>NC_072383.2:61716666-63132500 GCF_028885625.2 Pongo pygmaeus | reverse complement strand
GTGGAAAGAGACCCGGAAGAGACATTTACTACAGTATCTGAAGTAAAAGCAAGGCTTTAAAGCAATCGAACCATCTTCCAAATGAATCAAATGGGAGTCAGCAAATTTCATGTTACTTCATATCAATAAGGAAAAATATACTGGAAACTCCATATATTAAGTAAGCATCGATAATAGCAACATGAATGAAATAGCTCTAAACTGTTTCCAACTTTGCCTCTAAAATTCCTTTGGCCTGATGGCATAACATATTATTTCCTGTTCTACTCTGTGGGAAGTAACACACCCATTTCAATCTTTGTCACTCTTTTTCCTATATCAACATTCATGGGAAGAATTATTTGGAGCTGCTCTGATGATCCTTCCTAGGTTGATACCTCAAATCATCCCCAGAAACTGTATGGCAGTGGGTCTCAAACTTAAAAATCAGAATTACTTCGAGAGCTCGTTAATATCCTGGGGTCTTTCCCAGACACAGCAATTCAGCAAGTCTGGTGAACGGTTCAGGAATCTGCATATCTAACAAATACTCAAGGTAATTCTAAGACAGGTTGTCCACAGATCATTCTTTGAAACACTCTGGTTTAGAGTAACTGGAATAATTTTCATGTCTGTTTCCCAATGGGGATGAGGGTGTAAGTTTTAATCTCTCTTTTCTGTAATGCCCATAACAGGGGTAAGAAAGATTAATAGGAAAATACGTGAGTGTATATATGACACAGCTTTCATGACCTTTCCTAAATACATGGCTTATTCATAATCCAACTAATCAGAAAAATCAAATAACTAGAATTTTCAGTTTTATCCTACAATAAGTGAGGTTCATTATGAAATGAAGCACTGTAAGTTTCTGAATTGTTTCCTAACTCATCAAAGATTAAATTAAGCTGCTTATAGTTTTAGTGCTGTGAATTTTTTGAAATTATCTTTTAATTCAGTTATAACTCTTAGGTAACTGTAATATTAAATTTACCAGGACACATTTTTAATAATTATTCCAGGTAAATAGGAATTCACTGTACCAATCTAATACTAGAATATGATATATTTTATTATATCAAAATATAGTTATAGTACAAACTTTTTCTGAACACAATGAAAATAGTATGGCTTCTCTAAACATTTTAATTACACAGAGAATATTTCTTCAAGCAATATCTATATATGAAAAGGTTCTGTTTTATAACTAAGTTGTGTTTTAAGTACATTGTGCTGTCCTTGGGGGACACCAAGAAAAGCAATTTTGATTTTTCCATGTTATTAAAGCACAGTAGAACGTGAAAATGATAAATTTTTATGCAATTAGAGCTTTATTTAGATATAATAAATGTAATTTTTGAAAATATGCTTTTATTTCAATGTTATGAATTAAAATGTGGCTAATATTAAATGTGAAACAATGTAGAATTCATAATAATAAGTAAATAACAGAGTAAGTGGCCAATGAACAAGGCTCATGGCTAGTTCTTTGAGTCTGCACATGGGATTCAGCAACCCACATGGCGGCTTATACAAATAATCGCTCTTGCTGTCTACTTCTCTCTTGTTTATATTGCTCCCTGTTATTTTCCAGGGATGTCCGCCATACAACCGAGCCATATTGTTACAAGATGCAACCACATGAATTAATTTTTAAGACTCCTATGTTTAAACAAAGATTATACTGGCTTATATGTTTAGAGGGACATTAAGAAACATTTTAATAACACAGGACTAATTGTAGACAGTTTCAAGATTTAATGTCTTCTATTGGAATTCACAAACTGGTCCATTGCAGTCAGATTGACACCTCTGTAATGAGTGACACTAGCCTAGTTCCAGTGATGATAATTCTTCAACACTGCCATACATGGTATCGGATCTCAGTGTTACTCACATTGAGAAAAAAAGTTACATTTTGATTTTTGCCTTTTTGAAGCAGAAGCACCGAGCATAAAAGAAAGACATTATGAACACAATAGTTGAGGAAAACAATAAGATGAATCATTTAGCAAAGATGAAAGGCAAGGTATACTATTTCAAAGCAAATGAAAAGGATACAATAGTTTCAAAAGAGCAAAAACAGTTAATGAAAAGCAACAAGTTTCAGAAATAAAGGAAAACTTCAAAACTTCTGGGCATTCAAAACTGCACTCAAAAGGGATATACCAGAAAATTCACCATTAATGTGATGTTTGCTGTGGGTTTTTGGTAAATATCTTTTATCAGATTTAGGAAGTTCCCTTCTACTACCGGTTTGCTAAGAATTACTTTTTACAAAAGGATGTACGAATGTTGAATTTTATCAGATGCTTTTACTATATCTATTTGAGATGATCATATTATTTATTTCATTTGTTAATGTGACAAATTATCCTAAGTTTCTTTTTTTCTTTTTCTTTTCTTTTTTTTTCTTTTTTTTTTTTTTTTTATTTTTTGAGATGGAGTCTTGCTCTGTCACCCAGATTGCATGATCTCAGCTCACTGCCACCTTCACCTCTTGGTTTCAAGAGATTCTCTTGCCTCAGCCTCCCGAGTAGCTGGGATTACAGGCACTCACCACCACACCTAGCTAATTTTTTTGTATTTTTAGTAGAGACGGGGTTTCACCATGTTGACCAGGCTGGTCTTGAACTCCTGACCTCAGGTGATCCACCTGCCTTGGCTTCCCAAAGTGCTGGGATTACAAGTGTGAGCCACCGCGCCCAGCCTGATTTTCTAATGTCAAACTGCATTCCCGGAATAAATCCAAGGTGTAACTGGATTACATGGCCGTGATGTGTAATTCTCTCTCTGTGTTGCTGAATTTGGTTTGCTGACCAATTTGGTTTGTTTGGGATTTTTGCTATTTTCTCTACTCAGTGAGATTGGCCTGTGAATTTTCCCTTTTTGTCTTGTATTTGCATCAAGATTATGCTTGTCAGGAGTGCACCCCTTTTTTCTATTTGCTGGAATGGGGAATATGTCATTTCAAAAGGAAGCACTGAAGAGATAATACATTTTCACAAGTCTTATGTGTGAGCATCGTTAAGGGGGATCACAATGGAGAACAGCAAAGGGATGTTAAAAATAAGTCATATTATCAAGTTGTTGCTCTCACAGACCAGTTTAGAAATAGTAACAGTGATATTACATGGCAGTCATTTTACATTATTTCATTGAGTTCTCTTGATAACACAATTATTACTGTTTTAAAAATGACGAAACAAGCTATTTAAATAACTTGCCTAAGGCCACACCACCATCAGTATGTGTCAAAGCTGAAATCTAAGCATGGTTCTGATTCCAGAGACAATGCTCCTAACCACTTATCCCTGTTTTCCCTTCCCCGCCTGCCACCCTGTCGCTCAATGGAAGGATTGGGTGTGTTTCAGAAGTCCTTTCCTATACCTGCTAACAATAACAACTCATGCCAGGCAAAATAAACATAGCCCTTTTCCGAAGTGCTGAAGTTATAAAAATTCTCATTGTCTGAGATTTATTGCCAAAGGTTGGCAGTAATTCGAAATATATTAGCAGAGGAGATTAAATTTTATAAACAGAATAAAGACAATTATAAGAATCTCAATTAAGGTAAACATTTAAATATGTGTAATAAATATTCATGGTGAATTTTGTAAAATAAGTTTGTAATCCAACAGACTGGTCTCCATTACTAAATTTTTGAGCATTTCCTTCCAATTGTGTGTAGAGAATACACTCAAATTATTTTAAACATACAATTTTTCACCTTTTAACAATATAGAAATAATACATTTCAGAATCAATGATATCTTAAAATTGTTGTCAAAATTACAAATAAGAAAATTGCTGCCTACCTGCGTTAAGGTTCATTTCTGCCAGGGGGATGGATGGTTTCTTCTTCCTGGAGGGAACTACGAACTGTGAGCACTTTATCTTTTTTTTTTAAGTTTTTTTGTTTTTTTCAGAGCAGGAGTGAAAGTTTATTAAAAAGATTTAGAACAGTAAGGAAATGATAGAAATGAAGGAAGGGAAGTACATTTGGAAGAGGGCCAAGCAGGCAACTTGAGATACCAAGTACACAGCTTGACCTCTTGACTTGGGGGTTTTAAATGTTGGCATACTTCCAGAATCTTGTGTTACTTCTCCTCACTCCTGAGATCTTGGTGGGAAGCTGCTGATCAGTTTCAGGTGTTTTGCTTTTTGCCTTTTTTTTTTTTGAGACGGAGTCTCATTTTGTTTTCCAGGCTGGAGTGCAGTGGTACTATCTCAGCTCACTGCAACCTCCACCTCCCGGATTCAAGTGATTCTCCTGCCTCAGCCTCCCAAGTAGCTGAGATTACAGACGTGTGCCATCATGCCCAGCTAATTTTTTATTTCTTAGTGGAGATGGGGTTTCACCATATTGGCCAGGCTGGTCTCAAACTCCTGACCTCAGGTGATCCGCCCACCTTGGCTTCTCAAAGTGCTGGGATTTTAGGCGTGAGCCACCGTGCCTGGCCTCAGGTGTTTTCTATCTATTGCGCCCGGCCTCAGGTGTTTTCTATCTATCAGAAAACTGCCTTTTCCTGGCAGTTATTATTTATTACTTTAGCAATTATTCCTTTGAGAAATAGTTAACAACCACCTGACCATCACCTAATGGTCACCCAACACTCCTGGCGTATGTGGCGGGGAGAACCCTCTCCTGTCCTGCTCATACCTACTAGCTACCTACTGAAACCATCTTTCCTGATGCCTCAGAAGTTTTCAACACCATTGAACACTATTTCCCTCTGAAAACACTTCTTTATCTTCCTACCTCATTAGCTCCTTCAACTTAGTCTCATTTGCTGGCTCCTGCTCCTTCCTCCATCTTGAAATGTTGAAATACCCAATACTCTCCTCTGCCTTGTCTGCGCTCATTTCATTGGTTGATCTCATCCAGTTATGTGGCTTTAAGTTCCATCTGTATACAGTGATTACCAAGTGTATAACTCTATCCTTGTCTCATCCCTTGAGCAACGACTTTCTGCTCTACATCTCCTCTTGGATGTCTAACAGATATCTCAAACTTAATATACCCAAAACCTACTCTTTTTTTTTTTTTTTTTGAGACAAGTTCTCTCTCTGTCACCCAAGCTGGAATGTGGTGGATGGTGCAACCACAGCTTGCTCCTGTGAGCACTTTAAATTTTCTTTTTGCTTAAGCTTTTTAGATGATGCTGGTAGTAGGAGTTGAAACCACAATCTGAACAAGGACTGGTTTGGTTTCTTTATGGTTCCCATCTAGAGACAGGTCTACTTCTCATTTACCCTGACCCTAACTTTATGCTAGGGTCTTCTATTACAATCTACACCTTGAATGTCATTTTTGTTGTTGTTTTCTTTCTTAAGGTCCAGAGAAAATAGTGGTGCCTCTTACAACTGACAGTGTCTTATATGAAATATATTTGAGGCCAGGTGCAGTGGCTTACACCTGAAATCTCAATGCTTTGGGAGGCTGAGGTGGGAGGGTAGCTTGAGGCCAGGAATTCAGACCATCCTAAGCAATACAGTGAGACCCTGTCTCTACAAAAAAAAAAAATTTAATTAGCTTGGCATGGTGGGCATGCCTGTAGTCCTAGCTACTTGGGAGGCTGTTTGAGCTCTGGAATTTGAGGCTACAGTGAGCTATGATGGAGCCACTGTACTCCAGCCTGGGTGACCAAATGAGACCCTGTCTCTATTAAAAAATATATATATATATATATGTGTGTGTGTGTGTGAATGATATAATGTATATGTAACTTAAGCAGTTCATAGACACTATTTTCCACATCTTAAATAATCCTCAAAGGCACTATTTTGATGATTTTCCAGAATTCCTTATGATAATCTGTTATTTACTTATTACCACATCTGTAGATTTAGTTGCTTCTAATTTTTAGTCACAATATAAATAAAGTTGTGATGAACATCATTTTCATTTATCTTCATGTTATCTCTGGTAATTTCTTCAGAATAGACTCCTAAAAATTAAAACATAAGGTCAAAGGGCATAAACATTAAAATATTTTTGTGTTACATATTGCCAAATTGACCTTCAGAAATGCTCATCACGTTACGCAACAACCAACCGTTATGCAAAGGGCCTATTTTCCCTAAACTGAAGTCAAATTTATCCAGTTTCCTTCTCAATTGTTCATTAATTTGCCTTTATTTCTGTGGCTGAATATTTCATATATTTATTGGCCATTTGCAGTTGTTCATTTGTGGATCATCTCCTGATGTCATTTGACTACTTTTTTGTTGAGATATTGGTCTTTCTATGTTAGAATATTTTTAAAGAATATTTTTGCAATCGGCCAGGCGCAGTGGCTCAAGCCTGTAATCCTAGCACTTTGGGAGGCCGAGGTGGGTAGATCATGAGGTCAGGAGATCGAGACCATCCTGGCTAACATGGTGAAACCCTGTCTCTACTACAAACACAAAAAATTAGTCAGGGGTGGTGGCGGGCACCAGTAGTCCCAGCTACTTGGAAGGCTGAGGCAGGAGAATGGCATGAACCCGGGAGGCGGAGCTTGCAGTGAGCTGAGATTGTGCCACTGCACTCCAGCCTGGGCCACGGAACGAGACTCCATCTCAAAAAAATAATAAAATAAAATAAAATAAAATTTCAATCATTATTCAGCATTAGGTAAAAATATTGTTGACAAACCTGACAAAAACAAGCAATGGAGAAAGGATTCTCTATTTAATAAATGGTGCTGGGGAAACTGGCTAGCCATATGCGGAAAATTGAAACTGGATCTCTTCCTTATGCCTTATACAAAAATTAAGTCAAGATGGATTAAAGACTTAAATGTAAAACCCAAAACTATAAAAACCCTAGTAGAAAATCTAGGCAATGTCATTCAGGACACAGGCAAGAGCAAAGATTTCATGACAAAAATGTCAAAAGCAATTGCAACAAAAGAGAAAATTGACAAATGGGATCTAATTAAACTAAGAGCTTCTGAACAGCAAAAGAAACTATTGTCAGTATGAACAGACAACCTACAGAATGGGAGACAACTTTTAATACAACCAAACACGTAACATTTTTCTTTATCATTTCTTGATCTCTGTGCTTAGACCTGTATCAAATGTTTTCCTCTAATTTTTCTTTTGCTTATTTTATGACTATTTCTCAAGCCTTTATTCCTCCTGGAACTTATCTGGGTATATGTAGAGGAGTATTAACAAGTAAAAGTTGCAGAAGTTTGATACTAATATACATATCATATTAATGATATAAAGTCTAATATGAAAATAGAATTGAAGTGATTTAGAGTCAGAAAAAAATCTAATCCGCTTCCTCATTCATTCTCTGCTGAAATCTGTGATACTCTTCCCTAAACCAAATGACTGTGTTTGCCTAATTATATTATTCATGTTCTCCTTGTTCCCAGCTACTTGCTTAGAACAGTGCTTCCCCACCTTGTTTCAAACTTTAATGGCACTCAAAGAAAAGGATAATAATTGGCTGGGCGCGGTGGCTCAAGCCTGTAATCCCAGCACTTTGGGAGGCCGAGGCGGGTGGATCACAAGGTCACGAAATCGAGACCATCCTGGCTAACACGGTGAAACCTCGTCTCTACTAAAAATACAAAAAATTAGCCGGGCGCGGCGGTGGGCGCCTGTAGTCCCAGCTACTCGGGAGGCTGAGGCAGGAGAATGGCGTGAACTCGGGAGGCAGAGTTTGCAGTGAGCCGAGATCGCTCCACTGCACTCCAGCCTGGGTGATAGAGCGAGACTCCGTCTCAAAAAAAAAAAAAGAAAAGAAAAGAAAAGGATAATAATTGTACCGTGCATTGGTTCAATAAAGGAAGCTGCTTACAACCTTCTGGAGGCAACTAGGCCTTGAGCTCCACTATCCCAAGTTCTGCCACCACTCTAAAGCTAATATTTGGGCAAATCTGTAACGTTTTCATGGCACACCAGTTGGGAAGTTGTGTTCCAGAATAGTTCTGCTACTTACATGTTCCTCTAATAGGATCCCTGTTTCACTGATATGTTACTAGGGTTCTGTTAATCAAATGCTGGTAGTGGTGTAGAAGAGCCCAATGGTGATTGTCAAACAAAATGAGAATCCTGAATAAAATAAGCATCAGGAAACCATCGTCTTTTTGTCCGTTTGTCCTGTAAGGACAGAAGCCTGGTAATGAGAAGAGCCTGAATTTCAAGAACACAACTAAATATTTGTTATATTATTGGGACATAGGAAATCTTTGTGAAAGATATCCTCTGTCAGTCAAGTTTGTATGAGGAAATTGAGTGATTGTCCATGTGGAAGTATCAATTCATTAAGATCTTCTAAGTTATTACAAGCCAAAGAGCCTGTGCCTCTTCTAAGGAAACACAGTTGCCGAAGCCATAGGCCCTGGCACTAGTAACATTGGGGATCTAACTTTCCTCTTAATTTTTTTTTTCACTTTTATTGAATGATTCACTTTTCTCACTAATTTTAAAAGCCATCTTTATCATATACTAAATTCTTACATACTACAGTATCTTCATAATTCAAGTGTTTATCAACTATATAACCTCATGTGGAGGTTATATGGTTATTTGTGGAATTACAACATAAAATATTCTCTTACAAAAGTGCTCTTTAAAAAGTCAGTACCTCCTTGAATATCCTTCTCTGCTTCACAGTACCATCTATTTCTGCCCATTATGTTAATGTCTGTGTCAGTGTCTTGCAGATTGTCATTAAAAACACAATATAAGTTCAATGAAACTCCACTACAAAGTGAACTAGCAAACTTCTCAAAATTGGAGGATTTCACAAAGTCAATAAAAATGACAGAAAACTGCTCAAATCACAAGCATTACCAGAAATGTGTCAGGGTCTGTCCAGTTAGCAATTTAAAAAAAGTTGGAAAGGATAAAAAACAATGACAAGGAAGCCAGGCGCAGTGGCTCAGGCCTGTAATCCCAGCACTTTGAGAAGCTGTGGTGGGTGGATCATTTAAGCCCAGGAGTCTGAGACAAACCTGGGCAACATGGAGAGACCTCATCTCTAAAAAAATACAAAAACTTAGCCTTGCATGATGGCACACATTTGTGGTCCCAGCTACTCGGGAGGCTAAGGTGAAAGGATTGCTTGAGCCCAGTAGACAGAGGTTGCAGTGAGCCAAGATCACACCACTGAACTCCAGCCTGATTGACAGAGCAAGACCCTGTCTTAAAAACAAACAAACAACAACAACAACAAAAACGACCACAAGAAGAGCAGAAAGGAATTATATGATCAGAGAGAGAGCCTTTTAAAAATGAAGCCTGGGATATTTTGCAAAATGATTCTTTGATTATAGAGCAGAAATCAAACATAAAGTGAAAATTATCATTTCATGCTTTCAAATAATTTGTCAAAATGCCAGCTGGCTTTTTTGCAATAATTGAAGCATATCTCACCAAAATTATTAGGAAATTGAAGGATCCAGAATAGTCAACATGATCTCGACAAAGAAAAACAAAGTTGAAGGACTCACACTTCTTGATTTAAAAATTTGCTAGAAAGCTACAGTAATCAAGACAGTGTGGTATCAGCATAAGGATGGACATATAAATCAATAAAATATCATTGAGATTCCAAAAGTAAACCTTCACATTTACAATCAGTAGATTTTTGACAAGGGTGACAAGACAATTCAATTGGGTAAGGAACAGTCTTTTCAACAGATAGCTCAGCGCTGGGATATCTCATGGGATGTTGCAAATGGATACCCACATACAGAAAAATGAAGTTGGACTACTACCTCACACAATATTAAAAAATTAACTCAATGGATCAAAGTCCTAAATGTAAAAGGAAAAGCAATAGAACTTTTAGAAGAAAACATAGGTGTAAATCATTATAACCTTGGATTAGGCAATGGTTTCTTAAATACTCAAACCATAAGCAACAACAAAAAATAAATTGGACTTTATCAAAATTTAAAACATTTGTCCTATAAAAGACATCATCAAGAGAGTAAAGAGCCCACAAATAGGAGAAAATATTTGCACATCGAAATCTGATAAGGGACTTGTGATCTACAACATTTAAAGAACTCTTACAACACAGTAATGAAGACTATACCCCAATTAAAAATGGACAAATGATCTGAATAGGCATTTCTCCAAAGAAGATATGTAAATGCCAATATGCACATGAAAGATGCCCAACACCACAATCCAGCAGGGAAAATGCAAATCAAACCAACACTAAGATACCATTTCATACCCACTAGGATGGCTTTTAAAAAGTTAATAACAACATTGAAGAGGGTGAGAAGAAACTGGAACCTTCATACACTGCTGGTGAAAATGTAAAATGGTACAGCTGCTTTGGAAAACAGCCTGACAGTTCCTCAAAATGTTAATCATTGAGTTACCATATGACTTGTGGGTTGCCACAACCTTCACTTCCACTCCTACTTATACCCAAGATAAATGAAAACCTATATCTATTTGAGAACTAGTATATGAATGGTCATACCACCATTCTTCATAATAAGCAAAAAAGTGGCAATAACCCAAATGTTCATCAACTAATAACACATAAATAACATATAGTATATCTATACATATTTTTCAGCTATAAAAAGCAATAAAGTACTGATACATGCTACAACATGGATGAACTCTAACAACATTACTCTAAGTGAAAGAAGTTGGCCACAAGGGACCACAGATTGTATGGTTACATTTATATGAAATGTTCAAAATAGGAAAATATGAGGACACAGAAAGATTAGTTGTTGCCTAGGAATGTGAGGGTTAAGAGGATTGGGAGTGATGGTTAAGAGGTGTAAAGTTTCTTCTGGGGGTGATGATAATATTCTAAAACTGATTGTGATGCTGGTTACACAACTCTGTGAATACACTAAAAATTACTAAATTATACACTTTAAATAGATGAACTGTATGATATGTGACTTATATCTCAATAAAGTTGAGATAAATACACCTAATATATCTCATAAAAACAAATTTTTAAAATCCTATTTTTGAGTTGATTAAACCCAGCTGAACATAAAATTAGTGTACTCAAAAATGGATGTGAAGAAGTTTCTCAGCATGTAGTACAGAAAGACAAAGAGATGGAAAATATGAAAGAGGGACTAAAAAAATGGAGTGATGATGGAGTAAGGAAGTCTAATAACTAACTCCCCTTATTAACTCTGTAGAGCAGCTTGTAGGAAGGAGCAGTGCATCCCCAGAACCACGTCTCTGTATTTCATTATCACTCTTTAATCAACCTTTGGGCCCATATGCATACTGAGGTGTTTTTTTTTAAACTATCATCCAATCTTGTGATCAAAAACCAAGTGTTGCAAGAATCTTTTCCACAAATCTGTATCGAAATTTCAAGCTAATGTCAACAACTTTTTTTTTTTTTTGAGACAGAGTCTTGCTCTGTCACCCAGGCTGTAGTGCAGTTTCGCAATCATAGCTTACTGCACCCTCTATCTCCTGTGCTCAAGTGATCCTCCTGCCTCAGCCTCCTGAATAGCTGAGACTACAGGCAGGCACCACCATGCCTGGTTAATTTTTTTTTTTTTAAAGTAGAGACAAGGTCTCACTATGTTCCCTAAGCTGGTCTTGAACTCCTGAGCTCAAGTTATCCTCCTGCCTCAGCCTCCCAAAGCGTTCAGATTACAGGCATGAGCCACTGTACCCAGCCGGTCCACAACTCTTAGGAGGAAGACTAATTTCGCATTCAGAAAGAGACTAATTTCACACACAGAAATTAGTCTTCCTCCTAAGGAAAAGAAATTAGGCTAATTTCCTTTCTTGAGTCTTTTCCATAATACTCTGAGCCAATAAAATGAAAACCATCATTCTCAATATATTTCACCACTTGTACTCTCCTTGCATTTCTCCCTCTATAATCTTATTAATTGCTGGAATTACTCTTCTCTGAGTGTGTCTCAGTGCTCATCTTGCTTATACTTGCTGGTGGCTTGAGAATTGTCATCTTTCTAAGTAATTAGAATGAGAAGAAACGGCAATGAGAGGAGAGGCTGGAGGAAACCATCTTAAAAGTAATTTCCAAATTGCCATCAGGATAGTTATCCAGTTTTTAAAATTTGTTTAAGTAAGAGATATGCTGGTAAACGTTTTCCCCCCAGTGATTTTCAAGAACACAATACAGGCATACTTCATTCACAGATAATGCATTTTTTTACAGATTGAAGGTTGTGGCAACCCTGAGTCAAGCAAGTCTATTGATGCCGTTTTTCCAACAGCATGCATTTACTTCATGTCTCTGTGTCACATTTTGGTAATTTTTGCAATATTTCAAACTTTTTCATTATTATTATATCTGTTATGGTAATGTGTGAACAGTGATCTCTGCTGTTACTATTGTAATTGTTTTGGGATGCCACAAACTGCGCCCACATACATGGCAAACTTAATTGATAAATGTATGTGTTCTGGCTGCTCCACTGACGGCTGTTTCCCCGTCTTTCTCCCTCTCCTCTGGTCTCTGTATTCCTGAGAAACAATAATATTAAAATTAGGCCAATTAGGCCGGGTCCGGTGGCTCATGCCTGTAATCCAGCACTTTAGGAGGCTGAGGCGGGCGGATCACTTGAGGTCAGGAGTTCAAGACCAGCTTGGCCAACATGGTGAAAACCCATCTCTACTAAAAATACAAACATTAGCCAGGGGTGACGGCAGGTGCCTGTAATTCCAGCTACTCAGGAGGCTAAGGCAGAAGAATCGTTGAGCCTGGGAGGCAGAGGTTGCAGTGAGTTGAGATCGCATCATTGCACTCCAGCCTGGGTGAAAGAGCAAGACTCTATCTCAAAAAAAAGAAAAAGGCCAATCAATAACCTTATAATGGCCTCTAAACATTCAAGTGAAAGGAAGAGTTGCACATCTCTCACTTTAAATCAAAAGCTAGAAATGATTAAGCTTAGAGAGGAAGGCATGTAAAAAGCCAAGACAGGCCAAAAGCTATGCCTCTTGAACTAAACAGATAGCCAAACTGTGAATGAAAAGAAAAAGTTCTTGAAAGAAATTAAAAATTCTTCTCCAGGAGACACATGAATGATAAGAAAGTGATACGGCCTTGTTGCTGATATGAAGAAAGTTTGAGTAATACGGATAGAGGATCAAACCTGCCACAGCATTCCCTTAAACCAAAGCCTAATTCATAGCAAAGTCAAGAAAAAAACAAAGTTCAGGCTGGGTGCGGTGGTTCATGCCTGTAATCCCAGCATTTTGGGAGGCTGATACGGGCGGATCACCTGAGACCAGGAGTTCGATACCAGCCTGGCCAGTGTGGCAAAACCCTGTCTGTATTAAAAATACAAAAAGAATTAGCCGGGCCTGGGGGCAGGTGACTGTAATCCCAGCTACTCTGGAGCCTGAGGCAGGAGAATCCCTTGAACCCAGTAGGCAGAGTCTGCAGTGAGCCGAGATCACACCATTGAACTTCAGCCTGGGTGACAGAGCAAGACTCTGTCTCAAAAAAAAAAAAAAAAAAAGAGAAAAGTAAAAAGAAAGAAAAGAAGAAAACAAAGTTCAGGACCTAATAGCTTCACTGCTGAATTCTACAAAATATTTGAAGAACTAATACTAATCCTTCTCACACTCTTCCAAAAAATTGAAGAGAAGGGGAAACCTCCAAACTCATTTTACGAGGCCAGCATTACCCTGATACCAAAGCCAGACAAGGACACTACAAGAAAAGAAAACTACAGGCCAGTATCCCTGATGAACACAGATGAAGAAATCCTCAATAAAACACTAGCAAATTGAATTCAATAGCACATTAAAAGGATCATTCATCATGACCAAGTGGGAATTATCTCAGGGATACAAAGATAGTTCAACATATACAAATCTATACATGTGATACACTACATTAACAGAATGAAGGACAAAAACCACATGATTACCTCAACAGATGCAGAAAAAGCATGTGATAAATTCAACACTTTCATGATAAAAACTGTCAACAAATTAGACATGGAAGGAGTGTAACCCAACACGATAAAGGCTATATATGACAAACCCACACCTACCATCATACTCAGCGCAGTAAATGTTTAACAGTGTTTAACAACTCAGGAAAAAAAGGAACCCTAGTTTGTAGAGTCTGATTCCCAAGGTGTAAATACTCCCAACATGGTCAATTGCAAAATCAAAATGACATTTGTGTTTAACAACTAGCTGGCAAAAATTTATTTAAATTTTTATAGTTATCTCTCACAAAATGGTACAGAAACCAGATCTAGCAAACCACTGGCCTGGACTCACATCTTTGAGGGAGGCATTTTAGGAAGAACTGGGTATCTCAAACCTGATTTCTTAGACCATCAGGACTGATTTTCTTCAAGTGATAAAGAGTGTGTGTCTACACACACTACATATATTCTAATTTATGCTCCATATATTCTATATTAAGTCCTGCAGGCAATTCTTCACCACTTGAATCAATAGGTTGGTTATCAGCCTTAGTTTCAGGCATTAAAACTTTTCATCTTTTTCTGATTTTCTATCGTATTTTAGAAAGATGTTGGGAGGCACTAATTGTTAGTTGCTAGTCAGACACAATCTTGACCTGCAAGTATCAAAATGATTCTTATATAATTTTGAAAAGCCCTCATAAGACACAGATACTTCCTCTTTTTTTTATTTCTTTTTATTTTTGAGACGGTGTTGCTCTGTCACCCAGGCTGGAGTGCAGTGGTGTGATCATAGCTCACTGCAGCCTTGAACTTCTGAGCTCAAGCGATACTCCTGCCTTAGCCTCCTGAGTAGCTAGGACCATAGGTATGCAACACCATGCTCGCCCTATTTTTATTTTTAGAGAAAGGGTCTTGCTATGTTGCCTTGGCTGGTAGTGAACTCCTGGGCTCAAGCAGTCCTCCGGCCTCAGCCTTCCAAGTAGCTGGGATTACAGGTGTGAGCTCTTCCTCTTTAATTTATATTATCCCATAGGTATAGAGAGTCAGTTAGTGAACATGTTAATATGAAGAAAACAAGGTTCTATCCTTTTCCAAAATGATCGTAGACTTCTACTTTATGCCAAGATGAAGTAACAGGGATTTATCCTCTTGTCTGGAAAAAAAAACTGGATAAAATATATGAAACAGTGGTTTTTAAGACACAGGACATAAGACAAAGGACAGTGATCCTTGAGAAACAGGAAGCAGACAAGGTGAGACCAATGGTTGTCCCAGCTTACTACCTTGAGAGTTTCCAAGCTACGAAGCAGCAAGGAAAAACGCCAGGTAGACACCAATGGCTCCCTGAGTTGAGGAAACAGAGTCAAGAGTCTGGGAAGACCAAGGTAGCTAGAGTTCACAGGACAGAATACCAGAGATGACAAAGCAGCAGAGAAAATTCTAGAGATCTATGGAGGGTTCCTCTCAAGTTTGCTACAGGGTGCTGATCAATACATGTGTGAAGAAACTACCAATTGAAAGAACCAATAGAAAGGACTAGAGGTAAGAGTAACTAATGGTTACGTTCCAGGAATAGTGCCTGTTTTCAACAGCTGAAAGAATTCATCTCCAGCATACCTTCTCTACAAGAAAAGTTAAGTTCCTTAGGCTTATGGAAAATGCTACCAGGTGGAGTATGATCCTATACAAAGGAATGAAGAGCATTGAAAATAGTAACTAAATGAATAAATATAATATTTTTCTCATTGTTGAAATCTTTTGAAAAGATAATTGTATAAACCAAAATTAAACAATGTGTTGTGAACAATATATATATAATGAAATAGATGAAACAAAATTAGGAAGGGGAAAATGTTAAGTATATTATTGTAAAGGTTCTTATACTATACATGAAGTGGTAAAATATCACTTAAAGGTAGATTGTGACAAGTTAGAGATGTATATTATAAACCCTAATGAGACCATTAAAATCAAAACAAAGAGGCACAAAGGAGATAAGATGAAACCATAAAAATACTCAGTCCAAAAGAGGCAGGAAAAAAGGAAAAGGAAACAACAGATGAGACAAATAAAAAATAAACAGCAAAATGAGACTTAACCAAATGAATAATCACATTAAATGTTAAATGTAAATATTGTATATACCCCAATTAAAAGGCAGAGATTGAGTGAAAAGACCAGATCTTTTAAAAAGATCTAATTAAATACTGCCTTCAAGAAACATAGTTTAAATATGAAGATATGAAAAAGTTAAAAATAAATGAAAAAAAGATGTACCCTTCTACCACTTATCAAAAGAAAGCTAGAGTGGCTATCTTAATATCAAAGTAGATTTCAGAGCAAAGAATATTATCAGGGATAAAGATCACTTCCATGATAATAAAGGAGTCAAAACACAGAGAATATAATAACCCTAATTATTTATATACGTAATAACAGAGCTTTAAAATACATGAAGCAAAACCTGTCAGAACTGCAAGAAATAGGCAAATCCCCAATTATAGTTAGAGATTTCAATAACTCTTCTCAATAATTACCAGGTAGATGGAAAATTAGTAAGAATACAGAAGACTTGAATAATACTATCAAACAACTTCATCAAGTTTACATTTATAAAACAGCCCACCAAATAACAGCAGAAAACACTCTTTTTCAAGTGCACATAGAATTTTTATGGAAAGTTTGTGTTGTGGACCCTAAAGTAAGTCTCAACCTTAAAAGGAGTCAAATCATTCAATGGATGCTAAAGGAATAAAATTAGAAATCAAAAGTGTAAGTAAAGTTACCTGGAAAATCCTCAAGTATCAGGAAACTAAATAACACATTCCTAAATAACCCAGGGGGCAAAGAAGAACTCAAAAGGGAAATTAGAATGTATTCTGGACTGAATGCAAATGAAAATACAACACATTAAAATCTGTGGGATTCTGCTAAAGCACTACTTAAGAAGAAATTAGGTCCCTGAAAGTTATATTGAACTCCCTAGAATCAAAACACAAATTTAATTTTAGTTGCAGAGTAACAGAATAAAGTGTATGGGTTGATTCAAAAAATATATACTGAGCACCTAATTTAAGCCAGACACTATTTGGGGACCTAAAAATCAAGTAAACAACACAAAAATAAGACTCCCCATTCTTATGGGGATTGATATTGTAGCAAGGGATATAGGCAATAAATATATGATACTTTCAGATATTAATAAGAAAATAAAACAGCGATTTAAAAGAGAAAGGCCAGAGAAGATCTCCATGAAGAGATGTGAGCTGAAACCTGAATAAGGAGGAGCAGGTCATTCAAAGATCTGGTCCCAGGGAAATAATGTTACAGGCAGAGATCAGCAAGTGTGAAGGCCCTATAGGTAGGAAGTATACAGGAGAAATAGAAGACCAGTGTGGCTGGAGAAGGTTAAGTGAAGGAGGCATAATAGGAGAGTTATCAGTAAAAAACAGAATCAAGTAAAAGTTAGGTATATAGAAGACAGGCAAGCAGTTCAGTTCAGCTGGAGCACAGATAGATGGGTGAGGACTGGGATTTGGTTAGAAAGGTACAGGTTGGTTTAGACTTGTACTCATGGTAGCCACTGTCTATATGTGGCTATTGGCTACATGTGAGTAGTACAACTGAAGGACTGAAGTTTTGATTAATTCAAATTAATTTAAATTTGAATTTAAATTTTAAAACTTTTAAGTATTTGGGAAGAACTTGGGTATGTGAATCTACTGTTTCAACTGTAGATTTTATATCTCAATATAGATCAAGTATTTCCAATTAAAATGTCAAATCTGATTAAGATAGGCTGTAAATAAGGTGCCCACTGTATATGTTTTAGCACTTAAGTCATATATCCCAGGGTCACCTTAGCTATAATATATACTACAGATTTTGAAGTATGTAAAATAATATTTTTATGACAGGTTCAGATAATCTGAATATATAAGGTTAAACATACTAAAATTAATTTTACCCATTTTATACATTTTTTAGTGTGGCCATTAGAATTCTAACTATTAATTACACAACTGACATATTTCTCTGAAACAGCACCTGTCTAGATAAAGGCAGGCCTTGAAATCCAACTTGAATTTCACTATTATTTAGTAGAAAATAGTCACTGAAATTTTAAAATTCCACATTAGTTACTTTTTTGTTTGTTTTTGTAAAGAGAAGTATTGCAACATTTGGAACTATAAAAATAGGACTGCCCTTTAAAAGTTGTATTTTTACATCACTTCAACAAAATGAAGTCACCAAAAAAAAAAAAAAAAAAAAGGAAAAGAAAAAGAAAAAGCCTTTCAGGCCAAATGACTTAAATGACTTGACTACAGTTACACAGGCTGTCTAACATAAAGCCTCAAACAAGTTTCTAGTTTTGAGTGTAAAACAAACCATTTAAGAACAGTTCAAAGTTGACAAAAGTCAACTTTAGCATGTATTCCTTCTTTTGACAGCCACAGGTTTCTAGATCTATATAAAATCTCATTTTTCTACAAACTAGGAAAATTTCTAATCAATATCAAAGAATCACAGACAATGGCAGAACATTTTATAAGTTAATTCTGTTTTGTGGACAGGATTCTCAAAGACAGTCCCCTCTTGCCCTTCCTCCAACAATGTTCTGCAATAGACAAAGAGAAGTCAGGATTATTTTGCTTTATTTTGTCAATTATAGGACATCTTATCTGGCACCATAACTGGCTTCCTGCTCCCCTCCTCTAGTGTAGTCAGCCCTGTGTATCCACAAGCTCTAAATCTGTGGATTAAACAAACTGCAGATAGAAAATATTCAAAAAAAATTTAAAATAATAAAAACACAGTATAACAACTATTTAGATGGCAATAACATGGTATTAGGTATTAAAAATAATCTAGAGATGATTTACAGTGTATGGAAGGGTATGAGTAGACTGTATGCTATGCAAATACTATGCCATTTTATATATATGGGATTTGAGCATCTGTGGATTTTAGTGTCCATAGGGGTCCTGGAACCAATCCCCTGCAGATACCATGAGACAATTGTAATCTATAATTTGGGGAATGTCATCACCAGCCAACCAGCTACCCAAATCAGAAATGTGATAGTCATATTAGATTACACTTTAACTTCACTTCATTCAAAGACCTTCTCAAATTCTACCTTCTTAATTTAGTTCAAAGTTTTCTTTCTACTTCACCCCATCCTCAATCCCTATCTAAGGGCCACACAGGTAAGTAAGGCAGAAATGGGATTAACCATTTGGACTCTCTAGGTCATCTAACCCACAGTCATGGTTCTAACTCCCAAATTGTACCTCCCTCAGACAGTTCTCAAAATATCTCAGAAATGTAGATCCCCCTTCACTTGCTAGAAACATCCACCTAAATGTTTTGTAGGCATGTCAAACTTAACATAGCCAAAACCCCAATTTATCATTTTTCCTATCCAATCTGTTCCTTACCATCTATTCCCCAAATGTTGGGATTTTAGATTTCCCATGCTAAATTAGATATCAGTTTCTCTCTCAATAATTAATCAAATCTTTCCCATTTTATCTTATTCTTCAAATCTTTTATTTTTCATGCCAACAAATCCTTATCATCCATTTCTCACCTAAACTCCCTTTAATAGCCAACATCCAATCTTCATGTGACCTACAAAGATGTGACCATTGCCTACCTTTCTTATCTATTGATGTCCTTAGTGATTCAGTCATAAGAAACTGCTTATGGTTTGTTGTTTTTTTGTTTCGAGACAGAGTCTTGCTCACCAAGGCTGGAGTGAAGTAGTGCGATCTTGGCCCACTGCAACCTCCACCTCCCACATTCAAGCGATTCTCTTGCCTGAACCTCCTGAGTAGCTGGGACTTACAGGTGCATGCCACCATGCCTGGCTGATTTTTTTTGTATTTTTAGTAGAGACGGGGTTTCGCCATGTTGGCCAACTGATTTTTTATTTAGATATGGAGTCTCATTCTGTCACTCAAGCTGGAGTGTAGTGGCATGATCATAGCTTACTGCAGCATTGAACTTGTGGGTTCAAGCAATCCTCCCACCTCAGCCTCCCAAGTAGATGAGGACTAGAAGTGTGTGCCACCTTGCCCAGCTAACTCTTTTTCTCATTTAGAGAGAGATAGGTCTAAATGTTGCCCAAGGCTGGTCTTAAACTCCTGGCCTCAAGCGATCCTCCCATCTCAGCCTCTTAACTAGTTGGGATTACACGCGTGAGCCACCACACCCAGTTCTGCTTTTAGTTTATGCATAAACTGGGTTGTTTCTTATCAATCTTTGTTCATGTGCTCTCTATACCTATATTGCCCTCTTTCCAGTTTCAGGAGCATTCTCAAGTCTCCAATGTCTACCCATGAAAGAAAAAGTAAATCTGAGTTACACAGGCTCTACTGGTTTTAAAATCTAAGAACCAATAAAATGCATCTATCTTGTTGCCCCTAGTAGAGGTTCTCAGGCATAGAAAACCACCATGAGAATGCATTTCTAGCCATAAAGTTTAACCAATGGGATTTAAAGGTCAAGAGCATTCTGGACATTCAGCACAACCTCTGGTTCCTAATCATCTCAGTTCTTAAGTATCTGTTCTTCAGCATCCTTCCTAAAAGAGTGATTGCCAAAATTCTGCTTGATTTAGCACCCTGTGTGAGTCATCAGGAAAAAGTGACTTGACAAGGTAAGTCTAGGAAAAAAAAAAAAAAAAGGCAAAAAAGCCATGTAGGGGACTTACAGTAATGTGATGTCAACAGGAGCAGGGAGGAAGAACTGCAAGGTAAATCTTATTAAAGGAAATGTTCTGGGCACATGACACATCAAACCACAGTTCACTTGGAAATCATAACTTGCCATTCAAATTGTGAATACAAGGAAAATATAACAAAACCCAACATCAGCCTTCAATATTCACAAGATATTCATGAATCTACATACCAATGAGTATTGATTTTGTAGTTACACAGATCACACACATTCATTTTCATGAGCTCATCACAGTAATAGAAGCTCTCCTGAGAGCTCAAGGGAAAGGGAAATTTTATCATTGTATCTATACTAATTAAGAGATACTCATTAAGTGTTCAACTGAATTAAAATAGGGCTTAGCTGTTGCCTCACCTGCCCTGAGGTCTTCTCTCTATATTAAGATGCATAAGGTGCCTTTCTTTACTCCCAGAATTCCTCTGCCTGTTTTGCTCTCACTGTATTTTCCACATTATCTTTTGTCTGCTCTGTGTTCTTCCTCTAGACTGTGACCATCTTGAGAATTGGGTCATGTGTTTTTCATCTTTGTATCCCTAACACATAACAGTACTTGGCATTTGTTAGTAATCAATAAGTGTACCACATGACTGACTAGTCTTCTTTTTACTTGATTAACATATCAAAAAGTCTAAACCAATGCTATTTAAAGTAACTAGCCTATGAACTGTTAATAGTTTATAATGCAATAGAATTCAAGTCAGAATGTTAAAAGAAAAAGAAATGCTTCCTTTTTAAGAAAGTCTTGCTGTGAAAAAGTATCTAGCACAACTAATGCTTTGTGATGCAGCTGATTGACATTCTTGCCCCATTTTGGTTCAAATACTTGAAAGTTGGATGAAGACATTTTCATAAGGAAAAATAAAATGCTGAGGGGAAGGACAGTTAAAATTAACTTTACGGTCTTCATTCATCTTTATCAGCACAAATATTCAGACTGTCAAACAGATTTAAACTAAAGACACCTATTTTCACCGGTAAAAATTAAATACAGACACAGGGCACTTAAAAAGTTTTTAAAAAGCCAAGACACATAAAAAAAAACTAATAAATTTTTAATTAGAATTTTTTCCTTTTTTTAACAGGACAAGTAACAGATTACATCAAACTTCAGAACTTCTCAAATATCTAGTTATTATACACATTCCCATCTGTCTTGCAGGGAGGGATCTTGGTCGGCTTAACAGTTTCAGGTAAAATAAGCTGCATAATAGTATATATTACAATAATAAATGTACAATGTTTACATGAAATATGTTTTAGAAGCAAGAAAAAGATGCATCTGCATCAAAGGCGACCTTTTAAAATGCCACAACTATTTTTTACATTCACTCTTGCAACAGGTTACAAGATGGGGGTCACTAAGCTCAGATAAATCACTATGATGCACATAAAATACAGGAAGATTGGTTACTTTATATATTATATATATTTATATTTTCACACATTAGCATCTGAGACATAAACTGAGAATTTAAAATTTATTCTCTTCAGATAACAAATCATTTTTTATTCTTCATAAACAAGGTGCCCACAAAAGCACATAGGTAAGGCACAATAGGGCTTTCTGTTACAGAATAGTGTGCATCATGTTTACTTAACCAGAAAACGTGCATTATCTGTGCAAGTTCATGCTGCAAACCCAACGCATACAATAAAACGAAAAGGAAACTGAGCTTTAAATAAAACCAAAATTGGTACAATTCCAGCCGTTTCACATACTCATTTGGACTGACAATTATGTATCAACAGGTTATTTTTAAAACGCCAATTGTAGATTACAAGTAAAATTTACTCAGCAACTATTTTTATCTGAAATCATAAACAGTAATAAAGTAAGTTTGCTGAAACAAATTAAATACTGAGGCACAAAGCAACAGTCAATCGTGCATTTACTATATTGCAAACTTTCATGACCCAAAATTGCAAGTATAATTTGTCAAATACACATTTTGCTGCAACAATGTGCCCTGCTTTAAACTTGACATATAACAGAGGCACTAACAGATCATTAAATTATAAATAGATTGGGAAAATGACTTAATCCCAATGTTACTATGTCACAGCCCTAGTATTTATAATAAATACAGCTTTTCACAAAATATTTTTCCAATATCTGCCAATTTCTTCTTTATTGCTCACATAAATTTGAATCTATTACAACTGGTATCAGAACTTTCACACAAAATCATACTCAGACATTTTTATATAAAACCTATAAAAGATATTTTAAACTTGTATCTAATACTTCCAGGTGTTTGGCTGTTTGATCTATGCAAACGTACAGCCATATGTGTATATCTGTGTGTGTGTATATATATACATCTATATATACACACACATACACACATACATATATACACACACATTAGATTATGAATAAAATAGAAAGCTTATTTTACTGCTTTAATGCAGACATCCTCATAAAACAAGACTACTTTCACCACCACCAGCATTTATACATATATACAAAGCCAGTTTAAGTACATATACATCCACTTACACATATTTGTAACCACTAAGCCCAAATTAATTTTCCCATATTCCAGCTGTAGCAAATGAATCGCTTATAAGCAACAGAAACCTAAGGTTAAATTGGGAAATCAACAGTTTTACCACATCAGCCTGTAGAACTATGCAGGTGACTGTATACAAAAATTCACAACATTAGTTCACAAGAAATTATGGGACTACAAGAAGCCTTTTCATCATGCTTTTGTGTGGTTATCCAAACACTTCTTGGGGCAAAAATACAACCACCACATCTGAAAATGCTTAATAAAGTCAGTGTTCCTCATGCAAAACTTTAAATGTATTGGCTTAACTGAGCTCCAAAAACTGAATGAAATAATTATCCTACCTACTCAGCACTGCTGCCTCACTGCTAAATCCCTTTGGAACCTTAAGACTTCTGGAACGTTCAGAGATGTATTCATCAATAAAAATATTACATACAAAAAGCATTTAAAAAGGAAGACAAAAAGCCAAACAGGAATTTTCCTATTGTAAATAACAGTCTTAGAAATGGAAGAAAATCTTTTCAGGAACTTCCTTGAGAATTGGTTAGGCCAGTCCGAAGACGAAGATGAGACATAGAGTTCATATGTTTATTTGATGGCTTCAATGGAGTGTTGGAATTGAGAGCCTGGGGAAAGCGATGGTGGTATCTATCTAGTCGTAAATATTTTACTGTAACCAATTTCCCTGTTGTAAGATAAAAATAATATTTTAGATCAGTAAAACTGTTTAATATTTGCAGAAAATTAACTGTGGTAAAAGACATATGAGCACAAAACATAAATAAAGTCATCTAAAATTATTACTCAAAAAAATGCTAACCTAAATTCTTTTATTTGAAATCTGGTATAGTTTAAAATTAAACTATAACTATCTTTTCAAAATGTTTGTAGTACTCAAATTTCTTACCATCAAACCAAGAGCCATGCAATGCTTTAAAAGCCTTTCCAGCATATTCTGGAGACAGACATTTAACATATACACAACCCTGTGGTATTAAAAAAGAAAGAAAATAGTCTTAGTTCAATAGCAACAAATCCAAAACATGAAATTCAATACGAAAAGTTACTTTACCTCACGTGAATTTTTGTCTACTGCAATGTGAACAATGCCATCATTATCACTGCATTTTTCTAAAATTGCTTCTTGAATTGCCAAATGCCACTGATCCCCTATTTCCCTAAAAGTTAATGAAAACAAAAATCAACAACCATATTCCTACTCGGTAAAAATTCTTCATTGTCTCTTACAACATATATCTACTACTAGAATTGGTATAGTTTTAAAACCACATATGATTTTAATTGGTATTAAGTAAATGCTTGTTGACTAACAGGAGGTAGATTTAAAAATTATAATTCAGAAGTCTCAGCCCTCCTCTCACTTTCCAGTAAAAGAGTGCAGAGAGCTGCCCGGGCGCGGTGGCTCATGCCTGTAATCCCAGCACTTTGAGAGGCCGAGGCAGGCGGATCATGAGGTCAGGAGATCGAGACCATTCTGGCTAACACGGTGAAACCCTGTCTCTACTAAAAATACAAAAAAAAAAAAAAAAATTAGCTGGGCATGGTGGCAGGCGCCTGTAGTCCCAGCTACTTGGGAGGCTGAGGCAGGAGAATGGCGTGAACCTGGGAGGCAGAGCTTGCAGTGAGCTGAGATCACGCCACTGCACTCAACCCTGGGCAACAGAGTGAGACTCCGTCTCAGAAAAAAAAAGAGTGCAGAGAGCTGAGGCAATGAAAGACTAGCCCACCGCTGCAGAATAAATGGATTGGGTCATTCTTATGTTTAAAAATCCTGTGTACTTACCGTAATTTCTGTTTTCTTTCTATTGTTAATAAGCACTTTAAATGAGTTGTGAACTTATTGAAGTTGTAAAAGTTAAATGTTATTTATTTATTTTGAGACAGGGTCTCACTTTGTCACCCAGGCTGGAGTGCAGTGGCGTGATCTTGGCTCACTGCAACATGTGCCTCCCAGGCTCAAACCATTCTCCCACCTCAGCCTCCCAAATAGCTGGGACTATAGGCACACACCACCAATTCTGGCTAATTTCTTTTGTATCTTTTGTAGAGACGGGGTTTTGCCACGTTGCCCAGGCTGGTCTCGAACTCCGGAGTTCAAGTGATCTACCCACCTCGGCCTCCCAAAGCACTGGGATTATAGGTGTGAGCCACTGTGCCCGGCCGAATGTTATTTTCTTTAATTGTAATGATACCTTCAAATTCCTAAAGAAAATTCTTAGTAAATACTACATTTGAGCTTCTCTTTTCCAAAATAATTGATACAGGACTAACATTTTGTACAGTCACCTTACTATAATGACAGTTTTAAGGTGTTTCTGCTGTAGTAAGGGACATTTGTCTTGCTTGTGAGACAAAGATGGTAGGAGAGAGAGGAAAGTGACTTCACTTTAAATCACAAGTTTTCATCTTAGGTAATAAAATAGTGGACTTGCCAATTCCTAAGGCATGAGGTAAGATTCCCAACAGAAGTATCATCACACTACTAATTCTTTCTATCTCTGCAAAATAGAGGCGGTGTTTGTCTCTCTCTCTCTCTGTGTGTGTGTGTGTGTGCCCGCGTGCAAACACATGTGCATACTGCTTCCGCACATTTCCAATTTTGCTGTCACTTATTTGGAATTTCATCAATGAGTGTTTAGATGAGACTTTGGAGGTATTTTATACATATTGTAATTGCCACTGTCGGGACTTTTAAAACAAACAGAATTTGATCTGTACTATCACTGGACAGATAAGCAATGCCCTCAGGAAGCTAATTCTAAGAATTATTACAGCTTATATATGAAATACTATGAATTCTAAGGCAGTCACTTTTGACTGTGCTATTCTCTGGAAGCATATGTTGTTGGAATTATAAAGTCTGAAAAGTTCTTCAAATATTATATTGACAAATGGAGATAGGACTTTGTAGAGAAGCAGGTGTATACATCTTTGTAGGAAACTTTACAATTTGAGATTTGAAATTTGTAAGCAGCAGTGATTGTATCTATATTTTCTACTGAGGCAAAAATATTGACAGTCATGTATAATGACTTACACATTTAATAAAGGGTACTTACTCTTTGTCATTGTGAGTCATTAATTTGCCTCAAGCATTTATCTATCTGCTATGAGGATTCATAGGGAATACAAAGATTTATAAAAGTTTTACAAATCTTTATACATTAGTGTCCTTTGGCCAAATCTTTGCTTGGAATTTAATGAAAGAGAAAAACATAACGTTTCTGTAGTAGAGATTCAGAAGAAAAACATTTTCAATTACAGACACACCATTATAAGAATATCATGCATTTTCCAGCCAAATATTCAGAATAAGAGTTACATGTACCCCTGATCATAATACTTACACAACGGGATCAAACATATTCCGAATCTTTAAACACGGTGTCAAACTATTTGGTGGTGAATTTCTTCTATCTAAATGAAATGCTACAAAAAACAAGTTAGTTTTACTATTTGACATTGCTCTAGTTTGTTGAAAGGTATTCGATCATTCAGTTCATACAAAAAATATTCACTGCATGCTTTTACTAGTAGCCAGACCCCTGGTTAGATGTTAAGGTGAATAAGACAGTCATTGCTATCAAAGAGTTTACAGTTTAATGGGAGAGACAGATGATAAAGAGTGTCACGTAAGAAAGTACAATTGTGATTAAGTCCTAAGAAAGAAAAGTACAAAAAGCTTTTTATAAGTAACTTAACCTCATATGAGGAAATCAAACTTCCCTGAAAAAGTGAAATTTATGTGGGAACTGAAGAATAAAAATTAGCAAGGTGAAGAGAGGTGTGTAAAGGAAGATTTCAAGCAGAGGTGATTGCTTGTACACAGCTCCTGGGGCAAGAAGGAGCAAATGTGGCTGGAGTAGAAAGAATAGAGATAAACCTACAGAAGATGTCAGATGATTTAAGATGATGTAGGCTACAAAAAATTATTTGGGCATTATGGTAAGAGTAATAGAAAGCCACTCAACTGTTTTAAGGAGTAGAATAGTATGAGATCTGTCTTTTAAAACTACAAATTGTAAAAATACATTGTTATGTGGAGACTCAGGTAAAAGCAGAAGTGAATGCAAGATGACCAGTTAGAAGGTTATTATTATATTACAGTTGTCTAAGAAGGAGAGGATAATGATATGGGTAAGACAGGCCAACAGTGCAAGTGACAAGCGGACAGAATCAGGACATATTATGGAGTAGATATGACATGACCTGTTGAAAGGTTGGACAAAGAGGGATAAAGGAGAGATTAAGCATTATCCCTAAGTTTATGGCAGAATCAACTCAGGAAAGGTATCATTAACTAGACTAGGAACACTGAAGAGGATCAGGCTGGTGTACATGTTGAATCTGTGGTGCCCACCTCCTAGTAGAGAAATATATAGTTGGGTACAAAAATCTGAAAACCAGACTTCATTCAAAATAAAAAATTTGGGAATTATCCCAATATGGTAAATTAAGTCACAGCAAGATGATTATCTAGGGAGAGATGGCAGAGTGGGAAAAAAAAGATGGCCTTGAGAAACTCTAACACCTAGAGGTGAAGAAAAAGAGGATAATCTAGAAAAGGACTGAAGAAAAAGTCTGAGGTAGGAGAAAAAAAACAGAAGGAGGTGGCATCCCCAAATCCCAATGAAGAAAGTTTCAAGGAGGGCTGAACTGTCAAACACTGTTAAGAGGTCAAGTAAAATAAGGAACTCTCTATTTTCAGTTTATAGGGAAACTGAAATGCATGCATCATTTAGAGGAAATAGTATAATCGTTGGCAACATGAAAGCATCATTTTTTAATTTAAGTTCTGGGATACATGTACAGGACATGCAGATTTGTTACATAGGTAAACGTGTGTCATAGGGGTTTGCTGCACCTATCAACTCAAACCCATCACCCAGGTATTAACCCCTGCGTGCTTTAGCTGTTTACCCTGACAGAGCATCACTTTTATGCCATGTTTAAAGAAGCCTCTTATTCAAGCTTTTTCAAAGTGAAAATTAATTGGAGAATAAAAAAGGAGTGACTGGACTTTGTACTGCATGTCCAAAACAACTTACCTTTTCCACAAATACTATGTTTAGCAAATATTGACATACTTTCATAGGGAAAAAGTCATAATTTTCTGATGCATTGTTTTCTGCTTTTCTGTGTAGTAAAGGTTTGGGTACATATGACAGCCAATCTTCAAAACCCCCTACAAACTTACCCCTTTCTTATTTATACATGTTTTTGAAACTATGTAGGCATTAAGAAAAATATGGAAAGATACCCACAAAAGTTACTTGGCAGGAGGAATACATAAATAGAAAGGTCTTAGTAAGAGGAGGCAGGCAAAAATTGGAAAAAAAGAGCAGTTAAAAAGTTATGACTTCACATATACATATATAGGTTATATATATTATATTGTATATATAACATAAATTATGTGTCTTATTTACATAAAGAAATTAGATGAAAAAAATGCAGTTAATATATATAATACTAAGTTGCTTCATTAAGTGAAAAAGGCAAGATTCAAGGAATATTCATCTTTATTAAAGATAAACCATTTATGTTTGCATTAGCAAGGATAAAAGTGTGGAAGGATACATAAGAAGCTAACACTGATTCCTTCTATGAAACGGAACGAGAGAGTTTTGCCTTCATACATCTTTGAACTGTACTGTTTCACTTAACACATATGTGTCATTTTGAAAAATTAGAAGAAAATTACTTTTTTGATGTTTAAAAATACATACCTTGACCTTGCCATACTTTAGAAGGTATAACTAATATTTTGTCACAGGATGCAGAAGGCTGGATCCACCGCCAAACCAGAAAATCTGCACCACCTATTCTTCGTGTTTCCGTGCGAACTCTAGACTCATTAGCAGCAAGGAAGTCAACAGCTCTATCCCAGACTTTCTTCATTTTTTTCCTATCATATGAACAAAATGGCAAATTTACTATCATCTTGGCTTGTCATCTTTTTGAAATATTAGTATCTGAGGTAATAGTTAACTCTAGCTGTTCTTACCACTACTCATGGAGTTTGTTCAAAGAAGATTTAGATGCCTATATCTCATCTCAGATTTTCTGAGTTTCAATTTCCAGAGCTAGAACACAAACATCTGTATTTTTTTTCCCCAAAAGCTCCACTGGTGATTATGTGTTGCTAGGGTCAAGATGCTGCTTCAGGATATGGAATTATCTTTTATTTTCAAAAAGTTGCATTTTAGTTTTTACTTTAAAAGCTTCATTAATAATAAAGTTAGTACTTAAAAAACATTAGTAAAACACCAGCCACTGGCTATCATCTATTTCTTTATCAAGATGAAATTAAAGGAAATAAGATGGAGACTAACAACAAAGAATCAAGAATGCCTAGGAATGAGAATGACTTAGAAATCCAGGTGTCACTAAAAATCAGGAGAATAGAAGAGACTTTAGAAAGAGTATAAAGTACAAAAACAAAACAAAACCAAAAAAAAAAAACCTGTGCAGTAAGCAAGTCTAGTTGAGAAGGGTCACAGCTCTCAATATAATTTTCAATACTGCAGAAAGCACCTATATTTTCTGATTTACTTGAACTCATAATGCTTTGAACACACCTGTCATGAGGCTGTATTAAGGAATCGCGTACATGTGGAATAGGCATGTAAGGTTGTAAATCTTTGTTTTCTTGGCAGGCTTCATTATGATTTCGTAAAACATCTAAAAATAAATAAAATTTACAAATGAATCAATCACTTGACATAATGTTGTAGTTTAATCACACAATGACTCTTCTAGAAATAGTTGAGATTCTTACAAATACCATACCTATAATCTTTACCACCATATCATACATCTGCCTTGTTTCCTCCTCTTCTTTTGTCCATCGATATTTCATGTAACGCAGAACGACACAAACCATCACTACACCTGTAATATTAATTTATTTTGTGTTTTAAAAATTGTGGTCAATATTTCAGTGATTATTTTAACTGCCACAATGGAATGAACCTTCAAGACAGATGGCTGAATTAGCTATATAATTAAAACTACATAAAAACATTCAATACTGAATATTTTCCAAAGTTTCACTTCTTTCTAGAAAAAAGCATTTCTTCCATTACACTGAAAGTGAACATTTAAATTCTAACTACTATTTAAAAAAAATAAAATATAACTATGTTTCACAAACTTTTTTCCTTTGAAGCATAAAACGACTAGAAAAGTGAATCTCATGAGACTAAACATACTAAATCTTACTTTAAGTAAAATGAATTTTTCTTTTGTTGTTGTTGTTTTTGAGATAGGGTGTTACTCTGTCATCCAGGCTGGAGGGCAGTGGTGCAATCATGGCTAACTGTAGCCTCCAACTCCTGGGCTCAAGAAATCCTCCTACCTCAGCTTCCCAAGTAGCTGGGACTACAGGCACATGCCACTATGCCTGTCTAATTTTTAAAATTTTTTTGTAGAGGTAGGGTCTATGCTACCCAGACTGGTCTTAAACTCCTGAGTGCAAGCAATCCTCCTGCCTCCCAAAGTGCTGGGATTACAGGTGTGAGCCACTAAAGCTGGCCAAAATGAATTATTTTTAAAGAAGAAAGAAAGAATGAAAAAACAACTCTCACCTAAATCCCTATTATCAATTAAAAAATGATAACAATTTTAAATTTAGGTAAATTACATTGTAAAAACTAAATTTTAATAAACTTTACAACACTTTATTATTTAAAAATAAGCTCAATTTTTATATTTTTCAATTCTACTAAAGTAGATTTCTATGTATACACTGACCACACTTGTTTTTCTGTGACAGTCTTATAACAAAGTTTTATTCCTACCTCTCCTTATATTACTGTTTTCTAAGCCTTTAGAATGATCCTGACATTATTTTTATTATATTTAGTGAAGACATCTAGCTGTGACTTATGTGGCAACCATCACAAAAATGAATTCTCAACTCTGGCATTTAGTGAAATACACACAAAAATTCAGACTGCAATTTATCTCCTTTCTTATCTTTACAACTTACCTAAGCATAACAACAATAATCTGTGAGTTACAGTAACAAAAGCACGTCGAAAACGACACCAAAAAGACATCAGTGGTCTTGTGGACTGTAAAAACTGCACATCAGTTATATTTGTCAATTCTTCCTCAGGGCCAAAACCAACGCACCTATTTAAAAATAAGTAAGGTGGAATTTAAAGTCAAAATCACTTCTCCCAGTACAAAATGGTCAAAGTGGAAATCAGATCCTTTACCTTATTCCAACATCTTTTCCATTTTCTAAGATCCACTGCAATGAAGTGTTAAATATACCTTCATATTCAGGACCTAAATCCTAACAAGAAAAATAGAGAAAAATAACTATTCTTAATCTACATTCATTTGACTCTCTCTAAGGTATCCTTTATAACACACTCTATATAACATTTTTATTTTAACTACATAACATAAAATATTCATGACAGAAAATTTTAAAAAGAATGAGAAAAAAGAAAAAAAAAGTTAGCATTTTCCCACTACTCCAATATAATCAGTGTTAATATTTTGCTTTTTTATATTTTACATATTTGGGAGCTGAGTCTCTCTCACTCAGGCTGGAGTGCAGTAGGACAATTTTGGCTCACTGCAGCCTCCGCCTCCTGGGTTCAAGCAATTCTCCTGCCTCAGCCTCCCAAGTAGTTGGGATTACAAGCATCAGCTACCAAGCCCAGCTATTTTTTTTTTTTTTTCATACTTTTAGAGAGACGAGGTTTCACCATGTTGGCCAGGCTGGACTTAAACTCCTGACCTCAAGTGATCCACCAGCCTTGGACTCCCAAAGTGCTGGGATTACAGGCATGAGCCACTGCGCCTGGCTTGGAAGTTCTTTTTTTATCATTAGTTTATCAGTACCATCATAAGAGTGAATTCACCACTTTTTAAAATGCAATACTATTTACAGATGAACAAATAAATGGCAAACTCTTCCAGATTTGGATGTTTCACAGACAAGTATTCTCAACACATAAAAGCAGTAAGCCTATCAACTAAAGAAAAACTGACCGGGTTACCAATTATAAGATTTGAGCATTCAAGTAAAAAGTAGATTTTGAAAAACTAGCATTCATCTTTGTGACCTGGACAACTTCACAATACTTGAAGACCTTTCCAATGAGATTTGTGTGACATTAACAAATGCAGTTTTTTGATATGGAATAATGAAATGTGACCAATGCATTTGAAAATGACCAATGCATTTGAAAAATTCTGATTTTTATAAAAACCAATCACACATAGGTAAAAGATCCATTCAAAGTACAAAATAAAAGGATTTTATGAGACAAGAGTACAAAAAGTTCACTGACACAGTTTGACATTCCACATTGCAACTAACATTTAAGAAACTACTACTTATAGAGGTTTGGTATGGTATCAAAGAAAAGTATCTATCTACAATTACCTGAAAAGGCAACTAAAATACTTTCCAATGTTTTGACTACATATCAATGTGAGGCTGGATTTTCATGACATACTTCAACTAAAACATCATGACATTGAATAAAGAAGCAGATAAGAATCCAGTCACCTTTTAAGCTACACATTTAAGAGATTTATAAAATATATAACAATGCCACCGTCCTCATTGAATGTTTTCATTCTGGAAAAGTTATTTTTCATAAAAATACATTATGTTAACATATAATAGATTCATTTTTCTTATTCTAAATACATAAAATTTTTTCAGTTTTAATTTTTAATATAAACATGTATTTGTAATACATATTTACCATTAGAAAGTAAATATATCTTTCTAATATAAACAAAAACATATAAATGTATATCTCCCACAAACAAAAGCCATAGAGTCCTCAGTAATTATAGGGAACCAAAAAGCTTAAGAACTGCTATGTGCGGGTAGAGTATTTTTAAATTAAAATAGTAAAAATAAATGTTGTATCATATTACACATACTATTGTTCTACTTGTTTTTTTTCATGGAACAAAATATTATGTCAATGTCAGTTTACATGGAAAAAACCCTATTTTTTTCAACAAAATAGTATTCCATTGTATGATTATTCTATACTTTTAATCAACCCCTTATTAATGAACATTTAGAGTATATCCAATTTTTAAAATTTATCAAATATAATACTGTTATAAACACCTTTACCATGTGCCAAGTACTATTTTAGAAACTAGAGGTGCAGCATAAACAACACAGTGAAAATTCCCTGTGTTCATGGAGCTTGTATTATTAGTATGTCTTTATGTCCTTTTTGAGCAAAAAATGAATTTTTTTTTTTTTTTTTGAGACAGTCTTTCTCTGTTACCCAGGCTGGAGTGCAGTGGTGTGACCTCGCCTCACTGCATGCAACCTCCATCTCCAGGGCTCAAGCACAGTCTTGTGCCTCAGCCTCCCAAGTAACTGGGATACTACAGGCGTGTGCCACCACACCTAGCTAATCACTGTATTTTTAGTAGTAGTAGAGACAGGGTTTCGCCATGTTGGCCAGGCTGATGTTGAACTGCTGGCCTCAAGTGATCCGCCTGCCTTGGCCTCCCAAAGTGCTAGGATTACAGGCATGAGCCACCGTGCCTGGCTTGTAGAGGAAAAAATGAATTTCTAAAAACAGAAATAAAAAGTCATTTAAAAATTCTCTCTAAAAAAGAGATTTTTCTAAGAAGTGCCCTATTGTATTTTATCAACAGATTCTTCAATAGCATTGGAAATTATAAGGTTTTCATTTGATCAGTATAGTTTACTTCCTAATATAAAACTGGTAAGTTATTCTAACGTATCAAATTTGCGAATGTAATAAAAAGTTTTATAAAGCAGAACTAATCTTGTTAGGCATCATTACATGAAACTACTATTAGGATTTTTAAGATGGTGAAGATAACTATAGGCCATCTGTTTTTTTAAGCTTGGGTGTTTATTATAGCATTTACAAATATCAAAAAAATTGCAGACAATGTATTTAATGATTGAAAAAAGGTTTATATATGAGATCATTTCAATGGATATTATGAACTTAGAAATAATCATGATGAGAGCTAAACAGCTATCTGCTTAAAAAAATAAAACTACAACATTTGATTTATATATACAGTCATACCTCAGTATTCACGGAGGATTGGTTCCAGGATGCCCCATGGATATCAAAATCCACAGATGTTCAAGTCCCTGATATAAAATTGCATAGTATTTGCATATAACCTATGCACATCATTCTTTATACTTTAAATCATTTCTAAATTACTTATAACACCTAATATAAATGAATACAGATAGTTGTATTTTTAAAATCTGTATTTTTTCCATTGTGTTTTTTTTCTTTTTATTCCCACTAAGATTTTTGATCCACGGTTGGTTAAATCCGTGGATGCAAAACCCATGTATACGTAGGGCCAACTGTATTTATAATTATAAAATATACGTACTCATATGAGTAGCACAAGAATGAGGATACAAGTGATTTTTATTTGCTTTAATATTGTTTTAAAATATTATGCAATAAAGTTACACAAAATAATTTCAGGCAGTTAGTTTCAATTGTTATAAATATACTACTAGAAATCACTTTGTGTATAAATGAAAATCTACAAAGCAAGATTAATATAGGTCATCAGTATAGCTGAAGACAACATTATTGCATTTAGTCTTCTTTGTAATGTTGTCACTACCATACATTTTTAAAAAGGATTTTGTACTCATTTAGTTCTTCAAAGACACAGATGCCACATAGTACCCTTCAAATACATGCATATATTAAAAATCAATGAAATAAATGTTGTATTTACTTGTACTTATATACATGCTGTTCAGCTTGTATTACTATGATTTACCTAGTATCATGGCATGCTTTGCATTACTACATATACTACTGGACAAGTATAATCTAGTCTTTGAAGACTAGACTATAAACATAAGTTTCAGATAACATAAAAACAAACTCCCAAGGTTATTAGTTGCAAATTTTAAATATAAAAATTTTAGGAGGCTGACAACATTATAAATATTACTGTTCTCATCAAATATCCTTAAAAAATGTACATAATGGTTCAAATTAACAAGGACACCTACGGATCTAAAAAGCTAAGTACGAGGAGGAATGAAGGCCTTAAATCTCTTAGTTATAAAATAGTAAGGGTAAGAAAAGAGGATCTGTCGTTATTTTCCCTTTTTCTGTTTTCCTTTCCCTTATTAATATCGCTTGACATCCACTCACTATCTGGAATACAACAAAAGCATGGAATGTTCATTTTATGGGTATACATTCTCAATAAACAATTGATCATTTAAAACCTCATTAAGGATTTAATAGGGTGTTGAGATCTAAAATATGCCACTATTTCCACAAATATATATACAGCATTCTAGAATATTAGAAAATGGAATTTTTATAAAAGCAAAAATTGAATTATTTGCTTGTGCCAAATAGTTGATGCTGATACTGTAGCATACATAGCATATACCTGATTTTAACAGTTTAAACTGTTTTATTATTCACTTTTTGTAGCCACCTGGAAAGCTGTGTGTACAGCAGGGGTTGGTCAACTTTTTCTTTTTTTCCGTAAAGGGCCAAAGAGTAAACACTTTAAGCTGTGCAGCCATATAAATTTCTTTCTTTCTTTTTTAAAAGCAAGCTTTAAAACTGTTGTAAAACCACAGCTCACAAACCCTACAAAAACAGGCAGGCTGGATCTGGCCCATAAGCTATGGCTTGCTAACCTCTGAGGTAAGGCATTCCAGCATCATAAAACAAACATTTTCCAATAACTGATGACAAAAATCAGGAGGAAACTAAGTTTTTAATTTTTAAGGCACAACTTTTATTACTATCGTTTATTACTATTTACTTATAGGCAAGAGCTCAGTCAGTATACCACTGACTGCTTCATGTAAATCTTTCTAAATTCGAAGTATATTTTCCCAAATCTTAAATCTAACACATTATGTGTGTACTCACGCATACCCCCATGAACTCTCCCAAATGTTCTTTATTTTCAAAATCTTGGGTCAAAAATGTGTACTTTAAAACCCACATCAGATGCTCTGAACTTGGATTACAGTTTCCAAGTACAAAAATAATACTGTTTCATTAAATAAGGCAACAAAACTTTAGTTAGTAAGAAGGGGAAAAGGCACTGGTATAGGGAGAAATCAAGCAAGGACTAAAAACCTAATATGGATAGTTTATGAAACTGATAATTTACATAGTAATAGCTATGCAGCTTTCCAGCTGGTGAATATTCTAGTGAACTGCGAGATGATATACACTATGCATCAGATGGCACCTTTTAAAATTAATTGAAATATAACACACAGAAATCCACAATGCTGAATAGGATGTAACTCCTGATTCAGTAAGAATTGTATGATCTTTCACCTGCTAGAATAACAGAAAAAAACATAGTCTTTAGAATCAAGTAGACCCAGGATCAGATGCTGGCTCCATTACAGATTAGCTATATGTACAACCTTAAATGGGACAAGTGAAAATATGCCACCTATCCAGATGTATCTACTTTGACCACTTTTTCAGATCCTAACCCTTAATAGCATCAGTCCCTTGCCCACTCAATAGCTGGAGCTAAGGATTATGAATCCACTCCATCCATCTAAGAAGCAGAACAATATATAGAAAAGAGCAAGTACTCTGGTTCTGTTCCCAGTTCCATCACATAGTAGCTGGATACTCTAGTTATTAGCCCCTCTACGGTTTAGTTTCTTTATGAAATGGGTCTAATACCACCTATCTTGTTGGATCATTCTGAAATTAGAATTAACATATAGAAAGTACCACACTGTACTTTATAAACCTTAATTATTATCACAAAATTTCCCCCTCACTCCACTTCTCAGAACACTCATTTTTCCACACAGACTTTTATTAACAGTAATTAGCATTCTAGGCCATAAAAGTCTATCCAGCCCCATAATTTGACACACTTGCAGCTGTCTACTTTCCTATTATTTTCTTCACAAATCTTAAACATATTCATTGTGTTAAAGGTTAAGAAGGTTTTGAAAGCAACCTAGGAATGTAACCCCATTCATTACATTATTCCATAAAAAGTTATACAAAGTTACTACCATTTAACTTAAAAACCAATCATGTATTTTCACGGAAATATAAACTATGTATTTCTTAAATGTTCCACCAGAGGGACCTCTTAACTTTTCACAAATTAAAATAAGCTTTCAATATCAAAAACAACGAGTTTTTTTAAAAGCTCAAGAAGAGCACTGGAGTAGTTAGAAAAATAGTGTTTAAATTATTTAAATTAGTTATTAAGTTTATTTAAATTTCCTTTGAAGGAGAAAACTGGATAAAGAATTAAACATAAATAATTAAATTCAAGAAAACAAAAACATGTTACTGAGGCTTATTCACTCATTTTACTCCATCAAACATTTACTATACTCACTGTGCTTAAAATGTACTAGAAGTTGTGAAAAAATTAGCTTACACTTGTAGGGGCTCTACACATTCTTTGGTTTATTTATTCCTCAATCTAAAAACTTAAATGTGTTGCTGGTGAAACTATAGTGCAAATACATGAAAATATGTAATAGATCTCTTTCATAAGCAGAAGGCCCTCCATATAGATATTATAATCCTTGTTTGATACCACCTTTGTAGTGAGCTTCCTCCATATTTATGCCAGAATATGGATAAAATAACATAGAGAATTTTGGCTAGATTGTGCTAAAGCAGTCATTTTAAATTGGGAATTAATGTAGCAACATATATCAAAAGCATTTTTAAAAGTTCATGCTCTTTGAACAAGTAATTTCCTTTTTAGGATTATTTCCTAAGAAATATTAGAAAATTAAATACTATATGCAAAGATTAGAGTGATTTCATAATATTGAAAAACCACAAACCAATAAAATAAAATCATATCATGAAATATTATTCAGTGATAGAAAACATTTTCAAAAATAGTTCAATGGTTTTTGAAATACACACAATAATTTCAAGGGAAAGACACATGAATATTTATTGTATAAAATATTTATAATAATTAAAGTAATATTAGCTTTAGAAAAAAATATTTATAATAATTAGAGGAAAATGGACCAAAATTTTACCAGTTGTTATCCTTAGGTAGTGAATTTGAAGCTTTTTTTCCTTTCATTTTCCATATGAATTAAGTAATGAGTGTTATTTAATTTATTTACTTATTTTTGAGACAGGCTCTCACTCTGTCATCCAGGCTGGAGTGTAGTGGTACAATCAAGGTAATCCTCCCACTTCAGCCTCCCGAGGAGCTGGGACTACAGAGGGTCTACAGAGCCATGTGCCACCACACCTAGCTATTTAAAAAATTGTTTTTGTAGAGACAAGATCTCACTATGTTCCCCAGTCTGGTCTCCAACACCTGGGCTCACATGATCCTCCTGCCTTGGCCTCCCAAAGTGCTGAGATTATAGGTGTGAGCCACTGTGCCTAGCCAGTATTATTTAATTTTATGTTGAAAAAATAAGCATTATTAAAAAATAGTACTTTAAGACTTTCATATAGACCTTAAAACTATATTTTTTGGGGAAAAAAATCCTGTTTAAAGCTCTCTCTGTTTTGCTTTTGACAGTACAAACTGTGTCTATGGTGGTGACAAACCACAGCAGGTTTTATAGCATTTGAAAAACATGAAAAATGAGATTCCAAAAAGAAAAGGTAACAAAAACACACATACATAAACCTAACTATAAAAAAAGAGTATTAACATTTTACATAATTCTTTAATTAAGAATGAAATTAAATTAATCCATAATCTTATAAAAATATACCACAGAAATTCTACTAAATTAAGACAAAACCAAATATGAAACATAAAATAACTCAAGATACAAAAATCTTCTAAAGGCTACAGAGTTCACTGCAGAAAAAGCATTTAATACAATTTAACATCTCTTCATGATAACTCTCAACAAACTAGGTACTGAAGGACACAATAAAGGCCATATATGGCAAACCCACAGCCAACAGCATACTGAATGAGAAAAAGCTGAAAGCTTTCCCTATAGGAAATGGAACAAGACAACAGTGCCCATTCTCACCATTCTTATTTAACATAGTATTGGAAGTCCTAGCCAGAGCAATTAGGCAAGAAAAAGAAATAAAGGGCATCCAAATTGGAAAGGAGAAAAATTGTCCCTATGTGCAGATGACATGATGTTAATGTGGAACACCCTAAAAGTTCCACCAAAAACCTCTTAGAACTGATAAATAAATTAAATAAACTTGCAGGACAGAAAATCAATACTCAAAATCAGTAACATATACCAACAAAAAACTAGCAGAGAAAGAAATCAAGAAAGCAGTTTTACTTACAATAGCTACAAAAATAAATAAATGAATAAAATACCTACAATTAAATTTAACCAAGAAGGTAAAAGATACCTAAAAAGAACCATAAAACACCATAAAAAAGACATCCCATGTTCACAATTAGAAGATTATGAAAACAACTACACTACCAAAAATAATCTATGTATAGATTCAATGCAATCCCTATTACAATACCACTGACATTCTTCACATAAGTAGAAGAAAACAATTCTAAAGTTCATATGGAACTATGAACAGTCAAAGCAATCCTGAGCAAAAAGAACAAAGCTGGATGCATCACACTATAAAACCTCAAAATACACTACAAAGCTATAGTAACCAAAACAGCATGTTACTGGCATAAAAGCAGACACACAGACCACTGGAACAGAATAAAGACCCCAGAAATAAATCCACATATTTACAGCCAACTGATTTTCGACATAGGTGCAAAGACCATTCACTGGGGAGAGGACAGTCTCTTCACTAAATGGTGCTGTGAAAACAGGCAGAATGAAACCAGCCCCCTTATTTCTCACCATACACAAAAATCAACTCAAAATGGATTAAATAATTAAATGTAAGATCTAAAATTATGAAAGTACTAAAAGATAATACAGGAGGAATGCTTCAGAACATTAGTCTGGACAAAGGTTTTTATGGAGAAGACACAAATGCAAAAATAAATGGGTTATAGCAAAATAAAAGATTCTGCATCTGCACAGCAAAGACAGCAACAGAGTGAAGAGATGACTAGTAGAATGGGGGACATTTGCAAACTATTCATCTGACAAGGGATTGATATCCAGAACACATAAGGAACTCAATGGGCAAATGAGCTTAACAGACATCTCTTAAGACATACAAACAACCAACAGGCATATGAAAAAATGCCTAACATATGAATCATCAGGGAAATGCAAATCAAAACCACAATGAGATATTCACTCACCCCAGTTAGAATTGCTAGTATCTAAAGGACAAAAAATAACAAATGCTGGCAAGGATGCAGAGAAAGGGTAACTCTTATCCACTGTTGGTGGGAATGTAAATCAGTACAGGCATTGCAGAACATAGTATGGTGGATCCTCAAAAAATTAAAAATAGAACTACCATATGATCCAGCAATCTCACTACTGGGTATATATCCAAAGGAAAGAAAATCAGTAAGTGAAAGAGGTACCTGTACTCTCATTTATTGCCACATTATTAACAATAATATGGAATCAACCTAAGTGCTCATTAACAGATGAATAAAGAAAATGTGGTATATATACAATGGAATACTATTCAGCCATAATAAAGAATAAAATGATGTGATTCACAGCAACACAGATGCACTTGAAGAACATTATGTTAAGTGAAATAAGCCAACCACAGAAAGACAAATACCATATATTCTCACTTGTGGAAGACAAGTGAGTTAGAAGTCCAAGTTAAGGACTACTAAGAACTTGGCTTATTTTACCTTTGGGGAAACTAAAAAGTTGATCTCATGGAGGTAGAAGAGAATAGTGGTTACTAGAGGCTAGAAAGTGGCAAAGTGGCAGGGGGAGGGGCTGTAGCCAGAGGTTGGTTAAATGAAATTATAACTAGGTAGGAGGAATAAATTCTAGTGTTTTATAACACTGCAAGGCAACTATAATTAACAACAATTTATTATATATTTTCAAATAGCTAAAAGAGCAAATTTTGAATGTTCCCAACACAAAGAAATGATAAATGTTTGAGGTGATGGCTCATTTATCCCAACTGGATCATTACACATTGTATACATGTATCAAAATATCACACTATACCCCATAAATATGTACAATTATGTCAATTAAAAATAATAAAAGTGGCCGGGCGTGGTGGCTCACGCCTGTAATCCCAGCACTCTGGGAGGCCGAGGCAGGCGGATGACGAGGTCAGATCGAGACCATCCTGGCTAACATGGTGAAACCCTGTCTCTACTAAACATACAAAAAAATTAGCTGGGCGTGGTGGTGGGCACCTGCAGTCCCAGCTATTCGGGAGGCTGAGGCAGGAGAATGGCATGAACCCGGGAAGCAGAGCTTGCGGTGAGCCAAGATCTCGCCACTGCACTCCAGCCTGGGCAACAGAGCGAGACTCCATCTCAAAAATAATAATAATAATAATAATAATAATAATAATAATAATAAACACAAAAAGCTACAGTTCATTAATATCTTTTTTTTTAAGTAGATATAAGCAGTTTCCAATTTAACTCATGCAAGAGTGCTTCCAGTAACTTTTCTGCTGCTACTCTTCAGTAGAATTAATCTTATACTCTATTGCTGCCTGGCTTAGACTTTGACTTACCCCAACCCCGCATCTGTGTCCCTTCTTTTTAACTTGTACCATTGCTGACCCACAGCTACAAGAAAATGGTTGGAAGTGAAAGAGAGATTAATAATTCCACAGCTACCCCTGCCTCTTCCTCAGCTCCACCTTAATTACTGGTCAGGTACTATCTTGTCCCCAATCCCTATCCCATTTCTTCAGTCCTTCAAACACAGTACAGTCAGTCCTTTTATCCATGGGTTCCACATCCATGGACTGAAATACTGAATAGAGTCAATATAGTCTATCATGAATCAAAAATATCTGGGAAAAAAACAGATGATTATGTCTGCATTAAACTTGTACAGTCTTTTTTTTTTTTTCCTTATTATACCCTAAACCAGGAGTGTCCAATCTTTTGGCTTCCCTTGGCCCCATTGGAAGAATTGTCTTGGGCCACACAAAAAATGCATTAACAATAGCTGATGAGCCAAAAAAAAAAAATCGCAAAAATTCTTATGTTTTAAGAAAGTTTACAAATTTGTTTTGGGCCGCATTCAAAGCCATCCTGGGCTGCAAGTTGGACAAGTCTGCACTAAATGATACAGTATAATAACTATTTACATACCATTTACATTGTATTATCAGTAATCTAGAGAAGATTTAAAGTATATAGTAGGATATGCATAGGTTATATGTAAAGACTACAGTATTTTATATAAAGGACTTGAGTATCTACAAATTTTTATGTCCATGGGGGTCCCGGAAGTAATCCCCAGATACCAAGGAAGAATTAATCATATTTAATATGCTTTAAGAGTCTCAGGATTCTTCTGAAAAGCAATGAAACTTGCTCCAGGAATTTATGACCAATCATAACACAGATCTACGGTATTACCTCTCAGAGATCAAATCTCAGAGGTTTAACTACCTAACAAAAAGAAAACAGGAAAACACACTGAATGGGATAAGATCGTCCTACTACTAGAAGTAAAAACCCATTCAATTATTTTATAAGGAATAGTTTGCTTGCTTTGGATTCTCACTATGCCTTTCTTCATGGAATATTTTATTCTATGTCTCCTTTAGCCTTAATCCAATCCCTTTTTTTGCCTGCACCCTGACATTCGTCCATCCCATAACACTGAGCCCTATAATCCTAACTCCTCCTTAGTCAAGATCTTTTTGAATTCTGATCCTTTAACTGTCCAGTCTATTAGCTATTACACTATCCATAAATTTTACTGTCATTAATGTTCTCATCTAGGTCAAAATTGAAAATAAAGACAATAAACAACCTTAAGCAAAATTTCTGTGGCATGTTATTAGAGATTACTCACTAGAGTGGCACTGATTTAATTAGAAAACACAGAAATTGAATTTATTGGGAAGCTATTATAATCATCAGGCACTGAGCTAGGCATTTTATATACTCAAGTCTCCCAACAACTTTGACAGGTATTAACAGCAGTCCCACATTCACAAAGAAACATGTCCAGAAAAGTTAGAGACTTTACCAAAATGTAATAGCTTCTACTGGCAGTGCCAGAATTTGACTCCAGATATAATCTCCTTATTATACTGTCTTAGGATCTTTCTGGTATCTACATATAAGTCATGCATTAAAGTTAAAAACTCAGTCAATATTTCTCTTTGTTGACAAGCATATCACAGGAGACTATCACCAAAACTTTGCTGAAAGCCTTAAAACATATACTACATTCTTAATTTTTAAAAAGTGGAGGAGTGACATCAGCAGAATAGGAAGCCCCAGACCCTCCTTCCCTCAATGAGACACTGATTCAACAAAAATATATGGACCAATTCCATTTGTGAAAAATCCAGAAATTAGTTAAAAGGTTCCTGCACCTAGGCAAGCACAAAACCACCTGTATCAAAGCTGTTAGGAAAATTCATGTCACTCACTTCCCAGACACTCTCATCACCCCACAGGGCAGTGCAATAGAGAGGAAACTCCCAATTTGTGGCTTCCTCCTCAGAAGGAGAACAGAAGACTAGAACATACATCTAATGATCTGACTTTTGGGGGCAACTGGTTTCTGTCGTGTCTGAATCTAATAGTTGAAAGACACCAAATTAAGGACTATTAAGAACAAAGGCAACAGCACTCACTCACCATTGTCCCTACCCCCAGCTCGGCATGAAGAAAGTTGAGAAAAACCCCAACTCTTGGCTTCTCCCTGGGGAGGAAAAAAGTTAGACATGCATCCAAAGTTCTGACTTCACAGGGGCAGGGAGTGTTGCCTGGCTGGCTTCTGCCTCACCTGATTCAAAATGCGGATAGGACTCAGTATACTCTAGATGCCTGGGGGCCACTAAGAAGAAAAAAGAGCTGGGCCAGGAGCGGTGGCTCATGCCTGTAATCCCTACACTTTGGGAGGCCAAGATGGGTGGATCACAAGGTCAGGAGATCGAGACCATCCTGGCTAACATGGTGAAACCCCGTCTCTACTAAAAATACAAAAAATTAGCTGGGCATGGTGGCGGGCACCTGTAGTTCCAGCTACTTGGGAGGCTGAGGCAGGAGAATCGCTTGAACTAGGGAGGCAGAGGTTGTAGTGAGCTGAGATCGTGCCACTGCACTCCAGCCTGGGCAACAGAGCAAGACTCTGTCTCAAAACAAACAAACAAAAGAGTTGGATAGCTTATGGCAGCTCCAAATAATCTACAGACACCAGGGATAACCTACAGATACCAGGGATCAAAAGATTATAAATTATGAGAAAATAAACCAGCAAAACTTCTCTAATTGGAAATTCACAGGCAAAAATCCAGAGAGGACACAACCACAACCACAGAAAAGATGTCTGACATCCAGAATGTCACATATTGGTAAAAGACTTTCTTTTTTTCTGACATCCAGAATACACAAACATATTGGTAAAAGACTTTCTCTGCACAAAGTCTACAAAGGTGGCTGTTTTTTTTTTCTGTTGTTGTTGTTAAATGCATGAATCCCAACACAAAGTAACAAGGCACATGAAGAACCACGAAAACATGGTCAAAGAAACAAAATACACTTCCAAAACATATCCTAAAGAAGTAGAAGTCTAAGAATTACATGACAAAGAATTCAAAAAAAGCCATCACAAAGATACTCAACAAGATCAGGAAAACAATGCATGAATCAACTAAGAATATCAACAAAGAGACAGAAAATATTTTTAAAACCCAGAAATTTTGGAGCTAAAGAATAACTGAATTTAAGAATTCATTAGAGGGGTTCAAGAGCAGACTGGATCAAACAGAAGAAAGAATCAGCAAACTCAAAGAAGGTCATTTGGAATTATTCTGTTAGACAAGCAAAATGAAGAAAGGATAAAGACAAGTAAAGAAAGTCTAAGGAACTTAATGGGACACCATTAAGCCAACCAATATAAGCAATATAAGTAATATGGAAGTTTCAGAAAGAGAAGAAAGAAACAGGCAAAAAAACAAAACAAAAACAAAAACAAAAACACTATGTTATCTGGGGCCCAAAACTCCCCAAACCTGGGGAAGAAAATGGGCATTCAGACTCAAGGAAGCCAATGAATCCTAATGAGGATAGACCAAAATAAGTCCATATTCAGACATGTTATGTTCAAATTGTTGAAAACCAAGGAGAAGAAAGCAGCCAAGACGCAAGCTACTCATCACATACAAGGGAGTCCCCAAAAGACTTTACAAAGCAGGAGAGAGTGAAATAACATATTCAAAGTACTGAAAGAAAACAACTGCTAACCAAGAATACTGTGTGTGTGTGGTCGGGGGGAGGGGGCAGCAGTACATCATACTATTAAAAATGGTATACAATTTTTTATTTCTGGAATTTTCCATTTAATATTTTCAGACCATAGTTGACTAGGGGTTACTGAAACTGTGGAAAGCAAAACCATGGATAAAGGGGACTACTACATATCCAGAAAAACCATCCTTCAAAAATGAAGAAATAAAGATTTTTTCAGAATAAAAGCCAAGGGAGTTAATCATCACTAGAACTGCTTCACAAGAAATGCTAAAGTGAGTCCCAAGTTAAATGAAAGGATGCTACCTAGCAATGCAAAAGCATATGAAAATATAAAGCTTGCTGATAAAGGTAAATATATAGACAAAATCAGAATACTGTAACACTGTAATGGTGGTATGTAAATCACTTAATTGTGATATAAAATTTAAAAGACAAAAGTATAAAAAACTTTATAAAAATATGTTGATGATACACAATATGAAAAGATGTAACCTGTGACATCAATAATATAAAGGATGAAGACAGATATAAAAAAGTAGACACTTTCCATGTGACTAAAGTTAAGGTGTTATCAGGTTAAAATATTACTGTGAATATAAGATAATTTATATAAGCCCCAATAGTAACCACAAATGCCTACAAAAGACACGTAAAAGAAAATGAGAAAGAAATCACAGCTTGTCACTACAAAAAAAAAAAGACACACAAAAGAGTAAGATATGGAAAAGGGGACAAAAACGCTACAACACAGAGAGAAAATATTCAATAAAAAAGGCAATATAAGTCCTTCCCCATTAGTAATTACTTTAAATGTAAATGGACTAAACTCCCAAATCAAAGCACACTGAGTGGCTGAATGAATAAAAAAAAAACAGCTCCAATTTTATCATGTGTACACCTTAGATTTAAGGACATACACAGGCTGACAGCCAAAAGATGGAAAAAGATATTCCATGCAGATAATAATGAAAAAAGAGTAGGGGTAGCCATACTTATGTTAGACAAATTTTTGACTTGCGCAACATAGTGAGATCCTGTCTCTACAAAAAGTTTAAAAATTAGCCGGGTGTGGTGGCATGTGTCTGTAGCCCTGGATACTTGCAAGGCTGAGGCAGGAGGATCACCTGACCCCAGGAGTTTGAGATTGCAGTAAGCTATGATCTCACCACTTCACTCAAGTGTGGGTGACAGGCCTAGACTCTGTCTCAAAAAAAAAAAAAAAAAAAAATCATCACATGAGACAAGGAAGGATATTCATTATATAAATGACAAAGGGATCAATTCATCGGGAAGATTTAACAATTCTAAATATGTATGTATCCCACATTAGAAAATCAATAAGGGAGCAGAGGACTTGAACAACAATTATAGATCAAATGGATCTAACAGAAATATACAGAAAATTCCATCCAACAGGAGTAGAATACACATTCTTATCAAGTGCATATGGAACATTCTCCAAATTAGATCATATGTTAGGCCACAAAAATCTTAACACATTAAAGACGACCGAAATCATACCAAGTATCTTTTCACACCACAATGAAATGAAACTAAAAATCAAAAGCAGAGAAAAACTGAGAAATTCGCAAATATGTGTAAATTAAACAACATTCTCCTAGAACAAGCATTGGGTCAAAGCAGAAATCAAAAGAAAAATTATAAATGTATTAAAATAAAAAAATAAAAAACACAACCTAACAAAATTTATGAGAAGCAGTAAAAACAATACCGAGAGAGGTTTACAGTGGTAAGCCTATGTTTAAAAAAAAAAAATCTCAAATGAGAAATCTAACTTTACATCTCAAAGAACTAAAAAAAGAACATACTAAGCCTAAGATTAGCAGAAGGGAGGAAATAATAAAGATTGGAGCAAAAATAAATTAAATAGAGAATTTAACGAATCAATTTTTGAAAAGATCAAAATTGACAAACCCTTAACTAGACTAAGAAAAAAATCAGAATTCATTTCTGAGTTTATTATCTATTTCATTAAAGAAGAATTAATGCCAATCCTATTCAAATTCTTCTGAAAAATTGAAAAGGATGAAACAATTCCAAACTCATTTTATGAGGCCAGCATTACTCTGAAACCAAAGCCAGACAATGATACTATAAGAAAATCACAGACTAAAATCCCTGAGATACAAAAATCCTCAAAAAAACACTAGCAAACTGAATTCAAAAGCACATGAAAAGGATCACACACCAGGATCGTATACCTCAGACACAAAGATGGTTCAACATACAAAAATCAAAATTGAGTATGCCACATTAATAGAACAAAGGATTAAAATCACATGATCCTCTCAATAGATGCAGAAAAAGCATTTGACAAAATTCAATATCCTTTCATGATAAAACCATTCAATAAAGAGGAACAGAAGGAAATTATCTCAACATATTAAAGGCCATACATGGAAACTCTTAGCTAATATCATACTCAATGGTGACAAACTGAAAGATTTTCCTGGCCAGGCATGGTGGCTCACGTCTATAATCCCAGCATTTTGGGAGGCCAAGGTGGGTGGATCACCTGAGGTCAGGAGTTTGAGACCAGCCTGGCCAACATGGTGAAACCCCATCTCTACTAAAAATACAAAAAAATTAGCCAGGTGTGGTGGCACACACCCATAATCCCATCTACTCAGGAAGCTGAGACATGTGAATTGCTTGAGCCCAGGAGGTGGAGGCTGTATTGAGCAGAGATCACGCCACTGCACTCCAGCCTGGGCGACAGAGTGAGACTCTGTCTCCAAAAAAAAAAAAAAAAGAGATTTTCCTCTAAGATCAGGAAGAAGGCCAGGGTGGCTATTCTTCCCATCTCTATCTCTCGTAGCACTAGACATCCTAGCCAAAGCAATTAGATAAAAAGAAATAAAAAACATCCAAATCAGAAAGAAGTAAATTTATCTCTCTTAGCAGGTGACATAATCTTATACATAGAAAGCCCTAAAGATTCCACCAAAAAAATCTTGTTATTTGGCTGGGTGTGGTGGCTCATGCTTGTAATCCCAGCACTTTGGGAGGCCAAGGCAGGAGGATAACTTGAGCCCAGGAGTTTGAGACCTGCCTGGGCAACATAGCAAGACCCCTATCTCTACTAAAAAAAAATCTTGTTAGAATAAACAAATTCAGCTAAGTTGGAAGATATAAAATCAATATACAAAAATCAGTTACATTTCTATACACTAACAACAATCAATCTGAAAAGGAGGTTAAGAAAATAATCCCATTTATAACAGCATTAGAAAGATTTAGATACTTAGGAATAAACTTAACCAGGGAGGTGAAAGACTTACACACTGAAAACTACAAAAAAAAAGCTGAATGAAATAAAAGACACAAATAAATAGAAAGATATCTCATGTTCGTGAATTGGAAGACTTAATATTACTCAAATTACTATATCACTGAAAGCAATACAGCAATACAAAATCCCAATAGTATTTTTTGCAGAAATAGAAGACATAATCCTAATATCCATATGGAACCACAAAGGCCTCACACTGACTTTAAAATATATGACAAAACTACAGTAATCAAAACAGTATAGTATTAGCATAAAAACAGACATAAATGGACCAGTGGAACAAAATAGAGAACCAGAAATAAAGCCACTGATGTATGATCCAACAATCTTCTACAAGGGTGCCAGACTACACATGGAGAAATGACAATCTCTTCAATAAATGGTGCTAGGAAAACTGGATTTCCACATGCAATAGAATCAAACTGGACCTTTATCTTATATCATACACAAAAATCAACTCCAAATGGATTAAAGACTTAAATGTAAGACCTGAAACTCTAAAACTTCTTGAAGAAAACATAGAAGAAAAGCTTCTTGATGTCGATATGGGCAATAATTTCTTGGACATGACACCAAAAGCATAGGCAACAAAAGCAAAAAATAGAAAAGTGGGACTACATCAAACTAAAAAGCATATGTGCAATAAAAAAAAAAAACAGTGAATACAGTGAAAAAGTAACCTACAGAATGGGAGAAAATATTTGCAAACCATATATCTGACAAGGGGTTAATATGCAAAATGCATAAGAAACCCCCACAATTCAATAACAAAATAAATAGCCCAATTTAAAAATCAGCAAAGAACTTGAATAGCACTTCTCCAAAGAAGATATACAAATGGCCAACAGATAGGGTATTATATATATGCTGTATACATGCTATATATACACACAAATGTATATGTATATAAATGGTATATGAAAAGATGCTCAACATCAGTAATCATCAGGGAAACACAAATAAAAAACACAGTGAGCTATAAGGCAAATAAGTGTTAAGGATGTGGAGAAACTGGAATCCTACTATACTATTGGAAAGAATGTAAAATGGTACAGTCAGTATGAAAACAGTATGGAGGTTCCTCAAAAAATAAAAAGTTGAACTACCATATTATCTATCAATCCCACTTCTAGGTATTTGTCTAACAGAATTTAAAGTAGAGTCTCAAAGAAGTATTTGCATTGCCATGTTCATTGATGAATTATTCACAATAGCCAAGAGGTGGAAACAATCTAAAAGCCCATCAACATGACTGGATAAAGAAAATATGTGTATACATACAATGAAATGCTACTCAGCCTTTAAAAATGAAGGAAATATTGTCACGTTACAATATGGATGAAACTTGAAGATATTATGCTAGGTGAAACAAGCCAGTCACAGGACAAAAATTGCAGGATTCAACTTATATGAGGTATCTGTTAATCACACTGATGGAGGGAGAAAGTAAAATGGTGGTTGCCAGGGATGTGGAGCTGAGGAAAATGGGGACCTGCTGTGCAATGGGTATAGAGTTTCAGTCATACAAGATGAAGAAGTTCTAGAGATTTGCCATATAAGAATGCACATATAGTTGTACGGTATACTTAAAAATATGTTAACAGATTTCACGTTATGTATTTTTTACCACAATTTTAACAAGGGGATGGGAGGCATGAAATTTGTATGGCATGACTTGTCCACATTCATATGCCAGCCACCTTCCAGGGATCAACGTTTCCATTTGCAAGAACTCAGATCTTTATGAAATTATCTTTATGGAAATGGACCGACAACAAGCTTTCCTGTATGGTTTTCAAATGCCACTTTCCACTTCTGAGAAATCAGAATGACATTTATCCATCTTTAATCTTCTGCTACCTTTCCTTTCATTAAGATTTTCCAGAAATTATTTACAGTAGTTTAGAAAATTCAACGGTAAGTTCTCTTAGTATTCTGAGAAGAAACTGATCTGGGACAGAAGATTTTAAATAAATGGTTAGATGTTTACCTGCTCTCTTACATGCTACTACTCACCTATCTCAATTTCCCTCTGACCAATGTTTCTTTGTACCCTTTCCAAATTAATATGCATTCTCTCATAGAGAATGTTCTAAAACAAACTAAAAAAAATTGAACAGGTGGCTCACGCCTGTAATCCCAGCACTGTGGGAGGCCAAGGCATGCGGATCACTTGAGGCCAGGAGTTTGAGACCAGCCTGGCCAACATAGTGAAACTCCATCTCTACTAAAAATACAAAAAACATTAGCTGGGCAAGGTGGTGGGTGCCTGTAATCCCAGCTACTCGCGAGGCTAAGGCAGGAGAATCGCTTAAACCCCGGTTGCGAACGGTGCAGTGAATCGAGATCAGCCATTGCACTCCAGCCTGGGGAACAAGAGCGAAACTCTGTCTCACAAAAGGAAAAAAAAAAAAAAAGGTTGAACAATTTTACTTTCTCGTAACTGCTCATATTATACCAAACAGCAGGCCCAAGTTTTTAACAGTACAATTAAAATAATCAAATATATGATTCTTACAAGTAGCAATGATGTATATAATTTTTTAAAATATAGCTATTAAAATTCTAATTTCACTGCTTACTTTTAAATACGCAGCTGCCTCTTGAACAGAAAGCGTTCTTTGACTAGAACTGCCACATTCATGATCTCCTGGAAAGATTAGCATATTATTAATTTTGACTCAGTACTCTCTTAAACAGAAGAAAACAAACATAATTAATTCAAATATTTTATATATTATACAATTACAGGTTATATTATTATAATCAGTAAAGAAAGAACATGAACAATATTATTTATACTTTCTAGAAGAAATTCCAGTAAGAATATAAACAAAGAAATTCCAGTAAGAATATAAACAAATAACTACCCTTACATTAACCACAACTTTTAAATGCATTTCAGTCCAAACAAGAACATATCTTCCTATTATATTCCCAACTAAATTGTAAGCTGGTATAGGAACTATGTCACACTGATGCCTATCCACAGATCTTGGCACACAAGATGCCCTCCAGAAATATGTCTTATTCCTAAAAAGGAAAAAATTCAGCAAATTCATTGTGCTAACTTAACTTACACATCTATTCTTAAAGCTAATCATTTAAGGGTTCAAATAAGTTTGAATTTATTAATGAATTAAAGTATGTGCATTTTCAGAGTATAACTAATCCTATCTTTAGCAAGGGGTGTGCATGCCTTAAAAACTGTTATAACATAACCAGGTGTGGTAGTGTGCATCTGTAGTCCCAATTATTCGGGAAGCAGAGGCAAGAAGACAGCTTGACTCCATGAATTTGAAGCTGCAGTGAGCTGTGATCACCCTACTTCACTCCAGCCTGAGTGACAGAAAAGATCCTGTCTCAAAAAAATGTTGAAAAAAAAAATTGTTATAACAGACCAACAGGGAAATCAGGTACAAGTTTCCACCTATGATCTGGTTTCTACAAAGGGATGTGCTACATATAAATCTTTGGAAAACTACATTTATCTTTTCTTTTAATTGTTGATAAGAAGCGAATTCAGGGCTTTTTCTTTAGACTATAAGTGGTTATTAGAAATAAATTATCCTCCTATTGAACTCCAATTGTCATGTTTTCCCTTCCCTGTGTCTTTCAAGTAGTTAAAAAGCTTTTGTTGACATGAAAGTAGAATAATTAAAGTAAAATCCTTCCCAAATGTTTCTAAAATAAAAGTAGCCATGTTCTCATTTCAGTTTTGTTCAAGTAATCATTTTAATGTCAGTAGCTATAAAAAGGGGAGAAGTACCTATTAGATGAACAAGTCCTGAAAGTTTATTAGTGCATCCTCAGAGATTTAGATCCCATAGATTTAGAGCAGAGGTCTGCAAATTACAGCCCATGGGTCAAATCTGGCCTACTCTTGTTTTTATAAATGAAGTTTTATTGGAATACAGCCAAGCTCATTCACTTATGTAGTATTTATGGCTGCTTTCATGGTATAACGTAACTGAGTGGTTGTGACAGAGGCAAACTAACCTACAAAGCCTAAAATATCCAGTATCTGACCCTTCACAGAAAAAAAGCTTGCTGACCCTTACTCAAGGGGAAGGAATCTGTATCTTTAAAAGCACATTAGATTATGCTGATTTAGCTGGCCATGAACCATACTTGATAAAACAATGCTACAGAGATAGCTGTAGAAGCTTGTGTTAGCAATATCCCTAGCTAGCATAACTAGCATATACTTAACCTATCTCTGGGTGCTACAGCATACCAAATAAATGTCATTAGCTTGAAGTGTGTGAATGACAATCAAAGCAAAGAAGGCTTTTAGCGACATAATACAGAATTAAAAGCTTAAAACATTGACCAGAATTAAGAACCCAATGGACAAAACAAAGATAGATAAGAGGATGGGAAACTGTCAGGATCCTAAATACCTTCATTCAACCAGAGAAGTTCCATATTTACCTATAGGCTGCTACCAATAATCTGGTTTACACAAAAGATCTGCTACATAGAAAAGTTTGAAAACTGCATTTTTCTTTTCTTATGACTGCTTACAAGAATCCAAGTTTCTTCTTTCAGATTATATGTAAAAAAAAAAACAAAAAACAAAAAACTAAAAAAAGTAATAGATAAGCTGCTACAGCAGTTTACATGTGCTAAACTTGATACCAATTCATCTATAATAAATTATTCCCATTTCAGACAAGTTGACTACCTTAGAGCTCTCAAAGAATTACTAAGAGCAGAATACGAGGAAAATGCAATTAATCAGGAGAGAAAATTACAGGAGAATAAATTTACTTTATCAAACAGAATGATACGTATATAACCAACAAAAGAAAATCTGCATTTGTATATTTAATCCAAGATTTTAGTCAATTCATTGCTTACCTAATTCCTCTGATACTTAAGCTTTCCGGATTTTTTGTTACCATTAATGCAATAAAGAAATTTGATCAACTTTATAACTATATTATATATATATATATTACCTCTAACACAGATGGCAGGCAGGAAAAAAGCCTTGATTAAATACATATATAAAAATCAAAAATCACTCTGTATAGGTAATGAAAACTTCTGAAGAAAAATATTTCTCAAATATGACACTGGACTTGGAAAAAAATTTTCTACTAATAACATGTTACATACATTTTTCAAAACATTTTTAGCAACTATAAAAGTTAAAACAATTACCTGCAAGCTGTGCCAATCGATCATGAAGCTTATATAACGTGTTCATCATAAGTTTTTTTTCACTTTCCTAAAATTAAGAGAAGTTATTATGAAATACCCAATTACAAGAAAAAAAAACACCAAATAATTCTTAATCAAAAAGAAAAACAGTACATTTAAAATCACAGAAGCCACATAATCTGAAAGACAAATTCACATTTAAGTAATGGGCACCATATTTTTAAGAAACCTTAATCTAAGACTCTAAATTATTACTCTAAATATTTCACTTTCTGGAGAATGATTTAAAAATTGGCATAAGGTTAGTGCTAAAAAAGGTCTCACAGACAATAAACTCCATCAATCACCAAAGCAATGTTCCCAATCCCCCTCTACACAGTGTATTCTTATGTAAACTGTTCATATGAGACTGTTTTCTTCATCAAGGCTGCCCTTCATGTCTTGTTTTAGTCTAACTCAACCACATAAAACTAAGGGAATGAGTACTGGCACGTTGACTGATACTCAGTCCTCTCCTAGGCTCCCAAGGTGCCCCTGTATAAACTTATGAACCGTTAAAATGAAACAAACATTAAATAAACATCTACTAGGAGTTAAGAACTGTTCTCTCAGCAAAGCGAGAGACCCAGTGAACAAGATGGTTCCTGTACTCAAGGGCAAAAAACATATTAAATGTTATACAACAACTGCAGAGTAATACAGAAGATTCTCTTCCCTCCTTCTGTATTTACAGAATAAGGAGGGAAGGAGGGAAGAGAATTTATGGAACAGAATATTTGAGTTTGGTTTAAAAGGAAAAAATAACAGATCAGCATTCTAGGCAATGGGAAAGACCCTGAGCAAGGGCATGAAGGCATGAAAGCATTGGTTATATTTCTTACATAACCAGTAGCCTTGTTTGATTCTGCAAACTACTAGAAAAGTTGTTTAGTATTAACTACCAGACAGCCTTGGATAGCAACACAGAGAGTTTGACTTCATTCTGAAAATTTAGCAGGAGAGTAAAACAGACTTGTACATCAGGAATACTACCCGGGCCAGAATCTAGAATGTATAGGCTGGCCCGGAAGCAGAAATAATTGTATGAAAAGAGTCCAGATAGAGAATTATTGCAATGGTACAGCCTAAGTACCTGCCAAGTAGTCTAAAGCAACAAGACCTCCAATTTAAGAGCAATTACGATCAGGAGTGATCGACATAAATGATGGAGGGTAGGGTGGGGAGTGGGTAATAGCTTATTGCACTACCTAAAATAAGTCCATGATTTATCAGGGGGCTCTCTCTTTATTACTTTCTTTCTTCCTGAAGTTTCCAACAAAACAGATTTACTGGATGAATAGAACATAGAGCAAATTAAAGCAAGATATAAAAGACTGGAAAAGTAACATTTATATGTCTAATAACATGCAACCTCACCCATTTATTTTGTGGTGTATGTGCAGGGACAGAAGAGAACATGTTTGCACACTATGGGTGGCATGCTTTTGTCACTGCAGCTATAATCGGTTATACTAAGAGGAAAACTCAACAAAAGAACCAAGATCCTACCACCAGAATACCTGGTTTTATGTCAGATGGTTGACTGAGATAAGTTACTTATTCATTCAGTTTACTACTTGCCTTCCTACAGATACATATTTTTTGCCTCAATTTTATCTTAATCAGATTCTGAATCAAGCCAGTCCTTATCTTCACATAAGATCAAAAATTCAAACTGCAAAAATTAGACATCAAAAAGTAACAGTAGGCTGGGTGTGGTGGCTCACGCCTGTAATCCCAGCACTTTGGGAGGCCAAGGAGGGTGGATCATGAGCTGAGTGTGGTGGCATGTGCCTGTAGTCCCAGCTACTCGGGAGGCTGAGGCAGGAGAATCACTTGAACCCGGGAGGCGGAGGTTGCAGTGAGCGGAGATCATGCCACTGTACTCCAGCCTGGTGACAGAGCGAGACTGTGTCTCAAAAAAAACTAAGAGCAGGGGCTGAAACAGGATTCTGAAACCTAAGCATTTGTGATACATTAAACCACAAAATCATTTTTAATAAATATCTTCAACATAACAGGATGACTAGGTGTTCCAATGACAGTGTAGCTTATGGATGTGACACATAAAATCAAGGTGAATCTAGTTAAGTTTTAGGATTAAAGCAATGGAAAGTTTTGTGTTTCTTTTCCTCTCATCTGGAAGAGACTTATTTTCTTTTTGTTTTATATGTCCTATCATACCCTTCCTCACTCCCCTTTCAAAAACAAAACAAAATTTAAACATTTGTCATCTGTCCTCTGATTACATCTTTAATAAACATAAGAGGGACCTGGGAATAAACTAGCTTTTACAAGAATTATCTTTCCAATGAAAATTTATTTAAGGCCGGGTGCAGTGGCTCACACCTGAAATCCCAACAGTTTGGGAGGCTGAGCCAGGAGAATTGCTTGAGCTCAGGAATTTGAGACCAGCCTGGGCAATGTGGCAAAACCCCATCTCTACAAAAAAATACAAAATTTAGCTGGGTATGGTGGTATGCACCTGTAGTCCCAGCTCCTCAGGAGACTGAGGTGGGAGGATAACTTGAGCCCAGGAGGTTGAGGCTGCAGTGAGTCGTGATCATGCCACTGCACTCTAGTCTGGGTGATAAAAATGAGACCTTGTCTCAAAAAAAATAAACAAACAAACAGAGTTTAAATGACCATCTATATACTAGAAGGGCCTCAACTGCTATCCAAATGACCAACTAAATTATAATCTAAGTAGGTGTTTATGAGATATACTATTTACTTTATCTGTCTATCTATCTTTACAGTCTTGCTCTGTCACTCAGGCTGTAGCAGAGTGCAGTGGCATGATGATATATGCTATTAAGTGAATGAATACATTTTGAGAAAGAAACAGAAAGGCTTTGGTTCAATTATCTTTAGTATAAGTACACTAAACTAGCAGTAAATCTGAAAAGCATAGAAATCAACTTTTAAACTTACTTACTGGTTTACAGTTTGATTACACTGTTCTTCCATTTTGACTGCTTTTCAGATTGTCTCCTAATATTTCAGCTTAATGTCTAACTACTGGCTTCCCTAATAATTCTGCAAACTACTTAAAGTTCCACAAGTAAATACATAAAATAAGCTTTCAAATAATCTTTCATTAAATAAAGGCAATTTTGTAATTTGAATTAGCTACCTTCTAATTGTGTTTTAGTAAGGCCCAGATTATTGTTTTTCATTTTGGAGGGAGAAAAATCTATAGGGTGACTCTATCCAATTTTCTCATATATTGTCACCATTAAATATTTCCCTCCTCAATCCTCAGCCAATTTTCTCTTCAAGGATTTTTTTTTTTTTTTTTTTAGATGGAGTCTCGCTCTGTAGCCCAGGCTGGAGTACAGTGGCACAATCTCGGCTCACTGCAAGCTTCGCCTCCCGGGTTCAGGCCATTCTCCTGCCTCAGCCTCCCAAGTAGCTGGGACTACAGGCACCTGCCACCATGTCCGGCTCATTTTTTGTACTTTTAATAGAAACGGGGTTTCACTGTGTTAGCCAGGATGGTCTCGATCTCCTGACCTCACGATCCGCCTGCCTCGGCCTCCCAAAGTGCTAGGATTACAGGCGTGAGCCACCGCGCCCGGCCTCTTCAAGGATATTTTTAACTGTTTGCATTATGCCTTTGATTAAATAATAATGAATTTTAACACTTGTGATATGGTTTGGCTCTGTGTCTCCACCCAAATCTTACCTTGAATTGTAATAATCCCCACATGTTGTGGGAGGCAGTGGTGGGAGGTAACTGAATCATGCATGGGGTGGATTTTTTTCCCCATGCTATTCTCGTGATGAATAGTGAATAAGTCTCATGTGATCTGATGGTTTTATGAAGTGGAGTTGTCCTGCATATATTCTGTTGCCTGCCACCAGGTAAGACGTGACTTTCACCTTCCGCCACGATTGTGAGGCCTCCCCAGCAGAACTGTGAGTCAATTAAACCTCTTTCCTTTATAAATTACCCAGTCTCGGTATGTCTTTATTAGCAGCGTGAGAACAGACTAATACAACTTGGCAAGGGGCCCTGTACAGAATGAGCATTTAATATAAGTAAACAGCCACTATCTTCATTATAATTATTACTATTATTCAGAAGTTCAGAACTTCAGTTTCTTCCTTGGGGAAAATTAAACAGAAGAAAATAGTCTTCAGTAAGTATACTGTACCAAATTTAAATTATGACACTGTAGCAGTGTTATACTTAATAATGCAACTGAAAAAGCCAACTTTGTTTTAAACAATTATCACTGCAATAGAATATTACTAATCATTTCAGAGTTCCACTTTAACAATAGAAAGTAATATTCTATGGATGTGATTATACATTATTACACATCCTTCAGTACAACAAATAATGTTTTCTATACAGGTCTATATAACAGTTCCTATAATAAAAAATTAACAACGAATTACATGCTTAAACATCTTAATCTCTGAAGTCCCTGTAATGATGGGTAAGTGAAAAATATTTTTATATAAGTAAAATTTAGGTTAAAATTAGTATTATAGCACTCTTTAAAAAATTAAAGAAATAGCCTGAAGGATATGCTTCCTTTCTAAGTCCTTTTGATGGTCGAATAGGCATGCCAATATGCAGAAGATCCAAAGAGGTAAAATGAGGGCAAAACGGACAAAAACTGCTAAGGCATCCAACAACTACAGGCAACAGGCATACTTTTCAGTGTAAGAGATCTACTGATGATATGCCACTCCCATTTTACTTGGCAGTAGTCTTTTACAGTAAAGTGATAAACAGTTCAGCTCTTAAGAGAAAATCTGTGTCAGATTTAATTATACGACAGTTAGGGAATACTCAGAATAAGAAAGCCTATTGTTTTAGACTAAAATAACCTTAAAATTACTATTTTTTTAGTTGATAAAACCTATTGTTTAAGACGAAAATAACTTTAAAATTACTTTTTTTAGTTGATAGTCATTCTCATGCTTTTATCATATAAAACATGACACGAAATTATCAGTATTACGATCGTTTACTTACTTGTATCTTTCCAAATGTTTCACCAAAGGGGTTTTCTACTATCAAGGAAGGAAAAAAAGAGAAGTATTAGCATCACTTAAGAATTACAATCCCCCAAACAAACTCTCTGAAATGCCAGCATGTACTTTGCTAAAACTGGATATAAATATGTAAACCAAATGTAAACAAACTGGTGATAATAAAGGTTAGGGAAGTAATTTTTCAGTGGTTTTCCTCACAATCATTGAGATCAGGTGCTCTGGTGTCACAGAAGCTGAGTTCAAGTCCCAGCTCCACCTCTACCACTTATTAGTAATGTCTCTTTGAACTAACATCTAATTAGCTACTCTAAATTGTAGTTTCTTCTTTAAAGGAGTATGGATAACAATGATACCTACCTTATACAGTTGTTGTCAGGATTAAATGAGATGAATAAGATAAAATGTTTGACACAGTGTCAAGCACTTAATATGCACTCAATACACACTATCCATTATTATTACTGCTAATGACCAAATCATTTGTTTCTACCTTAACTTGATTTCTCTTCAAAATAAAGACTAAGAAGCAGTTAACTACTGAAAGAAATCTACAAGATGCTTTAAAACTGAATAATTCATTTAGAATTCTGACTTCTAATGATATTTTTTAAATCCACCTTCCTAATCCTTGCCAACATCTGAAAAAGCGGCAAGAAAAAAAAATACCGATCAAAGTAACTAAGAATTAAGGCTCAGTATTAAACAATTCCAAATTTCCAATAAAATATTACATAATAAGGAAAGGATTTACCACTTTCCATCCAACCCCTATGCCCCTCCTTCACCTCTAAATTAAGATAGAAAAATGTTTATGGCTGAATATGTAGCACACCTCTCGGGGTTTTTATTCAGAGTCTTCTTATCATTTTGTTTATTTTGATATTACATATGAAAATATTCAAAGCTTTCAGATACCTATAAACTTTAATATTTTATATAGACTATACATCTGTATAATCCTGGTCACAACTAAGACTAACTAAGACTAACTGATCTTACAAAGTAGTTCACACTGACCAGGTTTCCTTTCTGAAATGCTTTTCTATTTTTATTTGAGAAAACAGGAAGTCCCATAGGAACCAGGAACTGCCTGATTCTAAGAAACTTCATGTGAGACCAGCTTAACAAGGTACAATAAAAGAGCAAGGAAAAAAAAAAAAATGTATCCTGTTATCATCATAAGGGATTTTGCTAATGGATTTTTAAACAACATTTCTCTATACATCAAAAGGGTTTTAATGTTGGGAAAGAAAAAGTTTTGAAAGATATTACAGAAAATCAAAAGTACTCAAAAGGGGAATAGGGAGAAGAATAGCTTCAAGATTAAATAAAATGTTAAGGATCAGAACACATGGACTAAAAAGATATCCTTTTTAATAATATTAATTTTTCAATATAAACATTGAACAGCTATATCTAGCTCAACATACTACCAAAAAAAATGCCTTGTCATTTGGCCAAACAAATGACAATAAATTAGCCAAACAACACAGAGTGTAAAAGGTGTTTTATTTGCTCTTTATAAGAACAATTCTTAAAAATGTAAGTGTGCAGTTCCAAAAACAAGTTTTAATGTCTATGAAGAAAAGCTATGCTAGTATTGCTTCTTTGATTATATACAAACTTACTTTTTGTCGAGACTATCAAATGGAAAATCAGCTCTGTGAGTAGCTCCATAAAAGCATAACTGTAAATTATGAATGTTCACCAGACTGCTCTACTGTGGGCTTCTCAAGACAGGGAGCGTGTGTCATACACATGTGCATGCCCAGAACCAAGCATAGTACTAGATATATAGTTAGTGCTTGAAAAATGCTGGTTGTGCTATCTAGGCACTCTTCTTTATTTCACTTTGTGTGTTAACACTGAAGCAAAAGTTTTCAATTTTGCAGGAAGCTGGAGGAGGGTATGTTCTGAGCTACTAAAAAGGGAGAGGGATAGGGTAACAGAGAAAGCTGAAGAGAGGGAAAACAATTTTGCTGAAAATATTGCTCTGCCCCTAGTATCCTTCTAGATTTCTGCCTCTTGCCTTGTAGTCTAAAATACCTGGAGTATAACATACCTAAAAAAGCCAAGAGTATACTTTCCGCCCAACAAAACTTCTGTTAAAATTTTTTTCCCCAAATGCTCATGATAATCGCCACCTATTAAATGAACAGAGACCTATTAACAACAGCAGAAGTAAAACATATCCTTGGGGTTAAGTTTTTACAAGAAAACACCATCCAAAAACAGCAACTCTAACAAATTAAAAGCCCTCAAAGTTTTCAAAGTATCTTTATACATTTTTTTCTTTCCCTAAATCATTTCAGTATTTCTAAAGACACACCAATGTCTTCTATCACATCCAAATTACCTAGTCTTTTAATGGAAACAACACATACTGTTACCCCTAGTGAAAATATATAACACCCTCTCCCAATTAGGTAACTGAAGAGAAGAAACCTTGTTTCAAAAGCATCCCACAACAAAAATTTGCCACTTCATTCTTTATTCAGTCACTAGAAAACTAGGGAGGGACCTGAGAGTGAATTACAGCTCTTATCCCTTATCCTAGAGCAATGATAATGCCAAGATGGTACTTCAAAATTTACTCTTCCATCCCCTAAAGGCAGAGCCTTGAAGCCATTTTTGATCTGTTGTCCTCCTTTAACCTTACACTCCCAACAGCCTCTCACTATTGCTTTTTTGGACATTTCTTCTTCAATACTTTAGTTCAGATTATTTCAAGCCTCAAATATACCAAGCTTTTCTTTGTAAATGTCCTTAATATTTTGACTTCTTTTCCCTTTAAACTATCCTACTAACTGTAAAAATCAAATTCCTTAAATGTTTCATTAGAACCCTCAAAATTTTCCAATGGTTCCTAATCACACTTTGTTGCAAGGAACAAATTCTTATCTTGTGATAACTTCTTATAAGACACACAATGCTTCTCCTCCAAATCCCTCCCTTCCTCTACCCCCACCAATTCCAAAAATGTTACTAGTTTTACTCATCTTTTCTCAAATGTAAACTGTTTTCCATTCTCTTACATAGAAATAAAATTTATCATCTGTTATGAATTCTCAGATAAAAAGGAAAAACTTGCGAACACATCTATACGTTTATAAACTTCAAAGTATATGCTTTGCTAGTTTAAGAGTCCTAAGCATTTGGAGAATAAAGGATATGCTATTTATGACTCAGGAAAACAGGCAATGGTACATTCAGGATGCTTTCCTACGCTTTCTTTGGATCAACACAGCCAGCTTCAGTCTAATATGACAATTTTTTATTCTGTATACATGGAACCACTGCCAATTACAACACACAAAAATATTCTCTCAGAAGACTGAGCATTTGATCTTTCTGGTCTTCTTTAAGCCTGAATGTTTTTCTTCTCCATTCTGCCTTGAAGTTTCAGTTCGCAGCTATGCTACCACCATGAAGGATGCCTAATCACTGCAGTTCATCTCCTTCTCAGAATTCCCCTTCTCAGAATCTCAGTAATTTACTACCTTTTATCATGATTTCAATATTTGGTGTTCTACTCCTCACCCCCAGCCCCAACAAGACTACAATATTGCCACGTATCTCAATGCCTTTGCAGATAGTGGGTACTATGCACATGCTGAACAAATAGAAACTTGAGGGCATACTATAGTCTCCTAGAATAGCAGCTTCATCAATGCCAGAAAAAGTACTATAGTCTTGATCACTACAACCCTCTCTGTTGAATAAAAAGGAAATTATGTTTACTGAGTTCCTAATACGCGCCAGGAATAATGCTGCTGCCATGTACTCAAGAGGTACCTCATTTCATCCTCATAACACTACCGTTTAGAGTAGATATTAGCCCCATTTTTGCAGACAGAAATATTGAGACATGTTGAGGTTAAGTTGCTTCCTTGAGGTAAACAATTTAGTAAGTTGGGATTAAAAAATATGAGATTCAAACCTATTTATGTCTGACTCCAAAGCATACATAACTCTCATCATAGGAATAACTACAGAAAACAAAACATTGGTTTTATATAAAGAAAGCATGCTCTAAAACTTTCCAGTTTTGAATCATTAATTTGGTTATTATATAATGCATCAAAAATGACAAAAATAGGGATATGGGGGGAAAACACTGCTGTTGGAAAATACATTATTTTCTCTTAGATAAGGAAAAAAATTCTCTTCAAAACAAATTCTCCAATTGTAGTCTAGGGAAGTATTTTCTGTGATACGTAAAAATATAAAGTATCCCGTGATTTCCATGGACAGAATTATTCACTCCCCCCTTCTCTCTCAGGCCATGGCATTCTGTTCATGACTACTACAGAGTATACCACATGGCATCAGTTTAAAAAAATTATAATTTCTGATTTAGTACCATACTAAACGATATTTTCATTTGGCTTCATCTTGCAACATAAAATATTCGCAAACATATAAAGTGCCTACTATGTCCAGGTATTATGCTAGTTCCAGGAGATTTAAAAATAAATATATATAAGCCCTGTCCTCAAAGACAGTTCAGTCCTGGAGGGCAGCAATTCTACAGACAAGAGTTTTAAAGGCAGTCTCTTGTATCTAAAACTCCATGACCTTAAGGCTAGTGTGACCTTAAGGACAGTTTTAATAAAGTCATCTAGGCAGTTACATTCAGATGCCTGAATGAGCAGTTATTTCTCTGTATTACATCTTTATGTAAACAGACATTCAAATTCTCAAATCCCACCTTCTAGCATTAATGGTTTAAGCACAGCATAATTTTATGTGAAGAAAGCAAAGGGGCTGTGGGTGAGGGGGAATGTTTCCAATAGCTGCAAAACACTGCACCTGTGTGGCAAACACTTCTGCATTTCACTATCATCCAGAACAATCTAAAAATGGACAGGGTGAACCAGGCAGGACATGTTTTTGCAACACAGCATTATGCCCATTTGTTTTCTGAAAGTTCTCTAATTGTTTCATGGCTTTATTAAATAGATGGTCATTCTAGATGACAGAAACAGTTCCCCTGATGTATACTTAACAAATTATTATGAATATTGAGATTACATAATCAAAATAGGAAAAGTTTTATGGACAAAATTATCTATTACTGTCTTCCATACAACTTGCCTAAGGTAAACTCTTATACCACCACCCTTGTATTCATTAATAACTTTTCAATTGTAATCCCACCTATTGATCTGAATTTCGAGATACAAACCTAGATAGGGATAATCAGTTAAAGAGAAGGGAAAGGGCAAGAACACAAAAGCTTCTCCACTTCTGCTCTCCTACAGAACTCCCAATTTTCACCTGTCCTTGTTTGAGAGGCAAAAATCCCATGCTGTTTTCAAATAAACTATTCTTTAAAAATAACAAAGTACACACTGATTTTGTAAAAAAATTAAAAACTTTAAACATGGCTATCAAAGTACTAAGAATATAAAGAAAACTGAAAACAATGTGTCTAAGGAAGTAAAAGGTCAAAACTCAGAATCAAGTTTTCCATTATCCTTATTACTTAGCTGGTTCTTATTTATATATGATAAAAAAAAATTATGATCTCTTTCAACCTTGTAATCTGAAAGTCTCACACTTGCTCACCATAAAAATGGAGATTCTTGAGGGGGGCGGAAAACTGTTATCAGACTGATATGGTTAGGGTCTGTGTCCCCACCTAAACCTAATCTCAAATTGTAATCCCCATGTGTTGAGGGAGGAACCTGGTGGGAGGCGATTGGATATGGAGGCAGTTTCCCCATGCTGTTCCCATGATAGTGAGTTCTCATGAGATCTGATGGTTTTATAAGCGGCTCTTCCCCATTTGCATTCTCTCTCTCCTGTCGCCTCACCTTGTGAAAAAGGTAGTTGCTTCTGCTTCTCCTTCTGCCATTATTGCAAATTTCCTGAGGCCTTCCTAGCCTTGCAGAACTGTGAGTCAATTAAACCTCTATCCTTTATAAATTACCTAGTCTTGGGTATTTCTTTATAGCAGTGTGAGAATGGACTAATACAGAGACTATAACTGAAATTACTTACATTTACTCAAGCACTAATTCCACATTATAATTGTACCCTCAGTTTGAGATATCTGTAACAAAAGCTGTAAGAAAGACTTTAACCACAGGCTTTTCAACAAGTCCTTATGAAGTATATTCTGGCGAGATGTGGAGAAAAAGGAATGCTTTTACACTATTGGTGGGAGTGTAAGTTAGTTCAACCATTGTGGAAGACAGTGTGATGATTCCTCAAATATCTAGAGGTGGAAATACCATTTGACCCACCAATCAATTACTGAATATACCCAAAGGAATATAAATCATTCTATTATAATATGCACACATATGTTCACTGCAGCACTATTCGCAATAGCAAAGACATGGAATCAACCTAAATGCCCATCAATGATAGACTGGATAAAGAAAATGAGGTACATATACACCATGCAACACTATCAGCCATAAAAAGGAACAAGATCATGTCCTTTGCAGGGACATGGATGGAGCTGGAGGCCATTATCCTCAGCAAACTAACACGAGAACAGAAAACCAAATACTCTATGTTCTCACTTATAAGTGGGAGCTGAATGATGAGAACACACAAGCACATGGAGGGGAAAAACCCACACTGGGACCTGTCAGAGGGTTGGGTGGGGTGAGGGAGAGCATCAGGAAAAACAGCTAATGGATGCTGGCCTTAATACCTGGGTGACAGAATGATCAGCGCAGCAAATCACCATGGCACATGTTTATCTGTGTAACAAACCTGTGCATCCTGCACAAGTCCCCCTGAACTTAAAAAAAAAAAAAGAAAAAAGAAAAAAAAAGTGATGGTTTCTTAGAAGCTATTGATGACTTGTCTTACTTTGAACATCAATAGTTTAAATGTACCAATTAAAACATCAGTGTGGATAACAAAACAAGACCCAAGTATAAGTTGTCTGTAAGAAATCCACCTCAAATGTAAAGACACATATAGATTAAAAGTAAAAATATGGAGGAAGTTATACCATGCTAACACTAATAAAAGAAAGTGAGAGTAGCTGTATTAATTTCAGATACTGCAAAATTGAGAGCAAGGAAAGTCATCAGTGACAAAGAGGAGCATTACATAATGACAAAGGGGTCAATTCTCTAAGAAGACATAACAATACCTAATGTTTATGTACCTAACAACAAAGTATCAAAATATGTGAGGCAAAAACTGATAGAAATGAAAGGAAAAAAAGAAGACTCCACTAATATAGAGACTTCAACACTGCTGTACCAGAAATGGTCAGATCCAGCAGGCAGAAAGTCAGTAAGCATAGTTGAACTCAACAAATCATTAATTAACCGGATATAATGAACAAAAGACTACTTCATCAAACAACAACAGAATACACAGTCTTCACAAGCTTACGTGGAATGTTCACCAAGATAGACCACATTCTGGGCCATAAAACATGCCATAACAAATTTAAAATAGAAGTCATATAATGTCTGCTCTCAGGCTGCAACTGAATTAAGAAATCAACAGAAAGATAGCTGCAAAAATCCCAAAATACTTGGGGATTAAACAACATTTCTAAATAACACATGGGTTTACAAAGAAATCTTGAGACACTTTAAAATATTTTGAACTAAATGAAAACAAAATGTACCAAAATTTGTGGGACATGGCAAAAGCAGTGCTTTTGAGGGAAATTTATTAAATTTATGTCTAGTGTTCCATTATTGGAACGCTAAGCATGTAAGAGTTCATACCCTACTGCACAAGATCATTGCCAAGGCCTGATTGCAGAAATTCAAAAAATTGCAACCTAAGGCATAAATGACTTAATGAATGCATAAATTAGAAAAGAAAGACCTAATATCATTTATAAGTTTCCACCTTGGAAAATTAGGAAGAGAATAAATTAAATCCAAAGTAAGCATAAGAAAGAGTGAGAATTAGAGCAGAAATCAATGAAATTAAAAAACAGGAAATCTATAGAGAAAAATCAATGAAACCAGAAGCTGGTTCCTTGAAAATATTAATGAAATTAACAAGCGTTTAGGTAGGCTAGCTAAGAAAGACAGGAAACAAATTACTAATATCAGAAATAAAAGAGGACATTACTATGGATCCCATGGATATTCAAAGGATAACAAAAGAATACTGTGAACAACTCTATACCCACAAATTTGACAACCTTGATGAAACAGACCAATTCCTCGAAAGACACAATCTCTCAAAACTCACAGAAGACACAACCTGAATAGGACTATACCTATTAAAGAAATGGAATCAGTAAGTAATAACCTTCCAAAATATAAAGCACCAGGCCCAGATGGAGAATTCTTCCAAAGATTTAAGGAAAAACTTATACCAATTCTCTACAATATCTTTCAGAAGAGAGAAGTAGATATGAGGTCAGCATTACCCTAATATCAAAACTAGACAAAGACATTACAAGAAAACTTCAGACCAATATCTCTCATGAACACAGATGTGAAAGTCTTCAGCAAATAGCAAATTCCATCCAACAAAGTATAACAAGAACAGTATATTACAACCAAGTGGGATTTATTGCAGGTGTGCAATCTGAAAATAAATTAATGTAGTCCATATCAACAGGCTAAAGAAAAAAAAAATCACATGATCTTATCAACAAATGCAGAAAAAGCATCTGACAAAAGGTCAATACCCAGGCCAGGTGCAGTGGCTCACGCCTGTAATCCCAGCACTTTGGGAGGCTGAGGCAGGTGGATCGCCCGAGGTCAGGAGTTCAAGGCCAGTCTGGCCAACATGGTGAAATCCCATCTCTACTAAAAATACAAAATTGGCCAGGTGTGGTGGCAAAATTAGCAGGTTGGGTAGCTTGTAATCCCAACTACTTGAAGCAGGAGAATTGCTTGAACCTGGAAGGCCGAAGTTGCAGTGAGCCAAGATTGCACCACTGCATTCCAGCCTGGGCAACAAGAACAAAATTCCATCTCAAAAAAAAAAAAAAAGTTCAATACCCACGCATCAAAAAAAAAATCTCAGTAAAATAAACTAGGAATACAAGGGAATTTCCTCAACTTAATAAAGAATTTAATACAAAACAAAAATAGAAACACCTACAGTTTACACATGCTTAATGGTGAGAAACTCAAAGCATTCCCATTAAGATGAACAATAAAGCAAGGATGTCTTGTCTTCTCTCACCACTGCACTGCAACATCATACTGGAAGTCCTAGCTAATGCTATAAGAAGAGAAAGAAAAAGTACAGAGGTTGAAAGAAGAAATAAAACTTTGTTCACAGATAATATGACAGTATATGTAGAAAATCCAAAAGAACTGATTACAAAAAACTCCTGGAACTAATAAGCAACAATAGCAAGGTTGCAAAATGCAAGGTTAATAGACAAAAGTCAACTACTTTGCTATACGCCAGCAAGGAACAAGTGGAATTTAAAATTTAAAACACAATACCATTTACATTAGCATCCTCCCAAAATGAAATAGGTAAATCTAACAAAACATGTACAAGACCTACATGAGCAAAACTACAAAACTCTGATCAAAGATATCAAAAGAAACTAATTAAACTGAAAGATAGTTCATGTCCATGGATAAGAAAGCTCAATATTTTCTAGATGTCAGTTCTTCTCAACTTCATCTATAGATTCAATGCAATACCAATCAAAATCCCAGCAGCTTATTTTGGGGATACTGTTAAACTGATTCTAAGGTTTATATGGAAAGGCAATAGACCCAGAAAAACCAACACAATTTTGAAGAAGAAAGGTGGGAGACTGACAGTGTCTGACTTCAAGACTTATCTAAAGTTACAATAATCTAGACAGTGTGGTATTGGTAAAAGAACAGACAAAAAGATCAGTGAAACAGAACAGAGAGCCCAGAAATAGACCCACATAAATACAGTCTACCGATCTTTGATAAAGGAACAAAGGCAATACAATGGAGCAAAGATAGTTTTTTCAACAAATAATTCTGGAACACCTGGATACTCATATGCGAAAAAATTAATCTAGACACAGATTTTATACCCGTCCCAAAACTTAAGTCAAAATGGATCACACGCCTACATATCAAACACAAAACTATAAAACTCCTAGAAGATAAAAGAGAATCTAGATGACCTAGGGTTTGGCAATGACTTTTTAGATACAACACCAAACACATAATCCATGAAAGAAGTGATAGGCTGACATTCACATTAAAAAATTTCTGCTCTATAAAAGACACTGTTAAGAGAATAAAAAGAGAAGCCATAGACTGTCAGGAAATATTTGCAAGACATATCTGATAAAGTACTGCTATCCAAAATATATGAAAAAAATTCAAGAAAACAAATCCTATTAAAAAACAGGCCAAAGAACTTAACAGACATCTCATCAAAGAAGGTATACAGAAAAGATGATCCACATCATACGTTATCAGGGAAATGCAAATTAAAATAATGAGATACCACTACATACCTATTAGAATGGCTAAAAACCAGAACACTGACATCACGAATGCAGTGAGGATGTAGAATTATTACTGGTGGAAGGTCTTGACTATGAGTCATCCTGGTTCTTGGTGTTTTGAACAAAGAATTGGACAAAACACACAAAGCAACAAAAGAATGAAGCAACGAAAGCACAGATTTATTGAACCAAAAGTACACTCCACAGAATGGGAGCAGGCTCGAGCAAGTGGCTCAAGAGCACTGGTTACAGAATTTTCTGGGGTGTAAATACCCACTAAAGGTTTCCCATTGGTTACTTAGTTACACCCTATGTAAATGAAGTAGTGGCTCACAACCAGTCTGACTGATGGTGGAAAGTGACCAATCAGAGGCTTAAGTCACAAAGTTACGCCTTTATGCAAATGAAGACTAGGCCAGTGACCAGTCTGATTGGTTGCGGGAGCGGACCAATCAAAGGTACTTTCCATTTCTCATCTGCAATGCAGAAGGTGGCAGAGGGGTTGGGGGTGCAGGGGTTGCACCCCCAACCCCTCTGTTCCTTTGTTACCTGGGCATGGAAAGTTGGGGTTTTCCTTTTGATTCAGTTCTAGGAAGTCAGCATGAATCAGCCTTAGGTTCCCTGCCTCCAGACGCTATTCTCCTGCCTCAGAACTCTCATTCATTACTGGTAGGAATGCAAAATGGTACAGCCACTTTGGAAGACAGTTTGGTGGCTTCTTACAAAACTAAACATAATCCTCCCACATGATCCATTAATCATGCTCTTTGGTATTTACTCAAAGGAGGTGACAATTTTATGTCCACAAAAAAAACTTGCACATGGATGTTTACAGCAGCTTTATTCATAATTCAATCTAAACTCTTTATAAATTGAAAACTGAAAAAGAAAAGTTCCCTCTCTTTTGCAAAGACCTAGAAGATTCATTGTAATGTAACAATTTGTTTGGTTTTAGAATGCTGTTTAATATAGCCTTATTTTTAGGAATTCATATAATTTACATTAGAAATAAGATTTTATTTTTACTAAAACAGTGTCAGAAACATAGCATATTGAAAAATAACTAAAATATAAGATCTTGTGTCTATAAATTTTTAAAATATGTGTCTGCAAATATTCATAAATTTTCTAAAATGCTTAACCTATTGAGTTGGAGGTGATTCATCTGTCAATGATTTCATAAGCATGGTTTCATTTATCTAAATAAAATATTACTAAATTAGAAAGTTAGATCATTAGCAAATCCAGAAAATACCAAAATAGACATTTAAGACTTCAATGACAGTCTGTTCCTTCCAAAGATGAATTCCAATATCTTTATAGAGCATCCACAACTCAAAAAAGAATGTTTGATAGAATTATTCTTCCTGAATCTGACCAGTAACTTAAATGGAAGTCCTCATTCAAAAAAAGTTTAATCTAAGAGAAGACTCTTAGATGTTAAGTAAATATCAACAATTTACTCTAAGATAAACTATAAAGTTAATAATGAATTGCCAGCTTCACCCCTCCCACAAAGACAAAAGTAAGTCCCAGCAGCTCAAAACTCCAGAGGGAAACAATTAAGGTGCTGCCTCTATCTAATTTGTCAGCTAAAGACACCCCTGTAGTTTACCACAATGTTGGGAAGAAAGGTAGTGGTGATAGCCCTCTGTATCCATGTGTTCTGCATTCAAGGACTCAACCAACTTCAGATCAAAGATATGTGGGAGGAAAAAAACAAAACAATAAACGCTAACAATATAACAATACAAAATAATACAAATTTTAAAAACAACACAGTATAACAACCACTTACATAGCATTAACATCATATTAGGTATTATAAATAATCTAAAGATGATTTAAATTATATAGGAAGATGTGCATGGGTTACATGCAAATTCTACACAATTTTATATGAGGGACTTGAGCATCTGTGGATTTTAGTATCTGTGGGGGTTCTGGAATCAATCCCCCACGGATACCGAGGGACTAATATACAAGGATCAGATCCAAATAAAGACAACGCAATATGTCTACTTAAAATATGGGAGCTTAATCTTACTATATTGCTCAAGGTAGAAAAGTTTGAGCGACCTAACTCTTAGGAGTTTCAACAGATTTCCTGAAAATTATTTTTGTGCATATGACACTTAAATAATTATGCTACTGCCTACTGCATAGTGACAAGTGAACAGAAAAACAAAAGCAAGTCAACTTGTAAAGGTTAGATACAAATCTATAAATAATACAAAGCATCTGTGCAATAGCTAACTTGGCACCCAAAGTAATTTATGCTAATGAATACTATAATTTATTAAACATGGTGACAGCTCACTGTAGGAAGAAATTTTAAACATTAACTGTTACACACTGGAGACTATAACAGTTCCTCTAAATTTACATTAAAAGATACAAGTAAAACTTTATTATAACAAAGTCAATTCTGAAGGAATAGTGCTAAACAAGAATTTGGAGATCCAAAAGGGATTTGTGATGTGCACAAATGTGCACATCATTTGGAGATGTGCAATGCAATAAATACAAATTTCACATACAATTAAATACAATAGGTCTTCTACTTTGTAACTTTCAAAATTACAATGTATGTATTTAACATCTTCAATGATTATCTCCAGTTTTAGTTTTGAGTGGCACAAAAACAGTATGCAAATAAGAAAACTGGAGCGAGCAAACGCACAGAGGAATAAAATGAGTAAGACTTAAATAGTAGTAGTTTCCCCTCCATTCACTGAATGGGAATAAAGAGCAGAGGTCTGATAAAAAAGGAAAAGGGCATTATACATACAGACAACATATAGAGGTGGAAGTATGACCAGAACAAACATATAAACTGACTTTAAAGAAGTTCCCATCACTGACTTTATGAGAAATGTGCTTAAAAATGATATATATGTTTGGTTTTACCTCTAGAAGAAAACAGACACAGATGAAAAGTCATTCAGGAAACAGAGACACTTAAGTATGTCATCAAGTCAAAAACAAAACTACTTGGTAAAAAACAATTTAAGCAGTTACAATATGTGGTAAAGTAGGCTAAAGACATTTTTATTGATTATAACATATGGAACCTTGAGAGTAAAAACCATGCTTCCCCATGAATACAATGGACAGAACGTTCAGCATATTCTGTAGTCATATCAGATTCTCACTTAACATCTACTCTAACTTCTACAACTTCTACTTGTAGTGGAGTGAGAGAATATACATGAATATGTGTGAATGAATGCTAAAACAATGATACCTACAATTTCCCACAACCATTCTACTTGACTATTACAGGCAATAAACATGTGCTTCAGCCACACCTTGAGATGGGAAATATGACTACTATTAAAACAAATCAGAAAGAGGCCATTAGCCTGAGCTCTGTAAAATGGAGCTCCTACGTTAAGCAAGCCAAAACCCAATTCAATGTAAACAGGATAATGAAACTTAACCTCAACCAATCAGAAACCATCAGCTAACCTCTAGCTAGGATCTTGCCACTCTAACCAAATATATTTTCTTCATCTTACTTCTGTGTTCAGGCTATAAAAGTACACTGCCCACATGCTTCAGAGCAGAACTCTCTCAACCTCTTCTGGTTCTGAGTGCTGCCCAATTCATAAATCATTCTTTGCTTAAATAAACTCTGTTAAATTTCTTTTGTCTAAAGTTTTTCTTTTAAGAGTTCTAGTGTTAGAAATGAGGGTCTGAAGGAGATCCCACCAATGATAACTCACAGGAGCAATGAGTAACAGGCCTAAGTGCCCCCACTGAGCCCCTTGAGTTCATGGCTTTTTGCCGCGCATTTGGAGGTCACCATTGGTAGGTCCCTCTCAGGTACAAGCTTGACTACTTGTTTTGAGTTCTCTTGACTATGAGCATTTCCGATCCAGACTGGGCCTGTAAGTCATGACAGAGACTATATTGGGTCTAGCAGGAGGCCCAATATAGTCTTATATAAGGTAAGTTAGGTAAGTTTGAGAAGGCTGTGAATCATGGGTTCATCTGCAGGCAAGGACTCTAGAACTCCGCCATCTGGAACGTCAGCCAATTTTATGTTTAAGAACTAAGGGCTCAGAACTGTGATTTTTTTAGAGAAATGAGTGAACCTTACCAAAGGTAACTCAAGAGTTACAGGGGCCACAGTGATAAAACTTCATTTGCAAGGCACATTAGAAAAACAGGATCCAAAATACCTCAGAAACAAGAGTTCTGTTTGGGGTTTTTTTTCGTGTGCAGAAGCTCCTAAAAGACTCAAAAACTGCCTCTCTCAAAGACTCCCTACAAAAGGCAAATGAAAAGCTTAAGCAGTTGATTCTTTTTTAATTACATGTTGACTGACTTAAGTCTGACCCCACCTCCCCACCCCATCCTCTGCCTATTCTTTATCTACTAAGCTTTTAGCTCAGTTATCTTCCCAACCCAAGAATGAAAAGAAAACTAGACTAATGCTTTATAAAGTTAGGCCCACACATCAACCAGGTTTGTATCTTTAACCACCTTTATGCCTTGGTCAAAATCTTGAGCTCAGACCAAGCAAAGGTTTCTCTGTCCCAAAGGAAAACCCCCAGAAATTTGCTGAGGAATTCAGAATTCTCATTGGAGCACAAGATCCAGGACTTCTTGATCCTTCTAGCCAAATTAGTCTCCAAAATCTGCCTTACTGGCATAAGGACTATTTTTAACCAGTTATTTTTAGACTGTTTTGTAAGGGAAATTTACATCTATAAAAGAAATCATTTGTCTCTCTCTCTGCACCAGAGAGAGAAGGACTGAATCACTAGGAATTCTTAGAATGGAGAAGGCAATGACTTAAACCTATACAACTAGCTTTACCCAAGCATTTAAGAAGCTTTTCCTGGCCATCTTGTTGTAACTGGGGCTTTACCTACACCCTTCTTTCCTTGTTTCAGTAAATGACAGTATTGAAGCCTGAAGCCTTAGCTCTGTGCCTTTGAGATATAAATGCTCTACCTAGTCTAACCTAAGAGCCATTCCTTTAGACATGCAAATTTAGGGAAGATGACTCATCAGAAGAGGAAAACGGGGGTACAACTATTTGGAAATTGGCAAATAAAAAATCTTCAGTCTTTTTCATAAACATCAGTAAGAAGCGTAGCCATCTGGCCAGATACACAATTTGAATCTAGCTATTTTTTTTAATAAACAAGTGAGTTTTGTATTTAGACCTGGCACACGACTAAAATTTTAAAATGAGAGCTATATGATGTTTACATCTGCCTATATATTTACGTACATGTGTTACATTTTTGTGATATTTTTCTACCTCCGGATGGTATTGCCAAAGACAATTTATAAAAGAGCTCCATTTAATCGGCTTAAAGAAAAGTAAGTGCTACATAAATTAAGTATAGCTGGCCCACCATAACCACAGGCTCTGCATCTGCAGATTCAACCAACCTTGGGTCAAAAATACAGTATTTACAGGTTGCAGAACCCAAGAATGAAACCACCTTTGCAAAAATTATAACAGTAAGAAAATTATGACATTGAAAGGGATCTGATCTAACCAACTCCCATCTTGCCTTCAACCTCCAAACTGTCTACTTAGTCATTCCTGGGGCTTGGGCCAAGCTAATTTTGGGAGAAATTTAGACTACAATTCGATAATTTAGATTATAATAATTTAATAATTATTTTATTTTAATTTTATAAATTATAATTTTATAATTATAATTAAGATAATAGTTTAAATAATAACCATTCCCCAAAACTAAACTGCCTATGTAAAACTAATGAAAGACCACAAAATTAGGAGGATGAGAGGAGCCCAAATTCTGCTAAGGTATAGACATCAATTACCAGCCATTATCCTGGCGATCACAAGATTTACAATTTCCCCAATTACTCTTCCATCAGTATTGTAGAGCCTAAGACTAGCCTTTTGATATGTCTTTTCAAGCTTTTATGTTTCTGACCACCAACAGCCCCATCCAGACCCACGACTCTTGACTCAACAGGTCCTTGTGGCCCCTACCTAGAAGCAGACTCAGCACACAGGGACCATTTCCACACCGTTATGATTGCATTCACAACCAATTAGCAGCACCCATTCCCTTGTCCACCAAACTATCCTTGAAAAGCCCTAGCCTCCAAATTTTCAGGGAGGTGGATTTGAGAAGTAATAAAACTCCAGTCTCCCATTCAGCTGGCTCTCCATGAATTAAACTCTTTCTCTATTGCAATTCCCCTGTCTTGATAAATCAGCTCTATCTGGGCAACAGGCAAAATGAACCCACTGGATGGTTACAAGAATACAGTGGGCTAACTTTTTGTGTGGACAAGGCCAGCTGTGGAACTTGTGCATCTTCAGATTTTGGTTTCCACAGGGGGTCACGGAACCTTGACAGAAGGAAGACTGTATTACTTAAACTCTTAAAGATAACGGAACTAACCCAAAATGTTTTTAAAGTTCACATAACTTGGGTAAATCTTGGGTAAATAAGACTAGCTCAATATTGTTGGTTTAATACAAACAGCTGTGTCTTCTGAGTTACCAGCTTTAAGTATAATAGGAGCATAACATTTTATTTTACCTGCTTTTACTAGTCAAATAAGTTTGTTATCTTTACTAGATGTTTAAGATTATAGAACTATGGGTTCAACCTAAGAACAAATGTGCAAGTGAAAGTGCAACGTCCAGTTTCCAAGTGCCTTGTTACAGTAGGTAGCTAGTCAGGTATGAGCAGGGCAGGAGAGGCCCCCTCCCCCAAAACACACACACACACACACACACACACACACACACACACGCCAGTTATGTTAGGCGACCATCAGGTGATGGCCAGGCAGTTGTTAACTGTTTCTCTAATAATTGGTTGCAGCCAGTGCCAGGGATCGGCAGTCTCCCAATAAACAGAAACACCTGAAACTGGTGATCAGCCGCTTTCCAGTAAGATGTCAGGAGTTGGGCAAGTGGGCTCCAGCATATGCATTAAGAAGCAACATGTAGGATTTTAACTGATATATGACCTTCCAGGAACATGTGAGTGGTAAGGGAAAAACACCTCAAAAGAGCATGCATACAACTCCAGTAAACACACTGCATATGCTGGCCCCTTCCAAGTGCTAGCAGGCCACTGCACATACAAACAGCCCACCCCAAGGGAAGGATCATGGGAAAAGGGATGCAAGACCCCAGAAGCATGCCACCATATAAAACCCCAAGTCAAAAGGTCAAATTGCACACTTAATCTCTCAAGTCACCCACTTGGCCCTCTTCCAAGTGTACTTTACTTCCTTTCATTCCTGCTTTAAGGTTTTCACTCCTGCTCTAAAACTTGCCTCGATCTCTCCCTCTGCCTTATGCCTCTCAGTCGAATTCTTTCTGCTGAGGAGGCAAGAACTGAGGCTGCTGCAGATCCATATGAATTTGCCGACAGTAACATACTTTGGTGCCATGTCTCATACGTTCCGCTGCCAACAGCATCATGTATTATATAGCACAGCAGTAAAACAAACAAACAAAAAAAACATGTATTTAACTTTTTTAAGATTCTTGCTTTCACGATGGCTGCCTAACATGCACATGCTGTAAAAATAGCTAACAAGGAAATAACTTGATAATAGCTAGCTTTGTTTTATGTTATAATACATCTACTTAAAACCAGTTTCCAAAATCTGTTAACTTACACCACTGGAGTTTTGCTAAGTTAAATTAAATGACAGATATTCACTGAATATCTAGATCATTTCCACATAGATAAAATACTGAAACATTAAGTGCTGAACTTAAGTTATCCACTTTTGGCTTGTTTCAGAAAGAAAGATATTCAGGTCTGTTAGTAATCATGTCCTGTGTCCCACTGAAAAACTGTACAATGAACAAGCACATGCTTCTAAAAATTAAATTTACTAAAATTTACAAATTCCAATTACTATATGGTAATTAAAACTAGAAATAATAAGGTAAACAACTCTGTATGGAGGAAAGTAAGACATCTTTTTGGTTAAAAAAAAAAAACTATCAAGGTATAAAAGATGTGTTTTTGTTAAGGGAAAAAGTAACTTCCATCCTAAAGAATGACTGGTTGTTCACAATGGGAAGGAAGACGGGTATAGGGCAAAACTGAATGCATATGAGAAAACTGTAGACATGTAGAAAAGCAATCGTGAAAAAGGAATTTTATGTGTGGTCAAGGTGGCTAGGAGGTGAATGAATTTTATATTTAAAAGTTACTTTAAAAATGCTGAACCTTAATATGAAAAGTACAGTGGTAACAAACTTTTCTTGAAGTATTGGTCTGTTCTTGCTTTATTAGGTCTTTGCTTAAGAAAACCGAATTCTCCATATTAAAAGAGCTAAGGTGCTTTTTTATTTTATTTATTTCTTTTTTTAGCAACTATGTAACTTTCTGCATTTGTCTCTTAATTACCACTCTGGTTAAATCAGTAGGTATTATTTCAAGTGATCTGTGATCTACTGTAATCAAGTATTTTTAAACCTCTGATATTTTTGACAAACTTTCCCAAAATTCTATTCCATTATTCCGTCTTTTTTTTTTTTTTTTTTTTTTTTTGAGACGGAGTCTGGCTCTGTCGCCCAGGTTGGAATGCAATGGTGCAATTTCGGTTCACTACAACCTCCATCTCCCAGGTTCGAGCGATTTTCCTGCCTCAGCCGCCTGAGTAACCGGGACCACAGGCGTGCACCACCACGTCCAGCTAATTTTTTAATTTTAGTAGAGACAGAGTTTCACCACGTTGGTCAGGCTGCTTCCTGCCTCAGCAAACATCTGCCTGCCTTGGCCTCCCAAAGTGCTGGGATTACAAGTATGAGCCACCGTGCCCAGCCTCCATTAGGTCTTTCTCACCTTGAACTAACTTTGGTAGTTTCCAGGGGATTCCTAGAATATCTCAAAAGAATCTGTTCTCTCTCCTCATAAAAAGAGAGATGTTAAACTAATTAGCCTTATTCAGTATGTTAAATTTACATGGTAAGCACTGTCAAACAAGCAATGATGTTTAACTTTCCTTGAGTTATATTTGCCTGGGTATGTTATTGAGTGTTCTAGAAATGGTATGAAATTCCTACAAATCTGATATGTCCTGTTATGATGTTACCAGTCATATTTTGATTTTTATGTTAAAATACTGATGTCACAAAAAATAAAATTTCCTTGTCAATTGCATAATAAATTCTTATCATAGCCATTTTAAGTCCTGTCATCCAGAGATAATTTTACTCTGATGCTTTCCTGAAAGCTTTTGCAAGCAACTATAATCCTAAAGTGTTTCGTCTTCAAGGAGATTCATGGAAGAGACTCTGAACAAGTACAGCTTTCTTATAACTTTAAGATTATACCATTGGTCTGGCTAAGAGTTTCCACAACACTATTAAAGAAACTGGTTCATAAAATTGTTAAACTGACATCAAGCAGAACAGGAATTACATGAGACTGAACGACTGATGAAGAAAAGTTATAGGTTTTTTTTATGGCCTTTTTGTTTAAAACATTGCTGACTCTGCAATGTTGTGCTTTGCAGATTTAAGGAAACTTTTTTCTTTTCTCTTAAGCTATCTCTACAACTTTCAACAATTTGGTAAACTATACCTTTGTGAATGAAGATGAAACACCTTTTCTCAACTATCTGATCCCTCCAGAATTCAGAAACCGTAAGCAAGTATTTCTATTTTTATGGCAATACAATGTAACCCAAAAAGTAACTGAGACAAGTCTCAATCAATTTTGAAAGTTTATTTCGCCAAGGTTAAGGACCCGCCCATGACACAGCCTCAGGAGGTCCTGTCAACATGTGCCCACGGTGGTTGGGGTACAGCTTGCTTTTATACATTTTAGGGAGACATAATACATCAATCGAAACATGTAAGATTTACACTGGTTCGATCTGGCAGATGGGGAAAACTCAAAGCAGGGGCTTCCAGGTCACAGGTAAATTTAAACATATTCTGATTGGCAATTGGTTGAAAGAGTTATGATGTATAGAAAGGAAGGGGTTGCAGAGACCTAGGTTTTTATCATGCAGATGAAGCCTCCAAGTAGCAGGCTTTAGAGACAATAGACTGTATATGTTTCTTATCAGACCTAGGGTCTGTGTTGACATGAATAGTAGAGAGGTATAAATGAGACATGTCCAACCCCAACATAAATAAGGCATGTTCAACCCCCACTTCCCATCATGGCCTGAAGCAGTCTTTCAGGTTAAATGTTAGGGTGCCCTACCCAAGCAGGTAGTCCATTCAGATGGTTGCAGGGGGCCTTCGAATTTTATTTTCGGTTTGCAGTAAGTTACTTGCTAAGTTCAATAAAAATCTGTTCTCTTTGTAACAAGTTATAACTGGAAACACTGGTTATAACACCAAGACTTTTGACTGGAAAGTCATATTTGAAAATGTACATAGAGCTGGATATGGCCAGTTTTAAAGAACTAAGGTTTACTTTATGAAGCCATGAAAGCCCCTTGGAAAAAACTGGTGTGGTACGAGGCTTTAAGGGTTTCCTGGCCTTAAGGGTTGAATAACGCAGGCCCAGTAACTTTAAAAATATTTTGAGGACCTGGAGAAGAGAGGAATTCATCCAAATCTATAGGTATTACAGGCAAAGTCTACTGGTAAGTCTTCGGCATGGCTTCATAGCCTAGAGAGGTTTTTAAAAGTCTAATCTGAGATGCCTTTAAAATTCCAGCAAAGCAGATTTAAAGAGAGCCTATATGGTCCATCACTACTCTTGCTGCACGTATGTGAACAATCAAGCCAAGTTTAATCAGACTAGACCTATTTTGCAAACAAATTAGTCTTATTGTGATTATCTTTGATAGAAATGGGAGCAGCTGTAGAGAGAAAAATTATGTTTCAGTAGAAAACTACAGGGCACCCTTGTGCATATCAGATTCTAGTCCTGTTCATTGTCCTTGACATTGTTTCTATAAACTGCTTGGTTTCTGATGCCCTACAGGCAGGTACTGGGCAACACTGATCCCTGCTGATGAATGGGCCACTCAGGGAGTTCACCAAAATGCCCAATGCCATAACCAGAAACATTCAAACTGCAAACCAGGGAAATATGCTTTGAGCTCAAATCTAGAAACCTTGACCAACTGCCCTCCAGACACAGAGAGTGAGTTTATGATTTGTTCTAGCCATCAGCCTTTTTATTTTACTTGGTTCTGTTCATGGAGGCCTTGGCTAAAGAGCATACACCAGTCCTTTGATGACAGTAGTCCCTCCTCCCTCCTTACGGCAGTTTCACTTTCTGCAGTTTCAGTTACCCCTGGTCAACCATGGGCCAAAAATAGATGAGTACAGTAAAATAAGATATTTTGAGAGAGACCATATTCACATAACTTTTATTAGTATATTGTTACAATTCTATCATTGGGTTATTGTTTTAATCTCTTAACTGTGTCTAATTTATAAATTAAAACTTTATCATAGGTATGTATTATAGGAAAAACATAGTATATATAGGGTTTGATAGTATCCATTTTCAAGCATCCACTGCGGGAGTAATGGGGGTCTTGAAACATATTGCCTGTGGGTAAGAAAGAACTACTATTATCCTCCTGATAGTGCCCATTGTCATCTCCCTGGTACACTGTATTCTTTCTAGTGTCTTAAATGAATGTTTGCAGCCATCAGCAATATGCCAAATGGTCTCACTGCAATTAGAGCAACAAAAATAAGATGAACAAAAAAGGAATATTTCTTCCATGAGCCTGACATCATGGCTTTTGTATTCCACGCTGAGAACAAGTAAGTCCACTATAATGGTGACAGAAAGTGTCATCAATGCTCAGTTTTAGTCAAGCACTCAAGATTGAGAGGCTGACAAAAGGAGAGAATTGTTAAAGCAAGTAAGGAGGAAGCCATTAGCCTGAAGATTTTCTCTGTGAACAGAACTCCTCTGTAAGCAAACCAAAACCCAATCCCGTGTAAACAGTAAAACAAAACTTAAGCATACCCAATCAGAAACCACCAACTAACTTCTAACTAGGGCCTTTCCACTTATGTTTTGTCTTACTTCCACATTCAGCCTATAAAAGCTCACTGCCCATCACTGCTTTGGAGAGGAGTTCTCTGGACCCCTTCTGGTTCTGAGTATTGCCCAATTTATAAATCATCCTTTGCTCAAATAATCTGTTTAATTTATTCTGCCTGAAGTTTACTAGGCTATCTCTCCCCGCCTTCAGCTGCTCTGTTTCCATGTAGCTTATATAGTGTACTTCAACCCCGGAGTATTATTTTAATGTTTAAAATGTATAATGGTCCCTAATCCTTTATCCAATATTAAAAGAGTCTTTATACTATACTGGAGGGGGAAAAAATGGCTTTTTAGACACCCTACTGTAGACTCTAAGTGCTGAATTTTGCTTTATTCTCTGATTTCAAAAACCTAACTTCAAAAAACCTGACTCATAAAATTTGAATCTGCCAGAAAAGTTTTCTGGACCAAGTCAGTAAGACTGATCCTTAACACCATTTTAAATAAACAGTGAAAGCATCTTCAAATTCCAGATTAGGACTAAATTCAAACTTATTTTCCTACATACCATCTCTATTTGTTAAGGTCTGTTCAACAAATATGTATTGAGTAATCAAAAACCAGGTGCTAGGGAATACAAAGATAAGAACTCAAAACCTTCCCTAGAGCTGCTGATAGTACAGTGTCTCTTACTACTTTGAAGGACAGAGATCGTTTTGAGAATTTATAAAACTTATGAACCCTTACCCTGCAAAATTGCATATATATTCAAAAACGAAAATATAATTTCAAGGAGCTACTGCTTACCTGGAGTCCATTTATCTCTTCCTTAAGATTGATGGACCACTGTTTAAGAACTCCTGGTCTAGTAGAATGTGAGACTTTTTTTTTTTTTAAAGGGGGGAAGTGGGAATAATTCCAAAGGAAATTTAAAAAACAAATACATGAAATACAAAATTGTGCAGATAGTACAGTACAGGGACAAAGATCCCATAGTGGCAGTCAGATTATCTGCACTCAAATCTGGTTCTGCCACTTACTGACTTTGGATGAGTTTCTTAACCTCCCTAGGCCTCAATTTTAAGAATTAAGTGAAATAACCCAAGAAAAACTTAGCACAGTACTGAGAGACAGAGGCACACACACAAGCACAGCCCTGAAATCCCTTGAATTGAATTGTTAAAGTCTCTACAGTTGAAGTCTACACATATCCTCATAGTAAACACTCACTTTCTTAAAACTGTCCTTATAACCAAAAGAGCCCAACTAAAACATTATCTCCCTCAAACCCCTGAAGTAGCTAAAGTAGCTAATATTGCCTAAAGTAGCTAATGGCTTCTAAAACCCTTTTAAATCCTAAGATGATCTTATATGGCAAAACCACTGATTTTAAGTTTATCTGCTTTTATTCATTCAGTGTATCCTCCCTTCCTGCAGAACAAGGATTAGGAAAAATAAAAGTATGGCAACAACCCTGTAATAAATTGGTAAAGCTGATTGTGTAAGAACATATGTAAAAGTCCTTGCAAATTAAAGCACAAGTAACTTATTTATATTCATATCATGTCTGTTCTAGCTAGCATATGGTCTTAGCAGAATTTTGACTTGCCACTTTGTTTTTTTTCCCAAATTTCCAAACATACTACTATAGCCTATTTAATCTTGCATTTTAAACATCAAAACCCATACACTATGCTTATATTTTTACTTACTTAACTCCTGTGTTGTACTATGGTTCTTCATCACTACACACATACTGATGTAACACCAGTGTCTTTTATTATTTTAACCCTTAAAGAATTTATTAGCCAAAAGGAATTTTAAAGAAAATAGGTGTCAGCAAAAAAAAAAAAAAAAAAAAAGCAATCTAAACCAACCTTGCAGCGTAGTATACTGCTATTTTTTTAAATGCATTTGGATTGATATTCTGCCCAAAACAAAATTCAGGAAAAGACCCTCCTAAATCATCCTAGTTTCTCTCATTTCCTAACCCAAATATTAGAATTTTTTAAAAGGTACTGAATATTTTCAAAGTAAATGAGTAATATTTTTATCCTTTTTCCTTCTTGGATAAGATGGCATTAATATAATTTATAGCTATTTTGTATTAAGTTCAACCTTGTACAATTTTTTTAAAAATTAAAGAATTTAAGTTGTTAAAATTTAAGTAAAATACAAATTTTCTTTTAAGTAATGCTTGCTCCGTAAGTTATAACGTTTAGATGAATAAGTATCTCTTCACAATAAAAAGTGACGGGCAAAATTAAAAAAAAAAAAAAAAATCTCTGAGGCAAGAAATACTAGCTCCAAAGTTTATGACTTACAATCTGAGGCAAGTTACCCTCTCTGGGACTCTAGTTCCTCAATGTAAAATAGGATGTTTTGTAACTATGCCCAGCAGCATGGACAGAGATAACCTAATATATCTTAGATAGATTAATAAGTTATCTTTTCCCAATCCTAGCATGAAATAAAAAATAGCACGTTTATAAAATAACACAATATACTGCTACTCCAACCTTCATCTGTCTCTACCATAGAGCTACTGGGATAAAATGACAGTTCTTAGAGAGAAAACTCCAAGGCAAGGCTCCCCAAGTCTTTTATAATGCCTGAATTTTTCACTTACTGCCAAAAATGTTTTACCAATCAAAGATATTAATAGAATCTGAGTTAATCAAGATCTTGTACAATCACCTCTGAGATTAAGGGGTTACCAGCTGGTAAGTCAGTCAGTCATTTCAACACTACAACTGATTCTGTGACATTAAGTATGAATGTCTTGAAAATAAATGCTATATATATTATATATAAAATTTATATATAATTTCCTTGTAACATTCTTTAAGTAATGATTCTCCACTCTTAAAGCAAAAGGACTTCTTCATTTATATCAAGATATTCAGATTCTCCATAACAGTACTTTTGATATCCACTTATTAAGAAAATATGACCAAATTCTACCATGCATATAATATTTTATATTTTAATCACAGCAGTATTGAAATACCATTGAAAAATAATAGCACAGTATAAAAGGCAAATTATTTATTAGGTCTTCAGACAAACTTTATAACAGGCACAGTTCCCAAAATGTTCTCAGTCCACAGTTGAAAACTACTGCCATAAATTCTAACAGAAAATTGTAGAATTGTAGGCAATCCAGCTACTACACATTTAAGGATAAAGAACAATTTAGAGAGACAGGGCTAAACTCTGATTCCATATTGGCTCAATCCTCACTAAAGATAATCACATTACCAAATTTTATCATAAAATCATACAATTTTTATAAACAGAGCTCTACAATATTATATTATGAATTCATTCAATCAAATGGCTTACCCTAACATTTAGTTTAAAGTAGATGACTGCCAGACTTGGTGGTGTGTGCATGTAGACCCAGTTGCTCAGGAAACTGAGGTGGGAGGATTACTTGAGCCCAAGGCCCGAGTAATTACTTGAGGCCAGCCTGGGCAACAGAGCAAGACACGTCTCTTTCAAAAAGAAAAAAAAAGTATCTGAATTGAGGGAACAGCAGGAGTTAGGACTTAGTAAAGAGAGAAAGGAGAAGAGGATATGTGAAAAAGGAAAACAGTATGTTCAATGTTTAGTGGATGAGCTTTCAAGTCATGTTGCTAAGGTTTTTACCCAACAACGTTAACCCCATAACTCCTCTCCCTGCTCTATAAACTTGGACAAAGTGATTAACCTAATCCTCAGATTCCTCATTAATGATGGAAAACTAGCCCCCACCTCATAAAACTCTTAAAACTAAATGAGATACGAATGAGCATAAAATGTTTATCTGCCAAGCACTCAACAAGTAAACCTATTCCATACAGAAAATTTTGAAGTTATTGAGCACTTAGAAGTTATTGAATCTTTTAAAGTTATTAAGCCAAGATATAGTAAAACAGCAGAAAGCTTAGGCCAGTATAAGTTGGAAAACAGAAATTAAAGAGATGAAAACGTATAAGAGAAAACAATAAAAGCCAAAAATAAACTTTCTTTCTCCTCCAACTCCCACAGAACACGATCCAATGCTCTGATTCCCTAAACTTAAACCAATAGTATATTAGTGCTAAAATAGGATGTGGTTTTAAATAGGCTTCTGTGGGCTAGCCCAGGAACTTAAAACCAGTGTAATAAAACATGCTCCAAGTTCAAACAATTGTTTTAACACACAATCTGGAAGACAACGTATTCAAAAATTAGGGACTGCCTAGTTTTCCTTTTGAAATGAAAAAGCTTGTCTTTGTGAGAAAATATTCTCTAGGAATCCAAATGTAATTCAAAGAAATTATTCAAATTAAATAGAACATGCTGCTAAGTATTAATCCACAATATAACATCCTGTAAAATAACTGAAAGAATATTTACAATTCAAAGAGCATGATGAGTAAGAACTTCTCAATTCTTTCTCAGAATGAAGTACTGAAATCCTTAGAAAATTTCTTCATCCAGACAAAAGTTTTACTAGACATTAGTTTTCACTTTTGCCAATAGGAGCTGAGCTTTCCCTTATCTGCCGCCACGGTCCTGTAATAGACTCAAAGAGCCATCTCTCCATTCTACATGTTTAAAGAATTGTAGAAAGCAGCTGAATGAATGGAAAATGGGGAACAAGTATAAAGGAACATCCCCAATAAGGAATATGAGCAAGGACTTAGAAGATATCACTTCCACTCTAAGCTAAGAAGTCCTTTGTGCCTAAAAATAAGAAAAATTAAATCATAAGTCACTGGCTGAGCAGTGCCAAAACTACAGCTCACCCACCTACCTGCCCAAACCCTAAGTGGCAGTGCTTTAAAACAGTGCAACAGAAACAGAAAACAGGACAGCGGTTTTAGGGTCAGATTTAGCTTTAAATCCTGCTCCTCTACAGACTACCTGTTTAATCTCAGACAAATTAATATCTCCATACCTCACTGTCTATGTCTAAAATGATAACAAAACTGACATCATAGAGTTATTACAAAGATCTACTGAAAATATTACAGAGAACACTATACATGGCACATTACAAGCATTGTAATGCTTGACTGTCATTAGGTCTCATTAAACCAATAATATAACTCCATAACTCAGAGCAGTCCAGACTTGCACTACCCAACAGGGTAGTCAACTAGCCCAATGTGGCTACTGAGCACTTGAAATATGGCTAGTCTGAATCGAGATACATCATGAATGCAAAATACATATCAGATTCTAAAGCCTTAATTCAAAAAAGAGCATAAAATATCTCATCAATAACTTTTATATTGATTACATGTCAAAATAATATTCTAGGTATACCAGATTAAATAAAATCAATTATTAAAATTAACCTCAACTTTTTTATGTTTTAATGTGGCTACTGTGTGGCTTATATTTCTACTGGACGGTTCCAGTCTAAACCATCACTGATAACAGTTTCAAATGCAAAATGGGATGGAAATTTCATTATGTGCTTCATATGACTTATCTAAGAGACTGAAGATCCTAATGTAGTTTAAGTACCTTCTAATTTAAGTACTATTAATATTCACCTATTGCCTATTCATGGGGACACACGTCATCTTCCCACTTTGATAATAACAGTACTCACGGTATCTTACAAACCAGCTGAAGAACAGCATGTGACAAGCCACCTTCCTGTATCAACTGTATGCATTGTCTGTTCTTCACACAGTATTAACAGAAGCTTACTCTAAGACCCATCCTCATTCTTAAAAAATGTTTTTCTGTCTCAAATTCAGTACTACATTTTGGATTAAAGCAATGTAACCCATTTACATTGACTTTCCTATCAGCAAATCTACCTTTTAGTGATCAGCAAGGCTACAATCCAGTTTCAAGTTGTGTCATCACCTGTTTAATATAGCTGCAAAAAAAAAAACACATTATTTTTCAGTCCTGGAGATAAGGAAGGCACTAATTATGTAACATGAAAAGATAACTCCCTTTTATCTGCTCAGACAGCTTGAGAGAAAGGTTTAAAAATACTGATAAGGACTATAAATTTAGCCAACTCTATTACTTATTAACATTACTGACAGGACATGTCATAATGCTGAACATGTGTTGCTTAAACTACTATAGCTGTTAAGTCCTAACTTATAATATTAAAATTACAGTTATATATGACTCCAAATTTCTCCAAAGCATTTCTACAGACATTATCACAGCAGTTCCCTACAAAAATCACTGGCTGGAGGTAAAGTTGATTTTACTACACCCTCATTTAATAGACACAAAAAACAAGGCCCAGAGGTTATGTGTATCTTGCTTGCCCAAATAAAGCTTGTAGCTAACAATAAGATAAAGTATAAAAAATTCTACTGCTGCCTGGTAGTTAATACTGTGAACTCTAAAGTTAGATCTTGGGTTCAAATGCTGGCCCCAACACTTAGTAGCTGTGGGACCTTGGACAAATCACTTGTAACCTTATTCCCTCTATCCTTCCGTTTTCTCACAGACATAGTATGAGTAGTTACCCTCATAAAAATTAAAATAAAATGCTCACACACATTGAAAATTCTCAATAAATGTTTGCTCTTCTCACCTAAGGCTTTAAAATCTGAAAGACGGGACATTTAGAGATGAAATTAAAAAAAAAAAAAAAAAATAACACTTCTGCCAAAAGGATAAGAATATTTCTAGAACATCTTGAACCATAATCATAAATGTTCAGATTTTATAACATTTTCATTTTTGGCAAATTCATTCTTCATGTCTCTTCCTTTTTAAAAAATTACTCCTAAAAACCTGCAAAAAATAAAATCTACATTTATTAAAATTGTGTGGTTTTTAAAGGTAGAATTCCCAATTGAGAAAATGGTAATACAGAAAAGGTGAAAGGAATGATCAACACACATTACTTCAATTAGCCAACTATTTCTTTTGTGTATATATACACTGTGGTAAGCTTTACCAGATGGTATACTCAAATTTACAGAAACTAATTTTTAAAGTATGTTTCCCAAGTCACAATATATAAATCTGATACACTGTTGCATGGTAACAAAATCCCAATTCTGAAGGCTAGCTAGTGCAGAAATATTTAGGAAAAAGAAGAGAATGCCAGCCAAAGCGTGGGGAGAGTGTCACTCCTATGGTTCTAAAAGGTACGATATATACTTATCTTCTGGTATTACCCTGGTACATAGTATAGGTGCTCAATAAATAATCTGAGTGAATGGGTGACTGAATGAATAAATGAGTAGGAGAAACTTAATGTTTCTTCAAATGAACTAAATCAAACAAGAAAGCATTTGTGATCCCATGGGAGATATACTTATAAACCAAAGAAGTCATTAATAAGGCTGACCAAGGTTCCAAGCCATATCTCAGAGGCTAGAAGAAGTAGATATTCCAAGATTCCCCTCACCTCCTAATTAATTTCAACAATCCTCTTCATATGCTTTGAAAATTTTACCTAGGTGAATTCTAGAGAGCAAAAGCGTCCTTTGTAAGTACAGCATGCTTTCAGGAATTAGCCATAGTCAGAAAATTGTGTGTGTGTGTGTGTCTGTGTGTCTGTGTGTGTGTACATACTCAGATATATATGAGCTAACTGAAAAACAAAATTAATTTTCTGCTATGCGCTAAAATATCCATTTGCTACTAAAGGGTTTTTTCTATTCATGTCACATTCAGGGCAGGACAGCAATTGTTGGTGAATACTTACTACCCAATTAGTTCAGGAGAGCTGAACTACACTCTTGCATAGTTTTACAACCAAGCCTTGTTTTTAAACTTTAGCTTGCCATTTGATAGTAACATAGCTGTAAAGATGAATTCAGAAGTCATCTTGCAAAAGCATTTTAAGTAAAAAGCTGTGCAAAAGCACAGAGCAATAAATCTGCCACCCAGGAAAAATTAAGTGGTATAATTTTAAACTATACCTCGACATAAAAGAAAATGAAGACATATGAAAAGTAATTCATGATGGCTTCCATATGATAGATGCATTATTCTATTTTTAGAGATTACGTCTGTTACTATAACTTTTATAACCTTTTTGAAGAGCTAATTTCCTAAGAAATATATTTTTTAAATAATGATATTAAAGATGCAAAATAAATTATTAAAACCTAACTACTTTCTTCCTGGTCAACTCTTGTTTAAAAAAATTTTGGCAATATTGTTAATAAAGAATATTATTAACTATATATATAATATATAATATATAAACTGATGCAGTTTAAAGCATAGATTATTAAAACAGTGAAATCCAAAGGTTACTGCTCAAATATACTGTTACTGGTTCACTTTAAAATCGATGTTAAGGCCAGGCACTGTGGCGCACGCCTGTAATCCCAGCACTTTGAGAGGCCGAGGCAGGCGGATGACCTGAGGTCAGGAGTTTAGACCAGTCTGGCCAACATGGTGAAACCTCATCTCTACTAAAAAATACAAAAATTAGCTGGGCGTGGTGCCGTGTGCCTGTAATCCCAGATACTTGGGAAGTGGAGGCAGGAAAATCACTCGAACCTAGGAGATGGAGGCTGCAGTGAGCCGATATTGCACCACTGCACTCCAGCCTGGGCAAGAGAATGAGATCCTGTCTCCAAAAAAATAAAAAATAAATAAAATCTATGTTAAAAATAAATCTAAATATGAAAATCAAAATCCAAAGTTATAAGCAAATAACTGTTATAACAATTTCCACAATTAGTATTAAGCTATGTTCCCAAATTAAATGGCAGCAATTTTTAGTGTATAATCAATACAAGATTAAAATACATCTTTTTAAAAATGTTATTTTAAGTTCTGGGATACATGTGCAGGATGTGCACGTTTGTTACATAGGTAAATGCGTGCCATGGCAGTTTGCTGCACCTATCAACCCATCACCTAGGTATTAAGCCCAGCATGCATCAGCTATTTTTCCTGATATTCTCCCCATCCCTAGAATATATCTTCATTCTAATTTAGATTATATCATTAGTAATAAAATTTTCACAAAGAAGTTAGTAGTACTTATTTATTAACAAATACATTTTGGAGGAGAGTTCCAACAGTTTAAGGTGTCCTTCTCTTTCAAACAACTTATAAACTATATAATTATCTTTGCACTGAGGCTATAAATTTCCTTTTATTTATATAACATATTTTTCAGATAGGCAAAGTTAATATTGAATAATCAATGAGCAAGGAGAAGCAAGCTTTAAAAACTTCCCAACTCTTAGGAATCATGAAAATAATTTTGTAAAGTGTCCCTGAAATTATCAAATGCATCATTTCCATTAAAACATATATGAGTATAAAGGGAAAATATGAAGTTTATTCAAAAGGAGCAAAAAAGAGAGAACAAATGTATGAAAAGTTCTTTATATCCTAAAAATGAACAACAGAAAGAACAAATTGTAATTGGTAATACAAATCAAAAGATCACTTTCCCTACCAGTTTTGAGACTGTGCAAATATTTTAAAAATTAGAAATAGTTTTCATACTGTATTATTGTTCTATGTATTATATATTATAGTTTGCTTTATAGCAGATGCCCCCTCCCCCTTAATCTAAAACCTTAAGGATAAATAGTTCCATGTGATTCATAATTGTTGAATGAATACAACTTTTCCTAAAGTTGTTAGGTTTCATAGATTATTCCTGCCACTTCTAGGATTTTATGAATCTATACTCTTCACAGTTTTCTGACAATAACAATAACAGTAGAGAACATATATCAAGTCCTTATTTATACATATTAAAAGGCAATCTAGAAGAACAGTTAAGAGTCACTATCTGAGTTCAAATACCACTGCTTCACTTACTAGCTACATGACCCTGGGCGAGTTACTTCTCAGTGTCTCCATTTACTTATAAAATGGGATAAGTACCTACCTCATAAGGATTAAATAATAATTGTTTAGCTCAGTGCCTGGAACACAGTTAATGCTACGTAAGGGTCAGTTATCATTATTACTATGTGCCATGTATGAGTTTTACTTTACACACATTACTTCATTAATTCTCATTTAACCTATTTTTCAGATGAGGATATTGAGGTTTACAATGGCTAAGCAACTTGCCTTAGTGAAAAAAAGCTAGCAAGTGGAAGGGCCGATATTGAAGCCCAGGTTCTCTGATAGCTATGCCAATGTATCCTCAGACTAGTTTCTGTGGATATATCTGTAGAGATTCACAAGTTTTTCCTGATTCTTTTTAATTTTAAATCATTCTAGGGATAATTTTCAAATGAAAAACATTTTCATAGAGTAGACTTTAATTTCTGAAATCATCAAACTGGTATATGCAAATCCCTGGCATTCACGGGAATATTCTCATAGATCTAGGATTTTTTTTTTTTCTTACAAAGCAGTCAACTCGTAAAACTTCAAACATAACACGGAGCTTTCATTCTTCAAGAATGAGAGAATAGGCCGGCTGCTATGGCTGACACCTGTAATCCCAGCACTTTGGGAGGCGAAGGTGACAGGATCGCTTGAGCCCAGGAGTTCAAGACCAGCCTGGACAACAAAGTGAGACCCTGTCTCAACAAAAAATACAAAAAATTTGCCAGATGTGGTGGTGCAGATCTATAGTCCCAGCTACTCGGGAGGCTGAGCTGTGAGGATTGCTTGAGTCCTGGGAGGCTGAGGCTGCAGTAAGCCATGATCACACCACTGCAATCCAACCTGGGTGACACAGCAAGACCCTGTCTCATATTGAAGAAAAAAAAAAAAAAAAGAATGAGAGCAATAACTATTTTTCAAAATCCTTATTCCCCATATTCATTTTAGATACCAAGTTCGGGACCTTATGGCTAGTCTACTTTAAGAAGTAAAAATATTTTTTAAACGACAATGACATAAAACATGTTACCTCTTTGTAACAACTGGTCTTGATTTTAAAGAAAAAAACAACACATTAAAAGAACAAACATTTAAAGTATTCCTTTAGTAAACAGTACATTCAGCACCAGTCTCTCATCTTTACTCCAATTCTGTATCTACAAGAGCCTACAAGAATTTTTCACTTGAACAACTCAAATAATAAGCCCCAAGTAAACTCATTTTCCCTAGACCACTTTTCCCCAAACAAGATCCCTCTTTAACATCTCTAATTCCTCCAATGATATTATCATTCTCTCAGTCATCCAGGCTCATGGCCAGAATAATCTTTGACTCCTATCTCTCTTTTATTCTCTATACTCAAAACCATGTCTTTCTTCAAATGAATTTCATTCATAGGCCCAACTCCATTCCCACTTATCAACCTCCTTCAGGTTTCATCACCCTACTCCTTCCCTCCAACCCTATCACTGTCTATACCATCACCTGTGTATCCTTCTTAAAGGACCAATTCAATCATGCTTGTCCTCTGCTTTATAACCTCTATGAAATGCCATTACTCAACCTACAGAATAAAATCCAAATGTTGAATTTAGAGCTTTTGATCATGTAAGACTGCTCATTTGAGAATTTACAGTGAATTCTCCCCTTTTATAAAAGTGTGTCACCACATAATATCCTGTAGTTTCTTAGCCATTTCCTATTACTGTTATTAGTGGTGTGGAGGCTTCTACAGAAATAAGATTTCTTTTATATATCCTTACCAGATACTAAGTAGACAACCAATTACTGAGTTAGATACTATGAGTTAACAGTGCATATATCCTGAGTACCTGATATGTGATCATTTATTCAACAGATATTTGCTGAATAATGAATCTGTGCTGAAGATACTAATGTGACTTCCATCTACTAAGAGATTTCCATGTGCCAGACAACACTAGTTTAGATGCATTATCTCACTTAATACAAGTCATCCTCAGATGGTATTATCAATCTCATTTTTAGTATGAGGCAATTATATCTCTAGTATAGTCTACTTAAAAAGTAGAGCCAAAATCAGAACTGGGTAAAAAGTTTGTACTCTTTAACACTGTATTCTACTCCTATAGAAAGATTACTCTAAAGAAAGGAGCTGTCATCTATTTGGCATGGTGGACACACAAATATAATACTTTGTCCTAAATACTATGAAGGATGCAATTAATGTCTTACTTGAGCACAAAATGATGGGCCAAACTCTAGGGTAAAAAGACGGAGAGTCAGAGATGTCTGGAGATGACATATTTAAGAATGAATCACAGTTACACAACACAGAAACAACATTCCCAAAAAAGGGAATAACCTGTGCAAAGGTAGAAAAGCACAAATTTCATGACTTACTCAGAAAACAGCAAGCAGTTCAGTTTTCTAGAAAGTAAGTGTGATAAGGGGGACTGGTAGAAAGGGCAAGCATAGTCAGATCATGAACAGTTTAGCCAAGGAGTTTAGATTTTGGCCAATAACTAAGAGAAAGCCATTGTGTAATTTTAAGCAAGAGAATGATCACATCTGTGCTTTAGAAACGCTGCTCTGTACTGACAAATGGACTGGAAGACTAGAAGCAGGGACACCATTTTAGGTTACTGAAAGAGTTCAGGCAAGAGACTAACCTAGAACAGTGGCGAGGGACAGAAAAAGATCGATTCAAAAGATATATAGGAAACAGAACTACAGGACTTGGTAACCAATTAGATTGGGGGTTTGTAGGAAGGTGAGGGAAAGGAAAGAATCCAGGTAAATCCAAGGTTTCTCTCTTGAGCTCTGTCTGGGTGGATGGAAGCACCATTAACTAAACAGGGAAGAGGAGCAAAAACAAGGTAAATATAAAGAAAATGTCAGATGGTATTGGTACATACTTCTAGTATACCCAAAAGATGTCTAGTAAACAAATAGGTATACCTAGATCTCAGGAGAAATCCAAGGTAAAAATACAAAACTGGAAGATAATGACAAGGAGAGTGAATGAAACTTCCTAGAGAAATGTGTACAAAAGGAGACAGCCAAAGATCAAGTTGTGGAGACCACCAATATTTAAAACAGGCAGACAGAAGTATGAAAACTAGGAGAGAGCAGCGATACAGAAACTTAGAAAGGAGAAAGTTTCATGAAGAAGGGAGTTGTCAATGCACTAAATGTACCAAAGAGATGAGGATTTGAAAATTGAGTAACTGGTGACTTGAAGAAGAGAGGTAGCAGAGGAATGGCTGGTAAAGAAAGCTAAACTAGACAGGGTTGAGTGAATGGCAGGGAAGAAAATAGAGGTAGAAAGTTTGAGAAGAGTAACAACTAGAGAAGAAAAGAGCACAGAAGAGCAACATTTTTAGAATGGTAGAGATTTTAGTATTTTTATAGGATGAGAAAGGGACTAGTGGAAAATGAGATTTTAAAATTATACCTCTGTACTTAAAATTAGTATGTGGAAAAGTTACCCATGATACAATGTTAAGCAAAAAAACAAGCTGCAGAATATGTATGCTATAATGTCACTTAAAATTCTGACTCCTTTCAACGGCCCTCAAGGCGTTTAGGTCTTTATGATCTGGCCCATACCTACCTCTAACTTCATGGTATGCCATTTTCCCCTTCATTCATTGTCCCAGCAACACTGGCCATTCTTTTTGGTCCTTCAACACACAAGCCTGTTTTTGCCTCAGGAATTCTGCACTTGCTGTTACTTCTGCCAGAATGCTCTTCTCCTGATCAAAGGCTAGTTCCTTCAAGCCATTCATATCTCAGTTCAAACATCCTTCCTCAGAGAGGTCTGCCTACCTTTATGTAATATTGCATATGTCTTCACCTCAGCCCCCAAAAGTTACCAGCAATACCTTGTGTTAGCAACTACCATTATCTGAAATTCTTATTTACTTGTCCATTCCCCTCCTAGAAATGTAAGCTCTGTAACAGAGATTTCATCTTTCACATATGCAACATACTGTTCACCACATATCCCTGCTGCTTAAATACTGGGCACATAGTATACACTGTTGTTGAATGAAAATCTGTACACACACACATACACACACACAGAGAGATGTATTTACATGAAAAATACTAAGAAAGGTCAGAAAGGATCTAATACTTGAACTTATTTATATGGGGGCAGCATGAGGCTAGGAAGAGACATATACAATAACCATTCACTGTTTCCTTCATCTCTATTCAAACTTTCTGCAGAAGTCATGTCTTTTGTAATTGAAAAAAAAATTAATAATGATCATACGAGCCTAGGACAGTCAATCTATTCTGCTTCTCTATTTTCATTTGGTGGGCTATAATGATCTAATCACCTGTGGAACAAGCGACTACTCTGATTGCAGGTTGATCCTTGAGTTGTTTTGGTATGGCAGTTCAAAGTTAAAATCTTATACCTTGGAGCTGGAAAGAGCTTAGGGATCATCTAATCCAACCCCCTAGTTTTATAGATGAAGAAGAGACTTATAGCAATTTAATTAATTAAAAAAAATAGGGCATTGATGAAAAAGTTTCAAAGACTATATGATTAAGAACAATTTAAAAGACTAATCTACTATATGTTATATGTAATTTAAATAATAAAAGCCTCCTAAAAGTTATTCTCACATATAACCTACAATCTTCTGGTGAAAACTATTACTCAAAGTAAAAGTATTTCCCTAAGCATACTATTTGACCAATGAACTCCACAGTTAAAGCATCATAATATAACAAAGGATATGGAATACATGTATGTATGTATGTGTGTGTATATATATATGGAGTGAAAATATTACTCATTCTTGATACCCTAACACTGTTAGGTGTGCAGACTAACTGAAGTTAGCAGGCACTTCTTTCCACAGGGTAGACATACAATACGACAAGTGTATCACACATTTAAGGATTCATTATACTTCGATTCAAATTTCTGTATTAATTTCTATAATGTGTATTTAATGGGATAAAAACCAAATGTTAAACAGGTTAAGAAATGCACTAGACTATGTCATTTACAGAAATGTCTTAACTATTTCTCTCTGTAGATATACTGTAGTTTACCAGGAATACAACAAATTTTGTCTAAATTTCTGAATAATACCACCTTATGTTTAACACACTGTCTCACCTGACCCTTACAAACAACCCCAGAGACAGCAGATATTATTACTTCCACTTAGTATATAAAAATGAGGCTCAGAGATTAAGGAGCTTGACCACAGTCATTCAGACAAGTCCTAGAACCTAGATCCTCTACTTCTTAGCCATTGTTCTTTCCAACGCCCAGATTACTTCACATTTACCATTTACTAAAATGTAAATATAATTTCCTTCCTTATCAGTGAAGGTGAAGAGTACCAAAATCATAGCATTCCTATCCTATTCTACCTGAACTTTTAGTACATCATATTACTCATTCATCTTAACACTGATGAGAAAGATGTGAAAGTCACCTTAACTGAGAATTGTGCTTATCAATAATTCTGTATGAAATCCTACCAAATAGTCAATTACTTTCTTAATCATAATAAAGGTACCCACTTATTTAGAAAGCTCTCTACAAACAATAACCAAAACAGTGTTAAAATGGTCTTTAGAGTTGGAAATAAAATCTGAAACCAAATATTAGCCCTACTACTAACTGTTCAACACTCAGGGCATTTCTTAACTTAGTATCATCCTCATCCAAAAAATGAGGATAATACCACCTGCTTCTGTGAGTTGCTGGGAAGATTAGATGGTACAATAGATGTAAAGCAATTAGCTCTTAGAAAATGGCCAGATCTGCTAACATGGTGAAACCCTGTCTCTACTAAAAATATAAAAAAAATTTAGCCAGGTGTGGCAGCACGCACACGTAGTCCCAACTACTCGGGAGGCTGAGGCAGGAGAATCGCTTGAACCCGGGAGGCGGAGGTTGCAGTGACCAGAGATTGTGCCACTGCACTCCAGCCTAGCGACAGAGCTAGACTCTGTCTAAAAAAAAAAAAAAGAAAGAAAGAAAAAGAAAAAGGCCAGATCTTACAGTTGGTAGAGACACAGATGCAGATAGCTACTGCTGATAGGTAATGTCATTTAATTTATGTGAACTTTTACTAGTTTAACTTCTAGTGTGCCCTTATTTTTTTCTCCCAAATATTTGGGGCAGGACACAATACACTCATGCTCCCAGGGAATAAACTAAAGTGAGAGCTGAATTTCATTCTTGTTTCAACCCCTGTAATTAAGCAACAGAGTAAAAATCTATTATTTGACTATCTTGGAATTGGCTATATCTAAATCTAAGCTTACACTATTTTGACTCCTCCTCTTTAACTGAGTTGGCTGACTGCATCTTTCACTCTATTTTGAAATAAAACTAATAAGCCAATTTTATAAATACAAATAAAAATACAGTGAATTCATCTTGGGTGAAAAGAGTAGGAAGTCTTCAGGGGGAATGCAGAGAGGGACCTAACACTGAGAAATTATGTATTCAGAAGTCCATTTTGTACTAATTTACTTTCTCTTTTAATCTTCAAAAACATTCTAGTCAATAGAGGCCTCATTTTATAGATTAGGAAAGTTCAGAAGCTTTAACTCTGACTCTCTCCCCTTTGCTCAATGTGCTTAACCACTCTAACCTACAAGGCTCTTGCTCAACTCAAGGTCTTAATCTCTGCTCAGAATGGTCTCCTGTTTCTCCACAAGGCTGTCTCCTTCTGCTTCAGGTCTCACCTCAAATAGCACCTCCTCCGTTCAATCTAAAGTAGTGTACACCTACGTCAATGTAGTGTGGTCAATTTTTTTAAAAAAGGAAAAAAAAATAAAATTGTGTACGCCAATTACTCATCTTTATTTCCTTCAGAGAACACAAAATGGTCTGTATTCATCTTCTTTTTGTGTTTAAGGGCAGATACTTTGATTATGACAATGAACACACCTGCCTAGTCATTTAGCAAGTAAATAGCAGGACCTGGAAACCAATCCAAGGAAATCTGACTGCAAGCTCCTGCACTGCCCTACCACTACTTTTTGTACAGATGATAGGGAAAGTGATTTGGGCTGCGAAATAAATTAAGAGGTGTGCCTTGCTGCTTTTTTATATTCATTCACTATAAAGAAATTATACATAAAGTTAATACCACAAAATATTTAATCCGAATTTATGCATACAGTTAATACTATGAAATAATTCGAATTTCAAGAGCTATTACATTGCCTATTAGAATCACAACTCAATTTGGAAAAACACTACATCTATAATGTGCCTTATCCTAATACTTCAAATTTGTTGAGTAATTGGCATCTGCGCAAATAGTTATTCAGGGCTAAAAGAAAATTGTAACATATACAAATGAGTTTTACTAACAAGCTTATAATATTCTTTTAAAAATTGTTTTGAATTTCACAATACATCATGCAGAAAACTTTTAAAACCAGCCATATGACATCATTTCGATAATGGTGTTCTTTCTTAAAGAAAGATGACACATGCACTCACTGTTGCGTTTTTGCTGTTAAACCATGTTCTTGCAGGTAAGTCACTTCATGTAAAACGCTAAGCGCGGCTAAAGCGGACCACTAACAACATTCCCTTTGTTACCTTACCGACAGGATTTAATACTTACTGCTGAGTTCTCCATCCTCAGATACTCCTGTCCCTCTCATTCCTAGGTAAGTCAGTCCCAGTATTAGGAAAAATAAGCAGGCAGCAGTTAAGAGAAACATCGACAAGTAGTGGGCACTGAAACTCCCTGTTGGGGACACCTCCTCCCGTTTAAATTGCTGGAGAAGTTCCTCTTCGGGTTCGGAAAGCTTCGGTTTGTTGTATGTGTTTTTCAGGTAGGTATGATTGGAGCCCGTATGATTGGCGTGATTGATCCTGAGTGAACTAGAGGCGGCCACAGCCGCACTGGGAGGGAGACTGTTAGAATAAATCCTGGGGGAGTCCACACTGAAGGCCCCACCGCCAATATGATTATTGGTTTTCAGAAGGGAGCCTGTTGACGAATCCAAGGTTGAGTCCATGTCAGTAAGTGGCGGGGGCAGGAGAGGCGTCAGTTTCTTAGCGTTAACACGGTATCTAGGAACGGGGCTGGAGTCCACTTGATCACACCCTCCTCCCTGCTCCGCGGCCGCCGCCTCTTCGAGGTTTCGGCTCCTGTCTAGACTCCCGGCAGCCGCCGCCCTGTCATTCATCGCGAGTCCTCCCCCTCCCTGAACTGAAGTCTCCAGCCTGCCGCCGGCCGATTTAGCAGTCAGCGGGGAGAGAGGCTTACTATGGGTTCGTCTGGGCCGATGCCGGGAAAGGGAGTCGTCCTTTAATACCTGTCTGCTGGAGGCCACGTCGTCGTCGTCCTCTTCCTCTGAGTCCGAATAGTTTTCCCGGCAGCTGTAGGGGACAAGCCGGCTGCCATTCACGGTCCGGCTCGCCCAGAGCGGCTCCTCGGTCTCCGGGTCCCTCTCCTCACCGTCCTCTCCCTCCCCTTCCTCGTCCTCCACTGCTCCATCTTTCCCCGGCGGGGTCTGCAGCTCGGGGCCCGCCGGCCTCCTGGCCCCCCACCACGAGTGGGGCTTCCTTCGCTCGGCAGAGTTGCTGTTAGTCACCTCGCTGGCGGCCAGGGGCGCCGGCGGCGCTTTGAGCCCGCGGTACTGGAGCGAAGCCCGGTCTTTCCTCCCGCCGCCGCCGGCCTGGTCCCGGGGACTGGCCTCCACGTCCGACTCGTCCGAGCTGAAGCCCAGCAGCACTTTGCTGCCAGCCGCGGGGACGGCGGAGGCGCCCCCGGGCCCTCCCAGGAGGCTCTCCGAGCCGGAGGCCGAGATTCGGCACAGGCCCCCAGGAGTCCGTAAGTAGGAGAGGTCGCCTGAGACCGGCCGGACCACCATCCCCGCGGCCGCCGCCGCCGCTGGTCCCGCGGCTGCGACCGTGGCGGCTGCCGTGTTATTGTTATTACTGTTCCGCGTCTTGTTGCCGCGGCCCCCCGACCGGTGCTGTTGCTGCTCTTCCTCTCGAAGCTTCTTCAGCTTCTTGAGGTAGACCGGGCGGGTGCTTTCCGTCACTGGTCCGGGAGACAGGCCGTAACGGCGGAGCTGAGAGAAAAGCTCCTCATCCGAGAGCTGCTGAGGCGCCGAAGCCGCTGCCGCCGCCATTTTCTCTCCAGGGTGTTTTACAAGCTCCGCGCTACCGGAAGTGACGCGCCGCCCTAGACCCTGAACTAGACCGCGCTGCGTCGCCCTCCCAGCGCCGCGGGCATCTCGGCCAATGGGAGGCGCGGGAGGAGCTCACCTGAGCGGGAAAGAGCCACCTGAGCAGCGCACGGCTCCCACGGCGGAGACTGTTTCTACACTCTCACCTTGAGGTGTCGGCGCATTCTCCTTCTCCTCTCTGTCTCATCTCCAGCTGTTCTCCGCCCTGCCCTTCCAAGTGCCATTCCCGGGAGCTGTCTCTTACTAAACCGCACCTTGACCTCTCCTTCCTAGGTTCCTGCCACCGGGCAGTAATAATTGAAATCTACCTTGAAGTTGATGGCATAAGTTTTCTTTACATCTGGATTCCCAATGCCAAGGGAGCCTAGACCTACTGAAAGAAATTCTGCTGGCCAGACTAGATTGGCAGCTTTCCCATCTGACTTCTGGTTGTCTATTTTCAGTTCGTCTTTCGCTTGACTTACAAAAAAAAAAATTTAAAGTGACTTTCTCTCGCTGCTCTTTTTGAGAAGCCTCACCTCTCTCATTCTGAGAAGATACGGAGTACACCAATCACAATACAATTTTCTTCTAGCGTAATATTTGTTCATTCATTAGTTAATTGTAAGATATTATCTTTTTTCCTTTTTTGAAACCCAGTGACTTTACTACGTCAGCACTTTTGAAAGTGAAAGAGCTTATCTGCTTCATTTTAAGACTCTCAAAGACGTAACACATGATCCTATTTATTTCCTTCTTAGCACCTTTCCAACCAATAGTTATTTATCAGTTATTAATAAATATTTGTATTTGTTTACTTTCAAAATTATTTATTGTCCTATCCTTTTGGACTATAATAAGCTCCATGTGTGGAGGAAACTTGCTTCTGTTACTCACAATACTAGTAGAAGCTCAATAAATATTTGTTGAGTGAATTAAAGAATTGCAAAGAGAGGATAGTATGAGATGAATATTTTGAAATAAGACTAGTGCCAGGTGAGGTGGAGAAACCTTCACACAAAGTTAAAAAAACAAGGACAAGACTTGGAACCCCAACTCTCCCATTTACAGAATAGGAAATGAATCCCAGAGAGGTGAAATGTGCCCCATGTGGTGAAGATCTTGTCCCGTTTTCCCATTTCCCCAAACCTTGGCAGACAGACAATTCTTCAGTACTTCAATCCTAGTAACTACAAAATACTACAATAATTTTTTTTTGTTGAATGAGTTATTTTACCTATTACATTACCTTATACACCTGTACAGAAAAACGTTAGTCAAAAGCATAGATACGGCCGGGCGCAGTGGCTCACGCCTGTAATCCCAGCACTTTGGGAGGCGGGGCGCGGCGGGGGCGGATCACGAGGTCAGGAGTTTGAGACCAGCCTGGCCAACATGGTGAAACCCCATCTCTACTAAAAATACAAAAAAATTAGTCGGGCGTTGTGGCAGGCGCCTGTAATCTCAACTACTCGGGAGGCTGAGGCAGGAGAATCGCTTGAACCCGGGAAGGCAGAGGTTGCAATGAGCCGAGATCGCGACACTGCACTCCAGCCTGGGCAACAAGAGCGGGACTCCGTCTCAAAAAAAAAAAAAAAAGCTTTTCTGTGGAGGACACTTCCTTGTCCTTTATCATTGAGAGTTTAAGATTTATAAATGTTCCTGAATCTATGACTGTTATGCACTTATAAGAGAGTTTTGAACAGTAAATTATAGTGGCTATGATGATGATGACCCAGACTTTATTGCCATAATTATCTGGGTGGGAACTAAAATTATTATAAACTTAGCGGACTTGTGTCTCCATGTAGCAGAGTGGTTAAGCTGTGAGCTTTGGAGTTAAACAAAACTAGATATGGACCCAGCCCTGTCTCTTCCTTTCATTCTTGGTTCAACATTTGCTTTATGCCATACTGGCTCCTCTGATAGGAATCATAGAGCTCTGTTGGCTCAGCCTCTGATTTTCATGAACCTTTAAGTGACCTCCTATAAGGACTGTTGAACCAGTTATGTTTCTGCCTGTGACTTTGGGCAAGTTAATTCATCTTTCCGAGCTTTAGTTTCTGTACAAACAGAAGAGGGATGATAAAAATTCCTCAGACGGCTGTTTTAAAGAGTAAATAAAACTATATGTATCTGCATAATGCCTGGTACCATACGTAACACAGTGTGCACTCAATAAATGTTAGTCAATAATATAAAGCTAAGCATTGTGTGCAGCCATTTCAGTAGCATGGCTCCTGAGAACTCTATGTAATAGCAATTAAAGAAAATGCTACTCCATAGACAAAAATGGAAATGGTCAAACGTCCCTCAAGGCATTACGTAATTCCAATTAAGAGTTAATGAAGATGGGCTGGGCGCGGTGGCTCATGCCTGTAATCCCAGCACTTTGGGAAGCCGAGGCGGGCGGATCACCTGAGGTCAGGAGTTTGAGACCAACCTGGGCAACATGGTGAAACCCCATCTCTACTAAAAAAATACAAAAATTAGCCGGGCATGATGGCGGGCGCCTGTAATCCCAGCTACTCTAGAGGCTGAGGCAGGAGAATGGCTTGAACCCGAGAGGTGGAGTTTGCAGTGAGCCGAGATAGCACCACTGCACTCCAGCCTGGGGTACAGAGGGAGACTCCGCTTAAAAAAAAAATTACCCAGGTGTGGTGGTGCATGCCTGTAATCCCAGCTACTCAGGAGGCTGAGGCAGGAGAATGGCTTGAACCCGAGGGGCGGAGTTTGCAGTAAGCCGAGATAGCACCACTGCACTCCAGCCTGGGCGACAGAGCGAGACTCCGCCTCAAAAAAAAAAAAACTACAAAAAAAAAATTAGCCAGGTGTGGTGGTGCATGCCTGTAATCCCAGCTACTCAGGAGGCTGAGGCAGGAGAATCGCTTGAACCCGGGAGGCAGAGTTTGCAGTGAGCCAAGATCGTGTCACTGCACTCCAGCCTGCGTGATGGACCAAGGCTCGGTCTAAAAAAAAAAAAAAAAAAAAAAATTTTTTTTTTAAATGTGGATGATATTGCCTACCCTGCCTGGCAGACAATTCAATCAATATTTGTTGAGAATGATGAATGAACACTGTATGTCAAAATGTAGTTCAAATATTTTGTTTACAAGTTAGGTATTATCATCAGATATTAATAATAACGACAACTATGATTGATATACTACTTTATACTTTTCAAAGAACTTTCATATACATGACCTTGTTTGATCTACAAGAAACCTTTCCTCTCTGAAGATATTGAGAGCATGATTTATTTCATGGAACTATATGGGTTTATAATTACCCTTTGTTTGGTGTTTGAGAAGACCCAACGCTTTTTCAGGAGAACCTTCACTGCCTCAACACTGTCACTGCTCACTTCCAACATTCTCTCATTTGCTAGTGGATCTTGCTCCTGCTTCCAGACTGGCTAACACTTAAAGTATGAGGCTCTATTCTTGACTATACCCAGATACTTGACAGGGAGTGCAATCTCAAACTCAGTCCTGCTCCATAACTTACAAAAATCTGAGGGAAACATTTTTGATGGATTCTGGTCCAACTCTTCTTCGAGGTGTTTTTAACTTTATTTCTGCCTTAAGCCTCCTTATGAGAGACCAATGTAGCTTGGGCCACATTACTAACATGCTGTTCCTCCTACGCTCTTTCCCTACCCACTCTGTTCCCAATAGAATACCTTTCACCATGTCACCCTTTTAGCCTTGACATCAGTTTATATTGAAGAATGGTATGAACGCAACATTTTGTTCAAATAAAGATATTGCTGAGAGTTAATTTCCTTAAAGAATGTCCTTTCTGGTCTCATTATTAGAAATAGTTGTATTTTTCCAGAGCAACTCATTTGTTGTTTTAATTTTCACTGAAATGACAGTCATATAACATCACATTAATTGTTTTATTTTATTTTATTTTTGAGACAAAGTCTTGCTCTCTCACCCAGGCTGGAGTGCAGTGGTGCTATTTCAGCTCACTGCAACCTCTGCTTCCCGGGTTCAAGCAATTCTCCTGCCTCAGCCTCCTAAGTGACTGAGACTACAGGTACACACCACCATGCCCGGCTAATTTTTGTATTTTTAGTAGATACAGGGTTTTGCCATGTTGGCCAGGCTGGTCTCAAACTCCTGACCTCAGGTGATCCACCCACCTCGGCCTTACCAAGTGCTGGGATTATAGGCATGAGCCACCACACCCGGCAACATTAATCAATTTACAGTATACAATTAGTGGCATTTAGTACATTCATAATGTTGCAGAACCATCAACTGTATCTAGTCCCAAAACATTTTCATCACCCACAAAGTAGACCTGGAACTCATTAAGCAGCCACTTCCTATTCTCCTCTCTCCCCAGCCCCTGACAACTACTAATATACTTCTTGTCTTTAGGGACTTAACTAGTCTGGATATTTCATGTAAATAGGATCATACATTACATGACCTCTTGTATCTGGCTTCTTTCACTTGTTTTCAAGGATCATACATGTTGCAGCATGTATCAGTACTTCGTTTCTTTTTATGGCTGAATAATGTATTTCATTGCATGAATGTACATTTATTTATTTATTTATTTATTCATTTTATTTATCCATTCATCCATTGATGAACATTTTGGTTGTTTCCACCTTTGGTTATTGTGAATAATGCTGCTATGAACATTGGTGTATAAGTATCTGTTTGAATAGCTGTTTTCATTTTTTTTAGTTATGTACTTCAAAATGGAATTGCAGATTATATGGTAATTCTATGTTGAACTTTTTGAGGAATCACAAAACTACTAATTTGTTTTTAACTTTATGGATATGTTCAAGCAAATAAGGAAGCCATTAGGCCCATGTGGTGCCTCACACCTGTAATCCAAGCACTTTGGGAGGCCGAGGAGGAATCACTTGGGGTTAGGAGTTCAAGACCAGCCTAGCCAACATGGTGAAACACATCTCTACTAAAAATCTAAAAATTAGCTGGGTGTGGTGGCTCTTGCCTGTAATCCCAGCTACTCGGAGGGCTGAGGCAGGAGAATTGCTTGAACCCAGGTTGCATGAGCCAAGGTCGCACCACTGCACTCCAGCCTGGGTGACAGAGCAAGACTGAGTCTCAAAAAAAAAAAAAAAAAAACAAGAAGGAGGCCATTAGCCTGAGGTTGTCTCTGCACCTAGAGCTCTTATATAAGCAAACTGAAACTGAAGTGGAAGCAGTTCTTGTAATTAACTTAAAAAAAAAAAAAAAAAAAAAAACCCCACCAGCTTCTGCCGATCACAAACAGCCAACCAGCTGATTGGATATATAACTAGAGACTTTCCATCAGACCATACCCAAATAAGGCCATCGCATAGCTGTAGCCAATCAGGTAATTTCTTTACTTTGTTTCCATGTTGTGGCAAAACAAACAAACAAACAAACACCTCCCTGCTTTGGCTGCTAGAGTGGAGCCCATAAACTCTTTGATTTTGATGCTTCCCAATTCATTAATCATTATTTTCCTTAAATAAACTCTGTCAAATTTATTTTGTCTTAAGTTTTCCTTTTAACAGATGGACACTGTTTGGTGCCTTGCCATGCTTCTCCCTTTGAGATAACAGCTAAGAAGTTTATACTCAAATTTGCCGTCCAGTCAGAGCAAGTGTATAGGGCTACATAGCCTATATTTTATACATTAACCTTATTGCTGAGTCCATCTAAATTTCTTAACTTTATTTTTGTGTACCTCATTTTAAAATATTTTTATTTTATTTTATTTTGGTCAGGCATGGCGGCTGATGCCTGTTATCCCAGCGCTTTGGGAGGCCAATCATTTGAGCTCAGGAGTTCAAGACCAGCCTGGACAGTGTAGCAAGACCCCATATCTACAAAAAATTAAATAAAATAAAAATTAGCCAGGCATGGTGGTGTGCACCAGAGTCCCAGCTACTTGGGAGGCTGAAGCAGGAGGATCGCTTGAGCCCAGGAGTTCAAGGTTGTGGGGAGTTGTGATTTCACCAATACACTCCATCCTGAGTGAGAGAGCAAGAGCTATCTCTGAAAAAAAAGAAAGAAAGAAAAGAAAAACAAAAACAAAAAATCTTTAAGATGTTTTTAATGTTTACTTTATCTTCCTAATATGCATCTTTTTAGCTGCCTTAAATCATTTAATTTATATAATTTTATATAATTCATCTGACAACCCAATGGGTAGGTTTTCTTAGTCTTCATCTTCTACAGATGAAAAAACTGATAGCTAGCAAAGTTACTTGACTCAAGTCTCGATAGACAAATGAGAAACTGAAACCCAGGACCTCTGAGTCCAAATTCCTTGTTCTTTCTACTATACCATACCAATCTTGAATACCTTAGTTGAGTCATACAGTTATATGGTGGTAAAAATAAACTTAGTTCCCTCTTTTCTCACCCACCCTAAAGAGGAAGGTGTCTGTAATGGAGTGAAGAAGAGGACAAAGGCTTTTACAATTAACCTGTTTCTTTGCTTTGTTGCTACATGCAACAACTGGAAAGAAAACTCAAAAATATAAAACTGATTATATCACTTACCATTTTAGCAGATCAAAGCAGTAACACGATATTATATTGATGTTATCACTTTGCTCTGTTGCCCAGGCTGGAGTTCAGTGGCACGATCTCAGCTCACTGCAAGCTCTGCCTCCCGGGTTCACGCCATTCTCCTGCCTCAGCCTCCAGAGTAGCTGGGATTACAGGCACCTGCCACCACGCCCGGCTAATTTTTCTGTATTCTTAGTAGAGACGGGTTTTCACTGTGTTAACCAGGATGGTCTCAATCTCCTGACCTTGTGATCTGCCCCCCCCAGCCTCCCAAAGTGCTGGGATTACAGGCGTGAGCCACCGTGCCTGGCTGATGCTATCACTTCTCTTAAAATGCCTCTAGGATGTGTTCACTAGTTTTGATCTACAAAGTTCCTGATGTTTATTTTTCTTTTTAATTGCTCAACACTAACACTGCTTATAAGGAAGAAACCAGAATACAACTGAAAATACAACACGGTATTGAGAAATGTTGGATAAAATTTTTATCCTATGTTACTGTAAGAATTAGCCAAGAAAGTTTTGTAGTGAGAGCATCTGTTTTATTTTTCTATATATAACTCAGACAGGTGGGGAATTGTCATAGGATTCAAGTAAACAACATATGTATGCGATGATTGATAATTATATTCTACTCTAACGATGCAAGTGAGTGAATTGCCTAAATTGTTAACTAAAAGTCAGGGAAAAACATTTCAGTTTAATACATGATGGACAAGGGTCTGAAAATTTGGAGGTTTGGGTTCTATTTCCAGTTCTGTATAAAACTCTTTTATTGTCTCATTTGATCTTTAACCAGGATAGAAGGCTCTATCATTTGTCCTTTGTGAAAGCTAGCAAGGACTGAAATTCAAAATCACACTAGGTTATCTGACCCCTAAGTCCACTGTTCTTTCTAAACCCACCCTGCTGTCCCATGTACTGCATGAAATGAGTCATTTAATCTTTTGGCTTTCAGTTTCTTCATGTCTAAAATGAGTAAAGCTACTATACCATTTAGATCCCTTCCAAATCCAAAACTTTCTGAGAGCACTGTCTTATAGTACTTATTATTGTACTTTTTATTATAGTCATACACTTGCTTTATTTTGCCCCTTAGACTCTACATTCCTTGAGATAAGGGTCTATGCCTTTTTGAAATTTGCATCCCTCCTGTCTCCTAGCTTATTGTCTTATGCACAGTATTCTATACAAATGTGTTGCATGAATAGTAAAGAGATACCACATGTCACAAAATGACATTAGGAAGACTTTGAGTTATACACAAAGAAATACATTAGGAGTAGGCCTCCTGTAGGATTATCTAAAAATAAGAGAAAAATATGAGTCTACAAATTAAGCATGAAATTTAAGGAATACACCTGCAAAGAGGATCATGGTCCAGGGTGCTCTAGAGGTTTGGTTTCATTAAGCAGCAGAAAGCATTTTAATACCAATGCTTTTCTGTCCCACATCATATGATCAGTGGTGTAAACAAAGAGGTCTGAGCACCTCCGTTTATGATTATGCATTCTTATTAACAGAAACCTTTCTTTAAATGTCATTTTATTTGTTGTGAGAGAACTTCATATGAAACAGGCATCAAGAATCACCAGGTTTTGGTTTAATAAGACTTTTAAACTTTGGTTTATTTATCCCTTGATGTTTCTTATCTGTTCTTCGCAGAAGCTTAAGCCTTCTTAAAGGAGAAAGGGGATAGAAAGGAGAAAGGAGAAAGGGGATAAAACAATGTTAGTTTTTGTTGATGGGCTAGAAAGCATCCTCTTCCATTGCCCATGGCTAAGACCTGCTCCTGACCTCTGCTGCTTGCCTCTAAATGAGAGTATTTTCTGCCCATCCATACAAGAGGAACGTTTCTGAGTGTTGTGTATCCTTTCATTGTTCATATGGCCCTAAAGAACAGGTTTACAATAAATGGCAATGGTCATTGGGCTCCTCCTTTCTGGAACACAGCCTGGAACTTCTCTCCTGACAATAAACTGGGGCAATCTTAGCCTCACCTTGTTTGTTTCCCCTCTCTCGGGGTCACTGTCCTTTGTTGCCCATTGTCTTGAAACTTGTTTCAGGCTACGGAGTAAATCCAGTCCCTCTTATTCCATTTTGACAGGAAGCAGAAATCCCAGTACGTGGGGGTTTAATGTACTAATCTTTCTACTTTTTTACATGTTTGAAATTTCCCAAAATAAGTTTAAAAAAAAAGGTACAGACCAGATGCCTGGTAGTGCAGAAGGTTTTTGAAGCAAAACAAAGGTGTGTAATGAGAATTTTATTGTGACCCCCTAAGAAGTCTCCAGTATGGTCTATATAACTAATTATTTTGTTTTGACATTCAAAACATTAAGAGTAATATCATTTTATGTCCTCATTGCCACCCCCTCAGTTAACAACCGTTCATTTTGTAGTATGATTTTGGTATTTATCATTAATATGGATCATCTCTTTCCTCTCTCTCTCTCTTTCCTCCGTTCAGTCTCTCTCTCTCTCTGTCTCTCTCTGTCTCTCACACACACATACACACAATATGTATATAAAACATTTTGATATCACATTTTACATATATAGTCTTCTGCAACTTACATTGTTGCTCAATATTTTGTGAGATTCAGCCATATATAACTCTAGTTCAATTGTTTTCACTGTATTAAATCAATGAATAGCATGTTTACTTTTACCTGCCCCTGTATATTTTGTCTAAGTATTTGGTTAAGACTATCTGGTTCGTTTATTCATTTGTTCAACAAATATCTACTGAGTACTTACTTTGTGCCAAACATTGTTCTAGTGATGGGGATACAACAATGAACAAAATAGACATCCTAGATCTTACATTTTAGCTGAAGAAGATAGACATTAAGTAAAAAATATGTAATATGTCAGAGATAGGTGGTAAGGAGAAAAATGAAGGAAGGTAAAATGGGATAGAGAGTGAAGGCTTCAGGTGAATGGTGCTATTTTATTTGGGTGATTAGGAAGACCCTTCTGATCAGGTGATATTTGAGCAGGCATCTGAAGAGAGTGAGGGAGTAAGCCAGGTGGATATCTAAGGGAGAAGGGAATGGCAAGGGCAAAACCCCAGAGTGGGAATATGCAAGATGGGATTATTCTTAGAACAGAAAGGAGGCCAATATCACTGGTATAGAATGGGTAGTGGGGCACCAGCCATGGGAGATAAGATCAGATCAGTGGTGCAGGTGAAGTGTAGATCTTGTAGGGCCTTTTAAGCCATGATAAGGACTTTGGGTTTCACTCTGAATAAGATGGCAAGCCTTTGTAGGAGGGGTGGGAGTTGAGGACTGGAGCAATGTGATATAGTTTACATATTAAGACCTGTTGTTTCCAAAGGTAGACTTTAGAAGAGGAAAGAAAAAAGCAAAGAGACAAGTTAGAAAGCTATTGCAACAATCTAGTTGAAAAGATTATGATTTGGAGCAGGATGGTAGTGAGAGGAAGTGAGAAGTATTGGGATTCTGTATGTATTTTAAAGGACTTCCTTACAAATTAGATTGTGGATATGAGAGAAAGGAATCAAGAATGATTCCAAGGCTTTTGGGCTGAGCATCCAGAAGAATGAAGTTGCTATTTACTGAGATGTAGCAGCCTGGAGTACAGTAAGTCTTTAGAGAACTCGGGGGATTCATTTGAATATGTGATTTTTGGGGCTTCTAAGAAAATGAATTTGGGAAAAATGTATACATGAGCTTGGAGTTCAGGAGGGAACCTCTGGGCTAAAGTCATAAATGTGTGTCAGCAGCAGAGAGATGAAATTTAAAGCCATGTGAATTAGCAGGATAGAAAAAAGAAAAGGTCTGATAACTGATACCAGAAGTACTCCAACATTTAGAGATGGAAGAGATGAGAAAGAGCCTGCAGAGGAGACTGAGAACAAGATGGCAGTGAGATGGAGGAAAAGCAAGAGAGTGATATCTGGAAGCTGCTAAGCTAAGTTCCAGAAGACTCTCCTCAATCATATACTCTCTCTATGGATAATGGACTCTCTGTACAAAGACCTAAGGGTGGTATTCTCAAAAAGTTAAGGAACTCAAATATATGCCTATAAGAAGTAATAAACAATTTTAAAAATAGTCGCATTACCATAGTGGGGTTATAAATAATATATTTATTTTAATTGTCAAATATTTAATCATGTCATCTTTTCAATAAAAATATGCTTCATAAAACTGGAATTAATATCCCAAGTTGTCATTCTTTTCTATTGCTCATATTAACTTAGGTTCTTTTCTTAGCATTTAGATTTGTTTGCATAAAAGTTCAAGTGGTACTTTTTTTTCTAAAGGAAAGAGAAAATAATTGATTGCTGTCTGCATCTTTTAAATTTCATATTAAAAGGCTGTTTTTATTCAAGCAGATGCATTATTGTTATTAAAGTCTTTAGTACCATAGGTGGTGACCTGAGCTATAAAACTTATATTCAGTGAGGAAAAAATTCTTTCTAGTTTAGCACAAGTGGTTGTTTGAATTACTTGAACTAAACCTTGTTGGTTTCATTTTGGTATTTTAGGACTCCTTGAAAAGCCTTTTGCTCATATAGGGACTGCGCCACTGCTCCTATTTGAAATGCAGCCTAAATATTATATCATAAATAAAATAATCATGAATGCCACTAGAGATGTACCTTGATAAAGTTAAATGGGCAAATAAGAGTTATGTGATTCTTGAGTGTGGGCCAGCATGACAGATTTTTAAAAATTCAGAGAGCTGAGAGGCATCTTTAAAAGTAAGTAGGTAAATCCTATTATTTTTTAGGTTAAGGAAATAAAACCTATCAGGTTATGTTATTTGTCCAACATTACTCAACTAGTTAGAGAGAAAATTGGAGTTAGAACCCAGGTATCCTAAATTCCAGACCAATTCTCTATACTGTGGAACTATGCTTTAATGAAAAAAAGTAGCAGAGTAAGAGAAGCTAGTCTGATTATAACTCAATTTAGGGTCTCTGGTCATTTTTCTTGTTTTATATCAATACTCCTTTGGCACTTCTATGATGTCATTGAACTTTAAAATAACCCTATTCAATAGTAGATGCAAGTTATCAACATTCTTATTTTATACAGGTGATGAAATTGAGAAATAGAGTTTAATTTACTTCTGCAACATCACAAAGCTAGTAGATGGAATAGTACTCAGGCCTTCTGAATCCTATTTAACTTTTCTTTCTACAATTAGTTATATTAGGAGAAATATTTAAATGATCTATCAAAATAACCTGGCCAGGCATGGTGGCTCACGCCTGTAAACCCAGCACTTTGGGAGGCCAAGGCGGGTGGATCACCTGAGGTCAGGAGTTCAAGACCAGCCTGACCAACATGATGAAATCCCATCTCTACCAAAAATAAAAAATTAGCCGGGCGTGGTGGCACATGCCTGTAATCCCAGCTACTTGGGAGGCTGAGGCAGGAGAATCGCTTGAACCCAGGAAGCAGAGGTTGCAGTGAGCAGAGATTGCACCATTCCACTCCAGCCTGGGCAACAAGAGTGAAACTCCATCTCAAAGAAAGATAACCTCGGCTAAAAAATAAGAACAACAGCAACAACAAAACAAACTTTTGTGTTACATGCCAGTTGGAAGATAGGAAGGAAAAGCTGATGAGAAAATGTAATGGTTGAAAAAATAGTAACAACTAACAATGTTGCCATAGTAACAAAACTGAGCAATTAAAGGCATTGATGCAAATTTCTTTGAACAAAAATAATTGAATTCTATGAAAGGAGATAATTTTTTGGTCAGTCCTTCCATAATTTCAAAACACCAACTGCCTAAGTGCAAGGATAAGTAGATTTGAATTAACATCAGTTGCTGAGTGAAGATGCGGGAATTTTCATTAACTAGAAACAGAATGTGATCCAATGTTATGACACAGCTTCTAAAAAAGCTAATGCAATCCTAGACTGCAGTGATAGAGGTATGTTTGGAGTAAACTGTGCTTATACAAAAGTTGAGGCCAGGCAGGGTGGCTCACACTTGTAATCCCAAGTGCATTTTGGGAAGCTGAGGCAGGAGGATTGCTTGAGCCCAGGAGTTCAAGACCAGCCTAGGCAACATGGTGAAACCCTGTCTCTACAAACAATTTTTAAAAATTAACAAAATAATTAGCTGGGTGTGGTGACACAAACTTTGTGCCCAGCTACTTGGGAGGCTGAAGTGGGAGGATTGCATTGAGCCTAGGAAGTCAAGGTTGTAGTGAGCCATGATCGCACCACTGCACTCTAGCCTGGGTGACAGAGCAAAACCCTGTCCTCCAACCAAAAAAATAAAAGTACTATGTTCCCATCTTGTTGCCACATTTTAAAGACACTCAGAAACTAAAATTCATATAGAGAAGGATAACCAAAATGGAAGTCTGGGAGCCATATCCCAAGATCGATGTTTGCCAACTCAACCCACAGGTTGTGTTGCAGCACAGCCTGTTCTGAAGCTGTTGTTCTGGTTCCCTGCTAACTAGGGTAGTGCTTTCTTTTCTTGCTATGGAGACTCTGGCACACCTGTCTCCCCAAAGACTTAATTTCTTATCCCTAAACTAACTTTATCTCTGCCTCTGCTGATTACTGGCTACTGAGGCCATTGTTGAATGTCTGTCCCTACCATGTTTATCAGGCAGGGTTCAATGCTGGAAAGAGAAACCATCTGAAGTATTTAAAATAGATTTAATACAGGGTGTTAGATCATTATAAAATCACTGGAAGGGCTGAAAGGGTGGGTTATAAGCTGAGCTCCAGGAGTGATTCCCTGAACACCATGAAACTGACCTCCCAGAGGAGTTACCTCCCCTGCCATAAGCGAGAAGGTCGGTATTCGAGAACCTACCATAGAGCTATTAAAGTTAAAACAAAACGAAACAAAACAAACAAAACACTGTAGCTGCAATTCAGAGCTCAAGAAGCTGATGCCGCTGCCACTGCAACTTCCTCTTGATAGCTATGAAACAGGAGATCAGACACTGCATAAAACCCCCACATTTCTATAACCATGTTTACCATTAGTAAATAGTCAAAAGCAGAAGTAAGGGGACTTCCTGTTTAGGACCACTTTTCAAAATGTGTGTAGGTGCATCGAATTGGTGCAATCTAACCAAATGTGAAACCCTGGTGGCAAGGAAGTCAGGGAAATTTACTATTTTGCTTTCCATCTACTTCAGTACAGAAAGTCACACTCAAAGGAAGTGAAAATAAATGCTGAGTCATTTGTAAAATAAGAATGAAAAGAGAAAGAAAAAAAAAGAAAAGAAGATCCGGCCTCAAGCAATCCTCCCATCTCAACCTCTTAAGTGACTGGGACCAGAGGTGCTCACCACCACACATAGCTAATTTTTATTTTTAATCTCTTATAGTGATGAGGTCTCACTATGCTACCCAGGTTAGTCTAAGCTCAAGTGATCCTCCTGCCTTGGCCTCCCAAAGTGCTGGGATTATAGGCATGAGCCACTGTGCCCAGCAAAAGATTTCTTAGATACTGCATATTTTCAAAGATTGAAAGGGCTTTGGAGTCAGGTAGACTTTACCTCTGCCACTGATGATGTGTATGCTTTTAGTATAATAACTTTTTTACTCTAAATCTCAGTGATATGGTTTGGATCTGTGTTCCCGCCCAAATCTCGTGGAAATGTAATCCACATTGTTGGAGGTGTGGCCTGGTGGGAAGTGATTAGATCATGAGGGGGATTTCTCATAAATGGTTTAGCACCATCCCCCTTGGCGTTGTTCTAGTGAGTGAGTTCTCATGAGATTTGGTCGTTTTAAAGTGTGTGGCGCCTCCCCCCTCACTCTCTTGCTCCTGCTCCAGCTATGTAAAACGTGCCAGCTTTGCTTTCATCTTCCACCATGATTGTGAGTTTCCTGAGGCCTCCCCAAAAGCAGAAGCCACCATGCTTCTTGTACAGACAGCAGAACCATGAGCCAATTAAACCACTTTTCTTTATAAATTACCCAGTCTCAGGTTTTTTTGTTTGTGTTTGTTTTTGTTTTTGTTTTTGATGGAGTCTTACTCTGTTGCCCAAGCTGGAGTGCAGTGATGTGATCTCGGCTCACTGCAACCTGTGTCTCCCAGGTTCAAGCAGTCTCCTGAATCAGCCTCCCAAGTAGCTGGGACTACGGGTGCATGAAGCCACGCCTGGCTAATTTTTTTGTATTTTTAGTAGAGACAAGGTTTGGCCATGTTGGTCAGGTTGGTCTCAAACTCCTGACTTCAGGTGATCCATCCACCTCGGCCTCCCAAAGTGTTGGGGTGAGCCACTGTGCCCAGCCAGGTATTTCTTTATAGCAGTGCTAGAAGAGACTAACACACCCAGTTTCTTTAGTAAGGCTTTTTGTAAAGATTAAGTGAAATATTTTATGTACACTATTTAGCACACTACTCATTGCATATTGTGTACCCAATAAATATAGCTATTAATATAAACAAAAATAGCTGTCACATTCTTGGACTTTGGTAAGATTTTCCTGGATTCTAGCCCAATTGTGCAATTTGCTAGCATCCCAAGTGAATAATGGATAGGTAGAAAGCTAAAGCTGAGGCTCACATTTTCTTAAGGCGGGAGGCCTTAAAACTTTGGTCATTAAAGAAAAAGTGAGAAGTTGCATGTAATTTGCATGTAAAACCAAAAACTTCTGCTCTTTGAAATTGGCATCACCTCTGTTCTTTTGCTTCAGGTGATGCCTGCTCTTTAAATTACATGTAAAGCTAAAAAGTTCTGCTCTTGGAAAACCGTCTTTAATAAAATGAAAAGGCAAACCACAGATGGAGAAAATATTTGTAACACAACTGATAAAGAACTAATATATTACACTCATAACTAAATAATAGGAAGGCAAAAAATTAAAAATTTTAATTTATAGTATTTGAACAGACTTTTCTCACAAGAAGATATACAAATGGTCAATAAGCACATGATAGTATGCTCAACCACTAGTTATTAGAATAAAGCAAATTGAAACACAATAAAACTACACACCTACAAAAATGTCTAAAATTTTAAGAAGTGATGATATCAAGTGTTGGCCAAGTGTGGAGCAGTCAGTACTTTCATCCATCACTGGTGGGATTGTAAAATGGTACATCCACTTTGGATAACATTTTGGAAGTTTCTTATAAAGCTAAACATATACTTACCTTATAAACCTAGCAATTCCACTCCTGGGTATTTGCCCAAGACAAATGAAACCATATGTCCACACAAAGACTTACATATGCATTTTAATAGCAGCTTTATTCATAATAGGCAAAAATTGAAAAAATATCAACAAGTGCATATATAAATAAATTTTAGAGGAACTACATTTGAACTACTCAGTAATTATAAGTAATAAAGTACTGATACATACCAATCTGGACACATTTCAGAAGCATTATTTAGTTAAAGAAGCTCAAAACAAAAGAATACACACTATATTACTCTATTTACATAAAATTTTGAAATAGAAAAAATTAATCCATAGCAAAAGAAGGCAGAATGTTTGCCTTTGGTGAAGGGTGGAGAAAGAGTGACAGTAAAGGGATGTGAGTGAATTCTTCGGGTTGATGAAATTTATCTTAATTGGGGTAGTGTTTATATACTTTTGAAAAATAATCACCTAATAGTACACTTCAGTGTATGTATCTTATTATACATAAATGATGTTCTAATAAAGTTTATTTAAACTGTAAACATCCAAACTCCATGGTATATGTGCCTCTGATCATGAAACCAATTCCATTTTATATTTCCCCCAGGAGTATATAACCATATCTTTTTTTCTACACTGGTAACAACCGCTCAGCCTCCCAAAGTGCTGGGTTTACAGGCGTGAGCCACCATGCCTGGCCAGGTTATTTTGATAGATCATTTAAATATTTCTCCTAATATAACTAAATGTAGAAAGAAAAGTTAAATAGAATTCAGAAGGCCTGAGTACTATCCCATCTACTAGCTTTGTGATGTTGCAGAAGTAAATTAAACTCTCAATTTCATCACCTGTATAAAATAAGAATGTTGATAACTTGCATCTACTACTGAATAGGGTTATTTTAAAGTTCAGTGACATCATAGAAGGGCCAAAGGAGTAACAACCCTGGAGATGATAAATCTTTTAGATATTTTTTCCATTTGCTATGCAAAAAGAGTTCTCTAATGGACACATTACCTAAATATCAGTGAATTGCCTGAAGTACTAACTTTTAAAGGAGGAAACAAAGGAAGAGAAACTGATATATTAGACTAACAAGGAACAACAAGCTACCCACAGGAGTAAAGGGAGTAAACTTTCTAACTCCTCTTGGGTCTTTTTCTCTTTGTCTCTCTCTCTCTCTCTAGTCTTACAGTATTGGGATTTTATCTAGTAAGCAATCCATTGTAATTTGTTGTTGTTGTTTCTTGTTTGTTTGGTTTTGATCCTGTGAACACCATCATAGAGATGTGCTTCCAGAAAATTAACCACACAGCAGGGAGTAGGATAGATTGGAAAGAGACCCTAGTGGTAACGACTTAGCTAGCCTACTTAGAGTAGGAAGAGGTCAAATGAACTAACATGGCACAAGTAATGGAAAGGAGGGAAATGATGCTGATGCAAAAACTATTAAAGGACCTGTAAATGATTATGATGATCAAAATAAAGGAGATACCAAAAATAGCTCCTAAAGTCTTGATGCAGAGAGAGAAAAGAGAGTGAAAGTGTACCGGTATCCAAAGTACTTTAAAATTAAGATGCAATCTGCTTTCCTAGATTTATATTCCATTATTTTCTTATATCTACTCAGACTGTACAGTGTGGTAGTTGAAAGTTGTTATTATTATGTCTGTATTAACAAAGGCAACGTTTCTTTTTTCCCCCCCCAAAGGCAACATTTCTAAGTAACTGTATGCAATAGCCAAGTATTTCTAAATAACTGTATGCAACAGGCAACCTCTGGCACTTCATCAAATATTCAGAAAGACTTCTATTCATATGCCACAGCTGTTTCTGTGGTCTGGTTTTCTTGCAAAGTACATGTTTCCTTCAGGTCTACCACCATAAAAATGGTGTATGCTTCTCTTGTGTTATTCAGAGACATATTTAGCTAGTTCATTCTCCAAGCAAAGATTCACTTATAGAAATAGCCTTTCTTTACTTAAACAAGTCTGTATTTTATATAGTCTGTTTCAGAGACCTTGGTTGTGCTTTCAGAATCATCCCTTTTTAAGATTTATTGAGGTATCCTTGACAAGTAAAAATTGTATATATTTAGGATATAAAACTTGAGGTTTTGAGAGAGATATATACAGTGAAATGATTACCACAATCAAGCAAATTAACATATCCATCACCTCACATAGTTACCATTTTCTTTTCTTTTTTTTTCTGTGGATTGAGAACACATAAGATGTACCCTCAGAAAATTCAGTTATACAATGTGGTACTGTTAACTGGAGTCACATTGTTATGAATTAGGTCTCCAGAACTTATTCATCTTGCATAATTGAACCTTTGTACCATTTGACAGGCATCTCCCCATTTCTCCCATTTTCCAGCCCATGGTAACCACCACTCTACTCTCTGCTTCTATGAGTTCAGATTTTGTAGATTTCACATGAGTGAGATCATGCACTATTAGTCATGCTGTACCTGGCTTATTTCACTTAGCATAATCTCCTCCAGGTTTATTCACATTTTCTAAAATAGCAGAATTTCCTTTTTTTAAAGGCTAAATAATACACCCATTTTGTGTTTATGTGATATATATATATCTGTAATCTGATATATATATATATATTGCTGATATATATATATATATATCAGCAAAAATGTCTCCATACTGTTTTCAATAATTGTTGTACCAATTTACGTTTCCACCAACAGCATGCAAGGGTTTCCTTTTCTCCATATTCTTGCCCACACATATCTTTTGTCTTTCTGGTAGTAGTCACTCTAACAGGGGTAAGGTGATATCTCATTGTGGTTTTGATTTGCATTTCTCTGGTAATTAATGATGTTGAGTATTTTTTCATATACATGGTGTCCATTTTTATGTCTTCTTGTGAGGAATGTCTATTCAAGTCTTTTGCCCATTTTAAAATCAGGTTATTTGTTGCTTTTGCTATTAAGTTTTCTTTGAGTTCCTTCTATATTTTAGATATTAGCCTTTTATCAGATATATGGTTTGCAAATATTTTCTCCCATTCCATTGATTGTCTTTTCACTGTTTTGATTGTTTCTTTTGCAGTGCAGAAGCTTTTTGTTTGATGCAATCTTGTCTATTGTTGCTTTTGCTGCCTGTGTTTTTGGTGTCATATCCAAAAAATAATTGCCCAGATCATTATCAAGAATATTTTCCCCTATGTTTTATTTAGCAGTTGTGTAGTTTCAGGTCTTATGTTTAAATATTTAATTCATTTTGAGTTGATTTTTGTACACAGTATGAGATAAGTGTCCAATTTCATTCCTCTGCATATGGATATCTAGTTTTTCCCACACCATGTGTTGGAGAGACAATCATTTATCTTTGCTTTGCCTTAAATGATACGGCCTCTGTTAAACTTGGCAAATATTTATTGAGTGCTAATTTGTGAAATATGCTACACTAGGAAAAATTTAAAGTATACAAAAAAATTTTAAGTATAAGTAGGGTAAAGCCCTTTATAAATCTTATAATTGGGTAAATGATTAAGATAAAAAATTCTGAAAATCTGTAATTTAAAGAAAAAATATTTTCATCACTACAAGAGACACATAAAATTCTACAGTGACTCATAGAAGAGGCAAATCATATGTGGCATGTGAATCGAAGCTTTTTGACAAGAGTGGTTTTTAAGAAGGTCCTGGAAGGACGGGTGGGATTTTGATAGGCAGAGATGCTTCAAGAAAGCTTTGTGGGCAGAAGGAATATCAAGGATAAAACCACGCTATTAAGAAAGTGTTTGGTGTTTTCAGGAAAGCAGCAGTGTGTCATTTTAACTGATGCATACTGTCCATAAAGCAAGAAGTGGGTGATGTAGTTTAGACCCATGTCAGTAAAAAGCCTGGAGTGGTGGCCTGAGTGGTTTGGACTTATGTTCAAAGCAACAGCCAGTTTGGTGGTATATAACAAATGTATGATTAACACTATGTTTCAGGTGGATTAACCTGCAAAAATAGTAGAAGGGAGAAGAAATCAAAAAATGAGGAGGAAATCTGGGAGTCTTACTCAATATTAGATTAAAAAAATACGTTGAGAGGAGGCAGCCATAATGGGGAAGATGAATAGAAGCGGCATTTTTATAAGTTTTTGCAGGGCTTAGCAATATATTGAAATTAAAGGAGAGGGAAGAAGGCAAACATTAAATGAGCACCTGCTTGATATAGACACTGGGCTCAACTGTCATGCTGAGGGCAAGTTGAAAGGGGCAGCAAAGATGTCCCCAACATTTCAGATGAGTAAAAGGATAGAATGTTTGTTTTGTGAATGGAAATTGGGAAGCTAGGAGACAGTCTAGTTTGGATGTGTTGAGCTTGATGTTCTGGTAGAACATCTAAGTGGTAATCTATAGTGGAAATGGAAAATAAAACAAGGGAGCTCCTGAGCAGAGTCAAGGTAGGTTTTTCATCCAGGCAGCAGTGACAGTAAAAGCTGAAGATAAGGTCACTCTAAGAGACCTTGTAGAGAGAGAAGAATGGCTCCATGCAGAATGACAGTAATATTGATACTCTTCATCATCATTGCAAACATTACTGAGTGATTAGTATGTACCAGGCATCATACCAAACAGTTTAAATGCATTAATTATTGCAATAAATACTTTGGAAGTTATCATTATGACTAACTCATTATTAATATGCAATGTAAAAGATAAATTTTGTAGAAACAAAAGCCTAAATGATTTCAAGATGGGAAGTACTGAGGAGGGGGCTATAGAAGGGATATGTAAAGAGCACTAAAGTGTAATGTCTTCTTTAGAGCATGTTTATTCACTTAAACTATTGATTATTAAAATAGAAATTCAATATGTATCAAAAATTTGGGGGGGATATACTTTGTCCTCTAATCACTGCAAAAAAAAAAATAGAATAAAACAAATAAGTGACCATGAAGATGTAATAGTTAGCATTCCTTATGGTCTAACAACAGAGTTTCAAATCACATGTTTTTTTTAACTGTTAGAAATACAGAAATAATCACAAATCCACAATTATGGTGGAAACTATCAATAAACCCTCTTATAAACTTATATAGCAAGTAAATAAAAATAAACAAGGATTTAAATAACATGATTTAAAAGTGTGAACATACATAGACACAAACACATAGATGATTATAGATGAGTATTGTTTTCAAATGTCTATGGAACATCAAATAAATGGATTTTGGATTGGAGAACAAAGATGATTTCAACAAAATCTATGCATCAGAACTCACAATGTCACATTTTCTAATCATGTAATAAAAAATGCAACAAAAGGATAGGCAAAATTTTTAAATAACTCTTGATTAAAGAGGGAATTTAAGCTGAAATTATAGGTAACACTGCCCAAATTGCTCTATAGATTCATTGCAATCTTTGTGAAAATCCCAGTGGCTTTTGTGCAAAAATTGACAGGCTAACCCTATGGAAATGCAAGAGACCCAGAATAGCTAAAACACTATTGAAAAAGCCAAAAGTGGAGGACTCACACTTCCCAATTTCAAAGCTCACTACAATGCTACAGTAATCAAGACTGTAGTACTGGCATAAGAATAGACACATAGGCCAATGCAGTGGAATCATGAGCCCAGAAATAAACCTAAACTTGCATGGCCAATTAATTTTCGACAGGGTGCCAAAATCATTCTATGAGGAAAAAATAATCTCTTCAATGGATGGAGTTTGGATGACTGAATATCCACATGCAAGAGAATGAAGTTGAATTCCTGTCTCACAATATATACAAAAAAAGTTAACTCCAAATGGATCAAAGACCTAAATGTAAGATCTAAAACTATAAAACTCCTGTACAAAACCAAAAGTTTAAATCTTCATGACTTTAGACAGTATGTCCTTATATATTACATCAAAAACATAAACAAGAGAAAGAAATAAATTGGACTTAATAAAAATTAAAACCTTTGTGTTTTGAAGGATACTATCAAGAAAGTGAAAAAAAAAACACAGAATGAGAGAAAATATCTGCAAATTATATGTCTGATGAGAATATATATATGATATATATACATATATATGCACACATTGTGTATGTACACACACACATATTGCTTGTGGAAATGGAAAATGGTAGAGTCGTTTTTGAAAATAGTTTGGCAATTCTTCAGAAAATTAAACTTAGGATACCAGTGCAATCACTCAAAATCCCAACATTTCTTTATAGAACTTGACAAGCTGGCCGGGTGCGGTGGCTCATGCCTGTAATCACAGCACTTTGGGAGGCCGAGGCAGGTGGATCACTTGAGGTCAGGAGTTCCAGACCAGCCTGGCCAACATGATGAAACCCCATCTCTATTAAAACACAAAAATTAGCCGAGCGTGGTGGTGGGCGCCTGGAATCCCAGCTACTCGGGAGGCTGAGGTGAGAGAATCGCTTGAACCCGGGAGGCGGAGGTTGCAGTGAGCCGAGATCGCACAACTGTACTACAGCCTGGGTGACTAAGCAAGACTCCGTCTTAAAAAAGAAAAAAGAACTTGACAAGCTAATTCTAAATATCCTTTTAAGTATTGATAAAGGCCGGGTTGAAGAAAGTGGCTTACGTGTATGGCAACTGAGACTCAGAACAAGGTGTGCTTACCCGCCCACCCCAGCATCCCAGGCACATCTGGAAAACCAAGTCCTCCTCACAACGACCCCAGTGCTGTAAAATGCCGATGTCATAATGCAGCAGACTAAAATGTATTCCCTGTAAAGAGAAAAAAAGAGACAACTGAACTGTGTATGCCTGTTTCTTACCCTAAACTCACTAAGCAGAAAAGTCACTCCATCTTCCCTGCGGAAGTTTGAGGCCAGGAGCTGTACAAACAGGCTGAGGAGTGTTTAGGGAAAAATCTTTCTCATAAAAACCAGAGGACTGTAAAAGATGCAAGAGTGTATAATTTATGTCACCTTTGACAGATGTGCCAGCCACTACAAGTTGCCTTTGCAGTTTCCATTCTCTCCTTTTTTTGGTAACAATTATAATTTGGGGGTGTCAGTGTGCCCTGCTTATAAATTCTTGGCCTCCATTTCGACTATGGGTGGCTGTATGATGTACTTCTTAACAATGAGATGTAAAACAGAAGCCTGCCAGTGATTCCTAGAAAGTTTTGCTTTCTTAATTTAGATGCCATCCCTTCTGCTTTGTTTCTCCCTGCTTTTTTCTGCCTGGAACACAGAAGTGATGTCTGAAGCTAAAGCATCCATCTTGTAACCAGAATGAGAGCCACATGCCAAGGATGGTAAAACAGAAATAGAAAAGTACCCTGAAGACATTCTTAAGCCGCTACATCAGCCCTGCTATGTCTTTTCTATGTAGCACGCTATTAATTCATACCAAGGGACAATATTTTTCTGTTGAATGCTTTCAGCTTTGAATTATATTTGTCTTCTATATCTGTCTGGTTTGTATTTACAAATCATTTTATTTTAATCTTTTTGTAATCTTTTATTTTAGATGCCTTTCTTTAAATAACTAGATTTCATTTTCCATTCTAATCTGAGTCTTTGACTTTTTACTAAGAGAATTAAGCTCATTTACATTTACAATCATAATTCTTCCATTTGCGTAGTATGTGGTTGCAAGATGTAGACATTTATCTCAAATTAGCTTAGGCAAAATGGAAATTCACTGGCTCCTACACGAGTGCAGCTAGAGACCCATTGAGCCAGACACTTAATACCACCAGTATTCTCTTACTCAGCCTCCCTTCTTTGCTTCTCTCTGATTAGTTTTCTCCACATACACCATGTCACACATCTCTCGGCTTTATCTCCTTAGAGAAAAAAAATGCCTCCCCGCAGATCCAGTTGAACAAACCCTGAAGAAGGAGCATGATGGTCACAGTTTGTGCCAGATGTCTATATGCCTCTGTGCTGTATCAGTTTATAGGGCCGGATGGTGAGTGGGTGAGGAAGATGATGTTCTATGATTGACTCAGCTTAAGTTAGAGGGTCACTTCTAGATTATCTAGACTGGGGAAATAAGATCATCTAAAAACCACATTGGACTCCATTTGGAGTCTATGATTACAGTGGGGATGGGGGAATGGAGTGCTTTTCCCAGAAAAATGCAGAGATGCAGGGCAGAAAAATCAGCAAATGACCATTTTAATTGTTACAGAAATAAAATGTCTTATTTTATACTTCTTGAGTTTTAATCTCTTTCCTCTTCTTAGGTATGGACTATTAATTTGCTCTTTTTCTCTGCAATAATTGAGAAATAAAGCATCCTGTTTCCACTAAACCATTCTTAGGCCATTAGCGTCTAACTATTAGAATCAAGGGCAATGTAAGAACTTGACTTCCTTTTTTGAAAAACGTTTCACCCAGGGCTTTGTCTCCCTTTGTGAAGTTCCTCCTTTCTCTCCTGTGTTTTGTTTTTGTTTTTCTCTTTCCTTTAAAATGTAGTCATAAACTGCATAATTGTCTTTGTATTAAATAGTATAAATAATATGTTCCAAGTAGCTTCATTTCAAATTTATAGACCATTTGTATAAATTCAATTTATCTCTATATATTTAACTCATCTTGTTGATCACTCCAATTCATTTAGGCCACCACTTTTTTTTTCTTGAATCTAAATTTTGATTACTATATTGGGGTCCTCAAGTAGGCCTTCAGGATATTTATCTGGGAAGACAATCTGGTTTCTGAGTCCTTGGATACCTGAAAATGCCACCTTATTACTTCTCTATGTGATAATAAATGACCTAGGTAACTAAGAATAAGTAGAACTTTGATAACTTTAGTTACTGAGTCACGGTCACTGTGGCACTGAATAATGTTCAGGAAGAAAGGTTGTCATATTTCAATCCTACTTCACAGGTAGGTAAGAAGGATAATTTTGTTTCTTAACAGAATCTGACTCTATCTTTTATTTTACCTTATGTTCATAGACAGTTTCCCTCATTTCATATATTTTCCTGGTTAGTTCGGTGGGAATTTAGAAGAGAATTTTTATTGTGTTCTTTATCACCATTTTAGGCAAAAGTTCTGTGATTCTATAGTCAGGCGTGGCATCTTTTGAGTATGAGAAAAGAAAATATTCAGTAGAGATTTCCTTGCTTGAAGACCGGCAAACAGGCTATGCCACAGAATCCAGGCCAATGTTCAAACAAGTGTACTACTGGCAAGGCTGGCCATAGGGTCATACTGGGTAGGAAGGCAAATGGGTTGCAGTGGGTAGGTAGGTATTCTGAAAGAACAGAGAAAAGTAAAGAATTGGAGTTTGTTATTTGTACAAATAGTAGGTTTGGTGGTCATGAAAGAATGGGATAATTAGAATATCAGGATGCCGTAATCAAGACAGAAAATATCAGAATTGGAACTATCATCACATTTTAATTGCTCATATCCCTCAATTTGCTGTTCCATTTTCTCCTACATTCAAATTTTATTTGAGCCCTTCAGTCAATATCAGCTTGATGCCATTAGTCCACTATTGTGTCATCTTTCTGCTGTACAATTTTTCTTTATCATTTTATCTCTGGCTCACACCAATGTTGTACTGTACATTTTCTTTTCATAAGCTAGATTCCTAAGCAGCCTTTCCAGTCTTCTTTATGAAAACTCACCATAATTAAGAGTCAGAGTATTCTGACTTTTCCCTCTAAGAATAATGCCATCTCTGTTTTAACCATCAGCTCTGGTTTTTGAATATTCATTTTCAATGTAACCAATATTCCAAAATTTTGTAATTATGCCTATGCAGTGAGAACAATGTGTATATCTGTTCTGAATTGGAGAAGAATTAAAAGGACAGACTAATGTTAAGTCTGACTTAGTAAACACATACTTGCTATTATGCATGCCAAAGAGCATTTAGACTCTAATTAAAAAGCTTTTCATGATTCCTTGATTACATAATTGAGCTTTATAATTTACATTCTACTATATCCTCTGCAAAAGATTTTATGAACTGCTTAATTGTGATTATGACATAGCCCAGACTCCAACTCTGGTGTTTTCATTCCAAGTTGTGTTTTTCCTACTATTCCACATTGCATCCTTGTGTTTTATGTTTCCTTCTAGAGTGTCAATTTTTTTAGGACAGGCTCTCAGTAAATATTTGTGGATTGCACTTGTCTGAATCCATGTGTTAAAAAGGGGTCATATAGAAAATGGTTGTGACATAAGGAATTAATTCCATTGCTAGAATCGAATTCTGACTCTTTTCTATTTAACCATATTTATATTTTATGTAAAATGTGGTATTCATGCTGATACCAATTGGAAATAAACGAGAAAAAAATCTAAGTAGGAATTACAATTTTGGTTCAAAATATTCAATCAGAAAAATACAAATACACCAGCAAAGCAAATCCTCCTTCAATAAACTACACTCTCTTTCCAATTTCACCTCAATTTAAACCTTATACCAGCATATCCACACATAATTACAAAATTGGGAATGTTCTCTAAGTATAGTTTTATATCTTATTCTTATTTAAACATCATGAGTGTTCCACAGGTTAGTCAGTATAGTTATGTAGTTAGTCACTCATAAGTGTATAATATTCTAAGTTTCCCCTGTTGTTGAACATATGCCTTGTTTCTAATGTTTTTGCTATTGCAAATTATGCTGCAAAAACACAACCTTACACATAAGTCTGTGTCTTCATCTTTGATTATTTCCCCAGGAAAAATTTCTACATCAGCCAAGGTTTTAGCAGGAAACAATGGCACATGTTCAAAGTGTTCAATTCAAGAGAATTAAATGAAGGGACTGATTACAAGAGGTATGGACAGGATCATAAGGGAATCAACAAGGAATGGTGAAACGCTTAGGGATTGTCAAAGAAGCCCTTACCTGCACCTAGATCTAAAGGAGAAAGCGGAGGCTATAGGGTCACTGGAACACAGAGAAAGTCTCAGCTGAGGAATAGAGACCGTCCCAGGAGAACTGTGGCTTTAATGCTGTGCTTCTCCAAATGTAGTGTTGTGATCAGCAGCATCAGAAATATCTGGAACCTGTTGAAAATGCAAATTCCTGTGCCCTGTCTCCATCCTACTGAGTTAGGAAAAAGGCCCCAAGATGATTCCGATGCACTCAAGTTTGAGAAGGACTGGCTTAGAGGAATGATGCCACTCAGAAAACTACGGCTACAAAGAGGGAGCAGTTGGGGGGAATAAACACTCCCAAATCTCCTTTCTTCCCTCTGAGCTCCTTTAAGTGCTTTCATTGGCTAAGCCCTGCTAGAAGCTAGAGAGCAAGGAATCATATGAATCTAATCTAATCTATACAATACATAGAGTAGGACAAAGAAGAGGTGGAATAGAGACATGGATGAGGCAAAAGAATTACCAGCCCAATCCCTAAATGCAGAATTATTGGATCAAACAATGTAAACATTTTAAAACCTTTTAATAAATATTAGTAAATCATTTTTCAAAAAGAGCTCATGACTAAACACTTTTATCAGCAGTGGCTAAGACTACCAGTCTATTGGAATTCTTGCTAACTTTGAATATGATTTTTTTAAAAGCCTGCTCCAGTTTTGTAAATTAAAAATGGTATCTCAGTCTTGTTTCAATTTGCATTTCTTCATTTGAAATGAGATTATTTTTTAAACATATACTTATTGCCATTTGCAGTCTTCCTAGGTATTATGTATTGGTGTCCTTTGCTTACTTTGCCATAGGGATGCTATTTTTTTTTAATTTGGAAAAGCTCTTTATCAATAATAATGGCATTTCTTTTCTGCCATATTTATTGCAGGTGTTTTTCACAGTATGTCATTTATCTTTTATTTTGTACATATGGAAATTTTACCTAGCACCACTTATTAATCTTATTCTTAGTGATATATTCTTTTGCTTGCCCAGTCTTGTCCTCTTTAAAAACTGCTTCTTTGACCATGATGATGATTGATAACTTGGCTTGTGTATTAGTTTCCTATTGGTCTTGTAACAAATTGCCATACAATTGGTGTCTTAAAATAACACATTTATTGCCTTATGGTTCTGGAACTCAGAAGTCCAAAATGGGTCTCACAATTAAATTAAATAGGTCTCACAATTAAAGTGTAGGCAGCACTGTATTCCATCTGGAGGCTCTAGAGGAGAAACTGTTTCCTTGCCCTTTCCAGTTTCCAGAGGCTGTCTGCATTCCCTGGGTTGTGATCCTTTCCTTTATCTTTAAAGCTCATCACCTCAATCTCTGCTTCTGATGTCACATCTCCTTCTCTAACTCTGACTCTCCTGCTGCCATTTTCCAGTTACAAGTACCCTTGTAATGATATTGGGCACACAAGGATAATCTCACCATCAATATACTTAACTTAATCACATCTGCAAAGACCCTTTTGCCATATAAAGTAACATATCCACAGGTTTCAGATTAGGATGTGGACATATTTGGGGACCACAGCTCCTACCACCCCATCCTAGCCTCCTGCCCAGCATGGTTCACTGTAGAAGCCCACAGAGAAACACTACTCTTACTCTCCATCAGGTGATATTTTCCAAGCACTCTTTCCAGGTTGACAACACCCTGTATTCAGAACCCTTTTATCATCCCCTTTCTTTTTAAAAACACTCACACAATCTTGAACTCTCTTGTTGACTATGATCATTTTCTCCACAGCCCAAAAAGCAGTTTCTTTAACCAAATTCCCCATATCAATAGCCCATTTTATTTCAGACATATTATTCGGCTAAATCTCATTTAGCCAAATGTCTACAGCTAATTTATTTGTGAAGCTAAATATCTTCCAAATATTACAGTATCTCTTCTGCTTATATGATAACTTCCAATATCTGTCGCATTTAAAGCACAAACCTCATTTTTAGGAGTCCATCATATCCAAAATTCAGAATTTAAGAAGTAAATCCCTATTCATGGGAATGAATATTTGCTTTCATTCACCAGCACTGTGCTTAGTATTGAGATACAAAAAACAGGACATCATCTTTCCCTTAAGGTCAAGAGAAAAACGTGGTTCCAATCATTTTTGTTGTATTTTTAAAAATTGAAAACAAAATCAAAAGTTCACATGTTTCTTTTTTAACTTGTAAGTTCACTGAGAACTTGGATTCCACGTATTTTGTATGTATTTGTATGTGTATGTTTCTAGATGCACTATGTATTCTGAAAAGAGAATATAATATAGTAAGACATGGATTTAAGTGTTGGCTCACCATCTATTTGCTCCATTAGTATATATGAGTAATTTAGCTCTGTGAGCCTTAGTTTCCGTATTTGTAAAATGCGGGTGATAATGCCTACCTCACCAGGACTTTGTAAGAATTAAATGACACAATATATGTCTGAATGCCCCTTAAAATTCATGTGTTGAAACTGAATGCCAGTGTGATAGCATTAAGTGGTGGGGCTTTTAGGAGGTGATTAGGTCCTGATGGCTCTGCCTTCATGAATGGATTAGTGCCCTTATGAAAGGGCCCGAGGGAACTAGCTAGCTCCCTTTTGTCCTTTTTGTGCTCTACCATAAGACTGTTCAAGGCACCAACTTGGAAGCAGGGAGCAGCCCTCACCAGACACCAAATCTGCTGGCACCTTGACCTTAGAATTTCCAGCCTCCAGAACTGTGAGAAATAAATTCCTGCTCTTTATAAATTATCCAGTCTCAGGTATTTTGTAATAGCAGATTAAATGGATTAATACAATGTGTAAAGCACTTAGAATAGCCTGGCATATAGTAAATCCTCAACTGTGTGGGCAGGGTCAGAATTTAAAGTAGGAGTGATTTCTTCATATTACAGAGTGACTAAGAGCACATACTCTGGAATCAAACTACCTGGTTTAAAATCCCAGCTCTACCATTTATTAGCTGTGTGACTGTAAAATGAGGATAATGATAATAATAATAATTCTCACCTCATGGGGTTGTCATATAGGTTATATGAGTTACATACTTTAACACATGTAGAATGCTTAGAAGAGTGCCTGTCACCTGGCAAATGCTATATAATTGTTGGCTATAATTATATATCTCCCTAAATTTATAGTTCCTCAAAATAGAGCATTACAGTTACGTTTGTTATATAAACCAAACTTACAATTTCTCAACATAAGGTATTTCAGCTTCTGTTACAATGTGATATAATGAAAAGATCAGTGTCTTTTTAATTGATAAACAAAACTGAACAAGATGAGCTGGTATCTTTTTCTGTGAAATGGCAATACCAATGTTTACCTAACCCAGGGCTTTTTTTTTCTTATCATCAACAAATTAAGAAATATAGGTATCACAGACCATCTAGGTTTGAATTCTAATTACTAGATATTTTACCTTGGGGAAGTCACTTAACCTCTTTCTTTCTCTTCTTTGTATACAGTTAAAAAAAATAGAAACAGGGTCTTGCTTTTTTACCCAGGCTGGAGTGCAGTGGCACAATCATGCACTGTAACTTTGAACTCCTGGGCTCAAGTGATTTTCCTGCCTCAGCCTCCTGAGTAGCTAGGACTACAGGCACACACCACTATGCCTGGCTAATTTTTTTAAAGGCGATGTTTCTTAGCAATGGGGTCTTGCTATATTATCCAGGCTGGTTTTGAACTCCAAAGTCTCAAGTGATCCTCCTACGTTGGCTCCCAAAGTGTGAGGATTGCAGGCATGATCCACTGCACCCAGCCTTTATGCGTAACCATTTTTTAACAGAGAAAAATTATTTCTAAGGTTGGCAACATAGTTCTTCTTAAAGTGGAAGAGAGCTATTTTTATTTAGGAAATTATCTTAACAAAGAGTTGTAAGTGCAAGTAGTGCCTAACAGTATGTATTGGAAGGAGAAATTTTAACTAAAGAGAAGGCTAAACTGTACTTAATGAAGAAATAAACAAATTAGGAATGAGGGAGAACACGGGAGAGAGAAGAGAAGAAACAAGAAGCAAATGACCATGGCTGAAGCCTGGAGCCTGTGTGAAAAGAAAGCCAGTTTTAATTAAGGTGAACCAATATAGAACTTTTAGGAAAAGGAAGTCTAATATTCAAGTCTATTTTTGCACTTCCTTAATGTAAACGTCTTTCTCTTACAAGTGCTGCCAATCAAAATAAAACAGGAAAGGGAGATTAGGGAGTATCAGAGCATGGTGGGAGGAGGGTATGGTTTAAAAAGCAGAGATAGGGAACCCTCAATGCAAAGATGAATTTGAGCAAAGACCTAAAAGAAGTGAGGGAGCAAGACTTGTGATTGGGAGAATTGTAGGTACAGGGATTAGTTGAGGCCAAGGCCTTGATCTGGGAGTATGCCCAGCATGTTGGAAGATCCTTGAGGAGCCAATGTGGCTAGAAAGAAATGGGTTGTGGGGAAAGTTGTAGGAGAAGAGGTTTTGGGGGATGGAGGGATGGGGGAAGATTGTATGTGTTGAGTAAAGCTTGATGGGTACAGGGTAGAGGTTCTGAACCCTGACTGCACATTTGAATCCACCTGGAGAACCCCCAACTTGATGCAACCAATCCTGACTTCATTGGGTTGAAATGGGACCTAAACTTTGGTAAGTTTTAAAAGGGCCCTAGGTAATTCTACTATGCAGCCAGGATCGAGAACCATGAATATGAGCAATGTAAGCAACTGACAGGCTCTTTCCTGGGAGGGAAAGGAAGCTCTTGGAAAGTTTTGAGCAGAGGTGTGCAATGATGTGTTCTGACTTAGACATTAAGATGATCCCTGGCTGGAAAATGTATGCAATCAAGTTATATCCAATGTATCTTTGAAAACACTTTAAAAATCCTTGTCAAAACAGATCAGGGAATAAATTAAAACAAATAAAGCTATGTTGCTGTTCATGAAAGTGCTTGGCACATGATATTTGCCAAATAAATATTAATGAATTACCATATGAAAGGGCTTTGTATGTTTTCATGAAAATATACAATGTTAAAATTACTGTATAACGAAAAATGCTGTGTGTCTAAGACAGTATATTTGGTAAAATACTGTTTAATATTATCCTTCAGTTTCTGATGGAAATTTGAGTGATACCTAGTGAATTAGAAAAGAAAATACATATAGACATATTTTGTTTCTGACTTCTGAATATGAGAATAGCTTAGGTGCTTATCTACAAAACCTTGCTGAGATTGAAAATAAAATAATATCTATCTGTTATAAACTGTATGAAATTATTATAAGAATAAATAATAGAGAGAAAGGAAGTTAAATGATAAAATCTTCAATACTGGGCTAAATGTTATTTATAGCACTTGTGAAGTGTTTTATTGTCATGTAAATTATATGCCTTTTTATCAAATTGCTTTTCTTTTTTTTGAAAAAAGAAAAAATTCTGTTAATAACAAAAAGCATTCTTTTCTGTTCTGTATTATTTGAAAAAATAGCTATAAAATATGAGTTCCAAACAGTGTTTCAATAAGTAGTAATTCTAGGAACTCTATAAAACTGAAATCCACCACTGTTTTCCAGAACTTAATACCCATATTCACCAGGAGAATTATTAACCTTCCCTAATACCCCTAGGTATCATTATTTCAAAAATGTGTGTATTATAATCATTATAAGAGAAATTAGAGTAATAAAGGAAGAAAAGATTGGTCTCTATAAGACTGATAATGCAAAAACAGTAAAGCTATTTTTGTCTCAAAATGGGTAACCAAAATAACTGATGAGTATATTCAGTGCAAACACACACACAGACAAGAGTCTTGTTTGTCTTAACACATTTCTCACTTCTCAATTTTATTGTTATATTATGAAAAATCTCAACAATAAACAAAAGTAGATAGAATAGTATCATGAACTGTCCTTTATCGGTCACTCAGCTTCAACAATTTCTCCACTAATATTTATAGTCCTGAAATTGATTTTGTCTGATATTAAGAAATCCACTCCAGTTTTCTCATAAATTGTGTTTTCTTGTTATATGTTTTGTTCTATCCTTTTACTTTTAACCTATGTGAGTCTTCATATTTAAAACACTGTTTTTTGTAGGCAGCATCACTGAGTCTTCCTTTTAAAAATCCTGACAATCTCTGCTTTTTAAATGGGGGTGTTTGGACATTTATAGTTCCTGTAATTAATAACATGGTTACCTTTAAATCTACCATTTGGCTATTTGTTTTCTGTTTGCCACATCTGTTCTATGTCCCTTTTTTCCTTGTTTTAGATTAATTGACTACGTTTTAGTATTCCATTTAACCTCTAAGAGTAGCTTCATTGGCTACACTTCTTTCTTTCTTTATTTATTTATTTTTGGTACTTTATCTAGGATTTTTTTTTTTTAATGGCGTTTCACTCTGTTGCCCAGCCTGGAGTGCAATGGCATCATCTCAGCCCACTGCAACCTCTGCCTCCCGAGTTCAAGCGATTCTCCTGCCTCAGCCTCTGGAGTAGCTGGGATTACAGGCACTCGCCACCGTGACCGGCTAATTTTTTGTATTTTTAGTAGAGACAGGGTTTCACCATGTTGGCCTGGCTGGTCTTGAACTCCTAACTTCAGGCGATCCACCTGCCTTGGCCTCCCAAAGTACGGGACTACAGGTATGAGCCACCACACCTGGCCTTTTCTAGAATTTATAATCTTCATCTTTAACTTAACACATTCACCTTCAAATAATATTGTACCACTTCACATATAATAACCTTCCAATAGATATTTCTATTTCCACCCTCTCATTCTTTGTGCTGTTGTTGTCATAGCCTTTACTTTTATCTATTATGAATTTCACAATACATTGTTATTATCTTTGCTTTAAAAAGTCAATTCTTTTTCAAGGAAATTTTAAAAAGAGAAAATATTATTTTATATGTAACCACATATTTAGCACTTCTGATTTCTCTGGTTTTAATTTTCCTTCAGCCTGAGACTTCCTTTTGTATTTCTTGAAATGAAGATCTTCTGGCGACAATTTTTTTTCAACGTCTGTTTGAAAATTTTTTATTTCATATTAATTTATCAAAGGACATTATCATTGAATGTAGAATTCTAGATTGACTTTTTTTTCTTTTGGCACTGTAAAATTCATTTTTTTCTAGCAGATATTTTTAAGCTTATTTCCCTGTAAGTAATGTGTCTTTTATTCTCTGCCTGCTTTTAAGATTTTTCTCTTTTTATCACTTGTTTTTAGCAGTTTGATTAAGATGTGCTTTGGTATAGTTTTTTGGGGAGTTATCTTGCTTGCAATTTGTTGAGCTTCTTGGATCTATGAGTTTATAGTTTCCATCTAATTTGGAGATATTTCAGAAATTATCTTTCCAAATATGTTTTTTCTGCCTTCCTGCCCTCCCTTTTTCCAGAAATTCAATATAGTTTTTTGGGGAGTTATCTTGCTTGCAATTTGTTGAGCTTCTTGGATCTATGAGTTTATAGTTTCCATCTAATTTGGAGATATTTCAGAAATTATCTTTCCAAATATGTTTTTTCTGCCTTCCTGCCCTCCCTTTTTCCAGAAATTCAAATACACATATGAAAGTCTGCATAATATTGTTCCACAGATCGCTGAGGCTCTATTTTTTTTAACAAACTTTTTTCCCTCTACATGCTTCAGTTTGGATAATTTCTAATGCTATGCCTTCAGGTTTATTGATCTTTTCTTCTATAGTATCTAAACTACTCTTAAACCCATTCAATTAATTTTTTCATTTTGGATAATGCATTTTTCAGTATAGAAGTTCCAATTGTATTATTTTTATATGTGTCATCTCTGTCCTCATTATATTCATATTTTCCTTTAAATTTTTTTTACTTTTTTTGAGATGGAGTCTTGCTCTGTCACCCAGGCTGGAGTGCAGTGGTGCAATCTTGGTTCACTACAACCTCCGCCTCCCGGGTTCAAGCGATTCTCCTGTCTCAGCCTCCCAAGTAGCTGGGATTATAGGTGTGCACTGCCATGCCCAGATAATTTTTGTATTTTTAGTAGAGATGGGGTTTCACCATATTGACCAGGCTGGTCTTGAACTCCTGACTTCAGGTGATCCGCCTGCCTCAGCCTCCCAAAGTGCTGGGATTACAGGTGTGAGCCACCATGCCTGGCCTCCTTTAAATTTTTGAGTATATTTTAAATAGGTGTTTGAAAGTCCTTATCTGTGAATTTCATTATTACTGTCATTTCTTGGTCTTTTTCTATTGATTCATTTGTCCTGTACTTTTTCCTGCTTCTTCACATGCCTACAAATAATTTTTTGTATACTGATTTTAGTATACAAATGTTAGGCTTTAAATGTCTGCATTTAAAAATTTCTTTTCTTTTACTTGTATTTTAATTATGTACATGAATAGCAATATGAGAATGAGGAGTTCTAAGGCTTATACATTATCTCTAGGTGAAAGGATTTCAGATTAGTTTGGTTGTAGGACAGCATCACCCAAGATAACAGAGGCCTAGTACAGATTTTCCTGAAGAAGAATGCAAATTTAATACATTCAATACTGATTTCTCTGCCATTTTTCTGTAGAAGCCCTGGTTTATTGTAAGGAGATTCCAATGTTTACCTATAACTGATTAAAATGGGCAAAGCATGGCGTTTTCTACTTATTTATAGGTGAATTCTCATTTCCTGGCTTTTGAAAGTGCTCCTTCCATATATCTTCTATGACTATGTATCTCTGTAAACCCAAATAATATAATCTCTCCCTACTGACCTGGGCAAACACAATAGCTTGTTGTGGATGATAGACAGAGGCAGCTAATGCCATGAAACCGGGTGGAGCTTCTTTATATTTGAACCTCTAGCCAAAAGGAGTCCATCAAGGCCAGCAAAATTATAGCACCAAGTCTTGGGAAAAAACCCAGAGGATACATTTTGGAGATAGTCATAGCTGTCTAACCCCCACTGAACCAAACTTGCATCTTGGGCTTAGTCTGGGAGTATGTTTCCTGACACCAACTTGTATGTGGCTCACGATAACGTTGGAGCTCAGAGATGCTTTCTTCCAACTGGGTTCTTAACTCCTCCACATATTTATATTGGCCCTTGGGAACTGAGTAGAATGAAAACTCAACAGCCTTCATGGGATTTTTGGGAAGTGAGTCCTTTTTTGGAGCTGCATAGACTTTGAAGGTGAGAAAGCTCAGGCTAGCTGGCCCCATGCACCTCTGAATTAACCTTGGACATGTTGCTGGCAGCAGCGGCTCCAGAAGGAAAATTTTTCTTTAAAGTGAATTTTGTTTTGAAGGGAGTTAGTTTACCTGCAGATTATCTTTATTCTTTTGAATCTTTTTAGAAAGCTTTGTTAGGGTGGGTCTAGGGAAGCCTTTACTCTAGAGCTAGTTTAACCCTACCATTAAAGGATTATCCTTCTGGAGTCTCTACCAAGTGCCCCAGGTGTTTAATAAGGTTTTTTTCACTTTGGTTGGTTGGAACTCAAATGTCTCCTAGTTCTGTGGGTGCTCTGGGAATTTTTCAGTTTATAGCTTCCCAGTGGTTCTTTAAAAAGCATTGTGAAGTTTCCCTTTATAAATTTTCAGCCTAGTATTTAGAAACAGATGCAAGAAGACTGCTACACAGACTTCTTGAGCTCTTTTCTTTCCTTCCTTCCTCCCTTCCTTCCTCCCTTTCTCTCTCCCTTCCTTCCCCCCCTTCCTCCTCCCTTCCTTTCTTTCTTCCTTCCTTCTTTCCTTCCTCCCTTCCTCTTACTTCCTTCCACCCTTCCTCTCTTCCTTCCTTCCAGCCTTCCTCTCTTCCTTCCTTCCTGCCTTCCTCCCTTCCTATCTTCCTTCCTTCCTCCCTATCTTCCTTCCTTCCTTTCCTCCTCTTTTCCTTCCTTCCTCCCTCCCTCTCTTCCTTACCTCTCTTCCTCCCATCCTTTCTTACTTCCTTCCTTTATTTTTCTATCTTTTCTTCTTTCTTTCCTTCTTCCCTTCCTTCCTTCTTCCCTTCCTTCCTCCTTTCCTTTCTTTCTTCTCCATTCCTTCCTTTCTCTCTTCTTCTCTTTTTTCTTTCCTTCTTTCTTTTCTTCTTTCCTTCCTATCTTCCTTCCTCCCCTCCTCTTTTCCCTCCTCCTTCCTCCCTCCCTCTCTTCCTTCTTACCTCTCTTCCTCCCATCCTTTCTTACTTCCTTTCTCTTTTCTTGCTTCCTTCCTCCCTTCCTTCCTTTATTTTTCTATCTTTTCTTCTTTTATTCCTTCTTCCCTTCCTTCTTCCCTCCTTCCTTGCTTCCTTCCTTTCTTTCTTCTCCATTCCTTCCTTTCTTTCTCTCTTTCTTTCTTCTTTTTTCTTTCCTTCTCTTTTCTTCCTTCCTTCTTTCCTTCCTTCCTTCCTTTCTTCCTTCCTTCCTTCCACAGCTCTACTAAGTTCTTTGCTCTACAAATTACAGTTGCCTCAGCCTCCCCACTTCTGGTCCCCTCAGATACTCCAATTTTCTAGTTGTTTGCAATACGAGGACAAGTCCAGTACCGGTTATTCCATCATAACTAGCAGGAGAAATTTCAGCTTATATTTATCTTATTGAGTATTCATGGACAGTCTTATTTCATCTATACTTCCACCCCACTCACCCCCCTGCTAGATAAATCATGGAAACTACCAATTTTAAATTGATGGTGGACAGGATGATTGCAAACTCAGTCATGAGTAGCTGAAGTAGGGATACCTCTTGAAGGCTGACCGTGTGCCACAGATACTGCAATGTGCAACATGGGCATGAAGAACTCTCATCCTGCCTTCAAATCCATAATTCAGTTTACAATCCATAAAGGTACATTTTGTTTATTTCTAAAATATTTGAATTCACACTCAATTCTAGTGTCAATTGCTATGAAGCAAATTTGTTAAACCAATATTTATTTGGTTCTTCTTTAAGAAAGCCAAACATACTGAATTTGAATTACAGGTTCTTAGCATAGTTACCAATTAATAGTCATCTAAATGTTATGTTCTTGCTACTTACTCATGTGGCTTAATTGGTTGAATAGCTGTTTGGCAAGCCAGTTTAAAGAGCTATTAATTCATCATTTTGACACCTATTATTTGGATATTATCCAAATTAAGACATTTTATTAGCTAATGTTCCTCTCTTAACTATTTTAATTGCCTGCAATAAGTGAACTAAACATTTCTACATGTTAAAATTTCCCAAAGCAGTTTTAGAAGGCTACAGAATATACCATAAATGGCAAAAAGCATTAAATACCCTAGCCAAAACACTGACCTATTGTAAACACCTGATAAAAACACAAGAGACTTGTATTTTCTGTCAATAGAAGTGACATTACAGTACACTTTTCTTCTAGGAATGTGAATGCTAATGTTATTAAGAAAATCGCTTTTTCTTTTTTTTTTTTTTCTACTTTCTTAGTAAACTCAGGTGGCACTATAATGTGAGTAATGGTATTTTATTTTATTTTACTTTAGAGGGGTAATGCTGGCAATGAATGGAAAAACTTAAGAATTCACAGTATTCTTCCACTTTAGCACAAAACTAGTAAGGCAGTATAGCATAATAAAAAGATCACTAGAATTAAGTAACCTAAGTTTTCATCCTAACTGCCAATACGTTGATGGCTTTGGTTGAAATATAGTTCATTCATTACTATGAATTCAATAAAAAAATACTTTTTTTCTCCACATAGCTGACACTAGTCACAGGAGAATGAAATTGGCCCTGACGGGAATAAGTAGTTCATTCACTAGAGATGTGAACTGTTTCTGGAGGCAGGAATGTCATCATGGGTTTCAAAGGCATAGTTTAGTGGTTTTTAACATGAGACTCAATGCCACCATTTTGGTTGTTTTATTTCTGGATTTTATTTCTGTTTGTCCTCCAGTTTTTAAAATTATTTAAATTTATTTTAAAATTTATATACAGTAAAACTCACTTTTTTATTGGTGTATATATCTATAATGTTTGACAACTGCAAGTAGTCATGTAATTACCACAATAGTCAAGATTCACAGCAGTTAACATTGACCTCCCCCCAAAAAAATTCCTTCATGCTACTCATATGTAATCAAACCCTCCCCCAAACATTTAGTCCCTGATAACCATTGATGTCTTCCCCATTCTGTTGATTTTCTAGGATGTCACATAAATGGAATCACAGAGTATATAGACTTTACAGGATGAGCCAAAGCTGCCTTTTTATAACAGATATTCTGCTCTTATCTATTTATAATCTTCAAATAGAATCCATAAATAATATTATCTATTTTGACAAATATAAATTCAAAAAATCAGTACACCACTGTAACATAAATAAAAGAAGCAAAAAATCAATTAATAAAATAACACATATTCACAATGAAAATGGTTGAACACAAGTGAAGTAATGAAATGCTTACACCTTCTTTGATGAAAAAGTTTTCATTTTAAGGGAAGTAACAAGATCAGAAGCTGTGCCACATTAAAAAAATACAGGAAAATATAAAGAAAAATGGAGGTGTGATGATGTGATTTTTATAAAATATGAACAATTCCTGTTAAGGATCAGAACAAAACCAAGTAGAATTTTACTTTCTTACTTTTCAGAGAATCTTATTATCCACAAGAGTTGTAGTTCTGGAAAATGTAGTGTATATGCCTGTACTCCCAGCTTCTCGGCTGAGGCAGGAGAATTTCTTGAACTTAGGAGGCGGAGGTTGCAGTGAGATGGCACTATCGCACTCCAGCCTGGGCATCGTAGGGAGACTCTGTCTCAAAAAAAAGAAAAAAAAAAAGTGTGTTTTTTAATGCAAAATGCAGTTAGGTTTCTAGGGTTCGGATATGCATGAATAGGTTTTTCATCTACATGAATCTCCACTGAGGCAATCAAAAAATGTGTAGACTTGGGACAATTCCAGTGTGGTCCTATCTCAAGCATAGCAGGACATCTACCATCCCTGGCTTATACCTGTAAGAGCCCAAAGTACTCTCCAGTCTCAACAACCAAAAATTTTCTAAAACGCTTCCTGGTGGGCTACAGTTGAGACCCACTGGCCAAGATGAAGTATCTCTTTTGCCGTCTAGGAATCTCATGCTGGATGATCATCCTGGGTTAATGTTCGCCAATCTTCTGATTACCAGTTGAATTTCTCAGATAAGTTCACACTAGGAAAGGAATATCTTGAAGTGCTACTTTTGTGTTCTAGTCTCTAGAAATTTCTCCTTTCTTGATGATAATAATGTCTCATAAATAAAGCTTTTTTAAAAAAATTCTTTTGTCAAAATTTGTTACAAAAATATTCTCAAGTCTCCTATTTCCAGTGTCAGACAACATTCCTCGTTGAGGTCCCCACAGGACCGAGAGAGCTGTAACCAAAAGACTCATCTCTTAGCAGTGCAAAAGACAGATGAGACCTTATCTAAATTATACAATAAAGTTTAAACCATTTTTCATCTACTAATAATTTACTGTTAATTACTTTTGAAGCTTAATTTTAAAATAAAGCAAATGCCCATATATTGAAGATTTTTAAATATAAGAATTTTCTTTTAAAAATTTATATTCAGGAGGTATATGTGCAGGTTTGTTTCATGGACATATTACATGAGAGCATTTTTTCTAATTCTTTAATATTATAAAGTTTTCCAAAAACATTTTTGTTCATATGTTTTATGCATATCTAATTATTTCATAAATCCTCAGAAGACAAAATTCTTGTTAAAGAGTATACCCCCATCTAAAATATTGATACAAGTTGCCCTCTTGCTCTCTGGATAGATTGCACCAATTCATACTCTCAATAATGAGTGTTATTTTCATCTTCACTTTTAGGAAAGGTAACAAAAGAATATCTCATTGTTTTAATTTGTATTTCTGTGATTACCAGTGAAGTTAAACATCTTTTAAAAAGGTTAAATGACCATAGTTTTTCATTTATTTGAGTGGTGTGTGTATGTGTGAATTACCTGGAGCTTTGCCCATTTTTCTATTGGAATATTCATCTCTTTTTTTAAAAAATTATTTCAGATTTATCTCTTTTTAAAAAATTTGGCAAGTTATATTAGGGATTTTAACCCAACATTTTCCCCTGAGGACATCATGTATCCTTTAATGTTGTTTCTTTAATTTAATTATTTAATGTTGTTTAATTAATCCTTTAACGTTTTTCTGCTGGAATCACTGAGTATATCTATACCTATACCAATACCTGTATTTATATATCTGTATCTATGTAAATAGAGGTATCTATATAGATATGTACTATATCTAGGTAAATAGATATAGATATATAGATATGCACATATACAGAAACCACATAAAAGGCAAAGATAGATGACAGACTATCTTTTATGTGGCTTCTGGCTTTAATATTTTTGTTTAGAAAGATTGCCAAATGCTTACCTAAATTTCTTTCTAGAATGTTTATAGACCATCACATTTTCAATATTTTTTCCCACATAATATACGAACTACATGTTTTCACCCCGCCCCTCAGCTTTTTGCCATTCCTCAGCCTCATCAGACACAGAAAATCTCAGGGAAAGAAGAAATGAGGGTTACTTTGTGGCAGTGGCAGGCATGTTCCTATTGACACCAGAACAACTCTGTCAAAAGGTTGGGTGAAAATGGCGTGCCCACTCCTGTTTCAGGCAAAATGGCCTCATCAAAGCAATATGTCAAAATTGTCTCATTTCATTATTTGAGGCTTATTCTGAATTAAGCCCCTTAATATAGTACTTCTGTTACCCACGGAATTTTTTAGTGCTTCAACTGTCTGTGTTCCAGGATGTCTGTGTCTGTGATAACTTTCTGAATGTAGGAATGGGTAGAAGACTAGAACTTAGATTAGAAAGAAGTCAGTATATTTCAAGTATATTCATATTCCTAGCAGTGGAATTATTGAGTCAAAGGATATATGGATGTTGAATTTTTATGGATATTGAGAAATAGAACATTGTTCTCCAAAAAAGATGAATCAATTTACACTGTCACCAATAATGTATTAGATTATCTGATTCCTATATTCTTGATAATATTTATGTGTATTTACTTTTTAATTTGCTTAATTTTATATTTATCAATATTTTATATTTGGACAATCTGTAAAACAAAACAACATTTCTCTTTCATTATGAATGAAGTAACTTTTTGTCCTTCTGTTTCTGTTAATCATCTATATTTCATCTATATCCTTGTCCATTTTTCTACTGGATGGCATACTTACTAGTTAGTACATACATTTTAGAAATTTAGGAAAATTTCCCTTTGTCATGTTTTTGCAGATATTTTCCCTAGTATTTTGTTTATGGTGGGTTTTGCTACATAGCTATTTAAAACTTTTTTCAGGTCAAATTTATTTATCTTTTTTTTTTTTTTTTTTTTTTTTGAGACATAGTCTTGCTGTGTTGCCCAGGCTGGAGTGCAGGCAAGTGATCATAGCTCACTACAGCCTTAAATTCCTGGGCTCAAGAGATCCTCCCACCTCAGCCTCCCAAGAGCTAGAACTACAGGCCCATGCCACCACACCTGGCCATTTTTAAAACTTTTGTGGAGACGGGGGTCTCGCTATGTTGCCCAGGCTGGTCCCAAACTCCTGAGCTCAAGCAATCCTCCCACTTCAGCCTCCTGAAGTGCTGGGATTACAGGCATGAGCCACTGAACCTGGCCAAATTTATATATCTTTGAAAAATAGTTTTTGTCTTCCTTAGAAAGGCCTTCCCAATTCTAAACTTACAAGTACATTCGCCCATGTTTTCTTCTAGCCCATTCTTGATTTTTTCTAATTTTAATAAATGTTTTATTAAAATATAACATGCATATAGAAAAGTATGTCAATCATAGGTGGACAACTTACTGAATTTTCCCAAAAGAAACATTTTCATGTAGCCAAGATTCAAATAAAGAAACAAAACTACTAGTACCACTCAAGCCTATTTTATGTCCTTTCCAATCATTACCACTCTTCAAAGGTTATCACTATCTTGATTTCTAATATCACAGATTAGTTTCTCATATTTTTGAATTTTTAAAATATGGAATCATATTTAAAGCCAAAGTATGTACATTTTGGCTTTTTTAACTCAACATGATGTTTTCAAGAGTCATTAATGTTGTAATTATTAGGATGGGGCAAAAGTAATTGTGACTTTTTACCATTGCTTTTAATCGCAAAAACTAATACAATTTGTTATTCCTATTGCTACGTAGTATTCCATTTATAAATATGTAACAATTTCTTTATCCATTCCACTGTCAATAGGTATTTGGGTTGTTTCCATTTTGGTGCCATTATAAACAGGGACTTTATAAACATGTCTTTGGATGACTATATATATATATATATACACACATATATATACACACACACATATTTATATATTACTTTGGATGACTATATATACATATATATATATATGTAGACACATATGTCTTTTTTTGTTGGGCTTATACCTAAGAATATAATTGCTGGGTTCAGCTTTAGTACTTCTTTTCAGTTTTCCAAAATGGTTGTACCAATTTACATTCCTACCAGGAGGATATAAGTTTTGTTTGCTTCATATCCTCACTAACCTCATATATTCTTTCTATTTCATTTTAACTGTTCTGATGGGTCTGAAGAGGTTTCTCACTGTAGTTTTAATTCACATTTCTCTGATGGCTAATGAAGTTGCCATTTTTAATGTGTTAATTGGCATTTAGGTACGTTCTTTAACGAAGTGCCTATTCAAGCCTTTGACTGTTTTTCTACTGCACTCTCTTTTCTCTTGTAGATTTGTAGAAATTCTTTATATGATCCGGATAAGAGTCTCATACATCCACATATCTTCTCCCATTCTATGGCTTGTCATTTCACTCTCAATACTGTCTTTTGATAAGAGGTTCTTAATCTTAATATAGTCCAATTTACCATTTTTTCTTCCTGATGAAACACTATTTTTTAAAATTTCTTTAAAACAGGTTTAATTAAATATAGTGGACATCCAATAAACTGCACATGTTTAAAGTGTATATTTTGTTAAACTTTTGGGAGTGATATGTAATATCTATTATCTTTATTGTGGTGATAGATTCATGGTTGAATATCTGTCAGAACATCAATTTTAATAGTTCAATAATACTTCTTCCTATGAAGATATTCTAATTTGCTTTCTCATTCCTCTACTATTGGGCAATGAAATTGTTTTCCCTTTCTTCCCTATCATATAAAAAAAAAACCTTCATTAAATGTCATAAGGATAAAACAGCATGGATGAACAGAAAAGAATAGATATGGTTTTTGGAAGACAAGATATGCTAGGTTGCTTGGCAATGCCATCATGTGAAGAAAAAAGGGCAAGAATGTCACGTAGGATGATGAGGAATACTCCAGCCGTGCTGTGCTTCAGTAATGAGCTGTCATGTGTTGTGATGTGCAGTTCTTAAGTGGTAAAGTGTGCAAGCCGCATAGTGAGAGGTGCTAACCTAGGTGTTGACAGCTGCCTACTTCAGGAGAAACTGACTGAAGCAGGCATAAAACAACCTTTTTCTGTTCTTAAAAATGGTTTTTAATTACAAAAGCATCTGCTCATTTTATTATGAATCAGAAAACATTTGTGCATAAATGGAAAATCATTCCCTATCCGTGTTCCTACTTCCCATAGGTAACCACTAGAAATATTTTGTTATATAAACTTTCAGACGTTATACAAAAGGTAGACAGTTATAGTCTATCTACTATCTAAGCATAGTTATATATAGCTATTATATATAGTAGTATAAGAAAAGAGTTTGTTTTTTAAGCATAATCCTCGCCAACTTGCCCTTTTCATTTACTATCTTGTGTCTCCCTCTCCACAGCAGTGTAGTACAGGGGTATCTGCCCCTTCCTTCTCCAAGACACAGCTTAGGGTGCAGCTGATATGCCCCAGTCTCAGTCCCAATGCCTGCAGTCACCAAGATAGTTCTGGCAACTTGCCTGGGTGAGTGAATGGCTGGACACTGACAAGACCTACCTCTAGAGCAGTGTTTGCCCTGGTTCCCACACAACCGCACTTCCAAGATGAGCACTGGCTTCAGCCCCCTCAGATACCTTCTTCTTCCCTGCCCTCCAGGTCTCCTCCAGGATATGCATGGCAAACTCAGGAGCCTACAGAAGCCTAGGTGGTCAAGTAAAAGAGCAAAGTATGCTGGATGGAAGAGTAGTGCAACTGTAACGACTGGGCACGCTAGTCCTGTTTGAAGGGCAGTCACTACTCACACCATCTGATTCTTTGTAAGAAGGGAATATTGTCAGATCTCTACATTTTCAAGAGAAGCCAGAAATCAAATTTTTAATTAAAAAATCTGCTTTTCAAATGTCAGCAGCTAAGATTTTTAAAACATATTCAAGTCTTGATCTTTAATTTTTAAAATAAGCTTTATATTTTAGAACAGTTTTAGATTTACAGCAAAAATGGCAAAGATAGTACAGAGAGTTTCCATATACCCCCACACCCAATTTTGCCTGTTATTAACATCCTATATTAGAATGGTACATTTGTCACAATTAATGAGCCAATATTGATACAGTGTTATTAGTAGTTGACTTACATTTCCTTAGCTTTACCTAATGTCCTTTTTCTACTCCTGGATGCTGTCCAGGATAGCACATTACATTTGGTAGTCATGTGTCTTTAGGTTCCTCTTGGCTACGAGTTTCTCAGACTTCCCTTTTTTGTTTGATCACTGACAGTTTTGAGGCATACTGATCAGGAATTTTGTAGAATGTCCTTCAGCTGGGTTTTTCTGATATTTTTCTTGGGTTTTTCTGATAGACTGGGGTTATGGGTTTTCAGGAGCAAGGTCACAGAGGTAAGGTACCATTCTCATCACATCATATCAAGGGCACATACTACACATGACTCATCACTGTTGATGATCTCGATCACCTAGTTGAAGTAGTGTTTGTCAGGCTTATTACTTTCCCCACTTTCCACACTACACGCTATAAAAGGAAGTCACCTGCACATCCCACACTTCAGGAGTGGGGAGTTACGCCTCGCCTCTTTGAGAACAGCGTCTCTAAACAAATTATTTGGAATTGTTCTCAGCACAATCTTCCATAACCAGGTCCTACCTACATTTTGGGCTTCATCCCCAGCTGCTCCCTCCCTCTCCCATTCCAGGCTCATCATACTACAGGTCAGCACCTGCAGATCCTGCATGGTGCCATTCTTTCTCATGTCTCTTGCTCTCACTATTGCCACTGTCTATGCATGGGTGTTCCTTATCTTTCCCCCTTGCATGCTCAATTCCCCTTTGACCTTCAAGACTGCTCAAGTACGCTCTACTCTAGAAAGTCTTCCCAGAACCCAGTCTGCCTCGAAGGATTTTCCTCAAGTCCCAAAATACCGTGTGCATTTTCCCACCATGGTGTTCATTCCTCTCTATTGTTTATTCTCAACACACTCCATTGTTAGACTGAGAGTTCTTTGACAGCAGAGCTGTCTTTTTACTTACCTTTCTATCCCCTGTGCTTATATACGGCAAACATCAGACACTGGGTAAATATATTTTGAATGAATGAATGAACAAACAAATGTACAGAATTCTAGATATAAGGTTTCTTCTATGAATTTCCAGTCATTCTGCCTTATCAGCAATCACCACATTCTGCCTTGTATTATGGTTGTTTAGGTGCTTGTCTTACTTATTTTAGTAGCTCTATTGCTCTTTGAAGGCTATGATCATGTTTTATTTGTACTATAATTTCCAGGTCAGTGTCTTACACATAATAAGTGTTTAATAAATCTTTGTTGAATAAGCAAATGAGTTAATGAACAAATAAATGAAGCTGCCTGCACACATAATTGATAAGAGGAGGAAATCGCACAAGGAAAGGAAGCATAATGAACTGGAAAATAAATGGCAGAATTTTCAAACGAAATGAAGTTGACTTGCCTAGCACATTATTTCCAAATTTTTATCATATGCTAGTAAATATTGTCACATTTGTTTAAAGAAATTTAAAAACTTAAATCAATTCTTAATGAAATAGCTACATTAACTGCTCCTTAACAACAGAAAGGAGAGTCAAGCCTGATTCATCTCTTAGAGATAGACCTCCCTACAAAAAGATCCATGCTGCTACTCTTAAAAATCGCCGTTGTATAACACAACATGTGTTCCTTCGTCCCCTTTAATAACCAAACGAGTTTATATCAAAAATTTTTTAAATAGCATTTCTCTTTATCTATCTCTAATAAAATATAATTTTTCTAAGTGTCCTCTGCTGGAGAGAAGTAAACAGAAAACAACCATTCTGGAAGGAAAAAAATGTCCTTATAGCAAGATAGATTACCATTGTTATCAACACCAAATTCAACTGCTGCAGAAGAACCTCACTCAGAGGAAACCGAGTTAGGAGAGAATTTAATTCCTCTTTTTCTTGCACCAAAAAATAAATTTTATGAATATTTCTCAATTAGTATTTGATTAGGAAAACCTGTAGAGGGCGTCCTTGCACCAAGAGCCTTAGAGGTTTGCGCAGAACCAGGAAAAAAATGTTACATTAAAACCACACGCTCCAAGTCAAAGAAAATGCCTATTGTGCTGTGAAATTATTATCTTTACCTGGGTGACATTGGCATTACAACATTAAAGTGTTTTAAAAGTAGCCTAATGTTCATACATTATATACATGAATATTCACAGAAATAAAAAATAACGCAATGTTGGGAAACAGGTAAATATTTTTATTGTAAAGGAAGAATGACTGTGAAGCTTTGGATGCAAATAGACTTAATTATGATTTATTTATCAGTATGAGGTATAAGTTACTAAGATAATGGGCTTTGAAATCAGAGTGTCTGGGATTTGAACCCTTACTCTCATTTACCAGCTGGATATCCACAGTCAACTTACTGGACTTTTTGAGCCCTCTTTCCTCGTCAGTAAAATGAGAATAATAGTAGTACCTACTTAAGAGTTGTGAGGATTAAGTAAGCACTTAAAATAAAAGTACTTTAAAAATTAAGACACTGCAAGTTCAAATCAGTCATAGACTTCTTGTCTAATTCCCTTTTTCCTTTTTTTTTTTTTTCTATTGGTTAGTTGTATAGCTGCAAATATTTCCTCATTGGAAATCTATGTTCTCAGAACCTAACACTGATTTAACTTGATGCCTGCACATGTCCACCTTCTCTTCTGTTGTTTCTGTTTGTTTTTCCCTCTTGAGGCATCTGCTACTCTACAAAGGACTGATTGAAACACCACGCCCAGCCCCAGACATTTGATCCTTGAGGCATTTGTCACAGCATCGGGTACTAAAGAACAAAGACAAGTAAATGAACCTTTTCTGAGTCCGAAGGCTGTCCAAATTTTTTAATTAAAAACAAAACAAAACAAAACCCTTTTGCTTCCGTTTTCTTTGCGCATCCAAGGAATCTGGCATGAGGCAAAAATCAGTTCTTTCTGCTGGGCCAGGTGGATAGGTTATGCTGCAGCCCACTGCCGGCCAAGCATGTTTCTCACAGACGAGGCCAGAGCCTTGCTTTTGCCCCCACGCACCTGTGAATTCGGCAACTTTTAAAAAATTATTTTATTTATTTATTTATATATTTTCTGAGACGGAGTCTCACTCTGTCGCCCAGGCTGGAGTGCAGTGGCACGATCTTGGCTTAATGCAACCTCCGCCTTCTGGTTCAAGCGATTCTCCTGCCTCAGCCTCCCGAGTAGCTGGGACTACAGGCCCCCGCCACCACGCCCAGCTAATTTTTGCATTTTTAGTAGAGACGGGGTTTCACCACGTTGGCCAAGCTGGTCTCGAACTCCCGACCTCAGGTGATCCGCCCGCCTTGGCCTCCCAAAGTGCAGGGATTACAGGAGTGAGCCACCGCGCCCGGCCGAATTCAGCAACTTTTAAAAAATGTCAGCAAACGTGAAGATATCCACGATGTTAGAGGAGCCCTACCCCGGAGGGTCAGGTACAGCTATCATCCAGGGCCCAGGGCACTCTTCCGGGCACTGCCGGGTTATCAGGGAGACAGACGGGCATCCCCAAATGCTGGGTGTCGGGCAAGTACCAGCTGAACGCCCTGCGCCTCGAGCCAAGGCCAGCGCCTGCCATCGGCACCACCGGACAGTCGAGCCTCGAGTTTTAACTGCTTGGGAGCGCGCAAAGTGTCAGCCTATCGCAGAACGGAGCGCATAGGGTTGGCGGAGAGAGGAATCCTACTGGCTGAAAGGGAGACGAAGGGCAATTTGCGCCTTCAGTGAGCGCCGGAGGAGGAACGGGAGTCATCATCCTCATCACCATCACCATCACTATCATCAGCGCTCAGTCAAGCCCAGCGTTGTCTGCTCTCCCCATTTCCCTCCCCCGAAGCCTCCCTTGGCCCGAGAAGGTGGCGAGTGACGTCCCAGGGGTCTCTGAGTGCACTTCTCAGGGTCGCCAGCCCTACATGCCCACTTCGCGTGCGCTCCACTGGGCGCACCGCTCTGTGAACCCGGCCTCGGGGGTCCCGCGCTGCCCCGCCCCCGGGGGGGCCAACAGCGCCCCCAAGTGGCGGCCGCCCGGGCCTCGCGGGCCCCACTCGTCGCTCGCACCTCGCTCGCACCAGCCCTTCCCGCTCTTCTATTCTGGCTCTATTTTCCCTGCTGACTCCTGGCCTCGCCAGCTTTGCCAGTCTTACGTCTCTGCCGCCCTCACTCCCGCCCGCGCCCCATCTTCTTGCGCGGCTTGCGCCCGCTGGTCCCCCCTCCTCCTCCCGCGTCCTGCCTGCCCCCTCCTCCTCCTGCTCTCGCAGGCTCCTTGGCACCCAGGCCGGGAGGCTACGCGCCCAGCCGTCTAAGAGGGAACAGCCCTGGCTGAGGGAGCTGCAGCGCAGCAGAGTATTTGACGGCCCCAGGTTGCGTAGGTGCGGCACGAGGAGATTTCCCCGCAGCGAGGAGGTCCTGAGCAGCATGGCCTGGAGGAGTGCCTTCCCTGCCGCCGCGCTCTGGCTCTGGAGCATCCTCCTGTGCCTGCTGGCACTGCGGGCGGAGGCCGGGCAGCCGCAGGAGGAGAGCCTGTACCTATGGATCGATGCTCACCAGGCAAGAGTACTCATAGGTAAGGCCCCCGCGTCCAGCGCTTTCCCCTGCCTGTGTCCTTCTCTCTCCACTCTTCAAGAAAGAGGGATACCTGCGTTTCGTGTGTTTTAAAACTTAATTTCCATAAAAGAGGGTCCCCCTCTTTTAATTAGATATTTTCCATCTGAAAGCTTATAAACTTCTCTTTTAAGAAACCAAAGCTGATCTAGTGTTCTGATCATGCTGTTGTTAATTTTTATAGCCCTGCGTTTTTAGGTGCACCCAGCATTTGTTTGCGTCGGTTAACTCCATGTCCATCCCTTTTCCCTGAAAGTATGGGTCTGTTGGCATCATTCTCATCATCCACAGAGGAAATTAATCTTAGTAGCGTTGATGGTACTGAAGGCAGATGCCTTGTGAACAGAAATGACCCATACTAATTCTTTGGTTTTCTTTTTGCTTGAAACTTCTGATTTAGATGATTTCAAGTCTACCTGGTTTGATAGTTTTATTATTTTAAAAACCAGGATTTGAAGAAGATATCCTGATTGTTTCAGAGGGGAAAATGGCACCTTTTACACATGATTTCAGAAAAGCGCAACAGAGAATGCCAGCTATTCCTGTCAATATCCATTCCATGAATTTTACCTGGCAAGCTGCAGGGCAGGTAAGTTCTGAGAAAATTACCCTTTAATATTTCCACTGCCTTATGGCAGGTGGAAATAGTACTGTATAGTGTGTAGCCTGGTACATTTTACAGTTATTAAGAGAAATTTCTCATCTGATTGCCAAAGCAAATAAAGAATTAATTTCCATTTATTTCAAGTTGCCATATAAATTAATGATTTTCAAAAGGAAAGAGCAAGCCATGTGCCTAAGCCCATTGTTTTGATAAGACTCAGTGTCCTGAGGCTGCTGGAAATATAAAGACCTCCAATACCAACATCACTGTGTTTCTGTGATCATTGACATTAAAATTTAACATACTTAAAAGATTCTTTTTGCATAGTAGTTTCTAATGACTTGTGGCATTCTTTATACTTTACAACAAATTTTAAAGTCTGTAAGTATTTTTGACATTGTGCACTTTTAAAAAGTCAGTATGTTGAATGTTATTCACCGGAACGTGAATGTTGCATATTTCTAATAGAAGTTAGATCCAAAAGGTGTCATGTAAGAACGTTATAAAATATTGCAGCCTATGTTTTCAAGTTACCATTTTAAATGCTTTCATATGGAAAAGAAAACTGCAATCTATTTTTTATGAAGAAGCGTTCCTTTTATTCCTTAGCACATTAGCATCTTTTATATGTTACCTTTTGTACATTTTTATGGCTTCTAATTTTAGAAAGAAAGAATAAAATGCTTATGTAAATTTAATTTCTTTTGTACAATTGGAGAATTTACTCTAGAGGACAAATGGTAAGTAATACATTCTTTAGCTTATTAGTTGGTAAAATGTGTCTACTATGAAAATCATTGGGCTTATTAATTGGTAAAATGTGTCTACTATGAAAAATCATTATAATTATAATTAAAACCACATTCTGAGGTCTTTTATTCTAAAGTTCCTTAAATGATTATTTTCAAGAAGAATGTGATACAGAAAACACTTTATAAAAAATAACTATTTTGAATTGAGAAACTACTTTGTTTCCCTCTAATTATCTGTTATGGTATAGACATGACCATTTTAGCTGTCTTTTTCCCTTCAAGTCTGTTCTTTTTCTTCTTCTTCTGAAATAGATCAAATCTAGACCCTTCAACACTTCCATTGCTATGTGGTTAATAAAAATTGAGGTTTTGGGTTCACTGAGGTTTATAACAGGAAAGTTATCTATTGTTAATACCCCCATTTTGCAGATAGGTTCATCAAGGTTTCCATTGCTCTACAGGGAGATTATTCCTTTTCTCCCTACAAGTCCCTCTTCATAGATACTTTATAAACAATTAAGTTGGAAATATTGTGAAATCAGTAATAAACCAATGAATGGCCTTTCATTATCTCCTTTTCAGCTGAATCTGTTTACTTGTGGTTGACTGCTCATCAGATGGTCATTAACTAAATGGCCAATTAATTCTATATTTTTGAAAAGACATTTTTTAACCTATACCTTTATGGGTTTATAAGAATCACTAAAAGGCAGCTTGAATTGCACCCCTCAGCTGAAAGGGTTTGGTAACTGGTTAACTGTAGGAGAAGCAGAAAGTGCCAATAGCTCTCTCGTGCGCACTTTCTCTCTTTTCCTCCCTCTCTCCCTCCTCTCTCTCTTTCTCTCTCACTTATGTTTGTCTGTTGAAGAATAGAATTTGAAGCAAAGGCTTAAATTCCATGTTGCCTATCCTATTGCTTAATAGTATAATGCATGTTTGCAAATATTGGCATATTGGTGAGTACAAACTGGACTGACATGTCATACAATCTCAGGAATATGTCCTGCAGGAGATTAGGAAGGAGAGTGGAACTGGCATGAAGAGGAAGTTTGTAATATTTTTTTCTCCTGCTTAAGTGTTGCTCACCTATGTGGATGATCTAATGATGCAGGACAATGTTAGCACCTCAATTAAGCTACCTTTCTCTCTCTACTCATTCGGCTTTGAATAGGTTACCACAACTAACTATATAAAATCTGCTTTCTGGGGAAAGGGTGGTGAGGGGGAAGAATCTACACAATACCAAGCAGCAAGATGCTTTAAAATATTATTTTTTATTTATTTTTAATATTATTTAAGTATGGCTAATTTTGCTCACTAAAGTTATGTGATCCCAGCACCATAATTTTTGAAATGCATGGAAATTCTGAAGATGGGAAAAATGACTTTAATTCCAATTAGTATTTTGAAAGGCATCTGTGGCTAAAGCCAAACCACATCAAAACATTTACATGGAAAATGAAAATTTCATTTCATTATCTGATTATTTCATCCAAATGATGTCAAATATTTAGGCATTTCAACAATACATAAACAAAACACATAGCTCATTAATGAAGTTTTAAATTTTATATTTAAGTGTTTTAGCAACATGTGGACAACATTAAAATAACCTCAGAATTGAAGACCTTATAGAAGCAGTAATGTGTTACTTACTTCCAATAAATTATTAGTCCAGTAATGAAGGGTCCCCAACCTCTGGGCCACAGACCAGTGCTGGTCCATGGCCTGTTGGGAACTGGGCTGCTCAGCAGGAGGTGAGTGGCAGGCAAGTGACTGAAGCTTTGTCTGCATTGACAGATGCTCCCCATCGCTCTCCTTACTGACTAAGCTCTGCCTCCTGTCAGATCGGCAGCAGCATAAGATTCTCATAGGAGTGTGAACCCTATTGTGAATTGCACATGCGAGGGATCTAGGCTGCACACTCCTTATAAGAATCAAATGCCGGATGATCTGTCGCTGTCTCCCATCACCTCCAGATGGGACCGTCTAGTTGCAGGAAAACAAGCTCAGGGCTCCCACTGATTCTACATGATGGTGAGTTGTATGCTTATTTCATTACATATTACAATGTAGTAATAAAAGAAATAAAGTGCATGATAAATATGATGTGCTTGAAGCATCCAGAAATTATTCCTCTACCTCCCGGTCTGTGGAAAAAATGTCTTCCACAAAACCAGTCCCTGGTGCCCAAAAGGTCGGGGACCACTACAGTAACCCAAAGTGTTCTTGGTGCCACTTAAAATGCATCTCATGTTCTACTTCAAACAAATGCAAATAAAAATTACAGTGAGATTCATTTCCCCACATCAACTTGGTCAGATCTTTTAAAAGTGGTTTTAGTATGTGGAGAATAGTGCATTATCATATGCTGCTGATGTGCATGTAAACCATTTTGCAGGGCTGTTAGACTCTGATGGCAAAAGGCAGGATATAGACTTTTTGACTGGACAATTTTACATCCAGAGATTCATGCCAAGGAAATAAGCATGGATATAAATAAAAATTTAGGTCCAAGAGTGTTCCTCATCATGCTGTTTATAAAAATTAAAAAATAGATACAACTTAGGGTCCAGCAATAGTGGCAGAAGAATAAAATGAAGCAGTTGTAAGGATATTCTAGACATCCATTTGGGGCCATGGGAAGAGTCTCATACAAATTAAGTAGTTTATAAAAGTGGTCCCCAACCGTTTTGGCACCAGAGTCTGGTTTCACGGAAGACAATTTTTCTCTTTTTTGAGACAGAGTCTCGCTCTGTCACCCAGGCTGGAGTGTAGTGGGGTGATCGTGGCTCACTGCAACCTCTGCCTCTCAGGTTCAAGCGATTCTCCTGCCTCAGCCTCCTGAGTAGCTGGGATTATAGGCACATGCCACCACGCCCAGCTAATTTTTGTATTTTTAGTAGAGACAGGGTTTCACCATGTTGGCCAGGCTGGTCTTGAACTCCTGACCTTGTGATCCGCCCGCCTCAGCCTCCCAAAGTGCTGGGATTACAGGCATGAGCCACCACACCTGGCGGAAGACAATTTTTCTATGAACTGGGGATGGGGGATGGTTTCAGGATGATTCAAGTGCATCACATTGATAGTGCACTTTATTTCTATTATTATTACATTGTAATATATAATGAAATAATTATACAACTCACCATAATGTGGAATCAGTGGGAGCCCTGAACTTGTTTTCCTGCAACTAGATGGTCCCATCTGAGGGTGATGGGAGACAGTGACAGATGATCAAGCATTAGATTCTCATAAAAGGTGCATAACCTAGATCCCTTACATGTGCAGTTCACAACAGGGTTTACAGTTCTATGGGAACCTAATGCCGCTGCTGATCTAACAGAGGCAGAGCTCAGGCAGTAATGCAAGCGATGGGGAACACTCGCCCACTGCTCACCTCCTGCTGTGTGGCCTGGTTCCTAACAGGCCATGGACCAGTACTGATATGTGGCCCAAGGGTTGGGGACCCCTGGTGTATAATATGGTATATTCTGTTTGATTCCATTACAAAATATGTTGGCAGATATAGAAAAAATCAACATCTGATCTTCCAAGATGTAAACACCAGTTACATCTTCATCTATTATGTTTTGGTTTTTCTACAATGAATTCATTTGTAATTTAAAAAATTATTTTACATCAAATGTGTATAAATGGTGTGTGAGTTTAAAATTGTATGATGTTTTGTATTATAAATACTTTATTATCTGGTATCATTTTTACACTACTTATCACTCAACAAAATGATAACACCAATGATTTTCATGGGTCATTGTAGCTATGGAGACCAAAGAATTTATTAATGCCCATCAGATTCTCGTCAATTTCTTTTGAGGTCCCCCCAAATCTTTCTTGCCTGAAATCATTTTTCCTGAATTCTCCCTCTCCCTGCGATTCCCATTTTTCATGGACAACTTTGCCTCCATTTAACCTTCTGATACTCATTTTCTGACATGCCTCCTCTCAAGGCTTTTGGATGAGAGAAGAATTTCTACTGCAAAAGCTTAGCCTTAATGGATTTTTAGTAATTAAGGGAAAATACTCTTTATTCTTGTATAAAACTTTTCAATAGATGATATTTTTCAATGAGGCATGCTTTATTCTTTTTCTCTAAATTTGAGACAGGCAGAGGCCATGAGCAACAATTTTAGTTTTCTAAATAAGGCACTAATTAAACATTTTATTTGGAAAATAACCCTTTCTAAGCCCAATGGCTTTCAAGTAAAAATTTAATGAGAAGTTTTGTTAGACAAATCAGAATCGAACATTAGGATACCACTGCTGATTTCCATATGAACCAATTTGGTGTAAGGCCAAAAGGTTTTTATTTATGTAGATTATATAAATAGATCTTTACTTACAAAGGTCGCATAGATTTGATCTTGATAACTATAATGTGTTCTATCACCTGCATAAATATGCTAAGGTACTACGAATCTAGTACTTAGTTAATAGAGCATCCCTTTTGATGTTGCTTTTTTTTTTTTTGTAAGCAATGACAAAGGATTTATGCTGAGCCATCTGTACTGGTTTTCCAACCTCCTTGTGACCAAGGGCCTGGATTTCTAAGATGGATGGCAAGGGTTGGGGTGAAATTGGTGTCTATGGAATAGAAATTCTCTGGGTGATAATAATCAACCAATATTAATTTCAAACCCAACACCTGGATTGCTAGGCAAGCTCTAGACATCTGTACCAACAGGTCCAGATCTTAAAGTGAGCTTTTCATCATGTATAGTGTGCAGAATTCTTATAACCACTAAAAGTCAGTGGGGTACCTTCATTTTTCTGAATCTCCACATGTTTAAAAACAAAACTGAAGTGTTGCTGTGGATACAGGAAAAGAACAGGAGAATTTTGTCTGCTGCCCTGGGGATGTGGGAGGTCATGTATATACCGTACAATAACTGACTTTATTGAGTTAAACTGCAGGAATGTGTTTCTTCATTTTTATGTATAACCACTGAAAATAGAAAATATTAGATATGCTTAAGAGAGAGCATATCAAGTGAAACATTTTCCAACATGTAAGGTTTATTACAAATGAGTTAGTGACACTAGCCTAGCTCCCTACCAATTTTAAAAAACTTCTTGAATTATTGAAAACTATCAGAAGTAACAAAAATAATAATTTAAAAATCAAATATAACAAAGGCTTAAGAACTTTGTCTGGATACTGGTGTCTTTGTGAATGATTCCAGTCAGTATCATCCAAATTCAGCTTTAAAGTGAGAAAAGTACCACTGGAAAAAAGGGAAAACAGAAACAGGCCATTTCTCTGCCAATGGACTCACATAATTGCTAATTTTATAAAAAACAGAATCATCCTACTGATCTGTTTCTGTATTATGGTGTTTGATATGATGTAACACTGGTCCCATTAAATTGGCTACAGTTTGCACTCTCAAGTTTCCCATTGGACTGGAGTTAGAGACTTATATTAAAAGTGTGGTTTTTTTTCCCTTTCTTTCTCCCCTTGACGTAAACCAAAAAAAATAAAAAAACAGGGTAAATTTTAATTCAAGAATTCCCTCTCCAACTTCAAAGGAACTGCCAAACACCCTTAAACACTTCTTTCCAACCCTGCAGTTATGGTAACACTTATTATTATTATGGAAATCCCTTAATGTGTACTGCCTACATTTTTTCCTAATAGAGTTATGATTGTTTTGGTAGTTATGACCCAAGTGGTTTCATACCTTTGCACTCCTGGGGTTTGCCGTCATACCTTAGTGGTGGTTTTATGTCACCAAATGGAGGAAATGCCTCATTTTCTGACCTCTGTTCCATGGTTTCAAAGTGGGAATGTGAATATGTTTACATACTGTGGGCGTGATTTTTTTCAGGAGGTACTCATATCAAAAGCACAGCTTTAAACCTTTAACATTTAGATTCTGCTATGCTGTGGTATTTTGCATTGTGGTGTTGTAGACATGCCACTAGGGATCAAAGAGTAATTCTGCACAGAGCGCATTTCATTTAGCAAAGCAGGCATGTGCCAGCCATCTGTTGTATCTGCTGATAGAAAACAGCAGTAAGTTTCTCAAACTTTTTGCCAGAAGGAAAAAAAAGCCTTTATTGCTTAGAGGAGATGAGTTACAAGGTACCTTGTAAGCCACATCTGGTTCTATGGCAATTTACATGGCATAAATGTAAACTCTGCTATGTCTTCCTTTCACGGTGGTGTAAAAGCACGTAAACAAACCCTCCGCTGGCACCCTCCCTATTTATTTCTGATTCTAAATTACTTGCACAAATAAAATCTTTGAAATTGTGTGGTGAAGCAGAAAGGTATGATATCCAATAAAGCATTTTGTTTTGGATCAAACTGATTTAACTTAACTGTCCCTGATGAGTAAGATGGGTGTGGTTAGGGAAAAACTTTGAGGACTGAGTTCAGCAAAAATGTCCCTTATCCTGTTGCCGGACCTCTGGAAGAGACCTTATCAGTTCAGGGCTTCTTTTACTGCAGTAATTTAGCCAATTCAGTAAAGTTACATGTGAGTAACTTGCTTACATTCCTATAGAACCTTGGTGGATGGCAAGTTGTTCTCCCGTGCAGCCTTTCTCTCCAACTCAAGCACTCAATCAACAAATACAGAGCCAGGTGCAGAGCATACAAAGAGAAATAAACCCAGTACCTGCCCTCTGGGAGCTTGTACTCTAGAAAACAAATATTAATCTCACTCATCCAAATGAGGTTAGGAAGTACAGGATTGGCTGGGTGGCCAAAGGAAGCCACTCTTCTTCCTGCCTGGGGAAGGAAGGGAGCCAGGGCTACTTCACTGAGCTCACTGAGCAGGTGATATTTGAATTAATCCCAAAGAATGAGTCCCATCAGCAAGGGAGGAAAATGCCTTCCCAGGCGAGAGCTCAGGATGTCCTAATGCTTGGAGGTCTTAGAGGGGAAAACATATTCTAGGTGATCATAAGGGGCTTTGTATCTCATCTGAGAAGTAATGGAAGCCCAGTGAAGGGAGGTCAGGGCCAAATAATGGAGACAGAGTCTCGGGGAAAAGAAGTAGAAGATAGAAACAACTCAGGGAAGTTTCTCTCTTCTTGGCTATGGAGAGAGTGGACTCAACATCTTGCAAATTTGTATTGAGTAAATCGTTGAGTATGTGTTGGTTCGGCAACAGTTTTTCCATAACCCTCATTTGGCTCTTCTTTCTTAATAAACTTTCAAAAGAGTTGCAATGATTAGTCTCAGCTCCAGGATGGGGTGTGTATGTGTGTATGTGTGTGTGTGTGTGTGTGTGTGTGTGTGTGTGTGTGTGTGTGATTAGAGCAGGGAACTATAAAAATTCTTTTTGTGAGTGCATAGAACTAAAAATAATTTCATTTTTTAATGGAGTCTAGAACTTTGAACATAACATAAAAGGGAGCTTAAATAAGGAAAATAATACATTAATTGGAAAAAGAATTGACTTAGCATCTATTCTCAACTTCTACACTACCTTTTTAAGTACCAGGAAAAGTAAAAGAGAAGTATGGAAATTAAAGTTGGCAAGTGATCCTTAAGTTTACAAAATAAGAGGCTGAACACTGGAAATGGATTTATTTAAAATAAGCCTGCATCTTCATATATTTGATTTCCTTTTAAAACTTACTATTAGCACAAACTCTAAAGTCACAGGGCAATTACTGTCCTTCCCTGTTTTTCTCAGCTAAACATATGGATGTCTGTCCTTCTGAGCTGTACATTTTATCTCCTTTTTGGATTTTCTGGATGAATGTGATAAAATAATCTTGGAAATTGTTAGGCATCTTTTGAAACCCATTCATCTGAATAAAATCTCACAGGGTAGCTGTGTGTTGTAGGCCTGGGACAAAGGGACAGTGGCAGGAGGGTAAGTTCCTAAGCTGGCAGCATAAGAAAGGAGATGAATGTAGTTTGCTTAGCTGCCCTGGGCCAGAACACAAATCATGCCTTGGTGGTAAAACATGATTAAGAACCAGTTATCTTCTCTTGAGAAAATTAGAAGCTAACTGGAGAGACATATATAAACATATCCTCTTAACAATTCCTGGAAAGTGATGTTGTGGAAGTACTGAAGTATTCCCAGGTGATGATGTGGGCACAGAGGAGAAGTAACTCCAGAGCTGAGTCTCACTATTGAGTTAGCCAAGCAAAAACGCGGAAGAAGGAATGGTTTTTAGGGAAAGGAAACAGCTTGAGGCAAGGCATAGAGACCAGAAATATAGTTTTCTGGGGGAACTGGTACTTTGGTGTGGTTGGAGTGTGTAGTACAACGTAGGAAGTGGTGAGGTAACCAGGGCTATCTTCTAGAGGGCTTTGTCCATCATGTGAAGGCATCTGGGACTTTAGTCTATAGGCAGTGGCAGGTCAGATAATGAAAAAGTAGAAAGGAGTGGAAAATGGGGTTGGAGACACATGTTTAGATTATCTTGTCACAGGGTGGAGGGTAGTTTTGAGGGTAGCTCAACTGCAAGGAGAGAAATCTGGGATTGAGAGGACATCGGGGTGAAGAGGAGGTTAGAGAAATATTTAGAAGATAAAAATCAGAAAATCTTGGTGCCAGGAACAAGGAGTGCCTCATTTCCTCTGCTCTGCTTCACTGACTTGGCAGTAGCCCTGTTAGCTATCCTATCCCCTGACCCCAGGCTCACCTTTCCTGCCTCAGGGCCTTTGCACATGAAGTTTCATCTGCCTAGAATGCACTCCCTTCAGATTTCTGCAGGGCTTGCTCCCTGGCTTCCCCCATGTCTCTGATTAAATGTCACTCCTCTGAGAGGCTTCCACTGACTCCCCTCTCTAATAAAACAGCCACCATTCTTTCCATCACTCTGAGTCTCCTACTCTGCTGAATATTTCTTCATGGCTCTTAGAATAATGGTAATACTTGATTATAATAGGTTTTAATTGATTAACTTTTCCATTCAATGTAAGCTCATGAGAGCAAGGACTTGGTCCTGTTCACCATATTTCTCCAGGTCCCAGAACAGCTCCTGGCACATAGTAGGCAGCTGATAATTATCTGTTGAATGAATGAATAATTGAGGTAGGTCTCATTATGATTCCCATTGGACAGATAAGGCAACGGAGGCACAGACGACCAGGGTCACACAACTAGTAAGTGTCAGAGCTGGGATTTAAACCTGGGCAGCTAGAATCCAGCCCTTGCTCTGATAAGTGCAAAACAGATGTATGAACACAGAGCTCTAGGAGCACAGAGGGGGATGCAGCTAATTTGGGCCGGGGGAGTAGAGGAAGGCTTCACCGAGGAGACACGTAACAGTGGAACTGGAGCTCAAAGGATGTTCGTGAAGCTGTTTAATGAGCTGAGATGGGAGGAAGGCACAGGGAGAAAGGCTATCACAGGCAGGGTCAACAGAGTTGTGAAAGTGCATTCTGGGAAATGTTAATGAGGCTGGGGCTTGGTGTGTGGAAAGGAGAATATTGGGGGCCCGGGGAAGGGAGCAGGGGGCAGGGGAGGGATGACGACATGAGGCTGGACATGTGGTCAGGGCCAGATGGAGAAACACTGTGGAAAAGTCACTGAACCCATTTAGGCCCCAACACTTTTATGTATAAGAAAAGCAGTTTAGATTAGCTCTAAACTTTCAAATTCTAAAATATTATGATTCTATCCCTGAAGTAAAACATCTTTAGTCATTTAACATTAATGGTAATATCTTTATACAAATGCAAGATCTGTCTCCAGATTTTCAGAAATCAAAGCATAAAGATTCTCTTCTCCAAAATTGTATTGTTTGTTGCCAAATTTAAAAAGATTCACCTCCGAATACCCTTTGTGTATCCTATTACTGTCATTAGTTACATGGTATATACTCTGGGCCAGGCACTCTTCTAAGTGCTTTACAGTGAATCTTCAGTTAATCTTCATAGTAACCCTGAGACAGGTATTTCTTATCATCCCCAATTTGTAGACGAGGAAACAAGAGAAGAAAGAAATTAAGTTACTCGCCCAAGATCACATAGGTAAGAACACTTATGCACATATTTATATACTTCAGAGACTTTCCTCAGATCTGCTCTGACAACTTTTGGAATATCTTCTCATTCCAAAAAATAACAATTCAGAGAACGTTTGTCAGTGCTTAGTATGTCCTTGGTCCTAAGAATACAAGCTTTAACTGATATAACTGGCTTCAGGAAGTCACCAGCTGGGGAGAAGACTGTGGCATCAATAAAGCAATCATAATAACTGTGGTATTATGTATGTATATGGGAACCCAACCAAAGGGGCAAGTGGGAGCTGAAATCCAGCCCATACCTCACTTCTCAAGTTTGGATACAGAGCTACCTCTGTCCAGAGGGGGCACTTCCACCTAATTTGTAGAGAGACTTCATATAGGCCATAATGCCCTAAGAAAGATGCTATGAGAGTATAAAGCTAGAGGATTTTGCTACTGATCAGGTAAATTTGCAATTACTTATCTGCTGGAGAAGACATCACCAAGGAGGTAACAGCAGACCTGAGTCATGAAAGATGTTTAGTAGGCAGAGTGGCCAAGGAGGGTGGGGCTGAGGTGGGCACTTTAAGTATAATGAATAACCGATAGGGAAATACATATAACTGAGAATCATTGGTGTAGTTGGAAAATGACAACTTATTTAGAACAGTTAGGTTTTATGGAACAGAACTGAGGAATATGGGTCTAAGAAATAAGTTTGGGAAAGATTATGACAATTAGGTATGCCACAGTTGACTTTGTCTTATAGATAATCAGAGCCATTGAATGCTTAAAAGTAGATAATAATGTTGTATCTGAATTCACAGAATTAGCTGGTCTTTGCAAGGGAAAAAGTAGGAGTAAATGAAACAGAGTTACTACAGGAGCAATAGAAGGGACAAGTTAGTACTTCAGAGTATAAATGTAAAGTGGGACTGTCTAAATGTAAGCCTATTGACTGGTAGAGTCCAGGGATATTCAACAGTTCTGTCTATGAGTGGTAACTTTGGTGACAGATGGAGGTAGATGATGGGATGCTTGACTAACGACAAGGAGCCAATTAGGAAATTATTTGAGATACCATGAAAGCTGGGGAGCACCTGAACCAAGGCAGGCAGTGGAGAGGGAGGAGAGGTGTAATCGATAGGACTTCTTGAGCATGGGTGTTAATGGAAATGAGGAAATAGAGATGACTTTGAGATTGTTGCATGGATAATGATGTCATAACTAAGAAATCAATAACTAGAGCAAGGGCAGAACAGTTTGGGCTGCAAACACACAGGGATCCATTTGGAAATTCCTGGATACACATTTTCTACTGAACATTCAGATGGCAAAGTCTGGTAGACAATTGAAGAAAATTTGACTCTGAAGCTAAGACATGAAGTGGAGTATGGAAACATTGATTTTGAAGAGTGAATCCTCCTTCTCCTTCTCATCCGCCCTATCGCCCTTCGTTCTTTTGACCTCCACTCAGTAAATATTTATTCAGGTCCTGTCTAACACCAAAGCTTAGGTTGAACATGAACAAGACTAATGTAAATTGGATATGATGCTTGTTCTCAAGGGGATCACAGTCTAATGTGGAAACAGATATAACCCATATAACAATACAATATTAAACATATTATAATTGCAGTATGAAGAAGGTGCTATGAAAGTACTGAGAAAGGAGCATTAACTCGGCTGGGGGAGGAGTGAATTATCCGCATAGGGTTCCTGGTGTTCTTCAGAGCATACTCTGAGACTGTCACACTAAGATACTAACAAGTGGAACAACTTTTGCTCTGCTTAACTTCATGGCTTTTATGTACTTGAGATAATTGGGCCTAATATAGTCTGCCTTCCACTTGCCATTAATTCTTTGGAGATGAATATGACAAATGTCACTATACCACCAGGTGACAGAGCAAGTCAACTCTTCCAAATGAAACATCTAGAACAACTCTTGAGGAAACTTGTTTGTGGGAGCTGAAGACAGGCCTAAATAAACATATATTTTAGGGCTTATTAGGATACCTTGTTTCCAAGGGCTATTTCAGTATCGATAATGGATGCACCACTGGGAGGATTCACATCTGAAGCCAAGTCCAGGTAGGAAATCACTTTTTTAAAATTTTTAATTTTTAATTTTTTAGATGGAGTCTTGCTCTGTTGCCCAAGCTGGGGTGCAATGGCATGATCTCAACTCACTGGAACCTCCATCTCCTGGGTTCAAGTGATTCTCTCACCTCAGCCTCCTGAGTAGCTGGGGTTATAGGAGCTATCATGCCCAGCTAATTTTTGTATTTTTAGTAGAGACAGGGTTTCACCATGTTGGCCACACTGGTCTTGAACTCCTGACCTCAGTGATTAGTCCACCTTGGCCTCCCAAAGTGCTGGGATTACAGGCATGAGCCACTGTGCCAGGCCAGGACATCTCCTGCTTTAGACAATAACCAGATGGATCCCAATAGACATGTAAAATTACTCTGATTCCTGCATATTTGAAGCACGTTGAAGCAATCAATATTTTTATTTGCAGTTAGAACTCAATTAGGATTGAGGTTGTATTTATATTGCTGTCACTTATAGCAGTAACCAGCAGATGGCAATGTAAAAGTTACTTCTTTATGGAATTTTTCATCTCAACATTTTTTTTTAAGCCTGCAGGTGCTCTCTGTGTGATCTTTATGTCACTCATTTCAATAGCCCATTACTATATTCAGTAGGTTGGAAAATAAAGTTTCCCAAATTCTTTGCCACTGATACAATTAAAACTCATCAAAAGTTAGAACTTATCCTCATTAAAAATGTGAATGATTCATTACACACCGATTACACATTCTTCTTAAGTAATTGCTCAAATTTAGGCAGAAGTCAAGTTTTGAGTTATCTCTCCATGTTCATCCAATTTCTTCTTTGCCTTCTCTGGCTGTATCTTTAGAAGACATAGAAGAGCAGAGTTGGAAGAGATTCCGGAGCTCATCCAACTCAGTGAGCTGAATCTTTCTCCAAAGTATCAGTGAATTGTAGTCTCTCAGCCTCTGGTTGAACATGCCCAGTGGCAGGGAGCTCATTAAGTTGGGGTTTAAAAAATATTTTTGGGATGGGCACAGTGGCTCATGCCTGTAATCCGAACACTTTGGGAGGCCAAGGCAGGTGGATCACCTGAGGTCAAGAGTTCAAGACCAGCCTGGACAACATGGTGAAACCCCACCTCTACTAAAAATACAAAAATTAGCCAGGCGTGGTGGCGAGCACCTGTAATCCCAGCTACTCGGGAGGCTGAGGCAGGAGAATCATTTGAAACTGGGGGGCCGAGGCACATCACTGCACTCCAGCCTGGGTAACAAGAGTGAAACTCTATCTCAAAAATAAATATATATATATTTATGTGATCATATATATATATTTATATGACCATATATATATGATCATATATATATATGATTCTGTTAATCATAGAAAGTTGTTTTTATAATGAGTCCAAATCTGTCTTGCCAGTATAACTTGAATATCCCTGGACTCTACCAGTCTGTGGGCTTACATTTGGAGATTCCTACCTTGCATTTATACTCTGAAGTGCCAACCTGTCCCCTCTACTGCTCATGTAGGGATTCTGTTTCATTTACTCATACTTTTTCCCTTGCAAAGACCAGCTAATTCTGTGAGTCCTTGGAAGAGTTCCACATATGCCATCCTGAATGGAGATATCCTGACCCATGGTGCCACTGGTGAGAAGTCTGCTTCTCAGATCTGAGTGCAATCTGTCCATGCTTCTTAATCTGTAAAGACTCAAGGGTCAAGCTGGCCTGTATTCTCTACAGGACTTATGGCCTCAGAACAGCTTGGTGTCCTGTGCAGAATGGAGAGGAGTCTACCCCTTTCCTCATTTGGCATTGAACTTTGTCACTTGGTACCTAAAGCAATGGTTTAGGTGTGGTTTGTCCCTGCAAAAACTCATCTTGAAGTTTAATTGCCAGTGTGGTGGTGTTGGGAGGTGGGGCCCAGTGGGAGGTGTTTGGGTCATGGGGGTAGATCCTTCATGAATCTATTGGTACCACCCTCACAGTAGTGGGTGAGTGCTTGCTCTCGTGAGACTGGATTAGTTTCCATGAAAGTGGGTTCTTAGAAAGTGGGTCAAGCCTTCTCAGCTACACCCTGGTGCACTAGTCCAAGCCCCCACAAAATCCCTCATTTCCCTTACTCTGCAAACACCCACTTGCTTTCTGCTTCTCCGCCATATTGTGACACAACACAAGGCCTTCACCAGAAGCCAAGCAGATGCTAGTGCCATGCTCTTGGACTTTCCAGCTACCAGAATCAAGAGCTAAATAAACTCTTTTAAAATTACCCAGCCTATTCTGTTACAGCAACACAAAACAGACTAAGACAGGCAGCATGGCTTAATACCCTTAGCCCAGTGAAGTACACCAGTGTTAAGTTCCTTTAGCCCATGTCCCCGTAGAAATCAGGCCTGGTCCTTAGGGCCAGGCCTTAGAATCTTTCAGTACAAATGTGTACCTCTAACTTCCTTCCCCCTTATTTCCTAGGCAGCTGCATAAACAAACTCCTCATTAGTTGGTCCCTGGCATCTCATGCATGCCAGTAGGTGCCACAGACCACCAGAGACACAGCTGAACCTAAAATCCCAAATGGAGCTCTACTCCTATTATCCTGGTCACATCAGTAATTCCTGGTCTTGGTTCTCTCCTTGTCCTCTGGAGCCACTGGAGTATGTTTTAACCCCTTTCTTACTTGAAATCAGACCATAGGCATTTTAAACCAGCTCCCATCCCCTTTAAATCATCTTTTCTTTATGATAAACACTCCCAATTTCTTCAGCTACTTCATATATTCAGCTTTGCATTTCTTAAGCCCTGACTCCTAAATACTTATTAAAAGTATAAAATTGTCACAGATAGACTTTACTGGTCTTTTGCTCTTTATGCTCTAATGAGAAAAGAGTTGATTGCTAGAATTAGAAATTTACTTACTTACAGAATGTTAAAATCATATTTTGGCCTGTAAACCTTGTGTTATGAACTAAACAAGAAGAAGGGGTGGTGGGGTGGAAGGAGGAGGAGTAGAAGAAGAAAATAGAGGAAAATATCTAATGCTTATTAAGTATTGCTCATGTGCCAGTCATTGTGCTTATTATTTTTCATCATTATCTAATTTAATTCTCACAACCCTATGAGATAAGCACTACTGATATTCTCATTTTACAAAAGTGGCAACTGGATCACAAAAAGGTTAAATAACTTGTGTGAGGTCACACAGCTAGTAGGTAGTAGAGCCAAGATGTACACTCAGGTAGTCTGACTGCAGAATCCATGATGAATTGCAATTTGAGCTCTTTGAAATCAGGATATTTCTGAATCTTCATCTTTATTATTTAGACATTCTGTTGCATGCATATGAAGGGTATCCTGCTGTGTGCTGTGGAGGGTGAGTTTAAATAAAGACTTTGACCAAGAAGAGTTTATACTTTTAGGGGAAGTTAAAATTAGAGTGGCTTTAGTAAATATTGGTTACACTTGCTTGAAATTGTCTTTTTTAATAGGTCAAAATGCTTGAATTTTATGTGATTTAACCTAATAATAAGAACTGGCGTTATACAGGGCATTTACTTTCTGCCAGCCACTCTTCTGAGGTAATTTACATGGATTATCTCATTTATTACTGGTATCAATTCTATGAGCTAAAGGCACTCATTTTTTTGGCGGTGGGGTGGAGTCTTGCTGTGTTGCCCAGGCTGGATTACAGTGGCATGAACATGACTCACTGCAGCCCCAACCTCCTGAGCTCAAGCAATCCTCCCACCTCAGCCTCCCAGGTAGCTGGGACCAGAGGTATGCACCACCGTGCCTGGCTTTAAAAATTTTTTTTGTAGAGACAGGGTGTCACCAAATCACCCAGGCTTGAAGCCACTATTTTTATTTCCATTAAACACATGAGAAGTTAGAGGCACAAGGAAATTAAGTAACTTGCCCAAGGTCACACCTTAGTCACCTGCAGAGCCTGGGTTTGAACTCTAGCAGTCAAATGCCAAGGTACATGTACATATATGTATATTATTTTACCTCCATATTATACAAAGGTAGGCCTACCTGTCCACTCAAATCAATTTTTAAAAACGCAGTTTCATTTGTAGAGTCCTATATATATCAAATCATCATATTCAAGATCCAGTTCAGAAGCCAAATAGAGCAAAATCCACTTGGCTCCAGACTGGTGGAATATTTTTGATTCCCAAAGTTTGAACATTTATCTAGTTTCTCAGTTATCTGCAGGCTTGAGTTTAGAGTTTATTGCATGTCCTATATTGTCTAGAGTTTGAGGAAGCATTCACTCATAAACTGAGAGGCAAAGTGTAAATTGGTACAGCTCTCCTGAATTGAAGTAAGACGTTGTTCTATTATTCTGCTAACAGTAATGATGACTTTCATGTACTTAATCATTTAAAACATGCTTTCATTTATTTTATCCCATTAACTTCATTCAGTCCTCCCAAAAACTAAGGAAAAATCATGCATTAGTGAAACTTTAGATAACTAAATATGAGGAATAACTGATAATTTACAGTAAGTGGCCTTTAGCCAAAAGTAAAATAATTCAAACCTGAACTTTAATAGTTGTGCATTTTTCTATAATGCACAAAAGATTTGTGTGTTCGTGATTTATAGAAATGCTTTTGCCTTTCAATAAAAAAATATATGGGCCCAGTCAATAAGTACTATTTGAATTATAAGGAAACATTTTGAGTGGAAAATATAAGTGGATTTCCATTTCATTACATAGTAAGCATAGAAATACTTACCCATCATCTATTTTTGTACTCAATATTTTAGATTTTTTTGCCATCCATTCTTTCAGAAACTCTGTATATCCAAGGCTTTTCTAGAATGGTATTTACTTGGTTATAGATAGTTGTCCACCCAATATAAAACACTGCAAGCTAAGAGATGTGATTGAAACTACCCTTTCGGGTGGGACAGAGGGCCAGGACTAGGGCGCAGCAAGCAAGGCACTCAGGATGCTTGTATGAGCCTAGGAATGAGTGCCTCCATAAATTCACACCCTGGGGACCTTGCCTGCCTAGTCCAAGGCCCTAAACTGAACATACTGGCAAAAACATCATGTGTGATGTTAATTTTATGTGTCAACTTGACTGGGCCTTGGGGTGCCCAGACAATTTGGTCACATACATTATTCTGTGTGTGTCTTTGAGGGAGTTTCTGTTTCTGGATGAGGTTAACATTTGAATCCATAGATTGAATAAAGTAGATTGCCCTCCCTAATGTGGGTGGGCCTCCAACAATCAGTTGAAGGCCTGAGTAGAACAAAAAGGCTGCCCCTCCTATGGGGAGAGAGAACTCCTCTGCTTGACTGCCTTCCAGCTGAAACACTGGCTTTTAAGGGCCATCAGACTGGAACTACACGATGGGCTTTCCTGGGACTCCAGCTTGCCAGCTGAAGATCATGAGACTTGTCAGCCTCCATAATCATGTCAGCCAATTTCCTTATAAGAAATCTCTGTATATAACTCCTATTGGTTCTGTTTCTCTGGAGAACCTTGACCAGTATATACCATGTATTCTGTCTTACCCGCCCACCAGTGAGAGAAGTTACTATCAAAGAGAAGCAAAAGGCAGCACAGGTTAAATCTTGATCAACTAAACTCTTGAGGGCCTCAGTTTCTTAAAGTACTAAAAGGAAATAATTAAATTACTTTTTACAATGGCAGCAAAATGCAGTTGCATAATATGTACAAAATTCTTGACACATAGTAGACAATGAAAAAGTAGGGTCTTTTCTTCCCTTTGTATTAATGAGCTGTTAGTGCTAGGTGAAAGTCATTAGGCCAAAGAAAGCTGGTCCGCCTGATCCCAAGCTGGGGGATATGCTGGCAAGATGCCCAAATGCCACTACAAGTGAACTCAGAGTATCACACTGAGCTGACCTCAGGAGACCTGTCTCCCAGCCCAGCTCCCACACCAGCTATGTGAGCCCTCAGACAAGTATTTCATTTTTGTCCTTATTGGTAAATTATAGGGGTTTTTTATCTTCAGTTCTAAAATGTCTGTGATTTATGATCGGTCACTATCATTTCTGCATTGTTCTTAGTTTTGCATTTGAATTTAAATCACAGTAAGAAAAATAGCACAAACAATACAATTACTTGTAACAAAAGTAAAGCAAATTTTGAGCAGAATTAACTTTTCAAAATACTGTTTGCCATTTTAATGTTAATAAAATTTCTTAAATTCATTTTAGGCAGTTTTTGTCTGGTTTCTCTATTAGCTTGATTTCAGTGTCTTCAATTTGACTAATAAACAGACTTTAGGAGTTATACTCTGAGACTGGTAGACAGAACAGCTATATTACTAATATTTATCCTGTAAGACCTCCTCAAATGGTAGCTTCTTTCTAGATATTCATGACATTTATTCCTGGCTTGGCTCTTTACAAACAACTGAGAAACTGACTCTGAGATTTAGTCCCTCTGTTACAAATTGAGGTTTTTATATTGCTAGTTGTCTTCGTAGTAATTATAACTTGCAAAACCTTTTACTCACCAAGAACATAAACTGGACTTCATTAAAGTTTGCAGTACTTAATTTCCTGGATGTAACCATGTCTTTTTATGAATCCTGACTGAGTTTTAAGTTCATTACATTTTTCCACCATAAATTAGCACACCCTTAAAAATATTTGGAAAATACCAAAAAGGAGAAAGAAGAATGGGAAAAGAGCTTTCACATATAGTTAACTCACCTAAGAATATTTGTGTCCTTTTTTGTTTGTTTTTTGCTTAAGGGCAGTAGGGTAGTTTCCCATGTTATTACATACTCTGTAAACATGGTTTTTTTTAAGTGGCTACACAATATTTTGTGGTATTTTATTATTTCTTTTTTGTAGAGATGGGATCTCACTATGTTGCCCAGGCTAGTCTTGAACTCCTGGGCTCAAGTGATCCTTCTACCTCAGCCTCCCAAAGCGCTGGGATTACAGGTGTGAGCCACCACGCCTGCCCCTATTCTGTGGTTTATTTAAACATTCTATTTAAATTTCATATATATATATATAACATATATATAAAAAACATATATATAACATATATATATACATAACATATATATATATTTACTATTACAAGTAACACTGAAGAACAACTTGATGCATAAAACTTTTTCTGTGTTAGGATTACTGCCATAAGACTGAGTTCCAGAAGTGGAATTTCTGAGTCAAATTGCCAATTATTCTATGGGCTCTTGGCACATACATTATTGCTGAATGGCTCGTAATGACTACTCCATACTTCCAACAGAATTATTCAAGAATCTCTTTTTTAGTATGCTTTTGTTGTTTTTAAAAAATCCTCCAAATGAAGCTTTCCAAGTAGTATTGATAATTGTTGATTTGTGCCTACATTTTTGTTCAGTTAGGACAAGTTTTTCTCAGTGGGAATTTTATACTGTAGGGGGCAGTGGGGGATCAGTAAGTGGTAGGTGAGTGATCTCCCTTTTCATCAGGGCTGTTAAGATCCCTCAAGTTTAGAGGCTTTGCATGGGGATGACTATAATTGTGAACACGGGACCCATCAGATAGATACTACATTATAAATTATACTTCTAACCTACAAATACAAAACTAGTAGGTAATTCCTAAAAAATAAACCAAATAATTCCTTTTGAACATAATAAGGAAGCATATTTTCTACTACTTTTAAATGAATGAGTAAAATATTTTTATGAGTTTCTTTGTATGCTTCATATACATGTGCACATGCATTTATTCATAAATATTTTAAAATAACAGAGTTTGGGACATTTATTTTTGTATAAATGCTTTTAAAAATGTTTTTAATATTAAATAATATATTCTCCTAATGCTCAGAGGTATTATTTCCTCAATTTTCTTAAGGACAAGTAGAGTGGGATTAACAAGTAGATCAACGTCAAAACTTAAAGAGTTATTGTCATTACTGGCTGGAAAATAGCACTTTTTAAGAGAAAGAATGTGTATGCTACATTGTATAAAAATGAGGAAACTGAGCTAACAAATACATTCTTATGGGTGCTTGTAAAAGAAAAGGCAAATAAACTTGCTAATCAGCGCTCCCAGAGCTGTATATCCAAGAAGAAGAAGAGGAAAGAGTAGATATAGGAGAGTCTTTGGAGAAAGTACCCAGGCAGCCAAAGAGCTGGCTTCACTTGAACTAGCAGTCTTGATATCTGAGTAAAGACTGTTTCAGGCTTTGAAGTGTCTGTTAACTTCTGCTAAATTTGCTCTCTGTGGAATAAAACAGTTCAAGGTGGCGGGTTGGGGAGAAGGGGAGCCTGGTAGGCATACACAAATTATTGTTTATAGACTGCTGGCCTCTCTCATGCAGAGCATCTTCTGTAGCCACTTCAAAGGCAGGAGCATCACATGGCTTATTTGAGCAAAATCTGCTGCAGTGAACATGCGGCAAACAGGAGGGAAATGGGCAGGTCTGATGGAGGGAAATCATTCTCAATCATTCCCATTGGCTCACTCTAAGTAATCTCATAAATTGGCTATCAAAAGATTTCTATACATTTTGAAAACATCAGGAATTGATAAAGGCAAAGATATATCTCCAAAGAGATTTGTGCATCAAATTTCTAGGTTTGCATGTGTTTCTGAGAAGATTGCTTATTAGACCTTAGGTCACTAAGAGCACAGAACAATTATGTTGGGACTTTAAGACCTAAGTCTATATTGAGCTCATAAATTCTCTACCTAGGTATGTATGCAGAATGAGCTATATCCTCTTCCCAAATGCTCAGGACTCTATGTTAAATCTTGGAAGAAATTGCTAAGGGCTTCCTTAGAATTCTGAACTCTTAGAAGGGAGGGAATCTTAAAGATTAGTTGAACCACCTTATTTTTCAGATGAGGAAACTAAGGACTAGAAATGATGACTGACTTCCAAGAAGGAGTTAGCAATAGAGCTGGCTAAAGGGCACTGTTTTCTGACAACCAGGGCAGGGTTTTTCACTGTGCTTCAGTCTTAGGACACAACATCACCATATCACAGTCCCATAAAATGTGGAAAGAAAAAGTTGCCTACAGTTTTTCTATGGAATGGAGTATGGGGAAGGCCATTGATCTGTTTTTGTGTTGTCCAGTATACACACACACACACACACACACACACACACACACACACACAGACTTTAATGTTCAATTTTGAGGCAGTAGCTGAGTGGGCTAGTTGCAAGCACTACTTGGTGACTCAGTTCTGGCCATGATCCATTTTGCCCAGCACAATGCCCAGGACATAACAGGTATTGAACAATAGCAAAACGAAAGTGGTTGGTGTGGCAACCATATGATATCATGGAAAGCATGCTGAGCCAGTCCTGACTGGGGGGCTTTGGAAATGTAACTTAACCTGCCTAGCCCTCCACTTCCCCATACGATCTCTTAGAATTTTTCCAGCTCTAAAGTGGTATGTGTTGTGATCTGCTATTTTCCCTTAGAAGGGCTTTGTGAAGACTGGCCTGTTTACAAAGCTCTCTGAGATTCCTTATTATGGACATTCCAAGAGCATCAAAAGGAACTACAGATACAGATTTTTCAAACAGAGTTGAAAAGTGTTTAACAGTCAGATAATATATATGTTTAAAAATAGTGCTATTTTTACATGACTTTGAAAAATTGGCCTGACCCTATGTTAACCTATTTCTAAAAGTCTGTGTTCATAAATTGACTTATTTTATCCACTGCCTATGGAGCAGGAAAGACATTATGCTAGCACAACATGTACTAACCCTGATGTGCTATTGTCCTTCTCTTAATTTGTTTTATAACTTTGGCTCATTCTTGGAGATGAGTTCTTTTTCACCAGAATCTGCCAATCCTAGAATTACAATTCCTCTGTTCCTCACTTCTTCCGTTTAGTAAACATGTTTTTCCTCTATGATAATAGAACATTTTGAATTTTAATTTCCTCTAATCATATCACACAAAGTGATATGATACAATCAAAGAAAATTAAGGGAAGACACCAAAGACACAAATACATAAAAGACAATGCTAAGGTGATTATAAAAATGGCAACAGAAAGAGTTCTGTGGAAAGATTTACTCTCTGGTCAGCAGATAATTTAGAAATAAATGTTGAGGAAAGACTTGATTTTTTGAAACAAAGTGATTTTGGAGGGATCAGGAAAAGAAACATAGACTAGTATGAATAAATGATAAGACCTGGGAGTGAGAAAAGTAGGAAAAAGAAGTGGGCAACTTGAGCATCTTCATATTTGTGTTTGTCAAAGTCACTAACAAGAATATCTAATAGATTGGTTTCTGAGACTAACCTGAATAAAATACCACCCAGTGTGTCCACCAGGCTGACATAGGTTTCTGCTTTGGGTGTGGCTCTTAAATCTATAGTTTAGCCATCCCCTAGAATGGTAGAGGCTAGATTTCCCATTTTATAACTATGCCATGTAGGAAGGAATCAATATCAATTTTGAAATGGAGGTAGATATCTCTTGTTTCTTGTCCTCTCTTTTGAGCAAAGACATCAATTTAATATGGCACGGCTTGCATCTTGTGACTCTATGTTGATGTCTAGGTTGTTCATCTAGCTATTAATAAAGCCATGAAAACAAATATTGATACTGACTGGTGTGTAATTCTCACAGCTGTTCTTTTTTTTTTTTTTTAAGGTGAATAAAAGAGGCCCAGTTTTCAGAGCTCTTAGTTTCCATACATCCACACAAATCATGTATCACATTACATCAGCCTTGCTGATTTGGATACATCGAATTTTTTTCTATTGATCTGTTTCTTTTTTCTTTTTTTTTAAGTTCCGGGATACATGTGCAGAATGTGCAGGTTTCTTACATAGGTATACATGTGCCATGGTGGTTTGCTGCACCTGTCAACCTCTCATCTAGGTTTTAAGCCCCACGTGTATTAGGTGTCTCCTAATGTTCTCCCTCCCCTTGCCCTCCACCCCTGACAGGCCCCAGTGTGTGTTGTTCCCCTCCGTATGTCCATGTGTTCTCATTCTTCAACTCCCACTTATGAATGAGAACATGCGGTGTTTGAGTTTCTGTTCCTGTGTTAGTTTGCTAAGAATGATGTCTTCCAGCTTCATCCATGTCCCTGCAAAGGACATGATCTCATTCTTTTTTATGGCTGCATAGCATTCTATGGTGTACATGTGCCACATTTTCTTTATCCAGTCTATCACTGATGGGCATTTAAGTTGGTTACAAGTCTTTGCTATTGTACATAGTGCTGCAATAAACATATGTGTGCATGTGTCTTTATAATAGAATGATTTATTATACTTTGGGTATATACCCAGTAATGGGATTGCTGGGTCAAATGGTATTTCTGGTTCTAGATCCTTGAGAAATTGCCACACTGTCTTTCCACAATGGTTGAACTAATTTACACTCCCACCAACAGTGTAAAAGCATTCCTATTTCTCCACATCCTCGCCAGCATCTGTTGTTTCTAGACTTTTTAATGATTGCCATTCTAACTGGCATGAGATGGTATCTCATTGTGGTTTTGGTTTGCATTTCTCTAATGACCAGTGATAATGAGCTTATTTTTATATATTTATTGGCCAAATAAATGTCTTCTTTTGAGAAGAGTCTGTTCATATCCTTTGCCCACTTTTTGATGGGGTTGTTTGTTTCTTGTAAATTTGTTTAAGTTCCTTGTAGATTCTGGATATTGGACCTTTGTCAGATAGGTAGATTGCAAAAATTTTCTCCCAATCTGTAGGTCGCTTGTTCATTCTGATGATAGATTCTTTTGCTGTGCAGAAGCTCTTTAGTTTATTTAGATCCCACTTGTCAATTTTGGCTTTTGTTGAAATTGCTTTTGGTGTTTTAGTCATGAAGTCTTTGCCCATACCTATATCCTGAATGGTATTGCTTAGGTTTTCTTCTAGGGTTTTTATGGTTTTGGGTTTTACATTTAAGTATGTAATCCATCTTGAATTAAGTTTTGAAAAATATGGATGCTTCATGAATTTGCATGTCATCCTTGCACAGGGGCCATGCTAACCTTCTCTGTGTCATTTCAATTTTAGTATATGTGCTGCCAAAGTGAGCACGATCTGTTTCTTTTCTTTTCTTTTCTTCTTTATGAAACCTATTTTCTTCTATTACAACTGGGGCCCTAACAAGCTCACTGATATTTTCTTTAAAGATAGTCAAACTGAAGATATTCAAAAACCTGATCTCTCTCCCCTTTGGTGTTACTGGTCTTCTTTGATCATCCTTTTTTTGTGTGCAAGACATTTGAAATTACCTTTACAAAATAAACCAGACTATTGAAAATAGACTGATAAATAGTTATCATCTCTGCCTCTAGGAATTATAATCAAATAGAGGAGATATGGGGCCAAATATCATATTTTTAATGCAAATGAGTACAATGAATGTATTGCGAGTGTTTCTAATTTGAAAGATACTAACATATTTACAAGAGGAAAAGTTCTCTGTAGTAGCAGTAGAGCTACAAGGATTGCTTGAGAGTGCTATTTTGAACTAGAGAATCTAGAGACATACAAATTTGCTCAGAAGTGGCTTTGGCAACTTTCAAATATGTTCCAAAATAAAGAAAAATTCAAGCTCGGCACTAGTGTCTCACACCTGTAATCCTGGTACTTTGGGGGGCCCGAGGCAGGAGGATTGCTTGAGCCCAGGAGTTCAAGACCAGCTTGGGCAACATAGTAAGACCCTGCCTCTACAATAAATAAATAAATAAATAAATACATAAATACATAAATAAATACAAAAATTAGTCTGATGTGGTGGCATGCACATGTAGTCCCAGCTACTGCAGAGGTTGAGGTGGGAGGATGGCTTGAGCCCAGGAGATGGAGGCTGCAGTGAGTCAAATTTCACCACTGCACTTTAGCCCAGGTGACAGAGAGAGACCTTGTCAAAAAATAAAAAAGAAGAAGGAGGAGGAGGAGGAGGAGGAGGAGAATCCATGATAACAGGTAACAAAACTGACTAAGGTGACGATGGAGTGGGGAGTGGGAGGGAAGTTAGTAATAGTTATTGGGAAAGAAGAAGCCAAGACACAAAAATAACTCCTTTGATGTGTGCCCTCTATTTACTGCATTTGGCTTTATATACTCATCTCTCTTTAAAGATCTCACGTTTAGTACAAAAAGATGGGACTAATCTTTCCTTGGATATCTTTTATTCTGTCATTAAGTGCTCCTTCAATTCAGACTTCTTTGTTGCCCCCTTAGATATATCAGAAAATTCTGTTGGTTTTGTTTTTTTCATGCTTACTTCCCTTCCTCCCAAAGTGAAGGCAATCAAGCTACACTAAACACCCACATTTCTAATTTGCTAATAATGCAATTTCATTTAATGAGAAAGAGAAAACAAATATAAACCCTAGATAATGTGGTTAATGACATAATGGCTTCCCAGGCATTTGAGATCTTCACACGAGAGCTTGTCTTTCTAAATGAATATATTTTCACTTATATTTTAACAATGATTTGTCGGAAAAGTCTTTTTTCCCCCTGATATATTTTTCAAAGCACACAAGCCATGCAATTAAGTAAAAAGTTACTGTCTTTGATTAAATTGCTTTCCGCAAATGAGTGCTTATTGGATCTGGGAGAAATATTTGTCCTTTCAGGCTTTCCAAAAATCCTGCCCTTTAGGTACTACACCCACGCTTAGGGGTTTGAAGAGTTCAAGTCTGACAGTAGCTGTGAAAAGTTTCATAGCCTTTTAAGAAAGTTCAGCGGCTATGTTTGGGGAAGAGATATGTGTATTATGCAGGACTGTTAGCGAATGCCAAGATTGTAACATATGGAATTCATAAAGGTCCAATTACAGAACCGTCACTGTTTGCCATGGTTTTAACTTATGTAAGTTATTGATTATACTTTCATGAGATCATAATCAAAAGGTTATTCTTTGGTAATGGTGTGTTAGAAGAGCTTTATCCTGAACTTCAAAGCCATCCTCTGAGCCTCAAGAACAAAGGCTTAGAAGTTTGAACCGGGGCCAGAATCAGTCTGTATGAGTTAACGATGTTCCAGACCATCCAGGAGCCGAACCACCTATCCACGTGCGGGAACTTTCTCTCATCACATCAGATCAACAGTCATCACTAAAAGATGACAGTTGATTCAAGTTTAATGTGTCTGTGTGTGTGTATGTATTTTTTTAATGAATCAGCTTGACTAACTATAGTGTCTGCTCTCATTTGTTTTATAACCATTTATTTTGACTGTAACATATTGTCATTTGCTGTGCTTTCAGAAGGGAGTGATTACCATTAAATAGGTATACATCTAGGAACAGGAATTACAAGTACTCAAAATTTGCAGAAAATAATTCTTAGAAATTAAAAAGCTAAGGTGTAACTTAATATAAGTAAAAAGTAATGAAGGAGGGCTCAGGTGTGTCCTAATATTCTGGCATGTGTTAAGCAGGCAAAAAACAAACAAACAAAAAAACAGACTGTGAGTTTGGCTAACATTACAAATGGCAGATCTGCTGCCACTCTTTTACTCTTAACATCCTTACATAAATTATTGCACCAAAGAAGCAAAATGCCATCATGTGTAATCACACAGAGCGATCTTTACTCTTTCTCACAGCGGCTCCTGCAAACCTACCACTAGGCTACTTTCTCTCTAGGTCTTTGGATGGATGCTCAGGCAGATCCTGAGATTTCTGTAGTCAGCCTGACATAATAAAATGTCCTCTGATTACTTTAGTGCTAAGATTATTCTCGTGCCAGTAATTAAAATCTCCTCTTCTGTGTGGTAGTTAAAATTATGACCTTTATTTAAAGTTAGGATTCTCCTTTCCCTTAGCTGCAGCTTGGTTGATTGCAACATGGTTGACCCTTCTCAGTAGGGTCTAGCTCCTCCAGGAGAGGTGTCATGGACAAGAGAGATCAGAGGTAAGAGGCAGACAGGAGTTGATGTCACCTACAGAGTTTCCTCTGGCCCCAGGGGATGTTTAAAACTGATCTTGTTATTATGGGCGCTTTCTCGGGTTCCTCCTCTGGGATCTCCAGACAGCTTTGCTTGGGTTAAGGCATTGTTTCCCCTTGAGCTGCATGCTCATAACCATAGTACCCATCCACTCTGATACAGCAACACTGGCCTCTTCGCTATTTTTATGAATGTGCCAGGTACACTGCCACCCGAAAGACTTGGCACTAAGCATTCCCTCTGCTCTTCCCCCAGATATCTGCATAGCTTGCTCTCTCACTTTATTCCAGTCTCTAGTAAAACATCCCAGCCCAACAGTCTTCCGAGTCTGTCCTCTCAGAAACAGCAATCCCCTACCATGCATGTATATATATGTTATATATAACATATATATAACATATATAACATATATAACATATATCATATATAACATATATATCATATATAACATATATAACATATATATCATATATAACATATATAACATATATAACATATATATCATATATAACATATATAACATATATCATACATAACATATATATAACATATATCATACATAACATATATAACATATATAACATATATATCATATATAACATATATATCATATATAACATATATATATAACATATATATATATATGTGCAGAACTTGCAGGTTTGTTACATAGGTATACACATGCCATGGTGGTTTGCTGCACCCGTCAACCCATCATCTACATTAGGATTCTCTAATGCTATCCTTCCCCTAGCCCCCCACCCTCCGACAAGCCCCAGTGTGTGATGTTCCCCTCCCTATGTCCATGTGTTCTTGTTCAGCTCCCACTTATAAGTGAGAACATGTGATGTTTGGTTTCCTGTTCCTGTGTTAGTTTGCTAAGAATGATGGTTTCCAACTTCATCCATGTCGCTGCAAAGGACATGAACTCATTCTTTTTTATGGCTGCATAGTATTCCATGGTATATATGTTCCACATTTTATTCTCTACCATCTTTCTCCACTGAAGTCTTCCACATAGTGCCTGTCATTACTTGATATATTATATGTTCATTTAAATATTTATTTAAAAATTATGTGTCTCCTCTTCTTTATCACATCAGAAGTAGGCTCCATGAGGGCCAAGAGTTTTTACTTCTTTTGCTGACTGCTGCATCCCTAGTGCCTACTACAGAACCTGGCACATGGAAACTACTCAGTAAATATTTACTGGGTGAATGAATGAAAGAAGGCATGAACACAGAAAGATCAGCCAGACATAATGATTTGCTCTTTTGTGTGTATCTCAATTTGGGAAAGATTTTGTTCTTAATTAATTAGAATTAATTTACTTTTAAACCTTTGATCAGAGCTATTGGTTGAAATGGATTCCTAGGGTAAAAGGCAAGAGCTATGAAAATCAAACTTGCTTTTGGAAATATAAACACAGTAGAATTTAATCACAATACCATTTTACCTAGTCTGTGATTTCTTTTTATTCAAACTGTAATACAGGAAATTGGTTATATAGGATACAATATTGAATTTAATTTAAACAGAAGCAGATACTCTTATTAGCTAAGTTCAGGCAAATAGTATTATTATCAGAGATTCTCAAAGATAGGGAATAAGACTTCTTCTGTAGTTTCGCCTTGTATAATACTGGGAAATACATGGAGATTTCCTTGTATAATACTGGGAATAATATATATAATGTATAATATATATTATATATGGAATATATATATAATATATAAAACACTTGTCTTGCATAATACTGGAAAATACATGGAGATTTCCTCTCTATGTCTTTCTTTTTTTCATTCCTTCAAATTTTTATGAAAGAAACTAGGTTTTTGCCCTATAGAGTTTTCCATAGTCTGGATTTTACTGATTACATCTTTGTGGTGTAGTTTAACTTATTCCTCTATCCTTTAAATTTCCTGCAAATTAATAGTTTGATAAGACATTTCTAATTTATTTTAAAGTTAAATAAGATAATTCCAATTTTGCCTATATGTGCTAACTTGAACTAGAAAAGGAAGGTTGTTTTGGACTATTTTCACAGCCCCTGCTTTCATTCTGAACCTTACTCCCTATACCCACAATGCATTACAGAGACCCTCCCTTGATCACACCCCTCCAGCTCCCATCACCCAGGAATCTCCAAGCTGCTTTTCTTCTATGGGTACTGCTACTGTCAAGGGACTCCTGCTACTACACTGGACCAATAAAGGACTTTATATTGATCCTGTGTATAGTAACTAGCATTTGTTGAATGCTTACAATGTGCCAACATTTGCACCTACTTTACATGCATTATTTGATCCTCACAACAGCACTGCAAAGTAGACACTGGCTTCCTTGGGTTCCTCAAGCTTGCCAGAGTCCTCCCACAGCTTACGCAACTGATCTTTCCTCTGCTTAAAAAGCTGCCCCTCCTTCACCTGTTTAACCTCTGCTCACTGAGCAGATCTCAGTTCTGCCATCCTTTCTCAAGCAAGCTGTTCCTGACCCCCATGTTAAGCCAAAGTACACATTCTCAAAGAACCCCATGTACTTCTCTGAAGCCCTTTATCACAGTCTTAATTTTTTACTTACTTGATTATTGATCAGCTCCCTTCCAGCCTGCAAGCTCCCTAAGGACAAATACTAGGTCTGTTTTGACTCAGCTTGGCATCTCAGGCACACACAATGCCTTATGCCTGGCACACTCCATACATATGTGTTGAATGAATGTAAGGCTAAGCCTGTACCCAAGGCCAGCTAGTAAATAGTAGAGTTAGAATTCAAGCCAAGCTGGTCTCACTCTAGTCCAGATTTCACCCACATTCTCCCCAGCCTCGTGGCCATTGTTATTTGGACTGTTGGCTCTCTCCCTTCAACAGCCAGCTCTGGACCAGCTTAGTCTCCCTTGTTGGCCCCTTTTCCCATTTCCCGCTGACTGTTGACTGGGACCCAAATGTCTACCTCTCTCAGCCAAGGCTTTGCAAGTATACTTGAGCTTCTGTTTCATTGAAAGTCAGAAATTTCGTGCCTTGAATGGACGTGGTAAAAGGTGACTTACCTATTTTTTTAGACTATACTAACTTAACTCAAAGTTTGCATTCATTTTTTAGAAACAGTTTTTCAGCCACAAAAAATAGATTAGTCACTGAGGATTCAAATAAGAAGAGAAAAAATCCCTTCCAATGAGGAGAATTTAACTGGGGTAGGGGCCGGGGGAAGAGACAAGAAAATAGATTTTTACTGTAAGTACAATAGTATAAAGATGAGGAAAAGGGGACAGGAAAGAAGCATCTGTAGCAAGGGCAGTTTTACCGAAGAGATGACATTTCATCCAAGCTTGGAGAGGTAAGTCAAAGTTTGCTTGGTGGGCAAGTGCAGGGAGTGGATACTCCAGGCATAGAGTATGAAATAAGATTCGTGACAGAGGCTGGTGGCTCAGTTAACTTGAAGCTTGCTATGGCCAGATCAAAGACCTGTGAGGCAGGATGTGGGAGAAGAGGCTGGTGGGCAGAGCTAGAGAGAAAGTTGTAGCTAGCCAAAGTCTTCATTGTAATAGAAACCATTAAGGGTGTTAAGTAGAAGCAGTGATATATTCCAGTTGGCATTTAAGAAGAAAAATTGGATGATGGTGCCGATTGAGGGAATAAATCTGTAGGGCATGAGTTACCAGGGAGGTAGGTTAGGAGCATGAGGGAGAAATGTCTGAATTTTGGTCGTAATATTAGGAAGGAAAAGATGGGAATCAAGCTGAGAAATCAATGAGAATTTGTGGAGGTAGTTGGTAAGAAAGAAGTTTGGAGTCTAAGAAAAACTGCCAAGTTTATGTCTTCGGTAATAAGTATATTATGCTTTCTTAAGGAATACAAATGAACAGCCTCATTGGGAAGATAATGAGTTTGTCCATTATCTTTCCAATGTTAAGTCCAAAGGGAGATATCTGGTAGACAGTTGTCAATATGAATCTAGAGATTAGGAGAAGGGTGAAAACTGGAGATAAAAATCTTGGAGGCTAATGAAATGTAGGTGTAATTTGAAGTCATAGAAATAGATAAGATATCCCCAAAAAGAGAGCATAAGCCAGAAGAGCAGACTAGTAGTTGTTTCCTGGGAACATCAACATTTAAGACAATGGTTCTTAACTTTTTTGAGTCATAGATTCTTTTGAGAATGTGATGAAAGCTAGAATCTGCTCCCCCCCAGAAAAATATTCATATGCATATGAACATCGAAGCTATGCGTTCTCTAAGGATACATAGACCCACATTCAGAACTCTTTTTTTTTTTTTTTTGAGGTGCAATTATAGAGAGAAGAGCATGTGAAGATGACTAGAGAAAGTGATTGGAGAAGGAAAACTCAGAGAGAGTTGCTATGTATACATCAAAAAAGAAGAGAAGGAGAAGTTAATTGTCATTAAAAAATTTCATAGAAGATAATAGAGATAGAGATGGGAAAGGGCTCATTGGACTTAGCAACTTGGAAATCATCAGTAACCTTTTATGAGAAATTTTAATAGTGACTGGGGCAAAAACCATCCTGTAGTAAAGACTGATGGGCAAGAAAACTGAGGCCATGGTTATAGACTCTTTTAAAAGCATGATAATGATGGTAGAGACAGAGTTTTTAATCTTTTCATCACATTAGTATACTTACATGTGCACAGATGGCATAAATGATGGGGCCAGTCTCAGAGGATATGGAAAGGAACCAGGATTGGATATTAGACTATTTGTAGACAGATGGGGGGGATGTTGAAAGGATTCGTATATAGTAATCTCTGTTTTCTTTGTGGATATTGACATCAGTTGAGAGAAGATAGCAGGAATGGGACACCATACCTGGGGGAAACTATGAAACTGTCGTGTGTACAAGAAGGGAGAGACTAATGATGTTTACAAGAATTTCTTGGGGATTGGGAGGACAATTGAAGTTGGCCATATAGATTTAGTTAGTCCTCAGATTATGGCTTGTCATCATCAGTGCTCCTCAGGAAATTTTCAATTCTGCCTTAGTTTCTCTTTTTCTTAAACAGAATGAATAATGCACGTATGAGTAACAACTTTTAAATAGCAAATGACTAGAAGAGCTTAGAAAAAAATTAAAAGAGCCAAGTATGTTATATCTTCTAGGCAATGACTTTTTCTAAAGTGTAAAATAAAACTTATCGAATACATGACTGTTCTTAAAATCTTCCTTGGTAAGAGTAGTTTTGGACTTTGAAAATCTGTAACCAAGAGGTTACAGACTTTTTTTTTTTTTTTTTTTTTTCCTGTTTGACTCTTAGGTAGGAACGGAACAAACTGCTCATTAGAAGATACCTTGTAATATAGTATTCTGAAATATGCAATTGCAATTACTTGAACAAAAATGTCAAATTAAGGCACTTCTCATAACCTTTAAAAAAGTATCTAATGCATTTTTTCAAAACATTAAGCTAAGGGGGAAAGTCTGTGTTTTCTTTCCTCCTTTTTTTTTAATCAAAAAATAAGTTAATACTGTCCATGTGGATTCAATGAAAAAATACTAAAGAATTTAAGAAAACTACCTAGAGCTAAACTAAGAAAAATATGATCTAATTTAAAATATTTTGGAAGTCATCACTGAATATATCTTCTTATATTTCAAGTTTAAAATTTTGACATTTACTTTTTATTAATAGAATGAAATAAATATACACCCCTGGAGGTAACTATGCATTTTAAAGAACTGTGAAAGAAATGGAACATTAATTTTGCCTCTTTGAGTTACTAATATGTGCTACTCAAGTTTTTATGTACACTTTGTAAATATCATTCTGTCTTAAAAATTTTGATTTGCTGAAATATACCACCATGTGAAATGTATGAAGGAGAGAACAAGGGAATGAGATATTGATGAAGAACAAATGTACTGCATAAGGTGTGAGGGTAATTGCTCAGGATTTTTTTTGTTTTGTTTTATTTTTTCCCCCGAGATGGACTCTCACTCTGTCACCCAGGCTGGAGTGCAGTGGCACGATCTTGGCTCACAGCAACCTCTGCCTCCCAGGTTTAAGCAGTTCTCCTGCCTCAGCCTCCAGAGTAGCTGGGATTACAGGTGTGCACCACCATGCCCAGCTATTTTTTTTTCATTATTAGTTTTAGTAGAGATGGGGTTTCACTATGTTGGGCAAGCTGGTCTCGAACTCCTGACCTCATGATCCACTGCCTCGGCCTCCCAAAGTGCTGGGATTACAGGTGTGAGCCATCATGCCCAGCCAATTGCTCAGGTTTAAAAAAAATTATTAGTAAAGAAATAGTTCTTAGTACAATTATCATTTCCCTTCATACAGATGAATACTCAATGACTGCTTCTGAAGCTTTAAGAAAAGAAATACTCAAATGTAATCCTTGAGATGAGATTAAAAAAAAAAAAAAAAAAGAAAAACTAGGAAAGAGATTCCTTTTCCCTTTCCAGAACTGTCTCCCTCTCCCTTCTTCTCCCAAGTACCTGAACACACACTGCTGCTTCTGGGCACCTCCGTGCTCTGGAATCATCATCTTGCCTTAGCATCTAACAGAAATGTGTCATTGTGCTCTCAAGTTTCTCCACGCTGTTTCTTTTTCCACACCTCCTGTTTAGACTGACCCTGGTCCCCACAGTGTCAACCACACCACTTGTAATGACATTTTCTTTCCTCAGTCCTTTATCTTACCTCACCATAGTTGCCTAATGCTTCCTTCCTCCCCATACCCAATTTTTAGGTTGGCATCGACCCAGGACTTTGGTACTGCTTGAGTTGGAGCAGGCTTACTGTGAGGAGGAGGCACTTGTCCTGGAAGCTCAAGGGGAACAGAAGTTTTCAGAAGCCCCACTGCTGCCTACACCACCCTTTCCATTATAAATTTTGGCAAACCAGTGAAAGCAGTGTGCTGAACAGGGCTAAATTTGGTTTAAAGACTACTTTATATGTATACCAATACCTTATTTTTTTCAATTTTTAGATGAGCTGAACAAAGTGTTTTCCATTTCCCAATGCTTTGCTTTTCTACTTTTCTGTCACCCCTTCCTCAAAAAATAAAATAAAAAACCTTCACTGTCGGTTTTATTTAATACAAAATAGCAATATAGCCCGCTGTTGCTTCTCTATCTTTAGACATCTTGAAAGAGAGTGACTAGCCAATGATTTGTCAGATAGCCAGGTCTGTTTCTGGTTTGCATGAACAGTGGTGATTCCAAACCCTAGGAGGAAAAAATGGAAAATGTCTTAGAAATTTCAGATTCATGTGAAGCCAAACTGTGATCTCCTGCCAGTTTTAGTTTACAAAACTCTCATAGTCCTGGATGTGTTTATTTGAACTTCAAGTTTTAATATCACCATTATATTCCAATAACCTCACTCCCTCAGTCCAGCCCACTGGCTGTGGTCTAGTCTAGTGTGTATAAAAACAATGACTAGAACAGAAGAAGTTGGCTAATTGAGATTTTCTCTTCAGGCAATGTTTCTTCCATTGCCTGTTTAAGCCATGATCAGTAAAATAAATAGCTACTCTACATGAGAAGGTGCTTTCCCTTTTCCTTTTGAAACAAGTTCTTCTAAGAGCTAGTTTCAAAAGGAGGCAGGGAAAAATAGTCATTGTTGATATAGGTTGAGCATTCCTAATCCAAAATCTGAAATGCTCCAAAATCTGAAACTTTTAATGGCCAACATGACACCACAAGTGGAAAATTCCACACCTGACTTCATGTGACTAATCACAAAATTATTTAAAATATTATATACAACTACCTTCAGCCTATAAGGTGTATATGAAACATGGATGAATTTTGTGTTTAGACTTGCATCCCATCCCCAAAATATCTTATTATATATATTCAAATATTCCAAAATTTGAAAAAAATCTAAAATCCAAAACACTTCTGGTCCCAAGCATTTTGGATAAGGGATACTCAATCTGTATTTCACAGTTTCCCAGTGATAGCACAATTACATCCTGTAATTTGTAGAAGGCAAAGTGACTGGAAACCCAAGAGGGAAATATAAACCAGAAGAGCCTCGGGCAAAGTCTTGTGTCAGAACAGGACCTCATTTACATTATCTCTTTACATTCTTTCTGGGAGCCTCATTGCCAAAGGTTTGTGCCAGAACAAGCATAAAACAATTATAAACTACACACAGATCGGGTAGATAACAAATGTCAGTGTTTGATTGTTCTTTTTTTCAAAAGTGTTCTGTATTCTCAATTGTGGGCTGCAATGACTGACCACACAGAAAAGTAAGAGAGAAGTTTTTAGCCCATAAAAGTAACTTAGCAATTGCCAAACAGAAAAGCTGCTGCCTGTCACTAGAATCAGAGGCTAATGCCGTTTTACCACAACAATGTGTTCTGGAACGCACCGGGTTTACACTTCTGGATGCTTCTCAGTAGGTCATTCATTCACTTATTCAGCAAATATTTTTCAAATGCCTTGCTGTGCACAATGCTGAGTGAGTCTCCAGTAGACCATTGGAAAAAATATGTAGTCCCATTCTTAGCCACAAGGAATCCAACATTTAGATAAGAATACAAGATATAAACATATGAAAAGTTAAATAATAATACATAGTGGTAGATGTTTAAGGGCCAAGCTGGTTTAAGTCCTATTGAAGGTCAGTAGAGGTTAAATCACTGGAATATAGGCATGGCTATGGTATCACCTCGGGCCAGTGAGCTCCAGAAGATGATGCCTGTTGGGGAGTAGTGAGAGATAAAAAGATAAAGGAACCAGGCTGTGGAGACACCTAACAGGCTGAAGGCCTTATCCCAGCCATAAGCAGGGACAGGAAAGGATTGTAACATGGCAAAAGTGGTGGTTTAATTTGATGTATTGGCCACTTTTAAAGAGAAAGGCAAAAAGAATATTTCAAAGAATGTTATAAAAATGCCAATATGAGGAAATAAATGCTGGATTCAGGTGGAAGTGGTGGGGTTGAAAGGAAGGTACAGAATCATAAGATATAAAAGAAGAAAGGATAAGATTTTGGTGTCTTTCTGCGGGGACATGAGATAGAGGTAAGAAACAGCAATAACCCTGAGATTCAGTATCTTTGTTAGTTGAAACAATAACAAGACTGTTGGCAGCTAAAAAGAAATTAAGTGGGTCTAGGCACAGTGGATCATGCCTGTAATTCCAGCTACTTGGAGGGGTGAGATGGGAGGATGGCTTCAGCCCAGGAGGTTGAGGCTACAGTGAGCCATGATCGTGCTACTGCATCCCAGCCTGGGCAAGAGTGAGGTGCAAAAAAAAGAAAAGAAAAGAGAAAAGAGGAGAGGAAAGGAAAGGAAAGGAAAAGGAAAAGGAAAAGGGATAGGGAAAAGAGGAAAGGAAAGAAAAGAAAAGAAAAGAGAAATCAAGTGGGGAAGCTGATTTTGGAAGATAATGAACCAGGCTCCATGAACATGAGCATGGGCATGAGGCAGACGGCAAGAAGAGTCTGCGCTTTGGAAGAAGGATGTGAATGGTTCATGTTGAGCACCGCTGTCTACAGGGAAATGGTTCAATCTATGAAAATACCTGAGTTTCATGACAATATAAAAAGAGTCTTAGTGATTTCATATGATTATGAGCTGAGAGGAGAGTTAATGAGGAAACACAGGAAAATCAAGAAGTGATATGAGAATCAGAAGAGTGTCACAGAGTCTAACGATAATGAGCTTTGAGTTTGAAGGATGAAATTTTGCAGAGGTAACAAGAAGAATTCTGAGGAAGAATGTGAGATCTGGCAATTTTTGCTCTAGATATTCAGATTATTTTAATCATTGGGCATGCTTATTCGTTTTGTTTGGGTCTTTAACATTGAACTATTTTCCTTTCTTGCTTATTTTAGATTTTTTCTGGCCCTTCACATACAGCGTAGGATCTATTTTATATGTCTTTAGTACCTCTCATACCCAGTGAATCTGCTATCTGAATTCACAGTGAATCTGCGAATCTGAATTCACTTGTATGCTGTAACAATAATAGGCTGTTGTGACAATTAAATAAACAGTAACTGCAGTATAACAAACATTCAACAAAAATTATATGAAAATTTTCAAACCTTATGGCTTTTGTGTGTTTTGTATCTATAAATGCCTGAAACCTTCTTTAGAACAAAGATGATAACTTTATTGTTTTAATGTTCTTCCATGAGCACTTAGGTCAGCATCATGATATATGGGTTAAAAGAGGTTTGAAGTCCTTGGTTTTGTGAAAGATCTTTGATTCTTAACTCAGAAGTTCCTGCAATTATTGTGCTTATTAGATTAAGTACACACCATAAACATAGAACTTCAAAGGTAGAAGAGAAATACTGGATTCTCTTCATTCCACTCAATGGTTAATGCAATTCTCTGCTTCCTTTCTCTATGTCTACCCCAAAAGGAGTGTCAGAACAAAGGCCTTATGAGTTGTCCCATTTTGCTGTTTAAATGATGTCTTCATCTCATCTGGAAGGAACAATCCTAATATTCAGCCAAGTCCATTGGAAGCAAGTTAAATGACCTCCAGCACTCCTCTCTTGATAATATTTGGGTGTCTTTTATGCTTCTCCATGAAAAGAAAATTTACTGCATGGCAAACCAGGCCAGTGAATTATTCTCCTGAATAGACCCATTCTTTGTTTGAATACAAAGCAACCTTTTCATGTGTTTCCCAAATAATTACTCTGTTTGCCTTTACCTGAGTTTCCTCTAGTGTCATTAAATAGAACAAAATGTACTTTTTCCTAATAGAGGTTTTAGGCTCTCCAGTATACCATTTCTCTATTACTGTTTATGCTCTGAGTTCCTTTTATCTAAATAATAAATCTACAATTTGTGGAAATTGTTCTCAAACTTTAAAGCTAGTTATCTGTTCTCTTTGGCATAGAATTTAGATTTTATTTGCTCTCGAATAAGTTTTTCCAATGGAGAGAGTTGGGTCTAAGAATATTTATTATAAATAAAGTAAAAACAGAAAGTCCTGTCTAGAAGTTAGAGTATGGCATAAATATATTGTTCATCAGTCATTTCCTGTGGCTTTTAATTTAAGCCCTTAGGTTAAATGAAGGATATATTTACTCTGTAGTTCATAATACTATATTTGTAGAAATATTTTTACAGTATTGATGGTTTTAGATTTCTTTACAATGGCAAAGTAAAACTTTGAAAGAAGTTAGTGTCAACATCAGAGATAAAAGGTTAGTTAATTTCTAAATGATTTTCAAGTTAAAATTTTTCTTTTTGCTTCTTTTCTTTTTTTGTTTTTTTATCTTAAAACTTCCCAGTGTGAAGTTAGAATTTTTAAAGAGGCAATGAAAACCACAGACAAAATCTTTTTAAAAGAAATATACCAAGTATCCAGGAAATTACGTTTCAGAGATTCATTTACCGTTAGTTATCATCTTCAGCAAGAAAGAAAACGATTTACTCTGGTAACTGCCTTTTGCTGATAAGATCCAAGAAAGAAACCAGTTCCTGCCTTATGATACAGTCTTATTAGAATAAGACAAACGTTTACTGATTCTCAAAGAAATAAAAGAGACACTTTTGTGTAAAGTGTGTTATTGATTAGATCAGAGTATTGGGTGTCCAGAGAAATCTATTAAGCCTAGCTGCATCATGTGGAGCAGTCGTGCCACTGCTCATCATCAACTCTCTGATGCTAAGTATAACAGATTCCATGCTTCTCAGCCTACCTTCTGTGGTCATACCTGAAGGCTCTGTGAAGTTATGTTTCTGGCCTCCGAATGGAATTTTTTCAGTTCCATATTCTTTGAACATCATCAAAACTTTTTGTAACAGACGTTCAGAAGCTATTTTATGCGAATTGCTGGACTTCAAGGAGACATGCAAGAGATTTAAATAAAAATGTTGTATAAACACAGCCACATTAAATAGATGTTCAAGAAGAATATTTTATCTATGATCAGAGAATTATGGAAAAAGAATCATCAGCCACAGAACTGAAAGGAGGGTACATGATTAATGCTTTTTTTAAAAAAAAATAAATGCACTTATTTCAAGAAAAGATATAAATTCACATATAGAAAATCTGAAAAAGAGAGAAAAGGAAAAAAATCACCATCAATTCTACACAATCATTGTTTTAATCTTGGTGTCTAGATTTTCTTATTAACTAAAAGTTTATTTTTTAAATTAAATTGTATTTGTTAAAATTATTGTAGTTTTACAAATGTAATTTTTAAATATATCACACATAGAAAGGTATATTTAATTTATAATGTGACAAAGCTCAAAGATATAATTATGGGGTAGCAAATGATAACTTATATGGTATTTGACCTTTTAATTTCAAAGTTTTTGCATTCTATCCATTCAGTTCTTTTCCATCATTATATGTACTGTTAATAAAGTCTTTAGAATATTTTGGCACATAGGGTGCCTTACACCCAAGTTTATTGTGTGATTGTTGTTACTTACTTAGTAATAGACATAATTCAAATGTTATTCATTATAAGGGCATCTATCACTAAATCCTTTCATAGTGCCAAATAAAATACGTTTCAGAACAATATGTTAAATGATATATATTATCTAGTAAAATGTAGAGGGAAGTGCAGGTGGTTAGAAGTCATTTAAAACACCTGGATTCATGAAAACAAATCCACTTTTAATAGTCATTGGTTTTCCTGCAGGGACAGAAATACTGTTCTCTCTTTCAAAGGAATTCATTCCAAATTGAATTACCTTTCCTGACAACACTCCTTTCATCAGACTTCTTATAAACCTCTGCCTTCCCTTAAACAGGGTAAGAATTACCTGCCTTATGACCGTTTATCCTCAGGGCCATCCTAGTGAATCAATTTTATAAATTAATTTAAACAATGTTGTTACCCACCCAGGGAACTGTTCACAGTGGTCTTTTGGAACCTTGAGCACAACTCACCGGAGGGGATGCAGTGGGAATTTGGTCCATGAAGGTTCTCCTTTTGGCTTAGTGAAACCAGGAAGTGTTTCTCAATTAATTTCAAGTATAGACAAGTTCCCACAGCATCTGAGACTACCCCTTGGCATTATTATCCTCATGTGAAGTCCTTAATGCCTGCTGCATGTGATACTGTGAGTTAAAGCAGCAAATTGTTTGAATGTCTACCATGTATCTCTTAATATCTTTCATGTTGTAAAATAAATTTTATATTGCTTGTAGGGTCATATTCTTTTTTAACCTCCTTCTAGCCCATGTTAACGTAATTTAATTAATTAATGGATAGAATGCAAAAATTAATTAATATCTTTAATTAATTACCTTGAATTAATGTAGTTCTGGGTGTGGAACTGAATGGATAGAATGCAAAAAATTAATTAATTAATTAATTTAATTCATTACATTAAATTAATGTAATTCTGGATGTCTCTACAGGTAACTGCAGAACCACTCAACTTGCCTAACTCTCATGTTAGCACTGGTGCTATTTATTGATTGTTCTTTATTTCTAAGCAAGAACATATTGTTATCATCACAACTCTCCTCCCGCTTTTTTTTTTTTTTGAGACAGAGTCTCACTCTGTCACCCAGGCTGGAGTGCAGTGGCATGTTCTCAGCTCATGACAACCTCTGCCTCCCAGGTTCAAGCTAGAAGCTGATAACTGAGGGAGGAGACTTTTGAAAACAGTATTGATGATAATAATAACAATCTCCAATGCTTATAAATTTCTGTAATGTTGGCATTATTTCTTCCTTAATGTTTGTGAGAATTCACCAGGGAAGCCATTTGACCCTGGAATTTTTTTTGGAGGAGGGTTTTACAATTTTGAATATAATTTCCTTAACAGACATAAGGCTATTCAAACTTTCTATTTCTTGTCAGATTTGTTCATTTGTGTTTCTCAAGGAGTTCATTTTATCAAAGTCATTGAATTTATTGGTGTAACGTTGATGGCAATATTCCCTTTTCTTGCTTAAATGTCTATAGCATCTCTAGTAATGCCTCTCTTTCACTTTTTTTTTTTTTTTTTTTTTTTTTTTTTGAGATGGAGTCTTGCTCTGTTGCCCAGGCTGGAGTGCAATGGTGCTATCTTGGCTCACTGCAGCCTCCACCTCCTGGGTTCAAGCAATTCTCCTGCCTCAGCCTCCCAAGTAGGTGGGACTACAGGCACCCACCACCATGCCCAGCTAAGATTTGTATTTTTAGTAGAGACGGGGTTTCACCATGTTGGCCAGGCTGGTCTCGAACTCCTGACCTCAAGGGATCCACCCGCCTCAGCCTCCCAAAGTGCTGGGATTACAGGTGTAAGCCACCGTGCTTGGCCTTCACAAACCCTTTTAATAATCCAGTTGGGAATCCATTAAGCATTAAAGCTCTATAGTGAGATTATGCATCATTACTTTCAGTATTCATGGCCATTTGAGTAGCAGGAATCATTTTCTCAACTAGACTTAGTGGGTAAATGAAAATGTTTACAATGCAAAGGTTTATGGCTTGTCTTATTGTGATGGTGGTTTTTGCATCTTTTGGCTTTTCTCTCTACAATTAAATTGAGGCATTAAATATAAACCTTTCAAAGGGAAGGAGAGTAAAAAATAAATGTTAACAGCAAGATCATGGAATTTGGGACTTCATTACAACTCTCCAAATTCTGATCAAAAGACTCACTTCAGAATTTAGAATTAGGAGTATTAAAGAATGACTAAAATAGCTGAGATGGATTCCAGTCAATGACTGGTTTGACATCACCTATTTCCCTAAGAGAATTTTTTTTTCTCAATCTTTTAAAAAGACAGCAATTAATATCATTTAAGTTAAAAGATTACTGGGTGGGCATAGTAGCTAAAGCCTGTAATCCCAGCACTTTGGGAGGCCAAGGCAGGCAGATGACTTGAGGTCAGAAGTTCAAGACAGACCCTGGCAACATGGTGAAACCCTGTCTCTACTAAAAATACAAAAATTAGCAGGGCGTGGTGGTGCATGCCTGTAATCCCAGCTACTCAGGAGGCTGAGGCAGGAGAATCGCTTGAACCTGGGAGGCAGAGGTTGCAGTGAGCTATTGCACCACTGCACTCCAGCCTGGGCAACAGAGCAAGACTCTGTCTCAAAAAACAAACAAACAAAAACAGATTAACTATCGTGGCTGTTTTTAATGTTTTTAGGGATCACTTCTCTCCAGAGTCTAACACAGAAGGGTGAGTTGTGCCTACCCAGTATCTTGGATGCTGTGTGCTCCAGAGTTCCTGTAATGAAAATGATCTCTGCCCCATCAGATGGACGATGAATTCGGTGGTGCCTTCTCCCTCTCTGTGGTTTCCATGTTGCTAATTGTCAGTGCCTTTGGTTGTAGGCAGAATACTTCTACGAATTCCTGTCCTTGCGCTCCCTGGATAAAGGCATCATGGCAGATCCAACCGTCAATGTCCCTCTGCTGGGAACAGTGCCTCACAAGGCATCAGGTGGGTGGTCTTTGCCTGAGGAAAGGTTTACACTTAAAATGTAATGATGATGAGAATATTTAAGATGCAAATGTCCTACATCAGAGAGGTTATGAAATGTTTTCCTGAAGAGATCTGTTGATTTTAGGACAGTTCAATTGTTACTCTTTGGGCAAAGGATTAAGATGGGAGTGAAGAAATGATGGTTATTTAATTTTCTAAAGATTCAGAATAGCCCCAGCCCAGCCCACACTAAGTTCATAAATGATTCAAGACTTTTTAAAGAAAAAAAAAGAGAAAGAAACACATCTGGTGAGATATATTTGACCAATGTATGGATTAATGAGATACACAAAAATGTGGCAAGGATACAAAGTAAGTGATTGGGGGGCAAATGGGATAAGTCAAGAAAATTCCCCAAAAGTTAGCATTGTATTAAATTAGAATTTGAAGGAGAGAAGAGACATGGAAAAGTGAGAGAAAGGGGTTCAACGTTTCATCATCCTTCTTTGCTAAGAAAATAATAGTATGTGATATTTGTTTCAAGCTTTTCAGCTTACAACAGACTCACTCTTGCATTATCTAATCTGAATGCTGGGAGTGAGTCAAATCCAGAATTGCAGCTCTATTTTCTAAATTAAAAAATTAAGACTTAGGAGATTTGACTGACTTGCCCAAAGTCAAATATTAGGATAGTAATAAGCAGTAGGGTCGAGACTAGAGCCCGGGATTTCTGACTTTTAGAAATATACAGAGATCACTTAACATCCTAATGTATTTCCTTCTCATCTTTTTTCTCTGAATTTTTACATATTTGCGATAATATATATTTGGTTTTGCATCATGATTTATTTTTTGCTTTTAACCTCTTAACATAACCATTTCCTATGTCATGATGGATTTTTTCAAAAGTTGTTTTTAATGCTCTTACAATATTCTATTTTATGGATATACCATAATTTGCATACACATTCCCTTATTTGTTAATGATGTTGTTTTTAGAGTTTGAATATAGCAATATCACAACATTTTTTTAAACTAATGAATGGTAACTTCCACGCACATAGGAGCCCTGTTTTTTTGTTCACTGTGGCTCCACCCCAGGGCCCAGCACAGAACAGGTATTCAGAAAGTAATTGTTGGATTAATGTGCATACCAAAATCTTGGTGCTTATCTCATTATTTTGTTAAAATCGATTCCTAAAAGTTGAATTATTGTGTCAAATGATAGGAACTATGAGCTTTTTAAAGATTCTTAAAACAAATTGCCAAAATGCCAAATTACTTTCTGTAAAGGTTATCATACCCATTTTTACCCTGGTTAAGCAATAGGGAGAATGCTTGGCTTACTGTAATCCCATCAACATAGGTTATTAATCACATTAACTACTTTAGTGGCTCAAATAGTGAAAAGTCAGGCCAGGTGTGGTGACTCACACCTATAATCCCAACATTTTGGGGGGCTGAGGGGGGAGGATTCCTTGTGCCCAGGAGTTCAAGACCGGCCTGGGCAACATAGCGAGACTGTCTCTACAAAAAATAAAAAAAATTAGCCAGGTGTGATCGCACATGCCCATAGTCCCAGATGCTCAGGAGGCTGAGGCAGGAGGGTTGTTTGAGCTGGGGAGGTGGAGGCTGCAGTGAGCTATGATTGCACCACTGCACTCCAGCCAAGGCAACAGAGCAAAAAAGAAAAAAGTCAGTCTCAAAAAAGATAAAAGAAAGAAAAAGTAAAAAGTCATTCATCACAGTCTTCTTTTGGTATTTTTTATTCCTATTAAGGTAGAAAATATTTTCTTGTATCTATTAGACCACGAAAAATGTGTACCATGCTCATTTTTATATTGAGATAATAGTGTTCTTCCTACTGATCTGCAAAGCTTGTTGTATATTAGGTATATTTACCACTTATTGCATTTTTTTCAATTTAACATTTATATTTTATTTTATTTTGGGGGAGAATATGCAGAGGCTTTAAAATCCTATGTGGTCAAACCTATCTTTTCCTTTGCAATTTTTTCCACTGCATTTGTGTTTTGATACTAATTCCTATTCCAGAGAGCAGTTAAGTTATAACTTTCATATGCATCTAGCATTTTATAAAAATTTATTTTTGGAATATTATGAAATAAGGCTCTAACCTGAATTATTTTTGAATCATTAACTTTTTTACATGAGAGTTGAATTGATTCAAGATATGCTGTTTATTTCACATTAAGTTTTTCTACACATAGGGTGTGTTTAGAGATTACTCTTTATTTTACTATTGTGATAGTGGTAGCTTTATAGTGTTTTAAAATCATCGATGGCATACTCTCTTTTTAAAAAAATTTAGTCTTATTCTTCTAGAGGAACATGAAAATAAATTTTGTCAGATGTCAAATAAAAATCCCCTTCGGAGATAATTTAAGTCTCTAAAGTAATCAGGAGATCAGATACTTTTACGAAGGGCATTTTCAGATTACGGTTATCTACCACTTCCAGTGGATCTGCCTTGTTGCATTCCAGTGCCATAAGAGTGGGAGACTAAATAAACACAGAGTTTCTCTTATTTCCCGACCTAAGTGTCATCGTGGGTGTAGACAGGAGGAGTATAACTTCAGTTTCTCTTTGATCATCACAGTGCTGCAGGTGTGACCAACAGCCCCCCTAGAGGATCTGTTTCTGACTTAGATGTGTTTGGGTTCTGGGTGAAGATTTATTCACCTGAGATGTGTAGCCCCCAGGACGTGAGCATCTATTCCAGAGATGTGGATACGCTGATTCCACTCAGATGGCATTGGTAGGGCTTTATTACCTTGTGGAGAAGAGAAAGACACTCCAGCCACCAAATTCTTGGAATATGGTCATCACGCAATCTCATGCCATGTCACATAATGTTTCTTTTTAGTTGAAAATAATTTTCTTTTTCTTTTCTTTTTTTTTTTTTTTTTTTTGAGACAGAGTGTCCCTCTGTCACCCAGGCTTGAGTGCAGTGGTGCGGGTCTCAGCTCACTGCAACCTCCACCTCCTGAGTTAAAGTGATTCTTCGCCTCAGCCTCCTGAGTAGCTGGGATTACAGGAGCATGCCACCATGCGTGGCTGATTTTTGTATTTTTAGTAGAGATGCAGTTTCACCATGTTGACCAGGCAGGTCTCAAACTCCTGACCTCAAGTGATCTGCCTGCCTCGGCCTCCCGAAGTGTTGGGATTACAGGCATGAGCCAGCACCTGGCTAAAGATAATTTTCTATAAAATTCTTCTTGATCATATTTTTTGCTCTTTTTGTTTTGTTTTGTTTTGGAAGCAGTCAGAATAAAATAAGTACATAACATCTCTCAATTTCTATTTTATATTTTTCTTTTTTTCTGATTAATAAAGGAATATAAGCTCATCATAGTCCATTAAAAATACATTAATTAATTACCAGTTATACCTACCTGCTCAGCTTCTGGTAAATCTTGCGTCTTTGAATTTCTAATTTAATGCTTGTATCCTAAGTGCTTTTTTCACTTTTTGTGTCTAGTTCAAAAAAAAAAAAATCTTACTGAAATTCTACTTCTTAGGAAATTGACACATAAGATTTTGAACATATGATGTGAGGATATTTTAATAGATCATGTTTAGATAGAACATCATTTTCTAATAATTTAGGTTCTTTATAAATAATAAATGTAGAGGAAAAAGTGGGTGACACTTTGGTCAACCTGAAACTAAAAACAACAAGCCTTCTTTGGGAACCAGGTGATAGGTACACTTATGCCCATGTGTGCACACAGACTTGCACACACACACATCCTTTGCATATACAACTCCCTCACCCCACCCCACACACAGTCTTTTAGAAGCAGATGTAGGATTTGTTTGTAGAAATGCAGGTGCAAGAAGTTTATGGGAACCTTAGACTATTGCAGGGCAGTTACTCATTAGCCTCATTAGCTCAGTCCCTCCAGTAGAAGTGAAGGTACCTTGCATTATTAAAAAGTAACCAAATCAGTGTGTCTTTGCTCTTAAGCATCCAGGTAGCATTCATTATTCTACAAGGCTATTTTATACCCCCAAGCTGCTAAACTGTTCTTTTATCCTACAGACTCCTATATGCCTAAACATTGCATGAAAAAAGAAAACTCTTGATCTTTAACAGTTATGAAGTGCCTGCCTTCTGGCATCAGAAGAGAACAAAAACAGGAAATACAAACTTCAGGGTGGTTCAGTAAAATTACTGAGTTGTATAACAAAAAACAGTTTCATGAAGCCAAGACTTTGCCTCTTTGAACACTCTCTTTTTCTGACCATGAAACCAACAGAGCAGTGGTGTTTCTCAACTAGGACTTTTAGGAATCCAATGTCTACACTGTTAAATGGGTGCTCATGCTGGAGAGACCATCTTCTTATAGGTGACCTCAGTTCTTAGCAGAATGTGAAGCCCAGAGTTTGTGCTAAGTATTTGGTAAGAGAATGAATGGCTGGCAGGGCAGCTTGAAGGACTGATGAATATTTATGTTGGATATTTCTAGTGATGTAGCGGTTCACGATCATGTGGTGTGGAGGATGGGCTCTTGCCTGCCTTTCTCATCTCTTGCCTTGTTATAAGGACAGAGACTCAACTGACTGGAGGCTGAGGCTATCTGAGCACCATGCCCATCTGTGTGTGGGAGCAGTGTGCAATCAGAACAAATTTGCTGCTTTCTTCTGTAGAAGAGTTAGTTGATGTGCAATCAATTGCATATCAGTCTGTACTTCAATGCTGTGAGTTATATTCAATCTGCTTTAGTTTTTCTGAGTTGTTTTAATTCACCTCGTTTAGATTATACATCCTGTTCTGCACTGGAATTCATATCCGGCCTAACTTCATCTAGCGTTTGGGAACAGTGGCTCTTTACTCATATGCCTATTGTTGCAAAAATACATGACTTTCACATTCCTGTTATTCCTCAGAAGCAAAGAGTCTCTCCTTTTTCTGCCTTTGATGTCTCTTTTTCTTGGTGCATCTCTGAGTGCATGTTGCTAGTATTTTATTCTCTACATCTCCCACCATCTATGGTGAATTTCTGTCTCTGTGTATATGTGCAGGTATGTGCATGTGTGGAAGTGCAAGTGTGTGCCTGTGCACACAAGGTATATGGTTGTGTCTACCATAACATACATCACATCTGTTGGTACCTAGTTTGTGACAGACAATATGCTAGATGCTGAGATTACAAAAACAAGATATAGTTCTTGCCTTTAAGAATTCTCATTCTTAGCAAAGGATGCAAACCATAATTAAATCATTACACCACAATGAAATAATATATATAGGTGTTTGCAAAATATATAAATGTAATTATATAGGCAAAGGGTGTTAGGAAAGGCTAAAGAAAGCAAGCACTATTTAATTTTGGCCTTGAAAGTTGAGTGGGAGGACAGTAGGACAGAAAACACAAGAAAGAACATTCCAAGCACCTGGGTGTGCAGTAAGGAAATTGTGGACATGCACCACACATTTGGGGAACTGAGAGAAATAGTTTGCGCAGAGCACAGGGTTGACAAAAGGCAATTACTGGAGATGCAGCTAACTAAAGTCAGATTTTGGTTTTTTAAAGCAAAATTCTTTGAAAACTTTTAAAAGGTGTTTAATTATAAATATTATTACCTACATGGTCTTATAGGTAAAGTTTATATAAACAGAAAGGAAGAAAAGTGGGGTTTGCACAAGAGGAAATAAAATTTTTACTTTGTGTTTTAAAATTGAAGAGTGGGCAAGTGTAATGGTATGGTTTACCACATCTTTCTGTAATTCTCCTTTTACATTAAAAATTAATTGTTGATCTGGCTCAAGATGTCCTCAGTGAAAAAAATAATAATTCATTGAAATTATAAGCTAGGTACCTCCTAATTTCTAAACTTTATTTCCTAGTTCTTTACAAATCATTCTGCAGTAGGGTTCAGGTCATAACTGTGCTTACATGCCTTCTATTTCCAAAGAGGTAGAAATGTGCAGGTAAAACTTATATACCTGGGCTGATGGGATTTTTAATGTGTTCACTTTTAACTTGAAGCTGAATTTAAGGGCTAGAGTTATTATGCACAAATAAAATTAGCAAAAATTGCAAGCCTAGAGTATATTAGGTCTTTAAAAAATATAAGAAGGAAAATATTTCATATCAGTTATAACAGTAATTGAATATAACTTTAGTAAAATAATTTTTAGGGATATCATTTCTTTTGGTTTACTAAGAAAATGAAGATACTACATCTTTAGTTATCTGCCAAAATTGCTTGCAGTTTTTCTATTTTAAAACTATCATTAGATTTTGCAACCTCACTTTTGTTCCCTGCAATGGTGGAAAGCCGTATCTTCTAGCATCACCACAGGCCTAGGAACTCTGTGAACATGTCCTTACTTTAATTGACTTAAAGATTATGTTAGCAAACCACACACTTTTCTTTCTTTCCTTTTTTTTTGATGGAGTCTTGCTCTGTTGCCCAGGCTGGACTGCAGTGGCTCTATCTTGGCTCACTGCAACCTCTGTCTCCTGAATTCAAGTGATTCTCATGCCTCAGCCTCCCAAGTAGCTGGGATTATGGATATATGCCAACACACCGGCTAATTTTTTTACTTTTAGTAGACACGGGTTTCACCATGTTGGCCAGGCTGGTCTCCAACTCCTGATCTCAAGTGATGCGCCTGCCTCGGCCTCCCAAAGTGCTGGGATTACAGGAGTGAGCCACCGCACCCGGCTGCAAACCACACACTTTTATGTGAGCACTCCAAGCCCTCTAGAAGCATCCCCTGACAACTGACAACCAGAGCTTGTGAACACGTAGTCATAATTTAACTGGATTTGTAGACGGTCTTTCAGCACATCTGAAGATGTGGAAGAACTAATAATTGTTCTTAACTAAATTTCCTACAAACTTAATAAGACAGTTTTTGATATTTAACATCCAAGATATGTTTTGAAATTTGATAATGCTGGCAAGCAGAAATGAAGATGTGTTTACTGATAAGCATCTTCTCTTCCATACCAAGATTCTGGAAGCCAAAATAAAACTGAAGGGCCTTTTTAAAAGAATCAGGTGGGCTGCAAAGGAGAGGCTGAATGTGGTTCAGAAAAAAGATACACCTGGAAAATAATTTTGGCTGATGGCGTGCAGTGAGGAAGATTCTAAAAGTTCTATCTTTGAGTATCCGTTTAAGTTTTTCCATCTTTTTATGCCTCAAAGCAATTATTGGCCTACCTGTCCATGTAAAAGAGTCATAAGAAGAGTAAAGTTTTATAATGAACAAAGTATAAGTACAAAAAATTTAAAGAAATTACTTGTCAATTCCTTTGCTTCTTTCTGAAATAGAAATCTCCATTCATAAATGCTTTGTAAATTGGCATTTTTATATATGAGATTTCATTAAGCCAAGGTTTTCAATAGGGACAATTTTACTTTAGAACTTTAGACACAATTTTTTTGTTTTTTCTTTTTATTTCTGTTAAAATATATGTGTTTCCTTTTCATCATAATGATTTGCAATGTTAAAATCTCAAGTTTCAGGGGAGCTGGAAATGGGAGTCCATGTAATTTTGAGTATGGCATAGCAATGAACACTGACAATGCCAGAGCTGTAAGAGGAGTTTTGGGTTGCCAAAAGCACATTAAGAAATTGTATGACCAGCTTGTGTGCAATGGTTTACAGAAAAGGGCAGTCCAGTTTCCAGCTCATTTATTCCTATAAACCTAGGGAGCAAGTTTATAGACACTCTAAAAGGAAAAGATTTGTCTTAGCTTGATACAGTTTGCACAAGCTTGGCAGAAACCATAACCTGCCATGCAGAAATAAAATGAAGCAAAAAATCACATGTATACCCATTAGCAATATTTCTTTATATTCACAAGGAAGAACAAGAGTCTAGTGGATCTGCTACATCAGTCTTACCCAGTGGATATGTTATAATAACCCAGTGGGTGTTGGAAATATACATAATCAGCTTCTCAGCAAATGATCACATCTGATTTGCCCCATTTTCACCCAGTGACTTGTGGGTATCCCACAATGGGTGTCCTCCTTCCCTCTTTGTACAGCAATGTCTTCAGTTCCCAATCCCTGCTTTGTGACTTCATTGTCAACACTTGCACAGGCCGAGTGATCATTAGACTCACAAGAAAGAGAAGTTTCTCTTTAAGAACATAAAGCATTAGATATAACCCTATTCATGAGATTATTTCATCACATCAAACTCTCTTCTAGATGCCTGAGATATGGACACTTCTTATTAACAAACAGCCTGAGAAAATATTGACTTCATTAACTCAGTCCAATGATTGAACTCTAGTCTGAGTCGTAAAATATTTTCAAAGAAGATATTTTGTCACTTTCACATACACATAGTAAACATAAACCAGTGGGGTATTGCTCATCAGGCTTTATTTAAGGGATTATGAAATGCTGATTTCTAGCCCTTTTTGGATTATATGGAGGCTGATGAAGATGCCACAAAGTTTCTTCCCCGAATCAACCGCTTTTTATTAATTTTTGTTTGTCTTTTTGTTCTTCCCATGCTACACTGACGTATACATAATTAACCACTTCATGATTCTTCTTTCCATCTTTAATTTCCAGGGAAAATATTTAAGATAGTACAAGTCCAGACTATGAACAGAATAGCCCCAATTCCATATTAATGAGGTAAAAATTAGAGTCATTCACTCTTTCTTCACCTGATATGATGCTCAACTTCTGTGGAGCCCAGATGCTCAAAATACAGTTCCTACTCCAGTGGAGATACAAGGAAATCCACAACATGTGAACATTTTTGCTTTGTCCTTTGACTCTCTTCCCAAGATTTCTGTAAAACTAGAATCAACTAGATTAACTATTTCTCCACACTTTCTCTTTTTTTCTTTTAGTTGTTCAAGTTGGTTTCCCATGTCTTGGAAAACAGGATGGGGTGGCAGCATTTGAAGTGAATGTGATTGTTATGAATTCTGAAGGCAACACCATTCTCCAGACACCTCAAAATGCTATCTTCTTTAAAACATGTCAACAAGGTAAGCACCGATGGTGATTCAAGAGAAGACATGTTGTAAGGGCTTAAGTGTGATTTGGGCCAAATATTTATATCTATACACACACACACACACACACACACACACACATACATACACATACATACATGGTTTTTTGGATGATGGCTCTATAACTACAGCAACGGAAGGAGGAGATGATAAGCACAAGATTTAGCAACAGTACTAAGATAGACTTTCTCTGACCTTGACCCCACTTTTAATATTAGGAATAGGAACCTTTTCAAAACACCTTTTCTTCCTCCTTCTCCACTTCTCCAACACAGTCGTTGGGAGTCCCAGTGTATCTCACCCATGGTCATGAATTTCCCCCTTTCTTGCTCTGTTTGCTCATGGCTAGGTGGGTCATCATTACCAGCATTCCCACTTGTCCCAAAGGCAACACTAATATAACCTCTAATGAACATCCACGGAGGACAGAGTGCCACCTCATGCCAGTGATCCCTACCAGGTCAAGGCCTCACTCAGTACCTCCCCACCACACCCCAGATGCCCATTTAACTATAAAGGCCCAGCTCCTTTCACATCCCCATACAAGCTTTTCTAGCTCAGAATTTAAGCTCTGGAGCATTTCAGTGCTCTAAAGATGTACCCATAAGTCATCTTACCCTCTGAAAGGGGAAAGGCAATACCATTCATTCAATTGCAGTGTGAATTTAACAAGGTACAGTAGATCCATAGGAGGAGATGAAGGCAGAATAAAATTTGCCTTACCTTCTTCCAAGAACCCCCTACTGTTGGAAATAAGGGAGGCAAAATCTTACTCTGCAGCAGATTTAGTGAAATCCAAGTGATATCAAGAGAATGAGTTGGAAGTACTGGTATTTGATCAATTATGATTAATTGGTGGGCTAAAACAGAAATGAACACTACTGTCTCACGCTGGCTGTGATTCACCCAACATGATTTCAAGGGTGTCCATATAAGCTTTGTTTCTCTCTGCTGAAGCTGAGTGCCCAGGTGGGTGCCGAAATGGAGGCTTTTGTAATGAAAGACGCATCTGCGAGTGTCCTGATGGGTTCCACGGACCTCACTGTGAGAAAGGTAAGACATGGAGCCGATTTCCCTTGCTCCCTTCCTAATGAACATGGATGTCATGCAGGAGCCCCATGTGGATTTTTAACACCTGAAATTATTTTCCTGGTCACCGGGGCAGAAAATTTTGGCACAATGCCTTCACTTTCTGTGGCCATTCCTGGCCATCTCCCCCAACTCGTCCCGCTTCACAAATACAGCCACTGTACTTTGGCATAATCTTATGAAAATTTTGAGGGTTTTTTTTCCTCCTCTTAGGTTGGGTTTTAAAAGCTAGTATCACCACTGATCTGAAATTGTTCCAAATAAAAGTAGCTTGATTCACAACTAAGAGTATATCTGAGTCATGAAGTTATGATAAGGCAAAAAAGTGGACGAAAAGAATTTGTGTAATAAGTACATCAATTTCAGGGAAATTAATTTTAAAAAATGTATGAAAAAAGATATAAGGAAGGAAATGAATATTAATCATAAGATGTTTAAATACCAAGAGCTTATCTGACTAGAGTAAGCAAAATATTTTTCATCTTCAAGAAATAAGAATATCCTGTGAGAGATCGTTAAAAAATAATTTTAAAATAAGTAAGAAAGAAGAATATTTTCATATTTTTCTTCTTTGCATTTATGTTGGAATTAGAAGATTAAGGAAATGGGGCAAAGTGAAAATATTTAACAGTTTTAAGAAGACCACATCTTAGTCAAAATGATTCTGGGGAAAATTTATTCAAGTATTCAAACGGAACCAATCCAAAAGTCATCTCTAAGAAATTGGCTGAGAAATTGAAAAATAGCCTAATTTATACCACAAAAATAATAGTAATATAGCAAACTTGTATCTCTGAAGAGTAATCATTTTAGAGTCAACCACAAAGCTTGAAAATGTAGACCTGTTGTATTATTGACATTTCAAAATGGTCCTGCTCCAAAATACCGTTTGGCCTTAATCAGGGTTCTCTCTTCCTATCAGCCCTTTGTACCCCACGATGTATGAATGGTGGACTTTGTGTGACTCCTGGTTTCTGCATCTGCCCACCTGGATTCTATGGAGTGAACTGTGACAAAGGTAACAGTTTCTTTTTAAGAAGAAAGTTATTTTTACTTTTAAAATGATTAGAATAAGTTACTTTATATATCCTCACTCTTCATAACAGCTCTGAGAGTGTATGGCTTAGGGTAAAGATGGCTGCTATAGTAACTGAAATCCCAATTTTAGTGTAGCATAATAGCAAAAGTTTATTTTCATTCACAGAATGCTCCAGTGCATTTTGCCTGGTCAGTGGGCAGGGCAGCTCTTCTCCATGCAGTGACTCAGGAGCCCAGGCACCATCTATCTATGGTCCTGCCTAGAGCTTTGGAACTCTCTAGATCCAGCCAATAGGCAGAGAAGAATTGAAGTAAGCACTGCTAAAAATTAATTAATTAATTAAAAAATTTAAAAGCCCTGGCGCAGAAGTTACCCACAAAACTTCCACACCTATTCCATAGGTATGAATTAGCCTCATGGTCCTACCTGGTTTCAGGAAGAAGAAATGTTGCCCCTGGCTGGACAGCTGTCTCCCACTGACATCTCATATTATGTGACAGGAGTGCAAATTTTTGTGAACAATTAGCTGGTCTGTGCCACATGGAATTTTAGTATGTCCTAAATTGGTTTTGTGGGTGAGCTTCTAAGGCTAAAATTAAACAACCTGCTCTACACTGCCTAACCTAGAAGTTTACTGACTCCCGATTCAATACTCTGCTCACAAATCACATCCCAGGAGATCGCATTCTTCCTTAACATTGCAGCAGCACAGCCAGATTTTACTCTTAGTAAATGGATTCAAACTTGGCCCTAAAATTGCTGAACGATTCATACTCTTTACAAGAGACTTGTTTATTTTGCCCAGTTCACATCTTTTAAGTGGAAAAAAAATAAAGACTATGCTGTGAAATTTGTATATTTAATAAAGTTATCTTTGTGTTAAAAATGCTAATTGTATGAATAGAGCATTTTTTGTCAATAAACATATGAGTTAAGATAGAATAATAAATTTTATCCTTGAAAAGTGTCTCTTTAGTGATCACTCAGTACCAAGTAAGATTGCCATGAGCAGTTTTTTGTTGTTGTTGTTGTTTTTAAAGGAAAGCTAAAGGAAAGAGCCTTCAGTATGAGTCAGAATAACTTCTGGTTGTTTACTCTTTTATGATGTACAAAGTACTTTCATACGGTTATGTGATTTTACTCTGAACATATTTTGAGATATGTAAAGTATTATCCATCTCATTCCTAGATAAGCAAAGTGAGGTTTATGGAACTTGAGTAGGTTGACCCAAATTCATATCCTGCACTGTACCATGTCGCCGCCCAGGCTACCTAATTCAGCCCTCGGTTCTTCCACGAGTGACTCTGAACCTGGGCAGCCAACTTGATCTCTCTGTGGACCATGCTTTTTCTATCTCTATACTTGGAATTAAGCCATTGACCCTCCTGTCCCTCACCCCTGAGCTATATATTATAACTATATTGAGATAATATGTGAAAGCATTTCTGCCTTTTTTAAAGTGGTCTTTTAAAACTATAGTATTGGATTAAAAATCATTTTTTAAATGTGTTTTCATAAAGATTAAGCACTAATTACTCTAATAAGAATTAACAGCCAGTGAGTAAAATTCATTATTGTGAATCTTTTTGTCTAAATTTAGCATTCAGTATCTCTGCTATTTTAAAACTGGGCATTCTAGAGGAGAATGAAACTCTTATTGCCTCAAAACTATTAATAAATAAAGCAAATCCTCCAGAGATTTAGTTGAAGAACTCATGTATTCATAAGAGACCATTTGTGAGACCTTCTTATGTAGGCATGGCCATTGTTGGTGTGGTTTGCATAATGGAGTGTCAATTGCAGTGTTTTTCTAGTGCTGTGGTGTCACAAACACCACATGGTCACTATTAAAGTAATATATCTATCTATATTCCAGTACATACTATATTTTATAATATTTTATCTTTCAAATGAAAGATTTTCCTACTCATCAGACTCCAGTAATTTTTTTATTCTTTTATAAAGTCTGTTGAAATTCCACTTGGTCTCACTGGAGATCTGGGAATATTAAAAAAAATCTTTTTCTACCTCAACAAAAAGATGCTTTTATTCTCCAGGAGGGAATATGTGGAGGCTCTGAAAAATGATTTAATTACTACTATGGAAATAGACATCAGCACTATGTATTTGAACAAATATTAAAGAATAACTTTCATTGGCCCTTGGGACATCACAGCCTTTAGGACCTAAGGATAAGCATTGGCCAGTGGGGCCTCAGCCCTAGAGAAAGATACTTCGTGTCTCTAGCTGCTTGTTTTTCTAATCAAGAATCATTGCACAACAGAAATGTAGAGAAGCTTGCTCATGACAATACAATAGCATACAAGTACTAAGAGTGTGGCCAAATTATGTAACCAACTTTGCCAAATTCTACAACTTTCTATGAAGCTACCAGGTTCATTGCATTCTACACATCGGTAATTGGGCAGTACCCATGGGGCATGGGCCAAGTGGGTACTGATCCCAAAGTTTTCCAGGGCACTGATCTCATCATTCCCTTCTATATCCCAGAGAAACGGAAGTGAGGAGACAGGACACACTTACAAAAACAACTGTCCAGCCTTAGCAATCCTCCAGCAAAGAGGAGGCCCCAAGAGCTGGTTCTCCTAAATCCTAAATCCTATACCAAAATGCTACAGCTCCCTTCCACATTAAGAGGCTTGATTTTTTTGTGACCTGTGTGAACAATGTAGCAAGACTCCATCTGTATAAAAAAAATTCAAAACTTAACCAGGCATGGTAGTGTACACCTTTACTCCCAGCCATCTGGGAGGCTTTGGCGGGAAGATCCCTTAAGCCCAGGGGTTTAAGGCTGCAGTGAGCTATGATTGTGCCACTGCACTCCAGCCTGGGAGACAGAGCAAGACCCTGTCTCTTTTAAAAAACAAACAAATAAAAAAAAAAAAAGAGTTTTAATTTGCCAAAGTGAGTACAGCACTTCCTTAAACTGGGAGATCTTTGTGATTTTAAACACAATTTATCATTTAAGAAGCATGATACTCATAGAACATTTTACTTTGTGGACTTTTTTTTTCCCCACAAAGAAAGCATACACTTAGAACTTTTGGATTTCTTTTCTGATTTTCCTACTGGAAGCTTACTTTAGCTTTTGTTCATCTATAGCCAATTTTGGCCAATTTTATATGGGACAAGAACAAATAGGTCATATAACTGGAATTGCTAAAAATCCAAGCTCTCATTTTAATTTCCTTTATAGAATGAGCCAACTTGTCTATTTTTAGATATTTCCTCTCCTCCTCTCTCCATTTCTCCATCCTGCCTCTATTTTAGGTGCTAGTGAGCAGTGAAATTCCAGAAACTGACACTGTGAGAGAGGGTTTAGGATGAATCACGAAATGTGATTACTACCTGGATAATCTGGTTATTGGGCTCCCACTATGATACAGCCAACTTCATCATCCTCTGGTCCCTGGTGTGGCCACACTCCTCCTACCTATGGGATCTCACCCGGGCCCAGTCTTTTTCTGAATATGGTTACTCTTTTCTCCAGAAGTCATAAAAGTATATTTTTTAAAAAACAATCTCATTAAGATAAATATCTGTTCATCTTGTCCTGAAAGAAAGTTGCTTTTTTATTTGTCAGGTCCTGATATTTATGACTTCTCTTTTATCTATTCCAAAGTAAGTCTTTTCCTTTTTACTCTTCCTTTATCCTCCAAACTGATGTTTACAAAAAAAAAATCCTTAGGTTTATACCATTCTTCTCCTTTTAAGGGCATAGCTATGTATAAGAAAATTAAAAAGCTAACTTTTTTTACTGTGCCTTTATTCACTGAGATGGAAACTCCTACTGGTGGGTAGTATATGATGTGTGTGGTCTCCTATTATGTTCTGGAGTCTGCACATAGGCAAGCAATTGGTTACAACTTTTGTTATTTGTAAAGCAGCTTATTTTATTCAGTCAGGAAATGGGCAAGTAGCAGATGCCTAAAAAATAGCACTTCACTTTAAGTGAAATTTGTGTTAGATTTAACCTACTGTCTAATGCAACACCCCTGTTACTCATTCTAACAGCAAACTGCTCAACCACCTGCTTTAATGGAGGGACCTGTTTCTACCCTGGAAAATGTATTTGCCCTCCAGGACTAGAGGGAGAGCAGTGTGAAATAAGTGAGTATTGACTTTCTGCCTTCTTTTGACTTGAGGGGACCTTAGAAACCCCATATAATCCCTTCATTTTATCAAGGAGGAGTCGGAAGCCCAGAGAGAATGAATAACTTGTCTAAGGTCTTAGGCCAGTGGTTTCTTTTTGCTAGATTCAGCTGCCATGCATTTTGGCTGAAGGTGGGGCAAAGAGTGACACAGCTCACCTCAGAGGACTCAGAAGAAATGCTCTCTGACTCGGTTATGTCTGGGTTTGGATTATTCAGCAGTTGCATTGTTTTCTGTTAGTCATTTTGTCCCCTCCTCATTATGTGGAACCCATAGCTTCAGACTGGAAATGTAGATCAGAGCTCTGGGACAGCTGGGATCTGTTTACCTACCTACCTGTTTCCCCTGCCGCTCACTGCCAGATATCCTAGACTAAGCCTAAGAACCCATCTAAGAGAAAAAGGTAGACTCAAGAAAAAGGAGAAAAAAGAGGCGCATAGCAATAAAAAAAAGAATGAAATAATAGCACAAACAGCAACATGAATGAACCACACAGATACTAAGTGAAAGTAACCAGACACAAAAAATTACCTATTGCATGATCCCATCTTTTTGAAGTTCAAGAATAGGTGAAACTAATGGATGACAGTAGAAACGAGAATTACAGTTGGAGCAAAAGGAACTTTATGGAAAGCTAAGTATCTTGATTGGTGAAGTGCCACACATCTGTTTATGTAAATAAAAATATCTGAACTGTAAACTTAATATTGGTACACATTATGCCTTTACTATATGTTTGTCATACTTCAATACACAAAAGTTAAAAAAGGGTTGAAATGTGGTAGCTTATCATTGTTTTCAGAATCAATATTCCAACTGCTTGTCCAGGCTCTGCCATTGACCAGCCATGTAGCTCTCAGCAAGTCATGTAGCCTCTCTCTTTAACTCAGAAATAACTCCCTCCTAGATTGCCTTACAATCCAGAAGAACAGATAGCACCAAAGCACATGCTCAAGAAAGAGCAAAAGGAAGGTCAGCCTGTCCACTAAGTGTCCTGTGTCCCTGCCTTTCTTGATATGTTGGTTGAGGGAAACTTGGTCTGTGTTTCATTTCCAGCTGTATCTGTAAAACACCACTGTTTGGTACAGCCGAACAGTGTATACAGTAGTGTATATAGTAGTGTATTGTAGATTGAAAGTTGAATAAGACTAAGTTCCTGTTTGAACTTTCAACCTCTAATTTATTTGTGGGTTTTTGTACTTTAATGAGTAGTGGATGAAGTAACCATTTTTATAGGGTTCAAATGAAATACCTCTAAAGTTTCCATAGAACATGTAATTAATTGTCTGGGTGTGGTTTCTATTCTTATTAATTACCCTTCCCGGATAAAGATATCTCTGAACTAACTCCCCTCAATTTTACCCTGTACTTAGTTCAGACTCTGCACACTTACTTGGTTCATGGTTATGAATCTTTGTTCATAGGCTCATTTTCCTTCATGTAAATATGCCCTTTCATGTTCTTAGGTTTACGAATCTTCTGTTGGCAGAGACAATGTTTTGTATTCTTGGTTTTTTGTTTTACTGCATCAAAAAATGTGGGTCTTTGAAAGCTCCTGATTGACCCTACTTCAAGTTTTATCCAAAACCTTTGCGAAGTTTCCTGTTTCTGTCACGGGAACTACATTACCAGGAAAATATGGCAATGGTTCTTGAGTTGAAAAGTGCCTCCAAAGGTACAGAAACAAAAAAGTATCGTTGAATTATGTATTCTTATTTTTAATTAAGATATAAGTCACAATCACTTAAAACTCAACATTTTAAAATGTACCATTTGGGTTATTCACAAGATTGTGTAGCCATCGCCTCTATCAAATTCCAGAACATGTTATCATCCCCAAAAGAAAGTCTGTACCTATTAGCAGTCACCTCCCCTTCCCCTTTCCCTCTAGACCCTGGCAACCACTAAGCTACTTTCTGTCTCTAGACTTGCTTATTCTTAATTTCACATAAATGGAATCATATAAGATATGGCATTTCTTGTGTGGCTTCTTTTACCTGGGTTCATTCTAATGTTTTCAGTGGTTACCCATGGTGTAGCATGTATCATTGCATTATTCCTTTCTATTGCCAAATAATATTACATTTTATGGATTTACCACATTTTGTTTATTTATCAGCTGTTGGACATTTGGGTTGTTTCCACTTTGGGGATATTACGAATAATACAGCTATGAAAATCTGTGTGCGAGATGTTTGTGTGGACGTTTCCATTTCTTTGGAATATTTACCTGGGGGTGGAATTGCTGGGTCACGTGGTAACAACTTTTTTGAGAACTACCAGACTGTTTTCCAAAGCAGTTGCATCATTTTACATTCCCACCAGCAGCGTATGAGGGTTCCAGTTTCTCCACATCCTCACCAGCACTCACTGCTGGCTGTTTGTTTTTTGTTTTTTTAAATGAAATGTATATTCCGATGTCATCTTTATTTTCATTTCTCCTGACCTCTATCAAGAATGATGCCATCTCACCTGGCTGCAGTGGCTCACGCCTATAATCCCAGCACTTTGAGAGGCTGAAGCAGGCGGATCACCTGAGGTCAGAGTTAGAGACCAGCCTGGCCAACATGGCAAACCCCCATCTCTACTAAAAACACAAAAATTAGCCAGGCGTGGTGGCAGACACCCGTAGTCTTAGCTACTCAGGAGGCGGAGGCAAAAGAATTGCTTGAACCCTGGAGGCACAGGTTGCAGTGAGCCAAGGTTGAGCCACTGCACTCCAGCCTAGGAGACAAGAGCAAAACTCCATCTCAAAAAAAAAAAAAAAAAGTAAAAAAGAATGATACCATCTCAAACTTTATTCCGAGTTGATTGTGAGATATGCTTGTAGGTTAACAAAACTATGGTTAGAGGTATCTGGATGGATGCTGTGTACATTCATCTTGTTATGTAAGACTCATGGATTTCCCAAGAATCTTTAATGAACCTTCAGTTAAAAAGACTACCCAAATTATTTATAATTTTTTCTAATGCAAGGATTATTAGAAAAGGATTTTAAAAATAACCGAGTGGGTTCTTCTTATAAAAGTTCTCAATATAAAATGTTCTCTGTTTAAAAATTTTAGAATATTGGAGAAAACAATTAAAAATCACCTATAATTCTAAAACCCAGAGATGACAATTGTTGGCACTTAAAAACCCTTTTATCTGTTTTCTTCATTAAACTGTCACTTCATTAAACTGATAATTTAAGTTATCCTACAATTGCATAGGTAGAAGAAATGTAATGTCTTTATTTTGTCAATGTATTCTTATTTCATTCTTCTTACAAGGACTCATCCATTGGTTATAGTAAAAATGCCACCAGCTGAAACTTAGTCAAATCTGTTTGTCTTTAGGCAGGGCTTAGTCTATTTTTTTTTTTTTTTCTTTTTTTGAGATGGAGTCTAGCTCTGTCACCCAGGCTGGAGTGCAGTGGCGCCATCTTGGCTCTCTGCAACCTCTGCCTTCCAGGTTCAAGCGATTCTTCTGCCACCGCCTCCCGAGTAGCTGAGATTACAGGTGCCCACCACCACGCTTGGCTAATTTTTTTACATTTTTAGTAGAGACAGGATTTCACCATATTGGCCAGGCTGGTCTTGAACTCCTGGCCTCCAGTGATCTGCTTGCCTCAGCCTTCCAAAGTGCTGGGATTACAGGCGAGAGCCACCATGCCTAGCCACGGCTTAGTCTCTTTAAGTAAAAATGTGCCATCTCTCAAGCTGACTCAGTTTTCCACTATTTAATGGGTAGAATTTGGTTGCAAACTATTTTCAGGAAGAAGAAGTTCATATTAAAGATATTTCCAGGATTATGAATTTTAAAACTATCAGATCTTCATGAATTTTGGCTCCTATAGTCTTTAAACTAGTAATAGCTTTCGAATGTCTAACGTCTCCTGCAGTCACATTTCTGTTGTGTAATAGCCAGGAGAGAACGTCCTCCTTCCTGACTGCGGTGAATCTAAGGGTCCTCACTTCCCTGTTGCCATGAAAACAAAAAACTTTGTGAAGTCGATGAAAGGATTATCTCCACCAGTCATTTTCTGCATTATCCCAGTTACCAACTTCACCCCTCATAGAGGAGGAGAAAATTCGGGCTCACCAAGTAGTTCACATATGAGTACTCTCTCTTTTCTGCCATATAATTATCATCCTATACCTTGCTCACTTGAAAAAACCTGGTGCATTGCAGAGTACTGTGATATGACCCAATTTTGTGTATATGTTGGGGTCAGGTATTTATTTGATGCAGATGGAAATTTGGAGTTAGATATTCCTTCTTTTGGGTGAGAGTTGAGATCTTAACTAAACAGTAAATGGTATTCTTGTATTCAAACCTGGCAAAAAAAAAGGACCCTCTTTTGATCAATGAAGAGCTGATATTCTGTTATTAAGTTTGTTTTAATACCTGTTTCTGGAACACCTCTATGCAGAAAAACCTCAATGTCTAACGGCATTCCAGGTTTGTGAGAGACCCTAACATCCCAATATTGTTATGTCTATATTGTCTCCACAATGACTAAATACTGCTTTGGTCTACTTATATATGAAGAAAGTCCTTTTAGGTAAATAAAAAGATAAAGTGTTTTCAGTAGAATGATTTTCATAAAGAATTTACTTCTTGTTTGTCAAGAATAGTACTTGTCAGTAAAATATATGGGGGTTGACTTCTTTCACAGCTTTCTTCGGCAATAAAAAGAAGGGCTTAGAGAGTGAAAGGCGGGTTGGTTTAGGATAAATTTTCATTACTTCTCCTTATGTACCTAGAAGCCTTTGTAATGAGTGTTCTGCTAAAGTGAATAAAAAGAAAAGAAAAAGAACAACAAAAGCAATCCAAACTCCTCCACTACCAAAATCTACGGGCTACTCGCTGTCTTCAAAACATCTTATGCCAGGCATAGGATGTGGTTTCAGCTCTAGGTAAAAAGTACCTTATCTTCCACTTCTTCAAAAACTAGGACTTAGGATAGCAAATTCTAGATTGCAGAGGGATAATAAATAGCGTCTGGAGAAAGAAGTGAGAAATTTATTACATGATTTTTACACCTAGGGCCTTACTCCAGCTCTAAAATTCTGTGATTCAAAGATCTGTGAAAAGCATTCGTAATACTCGCTGGGCAAAGAGATAAAAGAAATTATGAAGTATCATTATGGACCTAGGGCATTCCAGGAAAATGCATTGTTGTGATATTGGGCACCTTTTGTGTCACATATCACAGCCTCTTGGCCAGCCTTGCACGCCAGCCATTGCCACTGCACCTCGACTTAGCAGCCCCATACTCCTGCTTTCCACCCACAAACACACTTTTGTGTTGCCTTTCCTTCCTTCTATCTCACCCTCCCATTCCCCCATTCCTGTTTCCTACAATCACTTCCCCAAATAAACTAGCTGCATGCAGGTCCTGCTTTCTGGGGAATCCTAGGCTAAGACTGTCATCAGGTACAGGTACAGACTTACTTTCAGAAAAAGTGACATTCAAAAATCAAAACTTGGCCAGGCACAGTGGCTCATGCCTGTAATCCCAGCATTTTGGGAGGTTGAGGTGGGAGGATCACTTGAGGTCAGGAGTTCGAGACCAGCTTGGCCAAGAAGGTGAAACCCTGTGTCTACTAAAAATACAAAAATTAGCTGGGCATGGTGGCACATGTCTGTATTCCCAGCAACCCTGGAGGATGAGGCAGGAGAATCACTTGAACCTGGGAGGTGGAGGATGCAGTGAGCCGAGATCCTGCCACTGCACTTCAGCCTGGGCAAAATAGCAAGATTCCATCTCAAAAAGAACCAAAACACAAAAATCAATACCCAGTGAAAAGATTATTTAAAGGGTTATTTACGTCATAACTTTTAGTAAAGTATATCTTAGCAAGTATTTGTGAGTCAGTTAAAAGATTATTCTGTTTATTAAAAAGTAATTGGGCTGGGTGTGGTGGCTCATACTTGTAATCCCAGCACTTTGAGAGGCCAAGGCGGGCGGATCACTTGAGGTCCGGAGATCAAGACTAGCCTGGCCAACAGAATGAAACCCGTCTTTACTTTAAAAAAAAAAAAAAAAAAAAAAGAATATAAATGCAGCATTTTGGCAACACATTTATAATCCAAAAGCATAAGTTAAAAATATTATCCTGTCTGTTCCAAAAACAAAACTCAAACAAAATAAAAGCCAGAGTAGATCTGAAATAAATTAAAATTGCCATTTAAAAGCATTTATCCTCTCAAAGCCTTGTAATTCCTTTGAAAAATGTAATTACCTCTGAACGAAGCACCAGGTTCCTTGTTTAGCTGCATTCTTCTCTTTTTCAGGCAAATGCCCACAACCCTGTCGAAACGGAGGTAAATGCATTGGTAAAAGCAAATGTAAGTGTTCCAAAGGTTACCAGGGAGACCTCTGTTCAAAGCGTAAGTACCCCATACACATTGCCAATCTGGGCTACTGGGTCGTTAAACTAGCAGGAGTCTCTCGCTACATACTTCTGTGCCTAGTGCATGTTGCCTGGGCATCACAGTTAACCTTTCTTCACTGACATATATGCTTCCTTATGTAGACGAGAGGCATGGTATGAAATCTGTGCATGCAAAAAAATGGATACTCACACATGCAACTGAATGTTTTAACTACAAGATGGTTTCTTGGTTTGGTTTTGTTTTGTTTTGTTTTTTGAGACGGAGTCTCACTCTGTCGCCCAGGCTGGAGTGCAGTGGCACGATCTAGGCCCACTGAAACCTCCGCCCCCCAGGTTTAAGCGATTCTCCTGCCTCAGCCTCCCGAGTAGCTGGGACTATAGGTGCCTGCCACCGCATCCGGCCAATCTTCGTATTTTTTTTAGTACAGATGGGGTTTCACCACCTTGGCCAGGCTGGTCTTGAACTCCTGACCTCGTGATCCACCTGCCTCAGCCTCCCAAAGTGTTGGGATTACAGGCATGAGCCACCATGCCCAGCCAGGTGTTTTCTTAAGGAAAATAAACTTCCATGCTCCAGCAGTTTCAAAATCCTACTGAATGTCATTTGCGAATGAAAAATATCATGCTTAAAGATCATTTGCAGGACTTTACAAAAAGTCCAAAACCAACTTATGACTGGAGACTGACTTAGGAAAAAAAAATTAGAGGATGAAGCCAAAACTAACACATTCTAAAGAATTGCAAGGAAAGCAACTATGTAATTCTGTTGAAAAAGGAAAGCTCAGGAAATACTCTTTTTATTTCCTTTGATTCTAGCTGTCTGCGAGCCTGGCTGTGGTGCACATGGAACCTGCCATGAACCCAACAAATGCCAATGTCAAGAAGGTTGGCATGGAAGACACTGCAATAAAAGTGAGTGGGAGAAATAAAAAGTTGTAAACAAGGAAAAAAAATAAAAATAAAAGTGAGTGGGAGACCAGAAGAAGAGCCAGCCTTTTCACTTCTGTTTCTTGGCTTCAAAGGCTAACAGTCAACCTATAACTCAGTCTTGCTTTCCATTTCATTAAAAGCAGCTTTTTCTCTGCCTCTTCTCCCCCACACTTCTCCACCTCTTTAAACTTTAGAGTCTAAGCTTTAGTGTGTAAAGAGTAATGCATCTTTGTAAAAGATCACATCTGTAAAATATCACAAATATTTTCTAGGCTAAATTAGTAATACAGGTTGATTTGGGGTAATACAGTATGTTAACTATGAAAGAAATGACACATGAAATTAAGATTTTAAATCAAATGTAGAATCAGTATCTCCTTACCTCTGATTTTATAATTCATGATTTGTCAAGTATCATTATAAAACATGAAGCATTTTGCTTCTTAAAATACTTAAATCGTATTGGTAATAGTAAGTAAATGAGTTCTTTTGAGGGAAAGAAAAGGTTTATAAAGCTGTCTATGGGAGAGATGTTATAATGGAGTTGCATTTTTTCAAAATTTACTACCAAAAATGAGCTAGCTATGTAGATAAACAGCTGGACTATTTTAGACACACAATGAAACTTGCTAAATTCATTCAGTATTGATTGTAGTCTCTCCTGTGCTAAGCATGAATCCAAGCACTGGGGACACACCAGAAAAGGCCCTGCCTTGTGGAGTGGGCGGGACAGTCAATTAGCAAATTAACAAAACAACACAGTTTCAGCATTTCTGGCAGCTAGAACTCAGTCTCCTAAGCATGGGCCCACTGTCGACTTTAGTTTGAAAAAAGGAAGACTTTAGTCACACACCATACTCTTCAAAAACATGATTCCAAGCTGGGAGTGGTGGCACATGCCTGTAGTCCAAGCTACTTGGGAGGCTGAGGCAAGAGGATTTCTTGAATCCAGGAGTTTGAGATCAGCCTGGGCAACATAGCAAGACCCTGTCTCTAAAAAAAAAAAAAAAAAAAAAGCAAATTCACAAAATTCCAGGTTGTGTCTACCATATTATGTCTCCAAAGTAATGGATACAAATTGAACAAATCACTCACATATCAGATGTTTTCCTAGATCAATAGTCTCCAAAGGTTGGTACATGCAACCCAGTGAGTGTGGAAATTATCCATTGGGGTGCTAAAAGAATATACTACTTTTTAAATATTTTTTATATTTTAAATTTGATTTATATTTATATATAAATATACATTTAATATACTTATGGTAGTCTTTCTAATTTCTAAGTTTTGCTTATATTTTACAATGTTCATATTGTATTAGTTTAATGTATCTATAATAAGTGTATATGTAGTTATACATGTGTTTACTTTAAGCTAGGTTGGTATCTGGTCTAGGTTATATGTATTAGTCTGTTCTCACACTGCTATAAACAACTTCTGGAGACTGAGTAATGTATAAAGGAAAAAGGTTTGACTCACACTTCCATATGGCTAGGGAGGCCTCACGAAACTTACAATCGTGGCAGAAGGCAAAGGGAGGCAGGTACCTTCTTCATAAGGTGGAAGGAGAGAGAATGACCATAGAAGAAGCTTGCCGAACACTTATAAAACTGTCAGATCTCGTGAGAACTCACTCACTATCAGAACAGCATAGGGGAACCAGCCCCATGATTCAATTACCTCCACCTGGTGTCTCCCTTGACACACGGGGATTATGGGGATTACAATTCAAGATGAGATTTGGGTGGGGACACAGCCAAACCATATCACTACACTAAGCCACTGATTTGATGCTTTTTTACCCACTGAATTAACTGGATGGTTGATTAAATTGCCTTCAGGTGGACACAGTTTAATAAGCAGTGCAGCTCCTCTGGAAAATCGCTTCTCACACAGTGGGAATGGTTGAATGGTATCCCTGCTAGGACATACTGATAAGGAGATCTTCTTTGGACTAAAAGACCTATAGGAGACTCAATATTTCTAGTGCCATTTTGGAAAAGAGTAAACTGAAGCCCTTATGCCACCCTCAACTGGAGACAAACCCTGAGGCTTGTCTCAGAATCAAAATAACTTTCAAAAATCCTCAAGCCTAGTCCAGACCACACATCCAAGGACTTAGTTACAAAGGTCTTCTAAGACTCACATCCAGATCCCAGTGATACCCACAAGTGATGAAGAGGGGAGCACAAGGACACTGTTACTTCTGATGCACCCAGCCATTCTTCCAAAGGGAAGGCAAGTTAGGGGCCCTCATGTGGTAGATGATCCCTCCTAACAGGTCTGCCAGCCCCCAGATAGCACCCCCACTTGGAGATTATGCTGCTGAAAGCTTCTGCCATCAGTGTGCCTCCTTCAAATCCAAGCATTGCGTGCCAAGAAGATGATCTGGTGCTTGATTCAAATGCAAATGTGTTTTCCAGGAGAGGTCACCCAGCCATTTTGTACATTAACTAAAATAATTGAGCTGAAAGAAGGGGGTTTATTTTGACTAGAGGGAGGTGACAAGGAAGCTCTGAGGCATAGAGTTCTGCTAAGAACATACTCCCAGTGGGATGACACGTTGGGAGGTCCAGGGACCGAGGCATGATGGTGGGGAGGAGGATACTGGAGACAGACGTCCCCGCATAGGCTCACCCTCGCCAACAGGAAGGTTTGGGCTTCATGGGTCACAGGCCAAGCAGCATGGTGGAGATTTACTCCAGCTCATTGCTGGCTCAAGTTTTGACCACTCCACGAGCTACTAAACTACATACTGACAATTCAAAGGAACACATTCAGGAACAAAGTATTCTGTTCTCAGTAGCTGCTTAATGGCATGTTTGCATTTAAAAACACAAGGAAGAAATAAATGCTGAATTTAACTCTGACACACAAGAAGATGGAGGCAGACTTTTACAATGTAATTTGCTGCCTTGGATCAGTTTTAGGAAATGAGAAATGAGTCACTGCCCCTGAGCATCACCCTAAGTAGGAAGAAGGGAGGTCTGAAGTTGTGTAACTTAGCACATTCCATTTACAACCCATCTGGAAACAGATGGATGTCCACCTTGACCAAAACACAAATCTCCATTGATAAGGAAGAGTCAGTTCAAATCTTAACCTTTTCCCTAACACATATAATGGAAGTCCTTAATTTTTATAGAATTCCTGTCCTATAAGTGCAATAGCCACACCCAATCATGTGATCTTTATGAAGAGTAGGGTTGTCATATTGAACTGGATCAGTATCAGCTAGGTTAGGTTTGCAGTGCAGTGAAAAGGATCAACGACCAAATCCGCAGCTGCATTCAGAATTTCAATGCTAGATCCTTACCAGCCCTTGGATGGAGACTATGCTTCCATTCAGTCACATTCACCCAGATTTTGCATCAAGAGTTTCTGCATGGCCAGAATACATAGGGAATGAGAAATCCAATGGAAACCTGGTTTCATGGAGTTAGTAAAATGGGTTGCTCTTAACAGAGATCTCTTCATTCAGGTAGCTTTTTGTGGTCATTGCAGTTTTTCATTCTGGATTGAAAAGGCAAAAATGGACTTCATTTGAATAGTTAATAATGAATCTGAAGAGCCCGATTTGTAGTTTCTTTCTTTTTAAGCTGTGAATAATTTTGCAGGGTACGGAGCCAGCCTCATACATGCCCTGAGGCCAGCAGGCGCCCAGCTCAGGCAGCACACGCCTTCACTTAAAAAGGCCGAGGAGCGGCGGGATCCACCTGAATCCAATTACATCTGGTGAACTCCCACATCTGAAACGTTTTAAGTTACACCAAGTTCATAGCCTTTGTTAACCTTTCATGTGTTGAATGTTCAAATAATGTTCATTACACTTAAGAATACTGGCCTGAATTTTATTAGCTTCATTATAAATCACTGAGCTGATATTTACTCTTCCTTTTAAGTTTTCTAAGTACGTCTGTAGCATGATGGTATAGATTTTCTTGTTTCAGTGCTTTGGGACAGATTTTATATTATGTCAATTGATCAGGTTAAAATTTTCAGTGCATAGTTGGCAGATATTTTCAAAATTACAATGCATTTATGGTGTCTGGGGGCAGGGGAACATTAGAAAGGTTAAATTGGGCAAAAATGCGTAAGTCACAAGAATTTGGATGGAGCAGTTAATAATGCTGAAGTTACAGCATTTCAGATTTTATTGTCAGATATTTAGATATTTGTCACACTTTTAGAAATTGCTCTTAATTTTTAAACTCTCAATACAATATACTTTGACCTTACCATTATTCCAGAGATTCAGTATTAAAAAAAAATTACACTGTGGTAGTGGCATTTAAACAGTATAATATATTCTAAACACAATGAAATAGGGAATATAATGTATGAACTTTTTGCATTGGCTTGAAGCAATATAATATATTGTAAACAAAACACAACTCTTACCTAATAAACATTTTATACTGTTTGTACGTATAAAATAAAGGTGCTGCTTTAGTTTTCTGAGTGTTGTATGGAGGTGATCTTTGCACATGCTATCTTATGAAAATAAAGTTGGTTGCAATTTAGTGGTAGTTAATATTTCCAGTATCATAAAAAAACAAAGCTATTCCATTGTCTGCCCCTGCCTTAGCTCTTCAGTGTCAGCCCTCCCTCCCAGTTCTCTGACTACTCCAACCATGCCATACTGCTCTCTGTTGTCACCACCTGCAACACTATTTATGTCAGGTCTCAGCTTGTTATTTCTTTCAAGAATATCTCACATTCTCACTAAGTAGAATGTGTTAAATATCCCTTTAGTGGAAGACTTTCTCAAGGGTCAGAATGTTACAAATGAAAAGTGCTACCCTGTATTAAAAACCTATTGGTACCATGATTTGAGGGAGCCTAGCAAAAAACAAACAAACAAACAGCCCTATCAGTTCCGAAGTATAGTACATGGGTTATCTTACAATTCTATGAGGCAGGTATCATTATGCCATTTTACAGATCAGAAACTGAGGCTTGGAGATGGTAAGATCTCACGTGACAGGGACGGGGTTTGAATCTGTGACGTCTGACTCCAAAGCGTAACACTATGCTGCTCTCCCTCCTTCCTTTTTCTCAGCAGACACAATAGAACACAAAGCTCCACAAATCCTAGAGAGCAGCTTTCCAGCATATGTTATTCTGATTCTCCCAAGGGAATGTGGACTTAATTTCATAGATAGTCTAATGTCTACAGATTTTCTTCCAGTAGGGTGTGGCATGATCAGTTGTGTGATGTAGAGAGGTGACTTGATGACTGGAAGGGATCAAGGGAAAGGCTTTGGCTGAGGGAATGCATCTTTTGATGCAGTATAGGACCACAGCATCCTCTCTTCTAACTGGGAGAACCTGGCCTGTCAGCCTGTGATCACATAGACTTGGCAAAGCAGGCCAGGAGCCAGGGAACCAACATTGGGATCCCACTATGGGAACAACTCATTTATCTAAAACTATTAAGTAAGTAAAAATCCCAATCTGTGATAATGAAGATTAGGATGGTGGCAGAAAGTCAAGTTTGGCAATAGGATAATAATCATAGCTAAGGTATATAGTACTTACTTTGTTCTAAGCACTTTAGTTGTATTAACTAACAGATGAATAATAGAGTGGTAGGGAAGTTAGTCTGAAACAAAGGGACCAACTGCAATAATCTTGGTTGGTCATCTCTGAACCATTTGAATTGCACATTTCATTAGACATTTTTGAGCACATAGTCCTATATACGACCACTATTTATTAACATGGAAACTGTACTAATATATGCATTATAAAAGCCAGAAATGTTAAAGGGAATAGAAAAAATACAAATAGAAAGGCCAATAATTGTGACTTTATGGGACATGAAATCGTTGTTTCTGTTGTAAAGTTACCATACAACAGAAGGTGGATGGGAAGGAAGAAGAAGATGAAGGAGGAAAAGGAGGATAGTATCTGCACAAAACACCTCTAAACAAGAATTTAAAAGTTAAAGTCGTAAGGAGGTAAGGCAGATGTATACCATTGGCAAGATAAAGTAAGTAGGAAAAATGAGGCAAAAGGAAATAGTGTAGACAATAAAATTGGTGGAAGAAGGAGGATTGAATAAAAGGCATACATGAGTTCCTGCACACTTGTGAGAGGTGGACCATACACTTATCTCTCACAAGTGTGCAGAAGCTCATATGCACCTTTTGTCCTAACCTCATTCCTCAAAGAGGAAACCATGGTTGGTTAGGAGGCCCAAAGACCATAAATATGAAAACAAACTAGTTGCCAGGAGAAGTTAGACTACATGAGGTACTTCTATTTGGGCTAGATCAAGAGGTGTAGGTCTGTGGGAATGCTACTTTTTTGGCATCTCTTCAGGCTGATAATCTTTAAAATATTTCTTTCAAATTTATTTATAGAGGAACTGCGTGAAAAAAGAGGTGAGAAAGAAAATGCTGACAGTGTTCAGCTTCTCATCCACTATTCCAGACTATATGTCTCCAGGCCTAAAATTCTTTCTGCTCTTATTGCTATATTGAGATATAGCTAGCTAGATCGCTAGATAGAGTGATAGATAGATAGACACAAAATTTACATATTTATGGGGCACATGTGAGTGTTTGTTACATGGAAAGAATGTGTAATGATCAAGTCAGGGTAATTGGATTATTTATTATTTTTATGTGTTGGTACCATTTCAAGTCTTCTCTTCTAGTTGTTTTGAAATATACGTAATATTGTTGCTAAGTATAGTCACCCTAGTCTGCTGTCAAGCATTGGAATTTATTTCTTCTATCTAACTGTACGTTTGTACCCATAACCAACCTCTCTTCACTCCCCCTCTCCCCTCACCCACCTTTCCCAGTCTCTGGTATCTGCCATTTTATTCTCTTTGGCACAATTTTAGATTTATATGCTTGTGATGGCCCCAGATAACGTAGCCCTTAAGCCAGATCTCAGAGTACAGAAATGTCTTCTATGGTTCTCATAAAGAAGTCAGAGTGTCATGTAATACACAATGCTCTCAGTATTATGGACAGAGTAATAGCAGAGAGGACTATTTCTTTTCATATTCTTCAAGAAGGCACAAATCTTCACTATAAAGTACAGTTTCATAAGAGCATTTCTACCAAGGTAGCAGAGAAGAAGCGGATATGGCAAGGTGAGCAATGTTTAAATTGGGTAAAGAAGAAATATTGCCATTTCGAAAGAATTTCCTAAGGCAATAAAAAAGGAAGAAAGAAAAGAAAAAAAAGACACACATGACTATATAAAGAAAGGAGTTTTGTGGCAGTAATTCTTAGCTTATACAAGTAGTGCAAATATAAAAATTTAATAAGCACATTGAATAAATGAGCCTCCATATGGTTCAACATAAAAAATAGAAACCATATACAGGAAACAGACATCATAAACCAAAGTATTCAGGTGCTCAGTAAGATTTTTTAGAATTCTAATGTAAACTCTAAATGTAAATTGGTTTTGTACCTGTTTACTGGTTTATCATTGATGAGTATAAAATTACAAACGAAATGTAATTTTCATTGAGCTTTGGCATTGTGGGATTTTTCCTGGGCAACGTATTTGCCTCCCTCCTCATGTTCAGCTTGCACAACTGTTGAAATTACCTGACTTTTCTTGAAAGTCCAAACCAACTAGAGGTCCATGGGATGGCCAAAAACAAACAAACAAACAAAAAAACCTACTGAGATGACAAATAATCCACAAAATCCACAGAAGGATTACTAAAAGTTGACTCCCTGTAAGGTGAGTACTCAGCTTCCTGCTCCAGAGGACATGACAATGGCGAGTCCAGCACTGAGCATGGTCCTGAGCCTGGCTCAGGGGCATGACTGGGAGAGAAGAGTGAGAAGAAAGCAGAGGGCCCAAGCCACCTATAACCCAGGAGAAGAACACGCTACATAATTTGAGGGACCCAGAGTAAAAATGAAAATGTAGAGCTCTTTGTTCAAAAAGTATTAAAATTTTCAAGATGGTGACAACAGAGCATGCAACAAACATGAGGCCCTTCTCAAAGCAGAGCTCTGTGCAACTGCACAGTTCCCACACCATGAAGCTGGCCCTGCCCAGGAGCAAGTTCTTAGGTCCATGCATGAGAAGTTTGGGTAAAATAGAAAACATCCTCCTCTCCTTAGGCACTGGCCTCTTCCCTTGCCTTTCTCTTGGCTTCAGCCCCATAGCTGACTGTAAGAACTCAGGCCTTGAGAACGAAATAGTTATTAGCCAACAAACTGGTTATGTCAGTGACCATTTACCGAATTTCTTCTGAACTAATATTGCAAACACAAAATTAGGGAAGAGAGTAGAGGACAAAGTGGGGGGACAAGTATTTATTTGCTTTATGTTTTAGTCCAGTCAAATTGTTTGAACATCAGTTCCTGCTTAGGAAAGGAGTTTGTAGCTTTAAGTTTATAGCTCACAAGGGAAAGATATTTTTCAGAATTCTGTGAACAAGCTATTTTAACCCAAAAGATAATTTGGGGATATTCCAACTTATAGTTTCTGCTCTTTATTAGAAGAAACACACAGAAACCTGGCTGAGTTGGGATCTTAAGCCTTGTGACAAAAAATAAATTCATCCCCAAACATGGAAGCTTAATTCAATGAGAAGCCATATGACAGTCTTCAAAAACCCCCAAAACAAATGTCCCAAAGGCCTAAATTAGTCTTGCCTCATTTCAAGAAAACACCCAAAATTAAAAAGCAAATCTGCGATTTTTTTTTTTACTCTGTGAAGATGACCATTTGCTCAGAGTTTGCATTTGAGCCTAAAACATAACACGCTTGAGGAAAGAACAAAGGCATCCCCTGCAGAAGCAAAGTCACCCATGGCACCAAGTCTACTGGGCACCTTGTCGAAAAATGAATCCTTGGCTGTGTCACATGAGCTAAACCTAAGTATTTTACTGGAGTTGTAAAGAATAAGTTTTTGCTTTTCTGTCACTTGAATATTCTGCCCTGGCTTGTTTATTTGGATTCCGTACTACCTCGTTTCTAATCCAAAACCAGGCTGAAGAGGTGCTTCAGGGTAATGAACTGAGGTGGGCCTTAAGGCTACAGTCACCTGGCTCCACATTTAAGCCAATCTTGAAATAAGGATGTGAACACAGGTTATGCCACGACAACCCATATTGATGCAACTAAGGATGTACTACAGAAAATTACTGCAGCAATTGTGCCTTTAGAAGAAAAAGAAGGGTCAGGCACAGTGGCTCACGTCTGTAATCCCAGCACTTTGGGAGGCCAAGGTGGGCAGATCACAAGGTCAGGAGTTCAAGACCAACCTGACCAACATGGTGAAACCCTGTCTCTACTACAAGTACAAAAATTAGCTGGGCATGGTGGCATGTGCCTATAACCCCAGCTACTCAGGAGGCTGAGGCAGGAGAATCGCTTAAACCCAGGAGGCAAAAGTTGCAGTGAGCTGAGATCGTGCCATTGCACTCCAGCATGGGTGACAGAAAGACTACATCTCAAAAAAAAAAAAAAAAAAAGAAGAAGAAGATAAAGAGGAAGAAAAAGAAAATGACCTTTGAAACAGACCATCAGGGTGAAAGTGTCCACCAACGCTTTTAAGTGTGTGTCAAGCCAAGGTCAACATTCCGCAGATGTGCCTTATTGAGAGTCTCTGCAGAATGGAGTAATAGGAGAACTCATAAATTGGCTTTCTGCTAAGGAATGTTAGCCCAGCACAAAAGTAGTTTTTGAAACTTTTTAGAGAAACTCTCTGTGGAAATTTCGATTCACAGCATCTCTGTGAAAGGATTCAGCAAATCTACAGAGAAACTGAGGGCTAGGGTTTGCTGAAGATCACAAAACCACTTAGAAGCAGTAACAGCCCTAGTGTGAAGATTCCAAAATTGTGTCCTAGAAACACTGGTTGCTCAGAATATTAATAGGAGTTAGGTGAAAACAGGATTCTGGGGTCAAATATGTCTAGAAGATGAGGAATTATACTAAGTTGAGGGATGTCTTTACAGCAGCACTCCTCAGAGCCTTTACTGTGTGACTGTGTGCCATCATCTGTCAGAGGGGACTGGTCTGCAGCACCCTCAAACTTACTTCATCAAAGAGACTGTTCACCCTGAATTTATTTGAATGCTGTTTATATGCATGAATTTAAGTGAGCTGGAGTTAATTTATATCAGCTCGTGAGAGAGAATCTTGTTTAATTTTTAGGAAACTAATAAGCCAGTTGTTAAACTCGGCAATTATTAAAAATTAAATTATATGAATACAAATAAATAATTTTAAAAAGAATAATTTAGGAAATTTCATTCCTGAAGCATTTCCCAGAAATAAAATTCTATGCAGCATGCTTTGGGAAGCACACTCCTAGATAAGTAGTTTGAAGTCCTTAAAGTTGGGTCTTTAACGCACTCTTTTTTTCTCTCCAGAATTTACACTGTCTCTTTGAAGCTAATTCAAGGATGAGTGAAACTTGTCACTTATAAGATAAAGAATTTCTGGTATAAAGTAAATCAGTTGTTTTTACATAATTTATTTATCTTACCCCTAAATGAATTGATCTGTTTTTATTCTAGCTTTACTTACACATAGGAGCATTAGAAAACACCTCAATTTCTGCAAACTTAGGTATAAGTTTACAATTTATGGAATTAAACAAAAGGATAAATGGATCCTTATAATGATTTTATTTTTGAGACATTTAAGTAACATCCAACATCTAGGGGGCCCATGTGTGAATTACCTGTCAAGTACTTTTTTAAAGTCAGTTGCCTTTGGTATGCTTTCATGGTGATTTTGTCAATTCCTGATCTCCAGTTGCTTCTTAAATATTACTCAATTTTAAATCAGGGATGGAAGTGGTGATCAGAAAACAAAAGGTCACCAACTAAAGACAATAGGGAGCACAGATACCAGTAAGAACAGCAGATAGGAATAAAGAGACGAACCTTCAACACTTCCTCTCACAAGCTGATGGTTCTTACTCTAGATTCCCCAAAATGATGCACCTTAAGCTAGATTCCCCTTGCCTGTCCCCCTCTCTGGGCCCTCTCTTTATTCCTAACAATTGGCTCTTAAAATGATCTGAACACATCAAGCACTCTGATAGAGATGGAGTAGCTAACATTTCCTTCACTTTGCTACCAAATCTGTGCTGTTCTTGGGTGACCATGCCCTTAAATTTGAGTCTCTTCAAACAGTAATTAACCTTCCCTGGGCACAAAACAGGGTGGCCCTAGCTCAGTGTTAGTGCTAGGATAATAAGGGAATATGTCTACTTTCAGCCTTTGTAGAGCTCACCAGTCAAAGTAATTAATAGTAGTAGCAGTAGTAATTAGCTAATACATGCCATTTGTGTATGCAAGGCTTTGTTGAATGCTCTTTATATGCATGAATCTAAATGAGCTGGAATTAGCTTATATCAGCTCATGAGAGAGAATCTTGTTAAATTTTTAAGAAACTAATAAGCCAGTTGTTAAACTCAGCAACTATTAAAAATTAAATTATATGAATACAAATTATAAAATCAATAAATTACAAATGAATAAAAATTAAATTATATTAATTATTTTAAAAAGAATAAAAATACTGAAAATGAACTTCTTCCTAATTATTTTACTATTATATGAGGTTATTTACATTTATTGTATTTATATAAAGGAAACATTACATCATGGTTTCCAAACCAACTGGACACAATAAGAAATACACAATAGGCATTTAGGGCCCACCTGGATATTCTGGGATGAGCCTCTCTTCTCAAGATCTTTAATCACATATATCCTTTGCTATGTAATGTAATATTCTCACATCCTAGTAATTAGGACAAATGTATCTTTGGAGCCACATTCAGCCCACTACAGTCATCATCATCAATGACCCAAAACCTATGCATTGATTTAGGACTTCAGTAGGATTGCTGTCCTCAAGAAACCTACAGCCTACAGAGAGAGACAGAACTCATACCATTAAGTCAATCACAGGGAATACAAAATGATGCAGCCACTTTGGAAAACAGCTTGTCATCTTCTTAAAAAGTTAAGAAACTAGATGTTTGTGAATAAGATCTTGAGAAGATAGATTTACCATAAGAACCAGCAATTCCACTCCTAGGCTTATACTCGAGAAATCAAGGCATATGTACACACAAAGACTTGCATATGAATGTTCATAGCAGCACTATTCATAATAGCCAAAAGGTAGAAACAGCCCAAATATCCATTAACTGGTGACTGAATGAACACAATATGGTATATCCAAGGAATGGAACACTATTCAGCAATAAAAAGGAACGAGATGCTGATATATGCTACAACACGGATAAATTTCATGCTAAGTGGAAGAAGCCAGACACAAAGACCACACTTTGTTATGATTCCATTTTTATAAAATGCCCAGAAAGGGCAAATCTATAGAGACAGAAAGTAGATTGGTGGTTGCCTGGGGCTGGAGGGGCAGAGGGGAGCAGGTAATGACTGCGAATGAGCATTATCTGGGGATAATGGAAATGTTTCAAAATTAGATTTTGGTGATGATTGCACCATTCAGTAGACTTACTAAAAATCATTGAAATCTATACCTAATATGGGAGGTTTTCATGGTATGCAAATTATATCTCAATAAAGTTATTTTTTTTAAGTGAATGATAGCCTAAGACCATATATGCAAAGGATAAGTGAGTGATGCAAAGGTTGAAGAGAGGATATGAGTGTGCAGTGTGTATGTGTGTGTTTTAGTCAGATCTAAAATTTTGTTATATTTTCAATTCTACTAATAAAGCAAATCATCAGACATAGCATGGTATTGGGCTGGAAGACAAGCACAGTTGAGGAGAGGACCTGCCCAGGAGTATACAAAGAAAGGTAGGTTTTAGCCCCAGCCTCCGTGGCTCACAAGTCATCCTTTTCTGCATCCCTTTCATTAACTTTCTGCTCATCCTCCCTTGACCTGCAGCCTGGACACCTAGGGGTCCTGTGGCCTAGTGGACTCACTGAGCCTAACTTGGCCTAACACAACACATCACACAGAACAGTGGCAGTAGAACACATCACACCTCTCCATTCCCCCAGACGCAGCTCTCAGCCAGGCTTGCTGGGTCTCCTCCATCGGGTGAGGGAGGCTCTGGGAGACCAGATCTGCTTAGCCTGCTGTGGCCTGGCTCCAGCTACCCATAGCAGAATCATATCGCCTTTCCATGACCCTTTGGAGCCATCCCACAATATTCCCTATGGGTTTTCTCTCAGGAAGGCTGAAAGGAAGCTCTGGGATGTTTGTTTTGCTCTGATACACTATCAACATTGTCAAAAATGTTTCTTAAAAATGATAACTTTCTACATATTTGAGAATCAACCAGGAACCCTAACCTAAACTTTGTGTAACCCCCATACTCCAGGGGGTATTTCTCATAAATGAGAAAAAAATTACTTGTAAAAAGTAAAAAAGAATGAATCCCCCCATCTTTGAGAGTTTGAAACTTTTCAACTAAATAGGAAACATAGTGGAGATGGGCATGAAGTCCCCTTGTGCTGTCATATCTCTCTACATCTCAGGGCGTTGTAGAAAGCAGACTCAAAATAAATGCTTATTGGATTGATTCATTCAAAAGAACCAATAAGTACATTCCTCTTTTCTAAAATTCCAGACTCATATAATCACCAGCCAACTCCTTTTTGGAAGTCAAACAGGAAAAAAAATCATTCATTGAGAAAAAAAAAATGTATAGTTCCTCTAAGAGACAGTCCTTCTGAAAAGGAGCTTATACCTTGCTCTAGGTTGGTGTTTTCACATGTAAATGATTTCTTATATCACTCTAGAAACAAGCAAAAATGCCAGTGGTCTTAGCCTTTCTGCTAAGGTAACAAAGAAAAGTCTTTGGAGATGAAGTCTAGAAATTTTTCTTTCATATAACCACTAGGGATATTTTTGGATCTCTGAAAAGCCTTAAGATAGACTTGAGAAATTAGATACCTACAGTCAAATTGCAGGATTACAGGCTAGGCTTGGGTTCTCAAGTCACATGTCATAAAGATGTGAAGGCCATGATTTGGAGAAATACAGTTTATAACATATACTCTAATAATAATCTTTCTGAGGCCCCAAAATATCATGGTAACTATTTCATAAGGTTGCTAAGGGAATAACATGTGACATGCAGAGACTTGCACACAGAAAGTAGTATCCAATAAGTGGTTGTGTTAATGCTGGTTATTACTCCTTATAAAAAAAGAGGAGGCCGGGCGTGATGGCTCACGCCTATAATCCCAGCACTTTGGGAGGCCGAGGGGAGTGGATCACCTGAGGTCAGGAGTTAGAGACCAGCCTGGCCAACATGGCAAAACTCTGTCTGTACTAAAAATACAAAAATTAGCCAGGTGTGGTGGAAGGCACCTGTAATCCCAGCTACTCAGGAGGCTGAGGCAGGAGAATCACTTGAACCCAGGAGGCAGAGGTAGCAGTGAGCTGAGATCACACCATTGCACTCTAGCCCAGCTGACATAGCGAGACTCTGTCCCCACCAAAAAAAGAAAGAGGAAAGATAAATAGCAACAATCATTTGAAAGGACATTCAATCTCCTAAGTTAGTAATAAGGTAAATGCAAATTCAAACCATTATGAGATACTACTTGCCAGCCACCTTAGCATAGTACCAAATATTAGAAAAATGTGGGCGGGGCACCATGGCTCAAGCCTGTAATCCCAGCACTTTGGGAGGCAGAGGCAGGAGGATCACCTGAGGCCAGGAGTTCAAGACCAGCCTGGCCAACATGGCAAAACCCCATCTCCACTAGAAATACAAAAAATTTAACCAGGCACAGTGGCAGTCGCCTGTAATCCCAGCTATTTGGGAGGCTGAGGCACAAGAATGGCTTGAACCTGGGAGATGGAGGTTGCAGTGAGCCGAGATCATGCCACTGCACTCTAGCCTGGGCAATAGAGTGAGACTCTGTCTCAAAAAAACAGAGAAATATGAAGCAATGGGAACACTCATCCACTGCTGGCAGGAATATAAACTGATACAACCAATTTGAAGAGGAGTTACATATTATCTTGAAAAGCTGAATATACACATCCTCTATGAACCAGCAATTCCACTCCTAGGTATACACCCTACAGAGATTTTGCATATAATGCCCCAGGAATCACGAGCAAAATGTTTGTAGGAGTGTTATTTATAATAACAGAGATAAGTACAACCCAATTGTCCATCAACAGGACACTGGATAAGTTACATACAGCAAAAACCAATGAACCACAGCTGTAGAAATCAAACATCGGTGAATTCTGGAAACACAGTACTTAAGTGCAGAAGACTCCAAAGAGTACGATTCTGTTTTCAAAAAGCAGCTGTAGCAAAAGGCAACCATAGGTGCTCATCCCCAGAGCTCTCCCTCTTGCTCTGAGTGACTCTAGCTTCTGCTGACTTTGGGGCTGGGATAGAGAAGGGCTGTCTTTCCCATAAGATGGGGGTGTGTCTGATCTGTACACCTTGCTGTCCACTGGCCTTTCCCAAGGCCCCTGCCTGGCTGCCCCTTCAAGAGTGTGCACACAGCACAGCCTTGCCAGAGTGCTTTGTCTGCAGCCTGGGAGTCAGTACACCACCCTACGGGGCCAGAAGACAAAGCCATGGGCCCAGACCCAACCCCCCCAGGGTTTGAGCACACAGCTCAAGGTTACTGAACTGAGATCTGAGCTCAAGTGAGGGAGGGGCCCCTACTCTCACAACACTGAAAAGAATAAAGTATGGGTTCGTATGCTGGCATGGGAGCTGGGCATGCCCCCTTCCACAAGTGCAGTCCAGGAAAGATGTAGCCTGTTTGCCAGCTGCAGCATCTGCCCAGTGAAGCACCATATCCCAGAATACCAGCAATCTGGGCACAGAAGGCTTAGGACAAAACTAGCTGGTTAGGCCTGCTACCGAGGCAGACACACCAAGAAGAAACTTGGTTGGGGAAGCACAGGCTGGTCTGTCCCCATAGCTGTCTGCTAAGCACAAAACCCAGGGCCTTGGGTGTCACGCCAGCTGCCTATCCTTGACAACACTGCCTTGTCTAGGGATCCTCTGCCCTTGACCCACTTCATCAACAGACTACCCCAACACATACCCTGCTACCCACCCTGACTATGCCAATCACAGAGGACCAGCTCCCTGGGGAGCTGCAGGTCTCCTAGTGACCTAACCTTTGGCTTGAGTTGCCCACAACGTAGGAGGGAACACAGCCTACCAGAGCCCCACCCCCTTGGGGCTAAGGAAATGTGGGTGTGGCACCAGTCATTCAAGGGGGCTCTTCCAAGGCCTTGTTGGAATGAACTTGACAAGAGAGTCATCTCTTGCCCTCCCATCTCCCCAAATGTGCTCCCCAGAACATTGCTGAGAATACAAAAGAGGTGCTAAGATGAGGAAGAGCCTACCTGCTGGCCCTTACTCTTAAGTGCCATTTACTGGATCTCAGTCTGAATTAGACCACCAAACAAAAATTTCTTCAGCACACTTCATATGTGAAACCTAATGCAGGAATCTAGCTACAACTAAAGAACCCATATAAGGCTTAGCACGGTAGTGCATGCCTGTAATCTCAACATTTTGAGAGGCCGAGGTGGGTAGATCACCAGAGGTCAAGAGTTCAAGACCAGCCTGGCCAACATGGTGAAACTCCATCTCTACTAAAAATACAAAAATTAGTCAGGCATGGTGGCATTAGCCTGTAATCCCAGCTACTCAGGAGGCTGAGGCAGGAGAATCACTTGAACCTGGGAGGTGGAGGTTGCAGTGAGCCGAGATTGTGCACTGCACTCCAACCTAGGTGACAGAGCGAGACTCCATTAAAAAAAAAAAAAAAAAAGAATCCATACAAGCCCTGGCCCTCTGAAATCACCCAGAAATGAAACCAACTGGCTACATACAACATACACCACAAACTCTCAAGGGAAAAAATATATATAAAAACAAAAAACTCCACCAAAACAACAGCAACTTCAAAAGCTAAAGAAACACCAGCCCTCTCAGGTAAGAAAGAACCAGCACAAGAACTCTAGGAATTCAAAAGTTCAAAGCGTTTGTCTCCAGATGATTGCAGTAGCTCCCCAGCAATGTATCCTAACAAGACTTAAGTGGCTAGAATGACAGAAATAGAATTCACAATCTAGATGGCAAGGAAGTTCAACGAACTTCAGGAGAAAGTTGAAACCCAATCCAAGGAAACCAGTAAATGAATGATACAAGAGTTGAAAGATGACATACCCATTTTAAGAAAGAATGAAACAGAACTTCTGAAATTGAAAAATTCAGTACAAGAATTTCAAAATATAGTTGGAAGCATTAACAATAGACTAGAGCAAGATGAGGAAAAAAATCTCAGAGCTCAAAGACCAGTCATTTGAATCAACCCAGTCAGAAAAAAAAATAAGGAAAAAAGAATTTAAAAAAATTAACAAAACCTCTGAAAAATATGGAATTATGTAAAAAGATAAAACCTATGACCCACTGGCATTCCTAAGAGAGAAGGAAAAAGAGTAAGCAACTTCAAAAACATATTTGTGGACCTAGTCTCCCCAAATTCTCCAACCTCACTAACGAGGTTGACATGCAAATTCAAGAAATTCAGAGAATCCCTGTGAGATACTGTGCAAGAGGACCATCCCCAAGACACATAGTCATCAGACTTTCCAAGGTCAATGTGAAAGAAAAAAATCTTAAAGGCTGCTAGAGAAAGAGATCAGGTCACTTACAAAGGGGACTCCATTAGTCTAAAAGCAGACTTTTCAGCAGAAAACTTACAAGCCAGATAAGAATAGTGACCTACTTTCAGCATCTTTAAATCTAAGAAAAGAAATTCCAACCAATAATTTCATATTCTGCCAAATAAAGCTTCATAAGTGAAGAAGAAATAAAATATTTCCAGATGAGCAAATGCAAAGGGAATTCATTGCCACTAGACCAGGCTTAGAAGAGATCCTTAAAGGAGTTCTAAACTTGGAAAGAAAAGAATACCTGCCACCATAAAAACACACTTAAGTACATAACCCATAGACTCTATAAAGCAACTACACAATTGAGTCTACGAAACAACCAGCTAATAACATGATGACAGGACCAAAACCTCACATGTCAGTATTAACCTTGAATGTAAATGGTCTAAACACCCCACTGAAAAGACAGAGAATGGCAAATTGGATTTAAAAAATGAGAGCCAACCATCTTCTGTCTTCAAGAGACCCATTTCACATGTAACTATACCCACAGGCTCAAAGTAAAGGGATGGAGAAAGATCCATCATGCAAACAGAAAATAAAAAGAAAAGAACAGGGGTTGCTATTCTTATAAAACAGACATGACACCAACAACAGTTTTAAAAGATGAAGAAGGGCATTACATAATGATAAGGGGTTCAGTTCAACATGAAGATTGACCTATCCTAACTATATATGCACCCAGCATTGGATCACCCAGATTCATAAAGCAAGTACTTCTAGACCTATGAAAAGACTTACACAGTCACACAATAATAGTGGAGAATTTCACTGGAGGTTCCAAGATGGCTGAATAGGAACAGCTCCAGTCTACAGCTCCCGGTGTGAGCGATGCAGAAGACGGGTGATTTCTGCATTTCCAAATGAGGTACCGGGTTCATCTTACTGGGGCTTGTTGGACAGTGGGTGCAGCCTACGGAGCATGAGCCAAAGCAGGGCAGGGCATCACCTCACCCAGGAAGCACAAGGGGTCAGTGAATTCCCTTTCTTAGCCAAGAGAAGCCGTGACAGATGGTACCCAGAAAATCGGGACACTCCCACACTAATACTGCGCTTTTCCAACAGTCAGCAAATGGCATACCAGGAGATTATATCCCGTGCCTGGCTCAGAGGGTCCCACGCCCACGGAGCCTCGCTCACTGCTAGCACAGCAGTCTGACATCGAACTGCAAGGTGGCAGCGAGGCTCGGGGATGGGTGTCCGTCATTGCTGAGGCTTGAGTAGGTAAACAAAGTGGCCAGGAAGCTCGAACTGGGTGGAGCCCACCGCAGCTCAAGGAGGCCTGCCTGCCTCTGTAGACTCCACCTCTGGGGGCAGGGCATAGCCGAACAAAAGGCAGCAGAAACTTCTTCAGACTTAAATGTCTCTGTCTGATAGCTTTGAAGAGAGTAGTGGTTCTCCCAGCACGGAGTTTGAGATCTGAGAACGGACAGACTGCCTCCTCAAGTGGGTCCCTGACCCCCGAGTAGCCTAACTGGGAGACGCCTCCCAGTAGGGGCTGACTGATACCTCATACAGCCGGGTGCCTTTCTGAGATGAAGCTTCCAGAGGAAATATCAGGCAGCAACATTTGCTATTCTGCAATATTTGCTGTTCTGCAGCCATCGCTGGTGATACCCAGGCAAACAGGGTCTGGAGTGGACCTCCAGAAAACTCCAACAGACCTGCAGCTGAGGGTTCTGACTGTTAGAAGGAAAACTAACAAACAGAAAGGATATCCACACCAAAACCCCATCTGTACGTCACCATCATCAAAGACCAAAGGTAGATAAAAACCACAAAGATGGGGAGAAACCAGAGCAGAAAAGCGAAAATTCTAAAAATCAGAGCACTTCTTCTCCTCCAAAGGAATGCAGCTCCTCGCAGGCAACAGAACAAAGCCGGACGGAGAATGACTTTGACAAGTTGAGAGAAGAAGGCTTCACATGATCAGTAATAACAAACTTCTCCAAGCTAAAGGAGGATGTTCAAACCCATCACAAAGAAGCTAAAAACCTTGAAAAAAGATTAGACGAATGGCTAACTAGAATAAACAGCTTAGAGAAGACCTTCAATGACCTGATGGAGCCGAAAACCATGGCACGAGAACTACGTGATGCATGCACAAGCTTCAGTAGCTGAAGTGGAAGAAAGGGTATCAGTGATTGAAGATCAAATGAATGAAATGAAGCGAGAAGAGAAGTTTAGAGAAAAAAGAGTAAAAAGAAACAAACAAAGCCTCCAAGAAATATGGGACTATGTGAAAAGACCAAATCTACGTTTGATTGGTGTACCTGAAAGTGACGGAGAGAATGGAACCAAGTTGGAAAACACTCTTCAGGATATTATCCAGGAGAACTTCCCCAATCTAGCAAGGCAGACCAACATTAAAATTCAGGAAATACAGACAATGCCACAAAGATACTCCTTGAGAAGAGCAACTCCAGGACACGTAATTGTCAGATTCACCAAAGTTGAAATGAAGGAAAAAATGTTAAGGGCAGCCAGAGAGAAAGGTAGGGTTACCCACAAAGGGAAGCCCATCAGACTAACAGCAGATCTCTCGGCAGAAATTCTACAAACCAGAAGAGAGTGGGGGCCAATATTCAGTATTCTTAAAGAGAAGAATTTTCAGCCCAGAGTTTCATATCCAGCCAAGCTAGGCTTCATGGGTGAAGGAGAAATAGAATCCTTTACAGACAAGCAAATGCTGAGAGATTTTGTCACCACCAGGCCTGCCTTACAAGACCTCCTAAAGGAAGCACTAAACGTGGAAAGGAACAACCGATACCAGCCACTGCAAAAACATACCAGATTGTAAAGACCATTGATGCTGGGAAGAAACTGCAACAGCTAATGAGCAAAATAATCAGCTAGCATCATGATGACAGGATCAAATTCACACATAACAATGTTAACCTTAAATGTAAATGGGCTAAATGCTCCAATTAAAAGACACAGACTGGCAAATTGGATGAAGTCGGGACCCATCAGTGTGTTGTATCCAGGAGACCCATCTCACATGCAGAGACACGCATATGCTCAAAATAAAGGGATGGAGGAAGATCTACCAAGCAAATGGAAAACAACAAAAAGGCAGGGGTTGTGGTCCTGGTCTCTGATAAAACAGACTTTAAACCAACAAAGATCAAAAGAGACAAAGAAGGCCATTACATAATGGTAAAGGGATCAATTCAGCAAGAAGAGCTAACTATCCTGAATATATATGCACCCAATATAGGAGCACCCAGATTCATAAAGCAGGTCCTTAGAGACCTACAAAGAGACTTAGACTCCCACACAATAATAATGGGAGACTTTAACACCTCACTGTCAACATTAGACAGATCAACGAGACAGAAAGTTGGCAGGGATATCCAGGAATAGAACTCAGCTCTGCACCAAGTGGACCTAACAGACATCTACAGAACTCTCCACCCCAAATCAACAGAATATACATTCTTCTCAGCATCACATCACACTTATTCCAAAATTTACCACATAGTTCGAAGTAAAGCACTTCTCAGCAAATGTAAAAGAACAGAAATTAAAACAAACTGTCTCTCAGACCACAGTGCAATCAGACTGGAGCTCAGGATTGAGAAACTCACTCAAAACTGCTCAACTACATGGAAACTGAACAATCTGCTCCTGAATGACTACTGTGTACATAACGTAATGAAGGCAGAAATAAAGATGTTCTTTGAAACCAATGAGAACAAAGACACAACATAACAGAATCTCTGGGTCACATTTAAAGCAGTGTGTAGAGGGAAATTTATGGCACTAAATGGGCCATTAAGAGAAAGCAGGAAAGATCTGAAATTGACCTTTTAACTTCACAATTAAAAGAACTAGAAAAGCAAGAGCAAACACATTCAAAAGCTAGCAGAAGGCAAGAAATAACTAAGATCAGAGCAAAACTGAAGGAGATAGAGACACAAAGAATCCTTCAAAAAATCAATGAATCCAGGAGCTGGTTGTTTTAAAAGATTAACAAAATTGATAGACTGCTAGCAAGACTAATAAAGAAGAAAAGAGAGAAGAATCAAATGGACGCAGTGAAAAATGATAAACGGGATATCACCACCCCTTTATCATCCCCACAGAGATACAAACTGCCATCAGAGAATACTATAAACACCTCTACGCAAATTAACTAGAAAATATGGAAGGAATAGATAAATTCCTGGATACATACACCCTCCCAAGACTAAACCAGGAAGAGGTTTAATCCCTGAATGCACCAATAACGGGCTCTGGAATTGGGGCAATAATTAATAGCCTACCAATCAGAAGTCCAGGACCAGATGGATTCACAGCCGAATTCTACCAGAGGTACAAAGAGGAGCTGGTACCATTCCTTCTGAAATGATTCCAATCAATAGAAAAAGAGGGAATCCTCCGTAACTCATTTTATGAGGCCAGAATCATCCTGATACCAAAGGCTTGCAGAGATACAACAAAAAAAAAGACAGTTTTAGACCAATATCCCTGATGAACATCAATGCAAAAATCCTCACTAAAATACTGACAAACCAAATCCAGCAGCACATCGAGAGGCTTGTCCACCATGATCAAGTTGGCTTCATCCCTGGGACGTGAGGCTGGTTCAACACAAGCAAATCAATAAACGTAATCCATCATATAAACAGAACCAAAGACAAAAACCAGATGATTATCTCAATAGATGCAGAAAAGGCCTTTGACAGAATTCAACACCGCTTCATGCTAAAAACTCTCAGTAAACTAGATATTGATGGGATGTATCTCAAAATAATGGGAGCTGTTTGTGACAAACCCACAGCCAATATCATACCGGATGGGCAAAAACTGGAAGCATTCCCTTTGAAAACTGGCACAAGACAGGGATGCCCTCTCTCACCACTCCTATTCAACGTAGTGTTGGAGGTTCTGGCCAGGGCAATCACGTGGGAGAAAGAAATAAAGGGTATTCAATTAGGAAAAGAGGAAGTCAAATTGTCCCTGTTTGCAGATGACATGATTGTATGTTTGGAAAGCCCCATCGTCTCAGCCCAAAATCTCCTTAAGCTGATGGGCAACTTCGGCAAAGTCTCAGGATGCGGGGTCAGTGTGCAAAAATCACAAGTATTCCTATACACCAATAATGGACAGACAGCCGGGTCATGGGTGAACTCCCATTCACAATTGCTTCAGGGAGAATGAAATGTCTGGGAATCCAGCTTGCAGGGATGTGGGGGATCTCTCTGGCGAGGACTGCAGACCACTGCTCAATGAGGTGAGGGAGGACACAGGCAAATGGAGGAACATTCCGTGCACATGGATGGGAAGAGTCAGTGTTGAGATGGCCATACTGCCCAAGGTAATTTATAGATTCAATGCCATCCCCATCAAGCTACCAACGCCTTTCTTCACAGAATTGGAAAAAACTACTTTGAAGTTCATATGGAACCAAAAAAGAGCCCACATAGCCAAGACAATCCTAAGCCAAAAGAACAAAGCTGGAGGTATCACGTTACCTGACTTCAAACAATACTACAAGGCTACAGTAACCAAAACAGCATGGTACTGGTACCAAAACAGAGATATAGACCAATGGAACAGAACAGAACCCTCAGAAATAATACTACACATCTACAACCATCTGATCTTTGACAAACCTGACAAAAACAAGAAATGGGGAAAGGATTCCCTATTTAATAAATGGGTGCTGGGAAAACTGGCTTGCCATGTGTAGAAAGCTGAAACTGGATCCCTTCCTTATACCTTATAGAAAAATTAATTCAAGATGGAATAAAGACTTAAATGTTAGACCTAAAACCATAAAAACCATAGAAGAAAACCTAGGCAATACCATTCAGGACATAGGCGTGGGCAAGGACTTCATAACTAAAACACCAAAAGCAATGGCAACAAAAGTCAAAATTGACAAATGGGATCTGGTTAAACTGAAAAGCTTCTGCATAGCAAAAGAAGCTACCATTGGAGTGGGCAGGCAACCTACATAATGGGAGAAAATTTTTACAATCTACCCATCTGACAAAGGGCTAATATCCAGAATCTACAAAGAACTTAAACAAAATTTACAAGAAAAAAATCAAACAACCTCATCAAAAAGTGGGCAAAGGATATGAACAGACACTTCTTAAAAGAAGACATTTATGCAGCCAACAGACACATGAAAAAATGCTCATCATCACTGGCCATCAGAGAAATGCAAATAAAACCACAATGAGATACCATCTCACACCAGTTAGAATGGCGATCGTTGAAGAGTTGGGAAACAACAGGTGCTGGAGAGGATGTGGAGAAATGGGAACGCTTTTACACTGTTGGTGGGAGTGTAGACTAGTTCAACCATTGTGGAAGACAGTGTGACAATTCCTCAGGATCTAGAACTAGAAATACCATTTGACCCAGCCATCCCATTACTGGGTATATACCCAAAGGATTATAAATCATGCTGCTATAAAGACACATGCACACATATGTTTATTGTGGCACTATTCACAATAGCAAAGACTTGGAACCAACCCAAATGTCCATCAATAATAGACTGGATTAAGAAAATGTGACACATATACACCATGGAATACTATACAGCCACAAAAAAGGATGAGTTCATGTCTTTTGTAGGGACATGGATGAAGATGGAAACTATCATTCTGTGCAAACTACCACAAGAACAGAAAAGAAAACACCGCATGTTCCCACTCATAGGTGGGAATTGAACAGTGAGAACACTTGGACACAGGGTGGGGAACATCACACACCAGGGCCTGTCATGGGGTGGGGGGAGAGGGGAGGGATAGCATTAGGAGATATACCTAATGTAAATGACGAGTTAATGGGTGCAGCACACCAACATGGCACATGTATACAGATGTAACAAACCTGCACATTGTACACATGTACCCTAGAACTTAAAGTATAATAAATAATAATAATAGTGGAGAATTTCAACACCCCACTGACAGTGTTAGACAGATCATCAAGGCAGACAACTAACAAAGAAATTCTGGACTTATATTCAACACTTGACCAGGTGGACCTAAAAGAGATCTACAGAATATTCCACCCAACAACCAGAGAATATACATTATTCTTATCTGCACATGGAACATACTCTAAGATTGACCATACACTCAGCCACAAAGCAAGTCTTAATCAATTTTTTAAAAATCAACATCATACCAAATGTACTCTCAGACGACAGAGGAATAAAAACAGAAATCAATAACAAATCAATACTCAAAACCACCCAATTACATGGAAATTAAGCAACTTGCTCCTGAATGACTTTTGGGTAAACAACAAAATAAAGGTAAAAATCAAAAAATTATTTGAAGTTAATGAAAACAGAAACACAAATACCAAAATCTCTGGAATGCAGCAAAAGCAGTGTTAAAAGGAAAGTTTATAGCACTAAAGGCCTACATCAAAAAGTTAGAAAAATCTCAAATTAGCAATCTAATATTGCACATAGAAGAACTAGAAATACAAGAACAAACTGACCCCAAAGCTAGCAGAAGAAAAGAAGAGCAGAACTGAATGAAATTGAGACACAGAAATGCATACAAAGGATCAATAAACCCAAAAGTTTGTTCTTTGAAAGGATAAACAAGATTGATAGACGGCTAGCTACATTAACAAGGGAAAAAAAGAGAAGTTCCAAATAAGCACAATCAGACATGACAAAGGTGATATTGCAACCAATTCCACAGAAAAATAAAACATCTTTATGACACCTCTATGCACACAAACTAGGAAATCTAGCGGAAATGGATAAAATCCTAGAAATTCATGACCTCCCAAGATTGAACCAGGAAGAATTTGAAACCCTAAACAGATCAATAATGAGTTCCAAAATTGAATCAGTGATAAAAAATCTACCAACCAAAAAAAAAAGCGCTGGATGGATGGACTCAGCCAAATTCAACCAGGTGTACAAAGAAGAGCTGGCACCTATCCCACTGAAACTATTCCCAAGAATCGAGGAGGAGGTACTCCTCCCTAACTGATTCTATGAAGCCAGCATCATCCTGATATCAAAATCTGGCAAAGACACAACAAAAAAGAAAACTACAGGCCAATATCACTGATGAACATAGATGAACAAATCATCAACAAAATACTAGCAAACTGAATCCAGCAGCACATCAAAAAGTTAATTCACCATAATCAAATAGGCATTTTTCCTGGGATATAAGCTTGGCTCAACATACACAAATCAATAAATGTGATTCACCACACAAACAGAATTAAAAACAAAAAACCATATGATCATCTCAATAGATGCAGAGAAAGCTTTCAATAAAATCCAACATCCCTTCATGATAAAAACCCTCAATACACTAGGCATCAAAAGAACTTACCTCAAAATAATGAGAGCCATCTATGATGAACTCATAGCCAATATAATACTGAATGGTCAAAAGCTGGAAGCATTCACCTTGAGAACTGGGACAAGACAAAGGATGCCCACTCTCACCACTCCTATTCAACATAGTACTGCAAGTGCTAACCAGAGCAATCAGGCAAGAGAAAGAAATAAAAGGCATCCAAACAGTAAAAGAAGTCAAACTATCTGTCTTCACTGACAATATGATTCTATACCTAGAAAATAATAAAGAATCTGCCATAATAATCTGACAACTTATAAACAACTTCAGTAGTTTCAGGATACAAAGTCAATGTACAAAAATCTGTAATATTTCTATATACCAATAATGTTCAAGCTGATAGCCATATTAAGAATGCAGTCCCATTTACAATAGCCACACACACACACACACACACAAATACCTAGGAATACATCTAACAATACAAGGAGGTGAATGACCTCTCCAAGGAGAACTATCAAACACTGCTAAAAGAAATCAGAGATGATGCAAGCAAATGGGAGAACGTTCCATGTTGATGAATTGGAAGAATCACTATTGTTAAAATGGCCAAACTGCCCAAAGCAGTCTACAGATTCAATACTATTCCTATCAAACTACCATCATTTTTCACAGAATTAGATTAAACTACTCTAAAATTTATATGGACTCAGAAAAGAGCCTGAATAGCCAAAGCAATCCTAAGCAAAAGGAACAAAGCTGAAGGCATCACACTACCCAACCTCAAATTATACTATAAGGCTACAGTAACCAAAACAGCATGATACTGGGATAAAAACAGCACATAGACCAATGGAACAGAATAGAGAACCTAGAAACGAAGCCACACATCTACAACCATTTAATCTTCAACAAAGTCAACAAAAATAAGCAATAGAGAAAGGACTCCCTATTCAATTAATGGTGCTGGGATAACTGGCTATCAATATGCAGAAAAATGAAACTGAATCCTTACCTATCACAATATACAATCAAAATGGAAGAAAGACTTAAATGTAAGACCTCAAACTATAAAAATCCTAGAAGAAAACCTAGGTCTAATATCCAGGATCTACAAGAAACTTAAACAAATCAACAGGCAAAAAACAACCCCATTAAAAAGTGGGCAAAGGACTTTTGAACAAATGAACAAATGCTTCTTTAAAAAAGACATACAAGTAGCCAACAAACATATGAAAAATGTTTGTTGCTCAGCATCACTAATAATCAGAGAAATGCAAATTAAAACCACAATGAGATACCATCTCACACCAGACAGAATGGCTTTTATTAAAAAGTCAAAAAATAACAGATGTCGGTAGGACTCTAAGAAAAGAGGAGAAGGCTTATACACTGTTTGTGGGAATGTAAATTAGTTCAGCCACGGTGGAAAGCAGTTTGGAGATTTCTCAAAGAACTGAAAATATAACTACCATTTGACCCAGCAATTCCATTACTGGAAAAGAAATTGTTCTACCAAAAAGACATATGTACCTGTATGTTCATTGCAGCATTATTTACAGTAGCAAAGACATGAAATCAACCTAGGTGCACATCAATGGTGGATTGGATAAAGAAAATGTGATACATATACACCATGAAGTAGTATGCAGCCATGAAAAATACGAAATCATGTTCTTTGCAGCAACACAGATACAGCTGGAGGCCATCACCCTAAGTGAACTAATGCAGAACAGAAAACCAAATACCACGAGTTCACTTATAAGTGGGAGCTGAACACTGGGTACACATAGAGATAAAGATGGGAACAATAGACACTGAGGAATACAAGAGCAGCAAGGGAGGCGGGCAGGGGTTGAAAAACTACTATGCTCAGTACCTGGGATGATGGTGCAATCAAACTCTAAACCTCAGCATCATGTAATGTACCATGTAACAAACCTACACATATACCCCCTAAATCTAAAATAAAAGTTGAAGAAAGAAAAATAGTACATGAGAAAGTAACAGATGATGTGAAAAATACAGAGCAAGAAAATTTCATTTACACAAGAAGAATAAGTTCAAGTGACCTATTGTACAACATGGTGACTATAGCTAATGTGTTGTCCTTGAAAATCACTAAAAGAATAAATTTTAAATGTTCTCGCCATAAAAAAAAAAAAACAATAAGCATATGAGGTTAAGAGAGACAGCTAGGCATGGTGGCTCATGCATGTAATCCCAGCACTTTGGGAGGCCCAGGCAGGAGGATCACTTGAAGCCGGGAGTTCAAGGCCAGCCTAGGCAACATAGTGAGATCCCATCTCTACAAAATAAAAATAAAAATTAGCTGGGTGTGGTGGTGCATGCCTGTAGTACCAGCTATTTGGAAGGCTGAGGTGGAGGATCCCTTGAGCCCAGGAGTTTGAGGCTGCAGTGAGCCATGACTGCACCATTACACTCCAGCCTGGGTCATACAGTGAGACCCTATCTCTAAAAACATAAAAACAAAAAATAGAATAAGAAAGAGAGAGAAGGAGATCAGAAATAGCAAGAGGTAAGATGGGGAGGAGCAGTTTGCTTCATTAAGAAGGTGATACAAGCAAAGGTTTGAAGGCATTGAGCTAACTGAGCAGTGAGTTCTTGGGCATGCTAGGCATAGAGAACAGGTGGCGAAAAGGCCCAGGGGCCTTTTCCAAAGGAAAAGTGGGGAGTCCAATGTGGTTGGAGTGGCTTGAGCAGGGGAGGAGCAGGAGATGAAGCAAGAGAGGTAAAGTTTGGGAGTAAGCCTCAAAGGCCATCACCAGGACTAAAGCTTTTTTACTATTGGCAAAATGAGATCCTTCAAAAATAAAAGTCACATCATGTCTCCCCACTGCTTCAAAGCCTATAAGGGCTCTGCATGTTGCCAAGCACAGGATTCGCTGTGATTTATGTAGCAATTTCCCTGTTGTTGAAAGCCCTAAAAAATATAAGTCGTATCATGTCTCTCCACTGCTCCAAAGCCTGTAAAGGCTCCCCAGTGTTAAAACAACAGGGAAATTGCTAAATAAATCACAGCACATCCTGTGCTTGTTCATAGCAGGAGTTTGGAAAATATTTAGAGAAAAAATGAATATAACGGACTGCTATACAACCATTAAGTGTCATAACCTCAAAGAATATTCAGTGACATGGAAAAATACTCATCATACCTATTAAAGGGAAAAAAATCACATGTAAGTTATAGCCCTAATTTTGAATAGATAGGTAGGTAAGTAGAGATGATAGACAGACAGACAGACATGAAGGTAGGTAGGTACATAGATAGATAGATAGATAGATAGATAGATAGATAGATAGATAGACAGATAGATAGATAGACAGAGACAATAGAAAGATAACTAGATAAAACTATAAGGAAATACCATCAAACATGAAATGGTTTTAAGTTGCAAAATTATAGGTAATTTTCATAGTTTTTTTTGTATTTTGTATATTTCTGAATTTTCTATAATAATATATTACCTTTATAATCAGAAGAACACAATAACTGCAGTTTTTAAAGTACCATACCCACATGGTATTCTTTATGACTTCTTTGGCAAAACTCAGGAACTGTGTCCATCGATCAGAATTATTAGCTTCTTTCTTAGTTCCAGGGGAAAATGGAAGGTATTTGATATTTATTGGCTGAATCTAGAAGCAGGCAGCCTGCAGTTCATCAGTGTGGCTGTCACCAGTAGTTCAATAAATCCATTGGAATCACTACAGAAGAATTTCTAATGGGATCATGGAAACAATTTGGCTAGTAGAAAACAAATGATTAAAAAGTCATTACACTATCTACACAGGCGGGAGTCGAATTGCTTAATTTAACCACGAAAGTCACTACAAAAGACCAAAATAATTACAGTGTAAATGGATACCCAAAATAAGGGAGTCATTTGATTTTAATGATACCTTGAGAGAAAATTATGGTTGCAGGGTACATTTGCCAGAACCATGTAAAACAGCTCATTGGCACCCTTATTGGATTCAATTGACTACTGATTCAAATCTGAGGCACCCTATCCCCGTCTTGGGAGCCCCTTCTTGTTATTTTCATTTTAGTGTCTAGATCTGTGTCTTCAAATGCCTGAGGCTCACTTAAAACATGCTGGAGGACAGGTTTCCTATGAGACACATCTCCTTTTAAGTTCCTACAAGGCTCAATCTGTAGCAGTATTTCAGCCTTCTGTAGCTAAGAACATGTTGAACCACCAGAAAAATGTAATGTGGTCCATTGAGGTATAGGGAGTGATAAACAAAACAAAACAAAAAAAAGAGTTCATAAGGGAAGCAAAAGTGGATTTCAACAAAACATTTGAAAAGCTCCCAGAATCTTGCTTTCCCTCTCTAAAGGGAAGGTTCTGTGTACACTACTTCCCAGGGAGCTGAGGGATGTCCTTGTACAATAGTACCTTCAAATTCAAAGTATCCTACCTAGCAAAGGTGGTTGCAGATGTAAATTGTTGATCATTTACTTAATCATGTTAACAGGTATTTATTGAGTTTCTACCATGTTCCAAGTTTAAAGATGAGTAAGACCCGGCATTAACAAGTGAATAGGAGGGAAAGCAGGTAATTCGCTAGTATTCCGTGGGATACATGTGTGCAGAACGTACTGTGGAAACACAATGAAAAAGCATCTGATTCTGGCCTGAGCCAGGGTGGGCAGGGGTGGTCAAGCCTGCCTTCTCTACAGGAAATGCTTCAAGTTAATTCCTAAACAAATTAGACAGGTGGAGAAAAAGGCATTGAGGGTGGTTTTTATAGTGTCCAACAAAAACATTCCAAAAATAAGCTGGCTTTTATTGTTATTATTGTTTTTGTTTTGTTTTTACGAAAACAGTTTTTTCCTCTAATGATAAATGCAATGCAAGGTAATAATAAAATTTTTGTGTTTCACTGCTTGGAGGTAATAAGTATTATACTCCAAAGGTTTTAATCAGGGTTTTTACCCTGTAAGTAGGATTGTCTCATAATTTTTTCAAACAGCCAGGATTCTTATAGGTGCAGTTAACTGAAACAGAAAGCAACAAATTTTTATATGAAATTCACTATTCACTATTTTGATAAAAAGACAGTAGAGTCTCTTCTGGCAAAGGCGAGAGGTGAGTTTTGGTGCTCTTATGATCATATCACTAATAGAGATGCAGGAATGTAACACCCTTCCCTGACCACCACATCCTCATCACAAAATTTCTGGAAAAACCATACTCAGAAGAAATAATAGACACATTGGAACCAAAATCCCACTTTACTGACATCTGTGCAAATCCCTAATACCCCAGTAAAAGGCTTGTTCGGACTCGGAAGCTTAAGTAGGACTTCCTGCTTTCTTTCTCTGTTCCGTCCAATATTTAAATGTTGTTTGAGTGTGATTTCCAGAAGAAAGGAACTGAGACAAAGACAGAGAGAGAGACAGGGAAGGGGAAAGGAAAACAGGCAGTGGTTGTAAATTCCACAAAGTAACTGTCGTCTAGTTTACCCACCCAGATGTTTGCTGCAAAAAGATTAGTCCGGGTATCGCTAGCTGCTGTAACTAACACACCCACAAATTTAGAGATGTAATCCAATATAAGTTAATTTCTCACTTATATTGTGGTCTAAAGCAGATACTCCTGGTGAATGGGTAGCTTTCCTCCACATAGTGATTCAGGGACCCAGGCTCCCTCCTTCTGGCTCTGCCTCTAGATTTTGATATTTCTAAAATCACAGTTCACAAGCAGTATATTAATTTTGATTAGTATTTTAGCTAATGGGAGGGCAGTTAAGAACATGAGAAAGTTTGTTGATTAATGAGAGGAAGCAACATGATAGAGTGGAAAAGACACAGGTTTAGAGACATAAATGATATTAATCCCTAATGTCTACCAAGTTCTGGCTCTGCCAGGCTCTGTTCCAAGTGCTTTTCCTGCATTAACTCGTTCATTCCTCATGACAGCCTATAAAATTGCCTAATCTAGGCAGTCTGACTTCACAACCTGTGCTCTTAACCACTACAGGTTATTCTTTCTCTAAATGAGTTTGGATTCAGGTTCTCCCCTTTAAAACATATGCACCTTTGCACAAAGTTTTTAATTTTTCAGAGCCTATCTCCCAATCTCTAAAATCAGCTGCTATTAGGATTAAATAATGTGAGGTTGATAACATCATAATAGGTGCTCAGAAAATACTAATTTATTCATTCATTCAACAAATGTTTTTAAAGCTCTGACTATGCACAAGACACTATGCTAAGCACTAAAGTCACAATTGATGAATAAGCCTATAAAGTGTATGCCCACATGGAACCTAAAGTATAGTAGAAAATACAGACATTTTAAAAAGCAAATGGATAACTAAATAACTAAAACCAAGTAAGCTCTGTATAACAAAAGTCCAGGGTGATGGACCCAATGTAATCTTGTTGGGGTTGAGCATGGGGTGGGGTGGGCAAAGTCCAGAAAAATGGTTTGGAATCCCATTATTAAGTCTAGGCTTATAGGGAAAGAAACCAATAAGCATGGAAGAGGTTAACCGTTAACTTACTCTCCCTGTGTTTTCAAACAACTGTATTTATTCATTACTAGATTTCTTATTACCTAATTTCTGAGTCTCTTAAAACCAGGATTTATATCACCAATTATTTTAAATATAGAGGGGATTACAGAAAACAGTCGGGTCCTCTGGCTTATCAGGACAAGCCTCCAGGAGAACTGTGGGCATGAACGCCCTCTGGAAGAAATGTTGATAATGGCATGAAACCAATGTTTTGTATTAGGGCCCTGGATTAAGCATCTCAAATAGAAAGAGGGGCCCAAAAGTAGCCCCATACACTTTGGGAAATGCCTTCAGGCAAATAGAGACTTTCTGAGATAGAAAAGGGTCAAGAACACTGGGAAACACAGGGAGCGATAATATGGGTGTGTTGGGGAGATACTGCCACCGAAATATCTTTCCATCCAGCTCTGGGGATAATGGACATAGAATTCCACCCCCTTCCTCACTCCACCACCCACCACAGCAGCAATGTGCACAGGTTCTTGGGCGTGATCTGGATTCATTCGGCAGCAAAAGGGTGACAGTTCAGATTTTCAGTGGCTGTCTTGATTGAAAGCTACAAATTAAAGAAGAGTTTTCTGCTACTATCACTAGAATTGTTACCCACCCCTTCAATTGTCCTCAACCAAGAAGAGTTGGCCAGGGTTGCTTGAAATAGTAATATGACTTACATGGTAAACACTTTTCTGAAAACTACAATAAAGAAGTATCAGGCATTTCTTCTTACTGGTCTGAAAGTTATAAACCAAAAGACATGGATGAATCATCTCAAAAGAACATAATACGCTCTTGAAATAATTGTACTGAACAAAGTATTCTGGGGTCAAAATTAAGGAAAAGGTTATCCTTCCCCATATTTTCCTTTCCCTTCTCAATTCTTCCCTTCCATTTCTGAAGAATTTAGTCCTAAAGCCATTAGGTGGTGCAGACCCAGGTGGGCTCCCATGCTGGTAGTGGGAGGAGGAAGGAGTTCCAGCCCAAGTGTGATGAGAAGAGATCCACACATTGGGGCAGCACCGAGGGGCTTTAGAGCCCAAGCAGGGTGAGGAGGTTGTCCAGATGAAGGTGGCCTTGAGTAGGATGTCAGAGCCCAAGCAGGCCTCCACAGGTGGGGGCAGACCAGCACACAGTGCTGGAGCCCACGTGAAGGGCACGTGGCGTTGGTGTTAGACTAGAAGCAGAGGTATGGATGTGAACTTGATGTTTCCATACGCAAAGCAAGATACAAAAATAAAGATGAAGTGTGTGTGTGTGTGTTTTTGTGTGTGTGTGTGCATGCACGTGTGTGTGTGTGGCTCTTTGGAGAAATGGCTGATTCCTGGGTTGGCATGGGAAAAAAATAAGATGAGCCTGAAATATCTTATGTCAGAAAAACAAAGAAGTACTCGAAGAATGATGAGGATGTGTCAAAAGGACACAGAAGCCAACTGAAAAGGATACAATGACCAAACTGGGGACAATTAAACGTTTTTAAAAAGAACGTTTAAAAAAGTACATTATAATCCACTAAATAAATAGCAAGGAAACCATGAGTCTATACAGATTAAATTAATAAGTTAATAATTTGATGATGAATGGGATACTTACATAGTCTCAAAGTGCCTATCCCCAAAATACTTACCATTACAAGTAACGATAGAGCAGAGAAACCAGGCACACCCCTTTCTTAAGTGATATAAATGAGCATTACCAGTCACAGGACAAATCAAATTCCTGTGCCATCTGACAGCATGGAAGGAGAGGAACATGCCTCACTCCTCTGACTCCCTATCCGAAATGAATAACCAAAACCTGATCACGAGAAAACAACAGAGAAACCCAGACTGAGACCATTCTGCTAAATAACTCGCCTACAATCTTCTAAAGTATAAAGGTCATGAAAGTCAAGGAAAGACTGAATGAAGCCGAAGAGGCATGATAACTTAATGCAAGGCATGATCCTGAGTAGGACCGTTTTGCAATAAAAGGCATTATTGGGACAGAAGTTTTGATGGTAGTCAACTTCCTGAATCTGATGGTTGTACTGTGGCTGTGTAGCAGAATGTCCTTATTTCAGGCAATACACGCTAACGTATTCAATGATTCATGGCCATCAGGTCAACAACTTATTCTCAAATGTAAGGAAACAGATTCAGGAAAAAAACAAAAAGATTTTTATGCCATAGTTGCAACTTTTCTGTAAGTTTGTGATTGAAAAATATTTTAAGTACACTTTTAAAACCAGAACAAATATATCCTATGGTAACAATGGAATACCTGACAGCAGGGCTCTCCTGGAAATGTCAGGGTGTCTGGAAGCTCAATCCACTGTGGGTTAAGAAAGAACCTCCTGCGGGCAGGTCCTTTGGTCCTTCCAACAGCAGCTGGACCTTTCCACTTGAAGTTTCAGCTTGAAGTTTCTCACCACCATGGAGGTTAGGCCCAGATGATTTACATTTGTTATTAGCATGGTTTTTCCAGGCTTGAATATTCATCCTATGCTTAAGAGAACTGAAAACACACAAAAGGCCAGGCACCTATTCATTGAGCTTCCTTTCCAGGGTGGCGCTGAGATGTTTCCAGCTGCTGACATCTGTAAACTGCGTCTGTTTAGTGGCTCACTGTTCAGAAGCCGATACTTCTGAAGGACAATGACAGATGGTTGGTGCCAGGACACCAGGGGAAAGCAGTTCCTTCTCTTTTTTTCACTCAATGAGTATTTATTAAGTATTATTGTTATGGTCTGAATGTTTGTGTCTCCTCGAAATTCATACATCAAATTCCAAATCCCCAGTGCGATGGTTTTAGGGGGTGCAGCATTTGGGAGGTGATTAGATCATGAAGGTGGAGATTTCATGAATGGGATTAGAGCCTTTATAAAAGAGACCGTAGGCCGGGTACGGTGGCTCACGCCTGTAATCCCAGCATTTTGGGAGGCCAAGGCGGGTGGATCACCTGAGGTCAGGAGTTTGAGACCAGCCTGACCAACATGGTGAAACTTTATCTCTACTAAAAATACAAAAAATTAGTCGAGTATGGTGGCGAGTGCCTGTAATCCCAGCTACTTGAGAGGCTGAGGCAGGAGAATTGCTTGAACCCGGGAAGTGGAGGTTGCAGTGAGCCAAGATCATGCCACTGCATTCCAGTCTGGGCAACAAGAGCGAAACTCCATCTATAAAAACAAAAAACAAAAAACAGGGAGCTTTCTTAACCCTTTCCACCAACCAAAACGCAGTGAGAAGACAGCCATGAGCCCAGTAGGGATTAGGAAGCCAGCCAGGCCTCACCAGATGCGAAATTTGCCACCATTTGAGCTAAGACACTTATTATGAGCCAGACGTTGTGCTCAAAGCAGGGAATAGAGCAGTGAATAAAAACACATCCCCTGTCCTGAAGGGGAGCAGAGCCCAGGGCAGTTTGTAAAGAAAACATTTCTTTAAATTGAAGTGTAACATATACACACAAACACGCACAATGATCATATTGCACAGTGAATTTTCATAAGCAGAACACACCTGTGTAACCAGCCCTCAAATCAAGAAAGAGAATGCTGCCAGCACCCAGGAGCCTCTTCACTCTTTCCAATCACTGCCACCCTCCCAGACTCCAGCTGAATTTAGCCACCCTTCTGACTTTTAACAAAACTTAGTTTTGCTGAAAGCAGTTCACTTTAAAAGGAGATGTAAACTAGAAGAACTAAGTACTGGTTCTTCTAGGACAAAGTTTCTCCTCATGGGGGCCAGGATCCCACAGAGTCAACATGATTCCCCTGTACAGTAACCTGATTCTGCTTCTCTGGAGGGCTGAGTTGCTGATCAGTGGGTGGGAGTTTGTGCTTTGCCTGTCATAGACCTGGATGATAATTCCTGTGTGAGTTCGAGCAGGGCTGCTAAGTACAGTTGTTCGCGGGGAATCCCTACTTAAATCCAACATCACCCCTTTTCCCAGGCCAGATGCATGCAACATGCTGGGACACCATGTGTCCATCTCACACAGGAGCTGAGGGCAGCCCTCAGGATGAGGGCTGTTTGCGTTGAAAAAAAGTGAGTGGAGTGGCGCAGTGGGCTTTACCCATGGATCCAATGGCAACTCATGGGGTTGCATGTTTCTCAGGTGTCCCAACAGGAGCCCGGCCCCTGCTTCTTTAACAGGAGGCCTTCAGGGATGCCTCCCCATGTTCCCAAGGTGCTGCTGCTCCGCTGGGGCTGCTCATTTAAGTTGGCAGATCCCACTTCTGCCTTAGAGACTCTCAGGCTACAGTACCCTTTGATTTGTGTAACATAAAGTCCCACAGAACACAAGAAAAGTAGGTGTACATTCTAAGCTAAGCCAGCTAAAGCATTCTTTGTTCTTTTTAGAAATTTTGAGCCATTGGAGGGCTGTTGAACCCCTCTCATCCTGAGGGCTGCCCAGGGGCAAAGTTCATTACTTAGGGTGGTTGTATAATAGTTTCTTCCTCACATCCTCCTCATTTTGGCCTGGTCCTCCCTGGACTTGTCTTCTCCCTTCCCTTCTTTCTTTTTCCTCTCACTCTATTACTGTTGTTAAGGGTTCCACTTTGGTCTCATCCTTGGCAATCATGTGGAGAACAGTAAGAAAGGAAGCTTTACCCTCAGAAAGAGGCAGGGAAAAGAAGAGGGTTCCTACGGATGGCATGCATGACACATGCCGTTAGCAAATAAAAACTAGAGACACATATTCGTCTACAGAAAACATTTTACATAAAGTTTTCCTTTTAAAGTGAATTTTGAGGAAATTTCCAGAAGGGATGACTAAGAGTTGTGTCGACTGGGAAAACATGAGACAAACTTAAAACTATAGATTATTAAATTTGAGGGTGTTTCCAGAACTCAGAGCATTCTAATGGGTCATCAACCCAGCATCATTTTACAGATGAGAAAGCAGGTCCAGAGATCCTACCAGATTGCCAAAGTTTGCATAAGCGGTTGGTGGCAGGGAGCCACATCTTTAGGCTCCCAACACTGTGCTCTTTCCCTCATGATTCTCCTTGTAAATTGGAAAAACACACAGCAGCTTCACCCTAGGTGTCCTGCTCAAGTGGCAAGCTCCAGCAAGTTGAGAAATTAAGAATTACTGTTTTGTTTGCAAAAGCATGCATCAGAACTTAATCCAGCCTTCAGAAAACACAATACAAAAGAACCTCTTCTTTACTACCTTAAATTAAGGGTAGTACATTTAGTGAGGTTTTCCTAACTCGCTCATTTGGGAAGTGTTGAAACTTCTCAGAGGAGTACCATCTTTTTGTCTTCTTGTGGTTTGTTTGATATTCATTATCCTCTTTCTTCCCCTATAATCCTTTTCTCTCCCTCCTCTGACTCCACCCCTCCACCCAGTCCCAGTTCCATGTCAAATATGAAGGATCTTAAAGGGAACTATCACAGTCACCAAGGACTTATCATCACCAAGATTGTTCCCATATGGTGTCTACAAAGAGGAAGGGTGAGGCTACAGCTCTTGTGTCCTTAACAAGGATGATGTGGAAGCATGACTCCTTTGACTCCTCATTCCCTGTTCCTGGGATGAGTTTGGCTGACTAGAACCAAGAATTTCTACTCCCCTGGCTTCAGTAAATCTAGTCATGTTTTTTCCATTTCTTCAGCTGCATTTCAAGAGCAGTAGGATTCAGAGATTTGAAAGGCTTAAAGATGTATTTTATCTGATCCCATGCCTACAAAATTCTGCTTCTATTTACCTTTGAGTTCTTGCCTATTCTTACTAACTTAATTGTTCCTTTTGTGTCTATAAACCACATTTGGTTGTGTTTTTTGTTTGTTTGTTGTTTTTTATTTTCTCTTTCTTCTAGTTTGTTAGTTTGTTTAGTTTCTACGATGGAAGAAATTTCATCTAAGGTCCTAATGACAGTTCCAGAACTAATCTGTCATTTGTTTCCAAGATGTTGGAAGAGGTGTCTCACTCCATTCTCACCCTTCAAGCTGGCCTCTCAGAATGTCAGTGGGGATTTTCAGAAGCTTCATCTATTAGCCATGCATTGATCTGGAATCTGAGTGTTTGCTTCTAAAGTGATGTACTGCCACAGAGGTAGGGAGACAAGAAAGGATAATCACAGGAAACATCAGGTTAGGATGGCTCCAGCCATCCCCTCCAACACTATCCATATGGCATTGGTTCCTGAAGCATCCTGTCCTCAGCTACAACATGACAACTATTAGCAAAGTTTTGAGTGTGTTTCTTTTAAAGAAAGAAGTGCTTTACTGTTTGATTTCTTCCCAGGATCTTCATTGTTTGGCCGACTGTGTTTAGAGAAGCCAGGAAAGCCCAGCTGCAAGAAGGAAGATTTGTCTGGCTCTCCTAATTGCTTGCCCAGTTACCGGAGCATTACAGCTCATGCCAATGGCCACACTATTGAAGAGCCAGCCAAAAATGGACATGAAAGGAGAAAGGACACATAAAAGCAATTCTGCTCTAGTAAACTGCTTCATGGCATTCAAGGAGGGGAAAGGCAAACAACTCAAAATACAACCTTAAAATGTGCTCAGCAAGAAACAAACTGCACACTGGGGGCCTCCGGAACTTTGTTCGGATGCAAAGTTCAGTTATACGCTCAATTAATGAGTTACTAGAGCCCAGGCTGAGTTGGAAGAGAATAAATACTCTTGCCCTATTGAGTTCAGCTCTGAAAAAGATTTATCATATATCCGATGGATTTGCCACATGTCGAGAAAGACTTACTTTAATTTCATGAATTCTTTTCCTTTTTCTATCCACACATAAAAAATATGTAATTGTGGTGATGGGAAAATATCTGCAACAATTTTAACATATGTGAGATAGCCCAAGAGGTGTATCATATTTAAATGGTTTCAGAATTTCATTAATCCACCTTCTAGGAATGTGATATTTTACAGATTGTACTTTTGTACAGTACAAAGACAGGCAGCTAATTCTTAACAGAACCTTAAAAGCCATCTCTCTTTTTCCAACATGCTCCTCACATTTCTTTAGTTTTTCAAACACAGAAAAGTAACTTATCAGATGCTCAGCTCCTGGTTTCTTATCCAGGTCCCCTTCAGAAAGTAAGTAATCTCTACTTGAATAAATTTACAAGAGACAGGATTCAGGGCCAGAGATCATATTAATTGACTGGGCAAGAATGGCACCTGTTCAGTTTCTCCTTGATAGATTTACTATAAAAACTTCGATTTCAAAGATATAAAATATATATCACTGAATTGAAATATCTGTGCAGGGCATATCAGACAAATTCCTGCAATGAATTTCCAGGATGACCATGTACTGCTGCCCCCTTTACCTAAATATTAAATAAAAATGCCATTCCTCTAGGCAAAAACATCTGTGACCCATGAGCTCCTGTGCTTCTGAGCTAAGTGCTGTGGTGAGCTCCGCATGACTTATTGAATCAGGGCACAGTCCCGAAGGAGTATCTTCCTGCTCTGACCTGACTGATTAAGGCTCTGCCAACAGAACAAGCATAGATCTGAATGTAAATGAGAAATGTTTCACCATAACTCAGGACTAAGTGTAATCATCGTCAGGAATTTAAGACAGCAAAGGAGAGTATAGCTCATCACTGTGTCACTAGGTAGAACCATACTCCAAGTAATCCCTCAAAATCTTTTATTTAAAAAAAGTTAGTAATTATCAAGTGCCTCCAATGCCAGCAAAAAGAAGTATTGCATGCATCTTGGCTAAAGGAGCTAAAACTTTGATGGAAAAATGAGCTATATAAAAGTTTCACACAGTTACACGCTCTTGCTCCACTTTCATGAACGTTCTTCCTGTAGTCCTGCTGATCCCTGACTCACTCCACTCCAGAGGTGCCCGGTCTCCCTGCTGTGCGCCTGTCACACCCCATCTTAGCTATTGCTGTTCCTTCTGCCCAGAATGCTCTTCCCCCAGATGTCCAGTTGGCCACCTCCTACAGATCTTTCCTGGAGCTCACCTTCGGAATGAGGCCCACCCTGACTACTCTGTTTAAAATGGCAACTACCTTCCAGCCCCACAGTCTCCTTCGCACTTATCCTGCCCTTCTTTCTCTTTTTTGGTAACATTTATGGTCTAACACACTAGGTAATTTACTTCTTCACTATGTATGTTGGTTCTTTCATTTTCCCCCCACTAGGATGTAAACTTCACAAAGGCAGGAACCTTTGTTTTGATCACTGATATATCCCTAGTACTTGGTAGAGTTTTCATAAATGTTTGTTGAATGCATAATCAAATTCCCCAAAGAAGGAGAAGGCCACATCAAAGACAATCATGGAAGAGCGAAGAATATCTCTTAGAAACTCTCATCCATAAGAGGTAGACGCCTCTTCCCTGCAGAGGAAAGAAAGTGAGCAAAGCAAAGAGGTCAGGATGAAGGGCCCTGTTCTCCCTCAGGGTTGAAACTCCCTAAGGGAAGAGGACCAGGGGCTGTAGAAACCCCAGGAAGTTCTAGCAGAGAAATCCTGGCACAATTCTCAGGGCACAGCACAAGCAAAGAACTCTCCCTACCCACAGGCTCCTCAGGCTTCCTCGCCCAAAGAAGGAGAAAGAGAAGGGGTGAGAAATACTAAATGCAAATACCCAAAAGAGACTGAGGTAGACCAAAAGTAGCTATTTTAAAAAATAAAAGAATTAATTAGTTTTATTGATTGATAATTTTAACGTTTTTCTTACCATCAGCAGGAATGAGACCTATCATAAGAAATAACGGAAACTTAATTTTTAGCACATCTGAGTAGTAAGGTGTGAACTCTCCTCCCCTGCTGCATTTGGTTATGTCTGCCTCTACAGCTAGGCTTTGAACCACATTAAGAAAGGCCCCCTGTGCTAGGAGTTCATAGCTGTACACAGTGCCTGCAATGTGGTGGGTGATAAATACCACTGGATGATGGGATAGGTGGTCGACTTAATGAATGAATCAATAAATTCATTCCATATAGGCTCTGGAGTCAAACTGCCTAAAGTCAAAGCCTTGCTCTGCCAGAAACAGTATGCACAGTGGAATCATCAAGACCATGTCTTCATCCTCTTGTGGCTGGATCATTTATTGAGATACTAATTTCTATTTTATCGTCATCATATTTTTCTCTAGCCCACTCTAAGCCACCCATCTTTAAGGGACTGTGAAAAAGTAATGGTGAGATATTAGTAGCAATGACAGGCTACTGGGGGTATGTTTTCCATTTTCTGAACACCACACAAGTTTCTTATACAACCCTGGGGAAGGTTTGTGGGGCCCTCCTGTCTAAGCATAAATTTCCTTCTGAACAAACATATTAGATGAGGGGGGATGTATTGTTTCTAAAATTTGACTTGATATAAATAGTCATGCCCTTGTTGCTTGCCCACCATAAACAAGAATTTACATCATGCATTATTATTTAACAAAATTACAATTCTAGAAGCACAGTGACCCCAAAGTTCCTCCAAGGACCTTCTTGATGAACAATTCCAAATGTCTGTTGGAAGTTGAGTGAAGGGGAACACTGGATTCCATTTAACCTCTTTCTAAAGCCAGCACAACATGCTTCTGGGAGAAGTCTGAGAAGAGCTCATCTATCCAGATTACTAGGAGTGCCCCTCCAGACACCCAAGGTCAGTGTTGAAGGGTCTGATGCCTACAGGATGGGCTTCTAGGGTGAACTCTCCTGTTGCCAAGTTGAGTGCTTCCCAAATAGGTCTGTCCCCAAAGAGCAATGTTGACATGTATTTGTTTTTCAAACTTAAGCCTGAATCCTATAATCATGTCCCCACATATCTAAGTTTTAGGAGTTCAACTGAAAATTGTGCTAAACTTTTTGAAAAGTCATTCTCTGCATAGAAATGGATTTTCCCTTCTTCCCAGGGCTCAAATGGGCATGAAAAATTATTTTAATTATGTAAGTGCTTTACACTTGGCCTAAGACCAAACCTGGAAAATGAGTTTCCTTTCCCTTCAATTAATAATTACTACAGTCTGATTCATCTTTTAAATTACTTTCTTTTTAAAAAAATTCCCCTTTGCCAGTACTTTTTCCTTTACATTTTCCTATGCGTGTGTTTGCATATGAAATGCCAACAAAGATGAGAACAACCCCTTCACTGTGTGAGTGCAGTGGAAGTACCATAATAATTTTCTTTTGAGTTTTTTCTTTTCTTTCTCTCTTTCCTTTGTTATCCTTCATGCGTAAAGCCCTCTCATGTAATTAACAGAATGCTTGTGTTTCAGAATATTGAACATAGCTGTACCTCATAGGTGCAGATGAAATAGGGCATTTGGGATTGGCTGTCACATCTCCTAACTGTATCCATTTGCTTTCTTTCATATGCATGTGAACTTTTGTTCTGAAACTTGTCTTGGAACAGGAGTTTGGGATGAGGTAATCAGAAGTCTGCCCAAATAATTACAGCCCCCAAAAGAAGAAGTGGATGATGGAAAGGGTGGTTTATTGTCTCCTCCCCACCCAGCCTCATGCAGCCCTGTGGTTAGAGAGTGAAGAGGACCAGAAAGTGATGGGGCAGTTCAAGAAGAACCTCACATGGCTGTAAATAAGCAGAGTCGTTTGGGGTCCCCAGTGGTAGGCAGCAGAACTTGGGACCACTTGGGGACCAAGAGGATGGGAAGCATGGAGCATTTGGAGTCAGCCTGTTGGCAAGACTATTGGCACTTCATGATGATGACAGGGCATAATGCTTCTCCAAATGATGTTCTGAGCAGAAAAGAAGCATCCCTTTGAAAGTTCCACGAAGTAACTGTAGGGAGATGAGAGTGGGACCTATTGAGCCAGAAGTAGTTTGTATTATACGTGTGATACATGTGCATGAATATATAATAAATAAGCAGCACTTTATCCAGTGAACTTTCTCATTATCCAGAAATAACAATAATCTATTTTGATGACAGAGAAAAAAATTCCTTTTAAAGGAAAGGAATAAAATCAGAAAGGTTTCCCCAACATACAGCAAATCCAGAACAAGATATTGAATCCACGTCAGATCTCCTATCGCTCTGTTTCTCACTTGATGCATTATTCCACACTTTCTCTTTTGTTGGAAAGATTTTTCCCCTGAATGGTCTTCCTCATTAAAGCCTTCAAAAGTGCATTTCTGGGGATGCTATAAAAAAAGAAATAAATAAACCTGAAGGGGTACATCCAAGGACATTTATTGCAGCTTTATTTAAAGCTACCAAAAACTAGTAAATCTGAGTCTTCATGAATAGGGGCATAATTTAATACATTGGAGTATACAATTAGACCTATAGTAATTAATCTGGGGGAAGTATCCATGATATATTTTATAATTATATATGCAAGTTGCAGAGGAATGTATGTAGTTTTAGTAAAACATAAAACAATAACACAAAGTTCTGCTTACAGCTCCACATATTTGTATAAGCATAGACAAAAGCATAAAAAGAATACACATCAAGCTGTCATCATCACCTCCAGTGGATAGGCATGAAGAAGGTGGACATTTGTAACTTATTCTTTTTATATGTTTACATTGTTTTATGGTTACAATAGGCACACATTATTTTGGCAATTTTTTTAAAGTTTTTTTTAAATGCACACACTTTGTTAAAAATGGGGCCATGATGTTAACTCCTCCAAAGTTTAATTGCCAACATCAGGCATCCTAAAAATTCACATCTTTTTAGAATGTTAACTGTAATTCACACTGCAAATGCATTCCAATGCTAACTGCCTTGGATGAGAACTTAACATGATGAAAGCTTCTCTGTTAAATTTTCTTTTGAAAAGTTGCCATCACCAATGAAAGAGTTTCAAATACAGCGGCAGGAACATAACTAATCAGAGGCTTACTCTGTCTGTGCATTTGCTTCCTGGGTGTTTGGAATTTAGTGTTCCAAGTGGGAACTGGATTTTGTTTTTGTTTCTTTTAATAACAATTTTATAGGGAACAAGTAAGGGTAGGCCTAGGGCAAGCTGATATTTTAAAAGAAAGGGGAAAAAACCCAGCCATTCAATGCCAAAACTATGAATCAAATAACAATGACTGGCAGTCACATTTTTGGCAAGAATTTCTTGAGCACTCCCAGTATGTCAGACACTGTGTTTGATATTGAGAATATAGAGGGATAAAGACACAGCCTATGCCCTCAAGGAACTCACAACTGAGCGCAAGAGATGGACAGGATCTTTATTTGTCCTTGGTCAGCTACCTTTCTCATTCTCATTAGCGACCATTTCAAATCTTTACGGGCCCAACTTCCTCTAGTTCCTTTTATCCAACTCACATCTTCCCTCCTCTTAGCAGATAGCTTACTTAATGCTTAACCAAAAAAATGAGTGATCAGGGTGAGTTTCCTCAACATCTCACCCAACAATCTACAAGCATCTCCATCCTCTCATCCTTAACTTCTTTTCATCCAGCCTCAGAGGTGAAGTCTCTCTCCTCCTGTTTAAAGCCAGCCTGCCTCTGGACCTTGATTGTTCAGTGATCTCCCACACTCTCTCCCATAGATTCAATGTGTCCTTCTCTATTAGCTCCATCTCTTCAGCCTGTAAGTAGGTTCAACTTTCTTCATCCAAAAATTATCCTCTTTAAGACTTACATTTTCTTCCAGTTTCTGCCTTATTTCTTTTCTTCTCTTTATATTAGCTAGTATAGGCAAGGTTATGTCACAGTGACACATAACCCCCAAAATTCAGTGATCTAACATTAAAAAGCTAGCTTCTTGCTAATGGTGCACAGGATTCTCTTACATGTCCATTGCAGTACCATCACTCAGGGACACAGGCTGATGGAGACTCTGCCACCTGGAACATCAGTAGTCACATGGCAGGCGATTGGAGAATTACGCACAAGCTCTCAAATGCTTCAGTTCTATTCATATTTCTGAAGTCACATGGCCCCAATTTAAAGAAGAGAAATCCAAGTTTTAAAGAAGTCAAGTAGAATGGCAATCATTAAAAAGTCAGGAAACAACAGGTGCTGGAGAGGATGTGGAGAAATGGGAACACTTTTACACTGTTGGTGGGACTGTAAACTAGTTCAACCATTGTGGAAGTCAGTGTGGCGATTCCTCAGGGATCTAGAACTAGAAATTCCATTTGACCCAGCCATCCCATTACTGGGTATATACCCAAAGGACTATAAATCATGCTGCTATAAAGACACATGCACATGTATGTTTATTGCGGCATTATTCACAATAGCAAAGACTTGGAACCAACCCAAATGTCCAACAATGATAGACTAAGAAAATGTGGCACATATACACCATGGAATACTATGCAGCCATAAAAAATGATGAGTTCATGTCCTTTGTAGGGACATGGATGAAATTGGAAATCATCATTCTCAGTAAACTATCGCAAGAACAAAAAACCAAACACTGCATATTGTCACTCATAGGTGGGAATTGAACAGTGAGAACATATGGACACAGGAAGGGGAACATCACACTCTGGGGACTGTTGTGGGGTGGGGGGACGGGGGAGAGATAGCATTGGGAGATATACCTAATGCTAGATGACGAGTTAGTGGGTGCAGTGCACCAGCATGGCACATGTATACATATGTAACTAACCTGCACATTGCGCACATGTACCCTAAAACCTAATGTATAATAATAATAAATAAATTAATTAATTAATTTAAAAAAAAGAAGTCAAGTAACTTACCGAAGATTATATGTCCATTATGGGATGGAACTATTTCTCAAATCAGATGGCTTGATTTCAAATCCAATATAGTTTCTGCAATACTACAGTGGAAAAAAATTTTAATTATATAACTGTCTTAGATGAGTTTTAATTTTTTTTAATTGACTTAACAGTTTTGCCTTAACCTGAGTGAACCAGATATGAATATAAGGTGCTTACTGACAGCAGTAGATGAAAATGTTCTTTTCCATTACAGCTCCATACATGTGATACAATCTCAACCTAAAAGAGATAATATTGAGTGAGGATGGAGTTGATCCAATTTTAAAGCCTACATTTGGTCCAGCCCAACTATGAGTATACCTTAGCAGTGCTAAGGATAACAAAGGTGATAGTGGGGTCTATTTAATAAAATGTTCTGCTCCATGAAAATTTAGAGAAAGAAGAAAAGGAGGAAAGCAGTGAAGAGGGGAGGGAGGATGGAGAAGAAGGCAGGCAGGAAGTCAGGAAGGGAAGGAAGGAAGAAAAGGAAAGTTTTATATCATTTACTGCATCTAAGAGGGTAAAATTTCATCACTTATAATCAACCAATACCAAATCCCACAAACTTGAATTAAGAGATTCATTAGTATGGACAGTTAACCTATACTATCTTTAAAGGGCTGTAGATTAGAACAGAATTAACAAAAATAAGCCTATGGATTCAAAAATAAGTTGAGAAAGAAATATGTAGGATCTGGCAGCATAGAAGTTGGTGATGATCTTGATGAGAGCAGTTTTGGCAGATGGTGGAAACGGAAGCTGGAAAGATGCAAGCTGAAAGAAGAATGGCAATGAGGAATAGTATGTGCCTGCAAGAACGACATTTCAAGCGACTGGTATTTTCAAGATCAAGGAGGATCATTTAACAATGTTGAAGCTTTGTGTTGGTAAGACCTTTTGTTTCTTTTTTTCTATTTATGTGTATGGGTTTGGGGGACTTTGTGCTTTGTTTTGTTTCGGGTGCTCTAAAGTCACCATTTGGTCTAATAGTGATGAAAAGTTATCTTCAAATTTGTCCCCTGAACAACTGAGCCTTTTACATAATCTGTGTCCTATTTCTCTGTCCTGGAAAATATCACCTACTAATCTAATATCATAGAGATTTGTTTTTGAGCTCAAACATGGTAACCAATATAGAATTTATATAGGAACTCTTCTCTGAATCTACAAAACCTCTAACAAAGTCACTTTATCTGAGAGCCTCAGTTTTCTTACTTGGATGAGGCCATTAATATTGGTTCTTCCAGGTTTACCTTATGTTAAATTTATTGGGTTAAAAGTTTCTGATTGTTTTGATGTCACAGAGACCAGATTCTGTTGTTGAGTTGTGCCTTTCACATCCATTCAGTTGGGTTTTTTTTCCATGAAAGTTACCAAGGAAACCAAACACCTGGAAGTGAAGGGAGTTTGCTTCTCTTCACTGCTTCGCCTTTTTCTTTTGCCTAATCTAGACTCCTTTTTTCTAACCTAGGCTGGTAAGAACTCAATCTATGGGAAATGAGATACTTGTGACAGGAACCTGATAAGAAGAGAAGTCCACAATATGTTCTTTCTGGAGGAATATAAAAGTCAATAAATACCAAACCAGCAATGATGACAGTAGCAAGCTGGATGTCACAGAGTTTTTTTAATCCAAGTAATACAGATTTCTCTGAATTCTCACTCAGCTCAGGGCTTTTAATCTACAGAACACAGAAGAATGTCCCCAAACAATTCAAGATGTTATACAATGATAATTTGCTTAATCTTGTTGGGAAATAAAAGTAAATTACAACTGCCAATTTCCTATTATGGATATGATGGGAACCCATTACCAGATAGACTGAGACAAGGAAGATTGAATTTAAGAAAAATTCACAAACAATTATTCCCAGATGCTGGCATTATAAACTGAGACAATCTTTCTGGTTGGCAATACATATCAAAAGGCTTTACAATGTTTATATATTTATTTAATCTAGTAAATCTATTCTGGAATTTTGTCCCAAGGAAATAACCATGGCATGGACCAAAATTTAGTTTCAAGGATGTTCATGGAAAGAAATGTTGATAATTGAAAAGATCAGAAATGGTTTTAATATTAAGCCATAAAAATGTGAATTAAATAGATTTTGATGTTATAGAATGCTATTTTTAGACTCTTGACTTTTTTCCATGATCTCATCTCTTTGTCTTTTTGTTCTACTTTTTGGGAAGATTTCCTCAACTCTACCTTTCAATTCTTCTGTTACATTTTTTATTTCTAGGTGAGATATTTTAGTTCCAAAAGTTTATTCTTGTTCTCTGATTATTCCTTTATAAACAGCATCCTTGTCTTGTTTCAAAGATACAATATTTTATCTATCTCTTAAATATTAACTTGGGTGTTTTTTAAGTTTTCTTTTGCTCCCTTCATTATCTCTATTTTGTCTGTGTTCTGTTTTTCTGTTTGTTTTGGTTTCTGAATTTTATGTTAAGGACTTTCCTCACATAACTGATAATCCCTGACTAAAAGTTCTTGTTTAAATACTGATTAGAAGACCTCTGGGTGTGGGGATGGAGCTTGCCCATTGGTACACTTTATTGAAGGGTCATTGGGTGGCACCTAGTCATATGTGTAAATTCCTTTCCTTGGACAGGTCAGATTTCCCTCCAATATCCTTGTTAGAGGTTTAATCCTGGCTGCTATTATCCTGGAAGCCAAGGTGGGGACTCAGAATTGTGCCATTAAGCTTGGTGACTTTTCATTGTTCCCAATTTTAGTATGATTCCACACCACCCCTTAGCCCTAATGTACCTGAACCCAAAGGTCTCTCCAGAAAGTAAACTTCCCATCTTATGCCAAGGTGGGAAAGAAACAGTTGTTTGTATGCATGGGGTGGGAAGATGATCTAGTATTCTGAATTCTTGTTAAAGCCTGAGCCATGTGTCTCTAACTCCAGTGAAACTTAGTAGCTCTGATTCTACAGCGGAATTTGTCAGAAAGAATCAGCTGACTTTTACCGGCTTCCCCACTATGGGCTTAGTCTTTGGCCTTTCCTAGTTTTCTAAGTGAATTGTTGTACTCCTTAAAACTCATGTCCTAACAATCATTTCTGATTACTCAGGATTCTACAGTTCAACTGCATGGTTCTTCTGCTTTTAGCTGGACTCCTTCAGGCACCTGCAGTCAGGTACAAGCCTGGAAGGCAGGTGTGCCCATCTTGGCAGAGTTCACCCACATTCTTGCAGTTTTGACTGGTACAATTGGACTGATTCGTTGCTAGTTACGTGTTCTCCCATCCTTCATCATACTAGCCCAGGATTATTCATGGCAGAGGCAGGGCTCCCTAGATTCAAAACAGAAATAAACAGGCCTTTTGAGGTCTAGGCTTGATATGGTAATATTTACTTCTGTCCATTTCTATTGGTCAAAGCAAATGACAAGTACAGTCCACATTCAAAAAATGAGAAATATATTCTACTTCTTAATGGAAGGATCTGCAAAGTCACATTACAATGGGTATAGATGAAGGGAAGTGAGAACGATGGTTATTGTTGCAATCTATCACGGTTACTTCTGATGGGTCAATTTTTCAGTGCCCAAGATGCTGAATTCTCTTGCCAGCAGTTGTTTATGCCTTGATTTTTGTTGTTGTGGGTTTTGCTTCTGTATGTCTTTATTTATTCATCTGTTATATAACCAATGTTTATGGACCTACTATCATGCCAGGCCCTGTCCTAGGTGCTGAGAACGCAGAGAATGCAGACATGAATAAAATTGTCAAAATCCCTGCCTTCATGGAATTTATATTCTAGCGGAAGGAGAAAATAAACAAAATATGTAAGCACATTTTATGGAGAAATCAGAGTAGGAGTATAAGCAGTGTGCATTCATTAATGGATCATAATCATCATGCTGCAACATTTGGGGAGTAAGTAGAAGTAAATGTATATGTTCAGTCTACAACGTTTAACTTGCAATTGTCCCAATGAAATATCATACTCCAGTCAAAAATTATGCCATGGGAGGATATTTGACTTCCAGTCAAGATACATTAGAAATCTATACTTTAAGGCACCTTCCTTTACTCTCATCACAAAGCAATGATTGATGAAATATAAAAAGAGAAAATAGAGAAGGCCTATCCAAATTCAAATAGAATATAAACATTTTTGTGAGCCATAGACAAAACAGAAACACAAACCAAAAAGTTGGATGAAGCTGTCGATCCAATGGGACCTGAGATGAGTTTACTGCTCAAATCTAGGGACTGGAGCAAGATTTTCTGCCAAAAAAAAGACTAAAAATGTTTCCATTAATCACTTTCTGTTTCTATTCCTTACTTATAGCCCCTTACCAATGGCAGTGAAAGAATGAAGATGTAGTCCCAAACCCAGGACCAACTTCCCTACTTCCTTGATGATAGGATTTACTCTCTCTTTAGTGTCACCACAGGGCTGGAGCCCAAGCCCTCAACATAAGACCTGGCTCTATATTAGCAATCACATCTGTATTAGGCAACCACAAAATGACTACTGAGGGTAGGGTTAGCCCAGAAAGAAAGCAAGACCAAGGAATAAAAAGAAAGAGGAAAACAACAATGCAAAATGAACCTACATGCCAAAATTCCAAAACACATGAAGAAACCTCATAACCAGTTAAAACCTACAAGCAGGAGATAAAATCCATCCAGGCAAAATAAAAATGGAACTATACGAAAACAACTTTAATATAAGTATATTTGTGGTCCTCAAAGAGATAGTGGAATTCATAATAGCTATAAAAAAAAACAAGGAATTTGAACCAAAAATAGCCAGAAATGGAATCAGAATAGATGAATAAGAGAAAGAACAATTAGAAATAAAAGGATGTGCAACACTTGCAGGGAATTAAAGAAAGCAAGAAAAAGAATTCTAGAATCGGCATATCAGTCAAACAATTGATATTTATTGGGCATGCCAGACACTACTCTAGCCACTTGGAAATATTAATGAACAAAACAGGGGGTCAAAATCCCTGCTCAATATAAGCTACAGCTTACACTCTCTCAAGAAGAGAAAGACAAAGGGCATATCAGGATCCCTTCTAGGAAATAGATGACACACTTAACAGGCATGAATGCACATAATTCGATGACTGTTAGATGTAATAAAGCATGCCCATGCTAGCAACCAGAGGAAATCATCACCACAGAGGCTTGAATGAGCAAACCACAGTATGGCAGAGAGATGATAATTGAAAAGTTCCCACAAACTTAGGAAAAGACTGATTTTTGAAGCCCTGGTAATAAGTAGCCACCAGAACCCATTTTTAAGACTGTTCAAATGATCAACAAAAACTCACTTCAGTGAATGTGCTTTTTGCAAGCCAACTACTGTCAGGCCCTCATTCTGAAAGTCAGGCAAACAGGGACAGACACACTCCAATAAACATGCCTCTGAGAGTCAACCAATAAACAACAGCCTTGCCTACTAACAATGCATGTTCTCACTCATAGGTGGGAATTGAACAATGAGAACACATGGACACAGGAAGGGGAACATCACACACCGGGGACTTTTGTGGGGTGGGGGGAGGGGGAGGGATAGCATTAGGAGATATACCTAATGCTAAATGACGAGTTAATGGGTGCAGCACACCAACATGGCACATGTATACATATGTAACAAACCTGCACGTTGTGCACATGTACCCTAAAACTTAAAGCATAATAAATGTTTCTACAGATGATGTCAACCATTTGAGCCTCTGAAAATGTGCCAACCTTGAGTTCCTTACCTCAAGTTGAGCTCTGTGTGAGATCAGGAGTTTTCTCTGGTTGGTGACACTGTGCTGAGCAGTCTAGTCTTCTTTAACAGACCAATTTAGGGAAATACACCAAACTCTCTTTCTTCCCCACATGCAATATTTTGACAGTGTCACCTATAGCTGAACTCAACTAGAAGCCAGAGAGCAAGGGAGATTTGTTGATATATACCATAGATGTCAGCTTCCCAGAGCACAGGACAGAGAGGATAAGGGTAAAGAGTGAATCTAAAGAAGTGAAAGAAATTTTGAGCACAACAATAAACATAATAAGTAAATGATATATAAGTTAGAAGGTAACGGAATAGAGAAAGTGGGATTGTCAGTACTGGGGAAGGAAATGGGGGGAGATTGAAGTTGTTGAGTTTTTTTGTTTATTGCTTTTTTGAGACGGACTCTCCCTCTGTCGCCAGGCTAGCGTCCAGTGGCACGATCTGTGCTCACTGCAACCTCCGTCTCCTGGATTCAAGAGATTCTCCTGCCTCAGCCTCCCGAGTAGCTGGGATTTTAGGTGTGAGCCACCATGCCCAGCTAATTTTTGTATTTTTAGTAGAGACGGGATTTCACCATTTTTGCCAGGCTGGTCTTGATCTCTTGACCTAATGATCCCCACCTTGGCCTCCCAAAATGCTGGGATTACAGGCGTGAGCCACCATGCCCAGCCCGAGATTGAAGTTTTAAATGGGGTTTTCATGATAGGTTTTATTAAGAAAGTCACATCTGAGCAAAGACTTGAAAGAAGAGAGTGACTTTGTCCCTTATATATTTGGGGGAACAGCAGTCAAGGCAGCAGGAACAGCCTAGGTAAAAGCCCTAAGGCATGCCCATCAAACAGCATGGCTGGAGCCACATGAAAGAGAGGAAGAGGAATAGCAAATGAGATGAGAGGTGAAACCGGGGACCAAATCAAGTAGACTTTTTAATGAAAGGATCTGGGTCTTGCATTTGTTTTCTAGGGCTGCTGTAACAAAGTATCACAGACTGGATGTCTTAAACCACAGAAAGTTATATTCTCACAGTCCTGGAGACTAGCAATCCAAGATCAAGGTGTTAGTAGACTTGGTTTCTACTGAGCCTCTCTCCTTGGCTTGCAGATGGCTGCCTTCTCGCTGTGTGTTCACATGATCATTCCTAGGTCTACATGTTATCTGCATCCTAATCTCCTCTTCCTATAAGGACATCAGTTACATTAGATTACAGTCCACCCATCTGGACTCATTTCATCTTAATTACCTCTTTAAAATACAGACAGATTCTGAAGTGCTGGGGGTTAGGACTTCAACATATGAATGTGAGGTGAGAGGGCATAATTCAGCCCATATCAGGCTTTTACTTTGAATATGAGGAGCCACTGGATAGTTTTGAACAGACGAGTGCATAATTTGATTTATGTTTTAAATGATCACTCTGTCTGCTATGTGGAGCTTAGACTGAAGTGGGGTGAGGATGAGAGTGAAAAGCAGGGAAGCTTGTTAGGGGGATGTTTCAATAATCCAGGTAGAAAGTGATAGTGACTAGGTCCAGAATGGGAGCAGTAGAGGTGATAGTGAGAGTCAAATTCAGGATATATATAGAAAGTAAGGTCAGTGGGATTTCCTGAGAGTTAGGATGTGGGATATGAGAGGATGAATGGCATCAAGTATAATGCCAAGGATTTTACCCTGAGCAACTGGAAGAATGGATCCCCTAAATGGACTTTGGGAAGGCTACAGGAGGAAAAGCTTTATGGGTAAGACATAAGAGTTAATTTGAGGCTTATCAATTTTGAGATGCCTACTAGACGTTCAAGAGGATATGCCAATAAGCTGCTTGATATGGGTGTGGAGTTCAGGAAGGAGATCTGGGCTGGAGATATAATTATGAGAGTCATCAGAAGGTAAGAGGCATTTAAAGCTACGAGACTAGATGAGATTAGCAAAGGAGTGGCTGTAGAAGGGAGAAGAAACCAAGGTTTGAGTTCTGGATCACTCCAATTTTTGAGGTTAGAAGAAAAGGAGGAATCTGTAAAGTAGACTGAAATGAAGCAACCAGTGAAGAACAAAGAAAATGGAGAGGATGTTGGGTGCTCAAAACCAAGTGAAGAAAGTTTGTCAAGAAACAGGAGCAACCAATTGTGTCAAATACTGCCAAAAGTCCATGTTCAGGTCATTGTTATCAAGTCATCGTAAGACCATTTGATATTGCCCCACAGCTCCTAAATAGTCTATTCTATTTATTCCCTTATTTCTCTGTGTGTTTCAATCTGAGTCATTTCTATTGACCTAATTCACTAATTCTTTCCCAGATGTTTCAAGTTTATGGATGAGCCCATCAAAAAACTTCACTTCTGTTGCTGTTTTCCATTTCTTTTCATGTATTTCCACTGATTTTTTCTTATTGTTTCTATCTCCATGCTGAATTTAGCCATCTTTTCATGCATAGTGTCCACCTTTTAAAAATCTCTGTCTAACAGTTCTAACATTTGTGTCATATCTGAGCCTGGTGCTGTTGATTACTTTGTTTCTCTTAACAGTGTTGGGTTTTTTTGCTCTTTGTTTGCCTTGTAATTTTTTGCTGAAAGCTAGACATCTTATATAGGATAGTAGAGACAAAGGCTACCAGTCTACTAGTGCCTACTGTTTTTGTGCCTTCTTTTCCTTCTGCAGGTTTTAGGCCTGTGTAGGGGCATGCATTTTCTTCTGCAAGAGAGGGCTAAATCAATCCAGTCAGGATTTGAGCTGAGTTTGCGACTTGTTGCTACAGTTACCTTCAATGTGGCACGAGCTTTAAATTTCTCTAGTATTCTTGGTGTTTAGGGTGGCTACTGGTTTGCTGAATGTTTTCTGAATGTCTGTTTCACACTCAGCTTTAGGTCTTCCCTTTTCACTGCATCTCAGTGCTATTATTGGTTAACTGGTATTTGTTAGCCTAGTTTGATGGGTGGGAGTGGAATAGGAAAGGAGGGAATCTCAGTTGTTCTGCTTAATTCTCAGTCTTAGGTAGGCACTATATTCCTGGGTTTCTGGTACATAATCCTACCCCACTCTCAGATGACATTTTGCCCCTCCCCCAGAAGGAGAGGTTTTTTTTGCAGTCCCTTTTTCACAGTTGCAATGGGTTTCTCCAGTGCCCTAAAAGCGATAGTGTAGTGACTTAAGAACTTACTCCACATGAGAGACAGAGGGAAAAGGACTTGTGCCTTTTCTACAGGGTCAACTGTTCCTCTTTCTCAGATCTGTACCATGAGGAAGGGTTTCTCAGAACCCTCATCCTGCCTCCAATCTTTTTGTGAGCACTTGATGGGGTCTGTGGAGAAGAGCCTAAGTGGCCACGAATTTCCATTGTGTTTGTGGCCCCCTGACCTTCTATACACTCTAGCTAGTCCATATTCAGCCTTTAGTTCAAAATTTTAGCCAACTTCTACTTACCAATAGGATCTGCCCCTATAGCCAGTGCCTGAGACTCATTTCTCCTGGGAGGCACCGGGTGTCTGTTCAGATTTAAGGTGAGTTGATTTCCTGTGACTTCTGTCCTCTGACAGGTTCAAGAAAAGTTATGAATTTTAAGTTGGCATTTTTTGTTGTTGTTAGAGTGAGAATGATGCTCTTTCCAGCTTCCTACTCCCTAAGCAGAATCCAGAAGTCCTGTTTTATTACTCTTTAATGTGTGACTTCAGGGAAGTTATTTGTTCTCTTTGGCTCTCAGTTATGAGAACATATTGCTAGAATATCTCTAATGACCCTTCCAGTGCACATGCTCCGTGGCTTCAATAAGCAAAACAGCTTCTAGAGAAGCTGCATTTTTATCCTTACCTCATTGCTCCCTACCACAGCTGCATCAGCTAACTATATAGAAAGCAATAAGATATGAGAGAATTTGAACTCAAATTCTATGTAATAATTTCTATCAGGAGTAGATTTAGAATCACAATATGTTCTGACTTCCTAGATCATCCTCTAGTTGCTCCAAGAGAGCAAACCAGTTTTAGTTCAATGAGTAGTTCACGGATTCTGGAACTCATTTTCCTCTTAGTTAATTGTCACCCTTAACATTTTTTTCATGCTGAACTTTGAGGCCCCTTTAACAAGTGCTTGGATGGCTCCACTACTCTCTCATGTTCCCTTCCTCCTATGATCTCTGGAGAGTTTGAAAAAGCCTAGAAGCTCCTGCCAGGAAGTGTTTGTGTTTCCTTGGTTCTATTGCTCAAATTGTGGAGTGCTTTAATCTTGAGGTAGCTAGTGGGAAGGCATGAAGGATAAACCTCTCATGTGCCAAATCCACCAACTCACAGTCTCTCTGAGCCCATCATCACAAGGGGAAGTCTAAAAGGTGATCTTTCCCTCCTTGAATAGTCCAACTTGAACAAAAAGTTTTTGTCCACAAACCAGTCCAGCCAGAAAATAGCTTCATCCACTTCCCAAACTGTTGACTCTTACGTGGCAATATACACATGGCGTTGATGAATCCTTGGCCTGGTATTTCCTCTACATCTCATACAATTGATTACTGGATTTTACAGGCCAGAGTTGGCTACTACATAGAAACAGCATCCTAGGCTCTGGAGAGCTTTGCCTCATGCCTGTTCAACTTCTCTGTTACTATTTATTTTTATGTCTCACTAAAGCCTCTTCTCTTCTGTAACTGATGACTTTCCAGGCTTAATGTTTAGCCAAAGGAATTAACAGACAACCCAAAGCAATGATTTCACTGCTGTGGACTCAACACACTGCCATTTCACTGGAGAATACAGAATTTTATGGTCTCTCTTTTCTAGATTTCATTCCAACAGAGTGTGAAATCCAGTTGTTAGGTGGCAGGAAGCTGAACTGGGCTCAGAGATTTGGACAGAGCGACTGCTTGTTGGCAGAGTTTCACTACCTGGAGAACGAGGGAGCTACACACTTTCCCTTTAAAGGGGCCTTAGTGAAGAGAAGTTTTATAAAATGCTTTGACACTCAATTTGTTTGGCTTTTCTCTCAATCAGTCCATTATGTGCTGAAACAACGTTTCCTTTCTTTTGATTTACGTAACTTGTTTGAGATTTGTAAATTTCCTGGGCCAAAATTTTGTGACCTATTTAAGCTTTTTTTTTTTTCTATGCTATCTCCACCCCTCAATTTCACTCCTCACCCTCCAAATTTAGATCTGTCAAGGTAAAGATGATGGCTGCTGAGTGGCAGGACATCCTCTAACATTCACAGGAAACGCTTGAAAATGGAAGGAGATGGAAGAATCATTGAAAGATCAATACGCTTCATTTCAACTTAGAATGGGGGTAGTAAATATTTGCTCTGTCTAATCTAAAGTGGGGACTCTGGAATGCACCCTCTTTCATGAGACCTTGCAACATGTTTTCATAATACAGCCAGAGAGAACAGGAGGAAGGGGATAAGATCACATACATTTCCCAGCTGAAGTACAGGAAATGGGCTACACCACTGGGACACTCAATTCTGAAATGTGCAGAGTGGAGCCCTAGGGTGAGACTGGGAAGATAAAGAGGAGAAAAGATGAGAGGGAGGAGCAAAAGAAGAAAAAAGGAAGAAAGCACTTTTAGTGCTTACCATGGCCAGACAATGTAATGCACTGGCATTCATCATCATGAGATAGTTCGGTCTGGGCTTGAAAGTTAGGCTTCCTTAATCAAACCTTGGCTCTGTTTTCACCAGCTGTGATGACTTGAGCAAGTTACTTAGCCTCTTTGTGCCTCAGTTTCCTCACCTTGAAGGGTTGATGTGAGGTTTAAATGAGATAAGACTGGGAAAGAGCACAGAGGAACCAATTGGTAGAGCAACAATCAATATATGCTGGCTATAACTACTGATTATCACCTTTAAAGAAATAATTCACCACGGAATCAAGGAGAGAGGTTTTTCTATATAGGACATTGGCTGCTCATTCATTCTTATTCAATAAATATTTACTGGAAACTTTCTATAAGATAGGTCCTTGTCTAACTTCTAGAGATATAGCAGTGAACAAAACAACCAAGTCCCTGTTTATAAGAAGACTTCTTTCTACCGCTCTGTAAGGCTGGCTCCTCAGAAGAGAAATGCTTACATATTCCTCTGAAATAAGACAGGTTTCTGTGAAAGAGAAGGAGGCTGCAGACCTACATTTCAGAGTCAACGTAAGATTGAAGTATTCAGCTGTTTCTTAAATGATTATTTACTGAACACAAACTCTAAGCATCAAAGATATAGCAACAAACAAGAGAGACTTGGAATCTCCAAGGAATTTGCTAACAAAATACTATATACTAAAGGTAATTTTAAAAAACAGTAGCATAAAAATGATTTATCTAGATCTATACCGTCCAGTATAATAGTGACTAGCCGTGTCTGGCTATTTAAATTTAAAAGAAATAAAATTTATATTTATTTCCTGTGTTGCACTGGCCACTTTTTAAGTGTTCAATAGTTTTCTATTGGACAATGCTGGCAAAAGCTTAACTACATTAAGGTACGATATATTTCACATGGGATAATATTTAATACTTCTATAACACTCACTGATTTCCAGACAGTTTTCTAAATGCTTTATGTATATTAATGCCTCCAAACTTTATAGCATTCTTCTGAGGCAGGCACATTATTCCCATTTTGCGGATGAGAAGGCTAAGGCACAGAGTGGTTAAATAACTTGACCAAGGACACACAGCTAGTAGATTACTTCTTCAATTATAGCTTTCTGTTATAGCTCCTGGTCTACAAAGAGTCTTGGCTGTACTGCAGTATCTGAAAGGTCACCTTCTCAGTGGTGCCCTAACAAGACTGTCCGTTGGCTTCTATCCTGTAGCTCTCTCTTGTATGGCCCTCATATTAGTCCTTTGAGACCTGGTTCTCCTACTTTCCAATAGCTAGTTCTCACCACTCCTGTAACCTTTTGCTCTTTTTTTTTTCTTTTAGGTTAACAAGAATTGGTTTCTATTACTTATGACCAAAAAATCTTGGCTGATAAACCTTCATCAATTCAAAACTTGTTCAGGACTCTCCATAGCTTACAGGTGTCCCAAAGCCACACTTTGAATTTAAGGTTTCCCATAATGAGCTACAATCCAATTTCCCATCCTTTTCTCCCAAATGCTCTCCTACACAAACCCAGGCCATTCCTTCCAAGAACCTTAAGAGTCTGGACCTCTCACCTATCTAGTTTACCTAGTGCCTGGGAACATGCTTTATGCTTTCCACATATACCTTTCATGTTTTCTCAGATTATTCCAAACCTGTCAACTCTTTTACCTCAGCTCAAATTTCAAGACCTCAGGAAAAGCTTTCCAATAACAATCTGCATCAACCAATCTCTCTGTTCTCCAAATTCCTGTAGCCACATGATAGGGGTATGATTCATTTGGCTGCTAATCATATTTCTTCTTGCAACATTCCTGTTGAGCTTTAAAACCTGCTGAAGCCTGCTATCTCCAGTGTATCTGATTTAATTTATTTGGACAGTGGCCTAGACATCAGAATTTTCTAAAGCTCCCCATGTGATTCTAATAGGCAACCAAGGTTGAGAACCAACAGTATAAACTGAAAACTCACTGAAGGCAGGGACTAGTTGTTATTTGTCTTTGAGAGTTGAAGAGGAAAGTATTCCAGCCAAATAAAATAAGATGACTCATGCCTGTAATCCCAGCACTTTGGGAGGCTGAGGAGCGCAGATCATCTGAGGTCAGGAGTTCAAGACCAGCCTGGCCAACATGGTGAAACCCCATCTCTACTAAAAATACAAAAATTAGCCAGGTGTGGTGGCACATGCCTGTAATCCCAGCTACTCAGAGACTGAGGCAGGAGAATCGCTCGAACCCAGGAGGTGGAGGTAGCAGTGAGCCAAGATTGTGCCACTGCACTCCAGCCTAGGTGACAGAGCAAGACTCCGAATCAGAAAAAAAAAAAAAAAAGATGTGCAAAGACCCTAGGGTCAGATGGACTGTGCAGAGTTCCAAGAATTGAAAGATCATCAACAAAGCTGGAGCTCAGAAGCTGATGGAGAGATTTCAGATGAAACTACAATTAGGAACATGAAACATTTTTAGAACTACACTGCAGCTTGAGACTCTTCCTATCCAATCTTTCTTCCTTCCTTCCCTCTCTCCCTCACAGGGGTCTGACCAGCATCTCTGAGTAAAGTCTTTCCTCATCTCCTTCAGCTCCCTCTCCTCCCTCCCCACCAAATTCCTTGCATATCTAATCCTGTCTTGGCATATGCTTCTCACAAGAAGTCATAATCAGGTTGCCATTTTGGAAAGATCACTCTGCATGCTGTGTGAAAATGAACTGGAGGAGTGTCGGAGTAAATTTGGGAAGATTTAATAGAAGGTAATACCAATAAACCAGGAAAGACTTAGTGGTGACTTGTATTGGGGCGTGTCAGCCCAGGCTCACATTACGCATGAAAGATACTGGATTTAATGAGGGATTTCAAGTTTCAGATCCCACCTGCCTCTTGCCTGAGATAGTGCTCCTCACATCCTACCAGAGTGTCTCAAGATCTAAAAGGAGCAGAAAGTATATCTGGAAGGTTTCCATACCTGCAGCTAAACCAAGTTGAGGAAAACAGGCATTGACACCATTGAATTTGGGATGGTTTCCTATAGCTAGTTTTTTTTTTTTTAATCGACTTTTATTTTCAGTTCCAGGGCACATAGGCAGGATGTGCAGGTTTGTTACATAGGTAAATGTGTGCCACAGCAGTTCACTGCACAGATCATCCCATTGTAGCAGGATGAGCCGCAGACAAAACCCCTCAGACACCGAGTTAAAGAAGGAAGGGCTTTATTTAGCTGGGAGCATCGGTGGACTCATGTCTCAAAAACCGAGCTCTCTGAGTGAGCAATTCCTGTCCCTTTTAAGGGCTTACAACTCTAAAAGGGTCTGCGTGAGAGGGTCGTGATCGATTGAGCAAGCAGGGAGTACGTGACTGGGGGCTGCATGCACCAGTAATCAGAAAGGAACAGAACAAGACAGGGATTTTCATGATGCTTTTCCATACAATGTCTGAAATCTATAGATAACACAAGCAGTTAGGTCAGGGGTTGATTTTTGACTACCAGGCCCAGGGCGCAGTGCTGGGCTGTCTGTCTGTGGATTCCACTTCTGCCTTTTAGTTTTTACTTCTTATTTCTTTGGAGGCAGAAACTGGGCATAAGACAATATGAGGGGTGGTTTTCTCCCTTACCATCATCACCCAGGTATTAAGCCCAATATGTATTAGCTGTTCTTCCCAATGCTTTCCCTCCCCCACACATCCCTCCCCTGACAGGCCCCAGTGTGTGTTGTTTCCCCCATGTGTCCATGTGTTCTCATTGTTCAGCTCCCACTTATAAGTGACAACACATAGTATTTGGTTTTCTGTTCCTCTGTGAGTTTGCTGAGGATAATGGCTTCCAGCTCCATCCACATCCCTGCAAACAACATGATCTCATTCCTTTTATGCCTGCATAGTATTCCATGGTGTATATGTACCTCATTTTCTTTATCCAGTCTATCATTGATGGGCATTTGGGTTGATTCCATGTCTTTGCTATTGTGAATAGTGCTGCAATGAACATATGTGTGCATGTATCTCTATAATAGAATGATTTATATTCCTTTGGGTATATGCCCAGTAATGGGATTGCCTACAGCTAGTTTTAAAACCATCTACAATTCAGATCGTCTTCAAGGTTTTAGCAGCATGAGGTTTTTCAGTGACTGAGATTATAATATTGCAGTTGGACCACTGTAATCATAGAAACGTCAGCATTCCTACTGCTAACATGGTATTTCAAGAGCTATAAAACTTACAGCATGCTGCAATGTGGCATGCAAAGTTAGCCACAAAGTGTATACATTTCCTAAAAAGACTCAATCACTCCATTCTTAAAAAGCAAAAATGGAAATGTAAGTAAAACTTTGTTTAGAATTCATTTAATTTAAAAAGGGTAACCTCTATTACACGATCAGACTTGGTGAATGCAAACCTTCACATAAAGAAGCAAGGATTTTCTATAGGTATTCCATCAGACAGCCACTTTAAAAAGTACGTTTGTTGGACTTCTAGAAAACCCAATTGCTTCTCAGTTTAGCGTTTCCCCTTGAGAGCATTAAAAAGAGCATTTTTATAGGCCCTTATTTTCTTTCTTGGGGGAAAAATATCATCACTATCCCTGATTCTTAAAGATAATAGAGGTACTGAATTTAATTTCCAAAAAAAAAAAAAGATGGGAAATGAGGGCAAAAATCCTGACACCCAATGTTCCATACTAATGCTATTGAGTTATTTCTTATTCCCATCAGAAAGTGGACTTTAGAATGAAAACTGAGCCTGCTGTTTTATTTTTCGTTTACATTCATGTGGTGGCAGCATCTTAACTGGTGCTGCTGTAGTTGAATGAGAAGCAAATACATATCAAAGCTCACTTTCCTCATGGGTAGAAAGCTATTTGACTAACAAATTTCAGCGGTGCCTTGGTGACACAGAAAGAAAAAACCCTCCAAGGATTCTGGAGGAAGTTAAAAGGCAGGAGGTCAGGCTTCCACCTGCAGGTAGAATGAGTGTTTGCCATTTCCTGAAATTCCTTGAGACCACCCACTGGCATGAAGGACGGTGAGCAAAGCCTGGGGAATGAAGACTATCTTTCAGAAGGTGCTTCCTGGGAGATTTAAGGGACAAAAAGAAAATAATTTGTTGGTTTGTATGTCAGCTAGCAAGGCTTTTGATCATTCAGATGGGACAGTTCTGCCTGGAAGGGATCAATCTTTTTTTGTTCCAAAGACTAACACCAACAGATACAAATCAAAGGAGGTATTCTTTCAATAAAGGAAATTGCAGAAAGGATGCCTAGGCTTAATTAAAATATAACCTTTTGTTTTACGGACTTTTCTGTCCCTTGCAAAAGGGAATGCACTCTCTGAAGAAGCATATGCCAGCACTGGCGAGATACAGTTCTTCAACAAGTAAAGATCTGTCTACATTCGGGGCACGTCTTGGGGAAGCCTTGAAGGGAATCGTGCCTGGAGTCCCATCTGACTTAACTCATCATCACAGTCCTTCATCACAACATAATGAGTGTTATTACTTCCTCATGTGGCCTGTGGGCTCTGTTAATTAAAGAATGGAAAGGTAAGTAGTTCCAACATTTTGCTTTTAATTAATCAAAAGATGTGTTTTCCATCTTTGTGTTGCTGGGCAGCAAGTAAAGTATTTAGTCTGCCTTTCAATACCCAGAAGAGTTTCACGAAAAAACTCAGCTGCTGTTTTGGGACTGCATAGACTACATAGAAGATGACTGACTTTTTCTTTTCTTTCTAAAGTTTAAATTAATTGTATTGGCCAGTCTGCTGCCTATAACATAATAGTATTTAGAGAAAAAGAAAGTATTTTCCCATATCATCTCATCAGTACAAATAAAGCCTTCTTAAACAAAAAGTTTATATCTTAGAGTTTCTTGGGCATTTACCATAGTGCTAGGTAATTAGGAGACACTCAGCACAAGGAAAGAAGCGGAACTTACATTTATTGAGTGCCTGCTATGCCAAAACTGGTGCTCTTTTTGTTATATTGTCTTGCCTTTCTGCTCATTTGACTTATTAAAACTTCTATCATTAGGGTCATTCCTCCACATTAAAACACTCTCTGCCTTTTAAATAGAAACATATACCTGGAGGCAAAACACATTAATCCTTGAACAAGCATCATACCTTAGCGAAGACAGTACCTCAGGGAGTGTACAGGGCACTAGTATATTTCCTTTTGGAGGGAAGTTAGAAAAAGCCCTGAAGCTGGGGTAGCAAATCGGTTTTCTCTAGTGTGCCAGCCCTATACAATTAGTGTTGCTGCTCCCTGGAGCTCTGCTTTGAGAATCAGGCAGGAGGCAGAGTCTTAGCTCTGCAGGAAAGAGAATTGCAATTGCCTAATGATGTCAGACCTGCTGCATGCTTCAGTTGCTAAAAGGAAAACTTCAGACAAATTAAATTTAACAGGGTCTAACTGAACAAAGAACAATTCATGAATTGGGCAGCCCTCAAAACTAGAACAGGTTCAGAGAAACTTTGGCCTGTAATGTGGTCAGATAGCATTTATGAACAGAAGATGGAAGTGAGGTACAGAGCTCCATTGATTACAGCTGGTGTTTGCCTTATTCAGCATTTGCCTTATGTGAACATGGTCTTTTGAGTTGGCTGCCTGTGACTGACTGAAGCTCACCTGCTGTGATTGGCTGTGATTCATTTGTGACAAAAGTATATGCCTAAGTTATGTTTTCAGTTAGTGTGAGTACTAAATTACATTGCATTTCATTAGTAAGGACTCAGGTATGGAGGCACTCTCAGGTCAAATTTAGTTTAACAATCCCCCCAAATGTAGTTTAACGATGCCACCTCTCAAAACCTGGGGCATTGATACCACTCTCTGCCACCATCATAAACAAACTTATTTGGTCTCAGCATGAAATTCACAAGTTATGACATCACATCAGTTGTATAATTCTTTATGTTCTTGATGATCTAGTCAAAGTGAGACCATTCGACACTCAGTGGATGGCTGCATACAAATATTTAAGACTTGAGAGGATATGGTACACCAGGGGACCTACTATGATGACTATCAGAAGGACAATACCAAAAATACCAAAAGCCTGAGGTGTACTCCCTAACAGGAGCCTCTGAAAACCAAATCAATTTGATCCAAATCAAAGTTCAGGCAATAGAGGTGTAGCAGGACAAGATGCAGACAAAACCCCTCAGACACCGAGTTAAAGAAGGAAGCGGTTTATTCGGCCGGGAGCATTGGCAAGACTCCTGTCTCAAGAGCTGAGCTCCCTGAGTGAGCAACTCCTGCCCCTTTTAAGGAGGGCTCACAACTCTAAGGGGGTCCGCTTGAGAGGGTCGTGATCGATTGAACAAGCAGGGGGTACGTGACTGGGGGCTGCATGCACCATTAATTACATCGGAACAAAACAGGACAGGGATTTTCACAGTGCTTTCCTATACGATGTCTGTAATCTATAGATAACATAACTGATTAGGTCAGGCATCGATCTTTAACTACCAGGCCCAGGGTGTGGCACCGGGCTGTCTGCTTATGGATTTCATTTCTGCCTTTTAGTTTTTACTTCTTCTTTATTTGGAGGCAGAAATTGGACATAAGACAATATGAGGGGTGGTCTCCTCCCTTATTCCCCCCACTTTGAGAATCTCACTCAATAGTGGGTGTCAGGCCTCTGAGCCCAAGCTAAGCCATGGCATCCCCTGTGACCTGCACATATATACCCAGATGGCCTGAAGTAACTGAAGAATCACAAAAGAAGTGAAAATGGCCTGTTCCTGCCTTAACTGATGATATTCCACCACAAAAGAAGTGAAAACGGCCGGTCCTTGCCTTAAGTGATGACATTACCTTGTGAAATTCCTTTTCCTGGCCCATCCTGGCTCAAAATTCCCCCACTGAGCACCTTGTGACCCCCACTCCTGCCTGCCACGGAACAACCCCCCTTTGACTGTAATTTTCCTTTACCTACCCAAATCTTATAAAACAGCCCCATCCCTATCTCCCTTCACTGACTCTCTTTTCGGACTCAGCCCACCTGAACCCAGATGATTAAAAAGCTTTATTGCTCACACAAAGCCTGTTTGGTGGCCTCTTCACACGGACGCGAGTGAAATTTGGTGCCAAAACCCGGGACTGAACCAGAGACCTTCAGGTGATATCTTCCGTGCTTTGACTAAGGCTATGTTAATCATGCGCTGATTTTCAGGGCTATCTGGATCAAAAGGAGTGTACATACGGTAAGCCTCACACAGTCTTTCAGAGAATTGCGCTGGACTCTACTCTCCCTTGGATGACCTCAGAGACCTTATTTACATTTGTAGCCTTTTGATCCCCTTTCTTTAGATCTTCTATTAATGCCTCATGGTACCATCTTAGCCTCTCCATGTCTGGTCCCTTGTTCGGGTCCCACTGGGGGTCTGTTCCTGGCAGCTGAATTCTTACATATTCTTGAGGGTTTTGGTACTTGGCTGGGATGTGCTCCTCTAGCGACTTAGTTGCTCTCTGGAGCACCCTTCGCCTTTCATCTGTATCTTTACAAGAGCAGCTGGTGGCAATCAGCCCAAGTAGGATTATGAGTCTGTATGATAGTTTGGAGCAGGTCAATTAAAGCTTGAAGCTTTTCAGTGTAAGATGGTGTATTATTTTTCTAATTGAGGAGGTCAGCAGAGGTGAAAGGTTGATACACAAACGCACACCTTTCCACCATGCGTCCATTCTCATCTACCCCAGTATAACACTGCTCTCTCAGGGGCATTTGGATTCCAGTCTTGGGCTGTAAGTGAGCTGCCAAGGGAGGAGTTTCTCCCATGGCTTCACTTCCTCTTTTGTCTACTCTGGGTGGTCTAGGGGTGTGGCTATCTGGTGGAGGTGGAGGTGCTGTGGGCTCAGGGGTGCGGAGCCCTTCTCAATAAGGAGAGGGTACTGCTAGTACCAATTCCTGCCATGATTCTTTTGGTGTTGGGTCAGACAGGACTTTTGGTGCCAACTTCCCTCGGCAGGTGGAGCCAGAACCTTCCTTAACTAACTGTCCCTTTGCTACTAGTACTGCTTCTGCCTGTCCTCTTAACCACTGTGGACAGTCCAAAACTAGCTGTAACCAAGAATCTACATATGGGAAGTGATCTGGGTGCCCTGGTTTACAGGTTACCCTGTGCCGTACTTTCGAGACAAGGGACCTGTCCAGGCTTCCCTCAGATGGCCAACCCACCTCTAATGCTGGCCAGTCTATCTCACACAAAGTTCTGTTTTCCTGGTGTCATGGTGACTCCATAGTCTCCCTTAAATCCCTTTCTGAAATTTTTCAGCATGGTTCCTAGTGGGGTGGGCTTACTTTGTGCCTGACCCATGTTTCCTTGAGACAAAACACCACACTCACACCACACGCGCACCACAAAACAAAGAACAGGTTAAAAGGGCACACACACTTTTACAGTTTACACCAAACCTGAATCAAAACCAAAATCAGAGTATCAGGAAATCCAAGCCAGGTCAAAATCAAAACCAAAGTATCAAGCAATCCAAGTCAAGTCAAAAACAAAAACCAAAGTGCCGGTACAGGCACGCCGTGGGTGATCAGGCCACGCTTCCTCTCAAATGGAGTGGGCAAGTTCCAAAGACTAGTCTTACCAAGTTTCAGATGTCCAGGCTCCAAATGCCAGTTCCTTCCCAGTGTTCAGCCGCTGTGTTGATCCTCCACAGGGGCCTGCCACGCACTGCTCTGGCAAGGCATTCCACCGGGGCAATTGCCTACCCGGGAGCACTCTCAGGATCCATGTCGCTCAAGCTGGCCAGAGTCCCCCACAGGGATGCTCCACAGGGCAGGCCTAAGCCGCCTAAGGGGCTGCCTCAACCATCCGTTAATCACCTTGCTTCCTGGTCAGGGAACCAAGAAATGTAGCAGGACAAGCTGCAGACAAAACCCCTCAGACATTGAGTTAAAGAAGGAAGCGGTTTATTTGGCCAGGAGCATCGGCAGGACTCCTGTCTCAAGAGCCGAGCTCCCTGAGTGAGCAATTCCTGTCCCTTTTAAGGGCTCACAACCCTAAGGGGGTCCACTTGAGAGGGTCATGATCGATTGAACAAGCAGGGGGTATGTGACTGGGGGCTGCATGCACCAGTAATTAGATCGGAACAAAACAGGACAGGGATTTTCACAGTGCTTTCCTATACAATGTCTGTAATCTATAGATAACATAACTGATTAGGTCAGGGGTCAATCTTTAACTACCAGGCCCAGGGTGTGACGCCAGGCTGTCTGCTTGTGGATTTCATTTCTGCCTTTTAGTTTTTACTTCTTCTTTATTTGGAGGCAGAAATTGGGCATAAGACAATATGAGGGGTGGTCTCCTCCCTTATAGGCAGCTCGAAAGCATTTGAGTACTGTTGGTCATAGTCTTTGTTCAGGAGGTGATAATGATTAAGAACTGCAGTTTGCTGATTTAAAGAGGTATCCAATGTTGTCATTACCTTGTTAACACAAGTCATAGTAATCTGGAGACCCATTAGAAGAGCATAAAGGTTAGAACACCTTAGAAAAGCCAAGCTTACCTGCAAACCAATGGTTTGCTGCTCCTATAAACATGTCATATGTTTCTTTCCTCTGAGAAATTTCCTTTATGTATTTGATGGCAGTGTCTAAAGAAACAGGATCTAAAACTGCATGATATTTTATTAAGTGTTTTCAGAAGATGACTTCTACTCACCTGAACCTCTTGGGGAACTAGTTGGTCAAACCCAAGATTTTTCTCAATTTATGGATTACTTTCAAATTCCATACTACCAGTACCCCACTAGTACCAAGAGTGAGCCCCCAGGAATGCCACTGGAATCTTTCCTCAGTAGAAACTAGCTTATCTTCATAAACCCAACAATTGCTCTGTTTTTTTAACTACAGCATAAGACTTAGCTAAAGCCATCCACAGATTATGGCCCCATGGATTTTCCTATAAGTAAAGGGAAGGGACTGGGACAGCAGGAAATTGGGAAGAAAGGGAAAAGATAAGAGTTTCATGATGGCAGAGAAGTCTTGATCCACAGTCTTAGGAAAGCTGTTGAAGTCTAGGATGCCATCTGCTTCTGGGGGAAATCTTCCCTGGTCAGCTTTACCTTAGAGTCTCCAATAGGTATACAGTTCCAGGAGTCTGGAGGAGCTCTTTTGATTTGAGAGATGTAGATCCAAGACTTGAGACCCTGATGGTTTGCTGCAGAAAAGAATTTGATATGGTCTCTTCCATTGGAGCTTAATGGCAGCCTTTCTTTGATGTCCTTTCCAAAGACCCAATGTCTAGGTTCTAGGTTGTGAAGAATTTGATTGTCCTCAGTCAGTGAATCATGAAAATCTTCCTTTACCTGCTGAAAATACACTTTGCTTTAAAAAAACCTTGAAGCATTTAGTCATATCAGAGTTTAGGAGATGGAGAGGTCCTATTATTAGGGGCATAGACCTTCCATGGACTATTTCATAAGGGATCAATGTATGTTTTTCACTGGGGGTGGATCTTATTGCCATCAAGGCCAATAGTAATACCTTTAGCTAAGGCAATCCAATCTATTTAGTTAACTTTCCCAATTTCAGTTTTAAGATGCCATTTTTCCTTTCAACCTTTCCAGAAGACCAAGGGTAATAGGGACAATGATAATGTCATTGTGTTCATAACACCTTATTTGCTTTATAACTTTTCTAGCAAAATGGGTGCCTCTATTGCCGGAGATTTCTCCAGGAATATAAAGGAAACACATTTCTGATAATCTTTTAGCTACTGTTATAATATTGGCCTTCCTGTATAGAAAGCTTCTATGCGACCAGAGAACATAGACCATTGCAAGAACACATTCATATCCCATGGAAGGTGAAAAATGGATAAAATCCCTTTAAAAATGTTCAAAATGGCCCATCAGGTAGCAGAAATTTACCACCTGAATGTTTTATTGTCTTCTTGGGATTATGGATTTGACAGACCAAACATTGGTTATAAACCATTTTAGCAATTTTTGAACAGTCACCACACCAATAATTTTCCATAATTTGGATCATTTTGTCTACTCCATGATGAGTTATAGAGTGCAGAACTTTTAATAACGAAAGCTTTAAGGACTCAAGAAGGACCAGATGGCCATCCAAGCTCTCCAATAGACTATGCTTAATATCGGATTTACATCCTCTTAAATACCAATTTTGTTTCTCCAATTCAGGTACACAGCACTGTTTATTAAATAGGTTATCAGGCTGGATGCGGTGGCTCAGGCCTGTAATCCCAGCACTTTGGGAGGCCGAGGCAGGTAGATCACTTGAGGCCAGGAGTTCGAGACCAGCCTGGCCAACATGGTGAAACCCCATCTGTACTAAAAATACAAAATTAGCCAGGCATAGTGGCATGCACCTATAACCCCAGCTACTCAGGAGACTGAGGCAGGAGCATCACTTGAACCCAGGAGGTGGAGATTGCAGTGAGCGAAGATCGGCGCCGCTGTACTCTAGCCTTGGGCAACAGAGCGAGACTTTATCTCAAATAAATAAAAAAAATTATCAGAGATATAATTTGACTTGGATCAGTCTTATGGTGTTCATTTAAATTGCATATCATAACAATTTCAGTACTGGCTGATTTAGCATGAAAATCTGCCAAAGAATTTCCTTGGCATTTAATTAATTATTGTTCTGCTTGATGTTGGATTAGCAGTTTTATGAACCAGATTCTTCATTAGAGTTCTGGAAATTCTTACCTAGTTTAATGGTATGATCTTAAAGTTACCAGAAACTTGTTGGAGTCCTTTCTATGAATCTCCTTGAAGACAAAACAATTTAAGTGTACAGTTTCCTAGGAAGATACCAGAGTAAACAATTATCCTTCTGTGAATGACAAAAACATATAATTTAAGTGGCCATTTTTAAAGATCTAATGAGAGTTAATTACAATGATTATGCAATTGACAAGGAAATTTGGTTATCGCTGCATACAACATTTTAAGATAATAACTAGAATTAAGACTGATAGTGTTATACCAGGACTATTAGATTTCTATGAATTTCATAGAATTTCTGAAGTACATATTAATAAAATAATCATACAAATATAACTCAATGGAGGTTAAGCATTACTTATTTGACAATGCTTCCCATATAATTTAATACATAAAATAAGCCCAATTAGTTTAATATCTCTCTCTCTACAAGGAGAAGTTTCCAGATGGAAACGTCCAAAGGGTCCATGTAGAAAATCCCAAAATCACAGGAGAGGAGGCCAGAAGTCCATCATAGACTGACTTTGTCACAAACCACCATCTATTCTTCCAAGGGCCTATCCATTCTTTCCCAAAACAAAGTTTGTGTCTTTTCGCTAGAATATATTGAGTGGGTGGAGCCCATGGAAGTCTAGGACAAGCATTTTGTATGCCTGGACTCAACATGGATACTTCTAATCTTGCCTTATTGTTAGAGACTGGTTTGTTATTTTCTTGTTTGTTTGTTTGTTTTCAAGATTGAACGACAAACCAATCAGTTGTCTTCTTGTTGTTGTTGTTGTTGTTGTTGTTGTTTTCCAAGAAAGAGTTTTGGGGCATACCAAAGATCATGACAACAAGAAAGAGGTGGACAGAGTTGGCAGATCATATAGCCAGCAGGGGTTTGAGAAGAGGGGTTTTAATCAACTGAGAAGTTCCCAACAGAGAGAGAGGTTTCCATCAGATCAAATAGAAAAAAACAGAGACCAATAATTGTTACAAGTATTTTTCTGGAAATAGTCAATTAGACACGAGGATCTTTAAGACTTGATTTTAAATCCCTACCAAAGAAATATTCAATTTTTTTAATTTCTGAGAGATTAGTTGATTATTGTCTCAGGAGTGAAGACTTTGGAGGCTGCCTCTAGTCAGGAATCAGTCCAAGCTAAAAGGAATGGGTCCGTCAGATGCCTGGTGTAAAAATTAATACTTTATTTTCCAATAGCCTAGCTGTTTATAATAAAGGCAAATGTCTTAGGGCACAGGGTTCTTTCATTTGGGACTCTTTGGTTTTGGTTTAAAATATATACAAGGAGATCTTCTTGGTCCCTACAGCTGTTATAGCTACTATAAAGACATGTGCCTGTTCACCTTTTGTAAAGAGTCTTTTAGAGTGGCAATTTTGTATTCATTTAATCTTTTGGAAGGCTCTGAATACCAGTTTAAAAAAAAAAAGGATTCCTTTGTTTCTGAAGCATTCTGGATCCTCTTTTCTAATGCAGCTCATAAGTGAGCTTACCTTTGGTAAGGTTTATCTTTTTTTTTTTTTTCTTAGAAAAGTACAGTTCTGGGTCCAGAGTTCTTATACATTAAATTGGCTAGAGTTCCAGATGCAGGAGTTCTAGACTCCTTGGATCCAGAGGAACCTATGATTCTCTGTCTTATGGTTACCTCACCTACCTACTGAACCCAGTTCAGTTTCTGTCTGACCCAGTCAGACACCTGAGGCCTCCCTACAGAAACCAGTCCTATTTCTGTCATGACTTCCAAGCCCAGTCCAAATTTTAAAATGTCCAAATTAACTCAGAAAGTTCAAAATACAAGTTTGTGGAACTTGAAATCTGAAAGAGAATTCAATCACAATCTCAGTTGCTACAAGAGATCAATGGGCATAGTTGGGCCTGGTGGGTACCTTCATTTGGTCACTTGGTCCTCCTGGGAGTCACTAAGGTTCTACCTCAGATCCCATTTCTGACACCAATCTGTTAAAAGAAAAACTTTAGGCAAAACAAAACAAAACAAAACAAAAAAAGCCCGAAACTTATAAGATTATCTCTGCAAGAGAATCTGTCTGTGAGGGTGGGGAAGAAGACCACACAGCCTCTACTCCTATTCACTCTTCTGCCAGATTTATTTTCCCTTAGGTATGTCTCACACTGTGTGTCCAGTAAGGAGTCAGGCCATGTTCCTGCCCACTGAATACTCTGGCTCAACAGCCCATAACACAGCTGTAGCAGGCTGGTTTGTATAAAGAACATGTCTCTAAGAAGAGCTAGGTGATAATAAGTGTATAGAGTAGAGGCTTTTTCAACCCTTTGTGTCATGGGACCCTTTGGCGCTTGGGTGAAGCTTACGAAATGCCTTGTCAGAATAATGTTTTTAAATGTGTAAAATAAAAGATTACAAAGGCATAGGCAAGTTAAAGTTAAATTTTATTTTTTAAAGACAGCAGTGTAAATGAAGACTGTTGGTCTTCATTTGAATAGGAACTTAAAACTTTGGGATGGTCCTTATCTTACCTCTTTCCATATAGCAATAAACAAACCTTCACATACCAATAAAAGAATACTAGAGAGCAACACAGATGTCTATGTTGACCTCAGTGTTTGGTGCTCAAATAACCACTAGGCAGAGAGCTGCCCAACTGTTGACCAACTATATCACTGAGTATCTGCAGACAGATAGACCTTGATCCATGGCAGTCTAACTGCAGGTTTAATAACAATCCCAATATCAATGTTGTGATTAGCAAAAATAATATTTTCAGACATCTGAAACAACTATAATGTGATATCACAATATCTTTGATTTCTATTGGCAGCAAAGCCATTGATACTCCCTAAACTTCCATGGTTTGTTCTTGTGGAAAACCCAATTAGTATCCCCAATTTTTCACTGCTTCTTGATTCACACTTTTTGGATTTTGTAAAGACTTTATCTTATTTTATATATTTATATTTTTTGAGACAGGGTCTCACTATTGCCCAGGCTACAGTACAGTGGCATGATGACAGTTCACTGCAGCCTCAGCCTCCTGTGCTCAAGCAATCCTCCCACCTCAGCCTCCTGAGTAGCTAGGATTACAGGTGTGTGCCACTACGCTCAGCTAATTTTTTTTTCTTTTTTTGTAGAGACAGGGTTTAGCCATGTTTCCCAGACTGGTCTTGAACTCCTGGGCTCAAGCAATTCACCCTCCTTGGCCTCCCAAAATACTGGGATTATAGGTGTGAGCCACCATGCTGGGCCAGAAAACTTTATTTTTTTAGAGCAGTTTTGGGTTCACAGAAACTCAAAACGAAGATATTCCATACACTCCATGCCCCCACATGTGTATAGTTTCCCCCATTATCAACATCCCCCACCAGAGAGGTACATTTGTTACAATCAAAGCACCTACACTGATACATCATAATCACCCAAGTTCATTGTTTACATTAGGGTTCACCCTTGCTGTTGTATGTTCTCTGGGTTTGAACTAATGTATAACAACATATATCCACCATTATAGCATCATACAGAGTATTTTTACTGCCCTAACAACCCTTGTGCTCTGCCTGTTCATCTTTTCCCCACCACCTTCACTCCACTGGCAACCACTGATTTGTTTACTGTCTCCATAGTTTTGCCTTTGTATTCATACTTTTTACTTTGTGACTTGGCAATTCCTCCTGCAAATGTAGAATGTATTCCTCCAACCCCAGGCTTTGGACTCAGCCACGTAACTTGCTTTGGCCAAATAAATATGGGCAGAAGTGACCACATGCCAGTTCTGAGCCTAGGACTTAAGAGGCCTCATGTTTTTTCATGGCTCTTAATGTATTTTCCTTTACCATGGGAAAAGCATGCCCAGACTGGCCCACTGGTCTAAGGAGGATGAAAGATACTTGGCACAGAACTGCCTAGCCAACCTACAAAACTGCAGTGAAAGACAGTATGAACCAGCTGAGCCCACTCTAGATTAAACAGTTCCTCAATGCATGAGGAAGCCTACCTGAGATCTGAAGAGCTATTCCAGCCAACCTATACATAGATGCATAAGAAAGAAGGACGGGCGTGGTGGTACCTGTAATCCCAGCTACTCAGGAGGCTGAGGCAGGAGAATTGCTTGAACCCACAAGGCGGAGGTTGCAGTGAGCCAAGATTGCACCCCTGCACTCCAGCCTGGGTGACAGTGAGGCGAAAAGAAAGAAAGAAAGAAAGAGAGAGAGAGAGAGAGAAAGAAAGAAAGGAAGGCTTGTTTTTGTATGCAACTAAGATGTTTGTGATTATTTTTTATGCAGCAACAGCTAATATGCTATATTTATAACTTAAGGAAATACTAAATTTCAGTTAGATCCTTTGCAATCTACTGCAGTGTTTTCCCTCTCAAGTTCATAAACCCTTCTAAAGCAGAGACAGTTGTCCCGTTTATCCACTGTGTCTTCCATAACATCAAAAAATTAAATTATCCATTGTCTAAACACAAAAACCAGAGATACTCTGGTGATATAGTAGGAATCTTCTCACCTTGGTGGACCACCTAGGCAGTTCTGCGAGCAGAAGTAGATGCAGAAGTACCTCATTTGGTGGAGACATAGAGTAAGAGAAGCTTGTTTGCAGAAGCTATAAAGCCAAGAAGGAAGAAATAACAGGATAACAGCAACAACAACAAAAACTAATTAAATCCCTGTTGCTGATACGTTAGTAGATTTAAGTGTGTTACAAAATATTCTTTAAATTATTGTACATGTTTTTAAATGTTTGTTAGATACAAAAGTTAAATGAAGTCAGCATTAAACAAAATATAAAATTATTGTGACTATTGCTATCCAGATTAAAAACAAAAACAGAAGCAAAACCAAAAACCTGAGCATTAAGAATCTGTCACTATGTCTTTTATCCAAATAAGTTATAATTAAATTTCTAGATAATATTGACATGGTAGAATTGGGATGGAGAAAAGCAGGAAGAGAGTTTTATGATTCTAAGAGTATATAGAATTCTTACCTTGATTTAGGGGAAGATATAGATGTCTATTTTCTTAAGTAAAAAGCATATTTTAAAAAAACACAAAACTTGGAACAAAGTGAAATAATAACCAAAACAATAAAAACAGATATATCAGTAATTGCAATAGGTATAAATGGATTAAATTTCCAGCTCAAAGATGGAAATTGTCAGAGGCTTCCAAGATGGCTGAATAGGAACAGCTCCAGTCCACAACTCCCAGCAAGATTGATGCAGAAGGCAGATATTTCTGCATTTCCAACTAAGGTAACTTGTTCATCTCATTGGGACTGGTTGGACAGTGGGTGCAGCCGACAGAAGGTGAGCTGAAGCAGGACAGGGCATCACACCTCACCCCGGAAGCACAAGGGGTCAGGGGATTTCCCTTTCCTAGCCAAGGGAAGCCATGACAGACTGTACCTGGAGGAATGGTACACTCCTGCCAAAATACTGCATTTGTCCCACAGTCTTAGCAACCAGCAGACCAGGGGATTCCCTCCCATGCCCGGCTCAGTGGGTCCCATGCCCACGGAGCCTTGCTCACTGCCAGTGCAGCAGCCTGAGATCGACCTGCAAAGCTGCAGCCTGGCAGGGAGAGGGGTGTCCACCATTGCTGAGGCTTGAGTAGGTAAACAAAGCTGCCAGGAAGCTCAAACTGGGTGCAGACCACCGCAGCTTAGCAAGGCCCACTGCCTCTCTAGACTCCACCTCTGGGGTCCAGAGCAGAACAAAGGGCAGCAGACAACTTCTGCAGACTTAAGCGTCCCTGTCTGACAGCTCTGAAGACAGCAGTGATTATCACAGCACGGCGTTTGAGTTCTGAGAGCAGACAGACTGCTTCTTCAAGTGGGTCCCTGACCCCCGTGTAGCCTGACTAAGAGATACCTCCCAGTAGGGGCCAACAGACACCTCATACAGGCCCCTCTGGGACAAAGCTTCCAGAGGAAGGATCAGGCAGAAATATTTGCTGTTCTGCAATATTTGCTGTTCTGCAGCCTCTGCTGATGATACCCAGGCAAACAGGGTCTGGAGTAGACCTCCAGCAAACTCCAACAGACCTGCAGCTGAGGGACCTGACTGTTAGAAGGAAAAAAAGCAGGGGTTGCAATCCTAGTCTCTGATAAAACAGACTTTAAACCAACAAAGATTAAAAGAGATAAAGAAGGCCATAACATAATGGTAAGGAGATTCAACGAGAAGAGCTAATTATCCTAAATATAGATGCACCCAATACAGGAGCACCCAAATTCATAAAGCAAGTCCTTAGAGACCTACAAAGAGACTTAGACTCCCACACAATAATAATGGGAGACTTTAACACCCCACTGTCAATATTAGACAGAAGGATAACAAAGATATCCAGGACTTGAACTCAGCTCTGCACCAAGTGGACCTAATAGACACCTATAGAAATCTCCACCCAAAATCAATAGAATATACATTCTTCTTAGCACCACATCATACTTATTCTAAAATTGACCACATAATTGGAAGTAAAGCACTCCTCAGCAAATGTAAAGGAACAGAAATCACAACAAACTGTCTCTCAGACCACAGTGCAATGAAATTAAAACTCAGGATTAAGAAACTCACTCAAAACCACACAACTACGTAGAAACTGAAAAACCTGCTCCTGATTGACTACTGGGTACATAACAAAATGAAGGCAGAAATAAAGATGTTCTTTGAAACCAATGAGAACAAAGACACAACATAACAGAATCTCTGGGACACATTTAAAGCAGTATATACAGGGACATTTATAGCACGAAATGCCCACAAGAGAAAGCAGGAAAGATCTAAAATCGACACCCTAACATCACAATTACAAGAACTAGAGAAGCAAGAGCAAACAAATTCAAAAGCTAGCAGAAGGCAAGAAATAACTAAGATCAGAGTAGAACTGAAGGAGATAGAGACCAAAAAAACCCTTCAAAAAATCAATGAATCCAGGAATTGCTTTTTGGAAAAGATCAACAAAATAGATAGACAGCTAGCAAGACTAATAAAGAAGAAAAGAGAGAAGAATCAAATAGACACAATAAGAAATGACAAAGGGGATATCACTACCGATCCCACAGAAATACAAACTACCATCAGAGAATACTATAAACACCTCTAGGCAAACTAGAAAATCTAGAAGAAATGGATAAATTCCTGGATACATACACTCTCCCAAGACTAAACCAGGATGAAGTTCAATCTCTGAATAGATTAATAACAGGTCCTGAAATTGAGGCAATAAGTAATAGCCTACCAACCAAAAAAAGTCCAGGACCAGACAGAATCACAGCCAAATTCTACCAGAGGTACAAAGAGGAGCTGGTACCATTCCTTCTGAAATGATTCCAATCAATGGAAAAAGAGGGAATCCTTCCTAACTCATTTTATGAGGCCAGCATCATCCTGATACCAAAGCCTGGCAGAGACACAACAAAAAAAGAGAATTTTAGACCAATATCTCTGATGAACATCAATGCGAAAATCCTCAGTAAAATACTGGCAAACTGAATCGAGCAGCACATCAAAAAGCTTATCCACCATGATCAAGTCAGCTTCATCCCTGGGATGCAAGGCTGGTTCAACACATGCAAATCAATAAACATAATCCATCACATAAACAGAACCAATGACAAAAACCACATGATTATCTCAATAGATGCAGAAAAGGCCTTCGACAAAATTCAACACTGCTTTATGCTAAAAACTCTCAATAAACTAGGTATTGATGGAACGTATCTCAAAATAATAAGAGCTATGTATGACAAACCCACAGCCGATATCATACTGAATGGGCAAAAACTGGAAGCATTCCTTTTGAAAACTGGCCCAAGACAAGGATGCCCTCTCTCACCACTCCTATTCAACATAGTGTTGGAAGTTTTGGCCAGGGCAATCGGGTAAGAGAAGGAAATAAACGGTATTCAATTGGGAAAAGAGGAAGTCAAATTGTCCCTGTTTGCAGATGACATGATTGTATATTTAGAAAACCCCATCGTCTTAGCCCAAAATCTCCATAAGCTGATAAGCAACTTCAGCAAAGTCTCAGGATACAAAATCAATGTGCAAAAATCACAAGCATTCCTCTACACCAATAACAGACAAAAAGAGAGCCAAATCATGAGTGAACTCCCATTCACAATTGCTACAAAGAGAATAAAATACCTAGGAAACAAACTTACAAGGGATGTGAAGGACCTCTTCAAGGATAACTACAAACCACTGCTCAACAACATAAAAGAGGACACAAACAAATGAAAGAACATGCCATGCTCATGGATAGGAAGAATCAATATTGTGAAAATGGTCATATTGCCCAAGGTAATTTATAGATTCAATGCCATCCCCATCAAGCTACCAATGACTTTCTTCATAGAATTGGAAAAAACTACTTTAAAGTTCATATGGAACCAAAAAAGAGCCCGCATAGCCAAGACAATCCTAAGCCACAAGAACAAAGCTGGAAGCATCACACTACCTGACTTCAAACTATACTACAAGGCTACAGTAACCAAAGCAGCATGGTACTGGTACTAAAACAGATATATAGACAAAACAGAACAGAGGCCTCAGAAATAACACCACACATCTACAACCATCTGATCTTTGACAAATCTGACAAAAACAAGCAATGAGGAAAGGATTCCCTATTTAATAAATGGTGCTAGGAAAACTGGCTAGCCATAGGCAGAAAGCTGAAACTGGATTCCTTCCTTACACCTCATACAAAAATTAATTCAAGATGGATTAAGGACTTAAATTAAGACCTAAAACCATAAAAACCTTAGAAAAAAACCTAGGCAATATCATTCAGGACATAGGCATGGGCAAAGACTTCATGACTAAAACACCAAAAGCAACGGCAACAAAAGCCAAAATAGACAAATGAGATCTAATTAAACTAAAGAGCTTCTGCACAGCAAAAGAAACTACCATCAGAGTGAACAGGCAACCTACAGAATAGGAGAAAATTTTTGCAATCTACCTATCTGACAAAGGGCTAATATCCAGAATCTACAAAGAACTTAAACAAATTTACAAGAAAAAACAAACAACCTCATCAAAAAATGGGCAAAGGATATGAACAGACACTTCTCAAAAGAACACATTTATGCAGCCAACAGACACATGAAAAAATGCCTATCATCACTGGTCATCAGAGAAATGCAAATCAAAACCACAACGAAATACCATCTCACACCAGTTGGAATGGTGATCATTAAAACATCAGGAAACAACAGATGCTGGAGAGGATGTGGAGAAATAGGAATGCTTTACACGGTTTGTGAGAGTATAAATTAGTTCAACCATTGTGGAAGACAGTGTGGCAATTCCTCAAGTATCTAGAACCAGAAATACCATTTGACCCAGCAATCCCATTACTGGGTATATACCCAAAGGATTATAAATCATGCTACTATAAAGACACATGCACACGTATGTTTATTGCGGCACTATTCACAAAAGCAAAGACTTGGAACTAACCCAAATGTCCATCAATGATAGACTGGATTAAGAAAATGTGGCATATACACACCGTGGAATACTACGCAGCCATAAAAAAGGATGAGTTCATGTCCTTTGCAGGGACATGGATGAAGCTGGAAACCATCATTCTCAGCAAACTATCACAAGGACAGAAACCCAAACACCACATGTTCTCACTCATAGGTGAGAGTTGAACAATGAAAACACATGGACACAGGGCTGGAAATGTCACACACCAGGGCCTGTCCAGGGGAGGGGGAATGGGGGAGGGATAGCATTAGGAGAAGTACCTAATGTAAATGACGAATTGATGGGTGCAGCAAACCAACATGGCACATGTATACCCACGTAACAAACCTGCACGTTGTGCACATGTACCCTAGAACTTAAAGTATAATTAAAAAATCCAACAAATAAAAAAATTTAAAAAAAAGTCAAACAGAGAAAGACAAATGCTGTATAATCTCACATATATGCGGAACCCGAAAAAGTCAAACTTATAGAAACAAAATATAATGGTGATTAGCAGGGGCTAGGAAGTCAGGGAAATGGGGAGACATTGGTCAAAGGGAACACAGACTATAATTAACAATACTGTGTTGTATATTTGATATTTGCTAAGACAGCAGATATTAAATGTTCTCACCACAAAAAAATGATAACAAGGTGAAGTAATAGATATGTTAACTGACTTTATTTTGGTCTTCTCACAATACATACATACATCAAATCATCACATGGTACACCTTAAATTCATACCATTTTATTTGTTAACTATATCTCAATAGAGCTGAAAAAAATAAAAATAAATCTTGACAGTAATGTACATGTTATTTAAATAGTTTTAGAGTCTTTGTCTCATTTAATTTTTAAAAAATGATGGAAATTGTCATTTTGGAGTGTGTCTGTATGTGCTGTTTAAAAGAGACATATCTTGCCTGTATATTAGAAGGCACAACCTGTTCTCTCCATTCCTCATTATGCATGCAAATGCAGGCAAGTTTCTTAACCTTTCTGTACATCAGTTTTCTCATAAAATGGAAAATGGTATGTCAGTTAGAATGACTTTGCTACACATAGTAAAGCGTCTCCCACGGAAAGATTAAACAATGAGAATGTTTATACTCTTGCACAAAAATTTAATGATAGGTGATACTTCAGTGTATCTGCTTTGTCCTCACGCTGGCTCCTCTTCTGACCCCAAGGTTACTCCTTTTCAGGCATCCTGTGCAGGTACGACCATGAACAGCAGCAGAAGGCCTGTCTCTTTCCAGGGTATTTGTTAAAGAATAAAGAAACCTTTCTCAGAAACTTCTCAGCAACCTTCTCATCACCTTTCATTGGCTAGAATCTTATCTGTTGTTATGTCCAAGAAATTCCTTCCAAGGGCAATTGCAAAACAATGACCTTTCAGAATTACCCCTATTGCTGAAGGATGGAGACATGGAGACATAAGTTCTATTTGGGAAGTAAACACTAAAAAAAAAAAAAAAAAAAGAAAAAAAAAAGCACTATCAGCAAGAAAAAAAATGAAAAATAGCTGTTATATGTTATATAGGCACCCAACAATGTCTGTTACAAATGAGGATAGTATAATCATACATTTCCCACAGAGTTGATGTAAGCACAATATGTGAAAGTTCCTAAAAAAATATCTGGCCCAAAGAAGACATTTCATGAATATTATTCTTACTTCTACTTTCCCTTTCTTTCGCTCTTTTCCTCTAATTTCAGTCTGCCTTCTTTCTCTCTCCTCCATTTATTGGCTTAAAGGATTGAAACCACAGCATGTTAACCAGCAGCCTGGGAAAAGTCCCATGGTGCTCACCTCCACCCCTGTGCTGACAAACTGTAGGTTACCCTCAAAAACCACAAGGCGAATGTCCAACTGCCTTCAGGGCACTCCCTGAAGCTTGGAGAACATTTAAATAGCATAGAAGATCTAATTAGCAGCAGCCTAGGCCTCATGAGCATTCTTTACACCACCATCCAATTACCCATCCTGTGCAGTCCATTTGGGTGCAGGTTTTGGTAACAGCAGCTTTTCTGTAGTCATCATGATAATTTATGCTTAAATATTTTGTAGGTTTGTTGTATGACTAAAGTAACTACAAACACAGATAGTTCAGTTTCAAATGAAAGCCCTGTAATTCATATGCACACACATAGTTTTGTGGAAAGGCATGGTTAATATTGTACATATAGTCATTTAAAATGCTAAGTGTATCAGATGACAGCAAAGTAAAGAATCTTCTTATTTCCCTTCTCCTGGTGGCTTTCTGTAAACTGACTTCATAGGTTTTGGAGGTTGGTTTTGCTAAAATAATAATAACAAATAATAGTTAACACTTATTGAAAGCTCACTAGAAGCCAAACACTTTTCTGTGTGCTTTACATTTACTAACTAATATAATTTAATTTAAATATATTTACTTAACTGGAATGAAGAAACTGAGACATCAAGATTCAGTAACTTACTCAGGATCAAGCAATCTTACTCCTAAGCCTACTCTCTTAACTATGTTGTAATGAAAACCCCACTGTTTAAGAAAGCTGGAGTAGGTTTGCAACATAAAATGGACTAAATGATGGTCTGAAAAAGGGTTACCCAGTCTCCCTTTTCCTCCTCTGCTCCTTACACCTGGAAAATATTTAGTATTCACCACCCCATCATAGGCTCCTCTGTCCGTCCTTCTCTTGCCCCTAGTTCAATTTGTCATGTTAAAAAAAAATTGAGATACACACACACACACACCAAGTACTGTCCCATTCTGTAGCATCTATCCTGGAGAGAACAAAGCCTTTGAGGTGACCACTAGGGAAGCTATGTTACAGGAGATTTACATCTCAAGGACAGCTAGAAAGGCACATTCACCCTACTTTTCCCAACCAGAAATGAGCTGATTTAATATTTGGCCATACTAATTTTGTGAACATAGATGCATAGCATGGGATGAAGAGATCCTAGATTCTATTCCCACCTCCACCATCACTCCAATGTCCCAACATTATTACTTCTGCCATTTTTTCCAACCTAGAATGTTTTCCTGCCTCCTCTCCATTCATGCCCTTCCTTTACTTTCAAATTACTTATTTTTATATTATGGCACAGTATTTAATTTTTCCAGGAAAATTGAAAAGATGAACCTAAATATTGTATTGCATTAAGGATTAGGGAAGAAGCAGAACTTCAAGAGCCCCTGTGAGTCTCATATCACTCTGGTCACTGACATTTACAATTACAGGCAATCTCAAGTAACAAAATCATGTGCTACCACACTGCCCAACTCTAGTCCCCCAGCCCTATGTTATCACATCTTGCTTCACTCACTTACCTAAAGCAAGCAATGTTCTAAACAGTTCTGGGTAGCAACCAATTTTTTTAAAGTAGTCATCTCAATAAAATGTAAAAGAATTGCCTGTTACATACTTAAAAGACACTGCTGAACTCTTGGATCTAGGTGAATAGGTTTGTAGTTGCTAATTAGAACTAAGTTGCTCTGCAGAAGAAAGGCTGGTTGAGGGGGTAGGAGAGGGTGTTGTAGATTCCAGTACAAGGAAAACAAGAACAAAAAAATTAGATGATGCCCAGAGGAAGAGCAGAGATGCATTCCATTTTGACTTCAGGATTGGAGAGCTGAAAAAGAGGAATAATAGTGGAATGAGCCATGCAATGCTAATTGCCCTCATCCCTTACAAAATATTCAGTAAAATGAATATTGCTGGCTATAGTAGTTTTTTTTGAGACAGAGTCTCACTCTGTCGCCCAGGCTGGAGTACATGGCACAATCTCGGCTCACTGCAACCTCTGCCTTTCAAATTCAAGCAATTCTCCTGCCTCAGCCTCCTGAGTAGCTGGGATTACAGGCACACGCCACCATGCCTGGCTAATTTTTGTATTTTTAGTAGAAACAGGGCTTCACCATATTGGTCAGGCTGGTCTCAAACTCCTGACCTCGTGATCCACCCACCTCAGCCTCCCAAAGTGCTCACAGGTGTGAGCCACCGCACCTGGCCTTATTGTCTGGATAGTAGGAAATATTCTTTAAGATGACTGCAAAGAATTGTTGATACCTGCTTTCAAGCCAAAACAGGATGAAAACATACTTCTCAGGAACAGATGACTTATTATTACATGTATTATAATAAAAATAATACTTTAATCTCTTTGCGATCTCTTTGAAGATCTATCTTTAATTCCTTACTTGGCCTTCATTTCCTTCTACCTCCACTACACCTTTATTCTCTTTTTTATTTTAAAATATTTCATTGATGAATAAAAATTATATATTATTCAAGTTGTACAACATCATGGTTTGATATACATAGTGTACTGATTACCAGTTACATTAACTGACACATCCATTAGTTACCATTTTTTTGTGTGTGTGTGTGGTGACATTAAAATCTGCACTCAGTAAACAATATAATATTATCACACTTAAAGGCTATTTATTTGTAACACCTGTCCCCCAGAAACATGCATGCATGCACACCCACACGAAATGTGATCCTGAGCTTCTTGAGGACAGGAACCCTTATTAATTTGATTGTGCCCAGTCCCCAGCATTTCACCTGGAACAGAATAGATACTCAATGTATGTTTACTCAAAAATATGAAAAAAAAACGAACTTAAATAAAGCTTTTAACTTTATACAAAGGGCTTCCACAACCAGATAGAGAAAAATAAACTTTTATCTTATTAAAGCTGATATGGTTTGGCTGTGTCCCCACCCAAATCTCACCTTGAATTGTAATAATTCCCACCTGTCAAGGGTGGGGCCAGGTGGAGATAATTGAATCATGGGGGCGATTACCCCCATACTGTTCTTGTGGTAGTGAATATGTCTCACAAGACATGATGGTGTTATAAATGGGAGCTCCCCTGCACAAGCCCTCTCTTGCCTGCTGCCGTGTAAGACATGACTTTGCTCTTCTTTTGCCTTTTGTCATGATTGTGAGGCCTCCTAACTATGCTGAATTGTGAGTCCATTAAACCTCTTTCATTTATAAATCACCCAGTCTCAGGTATGTCTTTAGTAGCAGCATGAGAACAGACTAATAAAAAGCTATTGTATTTCAGAGTTTCTCAGTTATAGCAGCTTAGTCTTTACTCTAAAGACTAGAATATCACAGTCCATCAGAAAACTATTTTTTACTGAGGCCAGACATCTTGAGGTCTAAAACATTCAGATTTATGCTGCTGGGGAGAGAGTAAAGAAACCATGGTAGAGGTATCCAGAGCAGTAGGTGCCTCATCACTGACTTGGTTATAAATGCTTAGCCACTCATTCTTGCTGTGAGTATTCTTCAGTCAACACTGCCAGTTTCCTGAGGTCTCTGAAAAGTGCATCCTCAGTCATTTCAACTCAAAGAAGTTTGGATGCCTCCTGTGTTAGATGTGGCTGGAACTACATCAAACAACAGTGATAAAGAATGTTTCAGAAGGATATAGTCTAACCAGCTCTTAGTATTTCTGAGGAAGGACAGGAAAAAAGGAAAGGTTATTCCAGCCATTATTGTGATTGCTCACAGATTTTCCATTTACTATACAAATTTTAATGTGAGCCTATTATATAAAACCAAATTAAAGCAGGAAACACATAATCTGAACAATTCTTTGTCAGCTCCAGAAAGGGCTTATACAAGAATACTAAGGAAAGAAGTAAACAGAGTGTTAGTTGTTATTTAAAAATTACCAGAAAACCAGGTGTAATAAGACCCTGAAAAGCTTTTGATGACACCTTGACATGGCTTGGCAGCCCTTCTTCTCAAGTCCCAGAGGAACAAAGTGATTTTGTGTAAAAAAATTAGAAAAGATTAGTCAGAGGCAACAGCAATATAGGGTGTTTTGTAAACACCACGTATCATTCTAATTCAAAGGAACACAGATAGGAAAGGTAGGATAGGATTTACAAGGTCATCTTCCATTGAATTCAGAGTTTTTCTAGAAGACTATGAAAAGTTCTGCTGCTTTAAGATGGAAGCTGATAACTGAGGGAGGAGAATTATGAAAACAATATTGATAATAATAATGATTTCTAATGCTTATAAATTTGTGTAATGTTGGCATTATTTCTTCCTTAAATGTGAGAATTCACCAGGGAAGCCATTTGACCCTGTAATTTTTTTTGTGGGAGGGTTTTACAATTTCTAATATAATTTCCTCAACAGATACAAGGCTATTCAAACTTTCTATTTCTTGTCAGATTTGTTCATTTGTGTTTCTCAAGGAGTTTGTTCAAAGTCATTGAATTTATTGGTGTAACACTGATGGCAATATTCCCTTTTCTTGCTTTAATGTCTATAGCATCTCTAGCAATTCCTCTCTTTCACTTTTTTTGTTTGTTTGTTTTTGTTTTTGTTTGAGATGGAGTCTCACTCTGTTGCCCAGGCTGGAGTGCAGTGGTGCTATCTTGGCTCACTGCAGCTTCCACCTCATGGGTTCAAGCGATTCTCCTGCCTCAGCCTCCTGTGTAGCTGGGATTACAGGTGCCTGCCACCATGCCCGGCTAATTTTTTGTATTTTTAGTAGAGATGGGGTCACCATGTCGCCCAGGCTGGTCTCTAACTCCTGAGCTCAGGCAATCTGCCGTCCTAGGTCTCCCAAAATGCTAGGATTACAGGCATGAGCCACAGTGGCTGGCCTAATTTTTGTATTTTTAATAGAGACAGAGTTTCACCATGTTGCCAGGCTGGTCTCAAACTCCTGACCTCAGTTGATCTGCCCACCTTGACCTCCCAAAGCTCATATCTGGGATGACAGACGTGAGCCACTACACCTGGCCTTTTTCACTTTTGATGTTGAGATTTTATGTTTTCTCTCTTTTTTATAATCATAATTTTTAAACAAATTTATTTTTCTAATTAACCAACTTTTGGCTTTGTTGGCTCTCTTCATTTTTCTATTTCATTGAATTTCTGCTCTTTATTATTTATTTCCTTCTACTTATTTTGTGTTTAATTTGCCTTTTCTTTTAGTAGCTCCTTAAGGTGGAAGATGAGAGTATTGATTTTAAGCCATTTTTTATCCTAATACAAGCATTTAAAGCTATAAATCTCCCTTTAAGCACTGCCTTACTACATCTTGCAAATTCTGACATGTTGTATTTTAACTATAATTGAGTTCAAAATATTTTCTCTTTTTCCTTGTGATTCCTTCTTTGAAATGTGTTGTTAAATGTACAAATATTTGGGGATTTTTCTAGATATCTTTATGTTATTGTTTTCTATTGTGTTCCAAGAACATACTCTGTGTACATTCTGTATTTTGAACTCTATTGAGACTTCTTTTCATGGTTCCGCACGTGTTCTATCTTGGTAAATGTTCTAAGTGCATTTGAAAAGAATAAGTAGGGGAGGAGCCAAGATGGCCGAATAGGAACAGCTCCAGTCTACAGCTCCCAGCGTGAGTGATGCAGAAGATGGGTGATTTCTGCATTTCCATCTGAGGTACTGGGCTCATCTCACTAGGGAGTGCCAGACACTGGGCGCAGGTCAGTGGGTGCGCGCACGGTGCGCGAGCCGAAGAAGGGCGAGGCATTGCCTCACTCAGGAAGTGCAAGGGGTCAGGCAGTTCCCTTTCCTAGTCAAAGACAGGGGTGACAGATGGCACCTGGAAAATCGGGTCACTCCCACCCGAATACTGCGCTTCTCCGATGGGCTTAAAAAACGGAGCACCAGGAGATTATATCCCGCACCTGGCTCAGAGGGTCCTACGCCCACGGAGTCTCACTGATTGCTAGCACAGCAGTCTGAGATCAAACTGCAAGACTGCAGCGAGGCTGGGGGAGGGGCACCCGCCATTGCCCAGGCTCACTTAGGTAAACAAAGCAGCCTGGAAGCTCGAACTGGGTGGAGCCCACCACAGCTCAAGGAGGCCTGCCTGCCTCTGTAGGCTCCACCTCTGGGGGCAGGGCACAGACAAACAAAAAGACAGCAGTAACCTCTGCAGACTTAAATGTCCCTGTCTGACAGCTTTGAAGAGAGCAGTGGTTCTCCCAGCACGCAGCTGGAGATCCGAGAACGGGCAGACTGCCTCCTCAAGTGGGTCCCTGACCCCTGACCCCCGAGCAGCCTAACTGGGAGGGACCACCCTCTAGGGGCAGACTGACATCTCACATGGCCGGGTACTCCTCTGAGACAAAACTTCGAGAGGAACAATCAGACAGCAGCATTCGCGGTTCACGAAAATCCGCTGTTCTGCAACCACCGCTGCTGGTACCCAGGCAAACAGGGTCTGGAGTGGACCTCTAGCAAACTCCAACAGACCTGCAGCTGAGGGTCCTGTCTGTTAGAAGGAAAACTAACAAACACAAAGGACATCCACACCAAAAACCCATCTGTACATCACCATCATCAAAGACCAAAAGTAGATAAAACCACAAAGATGGGGAAAAAACTGAGCAGAAAAACTGGAAACTCTAAAAAGCAGAGCGCCTCTCCTCCTCCAAAGGAATGCAGTTCCTCACCAGCAACGGAACAAAGCTGGACGGAGAATGACTTTGATGAGCTGAGAGAAGAAGGCTTCAGACGATCAAATTACTCCGAGCTACAGGAGGATATTCAAACCAAAGGCAAAGAAGTTGAAAACTTTGAAAAAAATTTAGAAGAATGTATAACTAGAAAAACCAATATAGAGAAGTACTTAAAGGAGCTGATGGAGCTGAAAACCAAGGCTTGAGAACTACGTGAAGAATGCAGAAGCCTCAGGAGCCGATGCAATCAAATGGAAGAAAGGGTATCAGCGATGGAAGATGAAATGAATGAAATGATGCGAGAAGGGAAGTTTAGAGAAAAAAGAATAAAAAGAAATGAGCAAAGCCTCCAAGAAATATGGGACTATGTGAAAAGACCAAATCTACGTCTGATTGGTGTACCTGAAAGTGACAGGGAGAATGGAATCAAGTTGGAAAACACTCTGCAGGATATTATCCAGGAGAACTTCCCCAATCTAGCAAGGCAGGCCAACATTCAGATTCAGGGAATACAGAGAATGCCACAAAGATACTCCTCGAGAAGAGCAACTCCAAGACACATAATTGTCAGATTCACCAAAGTTGAAATGAAGGAAAAAATGTTAAGGGCAGCCAGAGAGAAAGGTCGGGTTACCCTCAAAGGGAAGCCCATCAGACTAACAGCGGATCTTTCGGCAGAAACTCTACAAGCCAGAAGAGAGTGGGGGCCAATATTCAACATTCTTAAAGAAAAGAATTTTCAACCCAGAATTTCATATCCAGCCAAACTAAGCTTCATAAGTGAAGGAGAAATAAAATACTTTACAGACAAGCAAACGCTGAGAGATTTTGTCACCACCAGGCCTGCCCTAAAAGAGCTCCTGAAGGAAGCACTAAACATGGAAAGGCACAACCGGTACCAGCCGCTGCAAAATCATGCCAAAATGTAAAGACCATCGAGACTAGGAAGAGACTGCATCAACTAATGAGCAAAATAACCAGCTAACATCATAATGACAGGATCAAATTCACACATAACAATATTAACTTTAAATGTAAATGGACTAAATGCTCCAATTAAAAGACACAGACTGGCAAATTGGATAGTCAAGACCCATCAGTGTGCTGTATTCAGGAAACCCATCTCACATGCAGAGACACACATAGGCTCAAAATAAAAGGATGGAGGAAGATCTACCAAGCAAATGGAAAACAAAAAAAGGCAGGGGTTGCAATCCTAGTCTCTGATAAAGCAGACTTTAAACTAACAAAGATCAAAAGAGACAAAGAAGGCCATTACATAATGGTAAAGAGATCAATTCAACAAGAAGAGCTAACTATCCTAAATATATATGCACCCAATACAGGAGCACCCAGATTCATAAAGCAAGTCCTGAGTGACCTACAAAGAGACTTAGACTCCCACACATTAATAATGGGAGACTTTAACACCCCACTGTCAACATTAGACAGATCAACGAGACAGAAAGTCAACAAGGATACCCAGGAATTGAACTCAGCTCTGCACCAAGTGGATCTAATAGACATCTACAGAACTCTCCACCCCAAATCAACAGAATATACATTTTTTTCAGCACCACACCACACCTATTCCAAAATTGACCACATACTTGGAAGTAAAGCTCTCCTCAATAAATGTAAAAGAACAGAAATTATAACAAACTATCTCTCAGATCACAGTGCAATCAAGCTAGAACTCAGGATTAAGAATCTCACTCAAAACCGGTCAACTACCTGGAAACTGAACAATCTGCTCCTGAATGACTACTGGGTACATAACCAAATGAAGGCAGAAATAAAGATGTTCTTTGAAACCAACGAGAACCAAGACACAACATACCAGAATCTCTGGGATGCATTCAAAGCAGTGTGTACAGGGAAATTTATAGCACTAAATGCCCACAAGAGAAAGCAGGAAAGATCCAAAATTGACACCCTAACATCACAATTAAAAGAACTAGAAAAGCAAGAGCAAACACATTCAAAAGCTAGCAGAAGGCAAGAAATAACTAAAATCAGAGCAGAACTGAAGGAAATAGAGACACAAAAAACCCTTTAAAAAATTAATGAATCCAGGAGCTGGTTTTTTGAAAGGATCAACAAAATTGATAGACTGCTAGCAAGATTAATAAAGAAAAAAAGAGAGAAGAGTCAAATAGATGCAATAAAAAATGATAAAGGGGATATCACCACCGATCCCACAGAAATACAAACTACCATCAGAGAACACTACAAACACCTCTACGCAAATAAACTAGAAAATCTAGAAGAAATGGATAAATTCCTCAACACATACACCCTCCCAAGACTAAACCAGGAAGAAGTTGAATCTCTGAATAGACCAATAACAGGAGCTGAAATTGTGGCAATAATCAATAGCTTACCAATCAAAGAGTCCAGGATCAGATGGATTCACAGCCGAATTCTACCAGAGGTACAAGGAGGAACTGGTACCATTCCTTCTGAAACTATTCCAATCAATAGAAAAAGAGGGAATCCTCCCTAACTCATTGTATGAGGCCAGCATCATCCTGATACCAAAGCCTGGCAGAGACACAACAAAAAAAGAGAATTTTAGACCAATATCCTTGATGAACATTGATGCAAAAATCCTCAATAAAATATTGGCAAACCGAATCCAGCAGCACATCAAAAAGCTTATCCACCATGATCAAGTGGGCTTCATCCCTGGGATGCAAGGCTGGTTCAACATACGCAAATCAATAAATGTAATCCAGCATATAAACAGAACCAAAGACAAAAACCACATGATTATCTCAATAGATGCAGAAAAGGCCTTTGACAAAATTCAACAACCCTTCATGCTAAAAACTCTCAATCAATTAGGTATTGATGGGACGTATCTCAAAATAATAAGAGCTATCTATAACAAACCCACAGCCAATATCATACTGAATGGGCAAAAACTGGAAGCATTCCCTTTGAAAACTGGCACAAGACAGGGATGCCCTCTCTCACCACTCCTATTCAACATAGTGTTGGAAGTTCTGGCCAGGGCAATTAGGCAGGAGAAGGACATAAAGGGTATTCAATTAGGAAAAGAGGAAGTCAAATTGTCCTTGTTTGCAGACGACATGATTGTATATCTAGAAAACCCCATTGTCTCAGCCCAAAATCTCCTTAAGCTGATAAGCAACTTCAGCAAAGTCTCAGGATACAAAATCAATGTACAAAAATCACAAGCATTCTTATACACCAACAACAGACAAACAGAGAGCCAAATCATGAGTGAACTCCCATTCACAATTGCTTCAAAGAGAATAAAATACCTAGGAATACAACTTACAAGGGACGTGAAGGACCTCTTCAAGGAGAACTACAAACCACTGCTCAAGGAAATAAAAGAGGATACAAACAAATGGAAGAACATTCCATGCTCATGGGTAGGAAGAATCAATATCGTGAAAATGGCCATACTGCCCAAGGTAATTTATAGATTCAATGCCATCCCCATCAAGCTACCAATGACTTTCTTCACAGAATTGGAAAAAACTACTTTAAAGTTCATATGGAACCAAAAAAGAGCCCGCATTGCCAAGTCAATCCTAAGCCAAAAGAACAAAGCTGGAGGCATCACACTACCTGACTTCAAACTATACTACAAGGCTACAGTAACCAAAATAGCATGGTACTGGTACCAAACAGAGACATAGATCAATGGAACAGAACAGAGCCATCAGAAATAACGCCACATATCTACAACCATCTGATCTTTGACAAACCTGAGAAAAACAAGAAATGGGGAAAGGATTCCCTATTTAATAAATGGTGCTGGGAAAACTGGCTAGCCATATGTAGAAAGCTGAAACTGGATCCCTTCCTTACACCTTATACAAAAATCAATTCAAGATGGATTAAAGACTTAAATGTTAGACCGAAAACCATAAAAACCATAGAAGAAAACCTAGGCATTACCATTCAGGACATAGGCATGGGCAAGGACTTCATGTCTAAAACACCAAAAGCAATGGCAACAGAAGCCAAAATTGACAAATGGGATCTAATTAAACTCAAGAGCTTCTGCACAGCAAAAGAAACTACCATCAGAGTGAACAGGCAACCTACAAAATGGGAGAAAATTTTCGCAACCTACTCATCTGACAAACAGCTAATATCCAGAATCTACAATGAACTCAAACAAATTTACGAGAAAAAAACAACCCCATCAAAAACTGGGCAAAGGACATGAACAGACACTTCTCAAAAGAAGACATTTATGCAGCCAAAAAACACATCAAAAAATGCTCACCATCACTGGCCATCAGAGAAATGCAAATCAAAACCACAATGAGATACCATCTCACACCAGTTAGAATGGCAATCATTAAAAAGTCAGGAAACAACAGGTGCTGGAGAGGATGTGGAGAAATAGGAACACTTTTACACTGTTGGTGGGACTGTAAACTAGTTCAACCATTGTGGAAGTCAGTGTGGCGATTCCTCAGGGATCTAGAACTAGAAATACCATTTGACCCAGCCATCCCATTACTGGGTATATACCCAAAGGACTATAAATCATGCTGCTATAAAGACACATGCACACATATGTTTATTGTGGCATTATTCACAATAGCAAAGACTTGGAACCAACCCAAATGTCCAACAATGATAGACTGGATTAAGAAAATGTGGCACATATACACCATGGAATATTATGCAGCCATAAAAAATGATGAGTTCACGTCCTTTGTAGGGACATGGATGAAATTGGAAATCATCATTCTCAGTAAACTATCGCAAGAACAAAAAACCAAACACCACATATTCTCACTCATAGGTGGGAATTGGACAATGAGAACACATGGACACAGGAAGGGGAACATCACACTCTGGGGACTGTTGTGGAGTGGGGGGAGGGGGGAGAGATAGCATTGGGAGATATACCTAATGCTAGATGACGAGTTAGTGGGTGCAGCGCACCAGCATGGCACATGTATACATATGTAACTAACCTGCACATTGCACACATGTACCCTAAAACCTAAAGTATAATAATAATTAATTAATTAATTAATTAATTAAAAAAATAAAAACAAACAAAAAAGAAAAGAATAAGTATTCTGCAGTTGTTTGGGGTAGGGTTCTATAAATGTCAATTGAATTAAGATGATTGATAGGTTGATTCAGATTTTCTATATTCTTTCTAAATTGTTGTCTATTTACACTATCAATTACTGAGAGAAAAATATATTAAGATCTCCAAATATAATTCTGGGTTTTTCTACTTCTTTATTTCTATCCTTTTTTTTTTTCAAGATGGAATTTCACTCTTGTTGCCCAGGCTGCAGTGCAATGATGTGATCTCGGCACACTGCAACCTCCACCTCCCAGGTTAAAGCGATTCTCCCGCCTGAGCCCCCCAAGTAGCTGGGATTACAGGCACCCACCACCATGCCCAGCTAATTTTTGTATTTTTAGTAGAGATAGCGTTTCGCCATGTTAGCCAGGCTGGTCTTGAATTTCTGACCTGAGATGATCTGCCTGCCTCGGCCTCCCAAAGTGCTGGGATTACAGGCGTGAGCCAATGTGACCTATTTCTATCCATTTTTGCTTGATATATTTTGAACTTCATACACATTTAGAACTATTTTCTTCTTGATGACTTTCCCTTCTATCTTTATAAAATGTCCTTTTATTTGGTAATACCTCTTGCTTGAAAGTATTTTATCTGACTAATACAGACACATCAGTTTTCTGTCTTTAAGTTCACTTCAAAATCCTTACTTCTACAGTATTCAACCTATGTTAAGCCCATCTAATAATTGTTTGATTCAGACATTCTATTTTTCAGTTCTAGAATTTCTATTTTGTTCTTTTTAAGAATTTGTCATTTCTCTTCTGAAATACCCAATCTTTGCACCCATTATATCCATTTCCCCACAACTTTTAAAAATATATATGCAATAGCTGTTTTAAGGTCCTGTCTATTCATTTCAATAACTGTGGATTCTATGGGTCTGTTTCTATTGACTACCTTTTCTTTTGGTTATAGATCCTATTTTCTTGTTTCTTAGCATTTTCATAATTTTTTATTATATTCCAGATATTGTGTATAAAAGAACAGTAGTGGCTGAAGTATAACATTTAGATTTGTTTTAATTATTTCCCCCCAGAGAGTGCCATCTTTTTCTCTATCTGGTAATTGGGGTGAGGAATGATCATTCATATTTCTTTTAGAGTCGAGTAGATCTGGGTCTGGGTTTCAGTTTTAATTAAATTGAAATTACATGTGATTAGCCCAGCTCTCAACTTCCTAAGTCATAGCCCTTTTATGTTTTCAGTAGCTGAACTGGGAGAAGCTTGGTTACAGTCTCATATATTTTTGGTTCATCTTTGGATTCATCTCCAGGAAAAGACCTGAAATTCAAACACCACAGGAATGCATATGACTAAGCAATTTCTCTCTTCTTACCAGCCCTTCCTCCACTGTAACTTTCTTAGCAAAATTCATGGTTGGGGAGGGTTTAGGGAAGAAATGCTGAACCCAATAATCTGGTCCGGCTTTGGGGGCTTTTTCCAGACTCTTAATTTATCTTGACAGTCTAACTTGGTCCAAAGCCCACCTTATTTCCCCTTCACCCTGTCAAGTTTCTCTATCAGACCTACCTACCCATAACCAGACCAGGAAGCTGCCCCAGGCTTAAAGCTGCCTTGGCTCTCTGCTCACTTATAAAGGGCTCTTTCTCTCTGGAATTCAGTTAATCAAGGCTTCCTTGTCTGAATACCACCCCTGGCTAGCCCCATAGAAAATACTTTTATTTTTAGATTTTTGTTTTTGGGGTTTTTTTTTCTGTTTCTATGAGAAAGAAGGTCTTTTGTGTTCTTCTCCATCCTCCCCCAAAGCAGAAACCCCCACAAAGCCTGAGTTCTTAACCATTATTTTGAAGTGTTTCCCAAACATTAAAAAAAAATTTAGAAATGGAAAATCAAATGTGTGCTAGACAGTAAAAGGAATATAATATATTTTTGTAGGTAATATTACTTCAAGCATGAACAAAAACTACTATTTTATTTTAATTTAATAATTCTAAATGTCCTTTTGTCTACCTAACATGTATCTATTCTACCATGTGGAGCAATTCCATCCACAGCCTTCCATGGCTCTGCAGAGTCATTATCTTTCTGCAATATTCTAACCACATTTAAATAGGTTAACTTGTACATGACACGAATCTGCTTTTTATATAGAAAAATGTTTTTATATAAATTTCATACTGGTTTAAATTTTTATCCAATTAAGATTCTGATAATGAACTTCAATAAAAGCCTTCGGCATAGTGTTAGAGACTGGCAATTTTTACATGAAAATCACTTTTTTTAAAAAAAAAAGAGATGAGGTCTCACTTTGATGCCCAAGCTAGAGTGCAATGGTGCAATCACAGATCACACAGCCTCAACCTCCTGGGCGCCAGCGATCCTCCCACTTCAGCCCACCGAGTAGCTGGGACTACAGGTGCATGCCATCATGGCTGGCTAGCTTTTCTCTTTTTTGTAGAGACAGGATTTCGCCATATTGCCCAGGCTGGTCTCAAACGCCTGAGCTCAAGCAATCCTCCTGCCTCAGCCTCCCAAAGTGCTGGGATTATGGGTGTGAGCCACTGCGCCCAGCTGAAAATCACCATTCTTATATCTTTACAGTCACCTATCTTCTTCCAAAGATGTATCAATCTACTAGGGCTGCCATACAAAACATCACACACTTAGTGGCTTAAACACGAATTTATTTCCTCAAAGTTCTGGAGGCTAGAAGTCCAAGATCAAGGTTCTGACTGATCTGGTTTCTGGTGGGGGCTTTCTTCTTGGCCTGCAGACAGCCACCTTCTCACTGTGTCCTCACATGGCCTTTCCTTGGTATGTGTGCACAGAGAGAGAACAAACTGTCTAATGTCTTTTTTTTTTTTTTTTTTTTGAGACAGAGTCTCACTCTGTCACCCAGGCTGGAGTGCAGTGGCGTGATCTCGGCTCACTGCAAGCTCTGCCTCCTGGGTTCACGCCATTCTCCTGCCCCAGCCTCCCGAGTAGCTGGGACTACAGGCGCCCATCACCTCTCCTGGCTAATTTTTTTTGTATTTTTAGTAGAGACAGGGTTTCACCGTGTTAGCCAGGATGGTCTTGATCTCCTGACCTCGTGATCCTCCCACCTTGGCCTCCAAAGTGCTGGGGGTGTCTCTTCTTAAAAGTACAATAATCCTATGTGATCAGGACCCACCCTTATGACTTTATTTAACCTTAATTTCTTCCTTAAAGTCTCTACCTCCAAATTCAGCCTCACTGAGGTTTAGGGCTTCAAAATAACAATTTTGGGGAGACAAAAATATTTATCCCATAACAAAATGTTTTCCATAAATGCTGTACTAATTTACATTCCCACCAGCAGTGTATAAATGTTCCTCTTTCATCACCCCCATGCCAACATCTATTGTTTTTTGACCTTCTAATAATGGCCATTCTTGCAGGGGTAAGGTAGTATCTCACTGTAGTTTTAATTTGCATTTCTCTGATGATTAGTGATGTTAAGCACTTTTTCATATGTTTGTTGGCCCTTTTGTATGTATTTATCTAAGAAATGTCTATTCATGTCATTTGCCCACTTTTTGTTGGGATTATTTTCTTTTCTTGCTGATTTGTTTGAGTTCCTTGTAGATTCTGGATATTAGTCCTTTGTTGGATGAATAGTTTGCAAATATTTTCTCCCATTCTGTTGATTGTCTGTTTACTCTGAAGATTGTTTGTTTTACTGTGCAGAAGCTTTTTAGTTTAATTAGGTCTCATTTATTATTTTGGTTTTAGTTGCATTTGCTTATAGGACTTTAGTCATGAATTCTTTGCTTAGGCCAATGTCCAGGAGAGTTCTTCCTAGGTTATCTTCTAGAATTTTTATGGTTTCAGGTCTTACATCTAAGTCTTTGATCCATCTTGAGTTGATTTTTTGTATAAGGTAAGAGATAGGAACCCAAAGTTTTATTCTTCTGCATATGACTATTGAGTTTTCCCAGCACCATTTATTAAATTGGGTGTCCTCTCCCAAATTTATGTTTCTGTATGTTTTGTTGAAGATCAGTTGGTTGTAAGTATTTGGCCTTATTTCTGGGTTCTCTATTCTGTTCCACTGGTCTATGTGTCTACTTTTATACCAGTACCATGCTGTTTTGTTAACTATTGCTTGATAGTATGCTTGAAGTCTAATAATGTGATACCTCCAGATTTGTTCTTTTTGCCTAGGATTGCTTTGGCTATTCAGGCTCTTTTTTGGTTCCATATGAAATTCAGAATTTTTAGAGATGAGATCTAGATACTGCTCTTTTTAAAGCTCCCCAGGGGATTCTAACATGTGGTCAGAGTTGAGAACTACTAAATTAAATAAAGCTATGACAGATTGGAAGGATAACCTTTATAGACTCATGGTTTCATGAGATCTAGGCAAATTCAAAGCAACAGCATCCAACAGGAAAATAAAATGGACACTAATATAAATCTTTACTCACAGAAAGGAATGAAAGGGAGTGAGTAAATCCAGCACCTTCAACTCCGATATCCAGGTTCTCACATTGGGACCTACTCAGCAAACAACTTGACCCATGGAGAATGAAGAAAAGTCAGGAGGGCAGGCAATGGCCTACCTGAGGGTGGCATGGAGCCAAAGAAACCCTCACCCCCAGGCAAGGGAAGCAGTGAGTGATTGTGCAACCCCCCCTGGGAAACCACACTCTCTCATGGGTCTTTGTAACCTACAGATAAGGAGATCCTTCCATGAGCCCACACCACCAGGGCCTTGGGTCCAATACACAGAGCAGTGTGGAGTCTTGGCAGAGCATCTGCTCAGGTACACACAGAACTGTGTGGAGTCTCGGCAGAGCATCTGCTCAGGCACATACAGAGACCCATGAGTTTTACATACTCTGGCCCCAGGATACCCAGCAAGGTGGGAAATCCATCCATACATATCCCTAGGAAGGGGGGCTGAATCCAGGGAGCCAAGCAGCATCATTCTGCAGGCACCACTTCCACAGCACCTCACAAGTTAAGACCCACTGGCTTGGAATTCCAGCCAGCCAACAGCAACAGCCTGGAATCTGCCTGAGACAGGTCCAAGTAACCAGGGGGATAGGTGGCAACCATCTCTGCAGTTCAGTAGACTTAGCCATTCCAGCCTGCTGGCTCTGGAGAATACAAATGGTCCAGAGAAAGAAGGGTCCCCCACAACATACCACAGCCACTTTGCCAGATCATGGCCAGACTGCTTCTTTAAGTGCGGCCTCAATCCAGTCCTCCTCACCGGGTGGGACCTCCCTGCAGGGGCTTCAGCCACTCCAGCCAGGGTCTATGGGAAGAATTCTGATCTCTCCCTGGGATGGAGCTCCAGGGAGAGGGGCAGCCACCATCTCTGCAGTTTGGTCAACTCAGCCATTCCAGCCTGCTGGCTTTGGAGAATACAAATGGTCTGGATAAGGAAGGATCCACCTCCAATACAGAACACCTGCTCTACCAAAAAGCAGCAATACTGATTCTTTAAGTGGGTCCCTGATCCTATATCCTCCTAACTGGGTGAGACCTCCCAACAGGGGTCTCCAGGACACCTCCTACAGGTGCATTCAGGCCAGCAACAGGTCAGTACCCCCCTGGGAAAGAGCTTCCAGAGGAAGGAGCTGGCTGCCATCTTTGCTGTTCTGCAGCCTTCACTGGTGAAACCTCCAGGTATGGGGAAATCCAAGGCAAGTAGGGTCTGGAGCAGACCCCCAGCAAACTGCAGCAGCCCTGCAGTAGAGTGGCCTGTTAAAAAAGAAAAACAAACAGAAAACAACAACAACAACATCAACAAAAAAGACCCCACAAAACCCTCATTCAAAGGTCAGTAACCTCAAAGATCGAAGGTAGATAAGCCAACAAAGATGAGAAAGAATCAACACAAAAACACTGAAGACTCAAAAAGCCAGAGTGCCTCTTTTCTTCCAAATGACTGCAACACCTTGCCAGCAAAGACACTAAACTGGGCTGAGGCTGAGATGGCTGAATTAACAGAAAACACACTGAAGTGCACAGACCAGTGATGCTATGAAGCAACTACATAAATAACTCTGAAAAATAACCAGCTAGCAGCATGATGACAGGATCAAATTCACACAATGATACTAAACTTAAATGTAAATGGGCTAAATGCCCCAGTTAAAAAGCATGGAATAGCAAGCTGGATAGTCAAGACCCATTGATATGCTGTCTTTAAGAGACCCATCACATGTGCAAAGACATACACAGGCTCAAAATAAAGGGATGGAGGAAAATTTACCAAGCAAATGGAAAACAGAAAAAAGCAAGGGTTGTAATCTTGGTGTCTGACAAAACAGGTTTAAACCAACAAAGATGAAAAAAAGACAAAGAAAGGCATCACATAATGGTAAAGGGTTCAATTCAACAAGAAGAGCTAACTATCCTAAATATATATGCACCCAATACAGGAGCACCCAGATTCATAAAGCAAGTTCTTAGAGACCTACAAAGAGACTTACTTAGACTCCCACACAATAATAGTGGAAGACTTTAACACCCCACTGCCAATATTAGACAGATCATTAAGACAGAAAATTAACAAAGATATTTGGGACCTAAACTCAGCTCTGGATCAAGTGGACCTGACAGATATCTACAGAACTCTGCACCTCAAAACAACAGAATATACATTCTTCTCATCTCCACATGGCACTTACTCTATAATTGATCACGTAGTCAGAAGTAAAACACTCCTCAGCAAATGCAAAAGAAATGAAATCATAATAGTCCCAGACAGCACAATCAAATTAGAACTCAAGATTAAGAAATTCACTCAAAACCACACAACTACGTGGAAATTGAACAACCTGCTCCTGAATGACTCCTGGGTAAATAATGAAATTAAGGCAGAAGTCAAGAAGTTCTTTGAAACGAATGAGAACAAACAGACAGCATACCAGAATCTGTGGGACGCAGCTAGAGCAGTGTTAAGAGGGAAATTTATAACACTAAATGCCCACATCCAACACCTAGAAAGATCTAAAATCGACACACTAACATCACAATTAAAAGAACTAGAGAACCAAGAGCAAACAAACCCCAAAGCTAGCAGAAGACAAGAAATAACCAAGATCAGAGCTGAACTGAAGGAGATAGAGACGCGAAAAACCATTCAAATAAATCAACAAATCCAGGAGCTTGTTTTTTGAAAAAATTAATAAAATAGATAGACTGCTAGCTAGACTAATAAAGAAGAAAAGAGAGAAGAATCAAATAAATACAATCAGAAATGATAAGGGGGATATCACCACTGACCCCACAGAAATACAAACAACTATCAGAGAATACTAGAAACACCTCTATGCAGATAAACTAGAAAACCTAGAAGAAACTGACACATTCTTGGACACATACACCCTCCCAAGACTGAACTGGGAAGAAATTGAATCACTGAATAGACCAATAATGAGTTCTGAAATTTTGGCAGTAATAAATAGCCTACCAACCAAAAAAAAAGCCCAGGACCGCACAGATTCACAGCTGAATTCCACCAAAGGTACAAGGAAGAGCTGGTACCATTTCTGCTGAAACTATTCCAAAAAATTGAAAAGCAGAGACTCTTCCTTAACTCATTCTATGAAGCCAGCATCATCCTGATACCAAAATCTGGCAGAGATACAACAAAAAACCAAAACTTCAGGCCAATATCCTTGATGAATATCAATGCAAAAATCATCAATAAAATACTGGCAAAACAATTCCAGCAGCACATCAAAAAGCTTACCCACCACAATCAAGTTGACTTCATCCCCAGGATACAAGGTTGGTTCAACATATGCAAATCAATAAATGTGATTCATCACATAAACAGAACTAAAGACAAAAACCACATGATTATCTCAATAGATGCAGAAAAAGCTTTCAATAAAATTCAACATCCATTCATGTTAAAAATTCTCAATAAACAAAGTATTGAAGGAACATACCTGTACCTCAAAATATTAAGAGCCATACATGACAAACCCACAGCTAATATCATACTGAATGGGAAAAAGCTGGAAGCATTCCCCTTGAAATCTGGCATAAGACAAGGATACCCTCACCACTCCTATTCAACATAGTATTGGAAGTTCTGGCCAGAGCAATCCGGCAAGATAAAGAAATAAAGGGCATCCAAATAGGAATAGAGGAACTCAAACTAAACCTGTTTGTTGATGACATGATCCTATATCTAGAAAACCCCATTGTCTCAGCCCAAAAGTTTCTTAATCTGATGAGTAACTTCAGCGAAATCTCAGGATACAAAATCAGTGTGCAAAAATCACTAGCATTCCTATATACCAACAATAAGCAAGCAGAGAGCCAAATCATGAGTGAACTCCCATTCACAATTGCTACAAAAAGAATAAAATACCTAGGAATACAGCTAACAAGGGAAGTGAAGGACCTCTTCAAGCACTACAAACCAGTACTCAGAGAAATCAGAGAGGACACACACAAATGGAGAAACATTCCATCCTCATGGATAGGAAGAATCAATGTTGTGAAAATGTCCATACTCCCCAAAGTAATGTATAGATTCAATGCTATTCCCATTAAACTACCATTGACATTCTTCACAGAATTAGGAAAAACTATTTTAAAATTCATATGGAACCAACAAGGAGCCTGAGTAGTGAAGACAATCCTAAGCAAAAATAATAAAGCTGGAGGCATCATGCGACCCAACTTCAAACTATACTACAAGGATACAAAACAGCATGGTACTCATACAAGAACAGACATACAGACCAATAGAACAGAGTGAAAAACAGAAATAGGGGCTGCAGTGGCTCACGCCTATAATCGCAGCACTTTGGGAGGCCGAGATGGGCAGATCACTTGAGGTCAGGAGTTTGAGACCAGCCTGGCTAACATTGTAAAATACGGTCTCTAGTAAAAATACAAAAATTAGCCAGGCATGGTGGCAGGTGCCTATAATCCCAGCTACTCAGGAGGCTGAGGCAGGAGAATCATCTGAACCCGGTGGGCAGAGGTTGCAGTGAGCCGAGATCATGCCACTGTACTCCAGCCTGGGCTACAGAGCGAAACTCTGTCAAAAAAAAAAACTCAGAAATAAGAGTGCACACCTTCAACCATCGGATCTTCAACAAACCTGACAAAAACAAGCAAAGGGGAAAGGACCTCCTATTTAGTAAATGGTGCTGGGAGAGCTGGCTAGCCATATGCAGAAAACTGAAACTAGAGACCTTCCTTATACCATATACAAAAATTAACTCAAGATGGATTAAAGACTTAAATGTAAAACCCAAAACTATAAAAACCCTAGAAGAAAATCTAGGCAATACCATTCAGGACATAGGCACAGGCAAAGATTTCATGACAAGGATGCCAAAGCAATTGCAACAAAAGCAAAAATCGACAAATGGGATCTATTAAACTAAAGAGCTTATATCGACAGGGTAAACAGACATCCTATAGAATGGGAGAAAAATTTTGTAATCTATGCATCTGACAGAGGTCTAATATCCAGCATCTATAAAGAACTTAAACAAATTTACAAGAAAAAAAACCATTAAAAAGTGAGCAAAGGACATGAACAGACACTTCTCAAAAAACATACACGAGGCCGAAAAACATAAGAGTTCAACATTACTGATCATTAGAAAAATGCAAATCAAAACCACAATGACATACCATGTCACTCCAGTCAGAATGGCTATTACTATTATTATTATTATTATTGAGGCAGAGTCTTGCTTTGTTGCCCAGGCTGGAGTTCAGCGGCATGATCTTGGCTCACTGCAACCTCCACCTCCCAGATTCAAGCAATTCTCGTGCCTCAGCATCCCAAGTAGCTGGGATTACAGACGTGCACTACCACGCTCAGCTGATTTTTGTATTTTTAGTAGAGACAGGGTTTTTCATGCTGGCCAGGCTGGTCTCCAACTCCTGACCTCATGTGATCTGCTCATCTCAGCCTCCCAAAATGCTGGGATTACAGGTGTGAGCCACTGCTCCTGGCCCAGAATGGCTATTATCAAGAAGTCAAAAGACAACAGATGCTGGCAAGGTTGTGGAGGAAAAGGAACACTTTTACACTGTTGGTGGGAGTGTAAATTAGTTTAACAATTGTGGAAGACAGTGTGGCTATTCCTAAAAGACCTAGAGACAAAAACATCCAACCCAGCAATCTCATTACTGGGTATATACCTAAAGGAATAGAAATCGTTCTATTATAAAGTCACATGCACACATATGTTCATTGCAGCACTATTCACAATAGCAAAGACATGGTCTCAACCTAAATGCCCATCAATGATAGACTGGATAAAGAATATGTGGTACATATACACCATGGAATACTATCTAGCCATAAAAAGGAATGAGATCATGTCCTTTGCAGGGACATGGATGGAGCTAGAAGCCATTATCCTTAGCAAACTAACACAGGAACAGAAGACCAAATACCACATGTTCTCACTTATAAGTGGGAGCTAAATGATGAGAACACATGGACACATGGGGAGAACAACACACACTGGGGTCTGTCGGAGGACATGGGGTGGGAGAAGGGAGAGGATCAGGAAGAACAGCTAGTGGATGTTGGGCTTAAATACCTACCTGATGAGATGATCTGTGCAGCAAACCACCATGACACACGTTTACCTATGTAACAAACCTGCACATCCTATACATGTACTCCTGAACTTAAAAGTTGGAAATTTAAGAAAAAAAGTCTTTGTGACTAATGAAGATTTTTTTCCTCTATTTTTATTTTTGTCTATTTTTTGAGATGGAGCCTCACTCTGTCATCCGGGTTGGAGTGCAGCGGCACAATCTTGACACACTGCAACCTCTGTCTCCCAGGTTCAAGCAATTCTCCTGCCTCAGCCTCCCAAGTTGCTGGGAATACAGATGCACACCACCATGCCTGGCTAATTTTTGTATTTTTTTAGTAGAGACGGGATTTCGCCATGTTGGCCAGGCTGGTCTTGAACTCCTGACCTCAGGTGATCTGCCCACCTCAGCCTCCCAAAGTGCTGCAATTACAGGTGTGAGCCACTGCGCCCAGCCTCTTCTGTTTATTAACAAAGATTTGTTGAGCCTATGATGTGTTAGGCTTTATGGAAGATACTCAGAATCCAAAAATGTAGTAATTTGACCAAGTGGATTTACAGAAACAAAATGAAACATAAATGGAAACTTGGAGGCATCCAAGTTTCTAAAACTAATTAAGTGGCCTACACCTCCTGGCAAGTAGAATCTCCCAAATTGTGGGATACTCAGAGACTCATCTGCAGTCCCAAAGTCAAAGCTTGGTGGAAAGCATGGTGGTCTGTTTAAATAACACACTCCTCCCAGGGCCTAACAACACTGGTTGCCTCTGGGGAGGGAAAATGGGAGCAGAGGGATAAATAAATGTGGGGGTTTTTTCATCCATTCAAACAACATTGAGCAACTACTATGTGTCTGTAGCTCTTTGAGGTCTTAATAACTGTGTGGTCTTGGGCACTTTTAAACTTTTTGGACCACAGTTTATAATTAATCCATCAAGGATAATGGGTGTTTAGTAATTATTAATTCATTTCCTTAATACTTGTAAATTTTAAATTGTAAGTTGCTCCAAGTATAAAATTCAGGCCTTATTCATCTATAAAGGGAATAACGGAAAATTCAATTCGACTCCTCAGATACTCTGTGGATACTTGAGTATTTCTGAAAAAGACATCTCTTCTGAGATGGAAACCAGGTCCCTGACCCTGCAATTTGGTCTTTCATCAGGGTCCTGCTCAAGGGTCATACATCAAGTCCACTCCAAAAGCAAAGGCTCCTAACATTTGTGGCACTGAGTGCTCCATGTAGCTCAGGTTTTACACATTCACATACGGAGACTATCTCCTGCCAGGTCCCATGCCTATCAAGCTTAGGCGATGAGCTGAAGGAGAGGGCCTCACGATACGTGGCAGCAGGCGTGTATTTTCCTAAATGCCAAGTCTCCACCAAAGCCTGAATTCAGTCTCGAGAGCTTAGCCAGTCCCTGATTCCTCCTTTGCACCACAGTCAAAAAGGGCACCCAGGTCCTTATGAGACTCAGAGGACCAGAGCCAATTACAGCTGGTGGACGGCACCCTACACCTCCTAGCAAGTAGAATCCCCCAAACTGTGGGATACTCAGAGACTCACCTGCAGTCCCAAAGTCAAAGTCTGGTGGAGAGCACGGTGGTCTGTTGAAATAGTACACTCCTCCCAGGGCCTAATAACACCGGTTGCCTCTGGGGAAGGAAAATGGGAGCAGAGGGATAAATGTGGGGTTTTTTCTTCCATTCAAACAACATTGAGTATCTACTATGTGCCTGTAGCTCTTTGAGGTTCTAGAGACACTGAATGAACAAAAAAAAAATGCAAAAACCTTTGCCCTCATGGAGCTTATTTTCTATCGGGGATCAAGATGATAAATAACATACATTTTTAAATGTCAATGTTACTTATAAATGCTAAGTGATAAATGTCCATCATACAGCATTGCATTTACCTGTTTACTGATCTGTCTCTTTCACTACAATGGGAACAACTGGAGGGCAAGAATCAAACCTGTTCTTGACTCCGGGCCTTTGCACTTACTGTTCCCTTAGCCAGCACACTTGTCCCCAAGTGCAGCAATTACACAAAGCAGGGGGGAAATTTAACTGGCAGAATAAATGAAGGCTATGCCTAAGCATGTGTTCCAATAAATGTTTTCAGGAGCACTTTCATACATGTGCGTACATGTGCACAAACAAGTGAAACGATGAGCTATGTGGGGATAGACACAGAATAGCCCCACAGTGGTCTCTCAAGAAAGATGAGAGGCATCATGCAGGGGCTGTTCTGTGGGTGTGGGGGTGCAGGAACAGAGTGCAGACAGGCTTCTGCCCTGACCCTCAATGTGGAAGGGTGAGAACGAGAGATGAGCACACAGCTTTAGTCTGAAAGCCCCTCTTGCTTCCTTTGTTTCCAGTGCCATGACTTAAGGAGTGAAGAGAGGGCATAGAGAACAAGCAGAGTGTGCAGGGCATATGCTGAGACAGAAACTGGATCTGAAACAAGTTGAATACTTGCAGGCAGGAAGAAATGGATCGCACCAAACCAAGGTTGCTCTGGGTCTCCACATTCCCTCTGGTTCAAACCTTATTGTTAAGTCGGATTCCCATTCATCCTCCTCTTCCCTGTCCTGTTCCTGTTCTGAACACAGGCTTGAGGATGACTTATGTTCCTCTCCCAGCTAAGCTCTCAGAAGGCAGGAGTTGGGCTAGGAACTCACTCTGGACAGCAGAGCTCTCCAAAGATTTTGTAGGAAGAACTACTTTTTATTTTCTTAGTCATTAAAAAACAAAAACAAAAAAAAACTCAGTCATTTGTACATATTTTCAAAAAACACAGAAAATCATATTTTTAAAAAATCATAAGGCTGGGTGTGGTGGCTCATGCCTATAATCCCAGCCTCGGGAGGCCGAGGCAGGTGGATCATGAGGTCAGGAGATCAAGACCATCCTGGCCGACATGGTGAAACCCCCTCTCTACTAAAAATAGAAAAATTAGCCAGGCATGGTGGCACGTGCCTGTAATCCCAGCTACTAGGGAGGCTGAGGCAGGAGAATTGCTTCAACCAGGGAGTCAGAGGTTGCAGTGAGCCAAGATCATGCCACTGCACTCCAGCCTGACAACAGAGGGAGACTCTGTCGCAAAAAAAAAAAAAAAGAAAAAAGAAAAAAATCACTCATAATCTACCACCCAGGAATACCACTGTTAATATTTTAGTGTACTTCCTTCAAGTCTTTGTTTTTACACAATTAAATTCATTTTGAATATATAATCTGCAATTCTGCTGTTTTTATGTAATATACTGTTATGAGCTTTTTCTCATACTATTTTCAATTCTTCCAAATTTCCATTGTTGTTGCTGCAGAATAATCTACCATTTATCTATTCATTCTATTGTTGGACAATAACTTTCCTAGAAGTGTTGTGTGGTCTTGGATTCTGTACCAACTGAGACAAGGGCCTGGGTGGAATGGAAGGTGCCAAGCCTGACAATACCTGCATACCAACAGGGAGTCTGGCAACCATGAGAAGTAGTGTGAGGGTGGGGACCGAGGAAATGTAGACGCCATCTTGGAGTCCTACCACGCAGAGCTTCAAGATCTGCTGGTGGATGTCGATGCATTGTTGGAAGACTCCAGTCAGATCTAGCACTGAACTAGGTATAGTAATAGTATAAGAAATGCTGTATGATGACAAAGCTGAGAAAGTGGGAGAGAAAGCAGTTAGGCAGCCACACTCTGAGGTACTCCAATGAAGGCTGTAGGAATTTACTTTTCTATTAGTTTCATGTACTTCTTCAACTTTAACTTTGGAGGCATTCCTGTATTTATGAGAACCAATTAAATAGTACTGACTTGGGAGCACTTAAGCACCACAATGGGAGAGCCACAGTGCAGTTATTTTCACGGTGGAACGGTGGGCCAAGGTGACCTAAGGGTCTTCTCCCTGAGTCCTCATAGGTTGCTAGTTAACAGTAGTGACATCTCATGCACCATTTACATTGTTTTCATTGTGTGGGTTTTTTGTTGTTTTTTATTGTATTAAAAACTTGAATTAGTTAAACCTGCAGCTGTTTTTGTATAACTTGTGAGTCAAGAGTAGTTTTTACAAAAAGAAGAATATGAGACAGACTGTATGTGTCCTACAAAGCCCAAAATATCTACTATCTGGCTATTTACAGAAAAGTTTCCGGACCCTCAGCTTAAGAAATAAATAAACCTCAAATTTCAGTAGCTTTGCAAAATAAAGTTTTTTTCTTGTTATTCAGTTCAATGCAGATGTTCCCAGCCTAGAAGTGATACATATTATCTCACTTCTGTGGCAAGAAGCAGTCACATGCTCACATTTGCAGCAAAAAGGCTGGAAAATGTAGCCTCTTGTCTGGACAACGACCCTCAAGGACACTTTCCCTTCTTTATTGTGTGTCAGAGCTCAGGCCTCCCCTATAGAGGGGGAAGAATGTATTTTTGGTGGACAGATAGGTCTCTCTGCCAAGGTTCAATTACATGTATGTATATACACTGTTAATTTTTAAAGTAAGTATGTGTTGTTAATTTCAATGTAAATTCCTTGTGTTTTTTTAACCTACAAGAAGCTTGCCTGCCAGGAGTTTTTTAGAAACAAACTACTGAAAGGCTGGGGAGGGGGCTGTAACTTATTGCAATTAAGGAGAAGTCAGACAAGCATTAACGTGTGAAAATGCTGAACAAAAGCACAGGAACAGAAGATGGCTCAGTCTCTGTGGTCTTTCACTCTGTTCCAAATAAAGGCACACCTAATATACTTCTCCCACATGAGAGTCTCCTGCCCTTTCTAAACTGTGGGAGCAGAAAATGAAGAAAACCCTCAAAATTTTTTGATGTAACTCTAATACCACTCCACCTCTGCACAATTCTTCTCTTACACAAACCACAATTATTGAAAGCATTTGACTAATGCTTGGGTACAACCATGGTGCCCTGCTTGCTCAGTGACTTCTAGACTAAACAAGGTTCACTGTTCCAGAAGCAGACAGTAGTTGGAAAAACCTTTTACTCCCCAACAGCTGTAGATCATAATACCTTCATACCTGTGTGCAAACCTTCTTTCCCTACATGCAGTTATGATTTAAACAGCCCTTTCATTTTAGAAGGAGATCACAATAGGAGAGCCCCTCTCTGCCAGAGATGAACTAAGGCAGTGCATATGAGGGCTTCAAAATCTATTTAGTGTGCTCTAAATGTAAGGAATCAGTATTTGGATTTTTTAAGTGCAGGAGGTGTGTGTTACAAACTTTCAGGTTGAAAAAATCAGATGCATTCACACATGCCCTTAGCTGACTGCATTTTATGGCAAAGATACAAGGGGAATAAAGCAAGCCAGGAAATTATTCCTACCCTGAATACCATGTAGTGACAAATCAGTTCTTCTCTTGAGGGATTTGAATTCACATCACTCAGAGAGGCAACAGTCTAAACTGGTAATGAGAGAGAGAAAAAAGGAAAAAAGGTCACAAGAAAAATGGAATGAGTAGAGTAGGGCCCATATGTCAGAGAAGCTTAAGCCTGAAGGATCTGTATTCTAGAACCATTACTGGGTCTGCTTTCAGTGCTGCTATTATGTCTTGAGAAGGTTGAACAACATTCTACAGAGATTTTAAAAATTGCATGAATAATTGTGTCTTACAAATGCAAGGTTTTTTCTTCTATCATGATATATTAATTTTAACCCTGCTGTGACATCCTCCTATATCTTGTTCTATTTTTTGCTGCTGTAACAGAATACCCACAGAAACTAAGTAATTTAAAAAGAAAAGAGACATGGTTCTGGAGGTTAGGAAGTCCAAGATTAAGGGTCTGCATCTTGTGAGGGCCTTCTTACTGTGTCATAACATGGGGGAAAGCATCAAAAGGTGAGCACACAAGACCGAGAGAAAAATGAGAACTGAAATTAATCTTGTATCAGGAACCCATTTTCACAATAACAGTATTAATCCATTTATGAAAGCAGAGCCCTCATGACCCAGACACTCTCAAAGATCCCATCTCTCAAAACCATCCTAATGGTAATTCAATTTCAATATGAGTTTGAGAATATTCAAACCACAGCACTGTGCTATTTTATTACATTTGTTTTGATATTTATTTTTATTAAGCTAGAATTTTAATATGGTTAAATCTAAAAAAAGAATGATTTTTACTAATTTTTGAATTTTATAATTGTGAAATCAATACTTTCTCATGGGAAAAAAATTAAAACTCTAGAAAAAATTATGAGCAGGAAAATAAAATTCTACTGACCCACCCACCACCCTATTATCCTTCATTTTTGTTCTCCAGAAGCAATCACTGCTATGAGTTTCTTGAGAAGCTTCTCAGAAATGTCATCTGTGTACTGCTCTTCATTTTAATCTAATTTCTCCTAGATACTGAGACAGTGGTTTGGTTGACTCAAGGAGGTCCTGGTGACCTCTTGCCTTTACTTGGCACAATCTGAAGGCATCCAGTTCTCCCAGAACAGCATTCTCCACTTTGCTGACCTTCAGTAAAATTGCAACATGAATCAGTTGTCTTGGACACTCTTCTTCATTCTTCTTCATGCCCTAACATCCCATCACTCCTCAGGACACCTTTTGCCACACCCAGACTTTTCCTGCCCAAGTAATAATCCATGTTCAAAAAACTGTTCTGTACTCTATACTCCATCAAATCTTTCAATGAGATTAATACCAGATTGTGAATAAATGGGCTTTCTTTATAAGCAGGTTACCTTTTCTAAAGGATATTTTTATTTTATTTTAAAAAATCAAAGAAGAATAAACTTATAATAGTGGAAATTACAGTTGGTAGTCAACAAATATTTGTTGAGTGGCTTCTTTGTGCCAAGCATGAAGTTATAGGGCAAAAAACGTTTAGATTGGAGGAAACCAATATCTACTATGAGTAGATTCTTGAGCCTGTTCCAGAAAGGCACAGCATGACTCAAATGGTTGCTGAAGAATAGAGGACAAGGGAAATGATCCAAAATAATAGTAACAGGTACTCCATGAGCTGAAACTTGTGACTTCTCTTTGTTTTTAGTTACTGTCTTGTGGAAAATTTTGCTGTTTTGACTCTGTCACAGAACAGATGGAACCATGATTTATGATTCACAGTTTATGAAGCTGACGTAATATTCTACCACACTTTGCGGCCCATCATGTTTCCCACATTTGCAATATTTTTTCTTCTGGGACACTTGTCACAAAAGGATCACTGAGACGTTGGGATGAGAGTGGTTCCGCCTTTATAAAGTAGGGAAACTAGTGATATCACAAGGGTCATTCATGCATCCAACAAATATTTATTTGGCCGCCTAATGTGCCAGGTACTGCTCTAGGGACTAAGGATCCAATGGACAAGTCAGATAGGTCTTTACTCTGTGAAGCAGAAAAATAATAAACAAGTAAATAAGCAAACAAATGACAAGATCATTGCATAGAAGTGCTTTGAAGAAAATAAAAATCAGGTAATGTTATAAAGAGTGACTGGAGGCAGACAACATTAAATAGATTGGTTGGCGAGGCATGGTGGCTCACACCTGTAATCCCAGCACTTTGGGAGTCCAGGGTGGACAGATCACTTGAGGTCAGGAATTCAAGACCAGCCTCGGCAACATGGTGAAACCCTGTCTGTACTAAAAAAAAAAAAAAAAAAATTAGCCAGGCGTGGTGGTGAGCACCTGTAATCCCAGCTACTCAGGAGGCTGAGGCAGAAGAATCACCTGAACCCAGGAGGCAGACGTTGCACTGAGCCAAGATCATGCCACTGCACTCCAGCCTGGGTGACAGAGTGAGACTCCATCTCAAATAAATAAATAAATAAATAGGGTGGTCAAGGAATGCCTCCCTCAGAGGTGTCATCAAAGCTGACGCTTAAATGATGAGAAGAAACTGGTTCTTCAAAAGTCGTAAGGAAGTGTGTTCCAGATAGAGGGAACAGAAAGTACAAAGCTGGGAAGAAGTTTGGGATGCACAAATGCAGACTCGAGGCAAGTGGGTTGTATTCACCAACCCATCTTTGTATCCCTCCCACCCCTGCTTTCATGGAGCTGTTGATGCTGACACCACTGGGGTCATGGGCCAGGATGTTGGCTTTATGCTGTTTAGTGCATCAAATTAAATACTTCCTGGCTCCAATTCAGAAGCTTTAGTGTGGCTCTGGTGGTATTCTGTTTCCTATTTCACATTACAGTTCACAAGAAGTCGACTGGCAGAGCGATCCCAAGGGAATACCAGCCTTGAAACATGGGAAACAACCCAAACATGAATGGCAAAAGATCTTCAGTAAGAGGTGGTGGTGATTTTCCTCCAATTAAATTTGTTTGTAAGGAAAACTCTATTGTTTTCTAGGTAAATCTGATGATATAGTCACAGCAAAAGTATAGTATATTCATGGCAACACATTTTACGAACTATTATTCCAGTATCTATGTGAAGCAATAAATTATTTGAATTATAGTGTATACTCTTCACTAATACTCTAAGTCCATCATTTCTTATCTATAATTCTGGAAAAAAAAAATTTATTTTGAGACAAGATCTCACTATGTTGCCCAGGCTGGTCTTGAACTCCTAGGGCTCAAGTGATCCTCCCATCTCAGCCTTCCAAGTTGTTAGGACTACAGGCTACAATTATGAAACTTTTTTAAAAATTTGAAAAGTAAATATTTTTCATATTGCATAATGAGGCTACTTATCATCTTTATCACAATTAGTGTCAATTTTCATACCCACCTAATGGCAGAGATATTAATACCTTAATTAAAAGATATTGCTGTAGCACTCACCAGTGGTATTACATAATGTATATCTACCATTTTACCTACATAAAATCAGAAATATGAATTCTGACCAGTGTGACCAACATGGCGAATCCCCTTCTCTACTAAAAATACAAAAAATTGGCCAGTCATGGTGGCCAGTGCATGTAATCCCAGCTACTCAGGAGGCTGAGGCAGGAGAATTGCTTGAATCCAGGAGGCGGAGGTTGCAGTGAGCCAAGAATGCGCCCCTGCACTCCAGCCTGGGTGACAGAGCGAGACTCCGTCACAAAAAAAAAAGAAAAAAGAAAAGAAAAGAAAAAGAAAGAAAAAAAAGAAATACAAGTTCTGAAAAATATCTGGCACAAAGTGTGCAAAAGCAAACTTATGCTCATGAATTTCAGGATATTTTCATAATTTTAATCTTAACACAACCACCCTCAGTGGGCCTGCCAATATTTTAATGAGTAAATGGTCAAGAGAAAAAAAAAATGACTAACTAGGCAGTACAAGATAGTGAGCTAGGCTTAGCTTCTCTCACTGATGTATATTATATCCATTGTAATTGTCCACCAAATTCTAACCTGCACAAGAACACGGTAAATGTACAGTATATTTGACAACACACTGTGAACTTTTATCCCAGTGTCTATGTGAAGCAATAAATTATTTGGGCCATAGGTATGTCCTAGTAACTGTTGTATCCCCAGCACATAGCAGTAACTGGCACATAGTAGACATTCAGAAAATATTTATTGAATAGTTGGTCCATTGTTAATACTTGGCCACAGTGATGTCCACTGCACTTGCTGTCTTAAATGACAACTACACAGCAAATCCTGATGCAGTTTCTTCTGAGTTTTCTGCCGATTCAAGGTCAGGATATCCTTCAAACAGATGTTTGCCATTCCTGAGACTCGCATGACACTCTGATGGCAAAAAGAAGCTGGTTTCCTGCCAAGGCCCAATTTATACTTTCTGGAGAGTCTGCTAGCTCTATTTTTCTAAATAAACACTCAATTGAACAGTCCCGTGACTCTCTGATCCAAATAAATACTTTGAATCATTAACAGTCTCCACCAGCAACGCTAATGAATTTGAATTCATTTTTAGTCTCTTTCTACTCAGAACTTATCCCCTTCTTTTTTTTTTTGCCCTCCACAGCTTCCACAAAGACTCTTATGATCATCCATTTGATCCTCATGTTTGTTCTTCTATTGACTGAGCCAAGAGCATCAGCAGGAACTACAGCCTTCCCAGATGCTGTGGCTACAGCTCCTTCCCTTTCTATCTCATTCTGCGGCAGATCCAGGAAAGTAAAGCCCTGCTAGCACAGTCTCCCATAGATGAACCACAACAGTCACTTACTCCTTTGAGCTGAGAGGAAATGAGAGCTCTGTCTGCTATAGTCAACCTGGCTTGACAAAGAACTTAAGCTCAGCTCTGAAAGCCAGGGACCAAGGAGCCATGCAGAATACAGAGAATAAAAAGGGGTACATTTGATATGTTGTATGATCTATGAAATAGCACATCTGGGTGTTTATTTAACTGACAACCAACAGATAAGTTTTTAAGACACTTAAGGGCATTAGAAAACATGATTCCCACTATATAGATTCTTAAGTGAGTGGGGTTGAGAAGTGTTTTCAGGTTTAACAGCAAATATCTGCTGGGTTCTTTGAATCTTATTTTTTTAAGTGCAGAAAACTTAGAAAGTACAACAAAGCATTTTAAAAAGAAACAATTCCTGCCTCTCAAGCTACAGATAATGTCTTTTATCTTTTTCAAAAAATATAATTTTTAGGCTAGCCTGAAAAAAAAATCTGTATGGACCCCAAAGGGTCTCCTTGTGAATGAAAATGCTGCTAACGGGAGTTTTGTGTTATGTGTGGGCACTCACAGTTTTCAAGAGGACCATGAAGGAAAGTTTCAACTCCTGAGGGTTCCAGACTCCCTGAGAGAGGGGAAAAGGAAAACTTTGGGGTTGATGATCAGAGCTTCACGCCTCAAACACTTGAACAATCTTGCCTCATTTCCTGAACCTGAACTTATTCAGAAGTTCAGGTGCTTCTCTAGAACTCTAGCAAGCTAGTTATGAAACTGAATTATCATAGCAATGTTTCCACTGGAAGGTTGGTGGAAAGCCCTGTCACCTAAGGAGGCAAAAAATGTCCTCCCATTTTGATCTGGAAAGAACCCTTAGCCAAGCTTGGAAGGATCATGGTGCTTTCTGGAGCCATGGCAGCATAGATGGGGTTCGAAGGTTTGTATACCTCCATTGTTTGTGCTATATAGGCAGGCATGAGACTAGGAAGCAGGTCACATATATACAGAGCAGCAAGCTCAAGCACTGGCTCAAGCAGACTGGAAATAGAAACGCCAACCAAGTTTGTATAGGAAATGTGGGCAGAAGTGGTTAGAGGCCCAGGAAATTTCTTTCCAGCCTATTCCAAATGTACAGTGACAGGAACAAGTATAGGACCTCTCTTCATATAGAAAGATAAAGAGAGTGTCACACATTAGCATGCCAGGGAGGCTGGACAAGGCTACTCTGCTTTGTGGAGCTGTGCCTTGTAAGAGAAACTCCTAGAATCAGAGCCCTGCAGAAGCAGCAACCACCAGTGATAGGGAAGATGGCTGGAGCCGGGGCAGAGCCAAGAGGAAGCAGCAGCAGCAGCAGTAGCCACATGGAAACCATGGGGAAAACAGAAACCAGAGGGAAGAAGCGTAGCCCTCCCTGGCCACACACATGGGTAGGCTGCAATAGGCCAATAAGGCTAGCGGGTAGTGGGCTGGTGGAGTGGATTGGATCACAATTCCCAGTCACAATAATAAAAACCAGTAGGGGATTGATCCCATGTGTGACTATGGCTGATGAGACTTGAGAATAAAAAAGAGTTTCTTGAGGGAAAATGTTTGGTTCCAGAGCAGGAAGGTCGCCTATACCAAAGATAAATACTGATACTTTCCACATCCCTAATTCCAAGACTATTCTTTAAATCCCATCAGCTCACCTGGAATTTCTGTGGTCCCCACTGCCTGCCCAATGTGACAGTCAGCAGAAGCTTAGCTCCAAACCCATGCCTGTGACGTTGGACTCCAGACTTGATGGAGTGTACGTATCCAATGGCAACTCAAAGGGGAAATATTAAGAGTGAGAAAAAGGAGATTCTCCAACCAGGGACTATTATCTCCATGCCTCTTGGATATTGCTTATTAAACTAAAAGGTAACTGACCCAAAGAAAATAACCCATCCCATCCTTCTCTCACGATACTCGACTTTTATACCCTTAAATGAAGGATTCTTTAAGCATAGCCAGAGTTTGGATGTAGGGGAGTATATGTGTGTGTGTGTGTGTGTGTGTGTGTGTGTGTGTGTGTGTGTGTGGTATAAGCAGACCTGAGACTAGGAAGCAGGTGATATATGCACAGTATCAAGCCCCAAATCTGGCACTGACTCAAGCAGATTGGAAGTAGAAACGCCAAGCCAGGTTGTATAGGAAATGTGGGCAGAAGAAGTGGTTAGAGGCCCAGGAAATGTCCTTCCAGCCTATTCCAAATGCACAGTGGTATGAACAAGTATAGGACTTCTCTTCATATTAGGACTTCTCTTCATATAGAAAGATAAAGAGAATGTCACACACTAGCATGCCGGGGGGGCTGGACAAGGCCACTGTTCTGTGTGGGGTTGGGCCCTGTGAGACAACCTCCTGGAGTGGGAGCTTAGACTACACAGCCAGGGGCTTCAGGAAAGCAAGATGATAGAAGGCCAAGCTGGGTGCAGGAATGAATGAACATAGGAAAAGAGGCCATTGAGAAGGATGTTGAAGGATACCTTTGGTTGCAGACTGCTTCCTGAAATCCCAGGCCTATCTGCAGGTCTCGTGTGTCTCAACAGGACACCTCAACAACTTACGGCTCCAGGATCTTGGGACAGAGGTCCATAGCTCAGAAGGTAATGGTTACCATGACAAAAAATTCACCATCAACAACAAAGATACACACACACACACACACACACACACACACACACACAAAAGACCTCTTCATTTCCAGTATCTTACCATCACCCAAACAACACAAACACCACCAATCTGGGCAGTCTTTGAAATGCTTTTTATTTTCCAGCAATACTCCTACAACTTTGACCATTTAAAAACAACCACCTGCTCTTGATTGTGACATGCTAGCAACATTGAGGTAATTATGGCCTCAGCTCCAGGCAGATCCATTTCAGGGGAGTTCCTGCCACCACTCATTGTCTCTCCAAAAGGAGACCTGAATGGAGAAGGGAAAGGCTGAAGGCTGTGTCTCCCTCTGATCTAAAAGTTCAGACTTTAGAGAAGGGCCATGCTGTATTCTGGAGTTGGCATGTCAGTGCCCTAGTTCTTTCTACAAACAAGCTTGCCTCCTCCCTTCACTCAAGTCTTGGCCAATTTTACTTAGAATTCTAAAGGTAGAGGGACCACCTCCTGACATTTCTGAGAAACATGCTCAGGCTATCTTCACAGCTCCACTCAAACCCACCTGTGTTCTGGAAGAGGGGCTGCAAAATCACTCTCCAGGGATTTCATGCTAGAGACAGAGGCCAGCTGAGACAAGTGTCCGCTTTCACTGTTTCTGCTCCTTCAGGAACAGGCTGCATTTGATGGCCCCAAAAGATGCTTTCCTTGCCTAAAATTCCAGAGAAAACTGGACTGAAGCAAGATTTGGCTTCTTGGTTTGACACATGTCCAATTACTCCACAACCTTTATGCCTCAGTATGTGCCCAAAACTCAACAGCAGTGAACATTGACCAATGTGTGCCCTGGGTCACTGCGGTGGAAGCAGGGACATGTGGAACAAATAGTGCAACACAATCTCACTCTGGGGAAAAAAAAAATATGTGCTGTAAAAAGTCAGTGGAGGACAGCATTTTGGTAGATTTTTTTTTTAGTCATTTAGTCAATAAATGTTTTCTCAGACACATGCTGGGCCCTAGAGATAGCATGCTGAACTTGACAGATAGTCCCTGCCTTCACCTAGCTTACTGTTAAGCTCAGGTTTGAGGATCCAGCTGATCTGACTTCAAATCCCGTGGCCTACATTTGCAGAACCTCCTCAGCTATAAAATGAGGATGACAAAATTATGCAAAGGGTTATCATGAGAGGTAAATCAGATAATCCATGTGAAGTATTTAGCCCACTGCCTTGCTCTAAGTGATGGCTGTTGTTAAGATCATTATTTCATAGGTCACTGGAGGCCTGCTGGAAACTGTGCACTGGACACCAGAATGAACTTATCTGTATGAAGAGCCTTTGGCAGGCAACCAACCCAGAGTCTCAAAGGACTGCATCCCAGCTACAGACAACAGAGCCCCAGAGCTCTCAGCTGAAGCTCAGCATTCACAATCACACAATGCCCAGAAGAACCCAAGCCCCACCACTGCTGGCAGGCCACTGCCCCAGGCAGCAATAAAGGCTCCCAGAGGCCTTTTGTCAATTGTCCCCTGAACAGAACATAAACATCTCCATGCTGCCATTCAGTGGACATCCTGTTTACATGGTGAGTGGGGATCTTGGTTGCTTTCCCTCTTCTCTTTTTAAAGGCTGTAATTATGTTTACCCAAGTCCAGCAGTAGGTGCCAGGAGGACTGTGAGTTGATTTCCCTGGCTAACACTGCAGACGGCTGGCGGCAGCCCCACTGACCCCTGCATCCGAGGCAGAGAGCCAGCCCTACATTCTCCTTACAAAGACAGCCATTCTCACTGAGCAGTTTTCTTTGCATGCATGCTGGGATGCTCTGGATAATTGGCTAGCCAATGCCAAGATACGTCAGCACTATGCACGTACCGGATAACTGGATAATGAAGGGAAAGGAAGGGTACAGAGCTCTGTAGTTAGAATGCCTCCTGGGTACCATGCAGTGTACCATGAGCATTTCAGATGCAGGTAGTCCCTGGCTTATGACGGTTAAACTTACAATTTTTTTTTTTTACTTTATGATGGTGCAAAACTGATGCACATTTAGTATAAACCATACTTCAAGTACCCATACAACCATTTTGTTTTCACTTTCAGTACAGTATTCAATAAATTATATGAGCTATTCAACACCTTATTATAGTAGTCTTTGTGTTAGATGATTTTGCCCAACTGTAGGCTAATGTAAGTGTTCTGAGCAAGACTAAGGTAAGTCCAGGTTAACGTGCAACATTCAGAAGGTTAAGTATATTAAATACGTTTTTAACTTACGATATTTTCCATTTATGATCAGTTTATCAGCATGTAACCCCATCATAAATTGAGAAGCATTTGTATATTGTTTTGGTCAATCCCAGTACAACCCAGAGAGTTATGTATTGTTACCAGATTTTTACAAATGAGGAATAAAACATGAGGTCACTCTGCTGGTAAGTGGTAGAACTGGAATTTAAACTAGATCCATCAAGTTCTGTAGTCTATGTTCTTTCTACTCCAGAAAAAAAAATGAGATAACATTTTATGCATGCCCAGATGAGTTGTTTTGACTCAGTGATTCCCAGGTGTTTTCATCCCTTTCCCATCTGTTGTAATATATTTTCAAACATCAACCCAATGCATTATTATTTTTTTTTAAATGGAGTCTCACTCTTGTCGCCCAGACTGGAGTGCAATGACACAATCTCAGCTCACTGCAACCTCTGCCTCCCAGGCTCAAGTGATTCTCCTGCCTCCACCTTCCAAGTAGCTGGGATTACATGCTTCAGAGGAATAAAATAGAGCTCAGAGAGCAGCCCAGGCCAAAAGGGAGCAATGTGCATGGAAGTATGAGTCAATGCTCACAACAACCGAGGTCCCAGGAAACTGTGCTCATGACACACCTTATCTTCAGGGTCCCTATGGTCCCTCTCAACTCATGTGAACTCTGCTCACTCCTAGCAGATGGTATTCTCTCTCTCTGACTTCCTCTCGAGATGTTTCAGGCAACCACTAAGGTGGCCTCCAGGGATCCCTGCCTTCTGGTACTTACTGCCTGTGTAATCCCATCCCCGTTGAGTGTGGGCTGGATTTAGTGACTAGCTTCTAGCAAATAGAAATAGGCAGAAGTAAAATCACTTCCAAGATTAGGTAATTAAAAAGATCATGGCTTCTGTCTTAGTCTCTCTCTCTCTCTGTCTCTCTCTCTCTCTCCCTCCAACCCCGCCACCACCCCTCATTCTGCAGAAGATAAGCTGCCATATTGTAATAGCTCTATAGAGAGGCCCATAAATCAAGGGACCAATGTTCCCAGCCAGTGAGGACCTGAGCCTACCAACAGCCATGTGAGTGAGCTTGGGAGCAGATCCAATCCCGGTTAAACATTGAGATGACTCCAGTCCTGGCCAATACCTTAACTGTAGGTTTGTGAAGAACAGGAAGTTATAGCCAGAACATATAGATTCCTAACCCACTGAAGCTGTGAGATAATGTTTGTTTTAAACTGCTATGTTTGGGGGTAATTTGTAACACAGCAATAGCTACCTAATACTCAGAGCGAGGACAGGTCCTAAAGGGAAAGAGGGAACAGTGTGGAAGAAGACCCCGGTGTGCAGTTCGCCAAGGTAATCTCCTGTCACTGCTATCCAACCTCTGTAGACCCCAGGCGGGCTGACTGTAACCTCACGCTATAGCTTTAGAGATCTAGAAACCTTCAGAGAGATTTCCCAGGACAGCATTCACAGTTTGGCTGCAAGCTGTCATCACTCATGACGGGAGAGCCAGGACAAAGCAGGATAGGGCAGGCTGTGACCCTGGTCCTCAAGAATGGCCAACAGTAATAATACTGTGACTGTAATGTGACCAAGCGCAGAGGAGAAAAATGTGGGCTGCAAAACAGCTGATGCCCAAATCCAGAGGTCTCATCCACTGCGGTCAGTAGAGGCATCATTGTGACTCATAGCCAGTCCCCTGGCCATTTTGGCTGATAATGGGGTGACACCATGCAGCCCACCAGAGTAGGAGGCTGCCAAGGTTAGGACAGCAGTGGACCTGAAGTCATAAACAGGAAAAGAACCCCACGAGGAACATTAATTCTATAATGTGACCCAACACGACAGGTCTTGAGGAAGCCTGTGGTTTGGTGGGCTCACAGTAGCCCTAGTACTCACCCCACACATACCACAGGATTGCTCATTGCAACACGGCAAATCTAGGCCCTTCAGTGTTGTGGGACTGAAATTCAGAATGTATGCCTCACTGTGGTCAGGAACTATGGCTGGATGAATAACAGCCCCCAAATGTGTCCCTATCCTGATCCCCGGACTTGTAAATGTTATCATATCTAGCAAAAAGGACATGAAGATGTGATTAAGTTAAGGATGCTGAGATAGGGAGAGTATCCTGGATCATCTAGGTGGGCGTGATGTAATCACAAGGTCCTCTTGAGAGCGGAACAGGAGGACTTCGAGTCAGAGGAGGAGATGTGATGATGGAAGCAGAGATGAGAGTGATACACTCAGAGGATGGAGGAAAGGGTCGCAAGCCAAGGAATACAAGCAGCTGCTAGATGCTGAAAAAGGCAAGAAAGCGGTTCCTCCCGAGAGTCTCCAGAAGGAACCAGGACTGCTCACACTGTAACTTTAGCCCAGTGAAACTGATTTCATGGTCCTGACCTCCAGAACGCTAATAGAATAAATTTGTGTTGTTTTAAGCCATGAAGTTTGTGGTAACCTGTTGCAGCAGTCACAGGAAACCAATTCGGAACCATCAGGAACTAGTCAGAAAAGAGCGTGGAGGTGGAGTCTCAATTCTTGAGGCCAAGCAGAATTGTAGGAAATAAGGATTGCAAACCAACAAAAATTCATGTTCTAGAGAACCCACATTTGAATTATCTTCATTGTTGAAGTTGAAGGCCATGGGCCATCATTGCCTATGTCCTTATTTATTATCTTGTCTATATCAATAGTATTTGCCCAAAGAAGCTCTCAAATTCACGTTTTATTAAAGGATATGAATGAATGAAGAATGAAACATACAAATGAAATTTCACCATAAATGCCAGCCAACAGCTTCTTAGGGCCATTATTTGTTGCAGAGATTTTATTCGGGAGGATTTCAAATCAAGACCAATCACTTCCTTCTCTGCTAAATTACTTTTACTGTGATTTATAGATTAAATGTACACAGACAAGTATATAAATGTATACAGAAAGCAGGCTTTTGCCTAAGATTTGCTTTATGGCACAGGTAAACTTGTAAAAACGCTCTGTTACATGTTTAACTACATAACAATTCCAGACTTGCGTAGGTCAAAAATATATCACTCAGAAGGAAAAAGCTAAGCAACAGACTTAATACTATACATTTGTAGCTAATATGACATATAATATATATTTGTAGCTTATATATGCTAATATATTTATAGCTAATAATCTTATATGTGAAAAGTTCATCCAATTATGAAATTATTATTGAAAACAATTATCATGAAAATCAGGAAACTTTATGGACAAATATACAGTCCTGACCAGACTATTCTTTGAAAGTAAAAAACCCCGATTAGCAAAGAGAGAAAATATATAATCCTTCTAGAATTCAAAGGAAATGGTAAATTGAAATGGGAAATTACATTTTTAAAACCTCAGGTACATGGAGTTGGTCATATGCCTCAGTTGTGGCAGGCTGTCTCATTAATTTGTCCAAGACTCATTTTTTCATTTTATTTTTACCCATTTTCATCCACTCCACTCCCCTAACCTTCCTCACCATAGACACTCTAATGTGTGCCAATGTATGTTCTTGGATAGCTATCTGCATTAGCTTCCTGTAGCTGCTGTAACAAATTTTCTCAAACTTGGTGATTTAAAGCCACAGAAATTTATTTTCTTATAGCTCTGGAAGGCAGAGGTCTCAAAATCAAGGTGTTGGCAGGGTCATACAACCTCCAGAGGCTCCAGGGAAGATTCCATTCCTTGCCTCTTTCAGCTTCTGGTGTCTCCATGTGTCCCTTGGCTTGTGGCTTATAATAATACAGTTTATAAGTTTATCTATGCCATAAAGCTAATCTTAGCCAAAGGTCTGCTTTCTGTATACATTTGCATACTTGCTGTGTACATTCAACCTGTAAACCACTCCAATCTCTGTCTGTCTTCACACAGTCCCCTGCCTCTATTGTGTGTCTCTTATAAGAACATTTGTCATTGGATTTTAAAGTCCCCCTAGATAATCCAGAATGATATCGTCTCGAGATTCTTACTTAATTACATCTGCAAAGACTCCTTTTACCCAAAAAATCACATTCACAATTTGGGAATGTGGTCATATCTTTTGGGAATGTGGACATACCATTCAACCCACTGCAATATTCTTAAAAGCCATACAGTGATTTTTGTGTATGTGTGTTATTTTTCATAGTAAATTGTGCTAAAAGTCTTATTCTACTTTTTATCACAGATGCTTCTTGACTTATGGTGGAGTTACATCCTGATAAACTTGTTACTGTTGAAAATATTGTGAATTGAAAATGCATTTAATATACCTAAACTACTGAACATCACAGCTTAGCTTAGAACACTTACATTAGCCCACAGTTGGGCAAAATTGTCTATCACAAAGCCCATTATATAACAAAGTGTTGAACAGCTCATATACTTTACTGAATACTGTACTGAAAGCAGAAAACACAATGATTGTATGAGTACTAGAAGTATGGTTTCTACTAAATGTGTATCAATGTCCAACCATCACAAAATCAAAACATCTAAGTCGAAACATCCTATGTTGGGGATCATCTGTATTTTTACTTATCACTATGTTTTTGTCTATCCATAGTGTTCCTATATACCTGGTGTATATTCCATAGTATGTACCCCATCAAATTTTGTTTATTCAACTTCCTAGTGATAGACACCTAATTTCTAATCTAATCTAATCTAATCTTTTTATGTGGTCTGCTACCACATAAAAGGTAGCAGGGGACATAATTTATTATGGCCCTTTATGGATATGTTGCAGGCGTTTCTCTGGTATATATTCCCAGGCGTCAGTTGGATGGATCATACAGGATATAAACACACCGTTGGTTTCTCTAAGTATTGCCAGATTGTGTCTGTACCAGTTAACTCTCACATGCCTTTTTTTCCCCTAAATTCTTGCCAACACTTGGAATCATTCAATTTTATAGTATTTGCTATTCTGATGTCCATAAAGTGGTATCTTACAATTGCTTTAGTTGGTCATGTTGGTATTGGTCATATTGGTATTGTCAGTTTTTGTTCTAGATTGTAATGGGGGTGCCTTTCTTGTCTTCTCTCTTTGTTCCCTTTAATTGGACAGGAATTAACTTTTCTAGTTTGTTTACAGACCCTTAGCCCCAAGGTCAGATATTTGTCTGTTGGCCCTTAGCCCCATACTCACTCTCCTATATTCTCCTCTGGAAGACAGGTAAGCAGAAAGCCACATTCCCCAGACTTCCTTGACAGCTAAAGTTAAATTTGGTTCTGCCAATCTGGGGGAACTGCGCCTGACTGGCAAGTAGAAACAAGGTTGGGGCCATTGTTTCTGACAGTGCCTCAGCTGCAGCAGCAGAGGTAGGTGGCTCCTGCTCAATGCCAGCCCTGTGGTTTCAGTGGCACTGGTGGACAATGGCTCCATGGTTCCAGCAGTGACCCCAGTGACGGTGGTTCATACACTCTCTCCCAGGTGTGCTAGCAGATCCCTGAGCTCTGGGTAGAACACCCTTTCCCTTTTGCTCCTCCAAATATCTTTAGAATCAGCACCCCATATTAAATCCCTTTCAGTTTGAATGATCGAAAATTATTTCTGTCTTCCTGACTGGGCACTGACTAACACATTTCCAATATTCTTATCATCCTCCTAGAATGACCTTTTGTCCTACAGCAGCATTTCAAAGCATGTCCTTGCAAGATAAACATTCTTAGACCTTGCATCCCTAAGAATATCTTCATTTTGCCCCTTGCATTTCAGTGATAATGTATCTGGGTATAAAACCCGGGAGCAACATTCTCGTGCTTTGGAAGTATGGCTGCACTGTCTCCTTGCATCAGGTGTTGCTATTGAGAAGTGTGATGACAGCTTATTCTTGTTCCTTCCAAGGTCATTTGCTCTTGCTCTCAGGAATCTTCTTTTAAGTTCTTAAATTTCCTGATAATGTAATGTATCTAGGTGTTGATTTTTTTTCTTATCTCTACTGTACAACACTGGAGAAGCCCCTTCAATCTAAAGCTTTTATCTGTATTTCTGTGTAGATTATCATTAGTTCAAAATAGTTCTCCACTACTGTTTATTGTTTCTCTCTCATTCTGAGACTTTACCTTTTTTTTTTTTTTTTTTAATTGAGACAGGGTTTCACTCTCTGACCTAGGCTGGAGGCCGGAGTGCAGCGGTGCATTCACTGCTCACTGCAGCCTCGACCTTCCCATCTCAAGCGATCCTCCCACCTCAGCCTCCTGAGTAGCTGCGACCACAGGCATGCACCACCACATCCAGCTAATTTTTCATTTTTTTATAGAGATGGGGTTTCGCCATGTTTGCCGAGGCTCATTCTGAGATTGTTATCATGTTGACATTTCTATTTCTATATTCCATATCATTTAATTCTCTTTTTTATGAAGAACTTATCTTTATTTTTTTTTATTTTTAGGCCTGAGGGCCTCTTCCATCCTTGTCAAGGGTAGTGCTAACCTTTTGTCCTTTCAAAAACACTGCAGTCCTTCTCTTTCTTACTGCTGCTTAGGAGTTTGAGACTTCCAGGTCATTGATTAGTTAATCCAAAGTTTACATTCTGCTCTTCAATCCCTTTATTGAGTTCTTCATTTCATCTATTGCTTTCTTATTACCCAATTCTCTAGTTGAATATTCTTTGTGAAGCTCATTTCTTTTTGCTATTTCTGATATTTTTATCTTTTCCCTCCTTTGTGGCTATTTATGTTTGTTTTATATTCTTATGTCTCTGGTCCACTAATTCTAACTTCCTTTGCTATAGGTTGTTCAGCTTATCTTCATTTTATAGCAATCAAATTCCTCTATTTATCCATATTTTTCCCCCATGATGTATTCAGCACATCTGCTGGCTTGGCTAGCACAGTGGCTCTGGACGGAGGGGCCAATCAAAGTCACCTAGGTCTTAGATTGATCCTTTCCTCAGAGTTTAAATAGGGGTATGGAGAAATGTGACCAATCCCTCGAGGCCATTTCAAACTTCACCTCCACTAGGACACACAGCTGCAAATATCCCCAGCCAGGTGCCTCTGCCCTCCAAGAACCCCCTTTCCTTCCACCTGGGATACTGCTCTGCTTAGAAGGCGACATCCCTCACTTGAAACTTCCTGGCCCACTGGGTGGAGACAGTGAGAGGAGGGAGGAGAGAATTCTCAGGAGCCAGACCTTCTACCCAGCCCTAGGAGTCACTTCCCAACAGCTGGGCTCTCACAGAATCACACTAAAGCCAGGCGGTTTCCACTGTGTTCCTGCCTCCACAGAATCTACAGGGCAGGCAGTGAACACCTTCCTACTTATTCTCTTTCAGTTTATCCCAAAATACCATTTTTGTCATGTCACTTCCTTGCCTAAACACCTTCCGTGGGTCTCCTTATCTATATTTAAAAAAAAAAAAAAAAAAAAAGTCCAGTATACAAGGCCTTCTCCAATTTACCCCTTTTTTTCCTCAATATCTTTTTCTATTTGGCATCCTCAAATTTACTTTGCTGTCCTATCTTTAGGTAGCTATCACAGCATTAACCTCTTATTCATAGCAGAGGCATAAAATTATACCTCTTAATTGATTGTGCTAGCCCATAAGCCAATGGTATTTTTTAAAATGGCAAAATAATTGTTCTTGGTTCAGAAAAAGAAAAAAGTCTCTTTCATATGCAAAAAGAGGGCACAAGTTACCATCACTTGTACATGTGTTAAGCATTTTCACAATGTCAGAGAAAGGTCTGCAATAGTGAGTGAGCCAGACTCACTTATTTGATCTTTGAATCAAGGTTTCACATTTTTAAGATGTCTTAGTAGTGTGCAGCTAAGGAACAGGCTTAGGAAGGTTGATCTCATGATATTGACCCCATGAGCAGTATTTCAACAAACAGGAGCTAGCCTGTGGGAAGCATGAAGGCACTAAAGGATGATGTAAGCTGTTTAAGTCTCCAATCTACTACCTTGAGTTTTGGCCTCAGGACCAACGTAGCAATTTGCAATTATGATCCCCTATCCTCAATCATGAAAATGTATCAGTTCAATGGGAAGTAAAATGGACTTTTAAATAAAGAGGGCTAGATAAACTCATGCATCACAAACAAAACACATGCCTGCTTCCAAACGGAGAAGTAATTGAAAACGTCCAGGCAATTGGACTAGCTTTCTTTTCATGTCTCCACCATTTGTCTTTGGAACTTGAGTCAGTTCTATGTCAGCCCAAGTGGCCTGGAGAACATAAGGGCTGCCAACCAGGACACTAACTTTTTAAAGGTCTGTTTATGTCTGCATAACTAACAATGCTTATGTGTACTCAGGAGGAAATGCCAAGCTAACAAGGAAGACCACGAGTCCACAAAATTTTAATTTCTAGTTTGAGGAGAAATTAACTTCCACATCCATGTTTTTGTATTATGAATTTGCACGACGACTTTAAAGTTTGCCATGGTATTTACGGTAATTTCATTACAAACCACATTTTCATCTTTTAATTTCTTTCCTTTTTATAATTATATAGCTATAATTAAAAGGTATTACAATGACATGCTATCCTCACTAAAAGCCTGGCCTGCCAGACTTATTATATTCAAGATATTTCTCTAGCTTTATTTCTTTTCTCTCATTTTAGAAGAAGGGGAGGGGAGGGAAGGAAGGCAGTGGAGACTTCGGTCATTATAACCTCAAATCTTTTCATCAGCTTCTCTTTGTTCCTTCAAAAAAAAAATAGGATTTTTCCAAACAGTCCCCCAACTAAATGAAACGTTTTGATGTAATAGTTTCCATGTAAGCTTCTCACCACATCTGAAGTGATGCTCACACAGACTCACTAAGAGCGTGCAAAAGACTTAAAGGATGGCTGAGACCTGGATTAAATTCTGTCTTCCAGGGCGAGTGCCAGCAGCCTCTGCCCCCATGGCTGGAAGAGTCTCACAGGCTTAACACCAAGGCTGAGGCACCTCTTACCTTTCTCTTTCAGAACATAGAAGGTACTTGTGTATAAAGACTTTCTTCCATTCCAATGACTTATCACTCACAAGTCCAAGAAAATAATTTGGAGGCAGGGAAACTGAGAGTCTAAGGCCAAGCCTCAGCTGAGAAGAGTGCAGTGAAACTGATCATTAATTACACTCAATATCTTCAAAGAATGTTGAAACTGTGCAGCCAAGCACAGTCATTGCCCTCAAGGAGTTCATACCTGAGCTGGAAGAAGGATGCACATCTACTGTTTGTTGCCAAACTACTATTCATCTTTCCATTAGAGAACCAATGTTCTCCCACCCATGACACCCTGGTGGGACTATCCATCACTGAATGTCACCTACTTTGAAGCCAAACACGTTGAGCCAGACCAACAAAATTACTTCAGGTAAAAGAGTCCTGGGGCAATCAGCCACTGTTTTTATAATTGCTGCTATAAACATGGCCTCACATTGGGCCTAGATTACCAGACTCCCTCTTCTCTCACAAAAGATTCTTCTTGGGATCCTTTAGGATCTTTTCTTGCTAGTGACCTTCATTGAGATCATCTCAATTCGCTAGAAGGTTGTCTATCAAAACAGTAGGGGTCGAAATCTTGATCCCATTCCTCATGAAAGGACCCTCATTCCCTCTCCACGTGATCTTCTGTCAAATCACAAGGAAAGGTCTTCCTTCCCTGGGGCACTTCTAGGGCAAGAGATAACAAGTTGCCTTAGATTCAGAGTGGTTTCTCACAGAAGTAACAGAATCTCCTCAAAATGATTTGCTGTCTGCCCCTAGACCAATGCTTTGCTGCCTTAGCTCCACATTGGTGTTATGGACTGAATTGTGTCCTCCCAAAATTCATATGTTGAAGCCCTAACACCCAGTGTGACTGCATTTGGAAATAATGTCTTTAAAGAGGTAATTAAAGTTAAATGAGGTCATAAGGGAGGAGCCCTGATCCAACAGAACTAGAGTTCTTATGAGAAGAGGAAGAGACATCAGAACTCTCTCTCCATGCACACAGAAGAAAGACCATGTGAGGACACAACACAGAGACAGCCACCTGCAAGCTAAGAAAAAGAGGCCTCACCAGAAAGCAACCCTGCCAGCACCTTGGTCTTAGACTTTTATCCTCCAGAACTGTAAGAAAATAAGTTTCCATTGTTTAATCCACACAGTGGCATTTTGTTATGGCAGCCTGAGCAGACTAATACACCTGGAGAGATCTTGAAAACCAGTGTCCAGGCCATGCCCCATACCAATTAAATCAGAACCTTCCGGTCAGATCCAGGCATCAGAATGTTTTAAATCTTCCAAGATAATCCCAATGTGCAGCCATATTATATACAAAGAGGCTACTATTAACTTTGAAATAGCAAATTTTCTTTCTCTTTCCATTTTACTTAGCTGATATTCCCCATCATACAATAAGGATATTATATATTTTCATATTTACTGCATGTATTTGTCTCAATTTGCTGTTTGCTTTTATGACTTTGCCATATATACACATATATAGGTATGTATGTAGATGTATGCACACATATATGAATGAATATGAATATGAATGTATGAATATATGAATGTGTGTATATATGCCTAATATACATATATGTATATATAATACAAATGTGTGTACACACACATACATAAATACATATACCTCCTTTAGTTTTCTTTTAATAGTGGAAGGAGTGAGCAGAATTGCAACTCAACAGAGCTAATAGCAGCAGGTATTCTGAGTGACCCCTTGATACTATGATTCTTACATCTAGAATGATAGCGCAAGTTCATTCATGGAAGCTCTGGTTCATTTACGTGCTTAATGTTGACTTTGTGCCAGACATTATACCAGGTGCTAGGGACTCAGTAGTGAATAAAAATACACCCAATCCCTGAACTGATGAAGCCTAGGAAGACGTGGGTAATTGTTTCCATGCACAGCAAGGTCTGTGCTCTGGAGAAAAAGATGTGGTCTCCAAGAGGGTGCAACCAGGCATGTTAACAGCCTCTGGAGTCACAGCAGGCTTCTCTGAGGGCACCGTAGGCATCCCTTCCTCATGTGGGGTTCTTTATTAAGAATGTTTTCTTCACTGCAAAGCAGTTTAGAGCTCACCATATGAAGGGAGGGTGGACTAACTCTAAGCTCAAAGATAGACTTCCACCATGTGTGCTTGTAGTGCAGTGTTTAGCACCATAACTCACTTTAGAACAGGCCTGATCACCATCATGCCTTAAATATGCATTCCCCACTGGTCTCTAAGGAACTATTCTGTGGCTTGACCAACCACAGAGCCATTCACTTTTAAATTATCTATGGAGAGCCATGAAGCAGAATCACTCCAACCTGATAATTTTGTTTGTTTCCCAGAATTCTGGGATTCTAAGAATTCCGGGATTGTTTTTTGTTTGTATTTTTTTAAAAAAAGCATATACACTAGAGAGAAACTAATTATGTCTAAAGAAAATTGTCAAACCTTTGTGCACCCTGAGAGTCAGATCCTCTTTCAACTTTAACATTACTTGATCGCCTGCTGTGAAGTAAATACCGCTCTGTGAAGTAAACATGTGCTGAGAACTGAGATCTAAAACCTTTTAAGACTTCTGCTGTTCCTGCCTATAGCAAGGAGCACATATTCTTCACTGCTTGAAGTGGAGAAAATGGCTATTCCCAGCCATTCCTGAAGCTCCCATGGGGACTGAAATCCAGTAATGCTGCTAAATGAATGAAAGAAATTAGGGTACCTGGGTTCCCAGATGTCCTCAAATGGGGTTTAGGTCAGGAAGAAGTTGCCATAGAACTCAGGACCTACTTTGCTACTGGTGGTGACATGTGTAAATGTGACCACTTCTTTTTACTCCATAGAAATTTTTAAGTGTCCAAACTGATAGATTGTTCACCAGCAAACACTGAAATCTCTTGCTCTAGTCATAGGGTGAGGCTTTGGAAAAATTAAGAACAGAACTCAGAGCTCCTCATATTTCCTAGTAATTTCCAGTGGACTTTACATCCTGCCCTCAAAGATTTTCTTTGAAGAGTTATGATTTCATAATCTGACCCACCAAAGGCTGTGAACAAGATCATATAATGATGCTCCATATCCAACAAGGGGTGATGGGACCACAACTATTGGCAAATATGCATGAGATTTTCACCCAAATCATCACAGAGAAATATTGTAGAACGTGTACTGTTACACACAGAGACACACACACACACACAAACACACACACACACACACACACACACACACACTCCCCAAAGGCTTTGGTTTGTCTCCCAAGCCTTGTGGAGGCAAACTAGCTGAAACTTGAATTTTAAGGCCTGGGATTCTCATGCTACCCTAAATAGCTGACAGGGACTTGGATGTAAAGCAACAGTCAGACTAAAAGGATAGCTTTCTATTGACTCAGTTCACCCCCAAATCACTCAAGTATTTTTTATAACTATAGGGCTGAACTCACACAGAAAACAACTGCAAATATGATAGCCAATGGTCTCACCTTGGTGGCCATGGCTATTCCTCACTGAATCAAGGGAATGCCCCAATTTTCTCATCTAGTTTCTCATCATTTAGTTTGTACTTCTCAGATATGTAGGATTTCTAGTGTTTCCTTCTTTCCTCTTCCTCTTTTTCAAGTTCTTTCTTTTCTAGGATTTAGTAAATTTCATTCTCTTTCCTTTAAAAATTTTTTTTCAATCCAAAATGGATTTTTTTTTTCCAAGGTGGCAGACTAGAGGCAGTATTAGCTTACCTCTCCCACCTGGAAGGACAGAATAGTGTGTAGAGTTTCACACTGTGATTTTTTTTCCCCCAAGAACCAATGCAGGAACTTAACAGAAAAACCTAAAGAATCCACAGATTCTTTGAAAAAAGTGGCAGGCTGCAGCCTACTCCATGAGACTGGTGAAAAACTGTAAGTCCTGAGTGTGACAGGGAGAGAGTCAGCCTCCAGAGTACACATCCCTACCAAGGAATCTGAAAATCCAGACCATGAGAGAAGGCCTTAACCCTACCTGAACTGGAATGGATTTAGAGAGCAACATGAACTATAAAAATGGAAGCAGCAGCAGAAAGTGACTTGCAGGCATTCCCAGTTTCCAGCATGAACCAAGGGAAGACATTCCTGACTATATCTTATAGGAGCCATTGGAGAAGTCAGCCAACAAGCTCAGGGAGGGGTTACAGGGTGAAAGAAGCTCCCAACTAAATTTTGTGGTATGATCTCAAGTGGGGAAGAACTCCTTTGACCAGAACAGTGGCAGGGGGAAAAGGCAGGGAGCAGGAAATGCACTGCAGACACAAGTGAACACAGGAGCTGGGCACTGGCCTTGTGGGCAGGCGGGAAGGAGCGTAGCCTGAAAGCTGAGGTTGCTATCTCTGTGGGGAAGCTGATGGCCTGGGGCAGATCTCAGCTCTGTGTGCAGACTGCCTGAATCTAAACCTGCTGCTGTTAGTGGAGCACTGTGGGAGTTAGATTGGCCTCACCAACTGTGTGGGAGCTGGGTGAGGCTTACTGCCACTGGCTACTCCCCACTCCCTTTGCAAACTCTTCTGTGCAGCAGAGGCAGTTCTATTCCCCTCTGGAACATTATCCCTGCAGCCTGAAATCACCCTGCAAACCCTCACGGAAGGGCCCTTCTGAAGGAGAGTCAGAGCTTTAGACCCTCAGATCCATCTAACCCTGCCCCCACCTGGTTGTGCCCCTCCACATGCCCTGGTAGCTTCACACAAAGGACATAAACTTCTGGGAGCTTTATAGCCCTGCTCATTGCATGAGAAATCAGAATACTTCCCCCAAAAAACTTAGGGCAAGCTCAAATCCCACTGCTACTACTGTGGCTGGTGCTCTTCTGCAAGCGCCACCTCTTGGCTGGAGCCAACTGACACAGTCCATTATGGCACCTCTAAGTAGAATAACACTGCACCCAGTAAGGAGAAATCAACTGCGTGACCTCAGCTATTACCAGAGGGCCTAAGCCTGTCCACGTAACAAGTTCACTAAAATTATAACCAGCATACAAGAAAGCCAGCACATTAAGCCTATCTATAACCAAGGAATCTCACAGAGTCTGCGTCACTCCCCTGTCACCATCATCAAGGCTTGTGCTGGTATCCACTGCTGGGAGACCTGAAGTCAGGTCACATCACTGGATCACTTGCAGACACTAGTCCAGAGTCAGTAGCCCCACTGGGTGGCTAGACCTAGAAGAACAATAACAATCACTGTAGTCTGGCTCTCATAAAGTCCCGTTCCTAGGAGAAGAGGGAGAGCACCACATCAAGGGAACACCCCGTGGGACAAAAAAAATCTGAACAGCAGACCTTGAGTCCCAGATCTTTCTGCTAGTGAGGAGTTTTTTACAGCAGAGACACAATTGCAGTGCTGGGCACAGCAGGGAAAGTCTACACTTCTACCCCAACAGGCAGGCAGCCTCTGTGATCATGAAGGGTCTTGGAGAAGGGGTCCTTGTCCCCTCCAGTACACTACTGCACACACAGCTGGGGCTTCTCCCACAGGAATGCAGCATGTATGCACCTATAGATGGCCTTCCTAGAACAATTCAGGTGACAGCATCTTCACAGGAGGAGCACTCCCCAGATTCAGGTTTGCACGAAAGGCAGTCACAACTCCTCCCTACTTGGAACATAAACATTTCTACAGATGAAAAGAGGTGCTTGTCTGATCTGAATAGCTGAAACACTGGGACAGGAGTGAGGCTGGAAAGTGGATAGCTTTCCTGCTGGCCTGGCAGGGGAGATGAGGTAGCTCCCACCCATCACTCTGATAAAACCTCAGCACATCAAATTGAGAACTACCCTAGCCAACTTCATCAAGACTGGAACTTCTTCCCACCATTAGGTATTACATCTACCCACCTGCTTTAGCTACAACCAGTGCCTACCCAGGGATATCTCTCCCCCTTGCCTGAAGCCTAAATCATCAACTCACAAAATAAAATAGTGGAGGAAACTTAAATAAATAAAAGAAGTATACATAATGGGCAGGTGCAGTGGTTCACGCCTGTAATCCCAGCACTTTGGGAGGCCAAGGCAGGTGGATCACAAGGTCAGGAGATCAAGACTATCCTGGCTAACACGGTGAAACCCCATCTCTACTAAAAATACAAAAAAATTAGCCAGGCGTGGTGGCAGGAGCCTGTAGTCCCAGCTACTCAGGAGGCTGAGGCAGGAGAATGGCATGAACCCAGGAGGTGGAGCTTGCAGTGAGCTGAGATCACGCCACTGCACTCCAGCCTGGGTGACAGAGCGAGACTCCATCTCAAAAAAAAAAAAAAAAAAAAAAAAAAGTATACACCATGAGAGAATAAAATAAGCTTCAAGAGATCCTTGTTATTCCAACCCCATAGGAGATAGTAAACTTGCCCACACACCAAGTACATAACTACTATAACTAGCATCTGGAATAGCCAGAGCACAAAGACTCTCTATGACTAAGGAACTCATACAGAGAGAGTCTTCACCCCTAAAAGCACCAAGAATCAAATTAGGCTATAATAAACTATAAACATTAAAGTCATATCCTTCAGAGGGAAAAAAAGAAATTAAAAAAAAAAAAAAACCCACAGTCAGCCGGGTGTGGTGGCTCAGACCTGTAATCCCAGCATTTGGGAGGCTGAGGTCAGCCTTGAATGGATGTTGCAGTGAGCCGAGATCACGCCATTGCACTACAGCCTGAGCAACAGGGCAAGACTCCATCAAACACACACACACACACACACACACACACACACACGCACACACAGTCAAATCAAAATTAAATTCAAGAACAATTTGAAGAAATAGTCTACCCAAATAAGAAGGAATCAGAAAAGTAATTCTGGTAATATGACAAAACAGGGTTCTATAACACCCCTAAAAGATCACACTAGCTTCCCAGCAATTGATGCAAACCAAGATGAAATCTTTAAATACCAGATAAGGAATTCAGAAGGTTGATCATTAAGCTACTCAAGGAGATACCAGAGAAAGATGAAAACCAACATAAAGAATGGAAAAAGAATTCAGGATACGAATGAACAATTTTCCAGACAGACAGCTATCATAAAGAAAAACCAATCAGGACTTCTGAAAATGAAAGATACACTTAGGAAAATACAAAATGCAGTGGAAAGTTTCAACAATAGACTAGAACAAGTAGAAGAAAGAATTTCAGAATTCAAAGACAAGGCTTTCTAATTAACCCAGACAGACAAAGATAATGAAGAGAGAATCAAAAGAAATGAACAAAGTCTGCAAGAATATGGGATTCTGTAAAATGGCCAAAACTAAAAATAGCTGGTGTTCTGGAGGAGGAAGAGAAGTCTAAAAGTTCAGAAAACTTATTTGAGGGAATAATTGAAGAAAAGTTCCCCTGGCCTTGCTAGATATCCAAATATGAAAAGCTCAAAAACACCTGGGAAATTCATTGCAAAAAGATCATCATCAAGGCACATAGTCATCAGGCTATCTAAAGTCAACATGAAAGAAAGAATTTTAAAAGTTGTGAGACAAAAGCATCAGGTAGCCTATAAAGAAAATCCTATCAAACTAACAGATTTCTCAGCAGAAACCTTACCAGCCAGAAGGGATTGGAGTCATATCTTTAGCCTCCTTAAGCAAAATAATTGTCAGCCATGAATTTTGTATTCATCAAAACTAAGCTTCAGAAATGAAGGAAAGATAAAGTCATTTTCAGACAAACAAATGCTGAGGGAATTTGCCACTACCAAACCAGCACTATAAGAAATACTAAAAGGGGGGGGAGGAGCCAAGATGGCCGAATAGGAACAGCTCCGGTCTACAGCTCCCAGTGCCAGCGACGCAGAAGACGGGTGATTTCTGCATTTCCATCTGAGGTACCGTGTTCATCTCACTAGGGAGTGCCAGACAGTGGGCGCAGGTCAGTGGGTGAGTGCACCGTGCGCCAGCCGAAGCAGGGGCGAGGCATTGCCTCACTCGGGAAGCGCAAGGGGTCAGGGAGTTCCCTTTCCAGGGGTGACAGACGGCACCTGGAAAGTCGGGCCACTCCCACCCGAATACTGTGTTTTTCCGACGGGCTTAGGAAACGGTGCCCCAGGAGAGTATAGCCCGCACCTGGATCAGAGGGTCCTACGCCCACGGAGTCTCGCTGATTGCTAGCACAGCAGTCAGAGACCAAACAGCAAGTCGGCAGCGAGGCTGGGGGAGGGGCGCCCGCCATTGCCCAGGCTCGCTTAGGTAAACAAAGCAGCCTGGAAGCGTGAACTGGGTGGAGCCCACCACAGCTCAAGGAGGCCTGCCTGCCTCTGTAGGCTCCACCTCTGGGGGCAGGGCACAGACAAACAAAAAGACAGCAGTAACCTCTGCAGACTTAAATGTCCCTGTCTGACAGCTTTGAGGAGAGCAGTGGTTCTCCCAGCACGCAGCTGGAGATCTGAGAACGGGCTGCCTGCCTCCTCAAGTGGGTCCCTGACCCCTGACCCTCGAGCAGCCTAACTGGGAGGCACCCCCCAGCAGGGGCAGACTGACACCTCACATGGCCGGCCAGGTACTCCAACAGACCTGCAGCTGAGGGTCCTGTCTGTTAGAAGGAAAACTAGCAGAAAGGACATCCACACCAAAAACCCATCTGTACATCACCATCATCAAAGACCAAAAGTAGATAAAACCACAAAGATGGGGAAAAAACAGAGCAGAAAAACTGGAAACTCTAAAATGCAGAGCACCTCTCCTCCTCCAAAGGAACGCAGTTCCTCACCAGCAACGGAGCAAAGCTGGACGGAGAATGACTTTGACGAGCTGAGAGAAGAAGGCTTCAGACGATCAAATTACTCCGAGCTACGGGAGGATATTCTAACCAAAGGCAAAGAAGTTGAAAACTTTGAAAAAAATTTAGAAGAATATATAACTAGAATAACCAATACAGAGAAGTGCTTAAAGGAGCTGATGGAGCTGAAAACCAAGGCTCGAGAACTACGTGAAGAATGCAGAAGCCTCAGGAGCCGATGCGATCAAATGGAAGAAAGGGTATCAGCCCTGGAAGATGAAATGAATGAAATGAAGCGAGAAGGGAAGTTTAGAGAAAAAAGAATAAAAAGAAATGAGCAAAGCCTCCAAGAAATGTGGGACTATGTGAAAAGACCAAATCTATGTCTGATTGGTGTACCTGAAAGTGACGGGGAGAATGGAAACAAGTTGGAAAACACTCTGCAGGATATTATCCAGGAGAACTTCCCCAATCTAGCAAGACAGGCCAACATTCAGATTCAGGAAATACAGAGAACGCCACAGAGATACTCCTCGAGAAGAGCAACTCCAAGACACATAATTGTCAGATTCACCAAAGTTGAAATGAAGGAAAAAATGTTAAGGGCAGCCAGAGAGAAAGGTCGGGTTACCATCAAAGGGAAGCCCATCAGACTAACAGCGGATCTCTCGGCAGAAACCCTACAAGCCAGAAGAGATTGGGGGCCAGTATTCAACATTCTTAAAGAAAAGAATTTTCAACCCAGAATTTCATATCCTGCCAAACTAAGCTTCATAAGTGAAGGAGAAATAAAATACTTTACAGACAAGCAAATGCTAAGAGATTTTGTCACCACCAGGCCTGCCCTAAAAGAGCTCCTGAAGGAAGCGCTAAACATGGAAAGGCACAACCGGTACCAGCCACTGCAAAATCATACCGAATTGTAAAGACCATCAAGACTAGGAAGAGACTGCATCAACTAACGAGCAAAATAACCAGCTAACATCATAATGACAGGATCAGATTCACACATAACAATATTAACTTTAAATGTAAATGGACTAAATGCTCCAATTAAAAGACACAGACTGGCAAATTGGATAAAGACTCAAGACCCATCAGTGTGCTGTATTCAGGAAACCCATCTCACGTGCAGAGACACATATAGGCTCAAAATAAAAGGATGGAGGAAGATCTACCAAGCAAATGGAAAACAAAAAAAGGCAGGGGTTGCAATCCTAGTCTCTGATAAAACAGACTTTAAACCAACAAAGATCAAAAGAGACAAAGAAGGCCATTACATAATGGTAAAGGGATTAATTCAACAAGAAGAGCTAACTATCCTAAATATATATGCACCCAATACAGGAGAACCCAGATTCATAAAGCAAGTCCTGAGTGACCTACAAAGAGACTTAGACTCCCAAACATTAATAATGGGAGACTTTAACACCCCACTGTCAACATTAGACAGATCAATGAGACAGAAAATCAACAAGGATACCCAGGAATTGAACTCAGCTCTGCACCAAGCAGACCTAATAGACAGCTACAGAACTCTCCACCCCAAATCAACAGAATATACATTTTTTTCAGCACCACACCACACCTATTCCAAAATTGACCATATACTTGGAAGTAAAGCTCTCCTCAATAAATGTAAAAGAACAGAAATTATAACAAACTATCTCTCAGATCACAGTGCAATCAAGCTAGAACTCGGGATTAAGAATCTCACTCAAAACCGCTCAACCACGTGGAAACTGAACAACCTGCTCCTGAATGACTACTGGGTACATAACGAAATGAAGGCAGAAATAAAGATGTTCTTTGAAACCAACGAGAACCAAGACACAACATACCAGAATCTCTGGGATGCATTCAAAGCAGTGTGTAGAGGGACATTTGTAGCACTAAATGCCCACAAGAGAAAGCAGGAAAGATCCAAAATTGACACCCTAACATCACAATTAAAAGAACTAGAAAAGCAAGAGCAAACACATTCAAAAGCTAGCAGAAGGCAAGAAATAACTAAAATCAGAGCAGAACTGAAGGAAATAGAGACACAAAAAACCCTTCAAAAAATAAATGAATCCAGGAGCTGGTTTTTTGAGAGGATCAACAAAATTGATAGACCGCTAGCAAGATTAATAAAGAAAAAAAGAGAGAAGAATCAAATAGATGCAATAAAAAATAATAAAGGGGATATCACCACTGATCCCACAGAAATACAAACTACCATCAGAGAATATTACAAACACCTCTACGCAAATAAACTAGAAAATCTAGAAGAAATGGATAAATTCCTCAACACATACACCCTCCCAAGACTAAACCAGGAAGAAGTTGAATCTCTGAATAGACCAATAACAGGAGCTGAAATTGTGGCAATAATCAATAGCTTACCAACCAAAAAAAGTCCAGGACCAGATGGGTTCACAGCCGAATTCTACCAGAGGTACAAGGAGGAGCTGGTACCATTCCTTCTGAAACTATTCCAATCAATAGAAAAAGAGGGAATCCTCCCTAACTCATTTGATGAGGCCAGCATCATCCTGATACCAAAGCCTGGCAGAGACACAACCAAAAAAGAGAATTTTAGACCAATATCCTTGATGAACATTGATGCAAAAATCCTCAATAAAATACTGGCAAACAGAATCCAGCAGCACATCAAAAAGCTTATCCACCATGATCAAGTGGGCTTCATCCCTGGGATGCAAGGCTGGTTCAATATACGCAAATCAATAAATGTAATCCAGCATATAAACAGAACCAAAGTCAAAAACCACATGATTATCTCAATAGATGCAGAAAAGGCCTTTGACAAAATTCAACAACCCTTCATGCTAAAAACTCTCAATCAATTAGGTATTGATGGGACGTATCTCAAAATAATAAGAGCTATTTATGACAAACCCACAGCCAATATCATACTGAATGGGCAAAAACTGGAAGCATTCCCTTTGAAAACTGGCACAAGACAGGGATGACCTCTCTCACCACTTCTATTCAACATAGTGTTGGAAGTTCTGGCCAGGGCAATTAGGCAAGAGAAGGAAATCAAGGGTATTCAATTAGGAAAAGAGGAAGTCAAATTGTCCCTGTTTGCAGATGACATGATAGTATATCTAGAAAACCCCATTGTCTCAGCCCAAAATCTCCTTAAGCTGATAAGCAACTTCAGCAAAGTCTCAGGATACAAAATCAACGTACAAAAATCACAAGCATTCTTATACATCAATAACAGACAAACAGAGAGCCAAATCATGAGTGAACTCCCATTCACAATTGCTTCAAAGAGAATCAAATACCTAGGAATCCAACTTACAAGGGATGTGAAGGACCTCTTCAAGGAGAACTACAAACCACTGCTCAAGGAAATAAAAGAGGATACAAACAAATGGAAGAACATTCCATGCTCATGGGTAGGAAGAATCAATATCATGAAAATGGCCATCCTTCCCAAGGTAATTTACAGATTCAATGCCATCCCCATCAAGTTACCAATGACTTTCTTCACAGAATTGGAAAAAACTACTTTAAAGTTCATATGGAACCAAAAAAGAGCCCACATCGCCAAGTCAATCCTAAGCCAAAAGAACAAAGCTGGAGGCATCACGCTACCTGACTTCAAACTATACTACAAGGCTACAGTAACCAAAACAGCATGGTACTGGTACCAAAACAGAGATATAGATCAATGGAACAGAACAGAGCCCTCAGAAATAACGCCACATATCTACAACTATCTGATCTTTGACAAACCTGACAAAAACAAGAAATGGGGAAAGGATTCCCTATTTAATAAATGGTGCTGGGAAAACTGGCTAGCCATATGTAGAAAGCTGAAACTGGATCCCTTCCTTACACCTTATACAAAAATCAATTCAAGATGGATTAAAGACTTAAATGTTAGACCAGAAACCATAAAAACCCTAGAAGAAAACCTAGGCAATACCATTCAGGACATAGGCATGGGCAAGGACTTCATGTCTAAAACTCCAAAAGCAATGGCAACAAAAGCCAAAATTGACAAATGGGATCTAATTAAACTAAAGAGCTTCTGCACAGCAAAGGAAACTACCATCAGAGTGAACAGACAACCTACAAAATGGGAGAACATTTTCGCAACCTACTCATCTGACAAAGGGCTAATATCCAGAATCTGCAATGAACTCCAACAAATTTACAAGAAAAAAACAAACAACCCCATCAAAAAGTGGGCGAAGGACATGAACAGACACTTCTCAAAAGAAGACATTTATGCAGCCAAAAAACACATCAAAAAATGCTCACCATCACTGGCCATCAGAGAAATGCAAATCAAAACCACAATGAGATACCATCTCACACCAGTTAGAATGGCAATCATTAAAAAGTCAGGAAACAACAGGTGCTGGAGAGGATGTGGAGAAATAGGAACACTTTTACACTGTTGGTGGGACTGTAAACTAGTTCAGCCCTTGTGGAAGTCAGTGTGGCGATTCCTCAGGGATCTAGAACTAGAAATTCCATTTGACCCAGCCATCTCATTACTGGGTATATACCCAAAGGACTATAAATCATGCTGCTATAAAGACACATGCACACGTATGTTTATTGCGGCATTATACACAATAGCAAAGACTTGGAACCAACCCAAATGTCCAACAATGATAGACTGGATTAAGAAAATGTGGCACATATACACCATGGAATACTATGCAGCCATAAAAAATGATGAGTTCACGTCCTTTGTAGGGACATGGATGAAATTGGAAATCATCATTCTCAGTAAACTATCGCAAGAACAAAAAACCAAACACCGCATATTCTCACTCATAGGTGGGAATTGAACAATGAGAACATATGGACACAGGAAGGGGAACATCACACTTTGGGGACTGTTGTGGGGTGGGGGCAGGGGGGAGGGATAGCATTGGGAGATATACCTAATGCTAGATGACGAGTTGGTGGGTGCAGCGCACCAGCATGGCACATGTACACATATGTAACTTACCTGCACGTTGCGCACATGTACCATAGAGCCTAAAGTATAATAATAATAATAATAATAATAATAATAATAAAAAGGATACAAAAAAAAGAAATACTAAAAGGAATTCTAAATCTTGAAACAAAAGCTTGATATGCACCAAAATAGAACCTCCTTAAAGCATAAATCTCACATAAAACAATAACACAGTGAAAAAAACAAGGTATTAAGGCAACAACTAGCATGATGAATAGAATAATACCTCATACCTCAATACTAACATTGAATGTAAATGGCCTAAATGCCCCACTTAAAAGATACAGAATGGCAGAATGGTTAAAAAAAAAAAAAAAAAAAAATCCACCAACCAAGTATCTGCTGTTTTCAAGAGACTCGCCTAACACATAAGAACTCACATAAACTTAAGGTAAAGGGGTGGAAAAAGATATTCCACATAAACAGAAGCCAAAAGCAAGCAGGAGTAGCTATTCTTGAATCAGACAAAACAGACTTTCAGAAAACAAGAGTCAAAAAAGATCAAGAAAGACATTATATCATGATAAAAGGATTAGTCCAACAGGAAAATATCACAATCCTAAATATATATGCACCTAACACTGGAGCTTCCAGATTTACAAAACAATTACTACTAGACTTAAGAAATGAGATAGACTGCAACACAATAATAGTGGGGGACTTCAATACTCCACTGACAGCGCTAGACAGGTCAAGACAGAAAGTCAACAAAGAAACAATGGACTTAAACTATACCCTAGAACAAATGGACTTAACAGATATTTACAGAACACTCTTCCCAACAACTGCAGAATATACATTCTCGTGTGCTTCTTGTCAGCACATGGAATGCTCTCCAAGATAGACCATGTGATAGGCCACAAAACAAGTCTCAATAAATTTAAGAATATCAAAATCATATCAAGTATCTTCTCAGACACAACACTGGAATAAAACTGGGAGTCAACTCCAAAACGAACCCTCAAAATTATAAAAATACATGGAAATTAAATAATCTGCTCTTGAATGATTTTTGGGTCAACAATGAAATCAAGATGGAAGTTTAAAAATTCTTTGAAATGAATAATACTGATACAACTTATCAAAATCTCTGAGATACGGCAAAAGCAGTGCTAAGAGGGAAGTTCATAGCATTAAATACCTACATTGAAAAGTCTGAAAGAGCGCAAATTAACAACCTAATGTCACATCTCAAGGAACTAGAGAAACAAAAACAAACTAAACCCAAACATAGCAGAAGAAAGAACAAAGATCAGAACAAAACTAAATGAAATTAAAACAAACCAAAAAAAGATACAAAAGATGAATAAAACAAAAAGCTGGTTCTTTGAAAAGACCAACAAAATTGATAGACCATTAGCAAGACTAATCAAGAAAGGAAGAGAGAAAATCCAAATAAGCTCGATTAGAAATAAAACTGGAAAGATTGCAATTGACGCCACAGAAATACAAAAGATCATTCAAAGGTACTAAAAACACTTTTACACACATAAACTAGAAAATCCAGAGGAAATGGATAAATCCTGGAAACATACAACCTTCCTAGATGAAATCAGGGAGAAGTAGAAACCCTGAACTGACCAATATCAAACAGCAAGATAGAATCAATAATTTTAATATTGCCAACAACAAAAAAGTCCAGGATCAGATGGATTCACATCTGAATTCTACAAGACACTCAAAGAACTGGTACCAATCCTACTGAAACTATTCCAAAAGACAGAAAAAGAAGGAATCCTCCTTAAATCATTCTATGAAGCCAGTATCACCCTACTACCAAAACCAGGAAAGGATATAACAAACAAAGAAAACTATAGGCCAATATCCCTGATGAACATAGATGCAAAAATCCTCAGCGAAGTACTAGCTAACTGAATCCAGCAGCACACATCAAAAAGATGATACATCATGATCAAGTAGGTTTTATGTCAGGGATGCAGGAATGGTTTAACATAAGCAAGTCAATAAATGTGATACATCACATAAACAGAATTATGAACAAAAACAGACACAGAAAAAGCATTTGATGAAATCCAGCATTGCTTTATGATTAAAAACAAAAAATCCTCAACAAAATAGGCATAGAAGAGACTTACCTCAAAGTAATAAAAGATATATATCAGCAGTCCCCAATCTTTTCGGCACTAGGGACCGGTTTTGTGGGAGACTGTTTCGTGAGGTGGGATGGGAGTTTCAGGATGAAACTGTTCCACCTCAGATCACTGGGCATTAGTTAGATTCTCATAAGGATTGTGCGGCCTAGATCCGTCACATGCACAGTTCACAATACAGTTTGTGCTCCTATGAGAATCTAATGCTGCCACTGATCTGACAGGAGGCAGGGCTCAGGTGGTAATGCCTGCTCACCAGCCACTCACCTCCTGCCGCGAGGCCCAGTTACTAACAGGCCGTGGACCAGTACGGTCTGCAGCCTGGGGGTTGGGGACCCCTGCCATATATGACATACCCACAGCCAATATCATACCGAATGGGGAAAAGTTTAAAGCATTCCCCGTAACAACTAGAACAAGACAAGAATACCCACTTTCACCACTTCTATTCGACATAGCACTGGAAATCCTAGACAGAGCGATCACAAGAGAAATAAATGAAGGGCATCCAAATTGGAAAAAAAAGAAAGTCAAACTGTCACTGTTCAGCAATGATATAACCATATACCTGGAAAGCCCTATAGACTCATCCAAAAATCCCCTAGAGCTGATAAATGAATTCAGTAAAGTCTCAGGTTACAAAATCAATGTACACAAATCAGTAGCACTGCTATACATCAACAATGACCAAGCTGAGAACTTAATCCCTTTTACAACAACTATAAAAAAAAAATAAAATACCTAGGAATATATTTAACCAAGGAGGTGAAAGACCTCTACAAGGAAAACTGCAAAACACTGCTGAAAGAAATCATAGATTACACAAACAAATGGAAACATCCCATGCTCATGGATGGGTAGAATCAGTATTGTGAAAATGACTATACTGCCCAAAGCAATCTACAAATTCAATGCAATTCCCATCAAAATACCATCATCATTCTTCATAGAACTAGAAAAAACAATCCTAAAATATGTATGGAATCAAAAAAGTGCCCATATAGCCAAAGCAATTCTAAGCAAAAATAACGAATCTGGAGGCATCACATGACCCAACTTCAAATTATACTACCAGGCTATAGGCTGGCTGTATTTACCAAAACAACATGGTACTGGTATAAAAATAGGCATGTAGACCAATGGAACAGAATAGAGAACTCGGAAATAAAACCAAATACTTACAACCAGTTGATCTTCAACATAGCATACAAAAACATAAATAGGGGAAAGGACACCCTATACAATAAATAGGGCAAGCCACACGTAGAAGAATGAAACTGGATACCCATCTTCATCTTATACAAAAATTAACTCAAGATAGATCAAAGATTTAAATCTAGGACCTGAAACCATAAAAATTCTAGAAGATAACATTACAAACTCTTCTGGACATTGGCTTAGGCAAAAAATTCATGAATAAGAACCCAAAAACAAAGGCAACAAAAACCAAAAAGGATAAATGGGACCTACTGAAACTAAAAAGCTTCTGCAAAGCAAAAGACATCATCTCTGTCACCAGGCTGGAGTGCAGTGGCGTGATCCTGGCTCACTGTAATCTCTGCCTCCCGTGTTCAAGCCATTCTCCTGCCTCAGACTCCTGAGTAGCTGGGACTACAGGTGCCCGCCACCACGCCCAGCTAATTTTTTTTGTATTTTTAGTAGAGATGGGGTTTCACCATGTTGGCCAGGATGGTCTCAATATCTTGACTTCGTGATCCACCCATCTCAGCCTCCCAAAGTGGTGAGATTACAGACATGAGCCATTGTGCCTAGCTGCTTTTTTTCCTAATCTTTTTAAAATCAGGGAACTGAATACTTTCTTCAAAAAAAAAAGTTTTCTTCCACTCCTATTTCTATTCACACACACAAACTAACACAAGTATACACACATACCCCTTAATAAGCTACCTTGATCATGAAAAGGGGTCTTGACATGTGGTTTTTATCAATCATCTTCATATCCCAGCATCTTATATAATTTCAGATATATAACTGTCCAATTAACACATGCTGAGTTAAACTGAAAAAATATTTAACATACTATGATTTTGTGTTTTGCTTCCAAATGTCTATTAAGAATTGAAGCCATAAGCCTGGGCAACATAGTGAAATCCCATCTCTACAAAAAAAATACAAAAATTAGCTGGATGTGGTGCCACGCACCTGTAGTCCCAGGTACTCTGGAGGCTGAGGTGAGAGGATCACCTGAACCCAGGGAGGCTGACGCTGCAGAGAACCGTGATTATGCCATTGCATTCCAGCCTGGGCAACAGAGTGAGACCCTGTCCTTAAAAAAAAACAAAACAAAACAAAAAAAAAACTGAAGCCATGATGTGATTTGACAGAACCCCCAAGTAAATACGTCTATCATGTGCCACATAATGATGTTTCAGTGACGGACCCCAAATACAACAGTGGTCCTGTAAGATTATCATACCGTATTTTTACTGTACCTTTTCTATACTTAGATATGTTTAGACACACAAATATTTACCAATGTGTTACAATTATCTACAGTATTCAGTACAGTAACCTGCTGTACAGGTTTGTAGCCGAGGAGCAATAGGCTATACCATATAGCCTGAATGTGTAGTAGTCTGTACCATCTAGGTTTGTGTAAGTGCACTCTGTGATATTTCCACGATGACAAAATCACCTAACAATACATTTCTTAGAATATATCTTCTTCACTATCGCTTCTCAGCCTTTTGGCTAAGATCAAGTGTAGAATATATCCTCATCATTAAGTGATACATGACTGCAACTCAGGAGCAATTAATTGCCTTATATATGTGAATAGTTAAGTATGAAAGTACACATTTGGATATGCCATTTTCTTCTCTTGTGTTCTCAGGGAAATGTGCCTTGCTTTTGAGAAATAAATGTATTTACTTTTATTTACATGACAATGGTTCTCATTTCCATTTTGCATTCACATCTATTAAAAAGAGAAAAGGATGTCATTCTGCTTACTCCAGTTAGTCTGAATACCATGTTCAATATTTCACCTCTGCTGTACTCAGTGCCACAGTGCATGGAGCTAGCATTGTTGTTATGGTCAGATAAGCAGCTTAGCAAGATGAAACTAGAGTTTGAGGCAGATGTGGCCTGAGTTCCTCTTCCTCCAGCTTCTGATGATCTGATACTATGCCACACAGTGTGCTTCTCCTGTGCCAGCCTGTGCTGAGACGGGTATGTCTTTGAATCAAGGTTCTTTCAATTATTGTAAAGTATTCTTAGTCTCTTCATGTGCAATGCAATCAATCAAAGTTCAATTTAAGAATCATCTTTACCAACCGATTTCAATAGAAAATAATTTTTCTCCAATATCCCCTGAAATGCTGGCTGCCTGCCTTATGTGTTACCCAGGCAATGGATTTTCTCTATAAGCTGAGTATTCTGTGTCTGCCTTCTTTGCATTGCTGCTGTGACCTGGAGGTGGGAGAGAAAAATGGGAGAAGAATGCAAGGAAGGAGAGTCATGTTCTGATTGGAATCTGAGCTCAAACAGTTTTTCCTTTTGTGCATTTTATGTCATATGTCCCACCATCAGACATTCTTCTGAGTCCAGTTGCTCAAGAGTAACCACCATCCAACCCATTCTTGCCTGCCCAGTATCAAACAGGCAATACAATGCAGGCACAATATGAGGAAATCATGCCATGTCACTGGCCCACTGATCTTGCAAGGTATAGAAATAAAATTGCTTTAATAAATTCTATTACCATAGTATATTATGGTAATAATATATTAAATAAAACATATTTAATAATACAACTATATTAAATATAACATGTTATATTTAATAATGTAACAATATATTAAATATAACATGTTATATTTAATAATGTAACAATATATTAAATATAACATGTTATATTTAATAATGTAACAATATATTAAATATAACATGTTATATTTAATAATGTAACAATATATTAAATATAACATGTTATATTTAATAATGTAACAATATATTAAATATAACATGTTATATTTAATAATGTAACAATATATTAAATATAACATGTTATATTTAATAATGTAACAATATATTAAATATAACATGTTATATTTAATAATATAACAATATATTAAATATAACATATATTTGATATATTACATTATGTATTTTATTGAATATTAAATATTATAGCCATAATATTTAACAACAGATAAGTTAACAGGTGCCACCATTCAGAGCAGACATGTGGAGTAATTAACTGGTACAATTAACTGGTACATACTGACTAAATGTTACTTATTGGAAATAGCTGGGTTTTGGAAAAATTTTTCCATTATTTTCTCAGATACTTGTGGCATAACTAAAATTTGTCCTTGGAACACCTGTGTGGACAAAAATATTGAGAGTGAGTCTGCTCCAAGGTAGGAAGCAGAGCCCTACAGGGCACATAAGAAAAACAGGATAAAGCCACCACCTTGTCAGCATTCGTAACCCACCTGCCTGTACTAAACCCTTATTGCTATTCTCAGCCAATCCCATGGGGCACTCACTCTGCCTCAGGAATGCCAGTGAGCAGGAGTGGGCAATTTGACATGTATCTTCCAGATGATTGCCAAATCAGAGCCCTGACCTACGCCTTCTGTTTGCACCCTTCCATCCCTGACAGGCCAGCCCTGTGGCCTTCCTTGCTCAGAGAAATTTTATTTTCTGAAAGAAAAGAAATGCTAGGCCTTTCTTATGGAAGAAGCAAGGGATCATGGGGTAAGCAACTGATTGAAAAAAAGAGGTTAAGGACTACTTCCCTGGGAGCAGGAGATTCAAGAAGTATGGAAGGGCTCAAGGTCATCCAAGAGTAACTTTGCCTGCGAGTGTTCAAAATGGGTCCTGATGTGCCTTTGCCTGTGAGTATTCACAATGGGTCCTGATGTAGAAGGGGTTCCTGGTTTGCTTTTCCAAAGTATTCTAGTAAATCAAACCATGAGTGTGAATCTGTTACAGGTAGTTAGGCATGAGCAGGCAGGAGAGGGCTCTTCCCCCCCACCCACTAGAAATGTGGGGTGATGGTTTGGCAATCATCGCGTTGCCTCTCTAAAAATGATAATTCGGCAGCCAGGAAGAGACAAGCTCTTGATGGTCCACACCTGTTAACACTAAAAGTGTTAACTGAATGCAGACCCCAGGGAGAAGCAGCTTCTCGGGCATGCATGTTAAGAGACAAAATGGTGAAGGATGACGTTCCAGGGGCACAGGCCACTTGAAAAAGCCTCAGATGGGCATGCGTATAACTCCCAAAATAGGCTGTTTGTGCTCAGTTGCAAAGGATAAGGAAAGCACTGCTCAGGCAAGCCCACCCTAAGGAAAGAATCATGGGAAAGAGGGAACCTATAAAGTCATCGGATCAAGGTTAAAGGCCTTTTCTTTCTTTTTTTTTTTTTTTTTTGGCTGTCTTCTTTTTCTCTCTTTGACTTTCAGGTGCCCACTTGGATCTCTTCCAAGGGATCTTTCTTCTCTTATTAAGGCAGGTGAGGATGTCATTTGATTTGAGCTTTTCGTTCATTTGTTAATTTCACAAATATAGAGCTCCTCTCCACACAACGCAGCATGGTGAGATGAGTAAGACAGAGTCCTTGACTTAAAGATACATACAAATTCCCATACCCTTTCATTCACATTCTCAGGATAATTGCTTAGTTTCCTCAATGTGAGTGACTAATTACAGAAAGGGACATGAGGCCAGGCGCCATAATTACAGAAAGAGACATGAGGCCAGGCACCATAATTACAGAAAGAGACATGAGGCCAGGCGCCATGGCTCACACCTATAATCCCAGCACTTTGGGAGGCCAAGGTGGGTGGATCACCTGAGGTCAGGAGTTTGAGACCAGACTGGGCAACATGGTGAAACCCGGCTCTACTAAAAATACAATAGCCAGGTGTGATGGTGGGCACCAGTAATCCTAGCTACTTGGGAAGCTGAGGCACTAGAATTGTTTAAACCCAGGTGGCAGGGGTTGTGGTGAGCTGAGATCACGCCACTGCACTCCAGCCTGGGCAACAAAGTGAAACTCCATCTCAAAGAAAAAAAAAAGGAAAGAAAAAAACATAATAATCTGACATTTTCTGTTCATAGAGAATCATGGGAACCATTATAACAAAGAAGTCAAGAGTGCTGGTGTGGAGTGGACCTTGGTTTGAATACTCAGCTCTGCCACTTACTAGCTGTAGGCTCATATGCAAGATACTATCCTCATCTGTTAAAAAGGAATAATATCTAATGTTATATAAAATGTAAAAATTATTTCACACAATGCCATTCACATAGTAAATGTTCAATAATAGTTAGCAAAAACCTCAGGACAGATATAAGTGGCAATGTGAAATTAATACAGCAGAAGCTCAGTTCACACAGATGTTAACCCTTAAACAAGCCCTGCATTGTATGAGTATCTCACAAAAGGAGTAAGGGAAGAAGATCTTATATCATTGGAGTGAGTGACTACCATGGACCAGCCACCGTTACTCACTTTACTTCATTTAACCCGCACAAGAGCCTCATGACGTAGATATCATCACCATTTTGCAGATGAGAAAGCTGAAGCTAAGCAAATTTGACCTGACCAAAATCACATAGCAAGTAAGATAGGAGTCCAGCTTCATCTCATTCCAATATGAGTATGTTTTCCTCTTTTCCATTGGCTCTCAAAGTTTGGTCTTAAAGGAGCTGTATCAGCATCACCTGGGAACTTATTAGAAATACACATTCTCAGCCGTACCCCAAACCCACTGGGTCAGAAACCCTGGGGTTGGGGCCCAGCCATCTGTGTTTCACACTCAGACTGACACACGATCAATTCTGATAACCACTGCTCTATGACATGCATTTCCTCTTCAATTAGGATCCGACTCCTTATTTTGTATTTAACAAGGAGTATGAAACAAAGCCCGGGCTCTGAATTTGTATTCCTCAGCAATAATGTGTCAAGTAATCTTAAAACAGCAAACCCCTGGCCCATTCCAGCCCATACTGCATGTGCGGAAGAAAAGTAGAAATTAATATTGGGGCCATTTTGCATATTCTTAAACCTGTAAGCTAGTCTCCTTGGAGAACATTAAAGCTTTGCTGTTGTCACAACTAGTGGTGTCACTTCCCACCATTCCTGTTAGTCTTGGGCAACATGATACATTTATTAAGCTCCTACTGTGTGCCACTGGGAGAAGAGTGAAGAACAAAATGAGCAAAGCCTCCCCTCAAGGAGCATATGATCCGATTTTTCCCAGCAGTGGACTCTTGTTGGTCATTCCTAGAATCCCAAGACCCTCCTCTTTTATTGTTCCCCCACCAAACCTATCTACATTTAACATGGGAATAACTATAACTTCTAGGCAAGTAACTGTAACTCCTAACTAAGATCATTTACTCAAACTCCCCTGGATCACACATAGCCTGTCCACCCAATGTAGCATAGCTGACTCCTGTGGTCTGAATGTGCCCCCTCAAAATTCACATGTTGAAACCCTGACCCCCAAGTCGACAGTAATTAGGAGGTGAGGATTTGGGGAGGTGACTGTGACTCATGCCCTTATAAAAGATGCCCCAGAGAGACCCCTCACCCCTTCCACCAGTGTGAGGACACAGCAAAAAGGTACCCTCTATGAACCAGAAAGTGAGTCCTCACTAGACAAAGAATCTGCCAGCACCTTGATCTTCCACTCCCCAGCCTCCAGAACTGTGGGAAACAAGTTTATAAACCACCCAGTTTATGATACGTTGTTATAGCAGCCTGAACAGACTAAGACACTGACCAAATGAAAAGGATCAGAGAAAAGCCAATCAAGCTTGGAGAAACCATTTTCCAAGCACCCACTGTACCAGCAGCCCAAGAATCATTCAGAATTGTCCTGGCCATTACGCTGTGTGCCCATGGATCTCAGCATGGGTCTGAAGAATCAGCTCTGCCAAGCCAGGACCCAGATCCTCCAGCATTTTAGTCCAGTGTTCTCTGCACTCCCCGGGTGTTGGTGTGATGCTGGAGTTATCACAAGTCATCAGCCTCACTAGCCAAACGGCAAATACCCTGAATTTGCTCTTTATTGACTATATGAGAACCACATTGCTTCACACTGAAAACAAGTACTATTTGAAGTATAAAAGGACTCCTAATCTATATTCCACCTGCCGCTGGCTCTGTCTTTGAAAACCATTGCCTTCACTGAATGATTCCAGCTGGTGCTGTCATCTGTGCCGGCTTTTATGGGCTATAAGGACGGATACATAAGGTGTAGGTCAGTTTTTTAGGGAATGTAGCAGCCTTGCCCTCTCAACTCAACACATGCTTCTCTTTTCTTCTTCCCTCTATCCTGGAATTAATGGGGATAAATGTTGCTAAAGCATCTAATTAAATGTTCTTAGATAATTCTAGTCTGTACACTGATTGACCAGAAAACAGAAATGACTTCATCTGAAAGAAAACTAATATATATGGGAAAGAGGAGTGATCGGCTGTAATATTTATGTTTTCCTGTCTCTTGTGTGAATTCATAGGCAACTTCCAGAATAAAATCCTCACATGTTTTTTCCATCAATTGAAGAATTTGAATCTCTCTTATTGGCAGAGTTTTTCCTTCTTTAAATTTCCCTCCCACCTCACAATGTGCCTGCTACAAGTTTGTGTCATAAATCCCAGTATAAAATTCCCTGTTGCTTAACATGCCCATAAATGTGGAGCATGTAGTCATGTTATATGATTCCTGACCTGAACATAAATTTCCTGTAGTCTAGAGGTGCCTTAAGAAGGAGCTAATATGTTCACCTGCTTGTTTTCCAGGCAATAAACCCAGAACAGGTGAAATGGGGAGGAAATTTAAATAAGATCAAAAGGTAGGTTCAAAAGAATGGACAAAGCCATCTGGAATGCCTCAGTGCTGCCAATCTCAAATATAAGACCCAGTGGTTTACAGTCCCACCAACAGTGTAAAAGTGTTCCTATTTCTCCACATCCTCTCCAGCACCTGTTGTTTCCTGACTTTTTAATGATTGCCATTCTAACTGGTGTGAGATAGTATCTCATTGTGGTTTTGATTTGCATTTCTCTGATGGCCAGTGATGGTGAGCATTTTTTCATGTGTTTTTTGGCTGCATAAATGTCTTCTTTTGAGAAGTGTCTGTTCATGTCCTTCGCCCACTTTTTGATGGGGTTGTTTGTTTTTTTCTTGTAAATTTGTTGGAGTTCATTGTAGATTCTGGATATTAGCCCTTTGTCAGATGAGTAGGTTGCGAAAATTTTCTCCCATTTTGTAGGTTGCCTGTTCACTCTGATGGTAGTTTCCTTTGCTGTGGAAGTCAGTGTGGCGATTCCTCAGGGATCTAGAACTAGAAATTCCATTCGACCCAGCCATCCCATTACTGGGTATATACCCAAAGGACTATAAATCATGCTGCTATAAAGACACATGCACACGTATGTTTATTGCGGCATTATTCACAATAGCAAAGACTTGGAACCAACCCAAATGTCCAACAATGATAGACTGGATTAAGAAAATGTGGCATATATACACCATGGAATATTATGCAGCCATAAAAAATGATGAGTTCATGTCCTTTGTAGGGACATGGATGAAATTGGAAATCATCATTCTCAGTAAACTATCGCAAGAACAAAAAACCAAACACCGCATATTCTCACTCATAGGTGGGAATTGAACAATGAGAACACATGGACACAGGAAGGGGAACATCACACTTCGGGGACTGTTGTGGGGTGGGGGTAGGGGGGAGGGATAGCACTGGGAGATATACCTAATGCTAGATGACGAGTTAGTGGGTGCAGCGCACCAGCATGGCACATGTATACATATGTAACTTACCTGCACATTGCACACATGTACCATAAAACCTAAAGTATAATAATAATAATAATAAATTAATTAATTAATTAATTTAAAAAAAAGAAAAAAAAAGACCCAGTGGAATTTTAAGTAGAATTTCTAGTTTTCCCTTCTTTTCGACCAACTAAATGTCAAAAACAAGAGAAAACTAGAAATTCCACTTAAAATTCCACTGGGAATTTAAGGAGGATGCTCATTTTTTCCAGAGGTTGGGTAAGATAAGAGCAAGTAAAAAAATACTGATTTCTTCTAAGTTCATTGTCAACAACCTCCTTCTCCTCTTCACCCCCCTGGCCTCCACTCTTGTTGCTTGAATATGTGTTTAGCTTTCTCTAGCATTTTACCTTGCAGAATGAGCTTGGGGCATTTGGAAGTTATTTGCTGAGTTATATGGGGAGATTTTTACTTTGGATTTCAAATTACTCTGCAGAGGACAACACTGCATTGCTGAAAGGAATTTTCTGAACAAGAAATAACTGTTCTACTATGCAGCCATAAAAATTAAAAATAAAAAAGTTAAAAAGAAATAACTATTCCAGTAGGAGTGTAAATTGATACAGCTTTTAATATAATTTGGTAATATGTATCAAAATCCTTGAAATTATGACCATTACTTGACCCAGTAATTCCACTTGTATGAATTCATCCTTAAAAATTATTGTACAAAGACAAGAACAGATATGAACAAGGATGTTCATTGCAGCATTGTTTAGTACAGGAGAAGTTTGAAACAACCTAAATGTCTAGAAATAAATGATTGGTTAAATAAATTCTGCTATATCCATAATGAGAACTATTATGCAGTCATTAAAATGATGACAGAGATTACAGGTTTGGATAAGGATGAATGTCTATCTTATGGTAGCCATTTATGCCTCATCTTCCACTATTGGAACACTAAGCATGTGGGAGTTATTTATATCCTACTGCTCAAGGTCATCACCAAGGTCTGATTGCAAAAATTCAAAAATTTGCAACCTCAGGCATAAATGGGTTAATAAGTGAAAAAAGCAAGCTACTAAACAAGTTGTATAGCTATTATCTCTCTAAAAATTATATATATATGCACATAAGATTTATGAAATGTCTCCTATGAAATTCTTTTTAACAGACCACACACTGAAGTTCAATAAGTACACATTAAGAATTTGTCATGCTAAAATACGATTATGTTTTGTCCTACAATTATAATGAAGTAAAATCCACAAATATTTCCCATTAAGATTTGAGTCTTCAAAGCCTCTCCCATGTTGGGCTCATTATGCTTATGCTATTTTTGGGTCAACATGACATGCCTCCCTCTTCCATTTTGAATGTTTTTCATTGAAAAAAAACAGGTTTTATTTGTGGCAGTTTTTAGGAACTCTGACATAAATAAGAACACACACATCCAGGACAGCTATTTACACATAGTGTCAGAAAATATTTCATTGTAGTGGCTTCTCTTGAATAGAGGCCAAAGCCTGAGTTGGAATTGGCTAAAAAGAAAAAAAAGCCTTACAAGTAAGTTTCTCTAAAACAGATTTAGTACACATTTCTGTGCAAGAGCTTTAAACACATTTCCATTCTAATTAAAAATATAATTGGCAACATACGTCTTTAAGCTATGAATATTTTGGTAGAGGAAATTCAAAGGCCAGCAATTATATACATCTCTAAAAAGCTTAATTATTCACTAAAGGAGAAAAACAAGTTTTTAAACAAACAAAAAAAGCTGTAATATTAACTTCTGACATTTAATTCTCCAACTTTGGTGACTTACTATTATAAATGATGCTATAAGCTGAAATCAAAGACAAAACTCCTACCCTAGCCACTAGCGTAACCCTCAACTCTGGCTGCCCCACCTTGTCCAGTGACCACCCACTAGTGATTCTGACTTTATATGTCTGAGTAGAACCCACATATCAGGATTTTTTAAAAGCTTCCTAGGGGCTCTATTACATAACCATAATTTAGAAGTCCTGTACCTTTATAACTGATAGCCCTTGATTAGCAATTACTCCAACACCTGGAATGAATGAAGTGCTACAAGATTTAAACAGTCTTAAAACATCACTTAATCCAACCCTTATTTTGCAGTGGAAGACACTCAGGTTTGGCAACTTCCTTTATTATTTTCTTATTTTAGCGATAAAAAGAGAGGGTGAAACCTAGTGTCTCCTAGAGGATTGTCTTCATCCTCTCTCACATTTACTCAATTCTCAACTATTTTTTCCCCACATAGGCACAAAATTCTATAGCCACCATCTCTCTATTCAGTGAGTGGGATTTTAAATTCTCAATACAGACTAGGACAAAAGCCACTTTGCTGAATACTTTTGCTGCACCCAGCATTAGCTCACATCATCACAACTCTCTAAGATGGGTACTATCCTATCTTCATTTTATTGATAAGGAAACTGCTATTCAAAGGACTTAAATATTTTGCCCAATGTCAGACACCTGGAAATGGTAGAGCTGAGATAGGAACCTAGATCTACTCAACTTCAAGTCATCAGAAAAGAGAATGATAGAGGAGCTCCACCTGGGATAAACCCACAACCCAAAGTCGTGGTTATTATTAACTCAGAGATGAGATCTCACAAGAACCTATTCATATTGTTTCCATTTCCTTGTGTACTACCAAGACAGCAGGAAGCAGAAGTATAGCAACTGAATGGGAAAATGAGAAAAGTAAAGCTCTTGATACCAAGGGTAAAGGCTTTTTTGAGGAAATGCCACAAGTAATCTTCATGGGTCTTTACCTGCAAGGCAGAAGTGCAGTCAGGAGGGCTCGGCTTTCACAGGATGCACCTTTGCCATCATCTCCGGCAGGCCACCCAAGCAGATCCTATAGCTGATTCCCTTTGAAATGTTCTTCAGGTCTCACGCTATCCATTGCACAAGCTCCTCAATGTACATGGCACTCCCTTTCCCTCCTCCTTCACCTGGCTAACTCCTGCTCATCTTTCAACTTCAGCTCAGTCTTCCAGGGTCCCCCAGTCTCTGAAGACCAGATCACATAGTCCTCTTTTGTGCACCCGTTAACAGCCAATGACACTGCCACCAAACCTTGCTAGGTTGACTTGTCTATTTACTTTTCTGCCTGCTACCAAAATGCCAGTTCCTTTCTGTCAGACCTGCATATCCCACATACACAGGCCTCAGCCCATTCCCTAGCACGGAACAGGCACTCAAAAAACCGATGTGGGAATAATACACAAATGAACAATAAATGTGTAGTCATTCCAGATAGGTGGATAGAATAAAGCATGGCAATGCATTTGGAACAGAGAAAATGTTATGCTTTTCTTTATAATTATGATTTTAAAAATTATTTCCTTTATAATTCACAGTTGGCATTACCACCTCTCTTAGGAAGGGAAGTATTTTGTTCTGAAAAATTATTTTACCCAAACTGGAGCGCTCAGTGAGATGCTCCCTCTCTCCCTACCTCACCCCTCTCCCCTGGTTAGGTCCTATAGGGGGGCTAGGACCAAAGCTCCAGAAATAAGAATGAAGTTATTCTGCGTCAAAAAGGAATGTACTTTGAAGTTTCATGGGCAATCCAGGAGGAAGGAGCGTGCAGATGAGGAAGAAGAAGTCAGTGAGATGCTGAAAGCCTACATATTCTGCAATGTGGTTAACTCCTATTGACACTACAGTTCAAAAAAAAGAAAAAACTCATGAATTATGCATGAATTTTTTTGTTTATTTTTGTGGGCTTTTTTTAGCTTTATTGAGGTATAATTAACAATAAAACTTGTTACAATTAAACTTCAAGTCATACAATATGATGTTTTGATATATGTACACATTATGTAATGATTACCACGATCAAACTAATTAATATATCCATCACCTCACATACATTTCTGTTGTGGGGAGATTACTTAAGGCCAACTCTCCTGGGTAATTTCAAGTATACAATACATTATTATTAACTATAGTTACTGTGCTGTACGTTAGATCCTGGAACTTATTCATCTTAGAACTGCACGTTTGTATCCTTTGACCCACATCTCCCCATTTCTCCCACCCCACCCCACCCTGCCCCTAGTAACCACCATTCTACTCTCTATTTTTGTGCTAAACCCATGAATTCTTAAGTAGGTTGTTTTAACATGTTGTAGATTCAAAGTGGTAGCCAAGTTTCACACTGTAGTTGATGTGGAGCAGGATGGAAACAGCCCATTAGGACAAAAAAGCAAAAAATAATGATTTCATCAGCTTCCAAGGCTTCCTCTAATGGCCTCCTCGGCAAAGCAGGACACTAGGAAAACTGCTAACCTGTTGAACGGACAACAGCACTCAGAAGGTGATGGAAGCAATAAAAGAAGCTGCTGAATGAGCCAACAAATGAGGAGATGTGGCTGCAGCTAACTGCATAAGTCAGAATATTAGCTTAGAGCTTATTCGATGGGGCAAATGCAGTCAGACCTGGCAACTGGAGCTGTTGAATATAACGGAATGTCCAGGACACAGCCCAGCACTCAGAACAAGGGCTTTATCTCCTAAATCACTGGGACATTGAGAATGGCCAAGGCTGCCACATGGAACACACAATCCAAGGCATCCCCCCACGGGTGACCATAAATGCCCCCTGGTTGGGGGTAACGAAAGAAAGTGCAAGACAGCTCAAACACATCCCACCATGCAGGATGGACTCAGGACTGAGGTAGGGACCCAGACTTAGGAAAAACAGAATGACAGAGGATGTTAGGAGGTGAACTATGTCAGGAATAGTCGAAGGAACTGGGAAGGCTTGGCCAGAGAAGACAAGACCTGGGCATGAGAAGGGTGAGTGGCTGAAGGGGAGAGATAGAAACTCTTTTCCTATTTTTGAAAAGTTGCCCCATAAGGGCAAAATGAAATGTGATCTATGTGGCACTAGAGGGCAGAGCCAAGACTAATGAGTGAAAAGTTTTAAGGAAGCAAGATGGTATTTAGATGAGGAAGTCATCTCTAGCATCATGGTTTTCAGTGGTGACAATCCTGTCCCGTAAGGAGCATTTTGGAGATTTATACACGCTTTTGTGACTTCTGATATAGTCATACTAGAGCATTCACATGTTAAAATACAAACATTTATTACAAGTTTCTTTCCTGTTCCTTCTCCTTTGTATTACAGTTAAGGCAAAATATTTACTTTTAAAAGATTATATGTGTGAGTTACATTATGTATAGATTTCACTTTGGAGTAGAAAAGAAGCTGTTACCAAATATACACTATGAAAATGGGGCCAAAAATATATTATGAAATTGAGTTTGCCTGCAATGGGACCCGCTGCTCTGGCAGAAAAGTGACAAACCAAAGGATCTTGGCCAAATCTGCCTATAAGCATTTTTGTGGGATATGTTCTGTATTCTTCAAAATTTTGAATTAGTTGCTGACATTTAAATGCTGGGAGATATGTACACATCCAGCAAGTGGGCTGCACTGCTGCTTGGCAAAAATTCACCCTGGAAAAGGTAAGACAGCTCCCTTTGGAAAGGGGATCCATGTCTCTGGCCACCCTCCTGCACCCAGGCTCACTTCACCCACTTATACCATCGGCCGTGGCCTTTAGGGATCAGACTGTGGCTCCTGCTCTCCAACTCAAGCTTTCAGTAAATCAACACAGTACTCATTGGGGCTGGCATTCCTCCCTGGCAGAGACCCTGTATGGGAGAGTGAGGGAAGACTGACTCATCTGCCTGGAAAGAGATCTCAACTTTTCAAGATTGTGGCTGTTTGGGGGAATCTCATAAAGCCTATTCCTGCTTCCCCAGAGAAGTACACAGCCACACAAAAGGTTGCTTATAATTTTAATAGATATTGGACCCCTTATATCTTATTCTGCTCAAAATTAAGATTCCAGCTGTAATATGCTGTGGAGCCCAGCTGGCTAACCAAATCATACTTCCCATCCCAACTCTAATTTGGGGGATTTTTTCTATGTGTAATCAGATAATTTTTGATAGACTCCCCATAGGGATAACGACATTTAGTCTGCTACACCTGTGGACAGTCAGGCAGCTACTGAATGCTAGTGAAATAACGGTTCTTTGAGTCAAGCAAGTAACACCTAGAATCTGCTATTCTTGGAAGCTGCCTGCTTCCCAGAGGTCTCCAGCCCAACCACAACCAATAAATAAAATCAATTCTAAGACCAGATGCCCTCCCTCTCCAGTGACTCCTTAGGCCTGTAATTAAACAACGAAGACAGAGATATCAACTATGTTAGACAGCAAGCTTTAAAAAATGAAATGTGGCATCATTTATTTTCTGGAGAACAAATGCCTTGAGGCTAGTGCCTGGTCATATTAATATTTCATTTTTATGTTTCTCTTGCCAGTGATCCCCCAGCCCTTTCCTGCTTTGCAGCATTCTCAGACTTCCTCAGAAGTCAAGCATTTAAAAATATGTTTAAATGCACATTCTTATAAAAACCTATTTCTCCTTGGTAAGAGGGGAGGATTAAAAATACCCAGCATCCTCCCAAAAAATTACCAAGAAGCCTTTAATTTGGCACATGTCCTTCCCGTGATTTAAACTCATCAAACCACAGCCATCCCTGGATAAAATTAGAATCAGACATAACAAAAACAAGATATAGAGAAGACTACTGGGAACAATCTTTAGAGATGATAAAAATAATAATAAATGTAGAGAGAAACTGTGCTTTAAAATCACACAATTCTAGATATATCCAGATCAATATATTAATGCAAATATTGCGAAAAGTTATACCATAAAAGTTGAATAATATTTTCATAAAACAAGGCAGTGTTTTCACAAGGCACCTTTCATCAAGCAATCTTACAACTTCAGAAAGCACTGGATAGAGAAAGGGAAATATTCCCCAAATCCAATAAAGCTCAGTTGCACCATTTAAAATAACTGCCAAGAAATGGGACATTCTGGGACAGAATTTTGGATCAAACTACTATGTTATTATATCATTGTTTAGAAATGGAAACTCAATTATGTTACAGAATGGCCTTTGTGAATTACTAAACGACTTTGAAATAATAGATGAAAACTTTCTTCTCAGATCCACTCTCACTGGGATATGAGTGCTTTCTCTACTTGGCGTGCAATACATGTCCTTCAGAGCAAATTGCTCTGGCCAAAAATGCTCATGCATTATGACAAGGAGCAGAATTACAGCTTTTACTTAAAGCTTTGCACCATAGTGAATTTTACACAGCGATAGAAATTCCCAGAAATGGGTCTCAGGGAGACTGTTTTGTTGCTGTCATTGTTGACTTAAATTGCATACCCTTTGTGTTTTCCAAAAGCCAAACCCTTATTCACCTGTAAATATGCTAGAAAGTGGGGCAATGTATCAACAAAATAATGCCCCAACTCCCAGCTGATACTAACTAATGTATGTGCTAAAACAATACAATGAAAAGAAACTCAACAAAATAATGCCCCAACTCCCGGCTGATACTAACTAGTGTATGTGCTAAAACAATACAATGAAAAGAAACTCTTGGACTTGAGCAAATTAAGTGGAAAAAGATATGGAAAGGTTCAAGACCAGTCAATAAAGTAAATAAACTATTTCTATCCACCAGTCAGGTTTTGAAAGAGCTCATATAGATAAGTTTTACTACCCTTCTGGCATTAAGAAATTGAAAGCTCCTTCTGGTCTCATGGATTTCTTTTTTTTTTTTTTTTTTGAGACAGAGTCTTGCTCCGTCACCCAGGCTAGAGTGCAGTGGTATGATTTAGCTCACTGCAACCTCCACCTCCCGGGTTCAAGCAATTCTCCTGCCTCAGCCTCCCAAGTAGCTGGGATTACAAGCACCCACCACCACACCCAGTTAATTTTTGTATTTTTAGTAGAGATGGGGTTTCGCCATGTTGGCCAGGCTGGTCTTGAACTCCTGATCTCAGGTGATCCACCCACCTCGGCCTCCCAAAGTGCTGGGATTACATGAGCCACCGCGCCCAGCCTGGATTTATTTTTAATAGAGTTATGAATATAACCAAGATCAGATCCCATCTGAGTACATTGCCTCCAAGATCCAGATCTTCTGCTTCAGGATCACCACGTGAGTGTCTGCAGCAAAACCTTCCAGCCAAGTGGAAATCACACGGCACCCACCACCTAAACCCTGCATGTTCCTGTGCAGGCCTATCCCTTAGGTAAGACAAGTTGGGTAGTGGCTCTGGACCCTACATTTAAGGGGCAAGTGTTGGGAAAGCCTTAGGGTACTGCACCATATCCTCTTTTCTGAATACCACTAACTTCCCCCTCAAATTTTCTGTCCCAAGTGGGCTTTGAAACATGAGAATAGAGTAGACTCCTTCCAAGTGACACTTTCTAGTGTGGGTCCCATACAGGTTTTATTACCCCAGTCCCAGACCCCAAGCCCCTGCTTTAAGGTATGGCCCTGCTTTAGGTACATTTCAGTAGTGGCCTTTCCCAGAGTCCTGAGAACTCAGAAGGAGGTTGTGGCAGGCCCTGCAGTACCAGGTCTCTTTCCTTCTCCAGAGATGGAGTCTTGCAGGCCTTCAACAGGGAAGGAAACTCCAGAAAGGCACAGGATATAGATCAATATTTTGTCTCTCAGATGAGGTCATTTCAATATGTCATCAGAGACTGTTTCTGAACACATTTTCTAAATCTAACATCAAACAAATTAATGCCTCAAGCCACATTTTGGGTTTGTTATTACTTGGCTTTATTTTATTGAGGGAGTCAATCTTGTGTTTCAATAGAATTTACTGGTTCCAACAATTAGTGACATAAATCCAGGAATGAGAGTGTCAGAAAAAAAAACTAGTCTGTGCCTTATTCCTCCTCCCTTAGCCCTGGGATCATTGAGGTTGTGTTTCTATAATGCAGGAAGCTGCCTTTGATTTTTCTTTTAGAAACTATGCAAAATAAAAAAATTTGAGGGCCGGTGTAACTTCTTGAGAAGGACAAGAAAAAGAGCCAGAATCCCAGCGGTGCCAGAAAGACTCAGGGGCACATAAACCTCAAGGTCAGTCCTGCCTAGGAGCTGAAAGAAATCATAATAAGACTTCGTCTCTTTTCATCTTCAAAGTCCTTCATAAGCTCTAAATTATGTATCCCACCACACTACTGTAATCATGCGATTTGGCAGAAGCAGGAGACCTTTTATCTCTGGAGCTCAAAGCACTCTATAAATGCCAATTAATCCTTACAACTGCCCTGGGAGGTGATGGAATATCGGCGGACCTACTTTGTACATAGAGAAGTTACGTGATTTGGTCCAACCCACACAGCAAATTGGCAGCAGAAATAAGTTGAGAACTTGATCTGGAGGTTCTATTCCTGGGACATCTAAGGCTGAAAGCCAAGTCTGTATTTAAAGCATCTACATGGTAGCTGGCACATAGTAGATGCTTAGGTAATAATTTTTGAATGAATAAGCTGGATATTCATATTCCCAACTGCCTGATGAATGTGCCTGAGCTGTGCTAACATCCCCAACTCAGGTTCAAATTTTTTATCCAAATTGGCTTTGACTCTTGGGTTTCCATTCATTCATTCTCCAACCAGAACACCTACTATAGCTGAAGCCCTCTCCTAAGCCCAGTAGATAGAGTGGTGAATAACACAGGCAGCAGCCGTCTCTCAAGGAATTTACATCCTGAGAAAACAAGGTAGACAATAAGGAAGAATACAAGTAATGTCAGATAAGAAGAGTGGAGTGATGTGACAGTACATAAAAGCCAATCGTTGGAGACCAAGGGGTCATCCAGTTGCCACTGCAGGTGTAGGGCAAGTGCCAGCGCCCAGGGCACTAAGAATTTTTTTAGTATTCTGGCAACTTAAGGAAAGAAATTCTCATTTGCTTCTATTCCCCTACAATAGACAGCAAGACCTTTAAGTCAAAAAAGGCCTAATGATTTGTCTTCAGAAATAATGAGAGAGAAGCAAACTGGTGATATTGTGTTGTAAGGAGTTCAGAGATGGAGTAGGTGATGGCGGCTTCTGAGCTACAGGCCAGGGTCAAGACTGGTCCCCAGAGCCTGTCTGCACCTGAGCGCTGCCCCAGGGCATAATATGAAAAGTCCCATGCATCCCAACAGAGACTGCTTACCTCTTTTATTTGCCAATCTCTCCATTCATTCACTTTATATTTATTGAGTATCTACTATGTGTCAAGCTCCAAGTGTATCTCTGCCCTCAGCGGCCCCACCACAAGCCAGGCCAAAAATGATCCATCTCGATATGCTTTTCTTTGACACACAGCATTATTTTCTTTTTAGTTATAAGATGATTTGTGGCCCAGTAGTAATGAAAAAGGGGTCATATAGAGATAAATTGTCAGTAGGTTTTTTTTGTTTGTTTTTTATCCCCGTCATGGCAAATTTGTAGTTTTAAAAGTGAACTACTCAGCATCAATTGTAGTTTTTTCTTTTTTTACAAAAAAACTAATAGAATTTATTTTTATAAAAGTTTTAGGTTTACAGAAAAATTGATCGGAAAGTCCAGAGTGTTCCCACTCCCTCCCTTTCCTTATTTCTCTACTCTGGATCAATCCTGGAAATGTGCTTGTCTGCTTCCATAAAGGAGCTAATAAGATCACTAAGCACATTAACTTCATGCTTTTCAAATCCCTCTAATTTTACAAAAACAATTGTTAGAAGAACTCAGGTTACAGACAAAGCTCCTGCCTTTCTGACACAGAATTCAGAGCCAGCTGTGAACACATGGAATTCCATTCAGGCTTATTGGACCTAAGGTGGCATTATTACAAGGAGCAAACTCCAACATCTCTCCTGGGCTCACTTTTCCCCTATCCTGAATTTAATTTCGTGGAGTTGAAGAAGAGGAGGTGGAGGAGATAGCCCTCCAAGTTGGTCCTCCTGGCAATAGTGGCAGCAATACCTAGATGTCTGCAGTGCTAGTGGACTTGACTGTGAAAATGTTTCTATTTTTCTGAAGGTACACGACATTACCCCAAAGCCCATGAGCCTTGCTTTGAGGAAGCAGCTCTGTAAAGATGGATTCTTCAGTCATGTGTTCCATATCTTCTACTTGCTTCTCCAAGTCACTGTAGTTTCCTCTCTGAACATAACTAAGTGGGCTTAAATTCCATCAAATCTGTCCTGCACTGTAACTGAAATTTAGCCTAGGGCAACAAAAATTTTCCTCACAACTGTTCACAGTTCTCTTTTCATTCTATCATAGAATTAACAATGCAGAGTAAGCCCAAAGATAGAGAGTGAAGGAGAAAAGGAGAATTTAAAGGCTAAGCTGATCTTCAAATTAAAGACTTGTTCTCTCTAAGTGAGCGTTCTCAGAATAGAATTCCCCTGAGCCTCTCTAAGAATATGGCAGTTGGCTCCGAAACTTCTAAGAAAATCAGAAACCACCCAGCACCTCAGGAATGCATTCATAGATCAACTGGAAATGCAGGAAGGGTCCTTTCTTAGATATCATTTGATCTAGACTCCTGAAGATTTTGTCAATGAAGAAATTGTGGCCCAAAACAGTGAAGAGGCCAGGCAGGCCTGCATCATAGAGTCAGGAGAAAACAGAAACTCAATGTCCTGATTCTTCTCACTTTTCACTATACACAGATGTTGCTCCCTGCACACATGCATACATACTTAAAATCTACTTACTACAGAGTTTGAGTTCACTTTAATCAGCTACTGACTGAAAATGAACAGGGATGCTTTGGTCAACCAAAGATATGTTCATGTCCAAAACCCCAGGAATAAGCTGGAAAAAAGTAATTGGCATTGCTGGTCCCTGGAAACTGTATGGCCCTTTCTCCCCGACACTTTCATGCCTGCAAGCAAAATTCTCTGTCACATACATGTGCAACTATCTCTGTTTCCCAGAGATCCTGAGGGCAGCCAGCTAAGCCTAAAAGCCCTCAATGACAGAGCAACTTAAAGTTTTCTTCTCTCTATACTCTCTGGGCTGAAAGCTGGGCCTGCCCACTCTGTTCTATCCACTGCTGGTTGTAAATTATGAAGTTGTGCTACAATTGATTGGGTGCCAGGTCCTGGACTAGGTGATTTTCTTTTGTCCTCACAACTACCCCTATCTGTCTAATGTGAAAACTGAGACTCAATTAGGTAAACCCACTGGTCTCCCTCCAAAACCTGCTGCTGCCTTCCTGGCCATGTTCTGGTCAACCAGGAGTTGGCTCTTCTCTGTTCTAAAAGTGGAGTGGTAGCTGTGAGGACCCCAAAGAAGACCAATTCCAGAAGCCAAGCCAAACACACTGGTGTGTTTTCTGCCCCCAGGAGTTGGAGGAGCTATATCTAAGCTCTCGGACTCAAGACTCACATTTTTGAACATCAGGATGTCCAGGCACAGCCAGAATATTACAACTGGGTGCCTCAAATCTACAAAACGTTTCCTCCAAGTCCCAACATTCTATATTTTATGCAATCAATTTCCCTCCTTCTTATGACAGTCTCAGGAGGAGCATTGTGTCCTTTTCCCTGGAAAACCTCTTCTTGCCACTCCTCTTACCAGGTGAGTGACTGGCCCCTGTTGACCTTCTGTGCATTTTACAGAAGTTGTCCTCTTCAAGGTATCTTTGTTTTGTGGTGGCAGATTGGAGGTGACATCATCACAGCCATAGCCATATAACACTAGGTCTCTGCTGCCTAGTCTTCCACCATTGAAACTCCGCCCCTTCTGTCCATATGTTGTGGTATACCAGTGAGGGGATGTTGGTGTTCAGTGGGTATGAATCCATATCTGCAGGTGGATGAGGCAAGGGATTTCACATAAATGATTCTCTAATTCTCACCTAGATGTGATGGCCTCTAAGCTCCAAGGTCACAGCTCAGGTGGCTGAGCTGACCTTTGAACCTAAATCAGCCTTGCTCACAGCTCATCACTACCTGATGCTGCCTCCTATTTCTGGAACTTTCCCCATTTTGGAGATACTCCTGGAACATCCCTAGACATGGCCTCCCACCTTCCCCACTCCTACTTTCCATGGTGTTTGTCACTGCTCAGTTTTCCTCAAACTTAAGAAATACAGAAAAATAGGGGCCCACAGCTCAGTGTAAAGGAAAATTTAAAGCTGTGGCTTTCTGTGATCACTTGGTGTCAACACAGTTATGAACCTAGAAGCAAATGTGGGCACTAAAATTAAATGGCACTGGTTAAGTGTTTGGTTATAAGGTAGTCATAGATGTGATCCAAAATCAGGTTGGATTTGGTTTTTTAAAATATCAAGACAATAAATGTATTTAGTAATAAAATATTGAAATTAAAAAGTCAAAATTTAAAACTTTTCACTGAAATGATGGATTCCCTGGGAACCCATGGCCAGCAAATTAAGCAACAGAGGGGAAGATCACCTTCCCTTACTCACAGATGGGTGCCGGAGGCCCCCTGGACTTCGAGACAGGAGTTTCTGTGTGTGCATGCAGGAACAGGAGGGACTCTCATAGCTAACATTTATTGAGTGCTTAGTTTGTGCAAGACTGGTTAAGCACATTATATGTTTTATTTATTTAACCCTCCCAGCAATCCTATGAGCTAGGTACTCTTATCTCTGCTTTTACTGATGAACAAATCAAGACCTAGAGAGGTTAAATAATTTGACCAGGATCACACAGTTGGTAGAGAAACCCTTGTCTATGGTCAAAGCTCAAGCTGCTAACCCGAACACTAGTTCTCTCTCTCTCCCACGTGCAACCCTAATGAGGAATGTCAGCACAGTCTGTCAGCCTTGGTTCTCCTCACTTTCTTTTTACCACCTCTGGTTGCACCAGCACTGATTCTGGGCATCACACAAAAAGCCTGCATGGGCACTCCCCACAGCGCCAACTCAGCATCAGGCCCACGACTGCCACTTAGGAAACACTTGGCTTGTTGTGAAGGAGTAAAATGCTTTAAACAATAGAGGAGTGTGATGTGTGTATATTGCTGTTTGTTTCCATTTTTCTTATTATTCCATTCCCCTTTTTATGGATCACCGAATACTGGCTGGAGCAAATCCAAGCAAGTTAACTTTCTGTTATTGACAGAAGGACAAGGAAACCAAAATGAAGATCATATTCCCCAAGTAGGCCCCCACATGCCTTCTCCATCTCCTCTGGAACCTGGTGGATTTTTGAAGAGACAAAGCTCTTACATTTCTGTTATGAGGATGAGATTTAGGGCAAAAATTATGAGGCCTAACTGATGCAGGACATTCTCTCTGGCTTGGGGCAGGTGGGCTGTATTCCCAGCTGCTTGGCTCTTTCCTCTCTTCCTTGGTGATTTCAGACAGGCACTAAAGGAGCCCAGAGATATCTCCAGTGGTCACCTGAACCCCAGCTTCAGTGCCCACCTCTGTCACAAAGACACCGTGCAGAGAGACTTGATTGAAAAAGCATATGTTCAAACCTGATTGAACTTGCTAACTTAAAGAGGCATTAAAGTCAGGAAATGAAAAAGAGATGAGCTGTATTAGTTTACCTTCGGGACCCGAGATAGTATATTTATACAGTCACCATGAGGTAACAACATGGAAGAGTTCCAAGGCTTGGCATGATCTAACCCGCAAGTCTATTTTCTTGTTTTCCGGTCTAGAATCCTCTCCTTGGGGGAGCTGAGTGCTGTCTGGTGCTAAACGTTTCCAGCCAGAGAACTTCTAACCTGTCTCTAGAGACACTCCTGAATACATTAGTAAGCTGGATTCTTCTCTTTCATTTCACCTCACTGGCACTACTTACATTCTTGGTACCAAGCTCAAGTCCCTGCTTTGGTGGTTTACACGGAAAGGTATTTGCTGTTTGTTAACACGCTCCCCTGAAGTCATTTCTGGGTCCTGGCTCTGTGTTTTTGGTTTCTTTAATCTCTCCTCATAAATCAGTCCCTCCATTCCCTTCATCTTTTTATTGCCTTTCTCTGAACTCCCTCCAATTTGTCTACATATTTCTAGTGCTGGGTGTCTAAACATAATTTTCTGGATGGAAAGTCATATTTGGAGGGACCTCATCAATTTATCTCTTGCCCTGAATCTTTTCAAGGGGTCTTGGGTATAGTTCTAAATACCACTGACCTGTTTACTCCACTAATTAATAATAAATATCCCCTAGAACAACCTGATAATGTTGTCATCAGATTGCATGGCCCAAGACTCCCTTAAAGAAGAGACTGTTGTTGGCTTTTTGTTTTGTTTTTTTTTTCATATCCTCTGGTACACAGTAATTAACCAGCTTGGAGGGACCCACCTCACACCTTGGTACATTTTTTAATGAGTGGTGTTAAAGAAAGATTTCAGGGTATTTTTCACAGGCAACCACAAGCTGATGGAGGAGGGCTGTTTCTAAGTTGTCTGTTTAGATGGGACATACTTCTCTAGAGAAACTGTGCTGTTTGTGGTTAAGCTTAACACCTAGTTCACAAAATATATTTAATAAAGTTTTAAAATGTTCACAAACCCCATTGTGGCCAAGAGTACAGTGAAAGAGGAATTCTTACATACAGGTAATAACTGTGCAAGTTGGCACAACCTTTTGCAGGGTAATTTGGCAACATGTATCCAGAAGTTTTACAAGTACATGCTCTTTGACCAATGAGTAACCAATGAGGTTACTTCTAGGAAGCTATCCTTAAAAAAAAATTGAAAAGGGGACAAAGATGTATGTATAAGATGTTTATCCAAGTATTATTTATAGCAATAGGAAAATATTGACAATAGCCTAAAAGATTTTTTAAAAGAGTGATTGGGTAAATAGAATGGAAATAGGCTACAAAGATGTATATACAAGGATATTTAGCATAGTATTATTTGTAGTAGTATGAAAAATTGGAAATAACCTGAAAATTCAACATAGGGTGATTGGTTAAACAAGTGGGTCTAGCTCCATATTTATTCATACAGAACAATGCCTATGGTGGCCAGGCATGGTGGCTCATGCCTGTAATCCCAACACTTTGGGAAGCCAAGGTGGGTGGATCACATGAGATCAGGAGTTCGAGACCTGCCTGGCCAACATGGTGAAACCCCATCTCTACTAAAAAAATACAAAAATTAGTTGGGCGTGATGGCGCACACCTGTAGTCTCAGCTACTTGGGAGTCTGAGGAAGGAGAATCACTTGAACTTGGGAGGTGGAGGTTGCAGTGAGCAGTGAGCTGAGATTGCACCACTGCACTACAGCCTGAGTGACAGAGCAAGACTCTGTCAAAAAAAAAAGAAAGAAAAGAGAAGACGAGGAGACAAAGGAGGGAGAGAGGGAGGGAGGAAATGAGGGAGGGAGGAAGAAAGGAAGGAAAAGATGCCTATGGCATATTGAGTTAAAAGAGCTTCTGACAAAGAAGGAGTTATAATGTGATTCCATTTTTATTTAGAAAAATCTCTACCTTGGGCGAGGCGTGGTGGCTCATACCTGTAGTCCCAGCAGTTTGGGAGGCCGAGGCGGGCAGATCATGAGGTCAAGAGATCGAGACTGTCCTGTCCAACATGGTGAAACCCCGTCTCTACTAAAAATACAAAAATTAGCTGGGCGTGGTGGCACACGCCTGTAGTCCCAGCTACTCGGGAGGCTAAGGCAGGAGAATTGCTTGAACCCAGGAGGCAGAGGTTGCAGTGAGCAGAGATCATGCCACTGCACTCCAGCCTGGTGAAAGAGCAAGACTCCGTTTCAAAAAAAAAAAAAAAAGAAAGAAAGAAAAAAAAAAAGAAAAATCTCTACCTCTAAGTTTATGAATATAAATAAATATATATACACATATGAGAGAAAGAGATCTGGAGATAAATATCCCAAAATATTCATAATGGTTGTCTCTAAGTGATAGGCTGAAGGTGACTGCACCCAATCCAGTGAGCCTGGTTACTTGTAAAATTAGCAAAAACAATAAACCTTCTTTTTACTTTCTGAAAATCGAAATTAAAACCAAATCAAGGGCCAGACATGGTGGCTCACTCCTATAATCCCAGTCCTTAGGGAGACTGAGGTAGGCGGATTTCTTGAGCCAGGAGTTCCAGGTTGCGATGAGCTAGACCCTGTCTCAAACAACAACAACAACAAACAAACAAAAAAAAACTAGTCAGAATGTACTGGGCTTCTACTACATGCAAAAGATAAATAAGGGTCACTTTCCTGCCTCAGGTAAATACGCAGCTATATGCAGTGCTATGAGAACACACACAAGCCAAGGAAGGAACTGTGATGGGGCCTGGGAAGACTGTGCAAGGCTTTGGAGAGGAGGTCATATTTCAGTCGGACCTTGAAGGATGAGCAAAGTAGGGAGGGGCATTCTAAGTCCACCACGCTACCTCTTGAGTATCAAATTTACTTCTTATTAAAAAGAAGAAAAAAAAACTTCCTTCCCAGCATATTGTCTATCTGTCTAGTATGAATATAGTTACAATAATTATCTCTGTAACACACAAGCATTTAATGGTTGTGTTTGTATGATCAATGAAACAGTTAATCAATGTATATGACCAGCATTAAGCTGATTTTGCTAACAACCTATTAGAATGGAGAAAACAGAAGATCAAAATAAATAGTTAATAGAAAATCAATTCCAACCAGACTCCCAGTAAGGAAATGTCCTGCTTAACTAAACATGTGGCCAGCACTGAGCTAGGCACGGAAACATTCTTATAAAAGTCCCAGCCCCTGCTCTCTTCCACATTCACACCCTGACATGTATCCAGCCTTCGTCATCATCTGCACGGGGCTGCTGCCTGTCAACTGAGTGTTGACATGTTCTCTTTGGTGACATTGTGAAATATTGACTCACATCTGATGTTCCCACTCACTTTCTAGATTCTTGGCTCTAAGACAGAACAGTCAATTGAATTCCAGATGCCAGGATGCACGTATCATCAAACGGAGGAACAATCCTCTGTTGAGAGATGATGTTTCTTTCTCCACAGGTGACCTAGGAAAGCAAGGGCATGCTTGTGTGTGGACACTCACTCATACCATGTGTGCTTGGGTTGTGTGCACAGGCTACCAAAAGCCCTTTGCATACTAAGTTCTTTTCTTGGTTTATCCACAGAGCATTTTGCTGACCTCTCTCCAAAAAAAAAAAAAAAAAAACAAAAAAAACAGCTCCTTAACCTTATTAAACCAAACACTTAAATTCTGAAGCAGCCCAGGAGAATAAGAAGAAACCACTAGAACCCACATTGCTGCACTCTCCTCAGAATGTGATATGTTGGTTAAAACACACACACACTCTGATACATACAATGAAAGTGGCCAAAAAAATAATCAAGATATGCTAGAAGAGAATTATCTTGAATTAAGGGAGGACCAAAGTCTACAGATAGAAAGAGCTCAAGAAGTATCAGGAAAGCACAACAATGCAAATGACTTAACATCACAGGACTGTGCACTTAAAAATGGTTAAAATGGGCCTGGTGCAGTGGCTCACACCTGTAATCCCAACATTTTGGAAGGCCGAGGCAAGAGGATTGTTTGAGCTCGGGAGTTTGAGACCAGCCTGGGCAACATAGTGAGACCTCATCTCTACAAAAATCAAAACATTAGCCAGGCATGGTGGCATGTGCCTGTAGTCCCAGCAACTTGAGGGGCTGAAGCATTAGGATCGTTTGAGCCCAGGAGTTCAAGATTGCAGTGAGCTATGATCACACCCCTGCACTCCAGCCCAGGTTGACGGAGCTAGAACCTGTTTTTTAAAAAAAAGCCCTTGGCAAGATGCACTAGTAAGACTCTCTCCACTTTATCCTCTACCCTACCACCAGAGATGGAGAAAGAGTTCTTCTAAGGTATAAGGCAGACTCTTAATGCCACACAATACTACAGGATATGTGTAGCAATTATCCCTACCCAATTCCTGGTCCTTTTTCATCCTAAAGCCTCATCTCGCCCCTGAACTTTGCCTTGTCCTTTAACTCCATCCATCTCTCATTACTTTCTTTAGATGAGCCCAAGGATGATGCTGATTTGTAGGTATCAGGGACAGGGGTGAGTCTGAGGGATGGAGTGGGCTGAAGAAAATAGGGCAGTGACATTCCAGAAGTCTCTAGAGAAGAGATAGGAATCCAGGTGGGGATCTAGTTGAAATTGAGGAACTTGTATTATATATTTATTTGGGGTAACACTGGGATGGGTTGATGGAGATTAGGGAACTTGTGATAAAGTTGCCTTCCAAGCAATTTTTTTTTTACTTCAAATATTTATTTGAAATGGTGTGGGTTAGGGTTGATGAAACTGTGGAGAGTTTTATTTTATCAAGCTGGTTCAGCCCGTGTTAGCTTCCTGTTGACTCCTACGTCTCTCATCACTCAGTTTCAGGCACTACTTTATTTAGTTAGTTAGTTAGCTAGTTAGTTAGTTATTTTGAGATGGAGTCTCACTCTGTCTCCCAGGCTGGAGTACAGTGGCATGATCTCTGCTCACTGCAACCTCCAGGCACTACTTTCTCTTGAGGTTTTTCCCTGACTCCAAGTCTCAATCACATGCCCCTCTTCTGGACTCTCATAACACTTCAGGTATACCTTGACCTAAGAACTTATTACACTCCACTCTTGCTTTCCTTGTCTACCCTGACACTAAACTGCAGCTCCTTCAGGACAAGGAATGTCTCTCATTCTGCATCCTGAGCACCAAGCACTGTGTCTGGTAAGTGACAAGTGCCCAATAGTTATTTTTAAACAAATAATAGGGTGAATGAGCAAAGAATTCATACTATAGGTAATTCATCTCAAAAACATGAGTGGTTACAGAGGGATAATTAGTCTGCTATTCCACACTTCCAGAAACCCTGATGATTAAACCAGAAGAAACAGACTTTTTATATAGTAAGTTACAGCCAACCCACATGTGAATCAGTCATTGAATGAATTAATGAAGCGACAAGTTAATCTAAAACAAGGCTCGGGCAAAATATGAGACAAAACAAAGCAAAATACATAACTTTAATTCCCTAAAGCTGAAGGCACATACCAGGCAGCAACATCATGGTCTTGAAATCTAAGAAAGATCAGGCTGGGATTTGCCAGTCCCAGTTGAATAATAGTGGTTCCAAGAACAGACTGTGGAAGCATCTGATGTTCCTCTCCATGGACCCCAGAATATCCTTTTCTTTCTCATGTTTACTCCAAGGCAGCAACAGAGCCACTGTTATTTTTTGTCACTTGTAACCAAATTGAATTCTAATGTATACAGCTTCCTAAAGGAAATTAGTCTTGAACAATGAGCAGGAGTTAACCAAGCACAGAAAAGTAGATAGGGTGTTATAGAAGGGTAACAAGTTAAGCACAGGTTTGGAGGTGTGACTCTGCACGGTGAGTACTTGGAACCATGGATGTGGAGAAGTCCAATATCTGCTGCAAGGCACAGAGAAGCTGGACACAAGCCTGGAAAACATGGGGAAAACTAAGTCTGAGATAACAGTGTATGCCACACAAGGGAGCCTGAATTTTATCTTGATTAGGATGGGAAGCCATACACAGTTTTTAGACGGGGAATGATAGACTCAGGTTTGCATTTAGAAAGATCACTCTGGAAATAAAGAAGGGAGTGAAAGGCAGCAAGCTGGAGTCAGGTAAGTGACTGATGCAATAGTCCAGACAGAGAGGGCCCTGAAACTTACCTGCACCCTTGGAGCCACGTAAAATAAAAATAAGCCTACCCCTAGAAGTCAGAGACAGCAGGGAATCTTGTACTGAGTTATTGCGAATAATTCATATGCCAGCTCCAGTCCTTTATTTGGACTGAAAAGGATAGAATATAAAGAATAGTGTGTCTTAGAACTGTCTGGTCCAGTTGGCTCCAGCCATCAGACCTGCCTCTGACTCATGAAGCCATCACCCAACAAAAATAATTAATTTCTAGACCTTTTTCTCATTCTAGACCTGTGTCCAGAATCATTTCAACCTGGATCTGCCTTGTCCTTGGTTCTAAGGCCCTTGACATGGTCTGACAGTCAGCACTGTAAACTCATGCCCAATTCTCTGATACTTACCAGCCACTGCCCCATTTCTTTGTTTTCCTTTGCAGCAAAACCTCTCCCAAAACTTTCAAGTACTAGTTGTCTGCAATCTCCCTTTCCTTCCATTCTGTCTTAAGTCCACCCAACACATACACTGAAACTGTTTTTCTCAAGATCATAAATGACATGCATGATGAGAAATACAATGAATAATTCCCAGTTATCAACCAATTTGACTTAGCAGCATTTTTTTTTTTTCTGGAGACATCATCTCACTATGGTGCCCAGGTTGGCCTTGAACTCTGGGGCTCAAGTGATCCTCCTGCCTCAGCCTCCCCAGTAGCTGGGACTACAGGCACCTGATGCCATGCCCCTAATCAGCAGCATTTGACACACCTCCTTGTTGATAAACTTTCTTCACTTGCCTTCCAGGATCCACAACTTTTAGTTTCCTCCTATTTGCCTGATTACTCTTCTGTCTCCTTTGCTGGTTCCTCCTCTTCCTCTCTACCTCTTAAATATTGCAGTGTCCCAGGCTCTGTCCTTGGTCTTCTCCATCTACACAAGGGTTTCTCAACTTTGACACTACTGACATTTTGGCCAGATAATTCTTTGCTGTTGGGGGCTGTGCTAGGCATTATAGGATAGATATATATATAGTAGCATCCCTGCTCTCTGTCCACTAGGTCCCAGTAGCAACCATTCCCCACAACCAAAAATGTTTCTGGACATTGTCAAATACCCCCATGGAAGCACCTCTGGTTGAGAACAAATGCTCTAGGTCTATAGGAAATTCTCTTTACTATAAGTGTCTTAGACCTTAGTGATCTCTTCCAGTCTGAGGTTTTAAATACTATCTATATGCCAATGATTCCCAATTCTACATATCCAGTCCAGACCTCTCTCTTGAACTTCAAATGGACTAAAATGTTCAAATGCCCATTCAAACATTTTGCTTCAATATCTAGTGGACATCCCAAACTCACTATGCAATCTTCCCCATCTCAGTTGAAGCTAACACCACTCTTCCAGTTGCTCAAACTAAAAGTCTTGGAATAATCCCTGGACTTCTCTTTCTTTCACATCCTGCATCCTGCCAAGAAATCCTATTCACTTTACCTTGAAAACACATCCAGAATCTGACCACTTCTTACCACTACTACTACCCTGATCCAAGTCATCATGATCTCACACCTGGGTCATTGCAGCAGCCTCCTAACTGGTCTCTCCTGATATATCTTTGTGCCTCCACTGTCTGCTCTCTGCAAAGCAGCCAGAATGAGCCCTTTAAAATATGCCAGATAATTCCACTTCTTGCTCCAAACACTCTGTCTTCTTATCTTATTCAGAGAAAACTCAAACTCCACACAAGTCTCTGCAAGTCCCTTGTCACTTTTCTGACCTAATAAACTGCTACGCTTAGTTATCATCAACTGAGATGAAAAAGCTGAGGGGGGCAGGTTTGGAAGGAAGATCAGGAGTTCATATTTGGATGTTCTTACATCTGGAACTCAGAGGGAGTTCTGGACTAAAGGCACACATTTGGGACTTGTTGGCATAAAGATGGTATTTAAAGACATGAACCTGGAACAGGTCACCAACGGAGTAGATATAGATAAAGAGGGGCTACGGCTGAGCCCCGAGGCACCTCAGTATTAAATGGATGGGAAGAAAAGGAGAAACCATGTACCCTAAAACTTAAAGTATTATAATAATAATAATAATAATAATAATAGTAATAATAATAAAACTTCAGCTGAATTAAATGTAATGGAGTTTAACTGAGCAATGAATGATTCGTGAACCAGGCAGCCTTCTGAGCCAGAATAGGCTCTGAGATTCCAGCACAGCCACATGGGGGAAGAAGATTTATGGACAGAAAAAGGAAAGTGATGTATGGGTAATGGAAGTGAGGAACAAAAACAGCTGGTTCGGTTACGGCTCAGCATTTGCCTTATTTGAACATGGTTTGAATAGTTGGCTACATTTGATTGGCCAAGACTTGGTGATTGGCACAAGTGTAGGATATGGGTCTGTTTACACCTCCACTTGTTGTAGTTCACAAGGTACAGAGAAACCTTTAGGCCAAACTTAAAATATGTAAGGAGGCAGATTTAGGCTAAATTTGATATAATACCAGCAAAGGAGATTGAAAAGCAGGAATCAGTGAGGTAGAAGGAAAACCAAGTGTGTGTCATATCCTACAAGCTGAGTAAAAAAAGTCTGTCTATGAATAAAATCTGAGTCAAAAGTTTCCCTCAAATTCTAGATTCCTCTTAGAAACTTTTCCAGGAAATGTATAATCAAACTATTTGCATTCCAAATGCAGCCTGCAATGTAAATATCTCTTTCATCACTGCACTATATTGCCCATTAATTTATCACATACAGTTCTTGTTCAGATTCTCATCTTCATTTAATATCTGTTTTCCTACTTATGATGGTCACAACTTAATTAAATAAACTGGAAGCTTAGGTATAATATGAATAGGGCATATATATGTAGAAATATCAAACTGATACATATGACTAATATCTGAAATATAGTAATTACATTGTCTAATGACACTAATCTCGTCATGTACCAAAATGAGTAGCTCGGGACCAAAACTTGGGGGAGCTATTTCTAACTCTAAATTTCATCATAACAAACCCTTTTAAACACATAATGGCTAATATTTAATAATCTGGTATTTTATCAGATAATATATTAATTATTCGGTTAATTTCAAGGGTTTTGACCAACACTTACTGAGTTCTTGGAACCACTTGACTTGGTTATTTCTTCCATTGATATAGATTAGTATTTAGCTGGCCAGTGTGACATTCATGGGTTATTGTAGCAAGGCATAAATAAAACCAGACTTGGAACCAGTCATCGTCTTTGTAAGAAAAGAGATGTGTTATATAGTTCTAGCTCACAACAGATAAGTGGTTTCTCAGAAGAGGCTGCCTCTTCTTTGCTTACGATCACCCTTTTAAATCAGAAGAAGCTTCTAGAGTTTATTCCCAAAAAGGTCTTCAAGGCCATATTTTCCTCAAACAATAATCGAGTTCCAGGAACTATCAGCAGTGGAGGATAGCACATGCTTTCATATTACCTAATTCTGATTTCCCTGATACACACTATTATTCTGCAAATTCTTTGAGCATAATCACATATCTATGTGTACCATATTTAACTAAAAGTGTGGAACTAAGTCACCATTCGAAAAAAATTATAAAGCATCATCTTTACATGATGATAAATAGAATCCCAAATCCAAGCTAAATTTCATTCATATTCCTTGGTATTGACTCAGAGTCCATAAAAATGAGTCAGATGCATCTAAAGTTCTTGTAGAACAAACAAGCACAAGCAGTCATGTTTTAGCAATTAGGATGAAGTCAGAGCAAGCATACATTTCAAATCTGTGAATGACAGGACCCTGGGAGAGTCCACTAAAACGAGAAACAAACAAAGGGTAGACTAATTGTCATATCTCCTAGCTAAGTGGCAGGTATGACTGTGAAGTACTCAATAGCCACTAATTGAATGAATGGATGAACAAAGACCTAAGTTTGTGGTGAAATTTTTTGTTTAAAAACTACAGGATAAATTGAACTAAAGAGTTTCTGCAAAGCAAAGGAAACTACCAACAGAGTAAACAGACAACCTACAGAATGGGAGAACATTTTTGCAAACTATACATCTGACAAAGGTCTAATATCCAGCATCTATAAGGAACTTAAACAAATTTACAAGAGAAAAACTAACAACTCCATTAAAAAGTGGACAAAGGGCATAGACATTTTCAAAAGAAGACATTTATGCTGCCAACAAGCATATGAAAAAAAGCTCAACATCACCGATCATTAGAGAAATGCAAATCAAAACCACAATGAGATACCATTTCACACTAGTCAGAATGGCTATTATTAAAAGGTAAAAAAATAACAGATGCTGGTGAGGTTGTGGAGAAAAAGGAACGCTTATACATTGTTGTTGGGGGTGTAAATTAGTTCAATCATTGTGGAAAACAGTGTGGTAATTCCTCAAAGACCTAAAAATAGAAATACCATTTGAGAAAATAATCTGTAAACAAACCCCATGACACAGGTGTACCATATAACAAACCTGCACACGTACCCATGAACTTAAAATAAAAGTTAAATTAAATAATAAATAAAGTACAGGGTGGATCTCAGCTACTCAGAAGGCTGAGACAGGAGGATTACTTGAGCTCAGGAGTTTGACAGCAGTTTGGACAACATAATAAGATCCCAACTCAAAAAATTAAATTAGGCAGGCATGGTGGCTCACAACTGATTGTAATCCCAGCACTTTGGGAGGCCGAGGCAGGTGGATCACCTGAGGTCAGGAGTTCAAGACCAGCCTGGCCAACATGGTGAAACCCCATCTCTACTAAAAATACCAAAAATTAGCCAGGCGTGGTGGAGGGCACCTGTAATCCCAGCTACTCAGGAGGCTGGGGCAGGAGAATCACTTGAACCCAGGAGGTGGAGTTTGCAGTGGGCCGAGATCGCACCACTGCACTCCAGCCTGGGTGACAAGAGTGAGACTCCATCTCAAAAAAAAAAAAAAAATTAATTTAATTAAAATTAAATTTAAATTTAAAAATAAGCAGTACACGGCCAGGCATAGTGGCTCACACCTGTAATCTTAACACTTTGGGAGGCTGAGGCAGGCAGATTGCTTGAGCTCAGTAATTCCAGACCAGCCTGGGCAACATGCAGAAACCGCAGCTCTATAAAAATGTTTTTAAATGAGCTGGGTGTGGTGGCACATGCCTGTGGTCCCAGCTACTTGGTGGGCTGAGGCTGGAGGTTCGCTTGACTATGGGAGGCTGAGATTGCAGTGAGCCGGGATGGCACCACTGCACTCCAGCCTGGATGACAAAGTGAGACCCTGTCTCCAAAAAATAAATAAAAATAGGCAGTACACAATGGAAAAAAAAAAAAACTTGCTTGACACTGATCCTGAGAAAAAAGACTTGGGAATTTAAATCTACCTCAACTGCAAATGAACAAGTATTGTTATAGCGTATAAAAAGTTGATATAATCTTATTCAATGGAAGCTTCCAGATTGAGTGCAGTAATTGTCCCTATACCTTGCATGAATTGGACCTCACCTGGAATGTTATGTCTCATTCCAGGAAAGACACAGTAAGAACACTGACAATCCCAACTGTCTCCAGGAGATGCTCTGGATTGCTTAGCACAGGGCCTTGGCCCTAAAGCTGTTCAATAAATAAGGACTGAACTATCCCGAATCAATCCTTCATCATCCTTCCTTCTTATCTCCTGAATTGATGAGGAGTCTGGAAATCACGAGAAATGATTAAGGGAAGCTGAAGGGAGGCAGCTTTTGGCTTAATATAGAATATGCTTTCTAACAGTGCTGCCCCACAAGGAAATGAAATGCCCAACCAAGTAGGGATCTTAGTATAGAGAGTGTTCCAACAGGTGAGCGCTCCTGTACCAAGGATGTTACCAAAGGATTGCTTGCAGTAAGTGGGAGACTGAAGCAGGTGACCTCCAAGAGCTCTTTCAGCTCTGAGGTCCCTGAAACAGATGTCAGGGTCTGTAGAGAGGATCTCCATGGTCAGCTCAGGACACTGTAGGGCTGGCCCTCCTCCCTCCTCAATGTGAGCCCCTACTCTATATGCTGAGGAATTTCTCAGAAGGTGATTTTACTGATCTGTCTATACAGTCTATACAGCATATAGAGTAGGGGCTCACATTGGGGAGGGGTGCTGGGCTTCAGCGGCAGCTTTACCCTTTATGCAGCCAGGGATAGCCACCTGGTGGGGCTTGTTATGACAGAGTGACCTGCACTGGACACAAGGTACTGTGTATGCCCTAAATCAGACAGAACATTTATTTTCCCTTACTTACAATAAATCACTCTACTTGTTTTAAAAGGAAGCTGGGCCGGGCGAGGTGGCTCACGCCTGTGATCCCAGCACTTTGGGAGGCCGAGGTGGGTGGATCACTTGAGGTCAGGAGTTCGAGACTAGCCTGGCCAACATAGTGAAACCCTGTCTCTACTAAAAATCCAAAAATTCGCTGGGCGTGGTGGCGCTCGCCTGTAATCCCAGCTACTTGGGAGGCTGAGGCAGGAGAACTGCTTGAACCCGGGAGGCGGAGGTTGCAGTGAACCAAGATCACGCCACTGCACTCCAGCCTGGGTGACAGAGCAAGACTCCGTCTCAAAAAATAAAAATAAAAATAAGATAAAAGGAAGCCGTTTTTGAAGTCATTCTTCAAGAAATAATGATCCTTAACTGGGAACTTTGTACCTGGGTGCCCCTTATTCAAATGCCACGTCTATATACTTTTTAAACTTTACTAGATTTGAGCACAGGTGAAGGAGGTAACAATGGGACCCATTCTGCCCTTCCTCACACTAGCACTCAGTTAAGAGTAAAAAATGTCCAGCATAAATTGCTAGAGCCAAAGCAGCTGGAAAATATTTCCATGAAGCAATAGTGGCATCAAGTGGTCAGATGAAATAATCACACTCCTGCTCACTTTAAGTCAAGGGGAAAAAAACAAAACCCCAAGCCTTTTTACTCTCCCTTTATACCTCTTATCCAACCATACCTGACAAGGAATTGGTTGAAAAATCAAAAAAGTCAGTAAAACAGGGAATCATTAAAATGATACATGCAGAGCTCACTAAACACTTTAACCTAGAACATACATCTAACTATGCATTTATTCACCAATCATGTGATGCAGGGCCAGGGTCTCTTTGCTGAATGCAGATCCATCAAGTTGCTGCTAGTCTCTCTTGCACAAATCAAACCATTGTACATCATATACAGTGCCCAGCGTTTGCTTATTATATGGTGAGAACCTTAAGACACTTGTGAAACAAAATTCCCTCCACTGATTTTTATGATTTTTTTTCTCTTATAGTTGTCTCTCTCACCTTTTATTCAATGATGCTTTTTTGGTAACAGTTTTATCGAGCCTTTCCAAAGCTTTCATCTTAGATTTTATAGGAACGGCAATTCTTTCTCTTTGTACTCATATTTCATCCGTTTATTAACTATCTGATCAAATACAAATCCTCCAAACATAAACTGGAACAAATGAAATGGAAGGAAGATGTTATTTAGATAAGGCTTACCTATGTTCATTTTTTTCCTAAGCCGGGGGCAGGAGTATTTTTAAATCTGATTTAAATTTCCAACGCCCACTGCAATTATTTCATTTCACCTCTCTCTCACTTTCCTGCAGCGCAATTTCCCCCCACCTCCTTCACTTACAGCCCAAACTCCCATCTCCTATTCAAATGGAGTAGAGATTCCGTCACTCTCTCCCACCTCTACCTGCTGTACTTCCCCACACCAGCTTCTTCAACATTTGTGTTTCTTCAGCCTTCCTTCTTATCTCAAAGAAGAGGAAGCTCCCAAATGTGCATTTACCATTTGGTGTTTGCCTTTCGTTCACCCATCTGTCCTTCCCTGCGGGACTTTAAACTCCGTGAGGGAAGGAATGTGACTTTACCGGTCTGTGAAGCTCCAGAATGCTGTCCTGGCCTGAGAACATTGCTCTTAGTGTCAATAATATGAGGTCATGGCTCACTGGAGAATCGGGATAACACCGAGGAGAGTGGTTAGTCATGCCTTTGGGAGACCTCGAGGAGCACAGGTCATCTAGCAGGAGAAGCCAGTAATGTCATGTCCAACTCCAGCTCAGAGTTTTGTGAACTCAGTTGTAACTACGATTTTTCAGTTCCCAAATACCTTGTCAGTTCTCCCTTCACGTGGCAAAACACAGTGTGTTAACTAAGGAAGCCAAGCAGCAAACCCATGGTGTCTCTTACTCTGACAGTCCACCCTATCCCTTGACACTATCCCAGACTTTTGACCCAAAAGCGTAGCCTAACACCTTTAAAGAACCAAGGCTAATGAAGTTTGCATATCTTTAGGGAAATCAAGTGCCTTTCATTGGGCCATCAAGTGCTATTGGCAAGAAAGATAAGGCAATAGGAGAGCCAATGTAAAGCAATTCGTTAAGATAATAGAAGAAATGGAAAGGCATTATGCTAATGTTTGCAAATGTATGACCAATTAAGGCTAATCTGCCTTGGGGCAATAATGCCTGATCCCTGCATTGGACAGAAAGGAATATTTGGAAGTTTTTCTGCCGGCCTAGTCAAATTCAATTCTGTGTGAATATTAGTCCTTGTGAGTAATAACAGACCTCTTATAGCATCCACTAATTCATATTCTTTAACACACCATCATTTTTCCCTCGGATTAGAAACACACAGTTTTTTTCTCTTTAGGCTAAAACATGCCATTGTTCTGAGGTCCTTTCCAGCTTTATCTAAGAGTGAAAAACAACGCCAAGCGGCCCTTGCCTCTTTCATACACCATGCCCATTAGCTGTACCCCTGTTAATGGGTCTTGGCTTCCATTTCCTGCCAAACTATGACTTTTTAATAATCATGGCCCCTTTGTTCCCAAAGCAACTTAAAAGAGGAGGCACACCAGTGTGGGTCACTGTATTTTAGGATCTAGTTGCCCATGTAGTGTCCACACAACATGAGAGGCCAGCAGTTGTTCCAGTCCAACCCTGACTCTGAGAGGGAAAGATCTTCTGAGTGTCTGTAGTACGATATCCTCTCCCGTTGCCTCCCAGATCATAATCTTCCATTACATCACATTAGTACAGTGGTTTGGGGGTTGAGGGGGACAGGCTTTTAGAAGGACCGCCACCAAGTGGTTAAGAATAAGGGAGCTGGGGAGGAGCCAAGATGGCCGAATAGGAAGAGCTCCAGTCTACAGCTCCCAGCGTGAGCGACGCAGAAGACGGGTGATTTCTGCATTTCCATCTGAGGTACCGTGTTCATCTCACTAGGGAGTGCCAGACAGTGGGCACAGGTCAGTGGGTGAGTGCACGGTGCGCCAGCCGAAGCAGGGGCGAGGCCTTGCCTCACTCAGGAAGCGCAAGGGGTCAGGGAGTTCCCTTTCCAGGGGTGACAGACGGCACCTGGAAAATCGGGCCACTCCCACCCGAATACTGTGCTTTTCCGACGGGCTTAGGAAACGGTGCCCCAGGAGAATATAGCCCGCACCTGGCTCAGAGGGTCCTACACCCACGGAGTCTCGCTGATTGCTAGCACAGCAGTCTGAGATCAAACAGCAAGTCGGCTGCAAGGCTGGGGGAGGGGCGCCCGCCATTGCCCAGGCTCACTTAGGTAAACAAAGCAGCCTGGAAGCTTGAACTGGGTGGAGCCCACCACAGCTCAAGGAGGCCTGCCTGCCTCTGTAGGCTCCACCTCTGGGGGCAGGGCACAGACAAACAAAAAGACAGCAGTAACCTCTGCAGATTTAAATGTCCCTGTCTGACAGCTTTGAGGAGAGCAGTGGTTCTCCCAGCACGCAGCTGGAGATCTGAGAACGGGCAGACTGCCTCCTCAAGTGGGTCCCTGACCCCTGACCCCCGAGCAGCCTAACTGGGAGGCACCCCCCAGCAGGGGCAGACTGACACCTCACACGGCCTGCCAGGTACTCCAACAGACCTGCAGCTGAGGGTCCTGTCTGTTAGAAGGAAAACTAACAGAAAGGACATCCACACCAAAAATCCATCTGTACAGCACCATCATCAAAGACCAAAAGTAGATAAAACCACAAAGATGGGGAAAAAACAGAGCAGAAAAACTGGAAACTCTAAAAAGCAGAGTACCTCTCCTCCTCCAAAGGAACGCAGTTCCTCACCAGCAACGGAACAAAGCTGGACGGAGAATGACTTTGACGAGCTGAGAGAAGAAGGCTTCAGACGATCAAATTACTCCGAGCTACGGGAGGATATTCAAACCAAAGGCAAAGAAGTTGAAAACTTTGAAAAAAATTTGGAAGAATGTATAACTAGAATCACCAATACAGAGAAGTGCTTAAAGGAGCTGATGGAGCTGAAAACCAAGGCTCGAGAACTACATGAAGAATGCAGAAGCCTCAGGAGCCGATGAGATCAAATGGAAGAAAGGGTATCAGCCCTGGAAGATGAAATGAATGAAATGAAGCAAGAAGGGAAGTTTAGAGAAATAAGAATAAAAAGAAATGAGCAAAGCCTCCAAGAAATGTGGGACTATGTGAAAAGACCAAATCTACGTCTGATTGGTGTACCTGAAAGTGATGGGGAGAATGGAAACAAGTTGGAAAACACTCTGCAGGATATTATCCAGGAGAACTTCCCCAATCTAGCAAGGCAGGCCAACATTCAGATTCAGGAAATACAGAGAACGCCACAAAGATACTCCTCGAGAAGAGCAACTCCAAGACACATAATTGTCAGATTCACCAAAGTTGAAATGAAGGAAAAAATGTTAAGGGCAGCCAGAGAGAAAGGTCGGGTTAACATCAAAGGGAAGCCCATCAGACTAACAGCGGATCTCTCGGCAGAAACCCTACAAGCCAGAAGACAGTGGGGGCCAATATTCAACATTCTTAAAGAAAAGAATTTTCAACCCAGAATTTCATATCCAGCCAAACTAAGCTTCATAAGTGAAGGAGAAATAAAATACTTTACAGAAAAGCAAATGCTGAGAGATTTTGTCACCACCAGGCCTGCCCTAAAAGAGCTCCTGAAGGAAGCGCTAAACATGGAAAGGTACAACTGGTACCAGCCACTGCAAAATCATGCCAAATTGTAAAGACCATCGAGACTAGGAAGAAACTGCATCAACTAACGAGCAAAATAACCAGCCAACATCATAATGACAGGATCAAATTCACACATAACAATATTAACTTTAAATGTAAATGGACTAAATGCTCCAATTAAAAGACACAGACTGGCAAATTGGATAAAGACTCAAGACCCATCAGTGTGCTGTATTCAGGAAACCCATCTCACATGCAGAGACACACATAGGCTCAAAATAAAAGGATGGAGGAAGATCTACCAAACAAATGGAAAACAAAAAAAGGCAGGGGTTGCAATCCTAGTCTCTGATAAAACAGACTTTAAACCAACAAAGATCAAAAGAGACAAAGAAGGCCATTACATAATGGTAAAGGGATTAATTCAACAAGAAGAGCTAACTATCCTAAATATATATGCACCCAATACAGGAGCACCCAGATTCATAAAGCAAGTCCTGAGTGACCTACAAAGAGACTTAGACTCCCACACATTAATAATGGGAGACTTTAACACCCCACTGTCAACATTAGACAGATCAACGAGACAGAAAGTCAACAAGGATACCCAGGAATTGAACTCAGCTCTGCACCAAGCGGACCTAATAGACATCTACAGAACTCTCCACCCCAAATCAACAGAATATATGTTTTTTTCAGCACCACACCACACCTATTCCAAAATTGACCACATACTTGGAAGTAAAGCTCTCCTCAATAAATGTAAAAGAACAGAAATTATAACAAACTATCTCTCAGATCACAGTGCAATCAAGCTAGAACTCAGGATTAAGAATCTCACTCAAAACCGCTCAACCACGTGGAAACTGAACAACCTGCCCCTGAATGACTACTGGGTACATAACCAAATGAAGGCAGAAATAAAGATGTTCTTTGAAACCAGCGAGAACCAAGACACAACATACCAGAATCTCTGGGATGCATTCAAAGCAGTGTGTAGAGGGAAATTTATAGCACTAAATGCCCACAAGAGAAAGTAGGAAAGATCCAAAATTGACACCCTAACATCACAATTAAAAGAACTAGAAAAGCAAGAGCAAACACATTCAAAAGCTAGCAGAAGGCAAGAAATAACTAAAATCAGAGCAGAACTGAAGGAAATAGAGACACAAAAAACCCTTCAAAAAATTAATGAATCCAGGAGCTGGTTTTTTGAAAGGATCAACAAAATTGATAGACCGCTAGCAAGATTAATAAAGAAAAAAAGAGAGAAGAATCAAATAGATGCAATAAAAAATGATAAAGGGGATATCACCACCGATCCCACAGAAATACAAACTACCATCAGAGAATATTACAAACACCTCTACGCAAATAAACTAGAAAATCTAGAAGAAATGGATAAATTCCTCAACACATACACCCTCCCAAGACTAAACCAGGAAGAAGTTGAATCTCTGAATAGACCAATAACAGGAGCTGAAATTGTGGCAATAATCAATAGGTTACCAACCAAAAAAAGTCCAGGACCAGATGGGTTCACAGCCGAATTCTACCAGAGGTACAAGGAGGAGCTGGTACCATTCCTTCTGAAACTATTCCAATCAATAGAAAAAGAGGGAATCCTCCCTAACTCATTTTATGAGGCCAGCATCATCCTGATACCAAAGCCTGGCAGAGACACAACCAAAAAAGAGAATTTTAGACCAATATCCTTGAAGAACATTGATGCAAAAATCCTCAATAAAATACTGGCAAACAGAATCCAGCAGCACATCAAATAGCTTATCCACCATGATCAAGTGGGCTTCATCCCTGGGATGCAAGGCTGGTTCAACATATGCAAATCAATAAATGTAATCCAGCATATAAACAGAACCAAAGACAAAAACCACATGATTATCTCAATAGATGCAGAAAAGGCCTTTGACAAAATTCAACAACCCTTCATGCTAAAAACTCTCAGTCAATTAGGTATTGATGGGACGTATCTCAAAATAATAAGAGCTATGTATGACAAACCCACAGCCAATATCATACTGAATGGGCAAAAACTGGAAGCATTCCCTTTGAAAACTGGCACAAGACAAGGATGCCCTCTCTCACCACTTCTATTCAACATAGTGTTGGAAGTTCTGGCCAGGGCAATTAGGCAGGAGAAGGAAATAAAGGGTATTCAATTAGGAAAAGAGGAAGTCAAATTGTCCCTGTTTGCAGATGACATGATTGTATATCTAGAAAACCCCATTGTCTCAGCCCAAAATCTCCTTAAGCTGATAAGCAACTTCAGCAAAGTCTCAGGATACAAAATCAATGTACAAAAATCACAAGCATTCTTATACATCAATAACAGACAAACAGAGAGCCAAATCATGAGTGAACTCCCATTCACAATTGCTTCAAAGAGAATAAAATACCTAGGAATCCAACTTACAAGGGATTTGAAGGACCTCTTCAAGGAGAACTACAAACCACGGCTCAAGGAAATAAAAGAGGATACAAACAAATGGAAGAACATTCCATGCTCATGGGTAGGAAGAATCAATATCGTGAAAATGGCCATCCTTCCCAAGGTAATTTACAGATTCAATGCCATCCCCATCAAGCTACCAATGACTTTCTTCACAGAATTGGAAAAAACTACTTTAAAGTTCATATGGAACCAAAAAAGAGCCCGCATCGCCAAGTCAATCCTAAGCCAAAAGAACAAAGCTGGAGGCATCACACTACCTGACTTCAAACTATACTACAAGGCTACAGTAACCAAAACAGCATGGTACTGGTACCAAAACAGAGATATAGATCAATGGAACAGAACAGAGCCATCAGAAATAACGCCACATATCTACAACTATCTGATCTTCGACAAACCTGAGAAAAACAAGAAATGGGGAAAGGATTCCCTATTTAATAAATGGTGCTGGGAAAACTGGCTAGCCATATGTAGAAAGCTGAAACTGGATCCCTTCCTTACACCTTATACAAAAATCAATTCAAGATGGATTAAAGACTTAAATGTTAGACCAGAAACCATAAAAACCCTAGAAGAAAACCTAGGCATTACCATTCAGGACATAGGCATGGGTAAGGACTTCATGTCTAAAACACCAAAAGCAATGGCAACAAAAGCCAAAATTGACAAATGGGATCTAATTAAACTAAAGAGCTTCTGCACAGCAAAGGAAACTACCATCAGAGTGAACAGGCAACCTACAAAATGGGAGAAAATTTTTGCAACCTACTCATCTGACAAAGGGCTAATATCCAGAATCTACAATGAACTCCAACAAATTTACAGGAAAAAAACAAACAACCCCATCAAAAAGTGGGCGAAGGACATGAACAGACACTTCTCAAAAGAACACATTTATGCAGCCAAAAAACACATGAAAAAATGCTCACCATCACTGGCCATCAGAGAAATGCAAATCAAAACCACAATGAGATACCATCTCACACCAGTTAGAATGGCAATCATTAAAAAGTCAGGAAACAACAGGTGCTGGAGAGGATGTGGAGAAATAGGAACACTTGTACACTGTTGGTGGGACTGTAAACTAGTTCAACCCTTGTGGAAGTCAGTGTGGCGATTCCTCAGGGATCTAGAACTAGAAATTCCATTCGACCCAGCCATCCCATTACTGGGTATATACCCAAAGGACTATAAATCATGCTGCTATAAAGACACATGCACACGTATGTTTATTGCCGCATTATTCACAATAGCAAAGACTTGGAACCAACCCAAATGTCCAAAAATGATAGACTGGATTAAGAAAATGTGGCACATATACACCATGGAATACTATGCAGCCATAAAAAATGATGAGTTCATGTCCTTTGTAGGGACATGGATGAAATTGGAAATCATCATTCTCAGTAAACTATCGCAAGAACAAAAAACCAAACACCGCATATTCTCACTCATAGGTGGGAATTGAACAATGAGAACACATGGACACAGGAAGGGGAACATCACACTTCGGGGACTGTTGTGGGGTGGGGGGAGGGGGGAGGGATAGCATTGGGAGATATACCTAATGCTAGATGACGAGTTAGTGGGTGCAGTGCACCAGCATGGCACATGTATACATATGTAACTTACCTGCACATTGCGCACATGTACCATAAAACATAAAGTATAATAATAATTAAAAAAAAAAAAAAAGAATAAGGGAGCTACAGCCACACTCCCAGGTTCAATTCCATCCTCTGCCACTCTCCGGCTCTATGACCTTGAGAAAGTAACATCCTCTCCAAGCTCCAGTTTCCTCATCTATTGCAGAAGAAGGAACACTAAAGCCAGGCGTGGTGGCACGCACCTGTAGTCCCAGCATTTTGGGAGGCCAAGGCAGGAGGATCACTTGAGCCCAGGAGTTCAAGATTACACTGAGCTATGATTGTGCCACTGCACTTCAGCCTGGGTGAAAAAGTGAGACCCTGTCTCTTAAAAATAAAAGAAGAAACACTGGTACTTACTCTGAGGGGTGGTTATGAGAATTAAAGGAGGCAATCCGTGTAAGGCTCTTAGCACAGTGCCTGTCAAACAGGAAGCACTCAATAAATATTAATTGTTATTTTGTGTTTATCTTCCTTCAATATCCCATAGACTCATAATTCTCAAAATTTACAGTCTCTGAACCTCTTTAGACAAACTTTAAACTTCACATAAGCTCTTAAAAATGAGGACCCTAAAGAGCTTATGCATGATATCTTTTATTTAGTGTATTATAAGTAAAGTCAAAATATTTTAATTCTTTTAAAAATACAATAAATCCATTATCATAAATAAGATTCTATGAAAAATAACCACATTTTCCAAAACAAAAATATCTGGTGAAAGAGCAGTATTGCTTTACATTTTTGCAAATCTCTTTCATATGTGGTTTAATAGAAGACAGCTGGGTTCTCCTATCTGCTCCTGCATTCAGTCTGTTGTGATATCACACATTATGCAGCCTCTGAAAACCTCCTTGTATACTTGTGAGAAAATGAGAGTGAAAAAGGCAAATCATGCCCTGATGTTGCTTTGAAAATAGTATGACCTCTCGGACTTTATGAAAGAACCCTGGAGCAGTGTCCAGATTTTCTGGTGTCAATATCAGCACCGCAGAGTCTCAAGTTCCAAGTCAGTTCATTGTTGGAGTTGGGAGAATTTTCCCAGACTATAAGGCCAACAGAATTAGATGTGAAAACAGCTGCTGGTGCAACTGTGACTAGGCCCTGATTAAATGAGGCAGGAACACCCTTAATCCCAACCTCACCATATACCCTCCGGTTCAGAAACTCAGGCCTGAGCCATGCAGAAGGCCAGACCCCTGTTGTTCTGCCATTTGGATGAAGCTTGTTTGTGAATAAAATACTGGAATCCATCCAATTCTCTGGATTGAAGATTAGCAACTGTTTTTTGTTATTGCTTTTCTCGTTTTTGTTTTTTTAATTTTTTTTAGAAGACAGTCAATTCAAAAAAAAATCTTGATGTAATTCCTTTTTCAAAAATTATCTTTTTAAATTCTGGAAATCCAATGTTTATGACTTAAGCCTTGTTATTTTTATACTATTAAAGGTTTGGGGTTTAAGGCTTTGTTTTGTGTTTTTGGCAAGCCTTTAAACAAATATTGTTGTTGAATAAGAACCTCTTCAAATGTTTTACTCATTCTTTATTGACCTTTCAAGATACAAACAGTAGTGACATCACAGCCACCATGTCTAGCAGTGACACTCTAAACAATTTACCAGGCAAACTTAAGCAGTGGTTCATTCTCTGCACCTGGTGGGGATGGACAGTCCCTCCTGGAGGGGATCCACTGGTTACCTCTAAGATAATTTCAACAGAAGGTGGAAGTGGGACTCTCTGGGGCTGACTACTTTCTCAGGGAGAGGCATCAGGTGCAAAGCTGTTTTTATCTCTTCAAAGCTCTACAACACAGGCTAGTCTTCCCCTCCCCCAACTATTTCTAGAAATTTGAAACGTTATTGTGTCAGTCAAGATTAAATTGCTGGCACCAAAATCCAAACTGATGAGAAGACTTTTGGAGGGCAAGGGGTGGAGTATCCTCATTTATTGGAAACACTTTGCAATCATTCCACTCAATTTAGGAGTGCTGTCAAAATATAAGCATAAATAAAAGCAATATATAAAGCAACATAAACAATACAAATAACATCATGTATGGATTTTTGGCTGTGAAAATTATAACAGCAACTTATTAATATGAACAGCATGCTAAGTAAAAATGGTACTACTCTTAGCTGAAGCACGTTCTAATCTCTAGATCTGTCTCTATCTCTGTCTTTCTAAATTATCTATACTATTTCTATACCTATACCTATATCTCTCTACATATGTAGCTCAGAAATTTTGTACTTGCTGTTTCCTCTTTCTGGAATATTCTTTCCCCCAAATACATGGATGAGGCCTTCTGACACTATAGCAGTCCCTAACAGCAGCTGTGGGCTCCCTGGCCAACTTCCCGTGATTCTCATATCAGCGCAGCTCCTACACCAATGATATACCCCATGCACATGGCGGGGGGTTACGGGATTAGGAACATACAGCAACTTGCCAATGTCAGAACATTATTTTAAGTCACTTAATTACACTGAGCTACAGATTTTCATCAGTGAAAAGAGAGAGTGGTCCAGACTGGTAGTTTTCAAACTCTGTTCCCCAGAACCCCAAGATCTCCCCCAAAGCAACTTCAGGGGTAATGTTGGCAATGAGAGAGGAAACCAGCGCACAGAGCTCTGGCCTCTCTGCCCCCACCTCAGTGAGGGTAGTGGTTCAGATATTCACCCTAAAACATACAGGAATTTAGTATGTGATTATAAAGGTGGCATTTTTAATCAATAGGGGAAAGATTAATAAATGGTACCGGCACCACTAAGTAACTATTTGGAAAAAATAAAGTTAAGATGGAACCTTAGTTCCCAACTTACACAAAAGTAAATTCCAAATGAGTCAGATTTAAACATAAAAAATGAAACCATAAAACTAGTAGAAGGAAAAAATTAAAGAACTTTAAAATAACCACAAAGAAGTAGAGAGATCCTTTCCAAATATCACACAAAACCCAGAAGCTGTAATAGAAAAGATTAATAGATATGACCAAATAAAAATGACCTTAAATCTATATACATGTCAATAAATCAGCATGAACAAAGTCAAAAGATAATTGACAAAATGAGAAAAATATTGTGACACAGATTACAGACAAGGATGTTTTTCTTAACACATGAAAAACTCACAAATCAGTAAGAAAAAGGCTGGGCACAGTGGCTCATGCCTGTAATCCCAGCATTTTGGGAGGCTGAGGCAGGCTGATCACGAGGTCAGGAGATCAAGACCATCCTGGCTAACATGGTGAAACCCCATCTCTACCAAAAAAAATACAAAAATTAGCCGGGCGTGGTGGCGGGCACCTGTAGTCCCAGCTACTCAGGAGGCTGAGGCAGGAGAATGGCATGAACCTGGGAGGTGGAGCTTGCAGTGAGCCAAGATTACGCCACTGCACTCCAGCCTGGAAGACAGAGTGAGACTCTGTCTCAAAAAAAAAAAAAAAAAATCAGTAAGAAAAAAACAGCAAGAATGAGCAAAGCCTATGAACAAAGGACGTATAAATAACTTTTAAATATATGTCAACCTTATGCATATTTTTCAAACATACATTAAGTACTCACCCAATCAGAAAAGATCAAAAAATTTGATAAGATCCTCAGTAATGTGGGGGTAGGAGGTATTGGGCACTTCCTTACATTGCTGATGGAAGTAGAAACTTATGGAACATCTGTGGAGAGCAATTTGGCAACATGCATCAAAATTTTAAATGTGCATTGTTGACAAGTAATTCCATCTCTTAGAATTTATTCTTTAGCTAACTTCCTCATTTGCAATATTACATCATATGTACAAGGATATGCATATTCTATAGATATGAAATTGGAAGCAAATAAATAATCTAATAATAGATTAGAGAATAAATGTATTGTGCACAGACCTGAAATGGAAATCTATGCAACAGTAAAAAAGAACGAGGTGGCTCTACTTGCACTGTTCTGGAACAATCTCCATGGTACACAGTGAAAAAGGAAAGTTCAGAAGGTTATTGTGTTACTGCTTACGAAAGTGTGTGTGCGAGAATGTGCTTGAATATACATAAAACATCTCTGAAAGGATACAAAAGAAAGGAGTAACATTGGTTTCCTGTGAGTAGAAGCTTTGAGGGGACAGGGGACAAGGGGTGGAGGGAGACCTAGTTTTCCTATGTGCTTTTTTGTACATGTTAAATTTTCACCATGTGCAAATATTATCTACTTAAAATAAAAGCCTAAACAATAATTTTATAATGTTCTGCTTCTTAAAAACCTTTGAAAATCATTGAGCTACATGATGCCTAGGATTGCCATTAGTAATGTTTATTATTGTGATATAAGCACTTTTTATTAAATAATATCATGATTCTGTGATTTGTTTCACACTTGACAAATGTACTAGAAATTCTGCTCCATAGCCATACATGCAACAAAAATCTTTACACTTTTCACCATCTGTTAAATTCTGTTGCACAGACATTTGTGGAGTTCATCACATAAGTTATATGTAGCTCAACCTTCCCCAGACCTTAGCAACTTCTTGGTCCAGATAGGGTCCCTGTAGCAACAATGACTCAACACCGTTCTCACAGACGTATTTCGAAACAGGGCCTATAAAGTCCTCCCATCCCCTTAACTGGGCAAGGTTTTCTTTTTATATGTGTGTGTGTGTATATATATATATATATTTATTTATTTATTTATTATTATTATTATTATACTTTAAGTTCTAGGGTACATGTGCACAACGTGCAGGTTTGTTACTTATGTATACATGTGCCATGTTGGTGTGCTGCACCCATTAACTCGTCATTTACATTAGGTATATCTCCTAATGCTATCCGGTTTTCTTGAAATCTTCAGGGGGTGCCTCTCATGTGTTCCCAAACAAGTATGCTCCCAGCAGGTACTCCCACGGCTCTGCTGAACACTGCAGGTCCCGTGAGACCCACTTTCTCACCCAGCCCCGCTGCTTCCTCGCAGACGCCATTAGGGATGCGCTAGAGCCCCCTCTGTGAGAAAACTGCCGCTCACCTGTGGGAGATGGAGTGAATGCCGCGCTCTGTTTCCACTGCGTTCTGTTTCCATTGCGTTCTGTCAGACAAATCCCACAAATACGCTGCTTGGGCTCCCAGATTTTATGGAACTTGGTGACACAGCTCTTCATGTTTTGCTCGCAGTCACTCTGCCCTCAACAGGACTCCTCCGGGAACGCAGATGGAACCGGAATGGTAGACAAAACTGGGGAAAGACAATCACCTCTCCTTCTGTGACGAGAATATAAGACCAAAGAAGACTCAAAGGGCTTGAGGAAAGAACCATCTTCAGAAATCAAGAACCATGTTCCTTGACTCTGTCACCTCTCTACACCACCTATTATTATGATGGGAAGACGGAGCCAAAACTGAGAGAGCAGTTTAGGAGAGGTTTGAGTCACCGGAAAGTAAAAAATAATCCTGACTACTGTTCACTGATACAGCCACCATTTTGCCCTTATAATCTGTAATCTTCACAACACCTCTGTTCCAATTAAGAGTTTTTCAACATGAGTGGTAGAAAATCTGACCAAACTGGCTAAACCGCAAAATTGGAATGTTAGCTGATATAGTAAATAAGATGAGACAAATTGGCTTTGGGCATGGCCTGATCCAGAGCTCACAGGCCCTGAAAGCAGCCTGATTTCTCTCTGTTTCTCAGCTCTGCTTGCTCAGTGTTAACTCTTCTCCAACAAGCTCTCCCCTCATGGTTACAAGAGAGCTGCCAGCAACAACTCCTGGGCTTTTTCCTTCCAGGTTAAATTCTGTTGCATATTCATTTTTGGAGTTAATCACATAAGCTATATGTAACCCAATTTTCCCCAAACCTTGGCAACTTAGGACCAAATCCAGTAGAAACGAGTGAGTTTGCTTCCCTGAGAGTTCAAAACAAGAGCCTAGGAATTGAGTTTCTTTTCCTGTGGCTCATCCATGGGTCAGACACCATAGTGAGGAGGAGGAAAAGTGCTGAGTGTCTGAGCTCAGGCCCTGTGCTCCCTCCAGGGCCATCACTGTAACCGGAAGTATGTGGGCAGAGGTGGAGGAGGGCTGGCTCCCCAAGCAAAATTAGGGCGATGTTGCCAAAGCATAGTAAATTCTAGGCAGCAAAGATGGCAATTGTCCACAACAAATCCTATGAGATTGAAATTATTCTCACTGTACAGATGTGGAAATTGAAGGTCTCAGATGTTAAGTAACTTGCCCCAAATCATATAGTGGCATAGATTGGATTTTACCTCATTAATGTGTGTGATGAGACTAAAAGGATAGGTAGGTATCTGCCAGGCAGACTGGAGCAAGGAGGGTGCTTGAAGCAAGGTTTTATGAATACACAGCAGTATGAGGGAATTAGGGGAGTGGGGGGCCTTCAGGGAACTTGGAGTTATGGGCAAAGTTATAAGACAGTGTAGCAAAGGAAGAGCTCAGGCTCTGGTGTCAGATGGATCCAGATGTTATTTACCAGCTAAATAGGTTGCAGTGAGCAGGTTGCAGTGAGCTGAGATTGCGCTACTGCACTCCAGCCTGGGCGACAGAGCAAGACCCTGTCTCAAAAACAAAAAAAAATTACTAAGGGAGGTTTGTTTGTTTGTTTGTTGCTTTGTTTCACATTTTAATATAGATTTCTGGACTCTCCAGGGATAAGGAGATTCCTAGGTTGAGGTATCAGGAAGTTTCCTCCCGGAAAACTGTTGGTCACACAGGGGAATTCATCCACCTCCTTCCAAGTGGCCAAGCATGTAACTGCTCACTTCACCTTCATCATCTGTAATACAGTGCCAGTAAGCTTCACAGAGCTCTTGGGAGGAATAAGTGAGATAGCACAAACCAGCTAGTATAGTGCTGAGCTCAAGGAGCTCCACCGATGGTTGATGTTACGGTGCTGGTGAGGATAGGTCGCACGAGGTAATGAATGGGGAAGCTGTGGGAAAAAAAGACAGAAAATTAACCATGGGTCAAAACATGCTAAGATAAGGATTTTAGCTTTTAACCTCCACAAAATGAAGAAGGATTTTGACCAGAGGGATGGCCCAATTAGTTTTTCATTTTAGAAAGGTCATTCTGGCAGCAGTGTATAGCCAAGCAGCACAGAGGTGGGGTGGGCAGGGGGAAGGTCCAAAATGGATGGCAGTGAGACCGGTTAGGAGACCATTATAATACAGTCATGTGCCACATCACGTTTCAGTCAACGATGGACCTCATATGCTATGGTGGTCCTGTGTGATTGTAAAACTGTATTTTTACTGTACCTTTTCTAATATGTTTAGATACACAATTACCATTGTGTTACAACTGACTGCAGTGTTCGGCACAGTAACTTGCTATACAGGTTTGTAGTCTAGGAGCAATAGGCTACACCATATAGCCCAGGTGTGTAGTAGGCTATACCATCTAGGTTTGTGTGAGCACACTCCCTGATATTCGCACAACGTTGAAATTACCTAACAACTTCCCCATTGTTACCCCGTCATCAGGTGACATATGGTTATAGTTAACTTGTTTGGTGGTTGCTAAACTTAGTTCAACATTCAAATTACTAAGGAGGGCCAGGCACAGTGGCTCACATCTGTAATCCTAGCACTTTGGGAGGCCAAGGTGGGCGGATTGCTTGAGGCCAGGAGTTCAAGACAAGCCTGGTGGACATGATGAAACCCCATCTCTACTAAAAATAGAAAAATTAGCCGGGCATAGTGGTGCAAACTTGTAGTCCCAGCTACTTGGGAGACTGAGGCAGGAGAATTGCTTGAACATGGGAGGTGGAGGTTGCAGTGAGCCAAGATTGTGCCACTGCACTCCAGCCTGGACAACAGAGTGAGACCCTGTCTCAAAAAGAAAACAATTATTAAGGGAGGTTTTTTTATTTTTTGCTTTGTTTCATGTTTTAATATAGATTCCTGGACTCTCCAGGGATAGGGAGATTCCTAGGTTGAGGTATCAGGAAGTTTCTTCCCAGAAAACTGTTGGTCCCATAGGAGAATTGATCCACCTCCTTCCCAGTGATCAGCATTGCCTAAAGGAAAACTAGAACTGTTATAGCAAGAAAGTAAACACTAAGAAACAAGTCAACTTTCTGGTTTTTGATGTTAAAACAACAACAACAACAACTCTTGAAGCCCCTGGGGCACAGGTTGGTGTAGCCAGATAAAGATTGCCTGGGATGGAGAGAATGGGATCAAGTGACACTTTTCAGGAGGTCATTTGGTCTGACCAGAGCAAACCACCAGGAAGGAAGCAACCTTCAACGTGATGGTATTTGAAGGCGGGGCCATTGGGAGGTAATTAGGTTTAGATGACATCATGAGGATGGGACCCTCATGATGAGGTTAGTGCCCTTATCAGAAGAGGAAGAGACCAGAACATACTCCCTTTCTCCATCGTGTGAGGACACAGGAAGAAGGTAGCCATCTGCAAACCAGGAAGAGGGCCCTTCCTCACCAGATAACAAATTTGCAGACACCTTGATCTTTGACTTCTCACCCTCCAGAACTGTGAGAAAGGAATGTCTGTTGTTTGAGCCACCTCAGTCTATGGTACTTTGTTACAGCAGCCTGAACTGAGTCAGACATTCAGCATTGGGAGATAGCCAGCAGGGAACGGCATGAAAGCTGACCCAACACCTGCAGTACCAGTCCCCATTCAGGTGAGCACTGGCTGCCTTTGTGGAAGAACCACTCCGACAGTTCTGCCTTCAGCCACCGTCCGGCAAAGGCCTCCCATCCATCACTGTATCCTGGTGGCTCTAGGACTGTAGACTTGCTGACTTTACTCTGAGCTGCCTGATGTGGATAACAGATAACTGCCACTTCAATGGCCCAAATACTCACTGGCCTTCACATTTCCATCCTCGGGATGAATCATAATTCACCCAGACATCTCCCCTACTCCCAGATATTTACACTGTTTTCAGGTTTCCATTAGTACACTTAATACTTCAATGAACATTTTGCACATAAAGCTTTTACTACATAACTTCCAACTCTAAAATATCTGGTATTCTTTGACAAAACCTAGTAATGGCTATTTCTTTGAGTTCAGGATACCAAGTCTCAAGTACCATTCCCTTCTCAAAAGATACAATTAAAGTTCTTTTTATGAAATTTAATACCTGTTGATGAGAAAAACTCTTAGCAAGCAAAGAATAAAAGGGAATTTTCTTAACCTAATAATAGGCACCTACCAGAAACCTCAACATCTTACTTAATGCTTCTTTTAAAAGTCAGGAATGAGGTATGGGTGTTATGAGTGTTCATTATCACTGCTTCTAAAACACTTCCGTTGGCGCTTCAACACTAGAAGTCATAGAAAGGAAAAAAAAGGAAAGAGATTGCTGCCTCTTCCAGGATGTAGAGAAGCAGGCATTCTCATTCACTGCTTGTATAACTTCAATCTTTAAGAATGGCAATTTGGAGATACATGTATCTTAAAAATGGACATATTTCCTGACCCTTCAACTCCACTTCTATACACATATCCTAAGAAAATAATTTGGGCTATGTACACACATGTAACAGGATACTGTCTCTACTGCTATCTAGTCAGAAACCTCCTATTTGACAAGGTACTGGTTATGTGAATTCTGGCATGAACACATTATGGAATATTAGTCACTAAAAATCGTATTGTATAAGAGCATTTGCCAGAAAGCAAGCTTAAACTACCATGTTCAACATAACTTTTTTGTAGATAATGGCGTGTACACAAATACACAAACGTACTGGAAAGATCTATATCTATATCAGAGTATTGATGATTCCTTATGCTCTTTTTGTTTTCCCAATTTTCTAAAACCTATGACTTTTCTAATTAGGAAAAATAATATATTTTAAATGCTATAGGCAGCAAAGAAAGTGGCTCAGAAACGACATAAAGAGAGAGTTTATATGGGGAGATGGCAGCAACTATACATCTATTCATACAGAATCCTTAATGCCATGCAGCTAAACTATATTTATTGTTCATTTTATTAAGACAAAAATAAATAGTAGATCTAAAGGTTAATTTTAGGTAAACTCTCTTAGGTAAACTCTGTGCTTACTCATATTCAGGAACCAGCGATTCTGCAAATGCTGGGCAGGTCACAGGCCACCCTGCAACCCAGCGATTAGACTGAGGGGGATGGAGCTTATTGGGCTGTTTCCCTGGTTCATGTGACCAAGTGGGGTCTGGGGTTGGGGGTGAAGGAAGAAGGGAGAAGGGACTGTCACAACAGTGTTCCATGCATGCACTCAGAAAATGGCACAACAGTTACAACAATGAGAATCTTTATGCATATAGCTTTGTGATCAATACAATCCTTCAGAACAACAAGAGACAAACAAAGGAATACAATGTCCCAAACAGCTGCAGTCCATAGGCTGACATTGCTAACTAGATTTAGATCATCTGGAGGCTTTTGTAAGAGGAACTGAGGTGCAGAGGCATCAGAATGAGTTGATTCCCGGCAAAAGTGCTAAGAGGCTACAGACATATCTAAAAATCAAGAAACCACTACTTGTTAAGTACTTCTGGTGTTTGCATACAGTGTGCAATACATAGGGAAGATAGCAAGTCCATACTGGTCTTTGTACATGCTGTGTGGTAGAGGCTACTGCAGGTTTCTTTATTTTCTAAAGTAGGCAAGGCTCATAAATTGACCAATTCACATTGTGATTACTTGGTACAATGCATGCATGTTATTGGTACACAGAGTGCTTTAATAGGAATCTGTTGGATTTTCAAAATTCTCACAAGGCCATTTTTACCTCAGAGGACTATTATCCTTTCACTTATTCATTCATTCAACAGATACATATCCCAAACTGTGTTACCTCATCCACCCCTTCTCAGGAAGACCAACCCTGGAAATAGGTGAGAGGAGAGTGTTCACAGGGCACAGCATGTGTTGTTGATAGTAAGTTTGTGGATAGCAATGGTACAATCCCAAGGACTTGTATAAGTGGCCTCTACCTCATTAACCATCTCCTTGAACCCAGACCATCAGGGAGCTAGTGAGCTGATTCAACAGAGGAAAGAACAATTCTCCATTCAAGTCAGACATCCCTCAAGGGCAACATGACTATTCTGACTCATTTGAGAAGGGGCAAAGAAAAGGATATGAGGTGGAATCATTCTTATCTGTAAAGTTTAGCTGATGGAAGAAAATGGTGTCATTTGCTTAACTTTGGAAAATGCAGCGGGTCTCTGGGCCCTGAGGGTGGTATGCAAAATAAGCCCATCTCTCCACCTACACCCTTCCCAAAAAACAGGCTGTAGGCGTGGCTGCTTTTTAAGAAGCTGGATGCTAACTTCAGATGGCACAGAATTCAAGACCAAAACTGCAATAACTTATTAGTCATATTTTCCATCTTCAGTTCCTTTGGGGGTAAAAATACCATGAAGAAGATAAAATAGCTTTTCTCACGGTATAGGTCGTTGCTGTGTTTTCTGTTCAAAAAAAGCTCACACAACCACATTCTCTATTATAAAAATTAGTACCTCTCATAGTAAAAGCCTGCTCTACAATTATAGTTTTCGTTTCAGAATTAACAATCCATTAGCTCAAATTAATATTGGCTGCATCAACAATATTCCTGCAAGTATCGCCAATAGTCTTCCAGAGACGAACATGAAGGCTGAGTCTATTCCTCTAAAGATGGCGGGGAGAAGGGGATTGAGGAGTGAGCCTTTTGTTCAGCCAAATAACAGGTGCATGAAGCATTTTTAAAATAAACTCCCTGTTCAGGATAAGGAAGTCAGAGCTGGTTTTGTAAAATGCCATCAAGGGACTCTGTACCATCTGGAGACAGGTCCTTTGAGTCAAGAAGGATTTTAGTGACTGGCTTCCCAGTCTTGGTTTTTACAAGCTATGTAGCCAATACATCTGTGTACAAAGAGCATTAAACCCGCCTATTGCACTGAGGGAAATGTGGCTAAGTCACTTGGAATACCGGGAGTACTGACCTTGAGTAACTGAAGTGCTACTTCACCTCTGTGTGGCTCAGAGTTCCCATCTGCATAGTGGAGACAAGAGGTGCTATCCCTGACCCGCTGGGTGAGAGAGAGCTAGAAAGGGCAGGAGTGAGAGGGAGCTAGAAAGCACTGGGGCCTTCTCCAGAGAAAGGCAGTGTTCAATTAACAAAGTACTCAACAAAGGACTCCAATCAAAAAGCACAAAATTCAAGTAACAGAGTCACAGGTGCTGTGTTCTGGCTTCTGAGCAGAGGCCTTGTGCGTCTGCAGTTGAGAGCTGGTGGGTGAGTGAGCTGTGTGGTGAGGGATGCAGGCCAGGCTCCGTGTGGAGCCCATCAAGTCATCTGTACCGCTGAGGATCAAAGCTCTCCTCGAGAGGCGAACACAAACCTCAGGAAAAGCTCAGTGGCACGAGCAAGCTGTCCAGAGCAACTGCTTAAAGCATATGCCAAGTGTGTCCTGTGCATGAGATCTTCAGCTGGGTTATCGACCGAAATTTCAACAGATGAAAGGTTGTCTTCATTTTGCAGGTAGAAATAGACAGTTAAAGAAAGGCTATCTAGATTTTTCTCCTATGATTTAGCATAAGAATAAAAAAAAATTTGAGACTGGTACTGTGGGAAATCTCACACAACACAATCCCCTCTGTAAAGCATGAAAAGGAAAATCAGGAAGTTTTTTGTAATGAAGAAACTTTCTTTTTACAGTTTCTGTCCTAGCAAGTTGGTATGTGCATGCTTGAGTATTAGTAACACCCAGAGAACTGGAAGGTTTGGGGGTGCTGTCACAGGAACTCTGAAGGCCCCCAGAACAGAAGGATGGATGAGAGTTAACAATCTAGACATACAGTCTTTTTTAAACAGCTCACAATGAAAAATTGGGAAAACTTCACACTATAAAACCACAATATTTATTTTGCCACAAGAATCCACTGTGTCAGTTAGGAAGTAGCTGGGAAAACAGCCCTGTTCTAACTCCTATTATAAAACTTCCAGTTCCCATTTTTTATGGGCTGTTGCTCATCCCTGAACCTATTCATTTTCACTGGACAAATAAAACTCTTTTAGAGCCATTCAGCTGCAACCCTTATACTACTGTGAAAAGGTGAGTCCAGATACAAAGTTTTGGGGAGACATCATCGTTTTTTAGTGCCACTGTTTCCACCACCGGGTTTGCTGAAGCTCCTACTCATTTGAGGAAAGTGCACGGTTGGGGTTCTTTCTGTAGGGCCATATAATCCCAAGTTCCTGGCAGTAGCAGATTTCCGCAGGGGCTTGACGCTGGGAAAAGGGCTAAAGATGGGGGTTTTTGAGTTGCTGCCTTGGGGAGGTTTGCTGGTGGCTTTGTTTTCTTCAGGTGCACTCGGCGGCTCTGGGCAGTGCCGCTGGCAGGGTGGGTGCACCCTGGGCTCCGTTTCAGCTGCAGCATCCCTCTGGTTCAGTTCCAGGGCTCCCAACTTCACCTGAACCGCAGACACATCCACATTAGCATCTCCGAACACCGGCTCCGGAGACTGCCCCTCGATCGTCCTCCCGGTGCTGCCTTCAGGGCTGCTGCCTTCTCTCCCAGCTGTCGCTGTACAACCAGAGGGGAACGCCTCTGCTGCCCCCAGCCCGTTGGTCTTGCTGGCCTCGTTCTGTTCATCTATCAGCCCTATGGTGTCCCCACAGCCTGGATGACTCTTGGTCCTTGGCATGTTCTTTTTGTGGACTCGGATGTGAGTTCGCCACGGGGAGTTGAGCTTCGTCTTAAGGTCTTCATAGGGGACAGGAGATATTTTCCCTCCTGTGTGACCAGGGATGTGGATGACAGCATTCTTGGCAGCTCTGTTAGTCATTTTCATCTTCTTTCCTAAAAGAAGGTGGTTTATAACTGGAGAACTGTTTACCTGAGACGGAAGAATGCTGGTCACTGGCCCTTTGTCTGAAAGAAATGTTGAAAGGTAGTATGAAGTGTACCACAAAGAAACGCATCCATCGTGGAACAGAAATCACTTAGAGGTCCTCCCTGCCCCATCTACCACATCCCTTCCCATGTATTCCCCAGGGAGGGGCAGAGTCATGTGACTGAAGACAGTAGAAACTGAATTCAACCCAAGAGCCTGGAATACCAATGCGCTCTTCTTTAAAGAGGAAGGGACCACAGGGTGATGATACAAAAAGGAACATCTGACCCCTCATTCCTAATCAGAGCCTGGACTCCCTAATGTTTTTTTTACAGAGAGCTCTTGGCTCTGAGTAGCAACCTCTGAGTTACTGTACCTAGAAAAATCTTTGCAGATTTTAAAAAAATAATACAACAAACACTATGACCATATGGATTATCATCTGTCAGCCTCTGAGAGGTAGGAAAAGAACACACTGCATATTATGAAGTGAGATCCAGCAGAATGACAGAAGTGAGAATGCAGTGAAATCACGGCTATCCAGCATCTAGCCCGACAGATGAAAAACTACTCCTGTGTCCTCAATGAACTTCAAAAGCCAATTGAAAACTGAAAAGCACCAAAAGCTTTGTCCTCAGCAAGGTGCTGTGGTTCATGCCTGTAATTCCAGCACTTTGGGAGGCCAAGGCAGGAGGATCACTTGAGGCCAGGAGTTCGAGACCAGCCTGGCCAACATGGCGAAACCCTGTCTCTACTAAAAATACAAAAATTAGCCAGATGTGGTGGTGCACGCCTGTAGTCCCAGCTACTTGGGAGGCTGAGGGAGGAGACTGCTTGAACCCAGGAGGTGAAGCTTGCAGTGAGCCGACACTGCGCCACTGCACTCCAGCCTGGGTAATACAGTGAGACTCCTTCTCAAAACAAACAAACAAAAAAGCTTTGTTCTCCTAGAAGGCACTGTCGATGGCATTATCATTGACCACCTGTGGCTATGACCAGACTCCTATTTCCAATGCAGCATTCAACATACATGGTCCCAGGATGGCAGCTGCAGACAGAAATTGTAGGGAGAAGGCCTCTCCCTCTGTGTGTGAGTTTCCTTCTTCCTTGATGTCCATGTCATCTGGCTGAACTAACTTCTACCCTTCTCTACTGTTGTCATTTACCATTGGTCATACCCCAATATCAACTAAAAATGTTGATGACTGTCTCCTTTTCACCACATTCCTGCCACCTCCCCAATTATTTGACTGTCACTGTGATTGGCCCTCCATTATATTCTCATAGTTCCTCAACCTCCCCAGTTCCATCCTAAACCTTATCACCCAGCTCTACCTTATGTGAAAATATTTAATTCTAATACTCCTCACTTTGGCTCTTCCAGCTCTCAGGCTCTCAGTCTAACTATATGTGGTAATGAACCACAGAGACTTCTGGCTCCTTGTTCCTCAGGCTCCTCATAACCCCTCATGTGTCTTTGGCTCACTGACACCCCTACCCTGCCAGGTGCATGGCTGACCGCTTAGATCACTGCCTCATAGGCATCCCTGTCTCTTTGTCACACATTGCTAGTAAAGCCCCAACCTGGGGTCCATAATCTACATTCTCTTTTCTGAAACTGAGCCCTTCAAATTCATGACCTCCCATTTCACTGGGTCCTCAATGCCAAACAATCTTTTCATTTCCCTCTCTCACTCCTTTCAATGACCTAACTAAATCTTCATTACTTTCTTTAACCTCTCATTTACTCCCAACCCCCACCTTATTCCCACCAAACAACTTTCCCCCAATTTCTCCATGAAAACAAAAGCTATCAGATCTGAAAGGCCTCTATTTCTCACCCTCCCTAACCTCGGAAGCTGATACCTCAACCACCAACCTCACCACCTTCCACTAAGTCTCGGAAGCTAAGGTCTTTTTGCCTCTAGTTCAAGTTCAATCTCTCCACCTGTGCTGCTAATCCTATCATATACCATCTCAACTAAAACCATGCTACTCAAACCATGGTCTCTGATAAGGTTTTGCCGTATCCCCACCCAAATCTCATCTTGTAGCTCCCATAATCCCCATGTGTTGTAGGAGAGACCCAGTAAGAGATAACTGAATCATGGGGGTAGGTCTTTCCCATGCTGTTCTCATGATAGTGAATAAGTCTCACGAGATCTGATGGTTTTAAAAATGGGAGTTTCCCTGCACAAGTTCTCTTTGCCTGCTGCCATCCACGTAAGATGTGACTTGTTCCTCCTTGCCTTCCACCATGATTGTGAGGCCTCCCCAGCCATGTGAAACTGTAAGTCCATTAAGCCTCTTATAAACTGCCTAGTCTCAGGTATGTCTTTATTTGCAGTGTGAAAACAGACTAATACAGTCCCCAAGCAGCAGCACCAGCAGTGCCTATGGGCTTGTTAGAAACATGTAATTTCAACTCCATTCCAAACCTACTGAAACAGAGTCTATATTTTAGCAGATCCCCAAATGATCTGTATGCACACTAAATTTCAAGAACCAATGCTCTAGAGCTTTGCCTTTGAGCAGCAATCTCTTCCTTAAAGAGAACCACATCAACCATGATCTGGAGAAGGGGTCAGCAAACTTTTCCTGTAACGGACCAGACTGTAAATATTTTAGCCACTGTGGTGTGAAAGGAGCCTTAGACAACCTGTAAACAAATGGGCATGCCTGTGTTCCAATAAAACTGTATTTACAGGCCAGGTGCGGTGGCCCACTCCTGTAATCCCAGCACTTTGGGAGGCCAAGGTGGGCACATCACCTGAGGTCAGAAGTTCAAGATCAGCCTGGCCAACATGGTGAAACCCTGTCTCTACTAAAAATACAAAAATTAGCCAGGCATGGTGGTGCATGCCTGTAATCCCAGCTACTTGGGAGGCTGAGGCACAAGAATTGCTTGAACCTGGGAAGTGGAGGTTACAGTGAGCTGAGATCGCACCACTGCACTCCAGCCTGAATGACAGAGTACTCATTCTTTGTCATTCTCAAAACAAACAAACAAAAAACTGTATTTACAAAAACAGGTAATGAGCAGGATTTGGCCTACAGACCACAGTTTGCTGATCCCTGATGAAGGTACAAACCACTGGGCCAATTTAGCACCCTGAACAATTGTTTACCATCACACCCAAAGACTTGTACAGTGTAGTTAAAAAGGGACTGTGCAAAGAATCAGAACACCTGTGTTCTGGCCCTGGCCTGACCACTCACTATAGCTATATAACCCTGGACAATTGCTAAGCCTTCCTGAATCACCATTTCCTCACTATTTGGAAGAAGATGAGACTATCTATCCTTGCCTTCCTCATAGATTTGTTTTAAGGACAAAATGAGGAAATGTATGTGCCAATGTTTTTGAAACTTAAAGTGAAATTGTTCATTTATTTTGTGACTGGTTTCTTAATGATTCAGGATAAAGTGAGAATCGTCAAGAAGTCAACTATTCTTCTCTGATAAATGGAAGGTAAATTCAGTTTTTGTGCAGGATCAGTCACATGCTCACATGCCACTTTAAAAACATGTCAAATTTATATTTCAGTTAATTCTGGACAGGCACCATTTTCATTAAGATATTCACTTCAAGCAAGAAAAAAACAACTCCCAAATCAGCATATATTAAACAATTAAGCAGATTGTTCACTAGGATTTTTGGAATTAAAAAGAAAAAAGCTTGGCAATCCTTGGAAAAGAGCATTTCCAATTGCATTATAATTGTGTTCTTCTTGGTATATTCCCAAGATACTTGCCATCAGCAAGGCACAGGCTTTTTAATGTTTTTTTTCCCAGTTTCTCTGATCACAACATCTGTTATAATATCACCTAAATGACTAGTATACAGCTTAATTTACTAGTGCACAGATGACTACATTCTATATTCAGATGCATAAAATTTATGCTCCAAAATTTCTCAAGTCCAAGGATTGCATGGCTTTGCAACATTTTAATCATTTGTAAACCCTTCTCCACAGCACACATAGTAGAGACGTGTTTAATACCATCAACTGCCTGATCCTTGGGGCCTAAAAAGAACCTGCAGTCTTTTTCTTCTGTAGAGCCTGATAAAATAAAATTTAAAATGAGATGCTAAATATGCTATTATCTCATGTCAGCTGTGTTGATGGATACTGAGCTACAGTTAGTAATTCCAAGGACTTCCTAGGATTATTTGTTCTTCATTTTACAAGTTGATATAGAGTTGAAATTGATTCAAATGAAGAATCACATTACCTGCCCTGATGTACACCTGATGAACCTGCTGCTGTTGCTTCTTTTTAATTCGAGAGTACTGCTGCTTCAGTGCATTGATATCTGTGGTCATGCGTTCCATCATCATACTGTTAAAAGCTGCATGGTATTCACTTCGACAGGAATTGATTGCTCCTGGACTCAGCTCTGCAATGTTATTAGATCTCAGACTCTGTTCCTCATTTGGCTCTGCGCTCGAAGGATGAGACATAAGGAGATGGTCGGTGGAGGGGAACAGGAGTAAATGGAAGTTGATAACACTACAACCCAGTGCAGTATCTTAACCTCCATGAAATTCTAAACCACAGAAAAAAATGCATACTAGAGTTTGTCTGGTGCTCATTTTGATGTGCTCCTGAAAATATTTCTGCATTTTCTTATTAACCTAACTGTGGGTCTGACATGAGCTATATGGGTTCAGTGTCTGATTTTGTTACCAGTTTGTTAGCTATATAGACATAACATCAACTGCTTCCAGATAAAAATCACTGCCATTTTCTAAGATTCCCTTAGAAAGATATAACTCCTAATTTCTAAAATCATTGTACAGATTTCCACACAACGGCTTGAGGATTTATACAGAATTGGTTTGCAGAGTTTAGACAGTCATTAAAAGTGCATTCTTCTTACATTAAAAATCATAACAATTTATAAAATTATCAAGACTTCAGACCACTGTATCACCAGAATGAATGCTTTGTTCATTTAACAAGCATTTCCTGTCCACTCTGTTGTTATGTCGGATGTGGTGTCTGCTCTTGTGATAGCTACAACTAGCAGATTTGTCTCTTAAATAAAATTGAGATGACCTCCAAGAAAGAGAAACAATACTAGGTGGGAGTAACCCACAGACTGCACAGGCCAAAGCAGGAGACAGCAAGCTTCTCCAGCACAATTTGTAAAACTGACATGGGAGCCAGAGTAAAAAAAAAGACTGAGAGACTCCAACTATCCTAACATCTGCTGAGAGTGTTATTCAGACAAAGGCTAAACATCTCAGAAATTCATTTTTTTACTGTAATCATTTCTGTAAGGAGAAGAAAATTAACAGAGAAACTGCTAATCAGAGCAAAATCAACAAGAAAGACTAATGATGAAATTTAGGAGAAAGTGATCATGTCATCCTAGAGCACAAAAATGCACAGAAAGAAAAACAGAGAAAAAAAATGAAACATAGACCCAGGCTACAGAAACAGATTCAAAAACTTTACCATTAAAATACATATTGATCCTATGGCTAGAAATCAAAAGCTGAAACTCAGGCAATAAGAAAGGGGGTAGAAGGCATTGCAGAAATCAAGAAGACTCTTGTTGGGTTCAGATTTTTAAAAAGCCTTTAAAAGGATGAGAGAAGAGCACATACCAAGGACATACTCACAAAACAGTATGAGCCCAGCCATTAAAAAGGCTAAAACTCAAAACAAGCTGAGGTTTGTGGGAAATACTCCAAAAGATCACAACCAAAAGTTAGAAGTAGCAGCAGCTGCTGCCACTGCTCCTACCTAACAAATAAGAACCAAAAAAAGAGAAGATGGCCCCATGACTTCAAGAAGGTAGTATAAAGTTAGAAGACGGCAAAGAGAACACAGAGGTGCCTGACATCTATTCTGTTTCTGTCCTCTTTCAGCATATTTCTAATATCTTTGAACAAGGAGAATGGTCTTCAAACTAGAAGAGGCAGAATAAATATCCTAAAAGAAGCTGCCACCCAAGACAAGAAAGGACGTAGAGAACCACAAACTTTAAAACAGTGCATAACATTGATAATTCCAGACCACAGAAGTCTATTCTGTTTAGAAAAAAAAAAAAAATGAAATAAAACATGGCATGTGATTCAGAGCACCACACTTTAAGGGGAACATTACCAAATTACAGGATATCTAGAGGTAAATTAATAGAATATTAGGAGGTCCAGAAGTCATAACTTAAGAGACATGCTTAAAGAAATTCTGAACTGGGGCCTTTGAGAAAGCTTTGGAGGACATGAATAGCTGTCCTCAAAGATTTGAAGAGATGTCAGGTAGAAGAGGGAGTAAGTAGACTTGTTCTGGTTTTTTCCAAAGGGAAGAATCCTCTTTTCCCGTAGAACCATGGAGGGTGTCAAAGAGAAGAAAAAGAAGGTTCCTGCTGTGCCAGAAACCCTTAAGAAAAAGCAAAGGAATTTTGCAGAGCTGAAGATCAAGCACCTGAGAAAGAAGTTTGCCGAAAAGATGCTTCAAAAGGCAAGGAGGAAGCTTATCTATGAAAAAGCTAAACACAGTCACAAGGAATACAGGCAGATGGATAGAACTGAGATTCAAATGGCTAGGAGGGCAAGAAAAGCTGGCAACTTCTATGTTCTTACACAACCCAAACTGTCATTTTCCCTAAGGATCAGAGGTATCAATGGTGTGAGCCCAAAGGTCTGAAAGGTGTTGGAGTTTCTTCACCTTCGTCAGATCTTCAATGGAACCTTTGTTAAGCTCAGCAAGGCTTCAATTAACATGGTGAGGATTGGAGAACCATACATTGCATGGCGGTACCCAAACCTAAAGTAAGTAAATGAACTAATCTACAAGTGTCATTATAGCAAAATCGAAAAGAAGCAAATTGCCATGACAGATAACACTTTGATTGCTCAATCTCTTGGTAAATATGACATCATCTGCATGGAGGATCTGAATCATGAGATACTGTTGGAAAAGGCTTCAAAGAAGCCAATAACTTCCTGTGACCCTTCAAATTATCCTCTCCACAAGGTGGAATGAAGAAAAAGACCTCCTATTTTGTGGAAGGTAGAAATGCTGGCAATAGGGAAGAGAAGAGATACATGCTTATTAGAAGGATGAACTAAGGGGTCTACCATGATTATTTTTGTAATCTGGTCAGTTAATAAACAGTGATGCCTTCAAATAGAAAAAAAAAGCAAAGAGAAGAACTATTAGTAGAATGGGTAGGTGGAAGTTATCTCTTTGTAAATAGAAACCACGGACTAAGGGGAAGAATCAAGCAAAGTGTCTTGTGAAATAATAAGTTTCTTGTCACTCAAGAAATTCAAGTAGAGGTCACCATAACATTTTGATTTAAAGGGTAATCCTATTGGAAGATAAGCCAGTCTGGAATAAAGTAAATTCAGATGGAGTATATTAAGCATCTGCTATATGCCAGGGTCTGTGCTAAGGAACTTAGCATACAAAGTTGAATCCAATGCATGGGAGCAAAAGTCACCATAGAGAAAAAGAAATGTGTACTATGCATGTAACAGGTAATACAGAGAGAAACCATTACGTAATAAAAAGATAAAGTGACAGAGAAGATACTTTTAGTAACAATTTCTTTTTTTTTTTTTTTTTTGAGATGGAGTCTTGCTCTGTTGCCCAGACTAGAGTGCAGTGGCATGATCTCGGCTCACTGCAACCTCTGCCTCCTGGGTTCAAGCGACTCTCCTGCCTCAGCCTTCCAAGCAGCTGGGACTACAGGCACGCACCACCACGCCCAGCTAATTTTTGTATTTTTAGTAGAGACAGGGTTTCACCATATTGGCCAGGCTGCTCTCGAACTCCTGACCTCATGATGCATCTGCCTTGGCCTCCCAAAGTGCTGGGATTACAAGCGTGAGCCACCACACCCAGCCTAGTAATGACTTTTTAATGTTGTTGTTGTTGTCTGGTAGAGACTGGGTATCCCTATGTTGCTCAGGCTAGTCTTGAAAACCTGGCTTCAAATGATCATGCTGTCTCAGCCTCCTAAAGTGCTGGGCTTACAGGCATGACCCACCATGACTAGCCTAATAAAGACTTTTAATAGTTGTAACCAGTTCAGAAAATTACTGGGGCATCTATAGGACACAATATTACTCTTATTGTAGTAAACCAATACATCATGATAATCTAAATCAAGAGCCACCTCTTTACCTTTAATTTGTTTTTGGTACTTCTGCAGTTCAGGAGCCAGGAACCCACTAAAAGGTCCAAGACACCCCACTGCATTAACGACAGCATCCTCATCGTCTGGGTCATTCTCTTCATCACTGTCTCCGGCCTTACTATGTCGTCTTGGAAAACATAAAAGACAAAAAAGAAATATACAAAGAAAACCATGGTATTTTAAAACATAATACAGTTACATGGTTTAAATGCCATATACATAATTAACACAGAATTACATATAATTAACATTGTGAAACCCCGTCTCTAGTGTGGTGCTGCACACCTGTGATTCCAGCTACTTGGGAGGCTGAGGCTAGAGAATCGCTTGAACCCGGGAGGCGGAGGTTGCAGTGAGCCAAGATCACGCCACTGCATTCTAGCCTGAGCAACGACAGAGCAAGATTCCATCTCCAAGAAAAAGAATTATATATAATGACATGATTTATAAAGTGTCCCTCCCATCTCTGTCCAACTTCTGCCCATTGAAACTAGTAACCATGGTCACTTGTGAGAATCTCCCATCTAATTCCCACAGGTGATCACTGTTACTGGTTCTTATGTATTCTTCAGTTTCTCTGAGCACACTAGGCAAATATGACTACATGCTTTTATTTTTCTCTTCTTTTTGCATAACTATTAGCATACTATATATGCTCTTCTGCATCTTGCCTTTATTTATATAAGAAATCTTTACAGGCTGGGCACAGTGGCTCACACCTGTAATCTCAGCACTTTGGGAGGCTAAGGCAGGAGGATTGCTTGAGCCCAAGAGTTGAAGACCAGACTGGGTAACATAGTGAGACTCTGTCTCTGCAAGAAATTTAAAAATTATCCAGGCACGGTGGTACGTGCCTGTGGTCCCAGCTATTTAGGAGACTAAGATGGGAAAATCATCTGAGCCTAGAAGGTTAAGGCCGCAGTATGCCATGATTGTACCACTGCACAATCATGGTACACAAGAATACACAGAGTTTCCTTATGCTTTCTTACAGCTCTACTGGATGTACACACCCCATAGTGTGGAACCAGGCTGCTAATGGTATACACTTGAGTGGTTTCCAATAATATACCATGACAAACTCCGAGGCGCAAGCAATCCTCCTGCCTCAGCCTCCCAAGTAGCTAGGACTACAGGTATGCATTACTACACCCTGCTAATTTTTGTAATTTTTGTAGAGACAGGATCTTGCTATGTTGCCCAGGCTGGTCTCGAATTCCTGGCCTCAAGTGATCCTCCTGCTTCAGCTTCCCAAAGTTCTAGGATTACAGGCGTGAGCCACCACACCCGGCTTGGGTGGCCATTTTCTTATTGATTTCTAGGAGTTTTATATATTAGCAATATCCATCCCTATTTTGCATAGTAAGTTAAAAATATCCTTCCACAGATATTTTTGAGTCCACTTATAGAGGTTTGGTTTTGTTCCGTTTGGGTCGCCCAGAAAATTATATTTAAAGTACTTAATTTTTTCCTTTTTTTTTAAATTTTGAGTCAGTTATTAAGGCCTTTCCAATTCCAAAGAACTAAAGGAATTCTTCCACATTTTCTTATGCTAATTTTATTATTTCATTGTTCTATTTAACACATTCATCCATACGGAATTTATCCTGGCATCTAGTATGAGGTCTGACTCTCATTTTCTTTCCAAATTAGTTCTCATTAGCCCATCACCATTTACTAAATAGTATAACTTTTCACCATTGATTCAATATGCCTATTTTTCATATGATAAACTCTTTATCAATTGTCAATTTTTGGTCTTCACAGTTTTTAAATTAGCTCATCTGTGTACTTGTATACAGGTTCCACACTATTTTAACTATTGAGATTTTTAATACTTGATATCATTAGATAAGTTGTGGGGTTGCTAAATATCTCTCCAGTTTACATTCCAAATTTCTCCGCAAAGTACACTTTTAAAAATCTCTCGAGTTTAAATCAAAACCATTTGGAAAGGGACATTAGATTCTAAGTGTCAAATTACTTTAACATATCTCTGAGGTTTCATAAATATTAATTTACAATAACAAATTAAGATATTAAGTTCTCCATCATGAAAACAACAAGGAATTTAAAAACCTTACCCAGAAAGTGAGGTGGGTTTAACTGTGGCTGGGAACGGTGTAATGTTGTAGGTGTATTTTTCCCTCAACTCTGCCAATTGTGGGAAAGGGAACGGAGCCATGGAATAAACAGTCTGTAAAACAAAAGCAAAAATGCCAAGTCTGAAACAGTAGCCTTCACAACTCTTATCAATCCTGGAAAGACATTAAAGTTTTATGAAGTCGAGTGTGAAGAGGCAGATACTGCTCCTTACACAGCAGGTGGAGAGATTCCACTTCAACATCCGCTTTCAAGACAGACAAAAGAAGATGATTAAACCCGACCCAGTGAGCTCTCAAATCAACCCAGCTGCAGCTGGGCATTCCAACTGGTAAATAAGGGTGGGCAATCACGGGCAGTCTGATTTCCTCCTGTTGTTCAATAAATGGATTAATGCAGAAATCCACAGCTCCCTATGTCTTCTGTATCAAAGAACTCACAAATGTTCTTCCTATGTAGTGCTTACTTTTCACAGCTCTGTTAGATGATTTTTAGACATTTAATGTCAGGTCAGCCTTCCGGATAAAATTAAATCTAGTGGATGATCTTGTGATCGACTACAAGTTTTCTCCAAAGATACCACCTTTTTAAATGTCTGTGGATGAGTTCTAGGTGAAAACTGTTTGGTGGTGTTTTTAAAGAAAAAAAAAAAAGACAAGAAAAAAGTGACAGGGTGCAAAGCCTAGGCTGTTAAAACTCTATAAATAAAAATGGGGAAAAGCACCTGTGCTTCCACCAGAATTTCAAAATTATGTATCATTCTATCAGCAATAGAAGAGTAATATTGTTTGCTTTCTTATTTTTATTAAAATTTAATAGCTCCAAACATGTTTCTTCAATCCAGGTTCTTATTCACCAGAAAATATATATCAATCACATGTTCATTTCTCCTGGGAAGCCAAAGAAATAGCCTGATAATGCTTTCCTAGGAAAATATTTTAAAAAGGTATTTTTTATTTCAGCAGAACTGTTTTTATGAAGGCTTAGAAGATGTCTAATTTGGCATGTAGCAAAAGGAAGGCTGTGAAAGGAGTTTGATTGTGATGCTTTTTCATTTTATAGCTCAGTGCCACCATTGTGACAGTCCCCTGCAATTTTATTCTAACAACCTGTACATCTGACTGTCCCCAGATGTCATGGTATCCCTTTATACTTTACTGTACCAGCCCAAGATTCCAAACAAGTAATTGTGTTGGCTAAAATTCCTTCTCTTCAATTCTCCATGCTTACTGTGCAAAGCTACACGGCTTATAGGGACTGCAAACATAATCTCTAAGCTGTCTTATCGCAGACACTCCAGACTTGATTATACCTAAAAGGCTGAGAAGGAGTACAGGTTTACTAACAATAAACTGTGCCCCAAGAAAAGAAGTAGAAGGCATCTTGTGGCTCTCACTAGCCTTGAGTGTGAAATTAAACCAGTTCCCCACCTCTCTGGGCTTCCTTTTCCTCATTTAAAAAATAAAGGGTGTGAAACTCAGGATCGTGGTTACCTCTGAGAGGAGAGATGGGGATAAGATCAGGGAGAACTTATATGAGGGTGTTTTCCTGTGGTTGTTAATTTTTATTTCTTAAATTGGGTGGGGGATATGTAGATTTTATTGTATTATTCTTAATACATCCTATATGCCCAAAATACTTCATATAATTTTATTAATAATGTAGTCAGAAGCACTCTCATGTTCTTTGATCCCACAAAGGTATGCAACAGCTATCTCGCTGCCACTGCAGAATTCTTCCCCGCTTGCTCTTACTATCATGTCTTAGCTCCACATACCCTTTTGAGGGAACGCAAGAGATGTGAAATCTTCTCTCCTCAGCAGCCGATCCAGAGCACAGCACCTTCTCTAGGGGATGGGTAGGAGCTGCATCGCCCTAACTCTATCTGACTCTCACACATCAAATGTGATCCCACAGTTGGGCCAAGAATCAACCCTCATTCACGTAATTTTTTTTCCTCCCTAACAGTTTAGAAATGTGTTCAGACATTTAAGAAACCCATGTCCTTTGGATTCAACTTTAAAAGATGAGATTTTTGATGCTAAGAATTTCAAAATTCCTTACAAGTGAAATAAGATGTCTTATTAAAGACAGTAAGTAGGATGATGAGCTAAAGGTTCACCTGTGTTTCATTTTGCCAGTTTTGTAACAAGGTATCAGTAAATTCCCTCATCCAGCCTTGTGAAGGAAGTCCATAAGAGGAACAGGGAAGTACATCCTCCCCCTACTGCACCCTGCCCTGCCCCAGGGATGATGGTCTAGGCTCTGAGCAAGATCCCTCAGGGGCCACTCAGCTAAAGACACCTGACCAAAAAGAAAACTAGCTCCATTGCACTTTCATCCTCTACTTCATGTCTTCCTTTCTCTGTCACTGACTTTTAGTAAGTCCTTCAAAGAAGAAATCAGTATTCTTGAAACAAAATTGTTTATAGTAGTTCTTCCCAAATATTCACTCACTTACTTGAAGGTCTCATGTCTGAAGGCATGTTTATCCCAGGAGCATAAGCATCCCTGGCACACCGATATAGCACTCAGGGTGTCCGAAACCTTTAGGCCTCCACCTTGGTAAGTCGGAGATTTACAACAGATTCCAAGAAAGAGATTTGACTAATCATCTTAGAGCCAAAATATGGTACAGTAATAGAATCACAGGGTTAGAAAATAATTCAAACATATTAGTTCCACCTCCCTCCCAAGTAGGAGTCCCTTCTAGAGCATCTCCAACAGATGGCCACAAAGGCACAGCTTAAGCACTTTCAGTTATGGGCACACACAGTTTTGCAGGATAGACGGTTTCAATTTAATTCATCAAACATGATTCTTGTATTGAACAAGTATCCATACCCTTGTAATTTCCACCCCATCACTGATGGAAAAAAGTGAACAGAGTGGGTGCAAAGGAAAGTCCTGCCTCTCAGTACATAAGATCTCCCACCAGACAACAGGAAGTCAGTCACAGACACTTTGGGTTAGGCTTCCCAAGCACCTACAAACCCTAATAATAGCATCTTAACTAACTTCTCTCTACACTGCCCTCAAGGAATTTACAAGAGGCATTGTCAAAAATCCTACTGATATCCAGGTACATTATTTAATCAGCATTCCTCCAGTTTCTTTACCCTATCAATTAAAAAAAATCAAACAAACATGAAAATGACCATTGCTAATAAGAAAACAGTGACCTACAAGGGGGAAAGCCCAGCATATGATTTTCAGTATGGCACACTTAGAACGGAAAGAAGAGGGAAAGACTGAAAGGGCAGAATGCTTTCATCTCTTCAGCTCAAAAATAAAGACCTTACATTCAGCCCACATTTTTCATCTGGCACTATTTTGGGTTTGCTGATAGCACTAAATTAAAAAAAAAAATGAATGAATATAGGAAAGAAAATGGCTTGAAATGACATTCACCATTTCTCTCCTGAACATTCTATGATGTCAAGGAAAACTAACAAGTCTATTTACTATCTGAACTACCAACATACACTTAAATAGACATTTATATTTAGTCACTGAAAAGACATTATATTTTGTAATTATTGATATGCTTTACAAGAAATATGAAAACATGAGTTGCACAAAATTAGGCTTAGTTCATCTTCACGCAGATGTTTTCCTCGACAGGAGGGATGCTACTCAAATGGAATCCCATCAATCAATCCACAGCCTACAGTTCTCCCCCTAGGATTCTTCTGCTTTAAGCAGTATCAAGAAGTGGTTCCTTCTCCTAATACCTAAGATTGGAAATTCCTAGAGGACAAAGATGGCATCCAACACATCTCATTCCTTCTGGCAACGTTTAAACTGTAAGTGAAATGAGATGTTGCCTTATTCTTCTAAAGAGGATTTCAGCTTTTAGAAAGACATCTTTTGAATAGGTGGAAGCAGTGTGTTGGGTGGTGAGGAAAAGCATTCAGCTAGGAGTCAGGGACCAGGAGGCAGTCTTGGGTCTGTCACTAGACAATCTGAGAAACCGACAAGTTGTTCACACTCCAACTCATAGTTTCCTCTCTCTAACATGACAGAATTAGCTTAATTGATCTTTAAGTTTCTTTAAAGCCAGTGTTTCTTTAAGTGTTTTCTGAAAACCACCTGTATCAGAACCACCCATGGGCCAAATGTCTGCATTTTCATACACTCCTGTGATGTTTCTTACACAGTCCAGTTTGAAAACCACAGCCTCAAGATCTAACATTTCATGATTCTGTGTATTCACTGAGTAACCAGTTCTATTATTCGCACTAGGCTAGATGTTGCTGAAGCCCGTAACATTAAGGAACTTGCTACTTACAGAAAAAAAAAGTAATATACTTGAAAAGCAGCGGGTGCAGTAGCTCAGGCCTGTAATCCCAACGCTTTGGGAGGCCAAGGCAGGCCTCACCTGAGGCCCAGGAGTTCAAGACCAGCCTGGGAAACATGGCAAAATTCCATCTCTAAAATACATTAAAAAAAAATTAGCCAAGCATGGTGGCATGCACCTGTACTCCCAGCTACTTGCAGGGCTGAGGAGTGAGGACTGCTTGAGCCCAGGAGTTCAAAACCAGCCTGGGCAACATGGTGAAACCCCATCTCTACAAAAAATTTAAAAATTAGCCCAGCCTGGTGGCACATGCCTGTAGACTCACTTACTTGGGGGGCTGAGGTGGGAGAATCGTTTGAGCCCAGGAAGTCAAGACTGCAATGAGCCATGTTCATGCCACTGCACTCCAGTCTATGTGATAAAGTGAGACCATGTTTTTTTTTTAAAAAAAAAAAAGAATCTTTAGTACTGGAGGAGTACAGAGGAACCATCATCCATGAGTCCTGAGACAACAGAGGCTCTGGGAGTGGGAAAGAGAGGAGATTGAGCGGCATCCAGATGGGCAAATAGGATTTTCACAGATGCAGCATCAGAGGGACCACAAGCCCTGTCATAGAATAAGCAATGGCCTACAGAGGCCTGGATGAGAACAGAGCTATGACCAATGCCATAGAGTCTGTCTGTGAAATAGCAGGAACACCTTTGGATAGGTCAGGAACGGGGCGGTCCAAGTACACCTCTAAAGCAACCTATCTGAAAATGAACCCATCCTCCTCCCCTCAGAAACTTGCCCTCTTCCTTCTAAGCCAGGAGATTATGGGTTGCCCTTCCTCCCCCATTACTTTTTCTTTCACTCCTGTATCCCTTTTCCATGGCCAAGTCCAGTCAATTTCACCTTGTAAGTACTGTCTCTGTTCCAATCTGTTTCCACCCTTCAGTGCCTCCTCACAGGCCTTCCTGCTGTCAGACTTGTCCCTTTGAAATCCATCCTTCACAGAGCTGCCCGTGGAGTTGACTCAAAACAAAACTCAAACCATTTTCCTCCTCTCCTTAAAATCTTTCAGGTCCATAGCTCTTCTATTCCCCTTTCCAAAGGGTCCACAGAAGCCCTAGAACTCCAGCAAATACAATCTCTCAATCACTGACCTGAAACATCAAGTCCAAGTGTCTTACCAGGCATTGTGGTCTTTCATGAGCCAGTCCCTGAATTCCAGCCTTCTGACAGTCCCCCTCACACTTATGCAGTATGTTATCAACAGACCTTGACACATGCTGCTCTCTCAAACATGAATTGACTCTCCACTCTGCACCAGAGCCTTCAACACACACACACACACACACACACACACAACACCCTCGCATATATGTGCACCCTTCCACAAACACACACACACACACACTCACACACACACACACAGCCTAGTCAAATCCTATTCTTCTGTAAAGGTAAAACCAGACACGAATTCCCTCTAGAAAGGCTTTCCTAACTTCCTCTCCTCCAACTCACTCAACCCCTGCCCCCCAGGCTAAATGAGGTCTTCTCTCTTCCTCAGCCCCCAGCCCCTCTGCACACCTCCCTCGATGCACTCCCCACACTGTGCTCTAGGAGACTATAGGCTCCCGAAGACATAGCCCATGCTTTCTTCTGTGTCCCTGCACCTGGCACATTACCTGACATTTAGAAGTGCTCGATAAATATTTGGAGAAGTTAATATAGAGCATAGAAAATCAGGCTGAAGCATTTTATTTACTGTGGTTAGTAACAAGGAAGTGCTGAAGGACTTAGTGTAGAGCAAGGAAATGACCAAAGCAGTAAGCATGGATCATTACTCTGGTAGCAAAATGCTGGGCCCCTATTCCAGGCCCTAGCTCCCAGATAACATTTCTAGCCACACCCTGGGCCAAAAGGGAACCCGCTGCCTTAAAAGGAAGGACCCAGCACTGGTAGAATTCATCACCTGCTGACTAAAGACCCTGAATAACAACCAGAAATATCCAGGGAGTATGCCATGGGCCCTGAGCTCTGAGACATGCTGGCTTCAGGGGAGATCCAGCATATTCCCAGCTGTAGTGGCTATGGTAAAAGACTCATTCTGTATTAGAGCAGAGGGAATCTAGAAAGACAGCCATCATCAACAAGTTGGGTTTAATTCAACATTTATTGAAAAAGAAAAGGCAGAAAACTAACCATGGATTCTCAATAAATGTTTGTTTAATGAATTAGTAAGTTTGGTGGGAATGGAGGGCGGGTGGCAGGCAAGATGGCAGAATGGAAGCTTACACCATTCATGCCCCCTGCTGCAACACCAAAATTTAACAACTATCTGTACACAGAGAAGCACCATAACAAGAACCAAAAATTAGGTGAATAATCACAATATCTGATTTGAACTCCATATCATGGAAAGAGGCATTGAGAAGGGAAGGAGAGACAGTCTTGAGTCATGGACGCCACCCCTACCCAATCCCCTGGCAGTGGCCATAAGACATGGAGAAAGAGTCTGTGCACTTTGGGGATGGGAGAATGCAGTGACTGGAGGACTTTACATTGAACTCAGTGCTGCTCTGTCACAATGGAGAGCAAAGTTGTGCTGGGCTCACTCAGCATTCACACACAGAGGGGGCATTTGAACCAGACCTAGCCAGCGGGGAATCGCCCATCTCAGCTGTTGGAACTCAAGTTCCTCAGCAAGCCTCGCCATTGCAGGCCAAAGTGCTCTGGGGTCCTAGGTAAACCTGAACAGCAGTCTAGGATACAAGGACTGCAATTCCTAGGCAACTCCTACTGCTAGGCTGGGCTTAGAGCCAGTGAACTAGGGTGGCACATGACCTAGGGAGACACAAGCTGGTTTGGCTATGGGAGGGCTTGCGCCATCCCTCCCCCAACCCCAGGCAGTGCAGCTCATAGCAATGAAAGTGACTCCTTCCTTCTGCTTAAGGAGAGGAGAATGAAGAGTAAAGAGGACTTTGTCTTGCATCTTGGATAGCAGCTCAGTCACAACAGGATAGGGCACCAGGCAGAGTCATGAGGCCCCTATTCCAGGCCCTAGCTCCCAGATGACATTTCTAGCCACACCCTGGGCCAAAAGAGAACCCCTGCCTTAAAGGGAAGGACTCAACACTTGCAGGATTCATCACCTGCTGACTAAAGAGTCCTTGGACCCTGAATAACAACCAGCAATATCCAGGGAGTATGCCATGGGCCCGAGCTCTGAGACATGCTGGTTTCAGGGGAGACCCAGCATATTCTCAGCTGTGGTGGCTATGGTGAAAGACTCATTCTGTTTGAGAAAAGCAGAGGGAAAAGTAAAGGGGACTTTGTCTTGCACCCTAGATACCAGCTCAGCCACAGTGGGGTAGAGCAACAAGCAGGCTCTTGGGGTCTCTGAGTCCAGGCCCAGGCTCTTGGACAGCATTTCTGGACCTGCCCTGAAGGGTGAATCCCGGGTCTCGCAGCATTCACCATAAGCTGATGGAAGAGCCCTTGGGCTTTAAGCAAACATTGGTAGTGGCCCAGCAGAACCCGCTATGGACCAGTGGTGGTGGTGGCCACAGGTAGAAGCTCTTCTGCCTATGGTATGGGGAGGAAAGAGCAGGAAGAACTTTGTATGGTAGTTTCAGTGTCAGCTTAGCTGCAGTAGAATAGACTATCAGGTAAATTTCTAAGGTTTTTAACTCCAATCCCTGGCTCCCAGAAAAAAACTCTAGACACACCTGGGGCCTGGGGGGAACTCACTGCCCTGAAGGGAAGGGCCTTGGGCAAGGCCCAATGCTGAGCTAACTTCAGGTCTGACCCAGCACAGTCCCAGTGGTAGTGGCCACAGGGGTGTTTGCATCACCACACCCCCAGTTCCAGAGGGCTCATCACAGAAAGAGAGACTCCACATGTTTCAGAGAAATTAAAGGAAAAGAATAAGAGTCTCTGCCTGGTAATCCAGAGAATTCTTCCAGAACTTCTGAAAGACCACCAAGGTGGTACCTCTACAAGTCTGCAAAAACCACAGCATTATTGGGCTTGGGGCCCAAGTCCCTTCTAACACCTGGTGATAATTTGGATATTTTTCTCACTCAAATCTCATGTTGAATTGTAATCTCCAATGTTGGAGGTGGGGCCTGGTGGGAGGTGTCTGGATCATGAAGGCAGATCCCTCATGAATGGCTTGAGCCATTCCCTTGGTGATAAGTGAGCTCTTGCTCTGAGTTCACATAAGATCTGGTTGTTTAAAAGTGTGTGGCACCGCCCCCCCAACTAACTCTCTCTTCCTCCTGCTCTGGCTATGTGACATGTCTGTTCCCTCTTTACCTTGCCATGATTAAAAGCTCCCTGGGCCTCCACAGAAGCCAAGCAGATGCCAGGGTCATGCTGCTTATACAGCCTGCATGAACCAATTAAACCTCTTTTCTTTATAAATTATCCAGTCTCAAGTATTTCTTTGTAGCAACGCAAGAATGTCCTAACACCTGGAAAGCCTTCCCAAGAAGGATAGGCACAAACAAGCTCAGATTGTGAAGACTATAATACCTAACTCTTCAATGTGCAGACACAAGAGAATATCTACAAGCATCAACACCATCCAGGAAAACCTCACCAAATGAACTAAATAAAGCACCAGCGACCAATCCTGGAGTAACAGAGATATATGACCTTTCAGACAGAGAATTCAAAAGAAATTCAAGATAACACAGGAAGGAATTCAGAATTCTATCATAAAAATTTAACAAAAAGAGTGAAATAGTTAAGCAGAAATTATGGACTTGAAAAATGCAATCGACATGCTGAACAATGCATCAGAGTCTCTTAATAGCAGAATTGATCAAGTAGAATAATTAGTGAGCTTGAAGACAGGCTATACGAAAATACACAGAGAAGATAAAAGAAAAAAGAATAAAAAATAATGAAGTATGCCTATAGAATCTAGCAAATAGCCTCAAAAGGGCAAATCTAAGAGTTATTGGCCTTAAAGTGGAGATAGAGAAAGAGATAGGGATAGGAAGCTTATTCAAAGAGATAATATCAAAGAACTTCCCAAACCAAGAGAAGTACATCAACAGTCAAGTACAAGAAGGTTATAGAACACCAACAGATTTAACCCAAAGAAGACTCCCTCAAGGCATTTTACCATCAAACTCTCAAAGGTCAAGGGTAAAGAAATGATCCTAAAAGCAGCAAGAGAAAAAAAAAAAATGAGTAACATACAATGGAGCTCCAATATGTCTTGCAACAGACTTCTCAGTGGAAACCTTACAGGCCAGGAGAGAGTGGCATAACCAGGAGAGAGTGGCATGACATATTTAAACTGCCAAAAGAAAAAAAAACTTCTACCCTAGAATAGTAAGTATATCCAGCGAAAATATCCTTTAAGCATAAAAGAAGAATAAAGACCTTCCTAGACAAACAAAAGCTGAGGGATTTCATCAACACTAGACCTGTCCTATAAGAAATGCTAAAGAGAGTTCTTCAATCTGAAAGAAAAGGATGTTAATGAGCAAGAAGAAAGCATGCAAGGGTAAAAAAACTCACTGGTAATAGTAAGCACACAGAAAAACACAAATTTAGGATAACACTGTAATTGTGGTGTATTAACTTCTCTTGACCTAAGTAGAACAACTAAATGATGGCCAGGCGCACAGTGGCTCACATCTGTAATCCCAGCACTTTGGGAGGCCAAGGCAGGCGGACCACAAGGTCAGGAGAGCGAGACCATCCTGGCTAACACGGTGAAACCCTGTCTCTACTAAAAGTACAAAAAAATTAGTCGGGCGTGGTGGCAGGTGCCTATAGTCCTAGCTACTCAGAAGGCTGAGGCAGGAGAATGGCATGAACCTGGGAGACAGAGCTTGCAGTGAGCTGAGATCGTGCCACTGCACTCCAGCCTGGGCGACAGAGCAAGACTCCATCTCAAAAAAAAAAAAAAAAGAAAGAAAAAGAAAAAGAAAGACTAAATGCTGAACCAATAAATAATAACTAGAAAAACTTTTTAAGACATAGACAGTACATAAAGAGAAACAACAAGGAGTTAAAAAGCAGAGGGACAAAGTTAAAGTATGGAGTTTTTATTAGTTTTCTTTTTGCATGTTTGTTTATGCAACCAGTGTTATGTTGTCATCAGTTTAAAATAATAGGTTTAAGATAGTACGTGCCAGTGTCATGGTAACCTCAAATCAAAAAACATACAATACACAAAAAATAAAAAGCAAGAAATTAAAGCACACCACCAGAGAAAAATCACCTTCACAAAAAAGGAAGGTAGGAAGGAAGGAAAGAAGAAAGAGAAGCCCACAAAACAACCAGAAAACAAATAACAAAATGGCAGGAGTAAGGCTTTACTTATCAATAACACTGAATGTAAATGCACTAAATTCTCCAATCAAAAGACACAGAGTGGCTGAATGGATGAAAAAATAGGACCCAATGATCTGTTTCCTACAAGAAACACACTTCACCTGTAAAGATACACATAGACTCGGGTAGCTGGCAAGATGGCTGAATAGAAACAGCTCTGGTATGCAGCTCCCAGCAAGATCAATGCAGAAGGTGGGTGATTTCTGCATTTCCAACTGAGATACCCAATTCATCTCACTGAGACTGGTTAGACAATGGGTGCAGCCCACAGAGGGTGAGCTGAAGCAGGGTGGGGCATCACCTCACCCAGGAAGTGCAAGGGGTCGGGAAACTCCCTCCCCTAGCAAAGGGAAGCCTTGAGGGACTGTGCCATGAAGAATGATGCATTGCGGCCCAGATACCATGCTTTTCCCATGGTCTTCACAACCCACAGACCAGGAGATTCCCTCGGGTGCCTACACCACCAGGGCCCTGGGTTTCAACCACAAAACTGGGCGGCCATTTGGGCAGACATCGAGCTAGCTGCAGGAGTTTTTTTTTTCATACCCCAGTGGTGCCTAGAACATCAGCAAGACAGAACTGTTCACTCCTCTGGAAAGGGGGCTGAAGCCAGGGAGCCAAGTGGTCTAGCTCAGCGGATCCCACCCCCACAGAGCCCAGGAAACTAAGATCCACTGGCTTGAAATTCTCGCTGCCAGCACAGCAGTCTGAAGTCGACCTGGGACGCTCAAGCTTGGTGGGGGTAGGGACGTCCACCATTACTGAGGCTTGAGTAGGTGGTTTTCCTCTCACAGTGTAAAGAAAGCTGCCAGGAAGTTCGAACTGGGAGGAGCCCACCACAGCTCAGCAAAGCCGCTGTAGGCAGACTGCTTCTCTACATTCCTCCTCTCTGGGCAGGGTATCTCTGAAAGAAAGGCAGCAGCCCCAGTCAGGGGCTTATAGATAAAACTCCCATCTCCCTGGGACAGAGCACCTGGGGGAAGGAGCAGCTGTGGGCGCAACTTCAGCAGACTTAAATGTTCCTGCCTGCTGGCTCTGAAGAGAGCAGTGGATCTCTCAGCACAGTGCTCGAGCTCTGCTAAGGGATAGACTGCCTCCTCAAGTGGGTCCCTGACTCCCGTGCCTCCTGACTGGGAGACACCTCCCAGCAGGGGTCGACAGACACCTCATAGAGGAGAGCTCCGGCTGGCATCTGGCAGATGCCCCTCTGGAACAAAGCTTCCAGAGGAAGGAACAGGCAGCAATCTTTGCTGTTCTGCAGCCTTCACTGGTGATACCCAGGAAAACAGGGTCTGGAGTGGACCTCCAACAAACTCCAGCAGACCTGCAGCAGAGAGGCCTGACTGTTAGAAAGAAAACTAACAAACAGAAAGGAATAGCATCAACATCAACAAAAAGGACATCCACACAAAAACCCCATCCGAAGATCACTGACATCAAAGACCAAAGGTAGATAAGTCCATGAAAATGAGGAAAACCAGCGCAAAAAGACTGAAAATACCAAAAACCAGAACACCTCTTTTCCTCCAAAGGATCACAACTCCTCACCAGCAAGGGAACAAAACTAGACAGAGAATGAGTTTGACGAATTGACAGAAGTAGGCTTCAGAAGGTGGGTAATAATAAACTCCTCTGAGCTAAAGAACCATGAAACTAAGAACCTTGAAGAAAGGTTAGAGGAATTGCTAACTAAAATAACCAGTTTAGAGAAGAACATAAATGACCTGATGGAGCTGAAAAACACAGCACGAGAACTTTGTGAAGCATACACAAGTGTCAATAGTCAAATTGATCAAGCAGAAGAAAGGATATCAGAGATTAAATAAAGTGCGAAGATAAGATTAGAGAAAAAAGAACGAAAAGGAACAAACAAAGCCTCTAAGAAATACGGGACTATGTGAAAAGACCAAACCTACATTTGAGTGGTGTACCTGAAAGTGACAGAAAGAATGGAACTGAGTTGGAAAACACTCTTCAGGATATTATCCAGGAGAACTTCCCCAATCTAGCAAGACAGGCCAACATTCAAATTCAGGAAATACAGAGAACACCACAAAGATACTCCTCAAGAAGAGCAACCCCAAGACACATAATCATCAAATTCACCAAGGTTGAAATGAAGGAACAAATGTTAAGGGCAGCCAAAGAAAGGTCAGGTTACCCACAAAGGGAAGCCCATCAGACTAACAGTGGATCTCTCTGCAGAAACCCCACAAGCCAGAAGAGAGTGAAGGCCAATATTCAATATTCTTAAAGAAAAGAATATTCAGCCCAGAATCTCACATCCAGCCAAACTAAGTTTCATAAGCAAAGGATAAATAAAATCCTAGACAAGCAAATGCTGAGAGATTTTGTTACCACCAGGCCTGCCTTACAAGAGCCCCTTAAGGAAGCACTAAATATGGAAAGGAAAAACTGGTACCAACCACTGTAAAAACATACCAAATTGTAAAGACCATCAACACTATGGAGAAACTGCATCACCTAATGAGGAAAATAACCAGCTAGCATCATAATGATCTAATTCACACATAACAATATTAATCTTAAATGTAAATGGGCTAAATGCCCCAGTTAAAAGACACAGACTGGCAAACTGGATAAAGAGTCAAGACCCATCGGTGTGCTGTATTCAGAAGACCCATCTCACGTGCAAAGACTACATAGGCTCAAAATAAATGGATGGAGGAAGATTTACCAAGCAAATGGGATATTGGCCTGAAATTTTCTTTTTTTGTTGCTTCTCTGCCAGGTTTTGGTATGAGGATGATGCTGGCCTCATAAAATGAGGATCAGAGTGGAACTGAAGGAGAGAGAGACATGAAAAACCCTTCAAAAAAAAATCAATGAATCCAGGAGGTGGTTTTTTGAAAAGATTAACAAAATAGATAGACCGCTAGCCAGACTAATAAAGAAGAAAAGAGAGAAGAATCAAATAGACACAATAAAAAATGATACAGGAGATATCATCACTGATCCCACAGAAATACAAACTACCATCAGAGAATACTATAAACACCTCTATGCAAATAAACTAGAAAATCTAGAAGAAATGGATAAATTCCTGGACACATACACCCTCCTAAGTCTAAACCAGGAAGAAGTCAAATCCCTGAATAGACTGATAACAAGTTCTGAAATTGAGGCAGTAATAGCCTACCAACCAAAAAAAGCCCAGGACCGATGGGTTCACAGCCAAATTCTACCAGAGGTACAAACAGGAGCTGGTACCATTCCTTCTATAACTATTCCAATCAATAGAAAAAGAGGGACTCCTCCCTAACTCATTTTATGAGGCCAGCATCATCCTCATATGAAAACCTGGCAGAGACACAACAAAAAAAGAAAGTTTCAGGCCAATATCCCTGATGAACATTGATGCAAAAATCCTCAATAAAATACTGGCAAACCAATCCAGCAGCACATCAAAAAGCTTACCCACCACGGTCAAGTTGGCCTCATCTCTGGGATGCAAGGCTGGTTCAATATATGCAAATCAATAAACGTAATCCATCACATAAACAAGACCAATGACAAAAACCACGATTATCTCAACAGATGCAGAAAAGGCCTTCAATAAAACTCAACACCCCTTCATGCTAAAAACACTCAATAAACTAGGTATTGATGGAACATATCTCAAAATAATAAGAGCTATTTATGACAAACCTACAGCCAATATCATACTGAATGGGCAAAAGCTGGAAGCAGCATTCCCTTTGAAGACTGGCACAAGACAAGGATGTCCTCTCTCACCACTCCTATTCAACATAGTATTGGAAGTTCTGGCCAGGGCAATCAGGCAAGAGAAAGAAATAAAGGGTATTCAAATAGGAAGAGAGGAAGTCAAATTGTTTCTGTTTGCAGATGACATGATTGTATATTTAGAAAACCCCATCATCTCAGCCCAAAATCTCCTTAAGTTGATAAGCAACTTCAACAAAGTGTCAGGATATAAAATCAATGTGCAAAAATCACAAGCATTCCTCTACACCAATAACAGACAAACAAAGAGCAAATTCATGAGTGAACTCCCATTCACAATTGCTACAAAGAGAATTAAATACCTAGGAATACAACTTACAAGGGATGTGAAGGACCTCTTCAAGGAGAACTACAAATCACTGCTCAAGGAATAAGACAGGACACAAACAAATGGAAAAACATTCCATGCTCATGGATAGGAGGAATCAATATCGTGATAATGGCCATACTGCCCAAAGTAATTTATAGATTCAACGCTATCCCCATCAAGTTACCACTGACTTTCTTCACAGAATTAGAAAAAACTACTTTAAATTTCATATGGAACCAAAAAAGAGCCCATATAGCCAAGACACTCCTAAGCAAAAAGAACAAGCTTGAGGCATCACACTACCCCGACTTCAAACTATACTACAAGGCTACAGTAACCAAAAAAGCATGGTATTGGTACTAAAACAAATATATAAACCAATGGAACAGAACAGAGGCCTCAGAAATAACACCACACATCTACAACCATCTGATCTTTGAAAAAGCTGACACAAAGAAGCAATAGGGAAAGGATTCCCTATTTATAAATGGTGTTGGGAAAACCAGCTAGTCATATGCAGAAAACTGAAACTGGATTCCTTCCTTACACCTTCTACAAAAATTAACTCAAGATGGATTAAAGACTTAAACGTAAGACCTAAAACCATAAAAACCCTAGAAGAAAACCTAGGTGATACCATTCATGACACAGACATGGGCAAAGACTTCACGACTAAAACACAAAAAGCAATGGCCACAAAAGCCAAAATAGACAAATGGGATCTAATTAAACTAAAAAGCTTCTGCACAGCAAAAGAACCTATCATTAGAGTGAACAGGCAACCTACAGAACAGGAGAAAACTTTTGTAATCTATCCATCTGACAAAGGGCTAATATCCAGAATCTGCAAGGAACTTAAACGAATTTACAAGAAAAACACAAAAAACCCCATCAAAAACTGGGCAAAGGATATGAACAGACACTTCTCAAAAGAAGACATTTATGCAGCCAACAAACATATGAAAGCTCATCATCACTGGTTATTAAAGAAATGCAAATCAAAACCACAATGAGATACCATCTCACACCAGTTAGAATGGTGATCATTCAAAAGTCAGGAAACAACAGATGCTGGAGAGGATGCGGAGAAATAGGAATGCTTTTACACTGTTGGTGGGAGTGTAAATTAGTTCAACCATTGTGGAAGACAGTGTGGCAATTCCTCAAGGATCTAGAACCAGAAATACCATTTCACCCAGCAATCCCATTACTGGGTATATACCCAAAGGATTATAAATCATTCTACCATAAAGACACATGCACACTTACGTTTACTGCAGCTCTATTCACAATAGCAAAGACTTGGAACCAACCCAAATGCCCATCAATGACAGATTGGATAAAGAAAATGTGGCACATATATACCATGGAATACTATGCAGCCATAAAAAAGGGTGAGTTCATGTCCTTTGCAGGGACATGGATGAAGCTGGAAACCATCATTCTCAGCAAACTAACACAGGAGCAGAAAACCAAACACCACAGGTTCTCACTTATAAGTGGGAGCTGAACAATAAGAACACATGGACACAGGGAGGGGAACATTAAATACCGGGGCCTGTCGCGGGGTATGGGGCTAAGGGAGGGATAGCATTAGGAGAAATACCTAATGTCGATGACAGGTTGATGGGGGCAACAAACCACCGTGGCACATATATACCCACGTAACAAACCTGCACATTCTGCACATGTATCCCAGAACTTAAAGTATAATAAAGAAAAAAAAAAGATACACATAGACTGAAAATGAAGGGATGGAAAAAGTGATTCCATGCCAATGGAAAGCAAAAAAGGAGCAGGAGTAGCTATACTTCCATCAGAAAAAATAGATTTCAAGACAAAAATTAAGAAGAGACAAAGAAGGTCATTATGTAATGATAAAGGGGTCAATTCAGCAAGAGGATATAATGATTATAAATATATATGTACCCAACACTGGAGCACCCAGGTATAATAAAGTAAATATTATTAGAGCTAAAGAGAGAGATACACCCAAGCCCAGTGATGGCTAGAGATTTCAACACCCTACTTTCGGCATTGGACAGATCACCCAGACACAAAATCAACAAAAAAATCATCAAATTTAATCTGTACTATAGAACAAATGGACCTAGTAGATATTTACAGAACATTTCTCCAACACCTGTAGAATACACATTTTTCTCTTCAGCACATGGATCATTCTCAAGGATAGATCATATGTTAGGTCACAAAACAAGTCTTAAAATATTCAAAAAATTGAAATAGTATCAAGTATCTTCTCTGACCACAATGGAATAAAACTACAAATCAATAACAAGAGGAATTTTGCAAACTATACGAACACACAAATTAAACAATATGCTCTTGAGTGACCAGTGGGTCAATGAAGAAACTAAAAAGGAAACTGAAAATGTTCTTGAAACAAATAATAATAAAAATACAACATACTAAAACCTATGGGGTCACAGTGAAAGCAGTACTAAGACGGAAATTTATAGCTATAAGTGCCTACATCAAAAAAGAAGAAAAACATCAAGTGAATAATGTAATGACATATATTAAAGCACTAGAAAAACAAGAGCAAACCAAACCCGAAATTAGTAGAAGAAACAATAAAGATCAGAGCAGAAATAAATGAAACTGAACGAAAAAACAATACAAAAGATTAAAGAAATGAAAAGTTGATTTTTTGAAAAGATAAATAAAAATGACACACCTGTAGCCAGACTAAGAAAAAAAGAGAGAAGATCCAAATAAACAAACTCAGAGATGAAAAAGGAGACATTACAACTGATACCACAGAAAATCAAAGAATCATTAGTGACTGCTATGAGCAACTGTATACCAATAAATCAGAAAATCTAGAGAAAATGGATAAATTCCTAGACACATACAACCTACCAAGATTGAACAATGAAGGAATCCAAAACCTAAACACACCAGTAACAAGTAACAAGACTGAAGCCATAATAAAAAGTCTCCCAGCAAAGAAAAATCAGTAGCATCTCTATATGCAAACAGTGAACAATCTGAAAAAGAAATTTTAAAATCCCATTTATAATAGCAACAAATAAAATTAACTACCTAGGAATTAAGTTAACCAAAGAAATGAAAGAGCTCTACAATCACAACCATAAAACATTAATGAAAGAAATTGAAGAGGACACAAAAAAATGGGAAGATACAACACATTCATGGATTGCAAGAATCAATATTGTTAAAATGTCCACACTACCTAAGGCAATCTACAGATTTGATACAATCTCTATCAAAATACCAATGACATTCTTTACAGAAATAGAAAAGTAATCCTGACATTTATATGGAAGCACAAAAGACCCAGAACAGTCAAAGCTATTCTGAGCAAAAAGAACAAAACTGGAGGAATCACATTATTTGACTTCAAATTATACTACTATTATAGTAACCCAAACAGCATGGCATAAAATTAGACACATAGACCTATGGAACAGAACAGAGAACCCAGAAACAAATCCACATACCTACAGTGAACTCATTATCGGCAAAGGCGCCAAGAACACACACTGGGGAAAAGACAATCTCTTCAATAAATAGTGCTAGAAAAACTAGACATCCATACACAGAAGAACAAAACTAGACCCCTATCTCTTGCCATATACAAAAATAAATCAAAATGGATTAAAAACTTAAATCTAAGACCTCAAACTATGAAACTAATACAATAAAACATTGGAAAAACTCTCTAAAACATTGGAGTGGGCAAAAATTTCTTGAGTAATACTCCACGAGCACAGACACCCAAAGCAAAATGGACAAATGGGATCATATCAAGTTAAAAAGCTCCTGCACAGCAAAGAAAACAATCAACAACGTGAAGAGACAACTCAAAGAGTGGGAGAAAATATTTGCAAACTACTCATCTGAAAAGGGATTAATAACCAGAATATTCAAGTAGCTCAAATAACTCTTATAATCTTGTAATTCGATTAAAAATGAGCAAAAGATCTGAATAGCCATTTCTCAAAAGAGGATATACAAATGACGAACAGGCTTATGAAAAGGTGCTCAAGGCCAGGCACGGTGGTTCACGCCTATAATCCCAGCATTTTGGGAGGCCAAGCTCGGCAGGAGGATCACTTGATGTCAGGAGTTTGAGACCAGCCTGGCCAATATGGCGAAACCCCATCTCTACTAAAAATACAAAAATTAGCATCGCATGGTGGCAAACACCTATAGTTCCAGCTACTCGGGAGGCTGAGGCACGAGAATCGCTTGAACCCAGGAGCGATTTTTTTTTTTTTTTTGAAACGGAGTCTCACTCTGTTGCCCAGGCTGGAGTGCAGTGGCGTGATCTCGGCTCACTGCAAGCTCTGCCTCCCGGGTTCACGTCATTCTCCTGCCTCAGCCTCCTGAGTAGCTGGGACTACAGGTGCCCGCCACCACGCCCGGCTAATTTTTTGTATTTTAAGTAGAGACGGGGTTTCACCGTGTTAGTCAGGATGGTCTCGATCTCCTGACCTGGTGATCTGCCCGCCTCGGCCTCCCAAAGCGCTGGGATTACAGGCGTGAGCCATCGCGCTCGGCCCCCTGGAGCAATTATTGAACCGCGATTTGGTGAGCTGAGATGGTGCCAAAGTACTCCAGCCTGGGGACAGAAAATCACTGATCATCAGAAAAATGCAAATCAAAATGACAATGAAATATTATCTCACCCAGTTAAAATGGCTTTTAATCAAGACAGGCAGTAACAAATGCTGGCAAAGATGTGGAGAAAAGGGAACCCTTATACACTCTTGGTGGGAATGTAAATTAGTACAACCGCTATGGAAAACAGGTTGGAGGTTCCTCAAAAAAATACTAAAATTAGAGCTACCATATGATCCAAAAATTCCCTGCTGGGTACACGCCCAAAAGAAAGGAAATCAGTATATCAAAACAGTATCTGCACTCCCATGTTTCTCGCAGCACTGTTCACAATAGCCAAGATTTGGAAGCAACCTAAGTATCCATCAACCAATGAATGGATAAAGAAAATGTGGTATATATACAATATGGAGTACTATTCAGCCATAAAAAGAAGAATGAGATTCTGTCATTTGCAACAACATGGATGGAAATGGAGGTCATTATGTTAAGTGAAATAAGCCAGGCATGGAAAGACAAACTTTGAATGTTCTCACTTATTTGTGGGAGCTTATTTGTGGATGGAAATGGAGGTCATTATATTAAGTGAAATAAGCCAGGCATGGAAAGACAAACTTTGAATGTTCTCACTTATTTGTGGGAGCTGAAAATTAAAACAATTGAACTGATGGAGATAGACAGTAGAAGGATGGTTTCCAGAGGCTGGGAAGAGTAGTTGATAGAGAAGTAGAGATAGTGGGTACAAAAAGTAGTTAGAAAGAAGGAATAAGACCTAGTATTTGATAGCACAACATGGTGACTATAGTCAATAGTAATTTAATTGTACATTTAGAAATAAATTTAAAAGTATAATTGGATTGTTTGTAACACAAAGGATAAACATCTGGGGAGATGAATACCCCATTTACCCTGACATGATTATTATGCATTGCATGCCTGTATCAAAGTGTCTCATGTACCCCATAAATATATGCACCTACTACGTGCCCACAAAAATTAAAAATTAAAAAAAGAATCTAATGGAAGAATAAGTGTTAATAAGACAGCTATTTTTTCTATACTTGCTGTCAATTTCAAAAACTTGATGAATATGATATTGAGGTACAGTAACATGCCATAAAAAATAACCAAACCCTTCAAGTCTTTCACTTTAAAATTTATGATTAATATATAATTACCTGAGTTGAAAATGTGGGCAAAACAAATGAATCAAAATGCTGATGAGAATAATCTTTTTTATCCTCAATAATTTATTCCCCACAATAAGTGTTTCCCCCTACAAGTCTAAGTAGGCTGGGCACAGTGGTTCATGCCTATAATCCCAGCACTTAGGAAGGCCACAGTGGGAGGATCACTTGAGTCTAGGTGTTCAAGACTAGCCTAGGCAACATAGCAAGACTCCATCTATACAAAAATAAAAATAAAAAATTAGCTGTATGGTGGCATATGCCTGTAGTCCCAGTTGCTCAGGAGGCTGAGGTGGGAGGATCACTTAAGCCCAGGAGACAGAGGCTACAGTGAGCAACGATTGTGTCACTGCACTCCAGCCAGGGTGACAGAATGAGACAGTCTCAAAAAAGAAAAGAAAGACTAAGAATAAAATTCAGAATAAGCACTTGGTGATTTTGTTTTTCCAGTGTATTTTTCCAGTTTATATTGCTGCTAATGACTTCTAAGCAACACAGTCTGATGGAAAGCTACAACAAATATCCATCATTCATTTCTTCCTTCCTTCTATGACATAGATTCTTATCAAATTATAAACAGACTCTTGGTCAATTTGAGAAACTAAGTCTGACAGCTAACCAAGCACATTTCTCAAAACTGCTGCTCTGGCACTGGTTGTTCCCACCATGCCCAGGGTTCCCTGAGCCAAGCTGCTCCATGTTGCCCACTCACCTGCATGAGTTCATGGCTTTGCAGAAGATCATTCTCTAGCATCTCCTGGGTAAGGCGCCCCATGGTGCTATAGAATTCATCTGCTGTTTCACAACATTCTATCTGCCTAGATAAAGAAAGGACAGAAAATAGAACTTGTTTAGGGCATCCATGCTGTGTAACAGTACACGCTGCAGGTATAAGATATGTTGGACTGGGCATGGTGGCTCATGCCTATAATCCCAGCACTTTGGGAGGCTGGGGTGGGAGGACTGCTTGAGGCCAGGAGCCTCAATGCAGCAAGACCCCATCTCTCCAAATAATTTTAAAAATCAGCTGGGTATCGTGGTGCACACCTGTGGTCCCAGCTACTCAGGAGGCTAAAGCAGGAGGATCACCTGAGCCTCGGAGGCCAAGGCTGCAGTAAACCATGATAGCACCACTGCAATCCAGCCTGGATAACAGAGTGAGACCCTGTCTCAAAAAGGGGGGGGGGGCAGTTGCTTTTGCCGTCAAATAACTCAAGTTATCAATCAACAAATATCAAAATCCTGATATTTGTAAAGCCCACTGTGGATGAAACATTTAAAAATACCAAAAGCAACTTTGAGGTACTCGTTTTGGATAAATCCTGTCATTCCTACTTGGCTCTCCTAGCCTCACAATCCCACCTGTGGCATCTTTATTGCTTCCATGGGACACAATCTACACATAAGAATTCCCACCACTCGTTAGAAAGCATAACCATGAAACTGGGTACTAAAAAACAATTATCTCCTTTAAGGGACTCTGTTGGTCTTAATCTGCAAACAGTGGTATCATTAATATAATAGATTTAAAACCAAACCACAGTAGAATAAAAGATGAAAATTACAAGAACTGTATCTGCATATTTCATCAGTCCATGGGGTGTTTTCACAGGCAGAATTTTCTGAGTTCTTCTCAGGGTGCTGCTGCTAGTTGGAGATTACACCTCTTCTTGCATTCAGTTCTACATGTAAATAAAGAATCTGACAGTCACTTGGCTACCTGTGAGCCAGGTTAGACTTCAATCTTTCTTCTAGAAAGGGGAAAAGAGAAGAGCCCAAAGCAAAGAGTACCAGGTATTTCCATTTTGTTTGTTTATTTATTTATTTATTTTTTATTTATTGTGACAAAGTCTCGCTCTGTTGCCCAGGCTGGAGCACAGTGATGTGATCTTGGCCCGCTGCAACCTCCACCTGTTGGGTTTAAGCAATCCCCCTGCCTCAGCCTCCCAAGTAGTTGAGGCTACAGGCACCCGCCACCACGCTCTGCTGATTTTTTGTATTTTTAGTAGAGATGGGGCTTCACCATGTTGGCCAGGCTGGTCTCAAACTCCTGGCCTCAAGTGATCCACCTGCTTCGGCCTCTCAAAGTGCTGGGATTACAGGCATGAGCCATGGCACCCAGCCTAGGTATTTCCATTTTATATGACAACGTTGTTTGTATTGTAGGATAACTCTAGTTTCCCACCAACCAGAAGACCTACACTTTGATACATACTAATATTGGGGGATTTCTGTAAAGCCATCCAAAATAATATGATTATGGAAAAACCATAGGTTCTGGAGTGTTGTTCTAATCCCATTGCCACAAATGTAAATAAATGAATGGAATAAACTGCTGAAGTATTACTATAAAAGTGTAGAGCAGCTTGTGGGCATGAATGAAAGGTGCTTAAGTTTACCCTGGGAGGTAAGGAAGAGAAATAATGCTTGAGATGAGTTTTGAAAACTGTTTTTCAGGCTGACAAGGAAGAAAAAGCATCCCAAAGACACAGATGCAGGAGATAGCAGGCCTTATCTGGGGAACTGCAAGTAGCTCTGCACAACCAGCGAGACCAGCATGGGGGTAGTGGTTGCAGGACCAGAGGAAGCCAGTGAGAGCTGAGGGAAGACAGCTACTGAGAGCAGAGAGCAAAGGCCTCACCTGCCAGCTGAGCCTCTAAAGAACATGAGTCACGAAAAGGCTTTAAATAGGGAGTGAGGAAACAGCTGTGCCCTTGGCAAGGTCTGCCTGGAGGTGGCACGGCAAGTGTGGATTACCATGAGGAAACCAAGGAGGACACACCACAGTGGGCCAGGCATGGGGTGACAAGAGAGGAAACCAAAACAGCAGGGGCAGAGGAGAAAGGACACATAAAGAGATGCTAGTGATGGTGTGCTGATGGTCTACAATTTACATATTCCCAAGTACCCTTGGGGTGAGCAAAAGGTAGAAATTCCAAGTTGCAGAAGTCAGGTGAAAGGAGAGGTCCTGGATCACCATATATAAGGCACATGTTACTCAGGTGTACATAAACTGGAGATTACCTATATGCTTTTATGGTTTTTCCAACAGGAAGTTTGTGGGGAAGATTACAGGCACTAGAGTCAGAAAGATCCATATTGAAGTCCCAGTTCTGCTATTCACTGGCTGTGTGACTATGAACTAGCTAATTAACCTTCCTGGGGAAATTTTCTTACTGAAAAGACAGGGAGAATAACCCTATCTACTCCACAGGGTTATTGGGAAAACTGAATGAGATGATGTGTTTAAACTGCCTAACACAATGGCAGACACTGCAGGCACTTATGATGTATGTCAATTGCCTTTCCTTTCCCTTAACAAGCTGCATGCTCAAAACATATAGAATTATAATAAGCAAAAACTGAAAGAGTTAAAATTCTATCATTCCGATTCATATATCCTCTAAACTTCAAAAAGACTAGCCATTTATTATCAGTAGATTCACATTATTAAAAGCACAGACTCTAGAGCCAAGAATGCCTGGGTTCAAATTCAGGCCATTCCACTTAGTAATTGCGTGACTTTAGACAATTAACTGAACTTCTCTGTGCCTCAATTCTCACATCTATAAAATGGAGATGACAACAGTGCATACTTCATAGGATGATGAAGAATACATGAGTTTATCCATCCAGAGTAATTAGAACAGCACCTGTTCATTGCAAGTGCTCAATGAATATTGGCTTTTGTTGCAGCTATTATTATTTCAACAGTGTGACATCCCTGGGATGATCTTAGGAATAAATTCTGATCCTACAGATAAATGGATAGAGAGAAGTAAAACCAGGATCACCTCTTTTCTTCCTGCTCCTTCATGAAGAACCAACACAAAGGCAATTATAACTGACTCATCATACAGTAAAGTGCTTTACTATTTTAATGTTATAAACCAGCTATGCAGCAACTGGACTATCACACCCAAAGAAACTATCAAAGCTCAAAGGGCTTACAATGTATAGAGTAAGTTGGAAATACATGGCTGCAGCAAGAGGCAGCTATTGGGAGGTAATGAGAGATAAGTAAATAGCACACCAAATCCCATACAGATGAATTTATTTACCCAGCTGAAAAGCAATGTACAATAAAACCAAAGCAAAGGAGATAGCTAAGTGATGTTTAAAAACACACACAATAATAATTTTTTAAGTCCCTGAATTGATAGTTGGTGGATCTTTTTTTTTTTTTTTTGAGATGGAGTCTCGCTCTGTCATCCAGGCTGGAGTGTAGTGGTGTGATCTTGGCTCACTGCAAGCTCCGTCCCCTGGGTTCATGCCATTCTCCTGCCTCAGCCTCCCAAGTAGCTGGTAATACTAGCACCCGCCACTACGCCGGGCTAATTTTTTGTATATTTAGTAGAGACGGGGTTTCATTGTGTTAGTCAGGATGGTCTCGATCTCCTGACCTCGTGACCCACTCGCCTCAGCCTCCCAAAGTGCTGAGATTATAGGCATGAGCTACTGCGCTCGGCCGATAGTTGGTGGATCTTTCTTTGCAAAATTGTTAAAAATGCCAGAAGTCTCCCAGGAAACAACTTACCATAAATACAAAGGCTAGTTAAAAGGTTTTTGAAACAAAACAGTGCCAGTGATTTACTAGCTTTGCGACACGTTGTCTATGGGAACCCACTCGTCATTTATAGCTCCAGAAGAGAAATGGTAAAAACTTCACTGCTTCTTAAGTTTCATCCTAATGCTTCTTCCATTACCCAAAAGGCACAATATTTATGTAGTAATCATAATATATCAAAGGTGAATGAAAAATACCCTATCTTTTTCAGCCCTGCTACTAGTAAAGAATATAAGCAAAATCTATTTGGTAATATGTTTTGGCAATAACAGATTCCAACAAGAGAATTAATTCTTAATGAAAGGAAAGAAGTTCTATGTGTTCTACCAGGCTAGATACCTTGTTATCTCATTTGATTTTATCACAGCCCTAAAAGGCAGAACAAAATAAAGATTCATCAATAATCCAAATTGTGATGTTAACAAACAAATTCACCTACTCCTAACCAGATCTTTCAGTTTCTCTGCCACCTAAGTTCCTTTCCCTCTTCCCAACTAGTGTCCAAAGAGATGCTGACAAAGAGTGAACCAGCCAGGACACAAGCACTTGAGGAGTGGGAGAATCTACAGGCCTAAAGGCGTCTGCCCCCTTCTCCAAAACAGACTGCATGTGCCAGCAATGAGCCTGCTGAGATTTCAGGAGGCTAAAGCAATTTTAAAAGTTCACAACTTTCTCATTTCACTTAAATATTGATGCTTTACACATCAGAGCACAAAAACTGTTTAAGGCCCTCAACGTCACAGAACAGAGCAGAAGGTAGAAATCACTTACTCTCCTAATTTTGCCCAGATAGCCAGCGACACCCTTAGGATGATTTCTGAACCTTCAAAGAAGACTGAATCCCATATCTTTAAAACGGTCTGATTAGGGAGGCATGTGGCAAAGAGAGTCAGAAACCACTGCATCGTGAAGACATTTGTAAGTGGGGGCTCATATCCACCTGAAATAAAACAAACACATTCAATTCCTTCAGAACTGATGATTGGCAGCATATGCAGATACCCTTTTCTAGTCTTCCATGTCCACTCAAATTTGTTATATTTCCTGACTGATTTCTTCATATTTCTAAATTCTTGTTCTTTCTTTTTCCTGCCATGTTTCTGGAAGAACACAGGTATGCTTAATAAATATGAACTTCAAAAAATATTTACAATACTTCAGAAATCTTAACCTAAAACTTACTTTGGCTCTACCTATTGTAGTGAGCTGAAAATTAAGGAGAAAGTTTTCCTCACCAAAAATAGAAGAAAAAGAAAGGACTTCATCCTCTCAAAAGCAAAAGCCATCAGATTTTCAAAATCATATAATGCCCACTTATATTCAAATGCTGCTGCTTTGATAAGAATAAATTGCTCACTATAAATTATCTATCAACTTCTTAAGTTATACACAGTTCTCAGACCACAGTGGAGTTAAACTAGAAATCATTAACAGAAAGACAGCTGGAAAATCCCAAAATAGAGAATAAACATTACATTTAAAAATATTTCCAACTAAAGATCTGGGGTCCAGCAAATCTTGAAATTTCTGAATTTATTAAAAACATAGTACTCCCTCTTACTTTATGTGATCAGTATGTATTTTTATGAAATATAAATATTTAGATATTTACACTGATTCTCCCTTCAAATTACAGCCAATATGTACAATTATACCTAAGTGTAAACAAAAAGATGCCTGTTTTCCTATATTCATTTTCTTCTTCCTTACCTATGAACAATGGGAGTATCTTTGTTCGGAGACTAGAATCTGAGGTTGTTCCTCACAGCCAAGTGCAAGGTACTTGGGTAAAAACATGTAGCTCACTAAAGTGTGTCTGACTAGGGGACAGGGAAGATTGGCCTATCCGGAAGCATTATAAAATCCACACAGTTATACTGCAGAGACAAGTTAAATGAGATTATTCAAATGGTTTAGAAGGAAATGCCTAGAGACACTCAGGTGTCTCTAGGTCCATGGCCTGCTAGGAACCAGGCCACACAGCAGGAGGTGAGCAGCAAGCAAAACTTCATCTGTATTTACAGCCACTCCCCATTGTTTACCACCTGAGCTCTGCCTCCTGTCAGATCAGCAGCACCATTAGATTCTCATAGGAGCACAAGGCCTATTGTGAACTGTGCACGTGAGGGATCTAGGTTTCGTGCTCCTTATGAGAATCTAATGCCTGATGATCCGTCACTTTCTCCCATCACCCCCAGTTGGGACCATCTCGTTGCAAGAAAACAAGTTCAGGGCTCCCACTGATCCTACATTACAGTGAGTTGTGTAATTACTTCATTATGTATTACAATGTAATAATAATAGAAATAAAGTACACAATAAATGTGCTTGAATCATCCTGAAACCATCCCCCAAGCCCTGGTCTGTGGAAAAACTGTCTTCCCTGAAACCAGTCCCTGGTGCCAAAAAGGTTGGGGACCACTGGTTTGGAGGAAACACAACAAACTCCTGACTATTCTGTACGCACAGCCAGGGAAGTACAAGTAGTAGGTATAATGACAGCGATGAGCTCAGATACTTCCAAAAGCTGGATGATGCCCAATAGATAGCAGCGGCTCTTAGCTACTCTTTCATAATCTCAATGGTTCAGGTAAAACCAGTTTGTACTAAATTGTACCTGTAGCTCAGTTTTAAAGACTCCTACAGGTTTGGTGCCAGCTTAGAGCAGTTTAACTAGATAGTAAGATGTGTACATGGTACTCCATCCAGAGTACCTCATTTCAGTTGTTGATCTGGTACTAGTATTAGGCTCTTGACTGACTTCCTAATTATGACCAGTTAGAGGTTCAACATGTGGCCTTTTGTTATTTTCAGTTTTGTTTTCATTCTCTAAAAATCTATTTCATTACACCAAGCTCTTACAAAAATACCTGGAAATATATATTTCCATTCAATGTTTAGGCTCATTTGTACAGTGGAATCAGAGAAGACAAATATTTCCAGAGTTATAATAGCATTGAAACCTACCTCCACTTTCTTTGTTTGCAGTTCTCTGAAGAGTATCCAGGTGCTGAGATAATTCCGGCAGCTTCATTCTTAAAAGGTCTCTGAAGACAGCCATATCCACAGACAATGCCCGGAGATTATTGACAAAATAGCTTTCGGGAAGTACCTTATCAATAAGGTAAATCATAATCTAAAGAAAAAAAGATAAAGCTTAAGACTGCTTTGTAAAAACTGGGATCCCAACACGTCCTAAAGAGAAAATAAGTATTCAAATAGATAAAATGCTGTTAGCCAAAGCACACTATCCTTAAATGTATCAGTACCAAATGTTCCAGATTTACAAGGCTCTCCTACAGCCTGGCTAGGGAGCATGTGGCATAATCATCTAAGTAACTCAGACCCCAAGTCCGCTGCTGTCTGAAATTTCTAGACAGGTTGCTAGACCTGAGTTCGGCCCATAAGTAGCTGTGATTATGCAACCCTTAGTGTCATTCTGAAAAATGGCAAAGCCCAAGCTTGTGCAGCAGCCAACAGAGCCTCAGTATTGGCTCCTTGATGTCAGCACAGTTTTACAACCTCAATATGAAAACTAAGAGCAGGCCTATCATAAAACACCCCCACTGAAGCAGCTCTCAAGATTTACTCACCATCAACCTGGGCTATTAGAGCAACTTATGTTGGCTCTTTGTCCGCTTCCTGGGAAAATGCAACTATGCTTTGCTTGAACAAATAGTACTTTTCAGAATCTGTATTTCTTTCATAAGGCTGTTATAGAAGTTCTTCAAATTGCTATTTTCATTTTGATTTTTCTACTTGTATTACCTTTCCTAAAATGTCAAGAACCTCTAGAATGACCCAGCTAAATACATATGAGTTCTGTATGTCAATCCCTGTTTCTTTCCCACCAAACTCTTACCAACAAAAATACCTGGAACCATGTATTTCCATTCAATGTTTAGGCTCATTTGTACAGTGGAATCGGAGAAGTCAGATATTTTCAGAGTTATAATAGTATTGAATCACTACCTCTACTTTCTTTCTTTGCAGTTCTCTGAAGAGTATCCAGGTGCTAATTCAGGCGGCTTCATTCTTAAAAGGTCTGGCATGCTATGTACCTGACCCACTCCCTAAAAGACGAGCTCCTTCCCCAAAGCACCAGAAAAACAAAATTAAGAACAAAATCATAACTGGCTCTATATACATAACGGGCTCTATGTTGATGGAAAAGTAGCTATCTCACATTTTGACATTCAGGATACTGTAAAACTCTATTTCCAGCCCCCTGCCCCACAAAAAACAAAAATCTCCCGCCCTGCCAAGGGCCCATTTTCTCCTCCTCCCCAGCTTATAATTTCCACTTTTCAGGGTCACAGTTTTGAATGAGTCAGTAGGGCAGGGGCATGCTCTCGAAGAGGACCCTCTCCTTTGTTGTAAGGTAGCCAGACCCAGAAGGCCTTAGCCTTCTTACATTAGGATAAAATTTACCAGGTAAACGTAACATCATCTTGGAAATAAAAGCTCAGCAACAAGAAAGGAATAAATTCTTTCTTTGCGGGAAGAGGAGGTTCTGGGAGGCAGCAGCTGATGAGGAGAGCAAGTTTCAGCATGGTAGAGCACCCTTGCAGGAACCTAGCACTCTATGGATCAGGATTAGAGGAATTTACAGGATCATGAATGCAGACGTAAAGGACATACACTGACAACTGTTGTATTTTTCATCTAAGGATAAGATATATAGTGCTGAGAAAGATATTTGGTTTTTATTGAGAAATTATGATCCCTCAAAATTACATGAAAGCAAGCAAAAAAAAAAATTCTTCAATTATCATACTAATTCCTGTGACAGTGAAATTCTCTATCTGAAGGCATCTCAATGTCTGATGTGAAGACATAGAGCCAGCTCACTCAAACCACTCACCACTGTATTTCCAAGGTCAAATCTTAGATCAAAAAAAAAAGCCAGGCACGGTGGCTCATGCCTGTAATCCCAGCACTTTGGGAGACTGAGGCAGGAGGATCACCTGAGAAGTCAGGAGTTTGAGACCAGCCTGGCCAACATGGTGAAACCCCATCTCTACTAAAAATACAAAAATTCGCTGGGCGTGGTGGTGTGTACCTATAATTCCAGCTACTCAGGAGGCTGAGGCAGGAGAATTGCTTGAACCTGGAAGGTGGAGGTTGCAGTGAGCCAAGATCATGCCACTGCACTCTAGCCTGGGTGACAGAGCAAGACTCTATCTCAAAAAAAATAAATAAATAAAAAGATTTGGCTAAATAATGGGAGAGCTCTGAATTTTTAACAAAAGATTAAAAATAAATGATTTGCTAAGTAAAAACTTAAGTGCTAAATAGCAGGAAAAATGGTTCACCTATTTCTAATAAACTATGTTTCCCTAGTAATTATGACTTGTAGAGGCCATGCTGGAAAAACAGACATCCAATATTCTCCTCGACATCAGAAGTGTTTCTTCATGAAGCCAACCTTCCTCTGCATATTAAATGTCTAAACACAAGAGCTACACACTCTTGAAGGATGATGACATCATCTCATTGCATGGAGTTCATTTTCATGGGGGCTGAAATATTCAGTTTCTCATCTTTATCTAATCCATATATTTATGTGAGTTTTTAATTTCTAGTTTCTCAAGTATTACTGAGCCCTTTTATAATTTGATTGGCATGTACATTTCCTTCCCTGAACATCTCCATCCAACCCCCTAACTTGATTCACTTATTCGAATTGCTCTAGAGAACAATTCCCATTTTATCGTCATACAATTCCATCTGAAAAAAAGAAAAAACTGATGAAAGCTGATAGACTGAGTAAACAAAACTGCTTCTTAATAAAAAACATCTTAAAGTCATGTATTTGTCACTGCCTTCCTCCCTCTCCTACCCTCACCTTTTTGATGAACAAGTAACTTCAAAGCTGCTTCCTTAAATACATCAATGGAAAAAGTGAGAGGCTGAATACAGATTTAGATCATGTCAAGCTGGATTTATAACTAGTCCACCATCATATGTATAAAACCAAAAGGAACATTTGTTTATTTTTCCACATCACATTAATCAGTGATTGACAGTATCAATAAGGTATTCACCACAGTCAAACACAAGTTGTTGGGAGTGGGGTTGCAGTGGGGGGCGGTTCTTGAACACGAAGACTAAGTATCTATCTCATACATCACAAAGCATTGCAATCAAGAGCAGTTTAAAAGTTCAAATATGAATTAGTAATCCCACATTGCCTTAAGCAAATAGGCATTAGCCTCCACATTTAAAATGCTTCATTTCTCATAAGCATTCTATTTCTGGTGACTCACTGACACACATGCAAACTAATAAGCTTAAATCACTAGTGCCCCATCTCAACATGTTTTTAAAATTTGTTTTAACTAATAAAGGTCCTAGGCATCAAAGATTAAAAGATATTAATATAAGTCAACTCCATAATGCTTCTCCATGCAAACACCTTCCTTAGACACTCACTCTCAGCCCAACTCCTCCATATCTTGCTCCAAATATGAAAGAGTAAAGCAACTCAATAAGGCAATCCAATCAAAATTAAGCATAACTAGTACGGAAGGCAGTTCTAACATGACCCCTGAGTCACACCCTTGTATGAGCCCTTCCCAACTTGACTATGAGCTGAACCTGGTGACTGGCTTCTAAAGAACAGAATATGGAAATATAGAGGGATGTCACTTCTGATGTTTGGCTACAAATCTGTAACTTAAACTCTTTTGCCTTGCTCACTATCTTTTACTCTCTTGTTCACTTTGGGGGTGCCAGCCACTGGGTTGAGAGATGGAGAGGCCACATGGCAAGAAACTATAAAAGGCCTCCAGTCAACAGCCAGCAAGGAACCGGGGCCTCAGTCCAACAGCCTGTGAGGAATTAAATCTTGCCAACAACCACATAAACAAACTTGAAAGCCAATGCCCACCCCCAATTGAGCCTTCAGATGAGATCGCAACACCAACCAACAGCGACAATGATGCGTCCTTGAGGCAGTTAGGCTGTGCCTAGATTTCTGACACAAAGAAACTGTAAGATAATATGTTTGCTGTTTTAAGCAGCTAATTTGTTGAACAGCAATGAATAATTAATACAATTAATATTTAACTTGCTTTAAAAATATGATGTCTTATAAATGAGACTAAACACACAATCATTTGCCTCATAGTTGGCAGCTACATGAATCTGTCACTTGACATGGCTCTAACCTGGAGGAAATGCTATCATAGGTCATTACAAAGGTGTGGCAAACACCTTGGAAAAGGATGAGACATCAAGGAAGAGAGATTATAGTTCCAATTTCTCACTCTCAGAAGAATGTCCATTGCCTTTGTCAGAGCCTGCTACTCACTTTCAGGGCATCCCCTTCATTGCCTTCCATCACTTCCAGAATTAGTGCAGCCAGGATGTTAAAGCCTTGACAGTACCCAACAGTTTTGTTCCATCGGGCATAGGCCAGTAGCACCCGCTTCAACACAACCCTGTCCTGCTCAGCCTCCTGGCCACAGTAAGAACTACAGCCTGTGCGGTGAAGGTCCTAAATGGAAGGGAAACAATATTTTCAAAAATAACTCCTAATATTCTTTCCAAAAAAATACCTTATTTTTTGACTCAATAAACGGAGTCAAATTATCAACATAAATTTTATTTTTCAAAAATGTGTATGTTTTATGCAAATGAGCCAAAATGCATTTTTAGCTTTCTTTTTCATAATATTTTGTAATACGCTGTTTAAGAGAGATTTGCAAGGGGAATTTCAGTCAGGCAAATTTTCAACTTAAAATGTTTCCAGGATTACCACAAAAAGTAGCTCAGAATTAACAATAATTACATTATAATTTCATATAAATTGATAGTTTGTTTTAATAATATTTCTCAGATAAAACAATAGTCATCACAATACATGTATGATTGAAGCTAACATTCTTCCTTTCTACAAATAAAGTATAATATTTAGCTATCAAAACTCTAAATAACATAAAGGAGTGAAATCAAAACAGCAAAAAATGTGATTATAGAGAAAAATCATTCTATTCAAATTATTTTATGAATGTATATAAGAAAGACAGAAATATTTGCTATGCTTTAATGAAGATAATATCTATAATTTAATTACTAAGCAGGAACTACAATTTTCAAGAGCTGAAGTCATTAACTGACACAGCATTCACTTCAATGAGAAAAAAAAAAGATACTCTTAATAAGATGATTGTTACAAAAGGTTCATTGCCTTAATTCACCAGTTAGACAAAAAGGAAATATTTCAAATATGAGATACTTCATCTCTGTAAAACATATTCTAAAATTCCAAATATATAGCTTAAATGTGAATAATGCAAAGGCTTTTTAGTACACAATGTAAAATTGCATAACTTTTTTAGCATTTGTCTGAAACCAAGTTAGAACAGAAAGTAGCTCATTTTAGTTAGTACTTCCTCCTTAAAAAAAATCTCCAAATATGCCAAAACATTAGCCATCTTGAGGTGGCCAAAATTTGGATGAAACAACTTTCCTTTTAAAACCCTAGCTTAGTATCACACTGTAATGTACTCATATAAAATCAAAAACCATGTGCTAGAGCCTTATGTAAGAGGATAATACTGGGATCAAACAGAATCAGTATCCTTGGCTTTTAGCACCAGGCTCTGTTCAACTGTAATAATCCAGGTAAGCAAGCCACAACTGCCTACACAGCTGGCTTGAACCCACAAGTATTTGGTTGGAAGTAGACCCCAGCTGTGAACCTGTCTTTAGAAACTGGCAGTTAAGAAACTATCAAAGACCCTAATAAGAACCAAATGATTCTCATATGAAATACACTTAACCAGCTTTTTCAATCAGTGACTTTTATATAAAAATCCAGTTGGCATCATTGACCCATGACAAAGCATTCTTCCTATAGTGTGAGGAAGATTAATAAGTTGAATATGAATGAAAGCTCATTTGCAATCATTTTCTTCTTACTGGTAACATTTAAATTTATGCAGACAACACATTGTCAAGGTTCTCCATGAAAAAGCTAATGAAATGAGAAGGCAGAAAATATACAGACATTCAAACCAGAAGGTAGAGATCATTTGATCCTCTGTCCAAAAAGCAACTGGCTCTTAGAGTCTTTCTTCTATATTAGGATGACAGGCCAAGTTCAGGGGCATTACCTTGACTATCTGAATTCCCATGGAGTCATCATCAGGATTACTCCTTTCATTGAAAGTGAAGCGCATGGTTTTGTCCCAGTCAATGGCTATACTGTGCAAATAATGATCTGCCAAGGTCAACCAAACCTAAAATATTACATAGACAAAGGAGAATGCCAAAGTAGAACATACAACTTCATCTTTATTAGAAAGTAGTTATTGCATTCAACAAGAAAATGGGAAATGTCCCTAGACCAGCTATCGCTCATAAGTAGAAATCTACAAGAGCCTACTGAAATGTTTGCTGTACTGATTTGCACCATTTAGGGCCTTTCATTTACTCTTTCAATAAATATTTGTTGAGTTCCCACTATGTGTCAAGCAGCAATCCAGGCATTAGGGATACTGTCAGAAAGACAAACCAAGAAGATTTTCAAATCATATTTCTGTTCATTGAATAACCTGTATAATCTCATAAGCTTGTTTTACTTGGCTCTGTATTGCTCTCCATACTTGGGCAAGAGCCATCTGGTCACTCATGGTGAATGAGGCTTTTTTTCACCATGGAGTGGCCTCTGCCTTTAAACCATCCCTCTCACACACATACACAAAACTGACAGATGGGCTTCCATAATGAGTAAGTTTTTAAAAAGAGCCACTGGATATTTTTACCCTTTGATTATCTTATCCAGAAAATCTGTTTCTGAAAGTTATATTTCATAATGTCATTTTTATGACTATTTTGAGGAACCCTCAATTTTCAAATTCTAGAAATACAAAGATTAGGCTTATAAATTAATATCCTAAGTGTGTATTTCAAGTTTTGGTATTTAAACATGATTTAGCAGAAATAAACATTGATTTATATATCCAGCCAGACTTCTCTCCTAACCTCAGAAGCATATATCCAAATGCTCACTTGATACCTTCAAATTAGATATCTAATAGGCATCTCAACCTTAACAGATCCAAAACCAATCACTTATTCCACCACCTACCCTACCTACATGTACAGACACACACACACCTCACCTACTCCTCCCATCTGAGTAAACAGTAATTCTACCTCCCAATCACTCAGGCCAAAATCTTGAAGTCATCTTTGACATCCTTTTTATACCTTATATTCAATCCAATAGGAATTCATGTAAGCTCAGCCTTCAAAATATATCTAGGATTTCCATCTCCACTACCACAACCCTGATGCATCTGTTGCCTGAGCTACTGCAAGTCTCCTACTGGTCTACCTACTTCAGCCCTTGTCTCTCATATTCTCAAGTCAGTACCCAGAGTAGCCCATTCATAATAAAAGTCAGATCATGTCACTCCCCTGCTCAAAATTTCCCAGTGCTTCCTAGCTCACACTGAGCAAAAGCCCAAGACCTATAGTAGCCTACCAGGTTCTCCATGATCTGCCACCCCCTCAACCCACCACATTACCTCTATGACCCCCTCACCTACTGCTTCCCCCTTTGTTCACTGTGCCCCAGCCCCGCCCCACCCCATTTTTGCTTGAATACAACCCAGATGCAAGATGCTCCTGCCTGAGGGCTGAGGGTGCTTGCGCTGGCTGTTCCCTCTGCCTGGAGTATCTCCTCCCAGGTAGTTGCATGGCTGGCTTCTCAACTTCTTCAGGGGCCTACTCGAATGTCACCTTGCTATTTAAAATTCCACCTCCTTACCCCTTTTCTCCTAAACGCTCTTTATTTCTCTCTACACTTTATTTTTATCCATGACACTTATTACCATCTGACATACTTTATATTTTATTCATTGTAAGCTCCATGAGGACAAAAAACTTTGGTCTGTTTTGTTTTTTTCCACTGCTATATCCCTAGAACCTAGAACATTACTTGGCACAGAATAATCAATAAATATTTATTGCATGAATGAATAATCAAGACAGGTTTTCAAGTAACTAAACCTAGAATATATTTTTTGACATTCCAGAGGCTTTAAAGAAGGGCAGTGATGATCCTTCTGTATTCTAGCCCTATGAGTTCTCCTTACCTTTCTCCTCCATTCCTTTGGTATTCCTGTGGATAGCCTGGCAACTGCCTTGAGAGCATCGTACCACTAGGAACAAAGAAGAAATCCCAGGAGGTGATCACAGTGACCTAGATAAGCACTTTGCAATCTCTTTCCCATCTTGACATTCACAGAATGTGTTGAAATTTGCACAGCACAATGGAGTAAACAAGTCAAAGCTTCTTTCAGACAGAAGTGATCAGTCCATGGCTATTACTGTGCCACGTCCCACCCCTTGGGCACCCTTAACACATCTGTGACCCCTTTGCAGTACAAACAAAATGGTTGGGAAGCTCTGGTTAATAAGCCAAAATACATATTATGGGGTTCAGAATAATAGACATTACGGTACAGGTGTGAAATTTATTCATTTTAAAATTTTTCACACATGTACCATTAATAGAAAGTGCAAAATTTGTCATTGCAAATATAAACCCCGGCCACTTGTAGCTCAAAAGCTACTTTACCTGAAATATTTCTGAAGTGACTCGTCTTCACATTCATATCAAAGAATATGTTATTTCCACTTTGAGAATATATCTCATTGTGCCCTGTTGGTACCCCCAAAAGAAGAGTGTTTTCAAAACCAGTTACCTGCTGAAAACCATTTTGACCTAAAGATGGCTCAAGAGTGAATTTCAACTTGGTATCAACTCCTGAAAGAAAAATACATAAATAGATGTTATTTTTGGAGACTATAACAAGTTATATCGAAAATACTAGTAAAAGCTTGATTCTACTGAATCATCACAAATTTTTTTAAAGTGTGTATCTTTACTAAATTTTAGTCAATTTTGCCAAAAGGTAAGCATATTGATTCTTAAAATAGGAAAATACACTACAGCAATAGAATGTGCCTTACTACATATGATGGTGGTTTACATAGATGCCTGGAGTACCACAAAAACAAAAACAAAAACAAAAAATGACACCACAGGCTTGGAGTCACACAGTCCTCCACTCGACTTGGTTCCTAGACTGAAACAATTTATCTAACCTATCTCAGTTTCAATTCCTTTTCTTCTTTTTAAGAGATAGAGTCTCAATATATCACCCAGGCTGAAGTATAGTGGCTATTCACAGGCACAATCATAGCACAATGCAGTCTTGGATTCCTGGGCGTAAGCAATCCTCCCACCTCAGCCTCCCGAATAGCTGGGATTATAGGCACGTGCCACCACGCACAGCTAATTTTTGTATTTTTTGTAGAACAGGGTTTCGTCATGTTGGTCAGGCTGGTCTGAAACTCCTGATCTCAAGTGATCCACCTGCCTCAGCCTCCTAAAGTGCTACGATTACAGACATGAGCCACGGCACCCGGCCCCATTTTTTAAAGGAATTATTGCCCAAAAGTTCAAGGACCAAGAAATGCCAAATACTATCAATAACATTAAGTTTTACAAATTTCAAAAGTCAAATGATGGCATTTTTGTTTCTAAGATTGTTGATTGCAGATTAGGTGTACTAAAAACTTCTCCACAACTTCCACTTCTTAGGGGTTGGTATGAATAGGAGCAATCTTCAGAATTTATGAAATAATAGTAAGTAATCAAGTAGACTGGTCTTTTTAAAAATATATATATACACGGAGTCAAGAAGCTGGAAAGAGATGTATCTGATTTTTGCAAGCCCACGTCAGTATGCAGGTGCTCTTGGAATCCTGGAAGAGCGCTGTAAATGCATGAGTTGGGTCCTAGGTTTCCAAAGTAAGCTGTGGCAGAGAATCCCAGGCATCCAATCAATGCCTTGATATTTCTTTTTAAAGCTTCAGGGCCATAACCATAATCTGCCTGGACAGATAAGTTTTTTTTTTCTCCGAAGGAATATTAAGTACCACATGGATCCGCCTCTCTCTGAGGTGGTTTAAAACGAAGTCCTGCCCAAATGTAGAACGGTGATAACAATGGCCACAGGAGTGTTTCCAGCCCAGCGCACACTTTAAGGCACGCTGAAACAAGTGAGGTTGCTGTCCAGACGCGAGGTGCTGAATGGAGGAGCGTATAATCATGATGTTTGCTTGATAACAAAGACCAGGAAATTCGGTTCCGCTCTGACTTATTCTTGCCGCACTACAAGGATTCTCTGTATGTCTGACCAATATGCTCTTCTGACTTTTCCGGGGCACCTGCTGGGCATCAGGCCGATTGCCTTCTCATAGTGAAATCCAGCAGGGGTTAGTTGGCCAAAACCACAACTATCCTCTCATGATCAAAAATGAGCAAGAGGATTTAACTGAAATTAATTCGCCGCCTGTATGCAAAAGCTTAAACCAGGTCACTTTCACTCCCCTTTTCTTCTAACAGAATACGGGCAGAGAGAAGGTTTATGTTTCATCTGATAATCACAGCTATTCCGGATTCAGAAATACAAAACACTTTTAAAGTGGGAAGGAGATTTAAAAGAAAAAAAAAAGAGGTAAAGGAAGATGGTGAATAAATACTACAGCTTCTGCCAACTAGACACTTCCTAGGGGAGAAAAACAAAGAAACCACGAGGTTGGGAAAGGCAGCGCCGCATCCCACCCTTTGGGACTCTGCAGCTCGATTCTCCTGCAGCTCTACAGCAGGTCCCCAGGGCGCTGGCGCTGGGGGGTGGGGGCCGGGGACCACGAACCCTCCTGGAACGCAGCCGGTGCCACTCCAGGGAACAGGTGAGCGCCAAGCACCAGTGAGAGTACAGCCAACTCCCTCCGTGCCCAGGAGCCCGCGCTAGGGCCAGGCTCTTAAAATCCCGGGGAGGGATGCCGGGTGATGGAGCCGACGCGGAGTTATGCAGCCTGGAGAAGCAGGGATGGGTAAACACAGGCTGACAGCGGGAAGGGCCTTGCCTAGCACGACCAGGCTCGTTCCCGGACCTCACCTATGAAAAGGATCTCCTGCTGCTCCCCACTCGCACTCACAAATTACAGGCTCCAGTTCGAGCTGACCCCGGCACTCACGCTGAAGGGACTCGGGAAAATAACACCCGATTTTGCCTTTGCAGCCACTGTCTTCCCCCTCCGACCTCCAGTGTCAAACCTGTGCCTCTCTCCGCCCCCACACACCTCTCGCAAGGTCTGGCTTCCTGCGAGCCTGGAACACAATAGGTGGTGCGGCCTCTGAGGGCCTGGGCAGCCACCCGCACTTCCCCGCCACGCGGAGAAAGCTGAGCACATAGGCCGCAGGGTGGGGGTCCGCGGGCAGAGGGTGGAAGCAGCGGGTTCTCCGTGCCTGGGGAGGCCGCTGCCCCGCCCAGGCCCCCGTCTGCCCTCTACCCTTCCAGACCGATCGCTCCCTGCAGGTGCCAACGCGGTGCCCAGCACCGGGTGGCACGCGGACTTTCCCCAGAGCTCCCCGGCCTAGACGGAGTCAGGCTAAGGCAGAAGCGCAGGCAGCCCCGGCGCTACTTTCCAGCACCCCATCTGCAGCCCTGGGTCCTCACCCGGCTCCAGGGTGCAGAGCAGCCGGGGCGCGGTCCGGGAAATGCAGCTGCGCTTCTTGAGCACATTGCTCAGGATGGTGCCCACGCCGCCACCCTGCCGCTTCAGGCATCTCCCCCCGCGCCTCAGAGACCCGGTCAGCTTGTCCTGCCGCATCCGAGAGCGCCCCGGGCTCTGGCACGGCCACCGTCCGTCTCGGTCCCCGCTACCCCACTGGCTGAGCGGCTGAGCTCGCGGAGCTGAGTGAGTGTCTGCGGCTGACCGGCCCTTGGGAGCACGGAGCGCACGGCCGGCCGGTGCTGGAGAGTCACAGGGACTTGCGGGGCACCGCGGGAGCCGCCGAGCGCAGGGAAGCCAGCAGGCATCTGCAGTGCGGAGCCTGCAAGGCTGAGGCAGGAGATCGCTCGAGTCGGGGAGGGCGGGAGCTAGCTAGCGAGCGAGCGCGCGGGAGACGGAGGCGGCGTGCCCGCCCCCAATCCCGGCACCGCCGTGCGCAGGCGGGGCCGCCTCAGCTACACCGCGCCCAGAAGCGCCAGAGACAGGGAGCCGGTGGGCGCACTTTCGGGGACCAAAAGCAAAAACAGAGATGTCCGTGCTTCTCCCAAGATCTGGGAGGGAATAGAGGGAGCACCAAGGGGCGCCAGTCTCAGGGGCAGAACACCCATGAGGGCAAGCGTCCTCTCCCACTTCCGAGCAGTCTCAGAAGGGGCCGTGACCCAATCGCAGGCGGCGAGGCACATGCTTCAGCCCGAATTGCGTTGAATTATTTCCTGGCAAATTAGAGAGGCGCGGAGAAAATGAAGGGAAAAAAATGATTATTTCTTTTAGAAAAATGGGCTTCCAGAAAAAAAGTGTTCTCTTTTCAAGCAGTATTAAAAAGTAATGTTCCTCATCTCTCCAGCCAGACTTCAGTAATTCTGAACTATTGCCCATCATTATGGCTTAAAAAAAAAAGTCATTCTCAAACGGCAATATTCACCAATAGAATATTTACCATTAAAATGAATGAAAGAAAGGGTGTGGGGGGGATATAAAGATTTTGTGTTTGCTAATATTTATAAAAAGAAACACTAGATGGATAAACCAAAAACAAATTAGAAAACTTGTATAGGAGAAGGAACATCGTGGAGGAGACAAGAATGGAAAACTGAGTCCTCTCTTGATGTGCCTCCTGTAGTTTTGGCTCTGGAATAACACTATATTAATAATACTAACATTAAATTTTTAAAAAACCAGGATGATGGAGCAGCATGCCTATAGTCCCAGCTACTTGGCAGGCTGAGGTGGGAAAACTGCTTAGCCCCAAGAGTTTGAGGCCAGCTTGGGCAACATAGCGAGACCCCATCTCTTAAAAAGACATAAAAATAAAAATAAATTTTGAAAATACATAAAATAGTCTGGGCATGGTGGCTCACACCTGTAATCCTAGCACTTTGGGAGGTCAAGGCAGGAGGATGTCTTGAAACCAGGAGTTCAAAGCTGCAGCGAGCTATTATTGCACCCCTGCATTCTAGCCTGAGCAACAGACCTAGTCCCTGACTATAAATGAATAAATTATTTTTAAATTGTAAGAGAAAACCCTAACAATTGAAAATTAATGGAAACAAATCAACCTAATGGACTATCCCACTGATAGCATAAGAACACAGAAAAAAATAATTCTCTCTCTTAAGTTGACATAGAACACAATATTATGACTGTACATCAACAGTGGTACATATTCCCAGAGCAAATAAAACTGCAAAGAAATCTTACATTTCATTCAGTAGTATTGTTATTAATAATATTCATATTTCTTAAATTCTTATATCCACTACAGGATAAGGCAAATAAATAATTATGCTAACATCAAATGAAGCCAAGATGTTTTCAGTGTAATAGAAAATATGTGTACAACCAAAGTAATTGTTTTCTTTAAAATATTACAATTATATATTTATATGGGAAACACTAGTATGAACTCATTTTTTTTCTTTTCAAAAAAATACATACATTCATTGAATAGGTTTAGAAGTAAGGACAACTCAGCAGCAATGAATACCCCCAGCACCCAGGTTATGGTCTCTAAAAACCATTCCCCACTCAAAGGAACTAAGGCTCCTTTGAGGAGTGACTGATTCCAGGTTTGGGTCAGAAAAAGTACAAGATGACCCTGAAACATTTTGATGACCTCAAAAAGAAAGGAAATGTTTCACAATTAATGGGGTCAAGTCAAAAGAACACAAGAGTCACATAAATAGGCTCCTTCCTATTGGCCAAAGATGAAACAATTTGAACTTGAAAAACAATGGCTGAGCCTGGACAACATGGCGAACCCCCATCTCTACAAAAAAAAAAAAAAAAAGCTACAAAAATTAGCTGGGCATGATGGCACACACCTGTAGGCCCAGCTACTCAGGAGGCTGAGGTGGGAGGATCACCTGAGGCCAGGGAGGTGAAGGCTGCAATGAGCCATTATCGCACCACTGCACTCCAGCCTGGGTAACAGTGAGACCCTGCCTCAGAAGTAAAAACAAAAACAAAAAGCAATTGCTGGGTCAGGCGCTGTGGCTCAGGTCTGTAATCTCAGTGCTTTGGGAGGCCAAGGTGGGACAATCACTTGAGGCCAGTAGTTCAAGACTAGTCTGGGCAAAATAGCAAGACCCTGTTTCTGCAAAAATAAAATAACTTAGCCAGGTGTGGTAGTGTATGCCTGTAGTCCTAGCTACTTGAGAGGCTGAGGCAGGAGGATCGCTTGAACCCAGGAATTCAAGGTTACAGTGAGCTATGATGGGCCACTGCACTCCAGCCTGGGTGACAGAGCAAGACCCTGTATCAAAAGAAAAAAAAATGGCTGCTATTGATTGAAAAAATATTGAATATTTTTAAATGCCTTCATAAAGATAGCCTAAACAAGCCAGAAAAAGAAGGCATTCCTATGACGCTTCCCAGAATTTGAGGACAATGTCAGAAATGGCGCAACCCTAAGAATGAGCTGTATAAGAATCTATTAAAAATGAGATGAGCCATCTGCAAAAGTAAAGCAGGCTAATAAAGGACACGCAAGCTATTCAGTTGTAGCTGCCTGGCAGAGGTAAAGATGCTTTCAAAAGGGCAGTACTCTTTGAAAAGGCATCACTTTAGAAAATGAAGTCACTGTTTAACCTGGTCATGACTAATTGCTTGGCTTAGATAGATTTCCCAACCTTTTTTTGCAATCTCCGGTACAGAAACTTATCCTCCATCAACCATCAACTTTTTATAGTTTTGGTACATGTTTGTATTCTTCAGCTTTGTATTAATTTTAATAAGACACTCATTGGCTGTTGCAGCCTATCTCAGTTGTACTGAGAACCATAGGAAGAGGTCTGATGCTTCCCTTTGACCAGTTTTTTAGAGGGCACAATATACCCTGGGGCTGAAGATGGTGATGAACACCCAAAGTCAAAGAGAGGGAACTGGCAGGAGAGGGAAAATCCAGGAGGACAAGTTGGTAACTGCATGCACAGTCTCGTCTTCCAGACCTCTCATATGCTCAAACCTTAGAGGGTTTTGTGTTCTATTTTAACAAGAGAGGCTATTTATGCTCGGTTTCCATCACTAGGCAAGCCAAGAGGACAAGCAATCAGCTCTGTTGTACAACACTGTCTCTGGAGTGGAGAGGAGGACGTCCTGCCCCTGGGGCTGTGACATATGCCACTCAGACCATCCAACTCCCTTTGGCTCTGACGTCATGCTCACCAAGCAAACTTTGGATTGTCATTTGATTTCCCATATAGACTCTGCTGCAGCACAGAGAATATATTAACCAGTTAATAGCAGTCAATACCCCTGAGTTCACTCAGCAGTCGGTAACCTGAAGATACCAAATTTCCAGACTGCCAGAGCTGACATCTAGACTCTAGGCTGTCAACTCACCCATGTGTCATGACTGATAAAAAGACCTCTCTTTAGATTCTTCTTTACTTATAATACTTTTCTTACTAGTAGTGACAGAAGCTTGTTTGCTTGCAAAAGGAACATTCAATTTCACCTCTTTTAGATCTATTACGAGGAAAATCTAACTCTGTTTTGAAAATAAAATTTAAGAGTTTCTGCTATGATGGCAATAAACAGCAAAGGAATTAGATAATATTATTTTGTTTACACTGGAGAGGAAAGTCAGGACTGCCAACTTTTATAGCAAACAGATAATTAAATGAGCACTAAAACACAATACTCTAAAAGCAGCGATGGCCCAAGCCTAGTATTATGTTGATTGTGTGACTCACAGCTTTTTATTTCATGTCTGGAATATTGTTTTCCAAACGTGAAAGATGTCACCTAAAGTCAACTTACAGAGAACTCAAGCCAGCATGGACTTTGCCTGAGAATCTCAGGAGCCAGGCCAATTTACCATTATTCTTTACTAATCAAGCTTTACCAATCAAATAATAGTGAATTCACATTTGGGCAAATTATACACTGCCAATCTACAATCGTTATGACTTATGCTGAATTTAGGGGAAGGAAGGCTCAGTGAACACTTCACGTTGGATGAGATAATGTTATTTGGATTGCTAAAGAAAATGAAGGCTTTGAGGAAATGCCCCGAATGTCTCAGAGCTAATAACCTGAGGACATCCCCCACAGATGTGAGCTCCCAGGCTGAAACAAAAAAAGTATGGACCATTCGGCACACCTTGCATCTTCAGGCCTACACGCTGGGAATGAGGTTTCCTTGAGAGCGAACTTTTCCTTTAATGGGAGAAGGGGGAAGAAGTCAGTAAGAAAAGAAAGCCCAACACAAGGAATAAAAACTACGTCCCAAGGGGCTTCCAGAAGGGGAAGTGGGTCTGAGACTTGTGATTTCCTAATGCTATTTTTTTGTTTAACAGTAAAGTCTTAAAATAAAAAGGGCCTACGTGCTTATCTTCAGAGACTGACAATTACCAAGAGAAAAGGCCCTGGAAGCCTGCTATGAGGAGAGAGAGACCACAGGGAGCCAACCTGCTCTGGGGAAGTGGGCCTGGAACTCATCTGTACAGCTGCGGAGTTCCCTGGCAGGTGCTGATGCGCACACAAGCTGAGCGTCAGAGAAGATCTCATCAGACCACCAGATCTAGTGCTGTCTCCCATTGGGCAGGAGATGGGGACATTTTGCACCTGTGATAATAAAAAGAGTGGAGGTCTGGTGGCATAAAAGCCACTCTTCCTCCTCTCTCCTCATCCCACAATTTTTGCACATGTGTGAACAGCTCCTGAATAGTGAAAGTGGCGTCTGCTAACCAGACAAGATCTGTGGCCTTTTCCACAAGAAGTTAACACTTTCCTCAGACCTATTAAAGTAGGGACTTAACAAGTAGTTCCTTTAAGGCCGAGTGCAGTGGCTCACACCTATACTCTCAGCACTTCGGAAGGCTAACCAGCCTGGCCAACATTGTGAAACCCCATCTCTACTAAAAATACAAAAATTAGCTGGGTATGGTGGCGCACACCTGTAATCCCAGCTACTTAGGAGGTTGAGGCAGGAGAATCACTTGAACCTGGGAGGCGGAGCTTGTAGTGAGCTGAGATCATGCCACTGCACTGCAGCCTGGGTGACAGAGTGAGACTCCATTTCAAAAAAAAAACAAATGTAGTTCCTTCAACTCATTATCCAAGACAGAGTCCACACACTATGAGCATCGTACAGTTTCCCCCTCATGACACAGATGAAGGGGCAGGGCAGCAGGAGGAAATTGAGAGGGAGGAAAAAATCTTTACAATTATTTGACAGATCACATTACCTACATGAGACATTTTCTATTTATATGATTTTCTTATCTTAGTCATAAAAATAATTTCTCTAAATACGGGCATCTTTTAAGACAATCAGGTGTAGCTTTTGTATTTTGTTAATTCTTAAGAAAGGACTCTATCAAGCATGGAACCCAGAGGCTTTAAAATTCCAACACCAAATCACACTCAGAATGTCATACGGAAATGTACTTAAACATCTGCTGCCAGATCCATGTAACCTCAGATGCATAACTAACCAAAGATTTTAGATATCATCATATTCTTCTTCTTGTCCTGGTATTTCCTGTTAAGTATTTTCTTGCTTCAAAATGACCAAAACTGACTCACTACTATTTGAGCTAGATTGATATTGACCATATAAAGACACCTTTATATTTCTTTTATTCATTCACTTATTCATGAAAAAAATCATTAATCAGATGCTGTGGGAAAGGCACTGTACTAAGAACTATGAAAGAGAAAATTATGAACACAGTACGTACTCTACCCTCAAAGAGTTTACAGTTGGCCAGGCGCAGTGGCTCACGCCTGTAATCCCAGCACTTTGGGAGGCCAAGGCGGGCAGATCACGAGGTCAGGAGATCAAGATCATCCTGGCCAACATGGTGAAACCCCGTCTCTACTAAAAATACAAATATTGGCTGGGCGTGGTGGCACATGCCTGTAACCCCAGCTACTTGGGAGGCTGAGGCAGGAGAATCGCTTGAACCAGGGAGGCAGAGGTTGCAGTGAGGCAGGATTGCGCCACTGCATTCCTGCATTCCAGCATTCCAGCCTGGCGACAGCGCGAGACTCTGTCTAAAAAAAAAAAAGGGTTTCCAGTTTACTGAGTGAGTAGTGACAAGGACACAAGGATTGTGTGAAAGGTCCTTTAAAATAGTATGTGAATAATTGGAGAGATACCATTCTTGCTACATTTTAAGTATTATATATGTTGCAGTGTTTTCCCAGAGCTCCATTTCATTGAGCTATTAAATTTCACCTGAAAACAGGCCAAGGACAAAGCTCACGTATGCTCTTCTTACAGTTGTGGTATTCAGCTCTTTAGTTCCACATCAGGAATAGAACTGGAAGACTCGGGAGGAGAAGCCAAGATGGCCGAATAGGAACAGCTCCGGTCTACAGCTCCCAGCGTGAGCGACGCAGAAGACGGGTGATTTCTGCATTTCCATCTGAGGTACCGTGTTCATCTCACTAGGGAGTGCCAGACAGTGGGCACAGGTCAGTGGGCGAGTGCACTGTGCGCCAGCCGAAGCAGGGGCGAGGCATTGCCTCACTCGGGAAGCGCAAGGGGTCAGGGAGTTCCCTTTCCAGGGGTGACAGACGGCACCTGGAAAATCGGGCCACTCCCACCCGAATACTGTGCTTTTCCGACGGGCTTAGGAAACAGTGCCCCAGGAGAGTATAGCTCGCACCTGGCTCAGAGGGTCCTACGCCCACGGAGTCTCGCTGATTGCTAGCACAGCAGTCTGAGATCAAACAGCAAGTCGGCAGCGAGGCTAGGGGAGGGGCGCCTGCCATTGCCCAGGCTCACTTAGGTAAACAAAGCAGCCTGGAAGCTTGAACTGGGTGGAGCCCACCACAGCTCAAGGAGGCCTGCCTGCCTCTGTAGGCTCCACCTCTGGGACCAGGGCACAGACAAACAAAAAGACAGCAGTAACCTCTGCAGACTTAAATGTCCCTGTCTGACAGCTTTGAGGAGAGCAGTGGTTCTCCCAGCACGCAGCTGGAGATCTGAGAACGGGCAGACTGCCTCCTCAAGTGGGTCCCTGACCCCTGACCCCCGAGCAGCCTAACTGGGAGGCACCCCCCAGCAGGGGCAGACTGACACCTCACATGGCCGGCCAGGTACTCCAACAGACCTGCAGCTGAAGGTCCTGTCTGTTAGAAGGAAAACTAACAGAAAGGACATCCACACCAAAAACCCATCTGTACATCACCATCATCAAAGACCAAAAGTAGATAAAACCACAAAGATGGGGAAAAAACTGAGCAGAAAAACTGGAAACTCTAAAAAGCAGAGTGCCTCTCCTCCTCCAAAGGAACGCAGTTCCTCACCAGCAACGGAACAAAGCTGGACGGAGAATGACTTTGACGAGCTGAGAGAAGAAGGCTTCAGACGATCAAATTACTCCGAGCTACGGGAGGATATTCAAACCAAAGGCAAAGAAGTTGAAAACTTTGAAAAAAATTTAGAAGAATGTATAACTAGAATAACCAATACAGAGAAGTGCTTAAAGGAGCTGATGGAGCTGAAAACCAAGGCTCGAGAACTACGTGAAGAATGCACAAGCCTCAGGAGCCAATGCGATCAAATGGAAGAAAGGGTGTCAGCCCTGGAAGATGAAATGAATGAAATGAAGCAAGAAGGGAAGTTTAGAGAAAAAAGAATAAAAAGAAACGAGAAAACCCTCCAAGAAATGTGGGACTATGTGAAAAGACCAAATCTACGTCTGATTGGTGTACCTGAAAGTGATGGGGAGAATGGAACCAAGTTGGAAAACACTCTGCAGGATATTATACAGGAGAACTTCCCCAATCTAGCAAGGCAGGCCAACATTCAGATTCAGGAAATACAGAGAATGCCACAAAGATACTCCTCGAGAAGAGCAACTCCAAGACACATAATTGTCAGATTCACCAAAGTTGAAATGAAGGAAAAAATGTTAAGGGCAGCCAGAGAGAAAGGTCGGGTTACCATCAAAGAGAAGCCCATCAGACTAACAGCGGATCTCTCGGCAGAAACCCTACAAGCCAGAAGAGAGTGGGGACCAATATTCAACATTCTTAAAGAAAAGAATTTTCAACCCAGAATTTCATATCCAGCCAAACTAAGCTTCATAAGTGAAGGAGAAATAAAATACTTTACAGACAAGCAAATGCTGAGACATTTTGTCACCACCAGGCCTGCCCTAAAAGAGCTCCTGAAGGAAGCACTAAACATGGAAAGTCACAACCGGTACCAGCCACTGCAAAATCATGCCAAAATGTAAAGACCATCGAGACTAGGAAGAGACTGCATCAACTAACGAGCAAAATAACCAGCTAACATCATAATGATAGGATCAAATTCACACATAACAATATTAACTTTAAATGTAAATGGACTAAATGCTCCAATTAAAAGACACAGACTGGCAAATTGGATAAAGACTCAAGACCCATCAGTGTGCTGTATTCAGGAAACCCATCTCACGTGCAGAGACACAGATAGGCTCAAAATAAAAGGATGGAGGAAGATCTACCAAGCAAATGGAAAACAAAAAAAGGCAGGGGTTGCAATCCTAGTCTCTGATAAAACAGACTTTAAACCAACAAAGATCAAAAGAGACAAAGAAGGCCATTACATAATGGTAAAGGGATTAATTCAACAAGAAGAGCTAACTATCCTAAATATATATGCACCCAATATAGGAGCACCCAGATTCATAAAGCAAGTCCTGAGTGACCTACAAAGAGACTTAGACTCCCACACATTAATAATGGGAGACTTTAACACCCCACTGTCAACATTAGACAGATCAACGAGACAGAAAGTCAACAAGGATACCCAGGAATTGAACTCAGCTCTGCACCAAGCGGACCTAATAGACATCTACAGAACTCTCCACCCCAAATCAACAGAATATACATTTTTTTCAGCACCACACCACACCTATTCCAAAATTGACCACATACTTGGAAGTAAAGCTCTCCTCAATAAATGTAAAAGAACAGAAATTATAACAAACTATCTCTCAGATCACAGTGCAATCAAGCTAGAACTCAGGATTAAGAATCTCACTCAAAACCACTCAACCACGTGGAAACTGAACAACCTGCTCCTGAATGACTACTGGGTACATAACCAAATGAAGGCAGAAATAAAGATGTTCTTTGAAACCAACGAGAACCAAGACACAACATACCAGAATCTCTGGGATGCATTCAAAGCAGTGTGTACAGGGAAATTTATAGCACTAAATGCCCACAAGAGAAAGCAGGAAAGATCCAAAATTGACACCCTAACATCACAATTAAAAGAACTAGAAAAGCAAGAGCAAACACATTCAAAAGCTAGCAGAAGGCAAGAAATAACTAAAATCAGAGCAGAACTGAAGGAAATAGAGACACAAAAAACCCTTCAAAAAATTAATGAATCCAGGAGCTGGTTTTTTGAAAGGATCAACAAAATTGATAGACCGCTAGCAAGATTAATAAAGAAAAAAAGAGAGAAGAGTCAAATAGATGCAACAAAAAATGATAAAGGGGATATCACCACCGATCCCACAGAAATACAAACTACCATCAGAGAACACTACAAACACCTCTACGCAAATAAACTAGAAAATCTAGAAGAAATGGATAAATTCCTCAACACATACACTCTCCCAAGACTAAACCAGGAAGAAGTTGAATCTCTGAATAGACCAATAACAGGAGCTGAAATTGTGGCAATAATCAATAGCTTACCAACCAAAGAGTCCAGGATCAGATGGATTCACAGCCGAATTCTACCAGAGGTACAAGGAGGAGCTGGTACCGTTCCTTCTGAAACTATTCCAATCAATAGAAAAAGAGGGAATCCTCCCTAACTCATTGTATGAGGCCAGCATCATCCTGATACCAAAGCCTGGCAGAGACACAACAAAAAAAGAGAATTTTAGACCAATATCCTTGATGAACATTGATGCAAAAATCCTCAATAAAATACTGGCAAACAGAATCCAACAGCACATCAAAAAGCTTATCCACCATGATCAAGTGGGCTTCATCCCTGGGATGCAAGGCTGGTTCAATATACGCAAATCAATAAATGTAATCTAGCATATAAACAGAACCAAAGACAAAAACCACATGATTATCTCAATAGATGCAGAAAAGGCCTTTGACAAAATTCAACAACGCTTCATGCTAAAAACTCTCAATCAATTAGGTATTGATGGGACGTATCTCGAAATAATAAGAGCTATCTATGACAAACCCACAGCCAATATCATACTGAATGGGCAAAAACTGGAAGCATTCCCTTTGAAAACTGGCACAAGACAGGGATGCCCTCTCTCACCACTTCTATTCAACATAGTGTTGGAAGTTCTGGCCAGGGCAATTAGGCAGGAGAAGGAAATCAAGGGTATTCAATTAGGAAAAGAGGAAGTCAAATTGTCCCTGTTTGCAGATGACATGATTGTATATCTAGAAAACCCCATTGTCTCAGCCCAAAATCTCCTTAAGCTGATAAGCAACTTCAGCAAAGTCTCAGGATACAAAATCAATGTACAAAATTCACAAGCATTCTTATACATCAATAACAGACAAACAGAGAGCCAAATCATGAGTGAACTCCCATTCACAATTGCTTCAAAGAGAATCAAATACCTAGGAATCCAACTTACAAGGGATGTGAAGGACCTCTTCAAGGAGAACTACAAACCACTGCTCAAGGAAATAAAAGAGGATACAAACAAATGGAAGAACATTCCATGCTCATGGGTAGGAAGAATCAATATCGTGAAAATGGCCATCCTTCCTAAGGTAATTTACAGATTCAATGCCATCCCCATCAAGCTACCAATGACTTTCTTCACAGAATTGGAAAAAACTACTTTAAAGTTCATATGGAACCAAAAAAGAGCCCTCATCGCCAAGTCAATCCTAAGCCAAAAGAACAAAGCTGGAGGCATCACACTACCTGACTTCAAACTATACTACAAGGCTACAGTAACCAAAACAGCATGGTACTGGTACCAAAACAGAGATATAGATCAATGGAACAGAACAGAGCCATCAGAAATAACGCCACATATCTACAACTATCTGATCTTCGACAAACCTGAGAAAAACAAGCAATGGGGAAAGGATTCCCTATTTAATAAATGGTGCTGGGAAAACTGGCTAGCCATATGTAGAAAGCTGAAACTGGATCCCTTCCTTACACCTTATACAAAAATCAATTCAAGATGGATTAAAGACTTAAATGTTAGACCAGAAACCATAAAAACCGTAGAAGAAAACCTAGGCATTACCATTCAGGACATAGGCATGGGTAAGGACTTCATGTCTAAAACACCAAAAGCAATGGCAACAAAAGTCAAAATTGACAAATGGGATCTAAATAAACTAAAGAGCTTCTGCACAGCAAAGGAAACTACCATCAGAGTGAACAGGCAACCTACAAAATGGGAGAAAATTTTCTCAACCTACTCATCTGACAAAGGGCTAATATCCAGAATCTACAATGAACTCAAACAAATTTACAAGAAAAAAACAAACAACTCCATCAAAAAGTGGGCAAAGGACATGAACAGACACTTCTCAAAAGAAGACATTTATGCAGCCAAAAAACACATGAAAAAATGCTCACCATCACTGGCCATCAGAGAAATGCAAATCAAAACCACAATGAGATACCATCTCACACCAGTTAGAATGGCAATCATTAAAAAGTCAGGAAACAACAGGTGCTGGAGAGGATGTGGAGAAATAGGAACACTTTTACACTGTTGGTGGGACTGTAAACTAGTTCAACCCTTGTGGAAGTCAGTGTGGCGATTCCTCAGGGATCTAGAACTAGAAATTCCATTCGACCCAGCCATCCCATTACTGGGTATATACCCAAAGGACTATAAATCATGCTGCTATAAAGACACATGCACACGTATGTTTACTGCAGCATTATTCACAATAGCAAAGACTTGGAACCAACCCAAATGTCCAAAAATGATAGACTGGATTAAGAAAATGTGGCACATATACACCATGGAATACTATGCAGCCATAAAAAATGATGAGTTCATGTCCTTTGTAGGGACATGGATGAAATTGGAAATCATCATTCTCAGTAAACTATCGCAAGAACAAAAAACCAAACACCGCATATTCTCACTCATAGGTGGGAACTGAACAATGAGAACACATGGACACAGGAAGGGGAACATCACACTTCGGGGACTGTTGTGGGGTGGGGGGAGGGGGGAGGGATAGCATTGGGAGATATACCTAATGCTAGATGACGAGTTAGTGGGTGCAGCGCACCAGCATGGCACATGTATACATATGTAACTTACCTGCACATTGTGCACATGTACCATAAAACCTAAAGTATAATAATAATAATAATCATAATAAAAAAATTAAAAAAATTTAAAAAACAAAACAAAAAAACAAACAACAAAAAAAGAACTGGAAGACTCACACTCATCACTGCAGAAGATGAAATAACTGTTTAACCTGGTCATGATGAACCGTTTAGCTGGGATTCCCCAACCTTACACCAAGCCATTCTAAGATTTTTTTTTTTTTTTTGATAGAGTCTCGCTCTGTTGCTCAGGCTGGAGTACAGTGGAGGGATGTCGGCTCACTGCAACCTCCACTTCCTGGGTTCAAGTAATTCTTGTGCCTTGCCCTCTTGTGTAGCTGGGATTACAGGTGCACGCCACCATGCCTGGCTAATTTTTGTATTTTTAGTAGAGATGGGGTTTCACCATGTTAGCCAGGCTGGTCTCGAACTCTTGACCTCAAATGATGTGCCTGCCTTGGCCTCCCAAAGTGCTGGGATTACAGGCATGAGCCATGTGCCAGGCCCAAAGATTCTTTTGACCCTGTTGAGGAGAGGTATGAAAGGAGAGGTTTCTCATATCTATTGAGGTAGATTTAACTTAGAAATGTGTCCCTAGACAGGAGAAGGATGATGTGTTTGAATGTAATATGCTTAATTTTGGTGATGAGAAGAGAGAAGTACCAGGAAGAGGAGAGAGATTAGAATCAACAGTAATGTTGGTTTGGCAGGTCTGGAAGCCTTCGCTCTCCAGGTCGAGTTCATTCAGAAGAAACAATGTAGAACGTGTGGGCCAATGAGGAGACGTGTGAAGGGACACAGGTCAGGTGATGACCTGACCCATCACCCCTGGTGAGACCCTCCAGGAGGCAACGCGGCAGACAAAGGTTAGAATTCTGATGCCAGTACTTGCTTCCTCTATGTCCTTGAGCAAGTTACTTAATGTCTGGGTTTCAGTTTCTTCATCTTTAGAGTAATGATATTTGAGTTACGGTGAGAATTAAATGACATAATGAAAGTCATGGCATAAAGCAGGCGCTCAATACTGTCCTTTGATTAGGGCTTGTTGTTGCTGTACTAGAGGCTAAAATGGCGCTATGAGCAGTCATCCCAGAGATCTAGCCATCACAGGACCCAGACTCTGACCCACAGGGTGAGTCTGACTGGCCAGGATACCCCACTGAGGTCCTTGCCGCATACTCCTCTGGTGCCCTCACTCACTTGGTAGAAACTGTGAAATTAGTTTTGTGTTTGCTCCAAAGGACTAAGTTAGAACTGCTAAGTGGGAGCTGTGGTGAGGCAGATGTCAGCAAAATTTCAGAATGCTCTGTTGGGCATGGTGGCTCACACCTCTAGTCCCAGCTACTCGGGGGGCTGAGGCAGGAGGATCACTTGAGAGCCTACGGTTTCAAGGCTGCATTGTGCCCTGATCACACTACTGTACTCCAGCCTGGGTGACAGAGCAACACCCTGATAGAAGGAAGAAAAGCAAGAAAGAAGAAAGGAAGGAAGGAAGGAAGGAAGGAAGGAAGGAAGGAAGGAAGGAAGGAAGGAAGGAAGGCAGGCAGGGAGGGAGGGAGGCAGGGAGGGAGGGAGGGAGGGAGGGAGGGAGGGAGGGAGGGAGGGAGGGAAGAAAAGAAAAAAGAGAGAAGAGAAAGAAAGAGAAAAGAAAAGAACAAAAGAATGCTGTGACTGTAATATAACATCCAGCTTCAGGAGATCATAAATGTCCTCTCCTTTGGAGTTCTCAGGCAAAGGCTGCAAGCCCAGCAGTCGGGGATGCTGTGAAAGGACATTTAAAATGAGGTGAGGCCAGACTAGCAATACCAGTAGAGCAGCTTCCAACCCTAGAATTCTCTGAGACCAATTTAACTGATATTCAGACAGTCTTATTACTCTATTAGAATTCCTCAATCCAATATAAATGTTGGCCAACAGCAATGCTTGGACAATACAGTTTGAGTTGCTGTGTTTTCAGATACACTGAAATTTAAACAAAGAAATCCTTTTGGTGTCAGTCCTCATTAAGAATAGTTCTACAAGGTATTACACTCTCTTGACTTAAAAAGAGTATTCTGGGCCCGGATGCCAGGGCTCATGCCTGTAATCCCAGCACTTTGGGAGGCCAAGGCAGGCAGATCACCTGAGGTCAGGAATTCAAGACCAGCCTGGCCAACATGGTGAAACCCCATCTCTACTAAAAATACAAAAATTAGCCAGGCGCAGTGGTGCATGCCTATAATCCCTACTACTTGGGAGGCTGAGGCACAGGAATCACTTGAACCCGGGAGATGGAGGTTGCAGTGAGCCAAGATCGCACCACTGCACTCCAGCCTGGGCAACAGAGCGAGACTCCATCTCAAAAAAAAAAAAAAAAAAAAAAGTATTCTGAACAAATCAAATTTTCATGTATTTATTAAGAACCTTAGCCTGAGCAACATGACAAAACGCTGTCTCTACAAACACTACCAAAAAACTTGGCCAGGCATGGTGGCACATGGCTATAGTACCAGCTCCTTGGGAGGATCACCTGAGCCCAGGAGGTCAACGTTGCAGTGAGCCATAATCACATCACCATACTGCCAGCCTTGGTGACAAAGTAAGACTCCGTCTCAAAAAAGAAAAAAAAAAAGAATCTTACATTATCTTTACATCGTTATTCTCATTGTTTAAGAGTCCAGGACAAGTATTAGAAGTTCACGTAATTAAGCTGAACCCAAGTCATCATCTGAAATATGAAAGTTTAAAAAAATATATTTATGCATGATTGTATATGTGCATATAAAACTAAATGCCTTATGAGTTTTTTCATGAATTTATTTCCTTGTGATTTCTCTATGGATATATTCGTTATATTCCAATTCAATGAGGTGCTGCTACAGTAGTCTTACTTTGCAATAAAGTTAAAGTTTAATTTTAAAAATGAAAGTAGAGACTCAGGATTCTTCATAGAACCTCCTTTTGAAAACGTCTTTTTTAATAGCTAAACTTCATAATTCCTGCTTCCACATTTGCTTTTCTATTATTGCTTTTTCTAGAAACACCATAAAGTAGCTGGGAATTTTATTTCTTAAAATAAAACGTATTTTCAAGGCAGTTCAGAGAACCAGAAAGAAAAAAATGTGAGCCAAAAAGTCATACTAAGCAGGTTAACTCCCACGAGTAAAATTAAGACCTGTGTAAAGAGAATTGGCATTGTATTTCAAAAGTCAATATTAAACAATTGACTCAAAAGAAACATTTAACAGAATTATCAAATGTTTTCCGTTACTATGTTCTAGAGATAAAGGTTAACAGAACATTCAGCTGTGGTTGAATTACAGAGGAGTGAATGTAAAGGGATTTCAAATCACATCAGCATTCTACATGAAAAGGAACGTACATGTGTCCTGAATTATACAGGTGACAGATATTTGGGGATAAGAGGAATTTAATGGTATGTCAGTCACTATAGGCCTCAGCATTTCAAAAGGTAGCATATCTGGTGATTTACTTTCACTTTTATCTTTACCATCATAAATATATAAGAATCCACCAGTAATAGTGGGCCCTGGTAATGGTCAAATTTATGTCTTGTTTTTGAAAGTCAATCTCAAGTTTTGGTAGTAGAGAAAAACTCCTAAGGAAGCAGACAGCTCTTAATAAATATACTTTCTATGTTCTCCTTCTCTTTTAGAAACAGTAAAAGCGTGGCCTATTATACTCTTGTACTTAATATAGCAGTGCCAGCACCGTTAATTACCACTGTCTTTAGTCCATGCTTACAACAGACTGTCACTTGGCAGTGCATCAGTATGGCCCAGTGCCAGCATCAATCAGATATGCAAGCTCCTCAGGAGGACAGATTCTATCTTTTTAAAAAATTACTTCTAGTTTCACTAGATTTTAAACCTTCCTGATACTTGAAAACTAAGTACCCATGGTGTATTTTTTAAACATTCAAAGTAGTTTTTTAGCACATGACCTGATACAAACTAGGCTCTCAGTAAATTTTTTTTTAATTTTATCTATGGCACATGAAGAATATCAGATTGGGATCCTGCTGATCTGACATTTAGAAATGGTACCTTCCTGGCCAGGCATGGTGGCTCATACCTGTAATCTCAGTACTTCGGGAGGCTGAGGCAGGTAGATCACTTGAGACCAAGAGTTTAAGACCAGCCTAGCCAACATGGCACAGCCCCATCTCTACTAGAAATACAAAAGTTAGCCAGACGTGGTGGCACTCGCCTGTAATCCCAGGTACTCAGGTGGCTGAGGCACGACAATCACTTGACCCCGGGAAGTGGAGTTTGCAGTGGACCAAAATCACACCACCTCACTCCAGCCTGGGTGACAGAGCCAGACCCTATCTCAAAAACAAATGTACCTTCCTTAACACCTGTATTCCAAATGGTACACTTCTCCACACTCCCACACCTGATTCATCCGCACCCTTGTATTATTCATAGGGAGTCTCTTTCCTCTCAATACATCATAAACTCCTGTGAACACAGGAACTAAGTCTTACTCATTGTTGTATCTCTCTCCTCCCCTGCCTGCAGCTAGCATGGGGCTCCATACACGTTTGACAGTCAGCATGAACTTTAAAAAGACAGAAAATCATGAGCTCATCATGTCAAGAAGGAAGCCATACCACCCCACTCATTAGAAAAGGACTTTTTAATCCAACTACAAGAGAAATTAGCAGATGTATTTACAAATGGTTATTTTGACTAAGATTTACACCACGTAATAAAAAATTCAAACACTACTCTTAGTCTCCCTGACAAGTTTCCAAAATATGTGATGCTCAAATGTCACATGTTTGCTCTACTCATCAGGTGAAAATGCTCTTGAAATTCTAGATATAATGGCAGTCAGCATAGAATAGTAGCTAAAATGTACAGCTGCCTGGGTTTGAAACCTGGCTCCCACAGTCAGTGGCTATGTAAACTTGGGTTAAGTTCATTGTCTCAGTTTGCTCATCCAGAAAATGGGACAGCAAAAGTGCCTACTTCATAGGGGTTTTCTTTTGTTGTTGTTGTTGTTGTTGTTGTTGTTGTTGTTATGGACTCTTGCTCTGTCGCCCAGGCTGGAGTGCAGTGGCGCAATCTCGGCTCACTGCAACCTCCACCTCCCAGGTTCAAGCAATTCTCCTGCCTCACCCTCCCGAGTAGCTGGGACTACATGCGTGCACCACCACACCCGGCTAATTTTTGTATTTTTAGTAGAGACGGGGTTTCACCATGTTGGCCAGGCTAGTCTCAAACTCCTGGGCTCAAGTGAGCTGCCCACCTTGGCCTCCCAAAGTGCTGGGATTACAGGCTTGAACCACCATGTCCAACCCTACAATATTTTTAAGGACATTTAAACCTACTTTACAACATTTGTCATAGATTACCCACAATGCTGCCAGGTCACCCAAGCTTCTTTGCTCTTTAGTTTTGTTACCACCCAATTTGACCTAGAAATTTAATGCAAGATCACTCCAGGAAGCCCATAAAAAGAACGTTTGTTTAAATTGACAAATTGTTCCAATTTTTCAGCATCTTGATTTTTTTTAACATGTTACTTGAGAAGAATGAGCTACAATGCAGAGAAGCCAACCCTTTCCTGCTCTTCATAAATTAATAAAGCCCCAGAATTAATTACTCAGTAGCCATTGGCTTTGCAAGATCACTGCAAGCAAAAAAAAAAAAAAATCAATCTTTCACAGCAGAGTTTAAGTGAGCAATTTTCTTCTCAATTGTTCTATTCCTCCAACATCATAGCTTTTTAAATAATGCATGCAATTTTCTAAAATTTGGTTCAACCATTTTTTTTAAAGTTTACCAACTGCAGTCCATCATTTATGAAAAAGGTCTGGTCTTGAATACATTTTCATTATTTGCAATATAAATAGGTTTTACAACGTATTCTACATTCCTACACGTATTAACACCAATTCTTCCAGTTGTGGCTTACAAATATATCGTGGGAGGAGAAATAGTTTGTCCAAAAACAATTATTTTTTTAAGTTTGTTGATTTACCAGGACTATATTTTCTAACGGAGATGCGCAAATATAGGAGGAGAATTAACAATAATAACAACCACTGCCATATACCAATTGTTTGCTGTTGATCAGACACTGGGCAGGATGCTTTAATTATTTTATCTTGTTTAGCCCAACAAAGTATATATTATTACCCAAGAAACAAGAAGTAAAAGGGGAGTGTATGCATGTATCAATAGGGTAATTTTTTCCTAGGCATAGGAAAAAAACAACTAAAGGAAAATATAGTCATATAAATATAAGTAGATAATTCTGGGTAGTAAGAATATTGGAAATTATTATATTTTTCCTTGCACTTTTCTAATTATTTTATTCTGGAAGGAAAGAAAAAAGAATGAACAAATGAATGAACAAACTGACCAGAAGGTTAAATAACTTTCCCAAGGTCATGCAATTACTAAGTGGTGAAGTTGAGATTTGAACCCAGGTCTGTCTCACTTGAAAGCCATACTCTATCTACTAAGTCAATAAAATATAATCAGGTATTTTGCATCTTAGCAGGATCAAAACATTTTGGAAGTTCTGAAAGTAGACTTGTTCACAGCCCCCATTTAAGTTACCAACTGAACGAAATGTCCATCATTTCCAAAAACTCTTCTTCCATTATTTAACTACTAGTCCAAACAAGGTACTGGTAGAAATATCAAAGAAGCAGCAACAACAAGGTCAGCCTAGCACTGCCAGTTAACAAAAAAATCTCATGATAACAGAACAAGTGAAGTTCTCAGGTAAGGGCTACAAATACTGGCACTATCTTATACAATGCCATGGCTGGACATACAGGAGTCAATTAGGGTACACAGTGGGATGGGGCTTGATGAGCACCTCACAGAGCACTCCTTTCTGCATCAACCCACCCTGTAACTCATCCGGGAGAAATCTGAGCCCCTGTAGTTTCCTTAGAAACTGCAGACATGATTTGTCCCGAAAATTAATTTGCCAAATGTGAGAAAGGAAACAGGAAGCTGATTAGTTAGCTGAAAAAGCAATAAACTGAAGACCCTCTCCATAGAGAGAAAATGTTCAATGATGCAGACTCAGTATAATCAGCCTTGAATAATTTCTGTGCCATTGTTGTGTTCCCTCCCATGCAGGGAACAGCTGTCATAATCACTATCTGTGTTAAAGTAACTTTTGAGATGATTCGAACAAAATTGTCCAAAGACTTTTTAAAAATTCTTTAAAAATCTTGCACTATATTACACTTACTCATTAAATCTCATAAAAATCTCATTAACTACTTACTGATGTTGACATTTTGATAGAGTGAGTCAACATTTCAGATGTTCCCTTGCCATATGTCTAAGACTTGCATTACAAAATTTGGTATACAACTTGATTCCAAATGAACTTTGTTCAAAGAGAAATGTTTAGAATGCCTCCTCTATCCTGCCTGATGCCATCCAGGTGAGTTAGAATGGCACAGAGTGAAGCTACTAGGCAGCAAATTTATCTATGGCTGACTCCTCCATGAGGGAAAAATTGGATTAGGCCAGTGATGTGAGTTTACCTTCTAGGCTCTGGGGCTTCTGGCTTCCTAACAGTAAGGATGGTTGAGAAACAGAATAGATTAGTAGAGCCTAGAGGAAAAGATTATCAGGAGGAATTCCCAGGAGAAGAAAGTCAAAGGTCATTTAAGAACAATATTGTCTAAGATTTGATTCAGTAGTTAGCCATTGCCTATTTTCTTTCATGCTACAGCTTCTCTCCATGTTACACTAAAGCCTTCTGTAAACTGTGTTACATAGCATTAGGTCAGTAGTACTTTGGGTTTTTTTGTTTTGTTTTGTTTTTTGAGACGGAGTCTCGCTCTGTTGCCCAGGCTGGAGTGCAGTGGCACCATCTTGGCTCACTGCAGCCTCCGGCTCCCAGGTTCATGTGATTCTCCCGCCCCAACCTCCTGAGTAGCTGGGATTACAGGCACCCATTACCACGCCCAGCTAATTTTTGTATTTTTAGTAGAGACAGGGTTTTGCCATGTTGGCCAGGCTGGCCTCAAACTCCTGACCTTAGATGATCCTCCGAAAGTGCTAGGATTACAGTGTGAGTCACCAGACGATGATGGGGGAGGAACAGAGTAGAGTAAAGAAATGAGGCCAAAAGATGGTGCTGTAAGAACAGAGAAAACATGGAGAAAGAGAATGGCCCAACACAGACCACATATGAAGCAAATCCCTCCCCCACCAATATGGGCTGTTGGAAGTGAGAGCTATATTTTGCTATTGGTTCTCTCAAATACCAAAGGTCACTTTTCATTTCTCCGAGGCCTTGAGATCATTTCTCCGAGGCCTTGAGATCACAGGAGATGGAGCAGGGTGGAGGGAGAGCCATATGGATGAGGAGTTAAGAAAGGAGGGCTTCATCAACTGAGCATGGGAAGGTTGCTGTCAGCTGCAAAAGTGGAGATAAAGCCACTTTTGATGGAGAGGAAGAGGAGGAAATAGCAAAGAAGAAAAGGGGAAGGGAACACATTCTACCAAGGATCCCAAACTCTATGAGGTAGAGAATTAAATTATAAATTATTTTTCTGGGTGGTATTAATAATAAACCATCTGGGGGAAGGATGCTTTAGCTTTTGATCCATGATTAATTAGACTGGATCTGTAGCATTATTGATCCAAAGCCACAAACAAGAGGCAGAGCATGAATCACAGATGCAGAGGGAAGCTGGAGAAAGTTTTAAGAAAAACAAATCAAGATGAAAGCCAGAATGACTGGAACAGGCCAGAAGGCAGATAGTTCGAGAAAAATGTTTCAGAATGCAAGCTGTAAAGAATTCAGGTTATTAACTACAGGGTGTTAATAAAAAGAAGTCATTATATGAAAAGGACACTTGCACACGCATGTTTATAGCAGCACAATTTGCAATTGCAAAAATATGGAACCAACCTAAATGCCCATCAACCAACAAGTAGATGAACAAAAGTAACATTCCACCATGGAATATTACTCAGCCATAAAAGGAATGAAATAATGGCATTTGCAGCAACCTGGATGGAACTGGAAACCATTATTCTAAGTGAAGTAACTCAGTAATGGAAAACCAAATATCATATGTTCTCCCTTATAAGTGGGAGCTAAGCTATGAGGACACAAAGGCATAAGAATGATATAATGGACTTTGGGGACTTGGTGGGAAGAATGAGAGGGGGCAAAGGATAAAAGACTACACATTGGGTACAGTGTACACTGTTTCGGTGACCGGTACATCAAAATCTCAAAAATCACCACTAAAGAACTTATCCATGTAACCAAAACCACCTGTTCCCCAAAAACTATTTAAATAAAATTCACAAAAAGAATTCCAGTTATTAGAAGTATAGTTTTGTGTGGTATTGAATGGATAGCACAAAGACAGACTTGCCATGTTTTAAAACACAGAGCTATACCATGTTCATAGCAGCCAAACAGGTGGATGCAACCCAAGTGCCCAAAGATGGATGAATGGATGGATGAATGGAAGAACAAAATGTGGTAATACATACAATGGGATAATATTCAGCCTTAAATATCCATGTTGTAGCATGGATATATTACTATATTATATAATCCATGCTACAGCATGGATGAACCTTGATGACATTGTATTAAGTGAAACAAACACATCACAAAAGGACAAATACTGAATGGGGGTTGCCAGGGGCTGGGGAGGGAGGGAATGGGGAATTACTGTTTAATAGGTACAGAGTTTCAATTTTGCAAGATGAAAAGAATTCTGGTGGTGATGAATGCACAGCTTGACTGTACCTAATGTCACTGAATTGTACACTTAAAATGGTTAAGATAGTAAAATTTCTGTTATATACATTTTACCACAATAAAAATAAGAGATACCCTTAGAAAAGCCAGACAGATGCAAATCAGTTGGCAATTTTCAGTATGTCTCTCTTATAGCAGTATCTTCCAAGGTATAGTTCATCTTATGGCAAACATTTTTGAGCACCTCCCCTGTGCAAGCAATGTGCTAGACACAGAGCATTGAGACAGGCACGGCACAGTCCAGTGGGAGATGCAGACCAGGAAATAGAGTATTGCAATGCCACGTGGCCAGGACAACCCTGGAAGTAGTAAGCACCTAAATCAGACTATGTGGTCAAAAGAACTTTCAAAAGGGATGGTGCTTCAGCTGAATCCTAAAAATAGAAGTACTATATAGACGTGGTGCAGAAAAGAGTACCAGGCAGAGGAAACAGCATGTGGCAAGAGAGAATGTGATAAATTGTAAGTACTGCATGTAACTCATTCTGCTTGGAGCACAGAGTGGGAAGGAGCCATCTGAAGGAGAGAGGAAGGTGGAGAGTCAAACAGCAGCCAAGTTCAAACAATGAAATTTATTTTTCTGGCTGGGCATGGTGGCTTATGCTGTTAAATCATAGCACTTTCCAGGATTGAGGTGAGGGGATCACTTGAGGCCAGCAGTTTGAGACTAGCCTGGAAGACATAGGAAGACTCCAGCTCTACCAAAAAAAAAAAAAAAAAAATTAAATTAGGCAGGGTGGCATGGGCCTGTAGTCCCAGCTACTCAGGAGGCTGAGGCAGGAAGATGCCTTCCTTGAGCCCAGGAGTTCAAGGTTACAGTGAGCTATGATTATGCCACTGCATTCCAGCATAGGCAACAGAGAAAGACTGTCTCTAAAAAATTTTAAAAATTAAATTTTTTAATTGGTAAAATTTTTTAAACTGCTAAAAGAAAACAGTTTGGGAAAGGATGCTTTAGCTTTTGATCTGTGATTAGTTTGGTAGAAAGAATGCCACAAATGGCATATTAGGAAAACCACAGGACAGGGAATTGAGAGCAAATACAGCACCAACTACCCATGTGACTTGAGAGCATCTTTTTTTGACTGTTGTAAAATATATACAAAGTTTACCATCTTACCCCTTTTGTGTGTACACTTCAGTAGTGTTAGGCACTACTCACACTGTTGTATACCCAATCTCCAGAACTCTTTTCATCTTGCAAAAGTGAAACCTTACACACATTAAACAACAACTCTCCATTCCTCTCTATATTAGTCCATTCTCACACTGCTATAAAGAACTACCCGAGACTGGGTAATTTACAAATGACTCACAGTTCAGCATGGCTGTGGAGGCCTCAGGAAACTTATAATCATGGTGGAAGGGGAAGCAAACACGTCCTTCTTCACATGATGGCAGGAAGAAGTGCCAAGCAAAAGGGGAAAAACCCTTGTAAAGCCATTGGATCTTGTGAGAACTCACTATCATAAGAACAGCATGGGGGGAACCACCCCCATGATCCCAGTCACCTCCCACTGGGTCCCTCCCTCCACACGTGGGGATTCTGGGAACCACAATTCAAGATGAGCTTTGGGTGGGGACACAGCCAAACCATCTCACTCTCTCTCTCTCCCCAGCCCCTGGAAACCACCATTAAACTTTCTGTCTCTATGAATCTGACTACTCTAGGTACCTCTTATAAGTGGAATCATACAGTATTTGTCCTTTTGTGACTGGCTTATCTCACTCAGCATAGTGTTCTCAAGGTTAATCCATGTCATAGCATGTGTCAGTCTCCTTCCTTTCTAAAGCTGAATAGTGTTCCACTGTATGTAGATGCTGTACCACATTTTTTATCCATTCATCCGCTGATGCACACTTGGACTGCTTCTACCTTTTGGCTATTGTGACTCATGCTGCTATGAACGTGGATGTGCAAATATCTCTTTGAGACCCTGCTTCCAGTTCTTTTCGGTATACACCCAGAAATAGACTTGCTGGATCACATGGCAATTCTATTTTTATTTTTTGAGGAACCACCATACTGTTTTCCATAGCAGCTCCCCCATTTTACATTCTCATCAACTGTGCACAAGGGTTTCAATGTTTTTCCACATTCTTGCCAACATTTGTCATTTTCTGATTTTTTTAAACAATAACAGAGCTCCTAATGGATGTGAGCTGGCTGTATGCATCTTATTCAACTCTCTGAGCCTTCAATCTCCTCATCTGTAAAATGAGCAAATTGGACTAGATGATCCCCCGAAGGATCTCAAATTTCATTATTCTATGAACTGAGAGAAGGATTAGGTTCATTTTCCGGGAAAACTCAGTCATGTCATTTAATCACTCTGAGGTTCTCATTTCCTAACTATATTCAAAGCACTGACACACACTTTGGATATGGTTTCAAGTAAAATACAGATTGAAATTCAAGTGCAAGGAGAATTAACTTAATGGGAAAGCTGAAGAAAGCCTAGCCCCAGCCTTCCATGGAGAAGACACAGATGTCAATGGATGCTGAAATTGAACAGTACACACAGCTGGAGCAATTTTACATTTCACTGGTCTTCCCATTGGTGGAGTTGAATGAACAATGACAACAACAGACACACCTTCTGCTCATTGTTCAACATTCACTCTTAACACAGAAATAAATTGCAACTAATTTTTTTTAGTGGTCAGACTGGGATGGCAGAGAGAATTGCTCATTCCCCCCAGGAAAGCTGTTATGTTTTCTGATATAGGATTAATTCTCCTTACTATGGCAACTAAAATCTTAAAAGAAGAAACTATTTTATTTATTTTATTTTTTGAGACAGAGTCTCACTCTGTCACCCAGGCTGGAGTGCAGTGGCATGATCTCGACTCACTGCAACCTCTACCTCCTGGGTGCAAGCAATACTCTTGCCTCCACCTCCCAAGTAGCTGGGACTACAGGTGCCCGCCACCACGCCCAACTAATTTTTGTATTTTTAGTAGAGACGGGGTTTCACCATGTTGGCCAGGCTGGTCTTGAACTCCCAGCCTCAAGTGATCAGCCCGCCTTGGCCTCCCAAAGTGCTGGAATTACAGGCATGAGCCACCACACCCAGCCAAGAAATGTATTTTCTCAATGAGACACACTGAAGAGGAGTCACCAGTAAGTCAACAAAGACAAAGAGGATGATGTGCAGAAAAACCCAGTAGCATCAAAAACAGGATTCAGGACTCCAGAACCCACAGCCCAATACTGTTCACAAATTTAGCTCTTCCTCTAAAAGGGATGATTATTATTATCACATTTTTCTAGAAACAACAACAACAATCTATTAACATGGATACATGAAGACTGTTTAGCGCCATAAAGCCCGTGTCTTTTTATAGGAGTGTGCTGCACTGCAGACCTTAATGTGGGACCTCAAACACAAGAAGTCTCTTTTCTATTTTGTTTTAAAGTCTTCAGAATGAAGGCCCAATTTCTCTGTCTCCCAGGCTGGAGTGCAATAGCATGATCTCAGCTCACTGCAACCTCTGCCTCCCAGGTTCAAGCAATTCTCCCACCTCAGCCTCCTAAGTAGCTGGGATTACAGGCCCCGCCACCAAGCCCGACTAATTTTTTGTATTTTTAGCAGAGACAGGGATTTACCATGTTGGCCAGGCTGGTCTCGAACTTCTGACCTCAGTTGATCCGCCCGCCTCAGCCTCCCAAAGTGCTGGGATTACAGGTGTGAGCCACGCATCCGGCCAAAAGAAGCCTCTTTAACGGTTCTACTAAGAATCATCATCCAACACCTGAAGACTACAAACCTCCCCATATCACAGGGTTGAGGGTTGAGCCCCGTATACCTCTTGTGGGTGATTTTAGGAGAATTAGGGCAGAAAATGCTCAGAGAAGGCCACCAATGTGGGCTAAAAGAGATCTGCCCCCAAAACCTCAAGTGGTTTAGAGGAAAAAAATGAATTTTGTGCCCCTTTCCTACTAGTTTTTTCATTACATAACTGATTCTAGAGTCTGTGTAATCTGACACATCAGAAAATTGGTGGGGATCAGCCAATATACTGAATGGGCAAAAACTGGAAACACTCCCTTTGAAAACTGGCACAAGACAGGGATGCCCTCTCTCACCACTCCTATTCAACATAGTGTTGAAGTTCTGGCCAGGGCAATCAGGCAGGAAAAAGAAATAAAGGGTATTCAATTAGGAAAAGAGGAAGTCAAATTGTCCCTGTTTGCAGATGACATGATTCTATATTTAGAAATCCCCATCATCTCAGCCCAACTTCAGCAAAGTCTCAGGATACAAGATCAATGTGCAAAAATCACAAGCATTCCTCTACACCAATAACAGAGAGAGAGCGAAATCATGAGTGAACTCCCATTCACAATTGCTTCAAATAAAATAAAATACCTAGGAATCCAACTTACAAGGGATGTGAAGGACCTCTTCAAGGATAACTATAAACCACTGCTCAACGAAATAAAAGAGGACACAAACAAATGGAAGACATTTCATGCTCATGGATAGGAAGAATCAATATTGTGAAAATGACCATACTGCCCAAGGTAATTTATAGATTAAATGACATCCCCATCAATGACTTTCTTCACAGAATTGGAAAAAAACTACTTTGAAGTTCATATGGAACCAAAAAAGAGCCCACATTGCCAAGACAATCCTAAGCCAAAAGAACAAAGCTGGAGGCATCACACTACCTGACTTCAAACTATACTACAAGGCTACAGTAATCAAAATAGCATGATACTGGTACCAAAACAGAGATATAGACCAATGGAACAGAACAGAGCCCTCAGAAATAATACCACACATCTACAACCATCTGATCTTTGACAAACCTGACAAAAACAAGAAATGGGGAAAGGATTCCCTATTTAATAAATGGTGCGGGGAAAACTGGCGAGCCATATGTAGAAAGCTGAAACTGGATCCCTTCCTTACACTTTATACAAAAATTAATTCAAGATGGATTAAAGACTTAAATGTTAGACCTAAAACCATAAAAACCATAGAAGAAAACCTAGCCAATATCATTCAGGACATAGGCATGGGCAAGGACTTCATGTCTAAAACACAAAAAGCAATGGCAACAAAAGCCAAAATTGACAAATGGGATCTAATTAAACTAAAGAGCTTCTGCACAGCAAAAGAAACTACCATCAGAGTGAACAGGCAACCTACAGAATGGGAGAAAATTTTTGCAATCTACTCATCTGACAAAGGGCTAATATCCAGAATCTACAAAGAACTTAAACAAATTTACAAGAAAAAAATCAAACAACCCCATCAAAAAGTGGGCGAAGGATATGAACAGACACTTCTCAAAAGAACCCATTTATGCAGCCAAAAAACACATGAAAAAATGCTCACCATCACTGGCCATCAGAGAAATGCAAATCAAAACCACAGTGAGATACCATCTCACACCAGTTAGAATGGCGATCATTAAAAAGTCAGGAAACAACAGGTGCTGGAGAGGATGTGGAGAAATGGGAACGCTTTTACACTGTTGGTGGGACTGTAAACTAGTTCAACCATTGTGGAAGACAGTGTGGCGATTCCTCAAGGATCTAGAACTAGAAATACCATTTGACCCAGCCATCCCATTACTGGGTATATACCCAAAGGACTATAAATCATGCTGCTATAAAGACACATGCACACGTATGTTTATTACGGCACTATTCACAATAGCAAAGACTTGGAACCAACCCAAATGTCCATCAATAACAGACTGGATTAAGAAAATGTGGGTACATACACACCATGGAATACTATACAGCCATAAAAAAGGATGAGTTCATGCCCTTTGTAGGGACATGGATGAAGCTGGAAACCATCATTCTGAGCAAACTGTCACAAGGACAGAAAACCAAACACTGCATGTTCTCAATCATAGGTGGGAACTGAACAATGAGAACACTTGGACACAGGATGGGGAACATCACACACCGGGGCCTGTCATGAGGTGGGGGAGGGGGGAGGGATAGCATTAGGAGATATACCTAATGTAAATGAAGAGTTAATGGGTGCAGCACACCAACATGGCACATGTATACATATGTAACAAACCTGTACATTGTGCACATGTACCCTAGAACTTAAAGTATAATAATAAAAAAAAAAAGAAAGAAAGAAAATTGGTGGGGATCGGAGACAAACAGGGCAGGAAGAAGAGTCCCAGGTACTGGATCAGGGAAAGGAGCCAGCCTGCCCTCTGCTGGCCATCTCAGGTAACAACAGCAAAATGTGGGAGACCCTTTTCGTCTCCACCCGAAGCTGGAGGGCCCAGATATGCCAAAAACAAAACAAGGTGCCCAGCGACAGCAACATTCATACATGACCAAAGCTTTTTGGGAAAGATCACAGGCCAAATGGCAAGCTTTAATGGTTCCTTAATGACCATGTCCTGGCACATCCCTTTCTGCAAATGGTGTCGGGGAGGCAATACTGGACAGAACCAAAAAAGAGTTCTAATGGGCTAGGCGTGGGATAGGATGTGCATTCATTAGCAACAATTATTTTCCAACACACAATGTCAAAATATATTTCTATACAGAGTCCATTACAAACAAGTACTTGTTCGTGTCAGTACCAGAAAAAAAAAAATGATGTTTCATTATTGTTCAATAGCATATAATCCACTGAAAGTAAAAATTCACGGCAAAAACGCCAAAAAGCAGGTAGGAGAAAACCTCCTGCAGTTTGGGGAGAAGATAAGGTTAGATGCACATTTAAGACTGGATAAATAAAATTTCACAATGCTGTTAAGGAGGTCCTCAGAACACATCTGAATTTACCTGTCTTTGCTATTCTCCTGCTGCCTGATACATAGGTTTTTGAACTATTTTTCAGTCTTTCTTTCTAACTAGAATGATAAACCTAATTTTCTCTATTCCCTCCTCATGTAAAGATTGTATTAACACTGTCAATTAATAAATGTTTACTGGATAATTGCTATACTCTCAAAATGCTTTTAACCTAGCTAGGAAGGCAGCCCACATACACTACTGCCCTGTGTTCAACAGGAGGTGGCACTAGATTAACCCTACGGCTCCCTCTAGCTCCAAAATCCTAAAATGTTACAATTCCATAAAATTCCTCCATGTTTATGAACTAAGAAACTCCGATCTCAATAGAACCCTGTTGGTGCCCCTTCCCAAGCAGTCCCTTTCCTGTTTGTCAAAGTGATGATTATAAATATGTACTGCTGTTCATAAGCACTGAGCCTACCCCACCTGCCTCTCTTGCTTTCATAGCCAAATCACCTGCTTCATGTGTGCACACACATGCACACACACACACAGTAACTTTGATCCAACCTCTTAACTTATCCACCCACCCATCTATCCATTCATCTCACACACATTCAATGAGTCCTACTGTAATGAAGCTGTGTAACAGATGCTGAGAAAAAGAAGATGAATGATACGGCTCCTCCTCCAGAAAATCTGTCTAATGGGCAGGGAGAGAGAAGACAGATGTATAAAGAAACAAATATGAAATATAATTAGCACTCTAATAGACGTAAGTATAGGGAATGGTGAGGTTCAGAGAAGGAAAAATTCATCAATTCTAACAAACGGAGAGGGACAGAAGCAGCTCTGTACAAGGAGCACAGAACAAGCCTAGTTCTCATCCATCTCACCTCCAGAAAACTCCAGAATGACTCTAACATCCTTGCTGAGAAACCAGGTGTAATGTGGCTTCTGTCCACACCATTGCATGAAACAGAAACTCCTCTTAAATGAAACATCATTTTTAAAAGGGAAAACTCCAATGCTCTTTCACAAACTTTTCTTACTTGACTCCTCTATTTAACTATATGTACACATGTTGTTGACAGCTGCTCTGTGGAAGCTAACCCTGTATCTCCCTGAGACCCTGCCTCTAGCCTCCCACAGCATCTTCCACGCTGCTCTCCTTGTTGGCTCTTCTCTCTCCCAGGGTTCTGCCCTCTCTAACAGGTCACTCCCTTCCCTCACAGTCTATATGTGGTACCTGAGGGATCTCTGCTGCAGCCTCCCACATCTTACTCAAGCCCTCGCATCCACCCAGATTCCTCCTCTTCCCATATCACACTCTCCAGTCCCACTGAATCTCCCTCCTAAATATCTCATTGCCTTTCCTCCACTTCCAGGAGCCCCTTTCCCAGGGCCCATCGACTCTACGGGCTGATTCCATTCGCCTCTCCCAATACTCCTCACATCCACTCACCTTATCCAGCCTGTCCTCACTGCTGTCAAAATGACCTCTGAAACATGAAAATCCAGTCGCTTCACTCTTGTGCTCAGGGAGATATTGCTACAGGACACACAATCTAAACTCCAGTCTCGACTTCTGCCACTTCCCTCCAGCCTCTAGTTTTGTATCCCAAATACCTGACGCTCTCTCAGCCTCTGTGCCCTTATCTCTGCCTAGAATGTCTGCCACCCCTCCTACCCCTGTCCACAGGGCACATTTCTATCAGTCTTTTGTTTTGTTTTGTTTTGTTTTGTTTTGTTTTGAGACTGAGTCTCACTCTGTAGCCCAGGCTGGAGTGCGATGATGCGATCTCAGCTCACTGCAGCCTCGGCCTCCGGGGTTCAAGCAATTCTCCTGCCTCAGCCTCCCGAGTAGCTGAGATTACAGGCACCTGACACTATGCCCAGCTAATTTTTTGTATTTTTAGTAGAGATGGGGTTTCACCATGTTGGCCAGGCTGGTCTGGAACTCCTGACCTTGTGATTTGCCCACCTCAGCCTCTCAAAGTGCTGGGATTACAGGCATGAGCCACTGTGCCCGGCCTCTATCAGCCTTTTCTAATCACACTTCCCCATGTTCCCTAGTGCTTTGAAGATTTGGGTGGTTCCCACCTTTGCTCCTATTGCCCTTTGTACACACAAGGCTGACCATCAGATATAACATGTATCCCCAAGACACATTTATGTATCACATTCTCAATGGAAACACATAGAGGAAGAGCACTCTTCTTGCATGTTATTGGAGAAGAGGAAGCAATCCTTTCCCAAAGAGTTAAAAAAATTATATAATCCCTAACTGTGATGATTCAACACCTGCTCCTCAAATAACCCATCTCATCAATTTCTTTTATAAGTGAGAATCCCAGCAACCTTCATAATTGCCTTACACAGGCTAGGATGCAAACGCTGCTGGCAAAGGCAACCTCTAAACCTCCCAAAGCGGGTATTATTGCAATAGTAGTAAATACTACAGCCAGACAGTGTTCTAAACATTTTACACACTTTAACTCACTTAATTCACATAACCATCCTATGAAGTGAAATTACCATCATTCCTATTTTACTGATGAGAAAACTGAAACACAGAGGGGTCAGGGAACTTGCATGAGACTGTAGAACTAGTAAGTGGCAAAACTGGGATCTGAGCCCAGGGGACATGGCTCCAGAGTCCATGTTCTCAACCAACGTGCCCCCCTCCCATCCCATCAGCTCTCCAGAGGCACATTGTCAGAAGCCCAGGCTTCTCTCACCTTTCTCCATTCCTGCTCTTAAGAAAGGTGCCTGATCCCAGCACTTTGGGAGGCCGAGGCAGGCAGATCATGAGGTCAGGAGATCGAGACCATCCTGGCTAACACGGTGAAACCCCGTATCTACTAAAAAATACAAAAAATTAGCCGGGCATAGTGGCGGGTGCCTGTAGTCCCAGCTACTCGGGAGGCTGAGCCAGGAGAATGGCGTGAACCAGGGAGGCGAAGCTTGCAGTGAGCCAAGATCGCGCCACTGTACTCTAGCCTGGGTGACAGAGTGAGACTCCGTCTCAAAAAAAAAAAAAAAAAAGAAAGGTGCCTGAAGCCAGACCAGCCTGGCAGATGCTGAGGCCCAGTCTGTACCCTGAAGAAGTGGTCCCAAGGAAAGAGGACCAAGAAGAGAAGAGGATCTGTATACACAGAAAACACTCTGAGCTCCCATTCCATCTTTCTACCACTCATCCCCAGAATAACTCTCTTGCATAATTGAGCAAACGTCAAGGTTTTTTAATTTTACAATAGGAGGTCTTTCAGGCAGTCTAATGCCACTCAAACAAGTCCTTGTCTTGAGAATATCAAATCGGCCTTGACTTGCCTGAAATTCTCCTATGTCAGCAACACCTTCTCCTAAGCATTTTCCTGCAATTTCACAAAAATACATAATTCTATCCTGAAATAGTGTAAGACTCATTGGAATGTCAAGCTGAAACCTGGTACAGTTAAAACCACCATTCGTTAGCTGATCATATTGGAAAGATGGATTCAGAATACTTCAAAATGTCAACACATGATGTGTAAAAATCGGAGTTGTCAAAAAATCTATTTCAATATACCACAACCTCCATTAGAACTATTACACCGTAATTTTTTATTTGCTTCTCTGACTTTATTCTTCTGAAAGCTCACTGAGGATACTGTATATTTTTCTTCTTCTTTGCACGTTAGCACCCAGCAGGTACTCAACACAGAACATTTGAATTTATAAACAATCACATATATACATGTACACATTTAACATTTCAAAGTACTTTCAATTCTGTCTTCAAAACATTTCTAAGAGATAAGTAGGGCCAATATTATTGTCCATTTTACAGATGAAAAAGCAGAGGCACAGAAAACCAGAATGATGGCTGAATAGAGGTGTAGAGATGACTTTAATGTTTGGTTTCCGATTAAGGATAAAATGACATGCTTCTATACTGGTTGAAATCATCCAGCAGAGATAGAAAACCTGATGAAGGAAGAGAGACAAGAAGAAGGGTGATTCGTTGAGTAGGGAAGACAAGATGGATCCAGGGTACCCCAGAAGAGGTGAACAGTTCATCTCGAGGTTCAGAGGAATGCCACCTATACAAGTGGGAGTATGAGGACATTTGCTTTTGGTTGCTAACATTTTCTCTGTTAAAACACACAGCAAAAATCACCAGCTGAGAGCGAGGGGAGAAAATAGGATGTAAAAAGGGAGAAAGAGAGTATGAACAGACTAAAGAAATATCACAGGATTGCTGGTGGCACCAAGGGTGTCTGTGAGGCTGGTGGTCACATATTTAAAGAGAGTCGTCCCCATGATATGTGTTTCTGCAGCTGCAGTCAGCTAGGTAGGTGCAGAGACAGAATGTGCAGAGACTTGAGTTTAATCAGGCTTGGGGTTTTGCAAGGTGAAAATGACAAAGAGTGGAATAAATAAGTTAAATATGTACACAAGTGAGTCATTATGCTGATGACTATAAACTCTAAGCAGAGTTAGTAAGAAACCAAGCACTGGATGTTTATTGATCACTGCTAGGTCAAATAGCTGTGCAAGGTGACAGAACAGGAAGAACAGGGATTCAAAGGAGCTTGTCTTCAGGGAGCTGTCACTATTAGGAAACATTCCAATAGTTCCCAAACTTTTCTGCACATTAGAATAGCCCAAGGAGCTTAAAAATCACAATGTTCAGATCACACTCCATGCCAGTTAAAGCAGAATGTCTGGGCTGGGGAGCCAGGCATTAATAGCCTTTTTAAATTTTTCAAGTGATTCCAATATGCAGCAAAGCTTAAGAACACTGGAATAGTCTTTTTTTTTGCACAGGAGAATGATATTTGAAGATTTATGTGAAATTCCTAAAAGTAAGCATTCAGTATAAGTCACATTATCATCTTATATTTTGCTGTTGATTAAAGATTTGACATAGGAAAAATAGTTGATTGCCCTACCAAAGTAAAGAGTCAATTCTTTTGGGGGAAAAAGTATTTCTTTTAGGCTTGTATTTATACTTCATATAAAAGAACCTCAAATCGTGAGGTCTTAATCTTGATATGTTGCTTGTTACCGTATTCCCAGCACCTACAATCGTGTGTGGGAAATAGTAAACACAGAATATCTGTTAAATGAATAATACTTTTGAAAGATATAGTCTATTAAAAATGGTTTAATGTAAATGCCTCTTTTTAAACTATAAATGGCAAAATATCCCCACTTCTAGAAGTATTCCCTCATAACTAAACACAAAAATGGTCACAATACATATATATGGCAGTTCCAACAAAGGTTCCCTTTATTTCTTTCATGTGGTGTCTATCTTATGTTGTATCATTTTTAGTCTTAAAGGCTGTCTGATTCTTGTGGCAATACAGAGAACATAAATAGTATAATACTTCTCTCACGTAAGCTTAAGGGAAGGAGCTCCCCCTGCTGGCTGTATATATAGTTTTCTCTTGCCATAACTGACAAGAGAAAACAAACAAAAAACTCCTGAGTCACTAACCAGCTGAGTGAGTTTCGGCAAAGTTCAATTTTTCCAAGTTTCCCTTTGCTCAACCAAAGGTTGTGGGTAAATGGAGATCATTTTTTAAAAATTTCTAGTAGCTCTCAATTACCATGACTAAGATTCAGATTTTTTTCCTACAAATCAACCCCTTTATAATGAGGTCATAAGAAACAAGTAAATTATGACAAAATGAAAAAAAAAAAAAAAAACTCTTAACTTTAAGAGGCTAAAGAGCTTAAAGAAAATGAGGAGAAACTGTTGCTAAAATATGCTGTATGCAAGCTCAGTTTCTTTCATCTAGTCATATTCTAATTTATTTCAGGGTAGACCAGGCTGCTAATTATATATCAAAAACATACCTAAAACGGTTATCGATATTAACAAATTTGTAATTAAATTTACAATTTTGTAGGCAAATTCCAAATTTAAGGCAAATCTACCCTAATCTAAATGATAACTTATTTTTGTCTCTCAAAAGAAATGAGTTTATGAAAAAGGAAAAAGCACATCTGGGTAAGACAGAAGATCGAAAAAAAAAACGCATCTAATTTTGGTCCCCACCAAAACCACACTAAAAATACTGTAAAGATAATTTTTAAATAATAACCCACAAGGACCAGCGTGAAGGACCAAAAAAAAAAAAAAAAAAAGCATGGAGAACAGCAATGAATTTTTGAAGCTGGAAAAGCAAACAAACATAAATTGACAGAGGATCCTAGAAAGCCAAATCCCAAACTAACAGGAAAGCTGAAATCCAACTTATGTTATACCACATAGTCCACAAGAGACTTGGGGATTGGCAACCAGTTCCCCAGGAGGCTTGACAAGAAATATGGGGAGAAGGCTGTTGAGAAGTAGTTGGATCCCTGGTTCCTCTCTTCATAAGCTTGGGCAATTACCACTTTCCCACCCCTGCAAAAGTTTAAGAGTCTTATTTTTGAAGAGAGTGATAACAGAGTCCTTGGACAACCAGCTGAGGGTGAGTACCTTACCTAAAACAGGGACTCAGTGGCCATATGCATACTGAATGCAGAGACTCCCAGCTCTCTTCACCCCACTCGGCTCCCAAAATACCAGCAGCCAGACCTTCACCCTTCGAGCAGGAGATCAGAAGACTCTTCCTTGAAGAATCTGACCAGCCCAGAAGAAAGACTTGAAGATACTGACCTGAGGGGTTCCACAACAAAGGGCCCGTCCAGATGGCACTTCAGTGAAGCTCAAAGTCAATAAGCCCTGCCGGGGAGCCCAGAGTTCAAGTCAGCATTTAGACTCCCACGCTTACTTATGAGCAGACAACCAAGGAATACCAGACATCTAAGGAAAGCTTCTAAATCTAATACAGTTTTGAAAGTTTCTTTCCTCCCTGTATAATTTTATCTCTTCCAAATTGTTTTCTTTTGTCTGTTTTAGTCTCTATCATAGTATCCTTAGCGCAATAAGAAAATATATTGCATCTATGAAACAAGAACAGGATACCATATAAAAGAAACATTCAAATAGCAACCCAAAAAGATTTCTCAATAACAGAACTGGAAAATAAAGTTGAGGTAATCTCCAAGAAAATAAATCAAAAGAAAAAGGAGTTGGAAAGCGAGAAAGAGAGAAAACGTTACAGCCAGGTGCAGTGGTTCACACCTGTAATCCTGGCACTTTGGGAGGCTGAGATAGGGGGATCACTTGATTGAGCCCAGTAGTTTGAGACCAGCCTGAGCAACGTGGTTGAAACCCCATCTCTACAAAAAATACAAAAATTAGCCAGGTGTGGTAGTGTGCACCTGTGGTCCCAGCTACTCAGGAAGCTGACGTGGGAGATCACCTGAGCCCCAGGAGGTCAAGGCTGCAGTGAGCCATGATTACGCCACTGCACTCCAACATGGGCAACAGACGAGACCTTGTCTCCAAAAAAAAAAGAAAGAACATTACAGAACTTGTCTATAAGTTCCAGTAGCCAAACAACAGCACCCCAGAAAGAGGAAAAAGAAAAAAGAAAAAGAAGGGAGAAAAAACAACAAAGAAATAATTCAGAGAAAATTTCCAGAACTGAATGACAAAAGTTGCCTGATTGAAAGAGCCTGTCTAGGCCCAGTGACAATGACCTGAGTGAAAACAGACCCATTCCAAGCAACATGATTGTTGTATTTCAGGAACACCAAGAACAAGGAGAATAGTCCACAAGCTTTTAAAGGGAAAAAAAAATAAACAGTCCAGGATAAAGCATCAGGCATCAGAAAGGCTTCAGCCTTCTCAAGAGCAACAAGACAAGTGAGAAGGCAATAGAGCAAGTATAGAATAGTCGATCAAAGCGCATATATTTAGAATCAAGACATCTGACATCTTCATCCATGCACAGTTACCAAAAACTTACTTCACAAGCACTCTCTCTCAAGGGGATATGGAAAACAAAATAAAAAGAATAATCAAGAAAGAAATATAAGATCCAGGATACAAGAGATCCAACACAGGAGAGAGACAAAGAAAGCCTCCACAATGAGGCTCCCAGGATGGCAGTGTATGCAGATGGAGCCCAGCCAGTAGGGAGTGGAGCGGCGTGGCTCAATCAACAGTCGTGTGAGGGAAGTCAACACAAGAGGCTTCCTGCTGCTGGACTATCTTTCTAACTGAAGGACAGAATGCGCAGGAGAACTCGTCCATGTTTTCATCTGTACTTGTGGTTTTTGTTTGTGTTTTTGTTTTTTAGAGATGGAGTCTTGCTCTGTTGCCCAGGCTGGAGTGCAGTGGTTCAATCTTGGCTCACTGCAACCTCTGCCTCCCAGGTTTTAAGCAATTCTCCTGCCTCAGCCTCCAGAGTAGCTGGGATTACAGGTGCGTGCCACCACGCCCAGCTAATTTTTTTTTTTTTTTTGTATTTTTGGTAGAGATGGGGTTTCACCATGTTGGCCAGGATGGTCTTGAACTCCTGACTTCATGATCCTCCTGCCTCAGCCTCCCAAAGTGCTGGGATTACAGGCATGAGCCATTGCGCCCTGCCTGTTTTTATTTTTTATTTTTTATTTTTTGAGTCAGAGTCTCACTGTGTCACCCAGGTGGGAGGGTAGTGGCATAATCTTGGCTCACTGCAACCTCTGCTTCCCAGGCTCATGCGATTATCATGCCTCAGCCTCCTGAGTAGCTGGGACTACACATGCATGCCACAACGCCCAGCGAATTTTTGTTTATTTTTTGTAGTGATGAGGTCTTACTATGTTGCCTAGGCTGGTCTCCCACTCGAAAGCTCAAACGATCCTCCTGCTTCAGCCTCCCAAAGTGATAGGATTACAGGTGTGAGACCCCACACCCAGCGAGCTTGCTCTTTATTTTTTATTCAAAGCTCACCATGGCCTTGCTCCTGCTCCTAGAAGTAGGCCAAAGCACAATACTTCTGTGGGCATGGAGGGGAGAGCATGGAAAGGCCTTGCTGAGCTTTGAATCAAAAATAAAAAGCAAGCCTCTCCCCCAGCCTAGTTGATTATTCAATAACTAGCCTAGGCTGGGCATAGTAGTTCATGCCTGCAATCTCAGCACTTTGGGAGGCCAAGGCAGGCGCATCATTTGAGGTCATGGGTTTAAGACCAGCCCGGCCAACATGGTGAAACCCTATCTCTACTAAAAATAAAAAAAAAATTAGCTGGGTATGGTGGCACACACCTGTAATCCCTGCTACTTGGGGAGGCTGAAACAAGAAAATCACTTGAACTCGGGAGACAGAGGTTGCAGTGAGCCAAGATCACACCACTGCACTCCAGCCTGGGCAACACAGCAAGATTCCATCTCAAAAATAAATAAATAAATAAATAATAACTAGCCTAAAGCATAGCCTGGCAGAAGTCACAGGGCTCATTTATAACCTTGCCCTTTGACTTCCCCAGAAGGGAACCTAAAACCAGGTTGGGACCCAAAGACAGTACAGTTTATCTTCTGAAAGGTTTTATCTAAGATAGCAACATTACCCTTTCCCCACATAACAAGGCTTGGGCTTGCTACTCTGTTTTTCAGAACCATATATTGCTTAGGAACCTATACAGGAAGTGGAAAAAGTATAAAGAAAAGCAAGGTAATGGTTAACACAAATGTGGGGGAGAGAGATTTCAACCAGGAAGGAGCACACAGGGAGCTTTTAACATGCCAGTGATATTTGTTACTCAAGCTTGACAGGTGAATATCCACATGTATACACCTTTGTTTACTTATTCTTTAAAAAATACATATATTATTACATTCTCTTGTTTATGATATATTCTATAATAAAAGATATTTTAAGTAGTAAGTGAATTCCTGTTTAAAATCAGTGAAATTGTTTTAACATCTTGAAAAACTAAAGGAACACCCCAAAATATTCTTAATAATTTTATGCCTGCAAATGTGAAAAGTTATGGCAAATTCTGTATAATATACCAGGGATGACACAAGAAGAAACAGAAGATACAAATAATCCTGTAGTTATTTCAAAAGCTGGATCGATCATTTAAAACCTTCCTACAGGCCAAGTACGTTAGCTTACGCCTTGTAATCCCAGCACTTTGGGAGGCCAAGGCAGGAGGATCACTTGAGCTCAGGAGTTTGAGACCAGCCTGAGTAGCATAGCAAGACCTTCCCCCACCACCCCCTCCATGCCTCCATCTCTACAAAAAAATAAAAATTAAAAAATATATATATATATATACACACACACACAAACACACACACACACACACACACACACAAATTAGCCAGGTGTGGTGGCACACAAATTAGCCAGGTGTGGTGGCACACACCTGCAGTCCCAACTATTCGGGAGGCTGTGGGAGAATCACTTGAGCCCAGGAGGCATAGGTTGCAATGAACTGTGATCACACCACTGCATTCCAGCCTGGGTGACACAGCAAGACCCTGTCTCAAAAAAACAAAAACAAAACAACAACAACAACAACAAAAAAAACCACTTGAATATTCTAAGGGACTGTCTTTAAAAAATAATTTTTTCTCTTCCTTTTACATTTCTGTATTTTCCAAAGTTTCCATGGGTATATTACATTTTTAACACTTTATCATGTTTTATATAATTCACATGCCATAAAATTGTACAACCATCACCACTATCTAATTCCAGAACATTTTCACCACACCAGTAAGAAACCCATACCATTAGTAGTCATTGCCCATTCCCCTACCCCCAGCCTCTAGCAACCACTAATCTACTTTTTGTCTCTACATATTTGCCAAATGGAATCATACAATATGGTAATTTTTGTGTCTGGCTTCTTTCACTTAGAATAATGTTTTCAAGGTTTATCCATGATGTAACATGAGTCAATACTTCATTCCTTCATGGCTGAATAACATTCAATTATATGAATAATAATCACATTTGATATATCCATTCATCCACTGATAGACATTTGAATTGTTTCTACTTTTTGGCTATTATAAACAATGCTGCTGTGAACATTTTTGTACAAGTTTTTGTGGGGACATATGTCTTCAATTCTCTCGGGTAGAAATCCAGGAGTGAAAATGCCGGTTGGGTGGATTATTTTTATAATTTTACAAAGAGAATTGTCTTTTAGTGGAAAATGTTGAGTTTTAGTGCCACCAAACTCAGGACCACACAAATTCTTTTTCCTGCCACAGAGGACAAGGTATTAATGAAGAGAAGACACTCATTATGAAAAGAAAAAGATTATTCACCTATTTCACAAACCATCAGTCTCTACCAGGCATTTTAGGCATTTATCATAGTAAGATTTAATCACATTATTATCAGGATGCGAGAGTGGACACACTAATAAAATTAGGCTGTAAGCTGTCTAGAATTTCTATATTGATCAGCAAAGCTAAGATAATATTTCTGCATATATTCACATTTTGTTCATTTTTTTTTCAGTTTTCAAGTGACAGCTAGATTTTATCACTTGATCTGCAAAACTATTTCACAAGTTCAACCAGCATAACTTAAACATTTACTATACCAATGCAGGAAATAGCAAAACTATACAATGCTAATAATTAATATGACCTTCCTTCTGCTTTCAGGAAAAACAGGTTAAGCAAACCACTTCAAAATCCTAACATCAGAATCAACCTCCTGACCAAATACTCTTTTTATTCTTCTAATTGTGCCTTGAAGCTTTTAGGTGTATTTTCCTGCACACCAAGCTACATTTGTTCAATAATCCATTTGGCGCAAGAAAGATAAAGTACTGATTTCATATGCAAACTATGCTGAAGCCGCACATTCTAATAAACCAGAAACTCCGTATTTATAACTCATGTTATAAATTTCTTCTTGCTCAGTTGTATTCCAACAACGTTACAGTTATCTATCTAATTACTAAGAAAAAGTAGAACCCTCTTATGTCACAGTTTATAATGGAAAGTGTGGACTTTTGAGATATCTATCTTCAGATCCTATCTCAAATACTTACGAGCTGTGAGACGCTTGCCAAATTACTTAACCTTTCTGAATCAGTTTCCTAATAAAATATGCCTAAAGCTACATACCATTTTGGAGTTGCTATGAGAAATAAAAGCAAGTTTGGCATAAAGCATGTACTCAATGAATGGTAACAGCTGCTGCTACCCTTATTATCAATTTTCAGTATTAAATTGGTTATACCATGGTTATCCTTAAATGGTTAAATATAGGGAGAAAAAAGTATGCTCTTCTATAATACAATGTTGATCTTGTTTTTCTTATTCCCAGCCCAGTTTTAAAACAAGGAGATACTACTATAAGGCTTGGTGTAGGAAACCATAAAATGTAAGTAGCTATGTCATTTGTGTTAGAAAAAAAAATGATATAGCCATTTTGGTTCATTAATTTATATTTACTTTTGACTCTTATTTCAAAATTACTATATTCCCTTTTGTGTATTAACAAGAAATAACCCAGTTTAATAAAATAATAAAATAGTTTTTATTCTATAGCATGTTATAGAAGGAGAAAAATCTGTCAAGTGAGGTGGCTCACACCTGTAATCCCAGCATTTTGGGAGGCCATGGAGGGCAGATTGCTTGAGCCCCAGGAGTTCAAGACCAGCCTGGGTAACATGGTGAAACTGTGTCCCTACAAAAAAATACAAAAATTAGCTGGGCATGGTGGCACCCACCTAAGTCCCAGCTACGCGGGAGGATGAGGTAAGAGGATCGCTTGAACCCGGGAAGCAGAGGTTGCAATGAGCCAAGACTGTAGCACTGCACTCTTGGGCCTGGGCGACAGAGACTCTGTCTCCAAAAAAAAAAAAAAAGAAGAAAAAGAAAAAGGAGAAGGGGAAAAGTCACTTATACAAAGAATCATAAGCATCAAATCTATGTGGAGGCCAAAATGGGGATTATCTGAACTTCTGCATACGAAATACAAGAAAGTCAATATGTCATTCAGTGTGATAGTGAAATCTTAGTTTTTTTTTTTAATCTCAATTCTTTAGAATTAGCTGACTTTGAGGAAAGAGGCAAAACATGCAACTACTGGAATCAGGGATTTAGTCATGAAATATCTAACCTCTGGAGTTTCAAGATGGGTACATAACCATGTAGTCAAATTTTTGACAGTGTCTATATCAAAATACAGTATCCTATGATGAAAGTAATAATTCTAATGCAGTTATTTCTTACCAAGAAAACATTCTGTTCCATTGAATAGGGTCTTACTAGCAAAGAGAGAATTGAACTCCCAGGAAAGGTGCCAGATAACCCTGTATTCTCTGAAATACAAAACCCTGGCTGGAATTAAAGAGACAAACTCTAAAATACATAGGAAGGATGCATTGACAAATTCATGAATTACGTTGAGAGCTTGTGGGCACATTTTTCTAAAATGACATAAATGCCAGTCCTTATATAAATCAAGTAAATTTAAATTCCAAATGATAATCCATCCCTAGTAACTAACAATAGAATCCACCAATCTGTGACCCTGGACTAGCCTGATATTCCTCTCTGTCTCTTGAACTTGCTCCACCCTCCCTTATACTTTCCCACACATCAAAAACCCATGCATTTACCATTCTGTGCTTTTAGCTGCTGGTACAAACAATAATAATGAGTAGGATATAAACATAGTTGAGAGAAGAATCAAAATCAAGGTATCTCATAATAGAAGGGGAAAATATTTTTTAACTTGACATGTGTAAATCAATCAGAATTAATGGAAAACTATCAAATACTTATAATACATGCCAACTTTCAATAGCTACACACAAATCTCACACACACACACACACACACACACACACGCACACACACACTCCTACACACCCTTCTTCCTTCTCTAGCTATGTCAGACAAGTGCTTGACTCTGGAGAAAAGCCTATTCAAAGTCAGTCTACTCAATCGCATTCCTGTTTGTATGAATGACAGTGATATTATTATGATAATCAAGCAGCACTCTTTTTTTTTTTTTCTGAGACAGAGCCTCACTCTGTTGCCCAGGCTGGAGTGCAGTGGCGCAATCTTGGCTTACTGCAACCCCCGCCTCCTGGGTTCAAGCGATTCTCCTGCCTCAGCCTCCTGAGTAGCTGGGATTACAGATGTGTCACCACACCCAGCTAATTTTTAGATTTTAGTAGAGATGGGGTTTCACCATGTTGGCGAGGCTGTTCTCGAACTCCTAACCTCAGGTGATCTGCCCACCTTGGCCTCCCAAAGTGCTGGGATTATAGGCGTGAGCCACCACGCCCGGCCTGCAGCAATCTGTTAATATCTATTAGGTAAAACCTTCTTTAATAAACAGCATAAATAATACTTTAGGGATAACAAACAGCAATATAATAGAAGAGAAGCCAGAAAATACAGGATTTTATTTTAATAATAAACATAAGAACGAAATTTAAACGATTAATTTCATTACCAGAAACTAATCAAACCCCAAAAATTGTTTCATGAAAGCAAACACATCTTAATTTGCAATTTTGAAAAAAAAGCACTCTGGGAGGTGTCAATTTACATATAAAATGTGACAGAGTGAAAGAGCAACAAATGGCAACTTCCACAATCGCCTGAAAAGCTGTCACAGGCATTTTATCAAAAACATCATTGTGCCTATATTTACCATACCTGAGCATACTGTTCTGCCATGCTGCATGTTAATAAAGAATGCAAAACAAAAATAGGTAAATGTTAGCAGAATAAAACATAAGGCTATTGCATGGAGAATTTTAAAATTAATTCACAAGGTTTTATACCTAGTATTTAATATGTATCAGCAATTTAACAATTTATTTTTAATTGATTAACAAACCACACAGCTCCCACACAGCTCTTAGTTATGATTATGCAAGAGATAGGTTACATTTGCTAAAATACGTTGCCGTCTTCAGATTTCAGAGCAAGTTGTTAAGGTCCTGTTACAAGAATCTATTTCTTTAAATCAATTATTTAATTCACTTACTGTAGCAACACAGAGAATAAGAAAATAAGGACATGCATTTTAGTTTATGTCTGTGTGATGTTGTTTTATTTATTTATTTTTATTTTTATTTATTTATTTTTTTTTTTGAGATGGAGTTTCCCTCTTGTCGCCCAGGCTGGAGTGCAATGGTGCGATCTTGGTTCACTGCAACCTCTGCCTCCCGGGTTCAAGCGATTCTCTTGCCTCAACCTCCTGAGTAGCTGGGACTACAGGTGCCAGCAACCATGCCCAGCTAATTTTTAGTAGAGAAGGGGTTTCACCATATTGGCCAGGCTGGTCTCAAACACCTGACCTCAGGTGATCCACCAGCCTCAGCCTCCCAAAGTGCTGGGATTATAGGCGTGAGCCACCGCACCCAGCCAGTGATGCTGTTTTAAAAATAAAAATTTGTCCGGGTGCAGGGGTTCACGCCTGTAATCCCAGCACTTTGGGAGGCCAAGGAGGGTGAATCACCTGAGGTCAGGAGTTCAAGATCAGCCTGACCAGCCTGACCAACAAGGTGAAACCCCGTCTCTACTAAAAATACAAAAATTAGCCAGGACTGGTGGCAGGCGCCTGTAGTTCCAGCTACTCGGGAGGCTTAGACAGGAGAATTGCCTGAACCCGGGAGGAGGAGGTTGTAGTGAGCCAAGATTATGCCACTGCACTCCAGCCTGGGTGACGGAGTGAGACTCTGTCTCAAAAAATAAATAAATAAAATAAAATTTAATCATTATTCAGCATTAAGTAAAATTATTGTCAAAGTAAAGGACTACCTCAAATCTAGAATACTAAATCTAAGGTTGTAACATTAGACATGAAATATACATTTTAACTGAAAAATAGGAAGCTGTCTGAGTTGTTCCTTGTTCTTAGTTCTGAGGGTATAAGCTTGCATTTAAAACTTCTCAATATATTCACAAACACAGACTGTTGGCTCAGCTTTCCTAACATTCTAGTTGCATGTGGCAAAAGAAGTAACCCCATTCCAGTACTCACTTCTCTTCTGTGACACAGCCTGCAAGCAGGCAGTCACAATATCACAGTTCCTCTGCACTTTATGCAGAAGCCTATCTTTCTGCTTCAGATGCCGAAGTAACTTGGCCGACTGGATGCCAATTCTGTACTTTAGCTCTCGAAGGATCGTCTTCAGTTCATTAGTGTCTATCAGTAAAGAAAAATAAGAATAACAATTAATACCTTGAGAGGAATACAAATTCCAATGTGATATTAGTCCAAAGATAAATAGAACATCCATTTAAACCAACTAATTCTAGGTTTTCACTCAAGATTACATGTATGCATTCGGCTCGGACATTCCGATCAAATAAGTCACTCATTTATCTGCCTTGTCCATGAGACAGATACTGTAAGGTAAATTTATCCTTAAGCCTATCTGTAACATGTAAGCAAAAACTCCTACTTTTACCATATCTAGCTCTGGCTGCAAATTTACCTTTCATTGCCTGAAAACTGGCATGTATATTTTGTACCACTGAGGTGTTCAGATGGTAAGCTTGCTAGAAAAGAATCTTTTTTAGTCTGTTACATTAATAATTTAAAAATTTAAAAAAAAAAAAAAGTCTTTAAAGGCTAGGCGCGGTGGCTCATACCTGTAATCCCAGCACTTTGGGAGGCCAAGGCGGGCAGATTACCTGAGGTTAGGAGTTGGAGACCAGCCTGACCAACATGGGGAAACCCCATCTCTACTAAAAATACAAAATTAACTGGGAGTGGTGGCACATGCCTATAATCCCAGCTACTCCAGAAGCTGAGGCAGAAGATTTGCTTGAACCCGAGAGGAGGAGATTGCAGTGAGCCGAGATCGCGCCATTGCACTCCAGCCTGGGCAACAAGAGCAAAACTCTGTCTCAAAAAAAAAAAAAAAGTCTTTAAAGTTTATGTTTATAAATGATGAGCTAAAAGTAAATAATTTTACCACATTTTGTAATGTAGATGAATGTGGCAATACTGGTTTTGTTTTAAATATCCAGTCTTCCAATAGCCTAAAAACATTTCGTCTTAGAGGTACAATATTTCATCTTAGAGCCTCAGCAATTTTTCAAATATGGTAGAAAATAAATTTCCTTTAAACAGATAAATTACAATAATTCTACATTCATAAAACTAATATTCACAACAGCAGGTTTTTTTTACTTTATTTTACTTTAAGTTCTGGGATACATGTGCTGAGTGTGCAGGTTTGTTACAGGTATATATGTGCCATGGTGGTTTGCTGCACCCATCAACCCGTCATCTAGGTTTTAAGCCCCGCATGCATTAGGTATTTGTTCTAATGCTCTCCCTCCCCTTAACAGCAGTTTTTCTACAGGTCAAAACAAATTTGGGAACCAGAATTGTCTACTGTCTTTATGTAAATGATCATTATGATTTGGGAGGAGGTTTTTTTTGGTCACATTTGATACGATTAGTCACTAGAGCATGATCTGGTAGGCAGATGAAGCCTTCCACTCAACTTAACCTTAGCTAGCCCCCCATTAGAGGTTCTCTGTGGGGTTTGGATCTACTCATTTTTAAAGGGATTTGGAGAAACTAAAGAGAATCAGAAGAGAAGAAAAGAAATGCTCAAAAGTAGAAATGTACTCTAGAAGTCAAAGTCAACTTTTGGTGTCTGTAACAAAGAAATGCAGGGTTCTCAAACCTGACCTCACCATGGAAAATGCATTTGGCCCTGAGTTAAAAAGGACTGCTTTTGGATCAGCCAACTCTCTGAGTGATTTTTAGGCAAGAAAGTGTGCTCCAAGTCTGAAATTACGCCTAGCATACAAGATTATGCTGAGAAACAAATGGGTATGGTCTTTATAAACACTAATATAAATAACGCTTTAAGTAAGAATAAGGAATTACCATGAAGAAAAGGACAAAGGCTAGTTCTTCCTCTCCCCCTAATTTTAAACATAGTAGGATATAATGAAAAGAGAATATTTAAGTTAAATGAAAATATGATTAAATATGAGAAAAAGCCTACAAGAGGCAACCACAGGCTCTTCATTCCTAGATGCCTTCAGATAGGACAAACACCTTTCTCTGAATATTTCAATATTTTGGGCCGGGCACGGTGGCTCACACCTGTAATCCCAGCACTTCGGGGGGCCGAGGCAGGCAGATCACCTGAGGTCAGGAGTTTGAGACTAGCCTGACCAACATGGTGAAACCCTGTCTCTACTAAAAATACAAAATTAGCCAGGCGTGGTGGCACATGCCTGTAATCCCAGCTACTTGGGAGGCTGAAGCAGGAGCATCCCTTGAAACCAGGAGGCGAAAGTTGCAGTGAGCCAAGATCGCACCATTGCACTCCAGCCTGGGCAACAAGAGCAAAACTCTGTCTAAAAAAAAAAAAAAAAAAAACCAAAGAACCAAATCAACATTTTCCTTCTAGAAATAAAAGGGGTAGGAATATAATCACAAAACATTTAAATTATACTTTTCCTCCACAAAAGGGTTCTTACATTATCTCATTTCCAGTGATCCCTAAGGTGCCTACAACTCCAATTCTCTGAATTACATTTATTGTTCAATATGGGAAAATGTTTTCAGAGTTGAGGGTGAAAATGTCTTTTACAGCAATATCTGCTGGTATAGAAGCCTCTTGGGGATGGAAACAGGTCTCTTTCATCTTTGAATGCTCCATGGCATCAGCCATGGCCTCTTACACAGTGTTAAATAACTGAGGAAAAATAAGGACATTGTCAACTCACAACCTGTGCTCAGTGTCCTAAGGAATTCCAGAGTATATGATAAAAAGTTATATCTAACATCTGTTGAGCACTTCATACACTCTAACTTATGTAATTCTCACCACAGCCCTCTGAGGTAGGTATTACTATTATTATCCCTATTTATACGAAAGTGAGACACAGAGAGGTTAAATAGCTTGTCCAAGGTCACACAGCTGGTAAGGAACTGCGGCCGGATATCAACCCAGGAGTCTGACTCCAAAATTCATCCCCTTAACCATGGAAATACTGAAGAGAGCCCAGATGTCCTGAGAAACCATTCTGGTGCCTCACCTAAAGGACCTACACATGTTAAATATATAGCTAAATAAGTGCTACAGCAAAATCCCTAGCAGGGAGAGGAGACAATATACAGGCTATCAGTATTGTATGACATTCTTACTGAATGCAGAGTAGTTATATTGGGGGGAATATTTTTTGAGCCTGAGAAAAAGATCAAATAACCTGATAAGCAGCATTCTTTAGGCAGACAGCTGTATCATCACCTGATACTTTAATCTTAGCACGCGAATGATGTTATCAATAAAGGGGAGCGGGAGTGTGTTAGTGTGTGTATGTGTGCACACGTAAGCACGCATATGTGTGTATAGGACTATTATGATATGGCATTTTGTTCATCTTAATAGGGTTGACTACAAGGGAAGAAGGGTTTAACAGGCAACTAGCCAAGCAGTAAGACTGAAACAGGCAAAACGAACTATTACAGGGCTTGTGGATTGTTAGTTGTGTGGCCATTCATATGAAATCCACTTGCATAGTTAGCTGTACCGTTACTACTTCTTTAAACTTTAGCTTGCCAATTTTCCTCTTCAAAAGGGAAATTACTAATCCCCAGAATTCCCTCGGTGATGAAAAATGTAAAATCTTGTAAAAAGAGAAATCATAATTCTTCAAAATTGATTCTGTTGGAGTCTGAAAGAACTATTGCCCTATGGGATTTGTGGCATACACAGACACTCTGAGAACAACCAAATAATTCTATAAAATGAAATGGCACAGCTACAGCCAAAGTCCCAGGCAGTGGGAGGAACCTGGAAGCTATTTGTAACAATCAGCTGGGAAAAAAAAAATCTTCACTAGGAAGTCAAAAGAGGAAGCTAAAAGCTGTTTACGTAGGTCTGAGAAAGCAGACAGATTTATTCTTTTCCTAGGTTTTTTTTTTTTCTTCAAATTTTACAGTGAGGAGATGACAGACTCTCCTTCCTCCCTCCCCTGGTAACTCAGCCCAAGGAAAGTACTGTCAAGAAATGTTATGGTGGCTCGGCATCTGTTTTCCATACATCACCTCATTTTGTAAATGGAGGTCTTGATATTTCTATACCAAAAAAGACAACTGTAATAACTGTGTTACTGCCTGAAAGGCAAGCTATTATGACCAGATGGAAAAAAAAAAAAAAAAGTGTGACAAGAGCATCAGAGTCTCATAACAAAAGAAACACCAAATTAGCCTCTCTCCCTGAATGCCAAGGCCATTTTCTCAGGTCGACCTCTCCATGCCAACTGAAGGTACCAGCAGTTAAATTCTGTAATAAACCTCAACACTCTAGGGCCCTCCACTAACCTGCCACCGAGAAGGAAAAAAAGAAAACAAAACAACAACAACAAAAAATCCTAGTGAGCTGCCTGTAACCGTACGTTCTGGCAGAAATAGAATTCACACGCTCTGCTTCGAAACCGCATTATCGAATTATTCTGCCTCACTAGTTAAACACTAAGTGGTGTGACCAGGAAAGGCGGACATAAAAAAAAAAAAAAAAAAAAGAACAGCCCCACGACTCGCCTCGATTCTGGCGGCGCCCTCTAGGTAGGTCAGGTATACGTATCAGAACCTCCAACCCTGTCCTAACAGCTGTTCAGGTGAAATTAGAATCTGGGCTGCCTCTGCCCTGGGGCCTCCGCGAACACACCGGGAGATGGAAGGAGGGAAGAGCGGGGAAACTGCCCACTCCATCAACTGATGCTTGATTCAATTACTCCGGAGAACTTAAGAACTAAGTGTGGACATAAATCTGTGCCATGGTGGGTACCAGCGTCAGATCCAAAGAGACAGTATCTGAGCGCTCGGCCGAGTAGCCCAGGTGCGCGCTAGAGCGCGGGCAGAGAGGGCGAGGACAGCCCGGCTCCAGGAACCCCCCGGGACCCTGCTGCGCCCGACCCTCACCTTTCTGCCGCAGGTACAGCATCTGATGCCGCTGGCTTGGTCGCTCCTGCAGCTCCTGTAGCACGCGGGAGTCGCTGGCACCGTTGCGGCCGCCCAGGACCACGTCGGAGCCCGAGGCCTCGGTGGAGCTGTCGAGGCTGTCGCGGCGCCGCCGGCGGCCCTCGGCCCCGCGGCCACCGCCCGCCGCCTCCTCCTCCTCTGTGCAGCTGTACAGCTCGTTGAGCAGCCCGCTCACCAGGGACGCCGTGCGGCTTGTGCGGCGGCCGCACGCCTCGCCGGGCTCCATGTCCTCGTCGCCGTCCCACGAGTCCCGGGAGCCCCGCGGCCGCTCCGCCGCTCCCCGGAGACGCGGGGCTGGGGGAGCTGCAGGAATCGCTTCTTCCTCCTGACTCTCCAGCCTCGCCTCGCCACCGCCGCCGCGGAATTCCAGCTCCGTCCGGAGCCCCGGGCGGCCCCCGCCGGTGGGAAGGACGTCCATGGTCCCCGGCGCGCGGCTGCCCGGCTCCCGCTGCTCCTCCCGCCTCGCGGCGCCGGCCAGTTCCGGGAGGAGGCGCGGCTTCGTCCTCGCCGGGGGTGCCCTCCCGGGCGCGGCGCCAGCGGGCTCTGGATCCCCGAGGTGCCCGGGCCTCCCCCGAGCCGTCACCTGAGCCGCTCCCCTCCGCTCCGGACCGGGCGAGAAGGAGACGGCCATGCCACTGAGCTACCTGGGGCCACCTGCTGCCGGGGCCCGGCCTCTACCCAGAGCGCTCTCCCGTGCGCGAGAAGGCGCAGGACGTGGCCAGAACACCGTCGGGAAGAAGCCAGCAGCCCGGAGGGGGAGGGCGCGCGGCCGCCGCCACCTTCACTTTTAATTAAGCACGTGATTTAACTCAAAAAGAGTGTGACTCTTGCCTCTTATTCAGCTGCCAGCTAGAAATAATACCCAGGAGGGTTCTAAACGCCCATCAATAGGCCCAGGCCAGGAGCTCCTTCTTGACATACTCGAACACAATACCAGCCCTTCTCACTTTCCCACCTGATCTGAGCGCCTTCAAAAGCCTTCTTAGTTCAGTCTCTGACAATAAGCTTTCTAAAACTCTGAACACCTGGCAAATATTTGGGACTTAATAACGCTGTGAACTTTTTTCCTCCAGTGAAAAACAAAGCACTGGATTAAAATCAACTAATTCCTGATACAAGATGTAACCAGAGTGAGGGTTTAATAAATGTTCTCGAGATGACCGAACTAATACATTAATTGAGCTAGTTTTGATGATGGTAGAATCAAAAATTTACAAGAGACTGTGAGAGATGTATCTTACACTAGACCTCAATAGAACTCGGAGCTGCCGCTCCACTGTAGATATTTTTGTGAAGTTAATAATTGGCAACATGGTTAGCGCTTTTTGTATGTCAGGCACTGTTCTTAGAGATTTGCATGAATTATCCCACTTAATCCTCACTTTAACCCTATAAAGCAGTTAAGTGTCGTTATATTCTCACTTTTCAGCTGAGGGAACTGAGGCACGAAGAGGCTAAATAATGTGTCCATTCACAAAGAATAAAGTGAACTTTTCATAAAGTGTCTGGCTTTCATTATGGATGAATATATATTAGTCAAATGCTATTAAATACTTGACCACACTTTCAAAAGGGGCAACAACACACCTGGTGAACAACAGTGGTGGTTCGTGTTTGTTCAGCACAGTTTTGTTTTCCAAGGCACTTTCATAATACAGCCTGACCCTACAGGTAGAAATCTGGTGTACCTTGACACCAGCACTGCAATAAAAGGGCCCTTTTTGAAACTGGAGTTAATATGAGACAAGCAGAAGTTGTACTTTTCGCTTACGTATTTGGAATTTTAAATTATACTGGAAATATTATTTTATGGTTTTATAACTATATTAATGACTACTGTTACCATTTAATGTTTAAATGTATGAAATGAGAGTAGAATTCATTATTATATTGCTGTTGTTTTGTTTTTTGAGGTCTTTTTCCCTGTTGTCCCTGGCATTCAACGAGTTCCGAGTCCTTCGTATGCTAAACTTTGCAATGAGCAGGACTTTCAGAGGAGTAAACACTGAAATTGGACCTATTTTTTTAGTTGGCTTCCCAGCCCTTTTTATCTCTGCCCCGTAAGAAGAGATGTGATTAACTATTAGTCTTCAGCACTATTCTCATTTAGGGAATCTCTACCAGGAATTACAGATAAAGAAACTCAAAGTGAGCTGAAGGGAAAAAAGAGACCAAGAAAACAATAGGTTATTGACATTCAACATTTCTAAGTTAATAAGAACTTCAAAATTATTTCCCATTCCCCATCATTACCAAATCTAAAGAGAGGAAAATGGCAAACTAAAAACTAACAAGGAAAGCACGCTTAAGATTACTGTACTTATTGGAATGATCTTCCTCTAGATATTGGCATGACTCTGCTCTCACCAGAGTCTCGTCTCTGCTTAAATGTCTTCTCTGTGAGCCGGGCGTGATGGCTCACGCCTGTAATCCCAGCACTTTGGGAGGCCGAGGTGGACGGATCACGAAGTCAAGAGATCGAGACCATCCTGGCCAATATGGTAAAACCTCGTCTCTCCTAAAAATACAAAAATTAGCTGGGTGTGGTGGCCCATGCCTGAGAATCACATAAACCCAGGAGGCGGAGGTTGCAGTGAGCCGAGATCATGCCACTGCACTCCAGCCTGGGTGACAGAGCGAGACTCCATCTTAAAAAAAAAAAAAAAAAAAAAAAAAAAGGCTTCTCTGTGAATCCCTCCATGACCACCCTGTTTGACATTGCAGCTCCCCATCCCCCAGGTTTTCCTTAGTTCTCTTCCTTGTTCTTTTTTTTTCCCATAATACCCTCTTCCCACATACTACAGTATATAATCTACTGATTTATTTTGTTATCTGTCTTTTGCCACTAAAATGTAAGCTTCCGAGCGCAGGAATTGTGTCTATTTTGTTCATTGATATATGCCCCTCACTTAGAACAATCCCTGGCACATTGTAACTGCTCAATAAATATTTGTTTAATTAACTAATTGAATGAATACCATGAAAACCAGAGAAAAAAACAACCAATTACCTACTTTCCTAAGAAAAGTTAACTTTAGTAAATATAATCCTAGAAGCAGTATTGGCAAAGGACAGCCACTTTTCTCACCCTACATTACTGCCACCAGGAAACTGGCAGGCCCCACACAAGTTCCCTGAAGCTCTGGATATAAGAAAGAACCACTGATGGCTGGGTGCAGTGGCTCACATCTGTAATACCAGCACTTCAGGAGGCCAAGGCAGGCAGATCTCTTGAGACCAGGAGTTTGAGAACAGCCTGGCCAACATGGCGAAACCCCATCTCTACTAAAAAAATACAAAAATTACCCAGATGTGATGGCACACACCTGTAATCCCAGCAACTTGAAAGGATGAGGCATGAGAATCACTTGAACCTGGGAGGCAGAGGTTGCAGGGAGCTGAGATTGCACCACTGCACTCCGGCCTGGGCAACAGAGCAAGACTCCTTTTTGGTTCCATATGAATTTTAAAATAGTTTTTTCTAGTTCTGTGGAGAATGGCAATGGTAGTTTAATGGGAATAGCATTGAATCTATAAATTGCTTTGGGCAGTATGGCCAATTTAATGATATCGATTCTTCCTATCCATGAGCATGGAATGTTTTTCCATTTGTTTGTGTCATCTCTGATTTCTTTGAGCAGTGGTTTGTAGTTTTCCTTGCAGAGATCTTTTACCTCCCTAGTTAGCTGTATTACTGGGTATTTTATTCTTTTTGTGGCAATTGTGAACAGGAGTTCATTCCTGATTTGGCCCTTGGCATGACTGTTGTTGGTATTTAGGAATGCTAGTGATTTTTGCACATTGATTTTGTATCCTGAGACTTTGCTGAAGTTGTTTATCAGCTTAAGAAGCTTTTGGGCTGAGATGATGGAGTTTTCTAGATACAGGACCATGTCATCTGCAAACATGGATTGTTTGACTTCCTCTCTTCCTATTTGGATGCCCTTTATTTCTTTCTCTCGCCTGATTGCCCTGGCCAGAACTTCCAATACTATGTTGAATAGGAGCAGTGGGAGAGGGCATCCTTGTACTGTGCCTGTTTTCAAGGGGAATGCTTCCAGCCTTTGCCCTTTCAGTAGGATATTAGCTGTGAGTTTGTCATATATGGTTCTTACTTTTTTGAGGTATGTTACTTTAATACCTAGTTTATTGAGAGTTTTTAACATGAATGGATGTTGAATTTTATCAAAAGCTTTTTCTGCATCTGTTGAGATAATCGTGTGGTTTTTGCCTTTAGTTCTGTTTATGTGATGAATCACATTTATTGATTTGTGTATGTTCAATTAACCTTGCATCCCAGGGATGAAGCCTACTTGGTCCTGGTGAATGAGTTTTTTGATGTGCTGCTGGATTCAGTTTGCCAGTATTTTGTTGAGGATTTTTGCATCAATGTTCACCAAGGATCTTGGTCTGAAGTTTTTTTGTAGTTGTTGTATCTCTGCCAGGTTTTGGTTTCAGGATGATGCTGGCCTCATAGAATGAGTTAGGGAGGAGTCCCTCCTTTTCAATTTTTTGAAACAGTTTCAGTGGGAATGATATCAGCTCTTCTTTGTACATCTGCTAGAATTCAGCTGTGAATCCATCTGGTCCTGGGCTTTTTTTGGTTGTTAAGCTATTTATTACTGCCTCAATTTCAGAACTCATTATTGGTCTGTTCAGGGACTGAATTTCTTCCTGGCTCAGTCTTAAAAGGGTGTATGTGTCCAGAAATTTATCCATTTCTTCTAGATTTTCTAGTTTATGTGCGTAGATGTGTTCATACCATTCTATGATGGTTGCTTGTATGTCTGTGTGTTCAGTGGTAATATTCCCCTTATCCTTTTTCACTGTGTTTATTTGAATCTTCTCTCTTTTCTTCTTTGTTAGTCTACCTAGTGGTCTATCTATCTTATTAATTTTTTCAAAAAAAACTAGCTCCTGGATGCATTTATCTTTTGAATGATTTTTCGTGACTCTATCTCCTTTGTTTACCTCTGATTTTGGTTACTTATTGTCTTCTGCTAGCTTTGGGATTTGTTTGCTCTTGCTTCTCTATTTGTTTTAGTTGTGATGTTAGGTTGTTAACTTGAGATCTGATGAGGGTGTTTAGTGCTATAAATTTCCCTCTTAACACTGCCTTAGCTGTGTCCCAGAGATTCTGGTATGTCATATCTTTGTTCTCATTAGTTTCAAAGAGCTTCTCGAGTTCTGCCTTAATTTCATTTATTTACTCAAAAGTCATTCAGGAGCAGGTTATTCAACTTCCATGTAATTGTACAGTTTTGAATGAATTTCCTAATCTTGAGTTCTAATTTGATTGCACTGTGGTCTGAGAGAGATTGTTATGATTTCAGTTCTTTTGCATTTGCTGAGAGGCGTTTTTCTTCTGATTATGTCATTGATTTTACAGTAAGTGCCACGTGGCAATGAGAAAAATGTATATTCTGTTGTTTTCGTGTGGAGAGTTCTGTAGATATCTATCAGGTCCATTTGATCCAGCTGAGTTCAGGTCCTGAATATCTTTGTTAATTTTCTTTCTGGATGATCTTTCTAATATTGTCAGCAGGTTGTTAAAGTCTCTCACTATTATTGTGTGGTACTCTAAGTCTCTTTGAAGGTCTCTAAGAACATGTTTTATGAATCTGGGTATTCCTATGTTGGGTACGTATACATTCAGAATAGTTAGGTCTTCTTGTTGAATTGAACTCTTTACCATTATATAATGCCTCCTTTGTCTTTTTTTATCTTTGTTGGTTTAAAGTTTGTTTTGTTAGAAACTAGGATTGCAACCCCTGCTTTTTTCTGTTTTCCATTTGCTTGGTAAATTTTCCTCCATCCCTTTATTTTGAGCCTATGTGTGTCACTGCACGTGAGATGGGTCTCTTGAAGACAGCATACCACTAGGTCATGGTTCTTTATCCAGCTTGCCATTCTGTGTCTTTTAATTGGGCATTTAGCCCATTTACATTTAAGGTTATTATTGATATGTATAAATTTGATCCTGTCATCATGATGTTGTTAACTGGTTATTTTGCAGGCTGGTTTATGTAGTTGTTTTATAGTGTCACTGCTTTGTGTACTATAGTGTGTTTTTGCAGTGGCTAATAACAGTCTTTGCCTTCTATATATATATATATATATATTTTTTTTTTTTTTTTTTTGAGACACAGTCTCAATCTGTCACCCAGGCTGGAGTGCAGTGGCGCAGTCTCGGCTCACTGCAACCTCTGCCTCCTGGGTTCAACCAATTCTCATGCCTCAGCCTCCCAGGTAGTCGGGATTACAGGTGTGCAACATGACACCCAGCTGATTTTTATATTTTTAGTAGAGACGGGGTTTCATCATGTTGCCCAGACTGGTCTCAAACTCCTGGCCTCAAGTGATGTGCCCACCTTGGCCTCCCAAAGTGCTGGGATTACAGACATGAGCCACCGTGCCCAGCCTTCTTTCCATATTTAGTGCTTCCTTCAGGAGCTCTTGTAAGGCAGGTCTGGTAGTAACGAATTCCCTCAGCATTTGCTTGTCTGAAAACGATCTTTTTTCTCCTTTGCTTATGAAGCTTAGTTTGGCCAGATATGAAATTCTGGGTTGAAAATTATTTTCTTTAAGAATTTTGAGTGTTGGCCCCCAATCTCTTCTGGCTTATAGGTTTTCCTCTGAGAGGTCTGTTGTTAGTCTGCTGGGCTTCCCTTTGTAAGTGACCTGGCTTTTGTCTCTAAGTCCCCTTAACATTTTTTCTTTCATTTTGACCTTGGGGATTGTGTTAATTATGTGTCTTGGAGATAATCTTCTCATGGAGTATCTTACTGGGGTTCTCTGCATTTCCTGAATTTGAATGTTGGCCTGTCTAGCTAGGTTGGGGAAGTTCTCATGGATGATATCCTGAAATGTGTTTTCCAAATTGGCTCCATTTGCCCTATCTCTTTCAGGTACACCAATCAAAGATTCAGTCTCTTTACATAATCTCATATTTCTCAGAGGTTTTGTTCATTCCTTTTCATTCTTTCTTCTCTATTCTTGGCTGCCTGTCTTATTTCAGAAAGACATTCTTCAAGCTCTGAGATTCTTTTCTCTGCTTCATCTATTATGCTATTAATACTTGTGATTGCATTATGAAATTCTTATAGTGTGCTTTTCAGCGCTATCAGGTTGGTTACATTCTTCTCTACTCTGGCTATTTTGTCTGACAGCTCCTGTGATGTTTTATCATGATTTTTAGCTTCCTTCCATTGGGTTACAACAACCTCCTTTAATTCAGTGAAGTTTGTTCCTATCCATATTCTGAATTCTAATTCTGTCATTTCAGCCATCACAGCCTTGGCCTGGTTCCAAACCCTTGCTGGAGAGGTGATGCGGTCATTTGGAGGAAAGAGGGCATTTTGCCTTTTTGAGTTTTCAGCATTCTTGTGCTGATTCTTTTTCATCTTTATGGGATTATCTATTTTCAGTCTTTGAGGTTGCTGACCTTTGGATGGTTTTTGTTTTTGTTTTAACAGCCTGACCACTTTTCTGTAGGGCTGCTGTGGTTTGCTGGCAGCCTGGTCCCAGTCACCTTGGGTTTTCCAGTACCTGGAAGTATCACCAGTGAAGGCTGTGAAACAGCAAAGAAGGCAGCCTGCCCCTTCCTCTAAGAGCTCCATCCCAGGGAAGTACACACCTGCTGCTGGCTCAAACACACCTGTAGAAGGTGGCTGAAGACCCCGGTTGGGAGATCTCACCCAGTCAGAAGGAAGGGGATCAGGGACCCACTTAAAGAAGCAGTCTGGCCATGCTTTTATAGAGCAGCCATGCTGTGCTGGGATATACTTCCTCTCCCAGTTGGCTTGGGCTCTTCAACACCTAGAGGCTAGAATGGTTAGGTCGCCCAAATAGCAAAGATGGTAGCTCACCCCTCCCTTTAGGAACTTTGTCCTAGGAAGTTTTCAAATCTCTGTTGGCCAGAGAACACTGGCAGGGGTGGCTGGAGGCCCCAGTTGAGAGGTCCTGCCCAGTGAGGAGGGACAGATCAGCAACTCACTTAAAGAAGCAGTCTGGCCATGTTTTGGTAGAACAGCTGTGCTGTGCTGGGGGATCCCTTCCACCCTCAGTTGGTTTGGACTCTCCAAAGCCCACAGGGTGGAATGGCTGAGTTTTGGAAACAGCAAAGATGCGGCCCCAATTTTAGTACTTTTTAAAGCCATCAAACCTTAGACAGAATTTAGGAAATGCATATTAATACATAGTAGACAGTGAGTAAACTATTAATGCAGAATGATATTCAAGTCATGATGCTTACAGGAATTGTGGGTATCTAGTTTACTACTTAATTATTATTACACAAGATTGCAAAGTGACAGAATACAACCTTTCCTTTGCAATAGTAGAAAGAAAGTTTATGGCTGCTCAATACATATCAGCTAAAAATTAAGCCTCTGTCTCTCATCTGTATTAAAGTGATTTTCTTTTTTTAGAGACAGAGTCTTGCTATATTGCCCAGGCTGATCTCAAACTCCTGGCACAGTGACATTGTTTTAAAAGAAGTGATGTAGGCCAGGCGCAGTGGCTCACGCCTGTAATCCCAGCACTTTGGGAGGCCGAGGCAGGTGGATCACGAAGTCAGGAGTTCAAGACCAGCCTGGCCAACATGGTGAAACCCCATCTCTACTAAAAATACAAAAATGAGCTAGGCACGGAGGCAGGCACCTGTAATCCCAGCTACTTGGGAGGCTGAGGCAGGAGAATTGCTTGAACCAGGGAGGCGGAGGTTGCAGTGAGCTGAGATTGCACCACTGCACTCCAGCCTGGGCAACACAGTGAGACTCTGTCTCAAAAAAAATAAATAAAGGAAGTGATGTGCCTATTGTACCAGCACTTGAATGGCCACCAACAAAGTCTGGTTAATATCAATTGGCTAAGCCATTTTGTCTAATTGGTTGTCTAGTGCCCCTTCCAACATGAATGCTTTCTGCTGGGCATAAGCATGTGATACAAAGATCTTCATACTTTTTGCCTATTCCTTTTTTTTTTTGAGACAGAGTTTCACTCTTGTTGCCCAGGCTGGAATGCAATGGCACGATCTCAGCTCACCACAACCTCCTCCTCCTGGGTTCAAGTGATTCTCCTGCCTCAGCCTCGGGCATGTGCCACCATACCCAGCTAATTTTTGTATTTTCAGTAGAGACAGGGTTTCTCCATGTTGGTCAGGCTGGTCTAGAACTCTTGACCTCAGGTGATCCGCCTGCCTCAGCCTCCCAAAGTGCTGGGATTACAAGCGTGAGCCACCACGCCTGGCCATTTTGTGCCTATTCCTATGTGTTCATCCATGTGCCACAACCCCAGACCTCCCTTTCTCCAATCTTCTGATCTTCCTTCCAGGCTCATGACCAGCCAGCCAACGCCATTCACCACTGCCAGTGAATCCATATATATTCTAATCTCAGACCACTTTTCCTTCCACACAAACTGAATGGTCAGGTGTACCACCCAAAGCTCTTCCTGTTACTATGTTGCTGTTTTTTTAAACTACTATGATTCAAAGCCAATGCTGAGTGACTGCAGCTATCATCCATTTCTACCTTGCACCTATACACCATGCTGTTTTGTCTATAAACCAAGTTGGGGCTTTTTCCTCCTCCTTCAGCTGGTCATCTAGGCCCTTGGGCATGAGCTGAGAGAAGAGAAGTGGTGTAACTATGACTAGTGATATGGGAGTCTGGGCTACCTATTCATGCACTTGTTTGTTGCCCTCTGGTCCTGCTTGTGCTTGTTCCCAAATGCAGTGTTTTAGCTTACAAAGGATTAATGCTAGTCCTGACCAACTTAATGACTTGGTAGATCCAGGAGAACCTAACTCATGATGAATAGTTCAGAAAGCATGGTCATTTGGTGCCTCGTGGATAAGAGTTCCATCTTGATCTGGGCTCAGTACACTAGGAGCAGTTTTTCAAATGGTGTGTAATTCCTGCTATAGATGTCATGACCTTGCCCCAAAACCCTATGGGCCTGCCTTGTGATTTTCCTATTGGGGTTTGCACCACATCGCATCTTACACATGGAATACCTTAGGCTCTGCTGGAGTGTATGGCCCAAGCAGAAGGGCTACTTGAACCACAGCTAGGACCTGCTACCAGGATGGGCTTCATGGATATGTTGTACAGAACCCCACTCTCAGAAGGTCTTTACTGCTGGTTTAATGCTGTATTATCACCATCTTGAAATGGTGAACAATTTTGTTTTTAAATTTGGTGTTTTGGCCAGGCACAGTGGCTCGGCTATAATCCCAGCACTTTGGGATCTGCCGAGGTGGGCAGATCACGAGGTCAGAAGATTGAGACCATCTTGGCCAACATGGTGAAACCCCATCTCCACTAAAATACAAAAAAAACAAAAAAAATTAGCTGGGTATGGTGGCATTCGCCTGTAGTCCCAGCTATATGGGAGGCTGAGGAAGGGGAGTCGCTTGAGCCCCGGGGGCGGAGGTTGCAGTGAGCTGAGATTGCACCACTGCACTCCAGCCTGGCGACAGAGCAAGACTCCGTCTCAAAAAAAAAAAAAAAAGAAGAAGGAATTGGTGTTTTATAAGTGCAGTCATATGGGACAATGGCCACGTGCATGAGAAGTGGAATTATGCCAAGCTAGGAGGTCCAGCAGGCAGCACCAGGCACCATGCAGTTGTCACACGTGCACACCTAAGGGCAGTCATGGGCACTTAAGGGCCCCAAAGTAGCTAGGTGGGGACCAGTGCCAGTTGACAGCAGCAATAGCTGAGAAGCAGCAGCAGTGGTGGCAGCAGTAGGAGAGTAAAGGGATTCTGCATAAAGCCAGCCCTGGGACCTGCTGTGGAAGCCTAGCTTGCCTGGCTACTTCCCAAATCCCATCTTTGTGGCATTTGCACAAATCTTAATTTTCAGGCTTGAGAGATGGGACAGAAATTGCCAGTTCAGGCAGTACACACTGTCAGTAAATTATTACCAAAAAAAAAAAAAAAAAGCATACTTAGATATTGTAATAAACCATATTAGGGAACTATTACAATTCTTCAGAGTGTAGAGTCTCTACTTTTGAAAACTTCTGCAGCATGGCAAATCAAATATCCACAGCTTTAGAAATATAAAGATGTTCACATGTGACAAAAAAGAACGCTATTTTCATAGGAAGTTTCGGATGAGCCTATTATTAATTAAAATTACTTTTTCCTTGTAATTAGAGATATGGTGATAGAATGTATAAATAAGCACTTTGAATCGTATAAAAGTTTGAAGCCATGGAGTTTTTCAAATGACCTTCAAAAGTTACTGGAAATGTCAAAGGAAATGTTACAATGTAATTGTTATGCCAGTTACAATTTTACAATTGCAAAATTACAATTTATACTTTACATTAAAAATTAAATTCAACTTAAAACTGATTTGTAGGAAGAGTTAAATATTTTTCAAAAAATTTTTCAGCCGAGTCCAGTGGCTCACACCTGTAATCTCAGCACTTTGGGAGGCCAAGGTGGGTGGATCACAAGGTCAGGAGTTTGAGACCAGCCTGGCCAACATGGTGAAACCCTCTCTCTACTAAAAATACAAAAATTAGGCCAGGTGCGGTGGCTCACACCTGTAATCCCAGCACTTTGGGAGACTAAGGCAGGCAGATCACGAGGTCAGGGGTTCAAGACCAGCCTGGCCAAGATGGTGAAACCCCATCTCTACTAAAAATACAAAAAAAAAAAAAATTAGCCCAGAGTGGTGGCATGTGCCTGTAATCCCAGCTACTTGGGAGGCAGAGGCAGAGAACTGCTTGAATCCGGGAGGTAGAGGTTGCAGTGAGCTGAGATCATGCCACTGCACTCCAGCCTGGGCAACAGAGCAAGACTCCGTCTCAAAAAAAAAAAAGAAAAAAATTACAAAAATTAGCCAAGCGTGGTGGTGCACGCCTGTAATCCCAGCTACTCAGGAGGCTGAGGCAGGAGAATCACTTGAACCTGGGAGGCGTAGGCTGCAGTGAGCCAAGATCGCACCATTACACTCTAGCCTGGGCAATAGAGTGAGACTCCGTCTCAAAAAAAAAAAAAAAAATCTACAGGAATCGTCAGTTCTACATGTACTAAAATTTCTTTCTTTCTAATTTTTTTTTACACAGGGTCCAGCTTTGTCACCCAGGCTGGAGTGCAGTGGTACAATTACTGCTCACTGAAGCCTCAACCTCCTGGGCACAAGCGATCCTCTCATCTCAGCCTCCTGGAACTATAGGTGCACACAACCACACACAACTAATTTTTGTATTTTATTGTAGCGATGGGGTTTTGCCACGTTGCACAGGCTGGTCTCAAACTCCTGAGCTCAGGCAATCTGCCTGCCTCAGCCTACAAGTGCTGGGATTACAGTCATGAGCCACCACACTTGGCCCATGTGCTAAAATTTCTATTTTGAAATAAGTTGTCAAATGTATTCCTTTGTCATACAGCCTATAAAATAGTCTTAACAGCAACAGTAACAGTTACATCAGAATAAAGATCTTTCTCAAAATTAATGTTATCAAAAAATATTTGCAATCTTGCATTTTCCAAGAGTCACTGATATTGCTTTCAATTATATCAATTGAAAATGAATTTGCTGAAAACGTATGATGGCCTAGGAAATGAATTTGCAGGCCAGGCATGGTGGCTCACACCTATAATCCCAACACTTTGTGGAGGCAAAAGTGGGAGAATCACTTGAGGCCAGGTGTTTGAGGTTAGCCTGGGCAAGGTAGGGAGAGCTCATCTCTACAAAAATATGTAAAAATTAGCTGGGTGCAGTAACATGCACCAGTAGTCACAGCTACTCAGGAGGCTGAGGCAGGAGGATTGCTTGAGCCCAGGAGGTTGAAGCTGTGGTCAGCTGTGATTACACCACTGCACTCCAGCCTGGGTGATGGAGTGAGACCCTGTTTAAAAGAAAAAACAATTGAATTTGCAGAAAAGCAAGTCAGAAGAAACTTGTAATCAAGATATCACATAATAAAGTCTCATTATTTATATTATATAAATTTAAGATTATGTTGTTACTCATGTATTATTATAACCCCTATTATATTTTGTAAGTAATAAGATATTTTTAAAGAAAAAGTTTTATATTTTAGTAACTTAAGTGGCACATTTTTTCTGCTTTTTGAACAAAGGAACCCACATTTTTGTTTCACATTGGACCCCACAGATTATGTAGTCAGCCCTGCCTGTTACAGAGCACTTTTATGCTCCAGTCCCCATCAAAGCTGGCAGCCTTTCATATATGGGCTGGTCAGTGTTCCTAAGCATACAATGTATTGCACCCAGAATCCAAAGAGTTCTACCAAGCACTGTGCTTCTTTCTCACTAGTAAGAAATGCAAAATGCAGCAGTTTGTTTTTACTTTGGAGGCAATGTCATGACACACCCCAGGGCCTCTAAAAATCTTTACTGAAGTACCAAGTTTCTAAATTTTCATAGAGCCTGTCTCCCACCCCCCTGGAGCACGTGTATCTTATCAAGGTGTCCAGATGCTAGACACCTCTTTTTCATCCTGCCTGATCAGCATGATGTCATCAATGTATTGGATGAGTAAGATGTTCTGCAGGATACCTGGGCAGTCTGGATTTGTCAGAGCTGTATTATAACACATAGTCACGTAGTTACATATTGTGACACAGAGATGAGTTAACATAACCTTGGGGCAAAACTGTAGATGTCTTTGGTTGTTCATTCCGTATAAATGTCGAGTGTTTCCGAGCCTCTTTTCCAACAGGGACAGAAAAGAATGTATTCACCAAATCGGTGGCTGCTTAAAATTTACCTGTGGTCACACTGATCTTGTCTAGCAAAGGTATCAAATCCAGCATGGCCACAGCATCAGAACTAATACTTGGCTGAGCTTGTGGTAGGCTATGATCATTTCCCATGATCCTTTCTGCAGGGGCCAGACTGGCTACTTAAATGGAGATATGATAGGGACCACCAAGATTTGACAATTTTGTTAATCTTTCCAAAGAATCAGCTTTTGCTTTCATTGATTTTTCTCTATTTTTTTCTATCCTCTGTTTCATTAATTTCTGCTCTAATTTTTATTATTTCCTTCCTTCTGCTTGCTTTAGGTTTATTTTGTTTTCTTTGGTGTCTTAAGGTAGATGGTTAAATTAATGATATGAGATCATTCTTTTTTTAAATATAGGCATTTACAGCCGCAAATTACTCTTCAAGCTCTATGTTAGCTGTATCCCAAGTTTTGGTATGCTGTGTATTCATATTCATTCATCTCAAAGTATTTTCTAATTTCCCTTTTGATTTCTGTTTTAATCCACTGATTATTTAGGAGTATGTTGTTTCATTTCCAAATATTTGTGAGCTACCCAAATTTCTCTGGGAATCTTATGTTCTAATTTTATTTCATTGTGGTGAGAGAACATATTTGTATTATTTCTACCCTTTTAGATTTATCGAGGTTTGTTTTATGGCCTAGTACATGGTCTATCCTGGAGAATATTCCACAGGCACTTGAGAAGAGTAGAGATTCTGCTCTTGTTGGGCGGAGAGTTCTGTAGATCCCTGTTAGGTCTACCTATTTTATAATGTTATTCATGTCTTCTATGTCCTTGTTCATCTTATGCCTAGTTACTCTATCCATTATTGAAAGTGGAGTATTGAAGTTTCCAACTATTATCGAGTTGTCCATTTTTTCCTTTATTTCTATCAGTTTTTGCTTCAAGAATTTTGGTACTTTGTTTGTTAGGTCCATATATATTTATAATTGTTATATCTTCCTGATGGATTGAACCTTTTATCATTATAAAATGCCCTGTTTTTATCTCTAATAATATTTTTGTCATAAAGTCTACTTTTCTTTATTACTAGTTTCTAGAATTTTGATTGTGATGTTTCTCAGTATGATTTTCTTTATGTTTTTTCTGCATGGGGTTCATTGAATTTCTTGAATCTGAGATCAGAGTTTTTTCTATACGCAGACAGCAACTATTATTTCTTCGAAAAATTATTTCTTCCTTCTGGAATTCCAGTTATGTAAATAGTAGACCCCATGATTTTGTTTCACAGGTCACAGGGGCCCTGCTCATTTTTATTTTCATTTTTTTCTCTCTTTGCTTTATTTTGGGTATTTTTCTCTTGCTATATCTTCAAGTTGACTTATCTCCCCCCCCATATTGTTTAATTATCTGTTAATCCATGTAGTGAATTTTCAGATATAGTACTATTCAGTTATAGATTTTATTTGTATTTATTTATTTTTGAGACAGGGTATCCCTCTGTCACCCAGGCTGGAGTGCAGTGGTACGATCATGGCTTACTACAGCCTAGACCTCCCAGGCTCAAGTGATCCTCCCATCTCAGCCTCCTGAGTAGCTGGGACTACAGGAGCATACCACCAAGCCCAACTAATTTTGTGTATTGTTTTTTTTTTTTTTTTTTTTTTTTTTTGTAGAGGTGGGGTTTTGTCAAGTCGCCCAGGCTGGTCTCAAACTCCTGGGCTCAAGCCATCTGCCCACCTAGGCCTCCCAAAGTGCTGGGATTACAAGTGTGTGCCACTGTGCCTGGCCCAGTTATATATATTCCACCTCTCTTCTCAGTTGGCTCATGTTTTTCTTTAAATACTTGAACAAGTTATAATAGGAGTTTTAACACACTAATCCATTAACTTCTTCATCCCTGTCATTTATTATCTGTTTCTATTGACAATTTTTTCTTCTGGTCATGGGGTCACATTTTCCTGTTTGGGAGCCTACATAGTAATTTTTTTTTTTTTTTTTTTTTTTTTTGAGATGAAGTCTTCCTCTGTTGCCCAGGCTGGAGTGTAGTGGCGCAATCTCGGCTCACTTCAACCTCCACCTCCCAGGTTCACGCCATTCTCCTGCCTAATCCTCCCGAGTAGCTGGGACTACTGGCGCCTGCCACCACGCCCAGCTAATTTTTTGTATTGTTTAGTAGAGACAGGGTGACAGGATGGTCTTGATCTCCTGACCTCATGATCCGCCTCAGTCTCCCAAAGTGCTGGGATTACAGGCGTGAGCCACCACGCCCGGGCCCTGTGTAGTAATTTTCTTATTCAACGCAGGACATTGTGAATTTCATATTGTTGAATATCTAGGTTTCATAGTCTTCCCTGAAAGACTGTTGAGCCTTATTCTGGAAGGCAAGTTACTTTCCTTGCAAATTAGTTTGATCTTTTGAGGGCTGTACCCAAGCTTTGTTTCTGTGGGTGCAGAGTACTTTTTACTCATGATAGTTTAGCTCCACTATTAGGGCATGACCTTTCCAGGTTCCTAAGGAGTGCTCCTGATGATCAAGGAGGACTTTCCCCTATGGCTGGCTGGATCTCAAACATCCCAACCCCTCTGAGAATTATTTATTTTACATTACCTTGGTCATTCTTTGCCTTGCCTTCTGGTGGTGTTTCACCCTGTGAATGCACATCTCAGTGTTCAGCAACATTTCGCAAAGACATCTGTACAAACTTATGGAGCTTTTAAATCTATACAGCACCCTTCTCTTTGGAATTCTTCCCTGCAAACTTCCAGCTGCCTCAATCTCCCTCAACTTTGATCTCTCTCCACCCAAAATTAGCAAGTCAACTTTGTCAAGCATGAGATCCTATTTCCTGCTCTCTGGTTCAGAATGTCCCTCCACCAGGCAAAAAGTTGGAGCAATTGTTTGTTTCTCTTTACATGTGGATCAGAGTCCTTCACTATTGTCACATGTATAAAGGCATCTATATTGCCCTGTTTTCTAGTTGTTTTTAGCAAGAGAATTAGTCTGGCACTGTTACTCCAACATGGCCAGAGATGGAAATTTTGAGGTTATTAAACGTTAAGTGAAAGTTACACTTCAGAGGTCATGAAGAAAAGTACTATTGTTCCTATAATGAAAAGTCCACAGGAATTTTTCAACTAATAGCTGAATTGGATCCATTTTTGCTTAAGCTCTTGGAAAAACATGTCAAAATGAAACCACGACTTATTTTACTAAAACAATTTATGGAAAAAATTGAAATAATGAAAAAAATATGTTTAAAAAGTGGTAAGTCAAACACATAACCAAACACCAAATAATATTATATATTCTATTCTGGATATGACAACCACTGATGAGTTGGCAATTATTGGGCACTACTTTCTAACAGGAAAACCTATGAGCAATTTTTAATTATTTTTAGCCAACTGAAAACATCTGAGACATTATTCAACAAAGTAAAACAAGATTGTTATTTTAACCTGTGGTTAAACAGCATTTACAATCAGTCATCTGTTAACACAGCTACTATAATGATTAGGAAAAAGGGCTGCATGCTCTTTAAAAAACAAATTGGCTAGGCTGGGTGCCGTGGCTCACGCCTGTAATCCCAGCACCTTGGGAGGCCAAGGTGGGTGGATCACCTGAGGTCAGGAGTTCAAGACCAGCCTGAGGTCAGGAGTTCGAGACCAGACCAATATGGTGAAACCCTGTCTACTAAAAATACAAAAATTAGCTGGGTGTGGTGGTGTACACCTGTAATCCCAGTTACTTGGGAGGCTGAGGCAGGAGAATTGCTTGAACCTGAGAGGTGGAGGTTGTAGTGAGCCGAGATCATGCCACTGCACTCTAGCCTGGTGACAGAGCAAGACTCTGTCTCAAAAAAAAAAAAAAAAATTAATAGGATACAAAACCAAAGTGATAAAGATGAATGAGAAAGTAAAGAGAAATTATCCTGACATTGAGAAGTAAAGAGTAACAAAAAAAAGTTTCAATCATAAGAAAAACAGTAATTCATTAAGAGGAAGAGAATAATCATTTCACACTGTATACATATATGAAAACATAATGTTGTACACCTTAAATATACATAATTTTGTTGTCAATTATATCTCAATAAAGTTGGAAAGAGGAAGAGATAAATTGCAAATGAAAGTAATAAATAGGCTATTAAATTGACAATTTGTGAATTATATAAACTCAGTGAAAAATATTCAAATTTCTTTCTGATTTGATCTCACACTAGCATTGAGGAAGATAACATAAAACTCACGCCTAGGGGGCTGGAGCCAAGATGGCCAAATAGGAACAGCTCCAGTCTACAGCTCCCAGCGTGAGCGATGCAGAAGACGGGTGATTTCTACATTTCCATCTGAGGTACCAGGTTCATCTCACTAGGGAGTGCCAGACAGTGGGCGCAGGACAGTGGGTGCAGCGCACCATGCGCAAGTCGAAGCAGGGCGAGGCATTGCCTCACTCGGGAAGCGCAAGGGTCAGGGAGTTCCCTTTCCTAGTCAAAGAAAGGGGTGACAGATGGCACCCGGAAAATCGGGTCACTCCCACCCCAATACTGCACTTTTCCAACGGGCTTAAAAAACGGCATACCAGGAGATTATATCCCACACCTGGCTCAGAGGGTCCTAGGCCAAGAAGTCTCACTGATTGCTAGCACAGCAGTCTGAGATCAAACTGCAAGATGGCAGCGAGGCTGGGGGAGGGGCGCCCACCATTGCCCAGGCTTGCTTAGGTAAACAAAGCAGCTGGGAAGCTTGAACTGGGTGGAGCCCACCACAGCTCAAGGAGGCCTGCCTGCCTCTGTAGGCTCCACCTCTGGGGGCAGGGCACAGACAAACAAAAAGACAGCAGTAACCTCTGCAGACTTAAATGTCCCTGTCTGACAGCTTTGAAGAGAGCAGTGGTTCTCCCAGCACGCAGCTGGAGATCTGAGAACGGGCAGACTGCCTCCTCAAGTGGGTCCCTGACCCCTGACCCCCGAGCAGCCTAACTGGGAGGCGCCACCCAGTAGGGGCAGACTGACATCTCACATGGCCGGGTACTCCTCTGAGACAAAACTTCCAGAGGAACAATCAGACAGCAGCATTCGCGGTTCACGAAAATCCGCTGTTCTGCAGCCACCGCTGCTGGTACCCAGGCAAACAGGGTCTGGAATGGACCTCTAGCAAACTCCAACAGACCTGCAGCTGAGGGTCCTGTCTGTTAGAAGGAAAACTAACAAACAGAAAGGACGTCCACACCAAAAACCCATCTGTACATCACCATCATCAAAGACCAAAAGTAGATAAAACCACAAAGATGGGGAAAAAAACTAAGCAGAAAAACTGGAAACTCTAAAAAGCAGAGCGGCTCTCCCCCTCCAAAGTAACGCAGCTCCTCACCAGCAACAGAACAAAGCTGGACGGAGAATAACTTTGACGAGTTGAGAGAAGAAGGCTTCAGACGATCAAACTACTCCGAGCTACAGGAGGATATTCAAACCAAAGGCAAAGAAGTTGAAAACTTTGAAAAAAATTTAGAAGAATGTATAACTAGAATAACCAATACAGAGAAGTGCTTAAAGGAGCTGACGGAGCTGAAAGCCAAGGCTCGAGAACTACGTGAAGAATGCGGAAGCCTCAGGAGCCGATGTAATCAACTGGAAGAAAGGGTATCAGTGATGGAAGATGAAATGAATGAAATGACATGAGAAGGGAAGTTTAGAGAAAAAAGAATAAAAAGAAACAAGCAAAGCCTCCAAGAAATATGGGACTATGTGAAAAGACCAAATCTACGTCTGATTGGTGTACCTGAAAGTGACGGGGAGAATGGAACCAAGTTGGAAAACACTCTGCAGGATATTATCCAGGAGAACTTCCCCAATCTAGCAAGGCAGGCCAACATTCAGATTCAGGGAATACAGAGAATGACACAAAGATACTCCTCGAGAAGAAAAACTCCAAGACACATAATTGTCAGATTCACCAAAGTTGAAATGAAGGAAAAAATGTTAAGGGCAGCCAGAGAGAAAGGTTGGTTACCCACAAAGAGAAGCCCATCAGACTAACAGCGGATCTCTCGGCAGAAACTCTACAAGCCAGAAGAGAGTGGGGGCCAATATTCAACATTCTTAAAGAAAAGAATTTTCAACCCAGAATTTCATATCCAGCCAAACTAAGCTTCATAAGTGAAGGAGAAATAAAATACTTTACAGACAAGCAAATGCTGAGAGATTTTGTCACCACCAGGCCTGCCCTAAAAGAGCTCCTGAAGGAAGCACTAAACATGGAAAGGAACAACCGGTACCAGCCACTGCAAAATCATGCCAAATTGTAAAGACCATCAAGGCTAGGAAGAAACTGCATCAACTAACAAGCAAAATAACCAGCTAACATCATAATGACAGGATCAAATTCACACATAACAATATTAACTTTAATTGTAAATGGACTAAATGCTCCAATTAAAAGACACAGACTGGCAAATTGGATAAAGACTCAAGACCCATCAGTGTGCTGTATTCAGGAAACCCATCTCACGTGCAGAGACACAGATAGGCTCAAAATAAAAGGATGGAGGAAGATCTACCAAGAAAATGGAAAACAAAAAAAGGCAGGGGTTGCAATCCTAGTCTCTGATAAAGCAGACTTTAAACCAACAAAGATCAAAAGAGACAAAGAAGGCCATTACATAATGGTAAAGGGATCAATTCAACAAGAAGAGCTAACTATCCTAAATATATATGCACCCAATACAGGAGCACCCAGATTCATAAAGCAAGTCCTGAGTGACCTACAAAGAGACTTAGACTCCCACACATTAATAATGGGAGACATTAACACCCCACTGTCAACATTAGACAGATCAACGAGACAGAAAGTTAACAAGGATACCCAGGAATTGAACTCAGCTCTGCACCAAGTGGACCTAATAGACATCTACAGAACTCTCCACCCCAAATCAACAGAATATACATTTTTTTCAGCACCACACCACACCTATTCCAAAATTGACCACATAGTTGGAAGTAAAGCTCTCCTCAGCAAATGTAAAAGATCAGAAATTATAACAAACTGTCTCTCAGACCACAGTGCAATCAAACTAGAACTCAGGATTAAGAAACTCACTCAAAACCGCTCAACTACATGGAAACTGAACAACCTGCTCCTGAATGACTACTGCGTACATAACCAAATGAAGGCAGAAATAAAGATGTTCTTTGAAACCAGCGAGAACCAAGACACAACATACCAGAATCTCTGGGACACATTCAAAGCAGTGTGTAGAGGGAAATTTATAGCACTAAATGCCCACAAGAGAAAGCAGGAACGATCCAAAATTGACACCCTAACATCACAATTAAAAGAACTAGAAAAGCAAGAGCAAACACATTCAAAAGCTAGCAGAAGGCAAGAAATAACTAAAATCAGAGCAGAACTGAAGAAAATAGAAACACAAAAAAACCCTTCAAAAAATTAGTGAATCCAGGAGCTCGTTTTTTGAAAGGATCAACAAAATTGATAGACCACTAGCAAGATTCATAAAGAAGAAAAGAGAGAAGAATCAAATAGACACAATAAAAAATGATAAAGGGGATATCACCACCGATCCCACAGAAATACAAACTACCATCAGAGAACACTACAAACACCTCTACACAAATTAACTAGAAAATCTAGAAGAAATGGATAAATTCCTCGACACATACACCCTCCCAAGACTAAACCAGGAAGAACTTGACTCTCTGAATAGACCAAAAACAGGAGCTGAAATTGTGGCAATAATCAATAGCTTACCAACCAAAAAGAGTCCAGGACCAGATGGATTCACAGCCGAATTCTACCAGAGGTACAAGGAGGAAGTGGTACCATTCCTTCTGAAACTATTCCAATCAATAGAAAAAGAGGGAATCCTCCCTAACTCATTTTATGAGGCCAGCATCATTCTGATACCAAAGCCAGGCAGAGACACAACCAAAAAAGAGAATTTTAGATGCAAAAATCCTCAATAAAATACTGGCAAACCGAATCCAGCAGCACATCAAAAAGCTTATCCACCATGATCAAGTGGGCTTCATCCCTGGGATGCAAGGCTGGTTCAATATACACAAATCAATAAATGTAATCCAGCATATAAACAGAACCAATGACAAAAACCACATGATTATCTCAATAGATGCAGAAAAGGCCTTTGACAAAATTCAACAACCTTCATGCTAAAAACTCTCAATCAATTAGGTATTGATGGGATGTATCTCGAAATAATAAGAGCTATCTATGACAAACCCACAGCCAATATCATACTGAATGGGCAAAAGCTGGAAGTATTCCCTTTGAAAACTGGCACAAGACAGGGATGCCCTCTCTCACCACTCCTATTCAACATAGTGTTGGAAGTTCTGGCCAGAGCAATTAGGCAGGAGAAGGAAATAAAGGGTATTCAATTAGGAAAAGAGGAAGTCAAATTGTCCCTGTTTGCAGATGACATGATTGTATATCTAGAAAACCCCATTGTCTCAGCCCAAAATCTCCTTAAGCTGATAAGCAACTTCAGCAAAGTCTCAGGATATAAAATCAATGTACAAAAATCACAAGCATTCTTATACACCAATAACAGACAAACAGAGAGCCAAATCATGAGTGAACTCCCATTCACAATTGCTTCAAAGAGAATCAAATACCTAGGAATCCAACTTACAAGGGACGTGAAGGACCTCTTCAAGGAGAACTACAAACCACTGCTCAAGGAAATAAAAGAGGATACAAACAAATGGAAGAACATTCCATGCTCATGGGAAGGAAGAATCAATATCATGAAAATGGCCATACTGCCCAAGGTAATTTATAGATTCAATGCCATCCCCATCAAGCTACCAATGACTTTCTTCACAGAATTGGAAAAAAACTACTTTAAAGTTCATATGGAACCAAAAAAGAGCCCGCATCGCCAAGTCAATCCTGAGCCAAAAGAACAAAGCTGGAGGCATCACGCTACCTGACTTCAAACTATACTACAAGGCTACAGTAACCAAAACAGCATGGTACTGGTACCAAAACAGAGATATAGATAAATGGAACAGAACAGAGCCCTCAGAAATAACGCCGCATATCTACAACTATCTCATCTTTGACAAACCTGAGAAAAACAAGAAATGGGGAAAGGATTCCCTATTTAATAAATGGTGCGGGGAAAACTGGCGAGCCATATGTAGAAAGCTGAAACTGGATCCCTTCCTTACACCTTATACAAAAATTAATTCAAGATGGATTAAAGACTTAAATGTTAGACCTAAAACCATAAAAACCCTAGAAGAAAACCTAGGCATTACCATTCAGGACATAGGCATGGGCAAGGACTTCATGTCTAAAACACAAAAAGCAATGGCAACAAAAGCCAAAATTGACAAATGGGATCTAATTAAACTCAAGAGCTTCTGCACAGCAAAAGAAACTACCATCAGAGTGAACAGGCAACCTACAGAATGGGAGAAAATTTTCGCAACCTACTCATCTGACAAAGGGCTAATATCTAGAATCTACAATGAACTCAAACAAATTTACAAGAAAAAAACAAACAACCCCATCAAAAAGTGGGTGAAGGACATGAACAGACATTTCTCAAAAGAAGACATTTATGCAGCCAAAAAACACGTGAAAAAATGCTCACCATCACTGGCCATCAGAGAAATGCAAATCAAAACCACAATGACATACCATCTCACACCAGTTAGAATGGAGATCATTAAAAAGTCAGGAAACAACAGGTGCTGGAAAGGATGTGGAGAAATAGGAACACTTTTACACTGTTGGTGGGACTGTAAACTAGTTCAACCATTGTGGAAGTCAGTGTGGCAATTCCTCAGGGATCTAGAACTAGAAATACCATTTGACCCAGCCATCCCATTACTGGGTATATACCCAAAGGACTATAAATCATGCTGCTATAAAGACACATGCACACGTATGTTTATTGCGGCACTATTCATAATAGCAAAGACTAGGAACCAACCCAAATGTCCAACAATGATAGACTGGATTAAGAAAATGTGGCACATATACACCATGGAATACTATGCAGCCATAAAAAATGATGAGTTCATGTCCTTTGTAGGGACATGGATGAAATTGGAAATCATCATTCTCAGTAAACTATCGCAAGAACAAAAAACCAAACACCGCATATTCTCACTCATAGGTGGGAATTGAACAATGAGAACACATGGACACAGGAAGGGGAACATCACACTCTGGGGACTGTTGTGGGGTGGGGGGAGGGGGGAGGGATAGCTTTTGGAGATATACCTAATGCTAAATGACGAGTTAATGGGTGCAGCACACCAGCATGGCACATGTATACATATGTAACTAACCTGCACATTGTGCACATGTACCCTAAAACTTAAAGTATAATAATAATAAAATAAAATAAAACTCACAGCTATAATCCCAGCACTTTGGGAGGCTGCGGCGGGTAGATCACCTGAAGTCAGGAGTTCAAGACCAGCCTGGCCAACATGGCAAAACCCCATCTCTACTAAAAATACAAAAATTAGCCGGGCATAGTGACTCATGCCTGTAATGCCAGCTACTCAGGAGGCTGAGGCAGGAGAATTGCTTGAACCTGGGAGGCGGAGGTTGCAGTGAGCCAAGAGCGCAGACAGACTCCATCTCAAAAAATAAAATAAAATAAAATAATATAATATAATATAATATAATATAAAATGCAGAATGTCACGAAATGCCTATGTTAAGAGGATATTTGATAGAGTTTTCTGAAATTTGACAAAAAAATTGACAAAAAAATTTGACAAAAATACTAAACATATATAAATTATATATAATGTATATATAAAAACATATATATAAATATGTTTTTATATATATATATAAAAAAACAATAATGAACTGAGCAGGTAAAAAATAACTTTTCTGAATTATCACCACTAAAAAGCAAATACTGATCAAACACACTAGAGAAAAAACTAAATTATCTTTCTATTCTCTTTAGAAAATATTATAAACTATCATCATATGAAGAGATGATTAAAGAGTACATAGCCATATAATGTAAGGGGAAACAAGTATGAAGAAGTATGCCTGGCAGTTACTTAATAAAAATGTTACTTTAAATTTTTGCATTATTTGTAATATTTTTCAACTTTTAAAAATTTATAACGTTGTATTTTGTTTTAGTCTAAATACTCAGTTGTGTACCTACTTGTGTATCTAAAATTGTTATTCTTTTTCTTAAGGAGCCTCCAGTCGCCAAATGCACACAAACTTCAGGCCCCACAAAATTTGAATCTGTCCCTGTTATCCACTTTCCTCTCCACCTAATTGGTCTACCCTCACCCATGCTTGTCCTCTTCCAATCTGTTCTTCATGCCACAGTCTAAAGGATCTTCTAAAAGTTCATGTATGATTATATTTCTCTTATATTCTTTCAGTAATTTCCAATTAGCCTTACTACAAAAACCCAAGTCCTTAAAATAGGATCTGGGTCCTTACCACCTCTCTCCCTCTGCTCTAACCACACTGGCTTCTTTTAGTTATTGCAATGCACCAGCTCAGAACCTTTGCATATGCTGTACTCTGTGTTTAGGAGACATTCCACCACCTCAATACTCCATTAACAAATTATCTCCTACTCAAACTTCAGATTTCACTCAAAGATCACTTCCTCAGGGCACCTTAGACTAAGTCAGCCTCCCACCACCTTAAATGCTCATTGCACCCTTTACTTTTCCTTCATAGCATGTCTGTTTTGTAATCATATGCAAGATACAAGATTAGATTGTCCATCTCTCTGCCATTAGACTGCAAATTCCATGAACGAGGGACAATGTCTCTTCAGCACTAGTGTAGCAGTGTTACCGGAAAGGGGTCCTGATCCAGACACCAAGAAAGGGTTCTTGGATCTCGAGCAAGGAAGAATTCGGGACAAGACCATAGAGTAAAGTGAAAGCAAGTTTATTAAGAAAGTAGAGGAATAAAAGAATGGCTACTCCATAGGCAGAGCAGCCCGAGGGCTACTGGTTGCCCATTTTTATGGTTATTTCTTGTTGATATGCTAAACAAAGGATGGATTATTCATGCCTCCCCTTTTTAGACCATAGAGGGTACCTTCCTGACATTCCCATGGCGTTTGTAAACTGTCATGGCGCTGGTGGGAATTTAGCAGTGAGGACGACCAGAGGTCACTTTCATCACCATCTTGGTTTTGGTGGGTTTTAGCCGGCTTCTTTACCGCCACCTGTTTCATCAGTAAGCTCTTTATGACCTGCATCTTGTATCTTGTATCTTTATGACCTCCTATCTCATCCTGTGACTTAGAATGCATAACCATCTGGGAATGCAGCACAGCAGGCCTCAGCCTTATTTTACTCAGCCCCTTTTCAAGATGGAGTTGCTCTGGTTCAATCGCCTCTGACAGCAGCATCCTGAACAAAGTGGGCAACTAATTACACAATTTCTGGCCTCAAATAGTTTATAATCTAACCTTGAAAAAAAAATAGAAAAGAAACAATTTTACAATTTGGGGCTTCAATACAGATGAAATAGTTTTTTTTTTTTTTTTGTGCAAGAAAGTCTTCCTGGAAGTCTTCAAACCTGAATACATAAGGATTGGTTATTCTAACCAGCTTGAAAAATTGGCCTAGGCCAAGGCTGTAACCAAGTATTCTGGTTGTCTAGGAACTGCTCTGACCATATTTCCAGCATAATTGTTTCTTGCAGAAAAACTACTTCAGCTTTTTTAAAGCTTCTTTTGCCTTCTGTAGGCTTACTTAAAAAAAAAAGTATTAAGATCCTTTTGTGGTTCATAAGCCTGATGATTGGATTTTCATGCTATGTGTGAGTTACCACCCCTACCTCAAACCTTGTTAGGACTCCGCACATTACCCCTCTGTGGTGAAAAAAAACAAAGTAATAAAGGTAATTCTTTTTTTTTTTTTTTTTTTTGCATAAGCCCTATCCTTGTACACATGAGGTTTCAAAGTGTTTCCATCATTATTTTTACCTTATAGTATAGTGTTTTCACGAGTTTTTTTTTTTTTTAATACTTTAAGTTCTGGGATAGTTTTCACGAGTTTTAAGAGACTCTTCTTGGCAAACAGTTCAACTCAGAGAAAGCACTTTTACTAGCAAGGAGGTATACCTTGTTGTATCGGTCTGGGGATATGACTTGACAGTTCACCTTGCCAGGAAGATCTCTGTGATTTTTTGTTTGTTTGTTTGTTTGTTTTGAGACAAGAGTCTCGCTCTGTCCCCGAGGCCAGAGTGCAGTGGCTCACTGCAAGCTCCGCCTCCCGGGTTCAAGCGATTCTCGTGCCTCAGCCTACCGAGTAGCTGGGATTACAGGCACCTGCCACCACGCCCAGCTAATTTTTGTATTTTAGTAGAGACGGGTTTCCCCACGTTGGCCAGGCTGGTCTAAAACTCCTGACCTCAGGTGATCCACCCGCCTCCCAAAGTGCTGGGATTACAAGCGTGAGCCACCGCGCCCGACGTCAGGAGAGGGGCAAGGTCTAATTGTTCCAGAGCGACCACAGAAATATCTGGAGCTAGCTTCAAGGGTTATTCCCCGCTAAAGATTACTTAATAATGCAGTTGGATGACCACGTTTCAAGATTTTTGTTCGATCTGCACATCCTCCAACATGTTCCGAGAGGGTGTTTAAAAAGTCACCAAGGACCATTAGGATAACCATTAGGATAAAGCTGTCAGGACATCCCTAAATTGTTTGAAACTACGATGTCTGCTGAGGAAAGCAGAACATAATCAGGCTTTGGAGTTAAGAGAGCTAACCAGTTCCGAATTTAATGGCTGAGCCAAATGAGAATGTTAAGATTTATCTCACAAGTTGTAGAGAAAATTAAAAACGATTAAACATCCGGGCCTTGACTAAGTGCCCGTCGCCTTGGGGATTAAATATGGTAGAGTCCACTTTCCTCACCAGCTGATGATAATATCTGTCATGTGCAGTCCTCCTTTCTCCTCCTTAATCGGTTGGTTAGTATTTGCCAACTCTTTCCTGCTTTTCATCTTCTCTTCCCCCTATTTAAATCTTTCCACCAAGCGTTCAGAAACACGTCCTACCAGAACGCAACCTGAGCCTGCGTGAGAGGTACGCACGGGTCTTGACCTTTTCCCGGTTCTCCGCCCTTTTTTCCGGTTCTCCGCCCCTTTTCCGCCACTGCTTGATGCCTCCCTCCCGGCTGCGCCAGTCCGCGGCCCCGCCCACGCCGGCCGTCACGTGACCGCGCAGCGTGCTCCGCCCCCTGTCCCCAGCTCACGTGATCGCGCCTAGGGAGAAAACGTCTGACCCCAGCCACCGGCCTTCAAGGCACGGCTTTTTCTTCCTGCGGCTGTCGGCCTCTCGCCCTTCAGCTACCTGTGCGTCCCTCCGTCCCGTCCCGTCCTGGGGTCACCCCGGAGCCTGTCCGCCATGCGGCTCCTGCCTCTGGTCCCAGGTCGGCTCTGGCGGGGCAGCCCCCGCCACCTGCCCTCCTGCAGCCCAGCGCTGCTGCTGCTGGTGCTGGGCGCCTGCCTGCGGGTCTTCGGGGTGGCGGCGGGAACCCGGAGGCCCAACGTGGTGCTGCTCCTCACGGACGACCAGGACGAAGTGCTCGGCGGCATGGTAACTCTTCTGTTTCTGCCCCGCCCCTCTATCTCTCGGGCTGACTCCCCGGTTTGTTGCTCTCTTTCCCGGTCCCCACCACCCGCCTCCCCGAACTGGCTGTCTTATCCTTGGGTAGGTTTGGTTTTCCCACCTGAGGCCCTTTATGCCGGTAAGGGACTGCAACACTCTCTTCCTTTCTGGACTGAGGCACATGCGTACAGCACACAGAGCTTCTAGTCTGGACCGTACTGCTGTGGAGTTTACGTTAATATCTCAAGATAAACATGTGGAGACCAGTGGAGGATGGGTTGAACCAATGAGGATCAGGTGCTAAGAGCACTCAAGGCCTGATTGTTTTTCTTTTGGATTAGAGGATCACAGCCAAGTCCAGTCCCCATTATGAGGGACCTAGACCACCTCCACGTTTGTGCCTGTATACAATGTCTGTATCTGATGTCAATAAAAATAAGCCTGGGCCGGGCGCGGTGGCTCACTCATGTAATCCCAGCACTTTGGGAGGCCGAGGCGGGCGGATCAGAAGGTCAAGAGATCGAGACCATCCTGGCCAACAGGGTGAAACCCCGTCTCTACTAGAAATACAATAATTCTAGCTGGGCGTGGTGGCGCGCACCTGTAGTCCCAGCTACTTGGGAGGCTGAGGAAGGAGAATCGCTTGAACCCGGGAGGCGGAAGTTGCAGTGAGCCGAGATCGCGCCACTGCATTCCAGCCTGGCGACAGAGCGAAACTCCGTCTCAAAAAAAAAAAAAAAAAAAAATCCTGAAGTGAACTAATCTGGTAGGCCGACCGTCGAACTATTGAGGGTGTGTGTTGCCTCACAAGAATCAAGAAAATTCAATTAGTGTGATTGAACACCTGACTGTTGCATTAGAGACTGTCAGTGTTTCATTTTCTATCTAATGGGTGTTGTCACAAGACTTCATTTTTTTTCCAGAGTTAATTTTGCTTGTGTATTGCAGAATTATGGAATGTGTGACCTTTGGAAACATCCACTCCAACCCCTTCCCCATGGAGGCCCAGAAAGCAACTTGTCTAAGACATGAGTAGTTGAGGCAGAGTCCTCTGACCCTGGGTTCAGCATTCCTCTCTTCGCTTTAAAACCAAATGCTCTATTCGTTTCAGTTCTCTTTTTGCTTTCAGCTGAATGCTGAGACTATGAAATACTCCAGGCAAGACGTTCCTAACTTTTCTTGTGTAGTTACACACCCTAGCTCAGTGTCATTCAAACCTCTGGTCCCAACCCTTGAGTGAGTTGTGAAATCAGTTTAGTAACTACCAACATTTTTTATTTCCTCTGGAATAGAATAGAATAGAAAATGTCCGTGTGTGTGAGTATGTGTGTTACACTTGATAAAGGTAATCATTATCTATCTCTCTTTCTTCCCGAGTTGTAAAATATATTTCTTAGGTTGTGCTCAAGAGCTTCAGAGTCTTTTATAGCTGATGTTTAAGAGGCTTGCATTTTGACTACACATTTCTTCCTGCCATATATGCTTCATTGTCTGTTAGTTTCTACCAAGCCATGTTGACATCAGTCTTGATTTAATTTTCCTCCTGCACTTTAGGTTCACTACTCTTCCAACTACTGCACTTACTTGTCTGCTCACAAAATTCCTTTTTTATTAAAAAAAAAAAATTATGTCTTGAAGGGTGTTTTGTCCAGAAAAAGCAAGCCTTCTCTAGCAGTGACTAAAGTACTCAGTTAAAAGGTCAGGCTTTTTTAGGTGTTGAAAACAAAATTCATTACTTAAATATAAGGTATTCAGAGTTGTTTCTTCGATTCATATAAACCACGGCTGTAGTCTGTGTGTATTTGAGGTCTCTTCCTTTTAGTATGTTAATCCAATTTGCTTCGTTAAGCCAGCAGCAGATTTTTTGAGTCAGGGTCTTGCTCTGTCATCCAGGCTGGAGTGCAGTGGTACAATCAAGGCTCATTGCAGCCTTGAACTCCTAGTCTCAAGCAGTCCTCCTGCCTTAGTCTCCCTAGTAGCTGGAACTACAGGCACATGTCACTACGTCCAGCTAATTTTTAAATATTTTGTAGAGACAGGATTTCTCCATGTTGCCCAAGTCGGTCTTGAACTCCTGGACTCAAGTAATCCGCCCACCTCAGCCTCCCAAAGTGCTGGGATTACAGGCATGAGCCACTGTCTTGGCCCAGATTCTTTTTTTTAATAAGTGTTTCTACTGGAGAGAGGTACCAAAATTGAGTGGAGGGCATAAGTCAAACTTAATTTTCCAAACTCAAGAATTCTGGCTTCTCTTCTAGGCTTTTTCAGAATATTCTACCACTGATTGTCAAACAGGACTCCAAGGGGAAGATCTAAGGCAAGAGCATTTGAGAACTTACTTGGAGCTGAGCAGAGTATGAGGATTTTTATACTTGTGCTTCAGTCATCACAGGAGTCCTGTGCTGTACGTCGTATCCTTATCTTAAAAAGAAACTAAAACTGGAAAGTGGTTAAGTGCCATGACTAAGTTCATATAGCTAATACTGGACAAAGCCTGGGTATCTTATGACCTCAGAGCACCATGCTTTTTCTCCTATTCTAGAATACTGTGATAATAATCAGATTTCATTCCACATACCCACACCAGCATAATCACACCATAGGTCAGAGAGTCTGCAGGTGACATTCGGGGATGCCAGTGACATCATGGAACTCCTTAATTTACATGTAAACCTTTGTGTATAATATCTTCATTTTTGTGGAAAGAGCTCTAACCTAAAAAAGATTATAGATTGCTGCCATAGTTGGCAAAATAAACAGTGGTCAACCCCCACCAAACTAACTCAGGTCAAAGGATTGTAGATAGCATTTACAACATGATTTAGATTTATAGTGGAATTTTTCAGGCATCTTTGAAATGCTGTTTTATATAGTAGCATCGTCTTTAACATTTCATTGTATTTGTTCCAGGTATCTGTGGGACTCTGTTTTTATTTTTTATTTTGCCAGGACACTGTTCTTATCACTTTCTTGATTTTACCTAAACATCATTATAGTGTGGTGGACACACTGTTCTTCACAGAAGCATAAGCTGCTCTTTTAAAAATCATTCACGGCCAGGCGCGGTGGCTCACGCCTGTAATCCTAGCACTTTGGGAGGCCAAGGTGGGCAGATCACGAGGTCAGGAGTTCAAGACCAGCCTGGCCAGCGTGGTGAAACCCTGTCTCTACTAAAAATACAAAAATTAGCCGGGCATGGTGGTGCGTGTCTGTAGTCCCAGCTACTGGGGAGGCTGAGGTGGGAGAATCACTTGAACCCAGGAGGTGGAGGTTGCAGTGAGCTGAGATTGTGCCACTGCACTCTAGCCTGGGTGACAGAGCAAGACTCCATCTCAAAAAAAAAAAAAAAAAAAAATCATTTACTCTAAGAAAAGTGACATTTGGCCAAAACCGCAGGCAAGTGACAGAAGAAACTGTGATGAAAGGTAGGGGAAGAATAATTTTTTTTTTTTTTTTTTTTGAGATGGAGTCTTGCTCTGTCACCCAGGCTGGAGTGCAGTGGCGCGATCTCGGCCCACTGCAACCTCCGTCTCCTGCGTTCAAGCGATTCCCCTGTCTCAGCCTCCCAAGTAGCTGGGTTTACAGGCACCCACCACCACGCCCGGCTAATTTTTGTATTTCTAGTAGATACGGGATTTCGCCATGTTGGCCAGGCTGATCTCAAACTCCTGACCTCAAGTGATCCGCCCACTTCAGCCTCCCAAAGTGGTGGGATTACAGATGTGGGAATAAATATGTCATTGCTTCATTGAAAGCAAAACAATTTCCATCATTAGCCACAGAATTATCAGAATTGCCATTTCAGAGCAACTGTACATGGAACCAGGAAAGTAAATGATTCTTTAGGGTTTTAATGAAAAGGATTCTGCTTGGGGTGAGCAGAGTAACATGTTTGCCTACATGAAGGCATGAAGTTGGCTGCTGCTTAAAGACTGTTGCATGGCCTTAACTTGACCAGCCACTGTCTTTGCTTAGATCTTAAGGATTCATTTTACATTCTAATTAGCATAGAGACACATACACATTTTGGGTACACTGTGGTTTCTTGTTTGGGACTTTTTCAGTTAGGCACGGATTATGGTTATCTTTTGTACTATAGTTAGCAGTATAAAGATGACAGTTAATAAAAACTTCTTTTTTTTTTTTTTTTGGAGACAAGGTCTCACTCTTCTTGCCTAGGCTAGATTGCAGTGGTGCAGTCATAGCTCACTGCAGCCTCGAACTTCTGGGCACAAGCAATCCTCCCACTTCAGCCTCCCAAGTAGCTGGGACTACGGGCATGCACTACCATGCCCAGCTAATTTTTATATTTTTTGTAGAGCCAGGGTCTTGCTGTGTTGCCCAGACTGGTCTCAAACTCCTGGCTTCAAGCAGTCCTCCTACCTCTGCCTTCTAAAGTGCTGGGATAACAGGTGTGAGCCACTGCACCAGGCCTAAAGTCTAAATTCCTATATGGCCCTGCATCTCTGACTCCTGCCTACCTCTCTGACCTCGTCTTACCTCACTCTCCCTTTTCCTCCCTAAGCTGCTTGCATCACCACACTGGCTTCTCTGTTTCCTCCCAGGTGCCTCTCTCCTTCCTCTGGCAGCCCTTGTACTTGCTATATACCCAGCCTGAAACATCTTCTGAATCTCTGCATGACTGACTCCTCATCGCATGGCTCTCCGTACTGAAGTTACCTCCCGAGAGGCCTTCCCTGACCACCCATCTAAAGTAGTTCCCCTTTCCTCCCACCAGCTGCAATCACATCATCCTGGTTTATTCTCTTCATAGCACTTACCACCACCTGAAATGACTGATTGTTTACCTGTTAGTTGTTGTAAGTCCCCAAGAGTGCAGGGATCATGAGGGCAAGGACCATCTATCCTCTGTCCACCACTGCCTAGATTAATGCCTAGCACGTGTTGTGTTTAATAAATGTTATTACACAGTCTTACTGTAAATCAGATATTCTTTCATAGTTTTACATATTTATCAGACAGTTTGACAATTAAGTCCCATACAGTCAACTCTGGTCCTTTTCTCCACTTACTCTTTGAATCCTCATTTCACCTTCAAATATCCTCATAGTAACTCAGGTTTTTTATCAAACCAATGTCTCATTAAGCCCAGTATTCTTTTCCTGAGGATGGTACCCAGGGATGCTTTGAGGAGAGTATGGCTGATGACCTTGCTTCAGAAGGCTAGCGAAGATCTTCTGCATCTCTAGCGTCTCTTGGCAGCCTCTTCTGGATCTACTCATGAAATTCTCAGAGCTTTTTTTGGATAAGTTAGAATCCTCATCCTTTTGAGTTTATGGATTCCATAGATTTTGTATTTATATAAAACAGTGGGGAAAAGTCATTTATACATTATTGAAAATGAGGCTCCTGTTAACCTACTTATATATTTAGATTAGTGATCTTTAAGGAATTATTGCACAACAAAATATACTTAAAACTGCATTCAATATGGTCTTAGGTTTCAAAGGTATCTCAGAATCATCATGAACTGACCCATATTACAACTAAAATGACCTCTTCAATGGTGCTTTTTGCTGTCTGGAATCTGAAGAATATTAGTGTTCCTTTTATTCGTATTTAAATGACTGTCTTCATACTTTTGTCCTCACTCTAGGGGGAAGTTAGTTGTTCTCTGTACTTGTAAGGATCTTAGATTTTGAACAAAAGTTGAAAAGCAGGACATAAAATAGGTTCTGAGTAGCCTTTTGCCTGACAGTGTTCTGTGTACACCTGCTTGCCACCTGGTTCAAGTCCTTATCCTGAGGTGCTTGTGGGTCTATGCAGACAACAGTAGCTGGTAGTTGAACAGTGTGTGTCTGGCTCCACCACTGAGTGTGTGAGGTTTGAGTCAGTCTCTGAGCCCTGGGGCCTTGTCTGGCTTTCAGAATCCAACTGTTGTCTTACTTCTGTTCTATAGGGCGGAAGGCTCTCTTTATATCATTTCCCACATCCTACTTCTAAAGATTAATTCATGGAGATAGGTCTGCCCTATCTGCCTTATCTGGGGGCTGATGACTAATAAGGGCACAAAGATGTTATTGCCATAAACTGAACTTTCCCTTCCTGCAGGCATTTTGACTTCCTGCACTTTTATACAGGATGGAGCTGGCCGGAACCAAACTTGTCTCTAGAATCGTACAGGACTCTCTTTGGCTGTTGCTTAGAGCTGACCATTTGGGAATAAAAGATTGAGTAAGATGTAACAAAACAGGAATTCTGGCCTGTGTGTCTCAATTTATTGGAAGAAATTGTTTAATGGATAATTACTTACTTTTACAGACACCACTAAAGAAAACCAAAGCTCTCATCGGAGAGATGGGGATGACTTTTTCCAGCGCTGTAAGTTTGAAAGCTAATTCAATTTTGTTAATTTAACTGTGTTTGTATTCTAAGAAGATACTCTCTTCTCGGGAATCTGGTATGATCTATGTGGTTTTTTCCTTGTTAAATTCCTGATCTGAAGGAAGAATTTATTTAATGTGATATAAACTCTTTTAATTGAAATATTACCTCTTATCAATTGAAGATTAATTGTAGATATTTCTAAGCCAGTCTCAGAACTAGAGAATTTTATTTTAAACCTCACCATTTGAGGTTTGAAAATGGATTATAAAAAATCAAGGAATATGTATGCTGTGTAAATTTTTCCTTGGTAAAAACCCAGTTAACCCTAATAGCCAAAACTGACAAATAGCAACACACACACCCCATAAATATAGATGAAGAAATTCAAAATAAAGTATTAGCAATTCATTTTCAAGAACCGTGTACATAACCAAGTGAATGGTAGTCTAGGAATGTAAGGGTAGCCTACTATCAGGAAATCCCTTGAACAGTAGCATAGTGTTATGTTTAAGATCTCAGACTCCGGAGCCAGACCGCCTAGTCTGGAACACCCTCTCTGCCTCTTTTCTAGCAGTGTGACCTTGGACAAACTATTTAACCTCTCTGGCCCTCTTCCTCCCCATTTATAAAAGGGAGTACCAAAATCTTCTTCAGAGTTGTTGTGAGGTTGAGTTAATAGGTTAATAGGTGTAGAGCACTTCTATCGGTGCCTGACTTATTATTTCTTTTTTTTTTTTTTTTTTTTTTTTGAGATGGAGTCTCGCTTTGTCTCCCAGGCTGGAGTGCAGTGGTGCGATCTCAACTCACTACAACCTCCACCTCCGGGGATCAAGCAGTTCTCCTGCCTCAACCTTCTGGGTAGCTGAGATTACAGGCACCCACCACCGTGCCCTGCTAATTTTTTGTATTTTCAGTAGAGATGGGGTTTCACCATGTTAGCCAGGCTGGTCTTGAACTCCTGACCTCAAGTGATCTGCCCGCCTAGGCCTCCCAGAGTGCTGGGATTACAGGCATGAGCTACCGCTCCCAGCCAATGCCTGACTTCTTATAGTAAATACTACATGATGTTGGTTATTATATATCTACCAATATGATACAAGTAACTGAAAGAAGGAAAATTGAATGTTCTTCCCAATACATACTAGAAAGTACTCTGAAATTTTAGCATCCTTTCCTGGTAATAAGCTATTGTAAGAATACATCCTGACTGTGATGCCTATTTCAAGTACATGAGGTAAAAGACTCGGCATTGCTGTTAGGGATGAAACAGTGCTCCATTTAATGTTGTTCCGACTGTCTAGTCATTGCCATAAGTCTTATGGAAATAAGAGGTAAAAATATTGGAAAAATTATTTCTGCTTGTTTGGATTTTCTATCTAAGAAACAGAAGAATTATTGAAAACCCTTTCAAATCACTAGGATTCAGCAAGATAAAAATGAAAAAATAAAAATTAATAACTTTCTTCCATGTAATCAGTTAGAAAAATAGAAGGTGGGAGACAAAATATCTCATTCATAATTATTTCTTTTTATTCTATATAAAGATAGAGAAAAGGTCTCACTCACTGTGTAGCCCAGGCTGGTCTGGAACTCCTGAGCTCAAGTGATCCTTCCATCTCAGTCTCCCAAAGTGCTAGGATTACAGGTGTGAGCCACCATGCCCAACCTCATTCATAATTTATAAACTCTCTAAGAGTAACTGGTTGGGGCCAGAAATGGCTATGACCTATGTATTTGACAAAATGATGCGAGTGGTAAGATAAAAAATATTTGATACGTGGATATGCACATCATTTTATATACATTTCTTTTCTTTCTTTCTTTTTTTTTCTTTTTTGAGACAGGGTCTCACTCTATTGCCCATGTTGGAGTGCAGTGAAATAGCTCACTGAAGACTTGACCTCAAACTCCTGAGCTCAGACGATCCTCCTGCCTCAGCTTCCCAAGTAACTGGGACTACAGGCATGCATCACCACACTCGGCCAATTTTTTTCCACTTTTTTTTTGTGACAGGGTCTCACTCTGTTGCTCAGGCTGGTCTCAAACTCCTGGCCTCAAGTGATCCTCTGCTTCAGCTTCCCAAATAGCTGGGATTACAGGTGTGAGCCACTGTGCTCAGCTAAGACACAATATTATATAATAAAATGTTTATTCTAGTTGTAATCCTAACAAGATTATTTGAGACTCAAGTGATTCCAAAAGTTATCTGGAATAATTAATAGATGAGAATAATCAAAGTAATTTTTTAAAAAAATTACAGTGGCTCATGCTTGTAATCCCAGCACGTTAGGAGGCTGAGGCAGGTGGATTGCTTGAGCTCAGGAGTTTGAGACCAGCCTGGGCAACATGGCAAGAGCCTGTATCTACTAAAAAGACTTAAAAATACCTGGGCATTGGGCCAGGCATGGTGGCTCACACCTGTAATCTCAGCACTTTGGGAGGCTGAGGTGGGCAGATCACCTGAGGTCAGGAGTTCGAGACCAGCCTACCCAACATGGTGAAACCCCATCTCTACCAAAAATACAAAAAATTAGCTGGGCGTGGTGGCGAGCGCCTATAAGCCCAGCTACTTGGGAGGCTGAGGCAGGAGAATTGCTTGAACCCAGGAGGTAGAGGTTGCAGTGAGCCAAGATTGTGCCACTGCACTCCAGCCTGGGCGACAAGAGCAAAACTCCACCTCAAAACAACAACAGCAACAAAAACACAGGCATGGTGGTGCACGTCTGTGGTCCCATCTACTTTGGGAAGTTGGGGTGGGAGGATTGCTTAACCCTGAGGTTGCGGAGGTTGCAGTGAGCTGAGATCGCACCACTGTACTCCATCCTGGGTGACAGAGTAAGACCCTGTCTCAAAAAAAAAAAGAAATTGCTCTACCAGATGCTAAAATGTAATATTAAGATAAACTGTGTACTGGCCATAATTGATCAGAAAACAAAAAGAGAAAGAGTTAAGAGTTGCCAATTTAAACTTAAGAAGTCAAACATCTAATAAAATTAAAAGGCAAAAGTAAAAATGGGAAGTATTTGTAACATGACTGAATTCTTCCTTAACTTAAATCTTATGTAACAAGAGGCCAACAGCCCTGGAGGAAAAAAATGAGCAAAGCATATGAACAAACCATTCACATAAACACAGTCAGTCAGTACATGTGGAGAATGTTCCTCCTCACCATTATTTAAAAATGCCAAATCGGCTGGGCACGGTGGCTCACGCCTGTAATCCCAGCACTTTGGGAGGCCGAGGCAGGTGGATCACGAGGTCAAGAGATCGAGACCATCCTGGCTAACACGGTGAAACCCCGTCTCTACTAAAACTACAAAAAATTAGCCGGGCATGGTGGCGGGCACCTGTAGTCCCAGCTACTTGGGAGGCTGAGGCAGGAGAATGGTGTGAACCCAGGAGGCGGAGCTTGCAGTGAGCTGAGATCGTGCCACTGCACTCCAGCCTGGGCAACAGAGCGAGAATGTGTCTCAAAAAAAAAAAAATGCCAAATCAAGGCCGGGCGCAGTGGCTCACGCCTGTAATCCCAGCACTTTGGGAGACCGAGGCAGGTGGATCATGAGGTCAGGAGATGGAGACCATTCTGGCTAACACGGTGAAACCCCATCTCTACTAAAAATACAAAAAATTAGCCAGGCATAGTGGCGGGTGCCTGTAGTCCCAGCTACTTGGGAGGCTGAGGCAGGAGAATGGTGTGAACCCGAGAGGCGGAGCTTACAGTGAGCCAAGATCGCGCCACTGCACTCCAGCCTGGGTGACAGAGTGAGACTCCATCTCAAAAAAATAAATAAAAATGCCAAATCAAATTTGAAAGGCAAAAAAACTTGCTAATATTAAAAGGATAATACCCAATTTTGGCGTGAGTGTGTGCTCAAATGCCCATTCCTTCCCTGCTGGTCCAAGTATAAGCTAGTATTACCTTTCTGTGAAGTGGCTTGGTGATGTGTACCAATATGATTGGATAGAATGGGGAAAATCTGTTGCTGACAGTAGCTAATGGAAATATAATTACAGTAGGGAAAAAAGTCTGTGTCCAATGTATAAAATGATATAGGAAATGTGTAAAGCTGCAGATCAGCCTGCAAATGAACCACTGTGTCTCAATTAGATCCAAGTAGTATTCTTTGTCTTTGGTTAAGACCCGTCTCTCACCATGCTGTGCCCCCTGTGTATAAATATTATTTCTGGCTGGGTGCAGTGGCTCACACCTGTAATCCCAGCACTTTGGGAGGCCAAGGTGGAAGGATCACTTGAATCCAGGAGTTTGAGACGAGCCTGGACAACACAGGAAGAACATTATCTCTACAAATAAAAAAAAGAAAAAAGAAAAAAGCCAGGAGTGGTGGCACACACCTGTACTCCAAGCTGTTTGGGAGGCTGAGGTGGGAGGATCACTTGCGCCAGGAGGTCGAGGCTGCAGTGAGCTGTGCTTGTGCCAGTGCACTCCAGTCTGGGTGACAGAGTGAGACCTTGCCTCAAAAGAAAAAAAACAACAACTATCTCTGTGGCAGATGAGACTAGAATTACCGTTATCCTGCAGAAAGAAGCCACTTGAGAAAGAAATCCGTTCTCTCAGTTTGTTCTGTCTGCTTTAATGTCTCCACTATGATTTAAAGCAGCCCTGAAGTATGTCATGTGTAGAAAAAAATATATATGTTCCATGACAGACTACATATTTGAAGTTAGAGTATTAAGGAGCTTTTCTTTACTCTCTTTAACAATGATGAGAAGACCATCTTTCTTGTGTGACTGTCGTTTTTGCTTCCTTTCCTTTGTAGTATGTGCCAAGTGCTCTCTGCTGCCCCAGCAGAGCCAGTATCCTGACAGGAAAGTACCCACATAATCATCACGTTGTGAACAACACTCTAGAGGGGAACTGCAGTAGTAAGTCCTGGCAGAAGATCCAAGAACCAAATACTTTCCCAGCAATTCTCAGATCAATGTGTGGTTATCAGACCTTTTTTGCGGGGAAATATTTAAATGAGGTATGTTGAATAATCTGTTTCTTTTTTTATAATGGCTTTTAAAATGTGAATATAATTATGTTAATTTTGTTATTAATTTCAATTAATGTTAAAGGATTTCTTGGTGTACGTTGTTTTCTGTGAATCTGCCCATTAAACAAGAACAAGTACCCATATCATGTAAATATGTTCATATAAGTACACATGTACATATTTACGTGATTTGGGTAAGAACTTGTGTATTTATATGATACGGGCACTTTTTCTTCCTTTCAATAGTCCCAGGAGCATGTATTTAAAAATTGTCCTAAGAGTGCTGCTGTCTGATGCGTCTTCCCTTTTTCCTCAGGAATTCTGTTTGTCATGTGGCTGTCTTGGTATCTTTGTTTCCATTCCCTGTTATCAGTATCTAACTGAAGACATTTTTCATCTTAGAATCTTTCCTCAGATTTCTTAGAATCTTTTCTGAATTATAACAACTTAATGCTTAACTCATTTTCTAATGTGAAACATGGCAACAAAATGTGCAGAGATTAGTTACCCAGAGTCAGGGTCGTGCAGGTCATTAAAGTGTATGGTCAGCAGCTGGTACACCAGCCTTGTAGACCTGGATGGAGGGATACCTCGTGGTGACCTGTCAAGGCTGGATTCCATGTGCCCACATTCACACATTGGCCTTAGCTTTTACCCAAAGTCCAAGCTTAAAGGAAATAGTATGTTTGAGAATGTTTGGGGTTAGCTCTTACAGTTAAACTGGGGGTTCAAGACAGAGAAAATGTACTTATACTCTTTATCTGTAGTTGCTGGATATCTTAATATCTGATCTGGATTTTCTGTTAATTCTCCCCTCCCCCCAATAATTGGGGGAATCTGCAACCTTGTGAGTTTACAGGAAGATGAGTCAGTTTGAAAAGGATCATGAGAAATAGGAACTGTGGATACTGGATCATTTGGTTGGGGCTATGGCTCATAAAGAGAGCTTACACTACTTTGCATATTGAAGGTCATCTGATGTGTATATAAAATTAAGAGAGACCATTAAAGTGTAAAGATTTTGTTTTCAGGGATTAAATTCTGCCTTAAGTGGATGGCATTAAACCTTGTAAGGATAAAGTGGGATAATTCTGTGGTTTCTTTATTTTATTCATCTTATCAGATTAATCGAGCTCTAAAAGTGGGTTTCATCTGCAGGGCAACTGAAATACAGATTATCCCTTATCTAAAATGCTTGGGACCAGAAGTATTTTGCGTTTCAGATTTTTTGGATTTTGAAATACTTGCATGATACTTACTGGTTGAACAGTCCAAATCTGAAAATCTGAAGTGCTCCAGTGAACATTTCCTTTGAGTGTCATGTTGGCACTCAAAAAGTTTTGGATTTTCAGATTTGGGATGTTCAACGTATAATAAGTCAATAGCTTATAGTCTGATTATTTGAACTGCTTAGGGTCAGTTGGACTATTCAGTCTATGATATCAGCAGCTCAGCATTCACCCCATGAATAGGCCGTGTGGGGTAGGCTGTGTGGACTTTTTCTGTAGTGGGTCAGATAGTAAATGTTTCAGGCCTTGCAGGCCATATGTCTCTGTTGCTACTATTCAGGTCTGCCACTGTAGCGTGAAAGCAGCCACAGACACTGCACTATGTAAATGAATGTGGCTGTGTTCCAATAAAACTCTTCATCGCTATTAAAATTTGAATTTTATGTAATTGTCACATTTCACAAAATATTCTTATTTTGATTAACTTTTATATTTTAAAATTGTTAAATTCTTAGCTTGCTGTTCATACAGAAGTCATCAGGCAAGATTTGGCTCACTGGCTGTAGTTTGCCAACTCCTGCTTTAGAAGTTCCTAGGATTATTAGAGTTTATTTTTGACTAGTGTCTATTTGGGGAAATTAGGTACCTACTATGTTTCAGGCACTGGTCTAAAAATATTGTAAAATTTCCTGTTTCTTTCTGGTCTGGTCTTATCTAAGGACTTGTAATTGTCCCTACTTGTTTTGCTTTTCAGTACGGAGCCCCAGATGCAGGTGGACTAGAACACGTTCCTCTGGGTTGGAGTTACTGGTATGCCTTGGTGAGTGATTATTGAAGTCCGTGACAATTTTATGCAGCCCTACAGATGCAGAATATGTTTAATTTAGTTCTGATATTGACATAACTTTATTTGCTTTTACAATTAGTCATTTTAAAAACCTTAAAATTTATTGACTTGTGGCCAGGTGTAGTGGCTCGTGCCTAGAATCCCAACACTTTGGGAGGCAGAGACAGGAGGATCTCTTGAGTTCAGGAGTTCGAGACCAGCCTGGGCAAAATGGCAAGACCCCATTTCAACAAAATATTTTAAAATTAGTTGAGTGTGGTGGCGTGTGCCTGTAGTCCCAGCTGCTCGGGAGGCTGAGGTAAGAAGATCACTTGAGCCCAGGAATTTGAGGCTGCAGTGAGCTGTGATTGTGCCACTGCATTCCAGTCTGGGCAACAGAGAGAGACTCTGTCTCTTAAAAAAAAAAAAAAAAAGTCTGTTGACTTGTGAGTCACTCCTTTCTGGGATGTTTTTCCTGCATTGTACAAGGTTTAGCAAAGTAGTTTGCTTTTCTACCTGATCTACTTCTGGCTTTTAAACTAGAATGCATAATTGAAACTATGCTTGTCTTTAATAAAACCCTAGTCAAAAAATCCAATTCAGTATTGACTTGAGTAATTATCTTTTTAATGTCTTATCACTGCTCAGAGTATAGTTTAGCCCAGCATGGATTCAGACTTCCACTTTGTGCACTGACCTCATAACAAATTTGACTTTCCTCTTTTTAATAGGAAAAGAATTCTAAGTATTATAATTACACCCTGTCTATCAATGGGAAGGCACGGAAGCATGGTGAAAACTATAGTGTGGACTACCTGACAGATGTTTTGGTGAGTTGCAGAAGCTCTGTAGCTCTGTCCTTACAGGGTTGGCTCACATTTGATTGAAGACTCTGCCTAGAAAACCTATAATCTTATTTGTTTGTGTTGGGTAATATAAATGCACAGTAACTTGGTCTAACTGCCCAAGAGTATTTCCAGCTGATTACAAACTCCTCAGGGTGTTTTCTTTGTGTATAAGCCAGGCTCAGATCTAATGCTCTTGAAATTCCAGCAACAAATCCCTTTTCCAAAGGTTAATCTCTTTGACTACAGAGATTACTTTGTAGAGGTTTTACTTTGTAAGGGTACCTACTCTTGACCCCAGTTTTACTCACAAGCTACAAGATGGCAGCTTCACAGGCCCCATTATGAGGATGGAGGGATAGGGATACTGGATTTATTTGGGCATTGGGTATTTACATATAAAAATTACTGAAAGCAGGTGAAATTGGGACTTCCCTATTCTGAGGCGTTTCTAACGACAGTCTTAAATAGTATTATATATTCACTCAATAGTTCAGCACCTAGTGTAGCCAGTGTTCAGCAGTAAATGAAGCAAAGTCCCTGATTCTGTGGAAGGTAATTTTATTAACACACACAAACACACACAGTCTTATGTGTTGCATCATTAGCTGGTGATCAGTTGGAGAAATAAGTTAGGGTATGAGGTTACTTAGATAACATTTAAGCAGAAACCTGAAGTAGGTGAGAATGAGCTGTGCAGATCAGGGGGAAGAGTGCTACAGAGTCAGGGAACAGTAAGTGGGAGGGCCCTGAGGCAGGAGTGTACCTGGCATATTTGAGAAACCACAAGGAAGCTGATAGGACTGGAGTGAAAGGTGGATGGAGGGATTATAGGAGATAGATACAGTCAGTATCTTTTGAGTTAGTGTTGGGAATAAATGAAATTACTTCAGAACAATGAAAAACAACATGTATGTAGCATGCTTTCATTTTCTTCAAGTATCTCCTGATAAGCAAAGGCAAAACTAAGTCCATGTATTAAAGCCCTAGTGGAATGTATTTGAATCTAATATTATTCACTTAGTTACTTCAGTGCATAATTTATGACATCTACTTTCTACATATTTTCATAAGGTTAAGGTAACTTAATCTACGTTTCCCACTGTTTTAAGTTGACTCTCTTTTTACATTCTTTAAGGCATCACATGTAGATACCATAATCTCCATTAGTGTAAGTTAATACTAAAATATTCAAGTTAACTGTTTCCTTCTTTGTGGGAGACATGATTTCTAGGTCATAAAAAGTCATCAGGATCTTAATTGCCTTCTTATGTTGGTATGCTTCTCAGTTTTTAAAGTATTGCCTAAAAAACAAATATATTTGTTCCAACAATATGCTTGCAAATGGCTATGACATAAGATCATGTGCTAAGATTGCTTAAAAGCTAGTAAGACCCTGTACTGTCTGCTCACCAGAAGACATTTATCTATTAAGTACTCATCTGTTGGGTAAGGTAGGAGATGACAAATCTTTTTATGTGTCAGGCTAATGTCTCCTTGGACTTTCTGGACTACAAGTCCAACTTTGAGCCCTTCTTCATGATGATCGCCACTCCAGCGCCTCATTCGCCTTGGACAGCTGCACCTCAGTACCAGAAGGCTTTCCAGAATGTCTTTGCACCAAGAAACAAGAACTTCAACATCCATGGAACGGTAGCTTCCCCCACCACTTGTATTCAGCCATACTCAGTATAATTAACTATATGATATTCTTGTCAGGAAGCCTTTGAGCCATGTAGTGGGTTTTTCTTCACAATATTTTAGAGGTAATTGCATCTGTCCCTAGTACAACCGATAGTATAAACTTGCATTGCAAGTACAGATAAAGTTCCTGCTACACATCCAGTGAGCAGCTGGAGAGTTGGAATGGTAAAGAATGCCATCTTTCCCAATTTACAGGAATATCACTCAGGCTCTCCTGGTAACCTCTGTGCTGACTCTCCTCCCTCCTGGCATAGCCGGGACTGCACCAGCCTCCTGGTGGCCCTCACTAGCCTTTGAGGCATGGGAAGAAGGGGTGGCACAGAGCAGTATGGTTGGAAAGGGAAGTTGAATGGAAAAATGAACGAGGTGACATGATTAAGAGCCACAACAACCCATATATTTGCCTCATGTGCCAATTACTTATACTTCCCTTGGCTTGGTGTGTAGACAGTTCCCTGGTTCAAAGACAGAAGGCCTGCATTACCTCAGGTTTGTTATCCAGAAATTGTAATTGCTTGTAAGGTTATAGAAAGAATGAGTCATAAAGTCAAACTCAGAACTACCACTTTCTAGCTCAGTACAGACTATGAGCACAATGCTTAACTTCATTTTTTCATGTGAAGCTCTTGATCCCTCATGGAACTACTGTATGAATTCAAGTACATAGAAACAATTACCATATTGCCTGGCACATTATAGGCATGTGCTTGTTAAATACAATTTCAAAGCTGAGTGAGCTGGGTTTTAAATTAGAGGACTGGCCGGGCGCAGTGGCTCATGCCTGTAATCCCAGCACTTTGGGAGTCCAAGGCAGGCGAATCACGAGGTCAGGAGATTGAGACCATCCTGGCTAACACGGTGAAACCCCGTCTCTACTAAAAGTACAAAAAATTAGCCGGGCCTGGTGGTGGACACCTGTACTCCCAGCTACTCGGGAGGCTGAGGCAGGAGAATGGCGTGAACCTGGGAGGCAGAGCTTGCCATGAGCCGAGATCGCACCACTGCACTCCAGCCTGGGAAACAGTGCAAGACTCCATCTCAATAAAATAAAATAAAATAAAAGTAAAGTAAAGTAAAATAGGACCATTCTCAATCTGTGTTCCAAAAGAAGTTAATAAAAAGTTCCCATGGTTAAGTAAGTTTGGAAAGTTTGAGTTAAATAAGTCACTCTGCTATAGGACTTCTCAGAGTTATTCATGATCGAATGTGAATTTCTAGCAGGAGAATATGCTATACAGCGTTTCTCAAACTTAATAACACTTTAAGGAGCATAGTTTGAGATCTGGTGGTTTAGGGTTTTACGAATAGGGAAGAGAGAATAGTATATAGGGATGTCTTTGTTTAAATGGGAGGGCCCTCCAGATTTAGACTTGAAGTTTTAGGAAATTGCTGTAATAAGATTTTTCCTTGGGATCTAGGGTGACCGGTATCTTGGCTAGGCAAACCTTAGAGGAAGGTAGACCAGGTACAGTGGCTTATGCTTGTAATCCCAGCACTTTGGGAGGCTAAGGCAAGAGGATCGCTTGAGGCCAGGAGTTCAACACCAGCCTGGCGAACATGACGAAACCCCATCTCTACTGAAAATACAAAAATTAGACAGGCACGTTGGTGCATGCCTGTAATCCCAGCTACTCAGGTGGCTGAGGCATGAAAATTGCATGAACCCGGGAGGCACAGGTTGCAGTGAGCCGAGATCGTGCCACTGTACTCCAGCTTGGGCTTGGGCTGGAGTGTAGCAGTGCGATCTTGGCTCAATGCAGCCTCCGCCTCTGTCTCAAAAAAAGCAACTTGGAGGAAGGTAAAGTTATTTGCCCATTTTGTAATTGTAGTAGACCAAAGGCATAAGATGAGATTTGTAAATGTAATCTCATTTTAGCTAGTAGTTTCCCAATGACATCCTCTAAAATCTCTTAATGCTGCCAACAGAGAAGCCAAGACCTTTTATGGTTTGGGAGGTGCTGGGAAGCTGAAGAATGAGAGATTGAGTTAATCTACAGAAATTTCTATTTTAGGAACACAGGAAGGGAGAGAAGGTCTGAAATTGCTTAAACAAGTTCCAGTTAGTTCCTTCTTGCTGAAGTATGAGTGAAACGATTCTATTTATTATCTACTCTAGTAATCCAGTAGTTTGTTTGACTGTGATGACTTGGTGTTAACATCTTTTTTCTTCTAAATTTTAGAACAAGCACTGGTTAATTAGGCAAGCCAAGACTCCAATGACTAATTCTTCAATACAGTTTTTAGATAATGCATTTAGGAAAAGGTAAGAGCTGCTGCTACATAACAATCTGAGTGGTTTTAAGGACCGTACAAATCAGCTCATGAAGAGGAGACCACACCACATTGTTGTCTCTGAAACAAAAACAAAAACAGAGGGAAGCAAGTCAGTGGGAGAGAGGCTTCGATGGGGCACCCAAGCAGAGAGATTCCTTTACACTCAAGTGAATGAGGTGGCATTTGGACCCCAGTACTAATTAGACTGCCTATTTTAGGACTTGGCAAAAGTCTTGCAAACTTGAACCATGTGGTAGAATTTTTTTCTCCTGCTTTAAAGAAAAGGTGACTTGGTTGGCATATGTGACAAATGACCCAAAAGTTTAGACAAGATCAAAATATCTGCCTTTGCCATTTGGAATTTTCAAGAAATTCTCTTAAGTCAATTTTTAAAAATCCATTACTTTCTCTTAGGAAGTGTTTAGTGTAGACCAGGGATAAGCAAACTTTTTCTGTAAAGGGGCAGATAGTAAATATCAATAGGCTTGCAGGTCACACATTCTGTCGTAACTACTCAGCTCTGCTGCTGTAGCACAAAAGCAGCCCTGGGTAACATGTAAATGAATGAGCATGGTTGTGGTCCAATAAAACTTTATAAAAACAGACAGTGGGCAAGCTTTGGCCCATGAGTCATAGTTTGCCAGCTCCTACTTCAAACATCTTAAGCTTTTTTGTAGCACAGTCTTATCTGAATTAATCTGTAATACACAGTACTGAGAATGGACAACTCTTCCTTCCGATTGTGTCTACTCTCATCACTATTGCCAATAAAAAGTAAAACTAACTGATTATTTAAAAATGAGTTTATTTCTTAGGAAACAATTAACTTTGGAATGAATTAATTATGTTCTGGAATTTTCTAATCTATTTTTTACAATGGTAAGGTCTAGGGAATGGAGAGTGGGGATTTGAGTTTTGGGGGAGAGTGTTTTGGATTTTTTTTTTTTTTTTTAAACAAGGGTTGTTTTGGATTTTTTTTTTTTTTAAACGGGGGTGTCTTTGTTTTTGGTTTGTTTTTTTTTTTTTGGCAAGATAGTGATACCTCAGCCATTGCCCCTGAAGTCCCATTTCTACCTTCTGTTCATGTCCAGGTGGCAAACTCTCCTCTCAGTTGATGACCTTGTGGAGAAACTGGTCAAGAGACTGGAGTTCACCGGGGAGCTCAACAATACTTACATCTTCTATACCTCAGACAATGGCTATCACACAGGTCAGAGGCAGGATTAGGTACTGCTGTGATCTTTCAGAATATGTCTTTCCTTTTTCACCCAATGAGCCCTGGGAGAGAGTTCTAGTCTTTTTATAACTGTGGACATGCCAGAGGGAGGATCTTGCCCTCAGGACCCCTCCAGTTGGAGCACCACATCATTCCCACATGGAGAAACCAGGTTTCATTATTTGCTGTTTGACATGCAAGATGACATGGTGTTCTAGGAGTGGGAGCAGAGCATGAGCTTGATGGGTTGGAGGCAGGCCATATGGAAGGCATTTGGGATAGGAAGACCAAAAGGAGGTTGTCTTGGGAAAACTTTCTTGCCATTCATGGAATTTGTTTTTTGGGTGTTTTTGTTTTTTTCAAAAGCTGCAGGATGAGTCAGCTCTGTGTCCTTGACTTTCATGCTTTCTACTTGGACCTTCTGTTGTTAAAAGCAAACGTTTTCTTCTTTCCACATATATAAATGTCCACTTGAACGGGATTCACTTGAGACTTGCTTGCATAGGAGGAGATTGCTTAGGCATTTAATGCATTATTGTGATTTTTTTTGGGGGGGTGGTGGGGGGACAGAATCTCACTCTGTCACCCAGGCTGGAGTACAGTAGCATGATCTCGGCTCACAGCAACCTCTGCCTCCCAGATTCAAGCGATTCTCCTGCCTCAACCTCTTGAGTAGCTGGGACTACAGGCACACGCCACCACGCCTGGCCAGTTTTTGTATTTTTAGTAGAGATGGGTTTTTGCCATGTTGGCCAGACTGGTCTTGAACTCCTGACCTCAGGTGATCTGCCTACCTCAGCCTCCCTAAGTGCTAGGAGTACAGACGTGAGCCACACGCCTGGCCTGTGAGTATTTTTAAACACTCAAAGTAGAGAATAGTAAAATAGCCTCCATTATCCAGCTTAGATTTTCAGCTGCATGAGGCCAGTCTTTTGAATTCTTCCTACTCTCCCTGTGTTTTTCTTTTGTTACTAGAAGGTTTTGAAGCACCTCCCATACACATGACTCCAGGATTCAACACCGGATTATGCATCTGACTCTGGTTATTATGTATCAAGATGCAGACCACCAGCCACAGTGGCTCACACCTATAATCCCAGCACTTTGGGAGGCCAAGGCAGGTGGATCACCTGAGGCCAGGAGTTCCAGATCGCCTGGCCAACATGGCAAAACTCTTTCTCTACTAAAAATACAAAAATTAGCCAGGTGTGGTGGCACATGCCTATAGTCTCAGCTACTCGGGAGGCTGAGGCAGGAGAATTTCTTGAACCCAGGAGGCGGAGGTTGCAATGAGCCGAGATCGTGCCACTGCACTCCAGTGTGGGTGACAGAGCGAGACTCCATCTCAAAAAAAAAAAAAAAAGATGCAGGCAAAGTCCACATACTACCTTTAGTTCCTGTATCTCCTAACTTGGCATGTAAATTCATTTGCCATGAATTTACAGGGAGAAGTGGGTCTTTGTCCATCAGAATTGTCTCACATTCTGAATTTGGCTAACTGCTGTCTTATAGTGCCTTAACTTGTTCATCTCTAGTTAGCATTTCCTATAGATTGGTAGTTAGATTAGGGACTTGATAGAAATTTGCATTTTCAGGTGACAGCGCATCCTCGTCTGCTGCTGTGTACTTCCTGTTGCATCATGTCATGAGGCCCGTGGCATCTGGCTGCACTGTTTTTGGGGTGCTGGTGTTGATTGATGAGTCAGGTGGTTTCAGCCTTAGCTCTTCCTATGAGCTTTTCTGTTGTTCCATTGATGATTGCTGCCTAAATTTATTATTCCCTCAGAAACTGCAAAATGTTGATTTTGTGATCCTGTCCTTTCTTTTGTATTTATTAGCTGAAATTCCTCAGAGAAGAACTTCCCCTTATCAATTATTTGGTTATTTTGAGATGCAGTTTATTCAGGAAACACAGGATAGGTGTTTTTGTTCATTTGACAGTTTTTGGAGTAAACTTCATTCAGTTGTGATGAGGCTGAGTAGCATGCATAATTTTTTATGTATTTGTGTTTCAATACTTTCCTGTCATTATTTTTGCTCATTTTGTTCTATCATAAGCCAGAGAGTCCCTTCTAGTCATTTGTTTAGAGAAGATGAATTCGTTGTTTTCCTGCCTTGTAGTAACAAGAGACCCAGGCAAATTTCAGCTTTCTATTAAAACACCAGAATCAATAGAACAAAGTTGTTTTAGTTATGGCTGTGGATTAAATGAGTGAAACATAACATGAGTAAGGCTCCTGTTTTGGCTCCATCTTTACGTTGTGTGTTTTGTTTTCAGGACAGTTTTCCTTGCCAATAGACAAGAGACAGCTGTATGAGTTTGATATCAAAGTGCCACTGTTGGTTCGAGGGCCTGGGATCAAACCAAATCAGACAAGCAAGGTAGGTGCCTGACAAGCTGGTGCTGTGGACAGGTAGGCACTTGCCTGAGAAAATAAGGTGTTTCCTCCCGAGATAAGATTGGTTAGGTTCCTCTTCCCACTATGGCTGAGCAGCAGAAGAGTTTTTAAGTGGAAACAATGATTCCTTTTTTTTTTTTCCTTGACTTCCCACTGCTCTCTATATCTGTATTTTCACCCCACATATACATGTCTCATTAGGATGCATAGCTTTTCTTTGTCTTTGGAGACTAGATCTTTACTTTGTTCTGGAGCAGTGACTCTCAACAGAGGGTGTGCATCAAAATTGCCCTCCAAAACTGAAGAAGAAGAATGGTATGTGCTTGGGCAATATCCAGAAAGAGTGTGATTGACTCACTTGGTCTGGAATAGGGACCCAGCATCTGCCTTTTTACCTTTTGAAGTTTGCAGGTGATTCTGAGAGGTAGCCTGGTTTACGGCCCACTGCCTTGTAGAGCAGAGCCCCTCAGGCTTTTCTGTGTGTGAATCCCCTGGGATCTGGTTAAAATGCAGATTCTGCTTCTCCATTTCTGACCAGCTCCCTGCTGCTGGCCTGACCTCACTTTGAGTATAAGGCTATCAAAAACATGTCTTCTAGGAATTAGTCTTTCCCTGTGCTGGGCTCTTCCTTATGAATGCTTTGTTGCTTTCCTGGTTCTCTCTCCTAGAACTGCCATAATATGCCGCATTGTTCTGTTGTCATTCCCATTCGGTTTCAGTGTCTTTCTAAACGTGGTACCTAACGCTGAGGCACTTTGTTCCTAGCGGTCATGAGGACCTTCATCCAAAGTACTGTCCTCCAACACTCAGGAGAAAACAATTGACCGGCTCCACCAGCTATGTCTTCTCTCCTTCCTGATATCACAATTTCAGTTTCAGTCCCAGTTCTGTGAGACCAAAGAAGATGAACAAATACACACTTTAAACTGAAATTGCAAAGTGGGTTTTTAAATGGGCCAGACTTTCTGGGTATATTGGGTACTTTAGTTTCATTTTGGAGCTTGATGTTTACTTGTTTAAATGTCTATTTTTCGCTTATTTCCTTTTACAACACTCTTGATGGAATTCTGTTAAAATTCTCTTGGAAGGGTAAAATGGCCTTCATAATTACGTTTTGTGTTTTTCTCTGAAGACCCACGTTCCTAAAGCTAGTCACTTTTCCCTACAAATTTCAGTGCCTTCTAAACAGGCTTCCTTTTTCAAAGGAGATAAGCAAGTTTAGAAGACCATTAAATCTTAAAAGTGTTTTCTTGAGGTTGGTGTTTGGAACTGATTGAGGAGACCATGTCAGCAGCCATGTTCTGTTTTTAGGAGCAGGGCTACCTCAGCCCACATGGGAAGGAGGCTGAATGAGATCATAGTGAAATGTGTCGGCTGCCTGTGGAAAAAACTGTTCCTTTTTTTCTTTAAGTTAACATTGCCATCGAAATGTTAAAAATCAGAAACTTCACCTTCTCTAAGCAATTTAAATGAAATCTGGTTCCTGAGAAGCCATTTCAATAATATAGCTAATATTTATTGAGTGTTTAGTATGGGACAGGTGCTATTCTAAGTGTATTACCTGATTTAACTCACTCAATCCTCACAGTTGATGAGATAGAGGTACAGTTATCCCTATTTTGCAGATGAGGAAAACTGAAGCAGAGAAGTTGTTTGCTGAAGATCACATAGCCAAAAAGTAGCAGAGCCCTGCATTTGAACTGGGGCAATCTGGCTCCAAAGTCTGTACACTTAACCATTATATTATAGCTCAGTCAACAAGTATTTATTATCTTCTTTGCCAGCACGGTACACCAAGGAGCCTTGCATACGGCAAGGAGCAATCAAACAAGATGAGTTTTGTTTTGTTTTTTCGTTTTTGTTTTTGTTTCTGTTTTTTGATATGGAGTCTTGCTCTGTCACCCAGGCGGGAATGCAGTGGCGCGATCTCAGCTCACTGCAAGCTCCGCTTCCTGGTTTCACGCTATTGTCCTGCCTCAGCCTCCCTAGTAGCTAGGACTACAGGCACCTGCCACCATGCCTGGCTAATTTTTTGTTTCTGTTTTTGTTTTTGTTTTTGTTTTAGTAGAGATGAGGTTTCACCGTGTTAGCCAGGATGGTCTCGATCTCCTGACCTCGTGATCTGCCCGCCTCGGCCTCCCAAAGTGCTGGGATTACAGGCGTGAGCCACCATGCCTGGTCACAAGATCAGTTCTTAAATCCTTGTGTCAGGGAGCACCAGATATTTAAGCTACAGTGGTCAGTGAAAGCCTGTTAGGCATTTCGCATTTGAGCAGACATGGATGTTGAGAAGGATTTAGCCATGCAGAGATCTGTGGGAAGAGTGTCCTGAGCAGGATGGTAAATGTGAAGGCCCAGATGTAGGGATAAGCTAGGCTTGTTCAAGAGACAGAAGGTAGCAGTTGTACTGAACTCCTTATACTTCCTAAGTGGACCTTCTCTGTCACCTCCTGGCCTTTGTACAAGTGACTACTCCTTCCTTCTGGAATGCCCATCTTGCACCCCCTTCAGCTGGCCAAGTTAATTGTCCTTTAGGGCTTTGGTTTACGGCTCACTCTGGGAAGTCGCTTCATACTCCTGCTCCCACATAGGGTAGATGCCCTTCCTATATGTTCCCAGCTGGCCTCACGCTTGTCACACCCTATTAAGTTTGTCTTTTTTAGTCTAGGATGTCCTAGAAAAGAGGAACTATCTAAACTTAAAATATCCAGCCCCTAACATACACTAGGGAACATCCACATTGGTTGAATGGATTTTGCCAAGGTGGCAAAGTAAGTGGCAGATCAGGGACTGAAAATTAAGTCTGTGCATTCTCAGAATTTACATTGCTGCATTGACAGGTGTAATTTGAGAAGCATGAAATGCCCCAGCTTTCCCCTGGCACAAAGAATGTCAGAGACGATGGGTGATGCATCATGTGTTGGCAGCACAGTTGTCTCAGTGCCAGCTATTCTGTGTGAGTGGCACAGGCTTGTGAGTTGGGCATAATGAGCTGAGCTGTCAGCAGCCTTGACAGCCAGATCAGTGCACATTTAACTGACTGGTGGACTTAGCTGTGTGGGAGAAATGGGACAAGGTCATATGTGTAGATGTCAGAGACTGGCTATTGATGTTTTCTCCTCTGACTAGTTTAGCTTTAGATTTGGTGGTAGAAGTTCTGCAAAAGGAATTCTGAAAAGGAAAAGGTTAGTAGGAAAATTAGAATGACACAGCACCGTCCCAGGGAAATAGAACTGAACTGGGAGTCAGGAAGATGACCTATTGGCTTTGGACAAAATCAGCCTTGGTTCCCCTAGTTTTGTGAAAGTAAGAGGATGTTAAGCCCCCATTATCAGGTAGAACCAGGTGATGCCCCAGCTTCTTCCTTATCAGGAAAGCTGGAACTGAGGGGCAAGCCCAGCTGAAGCAACCAAGATATGGGATTCTGCACTTTCTCATGCAGTTACAGTGCTTTTCACTAAATGGATTTGGGGTGCTTTATGGTATGTTTGGAGCCTTCTCTTTGATAACTCTACAGAAATTCAACATCAGGGTTTGGATGTCTGGAAACCTGATGTGTTCTGAGAGCCCATTGCCATCTTGTTCTTTTCAGTAATTATGCAACAGTGTCATTCTTTCAGAGCAAGAATAAGCAGGTTCAATGCATGATACCCTTTGATTTAAGCCCCAGGAATTTTTTTTTTTTTTTTTTTTTTTTTTTTTTTTTTTTTTTTTTTTTTGAGACAGGGTCTTGCTCTGTAACTTAGGCTGGAGTGTGGTGGCACAATCTTGGCTCACTGCATCCTCCACCTCCCATGCTCAGGTGATTCTCCTACCTCAGCCTCCTGAGTAGCACTGGGACTATAGGCGTACACCACCATGCCCAGCTAATTTTTGTTTTTTGTTTTTTGTTTTTTGTTTTTTTTGTAGAGATGGGGTTTCATTATGTTGCCCAGGCTGGTCTGGAACACCTGGGCTCAAGCAATCAGCCCTCCTCCCCTCATTACAGGTATGAGCCACCACAGCGAGTCTACCCCAGGGTTTTCTAAGGACTTTCATTTGATTAGGATATTTATATACTTAAATCCTAAGAACATTCTCAACCTGAGAAAGTGTGATTTATCAAATTTATTTTTTTGGCTGGGCACGGTGGCTCACGCCTGTAATCCTAGCACTTTGGGAGGCCAAGGCAGGTGTGGATCACCTGAGGTCAAGAATTCAAAACCAGCCTGGCCAACATGGTGAAACCTCGTCTCTACTAAAAATATAAAAATTAGGCCAGGCACGGTGGCTCACGCCTGTAATGCCAGCACTTTGGGAGGCCGAGGCAGGCGGATCACGAGGTCAGGAGATCGAGACCATCCTGGCTAACACGGTGAAACCCCGTCTCTACTAAAAAATACAAAAAATTAGCCAGGTGTGGTTGTGAGTGCCTGTAGTCCCAGTTACTTGGGAGGCTGAGGCAGGAGAATGGCGTGAACCCAGGAGGCGGAGCTTGCAGTGAGCCAAAATCGCACCACTGCACTCCAGCCTGGGAGACAAAGCGAGACTCCGTCTCAAAAAAAAAAAAAAAAAGAGGCCGGGCACGGTGGCTCATGCCTGTAATCCCAGCACTTTGGGAGGCCGAGTCAGGAGGATCACGAGGTCAGGAGATTGAGACCATCCTGGCTAACACGGTGAAACCCCATCTCTACTGAAAATACAAAAAAAGTAGCTGGGCGTGGTGGCAGGTGCCTGTAGTCCCAGCTAATCGGGAGGCTGAGGCAGGAGAATGGCATGAACCCGGGAGGCAGAGCTTGCAGTGAGCTGAGATCGTGCCACTGTACTCCAGCCTGGGTGACAGAGTGAGACTCTGTCTCAAAAAAAAAAAATAAAAATACAAAAATTAGCCAGGTGTGGTAGCAGGTGCCTGTAATCCCAACTACTTGGGAGGCTAAAGCAAGAGTATTGCTTGAACCCAGGAGGTGGAGATTGCAGTGAGCTGAGATCGCACCATTGCACTCCAGCCTGGGCAACAGAGCAAAAAATCTGTCTCAAAAAATAGATATATTTTTGGTCTTATCAAAGCTTTTTCTGTTCCAATCCGTAAATGAATTTTTTGTTTGTTTGAGATAGGCGCTCTCTCACCCAGGTTGGAATGTGGTGGCTCAAACATGGCTCACTGCAGCCTTGGCCTCCTGAGCTCAAGTGATCCTCCTGCCTTGGCCTCCCAAAGTGCTGGGATTACCAGTGAGAGCCACTGTGCCCAGCCCTTAAATGAATTTTTAAGTTTATACTAGACAAAAGCAATACTCTGAAACTAGTGTTTCTCAAAGTCATCACATTGATGGGTGAATCCATCCAAATTCTTGGTTATATAAAAACCAGAGGTAGGCATAATTCTTTTTAACTCTTCATTCATACTTGGTATTTGCTAGAAGTCTCCCATCTCCTGATGTAATATGCTAATTTTGAGACTGTCTACTTATTCAAATAAAATTCTAGAAGAGGAGACAATTTATCCATTATATTTAGGGGAGTGTGATCATTATAGATTTCTAGGGAGAAAGAGTCCTGGAATGACTTGTGCTTACAGTACTTGTGCTGAATCTTAGTGACTTTGAATTTATACTGGAATTTACCTGTTTCTCTCCAGAGAGCAAAATGCCATTAGAAAGAGCCTTGGCTGGGTGCAGTGGCTCACGCCTGTAATCCCAGAACTTTGGGAGGCCAGGGCAGTTGGATCACTTGAATTCAGAAGTTTGAGACCAGCCCAGGCAACATGGCATCGCTACTAAAAATAAAAAATACAAAATTTAGCTGGGCATCATGGTGTGTACCTGTAGTCCCAGTTGCTCTGGATGCTGAGGCAGGAGGATCAGTTGAGGTCTGGGAGGTCAAGGCCACAGTGAGCTGTGATAGTGCCACTGCACTCCAGCTTGGGTGACAAAATGAGACCCTGTCTCAAAAAACAACAAAACAAAAAAGAGCTTCCCCCCACCTCACCAGAAAAGGAACAAGCCTCCCATTATACAGGTGGAGGCTCTTGCAATTTTTGGTGAGATGACAGTCACCATTTTATATCTCTGGGTTTTTTGATGTTTCCTCTTTTCTTTTAAAACTGCCTTGGACATCATAGTAGTATCTGAGGAACTGGCTTCACCTCATTCATGTTACAGGTATCACTGAAGATCTGTTAGTCACACTTCAGGGTCTGTAGATGGCTTGTTGTCTTGATCTCATTCTGGAGATGGTGTCTCTCTCTGACCCTGCTTTCCTGCTGTGACCTCTTCCATATTGACACTCATACTTGATGACTGTTTTCCAAGCTGCTCAGTTTGCCTGGGGGTCTTGGAACCAGGAAAGTTATCTGTAACAGTGGGTCTTGTATCATCCCTGGAGACATCGTTTTTTGTGTGTGAGGTTTTTCCCCCACTGAGTAACATATGGATTGCCTTTCTCCTGAAGTGTCTGCCTCTGGGCGGTAATACCTGACAGCTGCAGAGTTAGACTAATTGATTCAGGGCCAGGATATTTATCATTCTGCCCTCTAAGAGCTGTCCTGGCCATCAGGAATCCTGGCCCCTGATAATATTCTGAAGTTTTGTGGTTTTTTTGCCTTTCATATCTGTACTTTTGGTTTTGTTTTTAAATTAAAAGTGGCAGGGCTGGGGTGTTTTGTTTTATCTCCCTGTTTGGCCTCTCCTAAGATGATTTAAGTGTTCTCAACAGTTTTGAAGACTGTTATTTCCTGTCAGTAAGTGACGGCTTTTCCAGTTATAAGCTGATAACTTTGATCCAGTGACTTGTGTTTCATTTCTTCACCTATAAACACTGTGTCCAAAGACTGTGATGAGGAATAAATGAGAATAAATGTCAAATGCCTGGCACAGTAAACTTTAGTTCCCAGTTTTTCTCACTTCCTCTTTGTTTCGCCCAATGGATTGTTTCAGTGCTTGAAGATTTTTCTAGCCTGTGACCAAGTGACTTCTATGCTTACATTCTGTCTAGGCCTGCATTGTCCACTTGCAGCTGTCGAGCACTTGAAATGTGGATAGTCCAAATGGAGATGTATTATTATTGTGAAATACCAGATTTCAAAGACTTGATTCACAAAAAGTTAAATCTCATTGATTTTTTAAAAAATATTGTTTACATGTTGAAATATTAATATTCAGATATTTTTATGGGAGGTTAAAATATATACAATTTTACCTGTTTTTATTAATGTGGTTATTGGACAGTTTTTAATTACATATGGGGTCCCCTTTATATTTCTATTAGGCTACTCTGGATTAGGCCCTGTAGAGGTGTTGTCTTACAGAAGGAAAATAGTCTAATAACCAGGGAAATAAGTCAAAGTATAAATACAGGACAATGCCTTTAGTTTCTAGAATGTTTAAAAACATCTAAGTTTTTTGCTCTTAAAAAAACTTTTATTGCTACCTTTTTGGAATAAATTTTCTGCAGCCTTCACAGTCTGTTGCAAACATATTTTGGCAGTGTTGTCCCTTTGAGAAGCTATAAAAAGAGCTAATAATTCTCATTGATGGCAAGCATTCCATTATTGAGGCCTTCCAAAATGTCTGGAGTTCATTTGAAGTCAAATTTAGTTAATCTGAATAATCAAGTTGTAAGACACTTTGTATAAAATAATTAGACCAACATTTTTCTCATGATTCGAAACAAACTCAAAACAGTCCCAAAGGAGTTTTCAAAAAACATTTTGATCAATAACAGAATGGGTAGAATAAATATGTAACTTCCCAGAGGGATATACTATTATACAAGCCTTATAAGCCTTTATATTTTGTTTTAAGTTATTATAGTTATATTTGAATCTATGAAACAGACCAAAGCATGGGCTGTATAAAAGGTAATAGTAAGTGCTGTTGTCTCATGGGTGGGGTGGGGGGAAGAGAACTTTAGTATAGGTAGAAAAGGAAAATGAGACCAGCTGTGTTCTAGATTGTTTTTCCCTCATTCTCATAGATGCTGGTTGCCAACATTGACTTGGGTCCTACTATTTTGGACATTGCTGGCTACGACCTAAATAAGACACAGATGGATGGGATGTCCTTATTGCCCATTTTGGTAAGTATAGCGCCCTCAATCGGGCCTGAGCCAAGACTGCAATAAATTCTGGGTTGTGTAAAGACTTAAACATTTAAATATTAAATAATACTATTAAATTTAGGGGCCATAAAATCTTGTGATGGAAACGAGTTTTCTAAAATAAAAAATTAGACCACATGTGAAATCGAGAGTTGTTTCCTCCCCTCTTTTGCTCTCCTCTAAGAACACCCACCATAAATAAAGAGAGGTGACAGGTTGGGAACACACTTGCAACATATATAAAAAAGAGTCATTAGTCCAAATACATGAGTTCTTAGCAAAGATTAATATCCCAGTGGGAAAATGGGCAAAAAAAAGTGGCTAATCAACTTGCAAAAGAATTAAAAATGGCTAAAACAAACGCAAAAAGATTACTTCAGTGCTAATCACAGAAATGCTTTAACTGAAGGAGATCTCTCTCTGTGAACTGGCAAAGATTTTTAAAACACCCAAGATTTCAGAAGTCTGAGAATTTGGAAACTACTTCATATACTTTTCATACAAGTGTAATCAGTATAACTTATCAAGAGGTTAGTTTAACAAGACACACCACTTCAGAGTACACACGTCAAAAACAGTCAGACAAGTTAACTTTTGCCTGTCTGATGAGTGAAAAGTGGCATTTGGTCTTACTGTGCATCTGTTTGTTTAATAATGAGGTGAATTATTTTTTAACAGCTTAATTCCCACACCATACAATTCACTCATTTAAAGTGTCAGCCGGGCGCGGTGGCTCACGCCTGTAATCTCAGCACTTTGGGAGGCCAAAGGTAGGTGGATCACCTGAAGTCAGGACTTCAAGACCATCCTGGCCAACATGGTGAACCCCTGTCTCTACTAAAAATACAAAAAACAAGCTGGGCATGGTGGCGGGCACCTGTAATCCCAGCTACTCGGGAGGCTGAGGCAGAAGAATCGCTTGAACCTGGGAGGTGGAGGTTGCAATGAGCCGAAATTGCGCCATTGCACTCCAGCCTGGGCAACAAGAGTGAAACTCCATCTCAAAATAAATAAATAAGTCATTTTTTTTTAAAGTGTCCAATTCAATAGTTGTTGGTGTATTCAGAGTGGTACAACCATCATCATAATCTAAGAGCATTTTCATCACCTTAAACCCCCAGGCACATTAGTCACTCTAATGGGAGAAAACTGAAAATCCAAATATCTAGTAGAGAATTGATTAAATTGTGGTGCAGGGAATTGATTAGATCTGTTGCTCCCATTCCCACCACAAATCTACTTTATGTCTGTATAGATTTGTTTGTTCTGAACTTTTCATATAAATGAAATTACATAATATGTGGCCTCTTGTAACTGGTTTTTTCACTGAGCATAGTGTTTTCAAGGATCATATCATTGTAACATGTCAGTATCTTGTTCTATTTTAGTGCTGAATAACATTCTGTGTGTGAATATATCACATTTTATTTATCCATTCATCAGATATTTGGGCTGTTTCCACTTTTTGGCTATTATGAATAATGGAGTTGTAATGGTTTTGTTTGTTTTTGAGATGGGGTCTTGCGCTGTCACCCAGGCTGGAGTGCAGTGTTGCCAATCACAGCTCACTGCAGCCTCAGTCTCCCAGGCTCAGAGGATCCTCCCACCTCAGCCTCCCCAGTAGCTGGCACTGCAGTCGCTGGCTACCACGTCTGGCTAATTTTTTTTTTTTTTTTTATAGTAGAAATGAGGTCTCCCTACATTGCTCAGGCTGATCTCGAACTCCTGGGCTCAAGAGAACCTCCCTTGTTTTCCAAGAAGATTTTAAGAAAAAAAAATCCTCCCCCCTCAGCCTCCAAAAGTGCTGGGATTACGGGTGTGAGCCAACACTTGCTATTATCTGTCTTTGTTATTATTATATTGTAGTAGGTGTGAAGTGGTATCTCACTGTGGTTTTGATTTGTATTTCCATGCTGACTTTTGGTGGTTAGCATTTCATCATGTGTTTGTCAGCCATTTGTATATCTTCTTTGGAGATGTGTTCATATTCGGATCCTTTGCCCAGTTTTTTTGTTTAATTGTGTTATTGATCAGGGAATCACTTTTCATTTTATGCCTTTTTGTGTTTCTTCCCTTGAGAAATGCATTTTTGCATATCATAGTCTCCTTATTATGACTTGTCTTTTCCATATATTAAGATATGGGAGCCAGGTGCAGTGGCTCACACCTGTAATCCCAGTAATTTGGCAGGCTAAGGCAGGCTGATCTCTTGAGTCCAGGAGTTCAAGACCAGCCTAGGCAACATGGCAAGACCCAGTCTCTACAAAAAATACAGAAAATTAGCCAGGCATGATGGTGTGCATCTGTAGTCCCAACTACTTGGAAGGCTGAGGTAGCAGGATTGCTTCAGCCAAGGAGGCGGAGGTTGTAGTGAGCAGAGATCACAGCACTGCACTCCAAGAATTGAACGTATATGTTGTTTCTTTTAATGTTTAGTGTCCTTTGTATATTTATAAAGATGCTTCTAAACTTTGAAGCCAGAAAGCTATTCTCCTATATTTTCTTCTTAAAGTTTTATAGCTCTGCCTCTTACATCCAAGTCCTTGATGTATCTAAAATTTATTTTCTTGTAAGATAGGAGTCAGGGATTCAGTTTCTTTTTTTTTTTTTTTTTCTCTATAGATACTCAGTTGTCTTTTTTTGCTCCACGAATCTGTGCATCCCTATGCCAATATGATTTTGTCTTATAAAGCTGTGTAACTAAATCTCGATTTGCATAGGCATACCTCTCTGCTTATTGTTCTCATGGGGATCCTAGCCCCTATCTTCCACATACATAAACTTTAGAATCAGCTTTTCAGATTATCTGAAAAATGTTGGCTTTTGGTTGGAACTGCATTTAACCTATAGATCAGTTAGAGGAAATTTTACGTCTTTTAACTTTTCATACAAGTCTTATACTTTGTACCTTATTAAGTTTATTTCTTTTCTTTTTTTTTTTTCTTTTTTTTGAGACAGAATCTAGCTCTGTCACCCAGGCTGGAGTGCAGTGGCGTGATCTCGGCTCACTGCAAGCTCCGCCTCCCTGGTTCATGCCATTCTCCTGGCTCAGCCTCCCGAGTAGCTGGGACTACAGGCACCTGCCACCAGGCCTGGCTAATTTTTTGTATTTTTAGTAGAGTCGGGGTTTCACCGTGTTAGCCAGGATGGTCTCGATCTCCTGACCTCGTGATCCCCCGCCTCGGCCTCCCAAAGTGCTGGGATTACAGGCATGAGCCACTGCGCCTGGCATTAAGTTTATTTCTAATTAGAAAAAAAACTGATTCACTCTAGGGGTAAAAATCATTATGCTGTGTATAATTTCTCTGCACAGTTCTCGAAGTGCCACTTAAGATGTGGTTCTTTTCCTTGTTCATGTTTTGTTTTTGGAGGTTATTCCACTGAAATACTGATGTATTAGAACAGTTAATTAGCCATGTGTGGCTATTTAAATTAAAAATGAAATTCAGTTCTTCAGTTGCACTAACTGCACATCATGTGCTCAGTAACCATCATATTGAACAGCAAAGATCAAGAATGTTTCAGCCAGAAAGTTCTGCTGGACTGGCAGTTGGCAGACTACAACCTGTGGGCCAAATCTAGCACACCCTCATTTCTGTAAATAAAGTTATATCAGAATACAGCCACACTCATTCATTTATGTATTGTTGATGGCTGCTTCCCTGCTACCTGAGTAGATGTGACAGAGATTGTATAGCCAGGAGCCTAAGTATTTACTCTGTGGCCTTTTACAAAAAAAGTTTAACAACTCCTACAGACCATGAGTCTCAAACTTGGTCAGACATCAGAATCACTCGGAAACTAAAATACTAATGCCTGGGCCTCACCCCTAGAGATTCTGATTTAATTGGCATGAGATAGAATCCCTTGGGATTTTTCAAGTTTCCCTGGTGATTTTAATATGCAGCAAAGTTCAGGAGCCACTGATCTAGACTTCTCAGGTGCTCTTTTCTCCTCTGGACACTTTGACATTCAAGGGTGGAATTTTGAAGTTCACTCAATTCTGACAGTTCACTCAATTCCACCTTCCAGCTTCCATGGCTCAGGTTTGGCAGCATCATGATGTTTTGTTGTTGTTGTTGTTGTTTTTTCCGAGACAGTCTCGCTCTGTCACCTAGGCTGGGGGGTGCAGTGGTGCAGTCTCGGCTCACCACAACCTCTGCCGTCCAGGTTCAAGCAATTATCCTGCCTCAGTCTCCCAAGTAGCTGGGACCACAGGTGCGTGCCACCATGCCCAGCTAGTTTTTTGGTATTTTTTAGTAGAGACGGGGTTTCACCATGTTGGCCAGGCTAGTCTCGAACTCCTGACCTCAGGTGATCCGCCCACCTCGGCCCCACGAAGTGTTGAGATTACAGGCATGAGCCACCGTGCCCAGCCAGCATGAGCTTTGTAAGTCTCCAGTGACTCATGATTTCTGAGATCCTGAGCTGCACAGGATTGTTCAAGTTTCATTGTAGAACAAGTTAGGAAATAATTCCTATCTCTAACTCCCCCTTTTCAGGTGGCTGCGGCATTCAAGGCCTTGCACAAGCCGTTACCCATTCCCCACTGTACTCACCCACATTTAGCATTCTTTGGAGCAGTGATTCTCAAACAGGCATTCCCCACAATTGCCTGTGGGACTTGCTAAAACCCAGGTTGCTGTCTACCTATGTTAGGATATTTGCATTTGTGACAAGTTTCCAGGTGATACTGCTTGTCCTGGGAACCACATTTTAAGAACCACTTTTTTAGAGCAGTGCTGCTCAGATTTTTACTATGTGTGGAAATCACCAAGAGTTCTTACTAAAATGCAGGCTTTGGCTTATTAGAGCTAGAGTAGGACCTGAGATTCTGCATTTCACCAAGCTCCCAACCAGACTTTGACCATTTTAAGAGCAGCTTCTAACCTGGTCTTCCTGTCTTTCCACTTTTTGGCTGTTATGAATAATGCAGTTTCTGTCTCTAGATTCTGCCACTAAGCTGACTTTTCTAAATCACTGCCTTGTGTTACCTCCTTGCTCAAAAACCGCCTATGGTTTCCCATCACCTGCTGTTCTTTATAGGACAAGCCTGGGCAGCATGATGTTCAGGGCCTTTTCCTGTGTGGTACCAGCCTGCCACTCCACCCTCACTGTGCACTGCTTCCTGGTCTGAAAGCTGGGTTTCAGGAAGCCACACATCTAAGTGGTCTGTGTTTAACCTATATTCATGCTCTTTGAATCTAAAACTTGCTCCTGTTCCTAGATTCTTTCTCCTTTCACCATTTGTGTCTTAAACTTGCTGCTTTCAAATGCTGCCACTTCTTTCCTTCCACACCATGAATGTACATTGAAGAGTGACTAAATTAATGTACTATACCTTCATTCTGACCATCAAGAGGTACTTTGAACCTGTCACAGTCTTTAGCACACAAGTCTGTGGAATATTTCTTTATTGTCCTTGTGTCTATTAGGTTATAAGTTCCTTAGTCTGAGCTTAAAACAGTTCTTATATAGAGCATATGACAGTATTATTTATTCTAGTCTGGACTTTAGCAACTTGCACTGTGACTTTGATTCTTGCTTAGCTACCTTGTCAGGTTCCATTCCTGACCTGATTCACAGAAGTAGCCTTGGGAAGGAACTATTAAATTTTCAAAGCATTTGACCATCATTTGTAAAGGCCCTTAAGTACCAAACATACTGCTCAGTAGCTTTCATATGTACCTGTTTTAGTCATTCCCTTTAGTTACTGAATGAACAGTCCAATTACTTTTGACTCCCACGTCCCCTTTAGCAGTCAATTACTTTGTAATCTTTATCATAGTCTATGTGCATCACAGAAACTCTGCTTGCTCTTCTTTCTAGAGAGGTGCCAGTAACTTGACCTGGCGATCAGATGTCCTGGTGGAATACCAAGGAGAAGGCCGTAATGTCACTGACCCAACATGCCCTTCCCTGAGTCCTGGCGTATCTGTGAGTAATAGCTTGAATCAACTTAGACAGCTTTCTCACTGACAACATGGCAAGGTGCTGGTCTCCATGTGTCAAATATTGAAACCTTTGATCTGAGTCCTGTTCCTTTGTCAGTGACTGAGTGGTTAGTAGATGGACAAAGGTAAATCCAGTGATCTTGGAAATGATGCTGCTGACCTGTCATCAGAATGCACAGTGTTAATTCTTCCAATTTATGTAGCAAATGCATGTATCCACCCATGTTCTTATCAATTCCTCTTCCCTGTTTTTCTACCCTTCCCAATAACAGTACCATTTTTTTTAAATAAGGGATGTTACTGAGGCATGCAGTGGAGACATGTGGTTCCTGCCTGTAACCATGCCATTATGAGTGCCTCGCATTGGCAGCAGCCAGGCAGGTCACAAAGAGGGAAACAGCCATGTTGGCCTTACTTTGGAGAAGGGAAAATAGGCTTCCACTTGGAGTTGATTGATTCTTCTAACACCGAGGTGTTACAGTATAATGAACCAACCAAAAGTGCAATAACAGATCATATGGTAGACAGAAGTTAGATTTAAGTCGTACCTGGTGATAAGAACACTCATAAATAACTTACTTGCACATGATTCCACAAAACTCATTTTAGCCTTCTCCAACTTTTTAGGGTGACATTTCCTAGTAGCTCTTAGAAATGAGTCATTTGGGCTGGGCACTGTGGCTCACACTTGTAATCCTAGCACTTTGGGAGGCCAAGGTGGGTGGATCACCTGAGGTCAGGAGTTCGAGACCAGCCTGGCCAACATGCCGAAACCCCATCTCTACTACAAATACAAAAATTAGCTAGGTGTGGTGGTGCATGCCTGTGCTACTCAGGAGGCTGAGGAAGGACAATTGTGTGAACCCGGGAGGTGGAGGTTGCAGTGAGCCGAGATTGCACGACTACACTCCAGCCTGCACAACGAGCGAGACTCCATCTCAAAAAAAAAAAAAAAAAGTCATTTGAGTTGATTTCTTCTCCTTGCCAACCCATACATTTTACAGGTGCCCATTTTAAGTAATTATTGTCAGGAGTTTAGCAGACAAGTATGGCAACAGTCTACAAATGGAACAACCCATATACCTTGATCAAGTTAGCCAAAGGAACAAAACCTCACATCTATTTTTGAGTTACTGGCTTCCCCATGGAAGGTTTTCTAATTGCTGTCAGATTGCACGTCCGGCATGAGCCAAGCCGATTGCCCTTCTAGGCAACTAGGTATTTGTTACTATGGAAGAACTGTCTTCATTTAACTTTTGAAATATCCCTACAGCAATGTTTCCCAGACTGTGTATGTGAAGATGCTTATAACAATACCTATGCCTGTGTGAGGACAATGTCAGCGTTGTGGAATTTGCAGTATTGCGAGTTTGATGACCAGGAGGTAAGAGGGACTTCTGCGTGCACTTCCCCCACTCCTTTCTTGCTGGTGCTTTGTTGGCTGGACTTAGTGGCATAAGAGCAATTCCAAGGCTCCTCCCTAGGGAAGAGGTTGTGTTTCTTATCTGTGCTTCACTTTAGGTTTCCTTCAGTTGTAAGGCCATGTCTCACTTCTCTAACTGTAATCTTTCTGAACTGAGTTCTCTCCACTCCCACCACCACCCAAATATACACTTTAAATGCACAATTCATGTTTTCAGAATGATAACTGCTTTGTCTGTTAGCTTCCCTGGTAGTTTGGGTGGAGCGTTTTCTAGAAAGTTTACCAGCACCTGGTGTATTCGGAAACTCCTGTTCCCACCACAGCATAATCCAATGCTGCTCTGATAGAGTAGAATGGGGGTCAGAGGCCCAGGAGTCCATCCATGGAAGAAGGTGGTTTTTGGCCAACACAGGTTGGTATGGATTATCTGAAGGATCCCATGGACTCTAGTCCCTTGTGGTTTCTTACTGTTTATCAGCATATGCTCACCTGCCCTATCTGGCAACTCTCATCTGACCATCTGGAACAGATGCCCATCTGTGTTTCTCAGAAATGGACTCATTCTCCACTCCATTTGCAGCTGATGAGCACTTTGGACAACAAGCAAGAGAGCTTTCCTCAAACTCAGTTCCTGTTCCCCGCTCCCTCGTAATGTTTATCAGTTTGATAACTACTTTATAAGTGATAGTGTGAGTGAGGGCAGCTACCTGAAGCCATTATAGGCAAAATTACCTACCATCTTTCTAGCCTAACATTTGACTCCAATTTGGAGAACAGCCTACAGATTATAGAGGGAAAAGTACTGTGTTAGACCTGTCTTATTTTAAAAATAATAATTAGTATTGTGTCCTTCCCCAATATATCCACAATTACTTTTTAAAATAGGAAAACTTAACATTTGTATAACACAGGCAAGAGTACTTTCATATCCATTCTCATTTGAACTTCACAGTTCTAGGGCAAAAATCACCTTTAAATGTTCGCTCTCACTTTAGTAACTTTATTGCCAAATCTTGTTTCTGAGACCTTGCCATTGGAGGCTCCTGCTTTCTGTTCTAATTACAGAAGATAATGCATTTCTTCCCCATACCCCCTCTTGCCTCTGCCTGAAGGCACAGGGTGTGCAGGGGCCCCTTTTTAGCATGTGGCTGGAGACCCGAAGCAACTGAACCCCCATAACAGATGCTCCCTCGTCTCAAGGAAGCAGTGAGCTCTTTGAGGATCTTGAGAACAGATTGAGCGTCTCCAGGGCCTTGATTTTTTTTTTTTTTATCTACCTCCTCCCTTCCCATTTAGAAATAAGGCACGTTAAGAGTATTTCTTCATGGCTAACCTTTGCTCTTTTCTTTCCTCCATTCTTTCGTGTCCTCTAGGTGTTTGTAGAAGTCTATAATCTGACTGCAGACCCAGACCAGATCACTAACATTGCTAAAAGCATAGACCCAGAGCTTTTAGGAAAGATGAACTATCGGTTAATGATGTTACAGTCCTGTTCTGGGCCAACCTGTCGCACTCCAGGGGTTTTTGACCCGGGGTAAGTTTCCTTTCTCTTCATTTACTTGGCCAAGTTTTTTCTAGTAGTCATGCTGTTCTTGAAGGCAAAGGGAGCCCTTTTTGCCGTGAGATGATGATTCTTCTGCTTTAGAGGGAATACTGTGTTCTTAGTGCATCAGCCCGTTGTGCTGGGAAAATCAAGCTTTTGAAACTTTTGTTCTCCACTGCCAGTTGGTACTTTAGCCAGAGGTACAGCTCTGCTCCCCACCAAACATGGGGCTCTTCTTATTTTCCTGCTGTGATTATTGTCGTGGTACCACTTGTTTGCATTGGTGACACTTGGGGCTTCTTTAAGTAAGCTGCGATCCTCTGCTGCCCTGTTCCGTAGAGCTTCCAAGAGTATATGCCTTCGTTTCATTTCTCAGAAACCCCTACTACAGAAACTTGAATGTTTGCTGGTGAATTTAATATATTAAACACACAATGAAAATAGAAGGTGTAAACTCAGATGTTGAAATATATAAGCCCACTGCACGATATGGAGGTATAAAGGATGTTTAGCTATCACCTGCTAAGTCAGATTTGTTCCCCACACGGTCTTTCTTAGTAACGTTTCAGCAGTAACACTGAGTGTCAGTACACCATGCATTTGAGCTGCTGGTGGCAGGAAGCTTGTCATTTATCTTTTGCTTGGAGATCATGAAGTTTAAAAATCAAACTTTCACTGGGAAAGGAATATTTTAGTACTTACCTTCAGACTGTAGGAGAGGGAAGAATGATGTCCTAAGTTGATGGAAAGTTAACACTTAATTTTTTAGCTATCTTTGTATTAAATTTTATCTTTAGTCCAAATTAGAGACAAATGAATGTGAATGAGTAGAAAAACTCGATGATAGACGATTCATTGTTTGCTTTTAAATAATGTATATAGTGCCAAAGTGGCGTGGACACCAGTAAACTAAAGCCAGGTAACAATATAAAAAGACAATATTTATTATTTTATATCACTTAAATGAAATAACTGTTTTTATATGGATGATCCCATTAGTACAATAAGAATGGTCAAGAATTTTGACCATTGATCTTTCCTTTGGTCTTTCCTCCAAGTTAGTGAAATAGATCCTAGCTTGGTACCAGTTACCTGAAATAGGAAGTCCAGTCCCTAAAATAAAAGCACAAGACTTCCAGTTTACATGTGCTGACTTTGCAATTTCCAATAGTTACTTAGTTCAGAATGTTCTTTTAAACCAAATTAAGTTAGATGTCGATAGCAGTTAATGTTTTTTAACCATATACTCTCTGGCTGACTCTGGGAACTTAAAGCCAGCAACTGATTAAATCTTAAATGGAGGGTCAAGGGACTGGACCTCTTGGATTATGATGTGTGGCCAAACAGTCCCTGACCACGCCACTGCTAGGACATGGACCTGCCAGGCTGGCATCTGGTTGGCCAGTGCAAGGTAGATGGAGCCAGCTGTCTGTTTCTTCTGAACATCTGGCTCTAAGTGTTAGAATTCATAGAATTTCCACACAGCCCTTAGAGCCCAAACAGATAAATTTCAAATGAGGAAATTGAGCTTGCAGTTGTGATTTGCCCAAGGGTCACCCTATAAGGAAGTGAATACATTATTTCCTAAGCAAGTTTTGTTTGGTTTTTAACTGCAACAAATTGTCTTCCTCACATTTTAGAAGCTTATAACTAAAGTGCTAGATGCTGGCTTTGCTGATGTTAGCCTGAACTACTTAAACTTAACCTGATTTTCTGTTTTAAATTCCTTAGCCCTGATTATTCCTTTCCTATCAAACATTTGGGCCTGTTGAGTCCTCCAAAATGGGGTCATCAGACCAGCTCCTGTGAGCCCAATCTAGCCCCACCTGCTGGAACACAGCCTCACACATTCCTTTACCTGGTTTTGGCTGCTTGTATGCTTCAGCAGCAAAGGAGAATGGTTGGGACAGAGACTGTATGGCTCCCATACCCTAAAATATTTATTATCTGGCCCTTTACAAAAAATGTTGGTCAATTGCAGTTTTAAAATGCAGTAGTCCCCCTTTATCCACAGAGGATCTATTCCAGAACCCACAGTGGATGCGTGAAGCCCCAAGGATAGTGCCAGGCCCAGTTGCCATCAGTCAGAAGATGTTTCCGTTCATGTCTTCTACCCACAAATTTTATGCCTTTTCCATCTTAACTAAGCTTTTGTCATGCACTGTGGCCCTAACTTTTGCAGTTTAAGTTGTGGCAGCAAAACTAGAATTCGTTTTTCCTTCTTCATGATTTCACAGATAGAAGATTCATTCCTGGCCGGGTGCGGTGGCTCACATTTGTAATCCCAGCACTTCGGGAGACCAAGGGGGGCAGATCACATGAGCCCAGGAGTTCTAGACCAGCCTGGGCAACATGGTGAAACTCTGTCTCTACAAAAAAAAAAAAAAAAAAATTAGCTAGGTGTGGTGGCGCACGCCAGTGTTCCCAACTACTCTGGGAGGCTAAGACAGGAGAATCACTTGAGCCCGAGAGGTGGAGGTTGCAGTGAGCTGAGATTGTGCCACTGCACTCCAGCCTGGGCGACAGACTGACTCTGTCCCCCTGCCAGCCCCCCCATCAAAAATGACTCATGCTTATGGTGAGGCTGCTGTAGGTCTTAGCAGTCTTGCTGTACGATTTTTTCTTTCCTTATTAAGTCAAGAGCGTTCACTTTTTCACATAAAGGAAGCACTTTACGGCTTCTCTTTGGAATTTCTGAATTGGCAGCACCACTACTCTTGTGGTTTAGAGCCATTATTAAATAAAATAAGGGTGACTTGAACACAAGCACTGTAATAATGTAACAGTTGATCCACCCCTACTCCCTCAAAAGAAAAAAATCTCAAATCTTGCTGCCTTCTGACACCTTTGATTAACCTACTTGTTTTTCTCCTCTTGACTCGCACTGTGTGACTTTGTGTGTGCTGACTGGCGATGGAAATGTTCCGAACTGTCGAGGGCTCATGTTTTGTACCACAGACTTTCTCACTAGAGTCCCTTCTGGTGATTTGTTTCTTTTATGCCCCTTCCTGCTATCCTTTCCACTGAATAATATTCTGAGTGAGAAGCTAGCGAGAGCTAATGTTACATTTGGTTTTTCCTCCCCAGATACAGGTTTGACCCCCGTCTCATGTTCAGCAATCGCGGCAGTGTCAGGACTCGAAGATTTTCCAAACATCTTCTGTAGCGACCTCACACAGCCTCTGCAGATGGATCCCTGCACGCCTCTTTCTGATGAAGTGATTGTAGTAGGTGTCTGTAGCTAGTCTTTAAGACCACACCTGGAAGAGTTTCTGGGCTGGCTTTAAGTCCTGTTTGAAAAAGCAACCCAGTCAGCTGACTTCCTCGTGCAATGTGTTAAACTGTGAACTCTGCCTATGTGTCAGGAGTGGCTGTCTCTGGTCTCTTCCTTCAGCTGACAAGGATACTCCTGAGGTCTTTGTTCTCACTGTATTCTTTTTGTCCTGAGGCCACAGTTCTTGATTATTCCTCATGTGGTTAAAGTCTGAATTTGTAAACCCATTCAGATAAATGGCAGTGCTTTAGAACACACACACACACACACACACACACACACAGATACACCTTTTGATATATAAGCTTGACCTAAAATCAAAGGACCTGTGTAGCATTTCAGATTGAGCACTTCACTATCAAAAATACTAACATCACATGGCTTGAAGAGTAGCCATCAGAGCTGAATCATCCGAGTCAGAACAAGTACCATTGTTGATTGATAAGTAGAGATACATTTTTTTATGATGTTCATCACAGTGTGGTAAGGTTGCAAGTTCAAAACATGTCACCCAAGCTCTGTTCATGTTTTTGTGAATTCTAGGCTGGTGCTGCACTGAAATAGAGCAGTAAGCTTGTGATAAAGGCCAACTCCAGGTAGTTCTTGAAGGTGATAGCCATCTACTTTCCAGTGGCTGCCAACCACAGGGAGTGCCAGTTAACACCGGAAGGATTGAGGCAAGGTCCCTTCTCTTGCGACTCCCCTCTGAGATCTGAAAAATGAAGTGGCTTAGGAACATCAGCAGTGAAGAACTGCCAAGAGTTGGTGAAGGTTGTCTCTTCTGAGGGCCTTCTGAAGACAGGGCTCTTGAACAGACAATTGGAAGGGCTGTACTGGGGATAAAGGAAGGAAGTACCTGTCCAGCAGGGAGCTTGAATTTCAGTTCCATGCATGAAGTCGTTGGCTCTATCTGCATTTTTCTGTCATTCTCTTCATTTATTTTAAGATGGAAAATTTTCTTATAGTTGATGCAAAGTATCAACTACTTTACCCTATCTTCTCCCCTTTTAGATGGGTTCTTCCTGAGTTTTGGAGTCTTGTATGATTATCAGTATTCCCCTGTCAAAATCAAATCTATTCAGGTTTCTTCACTGTTGAGAACACCTAAATGTTTTTATTTTTGAGAAGGGGGACAGAGTCTCACTGTGTCACCCAGGCTGGAGTGCAATGGTATGATCTCAGCTCACTGCAACCTTCGCCTCCTGGGTTCAAGCGATTCTCCTGCCTCAGCCTTCTGAGTAGCTGGGATTATAGGCACTCGCCACCATGCCCAGCTAATTTTTTGTATTTTTAGTAGAGACGGAGTTTCACCATGTTGGCCAGGCTGGTCTTGAACTCCTGACCTTGTGATCCACCCACCTCGGCCTCCCAGAGTGCTGGAATTACAGGCATGAGCCACCACGCTTGGCCAAGAACACCTAAATTTTTATGTTTCTTGGCTCAAAAACCAGTTCCGTTTCTAATGTTGTCCCCACAAGAAGGCTAATTGGTGGTGAGACAGCAGGGGAGGAGGAAGAGCTGTGGTTTGTAACTTGTTCAACTCAGGCAATAAGCGATTTTAGCTTTATTTAAAGTCTTCTGTCCAGCTTTAAGCACTTTGTAAGACATGGCTGAAAGTAGCTTTTCTGTCAGAATTGCAGATAGTCATGTTGGGCTAACAGTCATTGGATTTATTCCTTTACCTCACATGATCCCAGCAACTGTGGTGGTATCTAGAGGTGAAACAGGCAAGTGAAATGGACACCTCTGCTCTGAATGTTTTAGAGAAGGAAATTCAAAAAATGTTGTAACTGAAAGCATTGTTGAATATGGGTATCGGCTTTCTTTTTCACTTTGATTCTTAACATTATCAGTCAACTTCCACATTAATGAAAGTTGACCATAGTTATTTCCAAATAAAAAGAAACCAACTCTTACCAGGTCTTGGACTGTGATGTCATATTATTCAGTTTTATGCTGGTTCCTGAGCAGAACCCATAAGAGTAACATAGTCAGCTGCTGATGGCACCTCAGCCACGCCACTCTTACTCAGTTCAGTGGGCGTGCTTGTGGTAGGATGTGGTGTGGCCCTCTCTACGCTCTTCTATTTTTGGTATATTTCCTATCTAACCTCCAAATAGCTTCCAATTCTTTTTTTCTTGGACTGGCTTAATTCTGAATTTGTGCTAAAATAATCTTTCATAAAGAGACCTCAGTTTATAGCGTAACAGACTACACAATGCACTGATGTTTTCATAATGTTTAAGGGACCCACTGCAAGAAGCTTGCTGCCTCCTTTTAATTGTATTCATTTAGATTTTGATTTTCCATGTTAAGAAGGTGAGGTCCATGTTGGTGCCCTTCAGAGTAGAGAACCATGTAAACATTAGGAATGAACAGAGGCCTTAGGAATGAATAGAGAGTTTGCCTTATACAGTTTCCTGTTACAAAGCTCTCCCTCTCGTGCAAAGTAGGGAACACCTTTTGAGCATCTTTGAATTTGACAAATGGTGCTGTTGCAAACACTTTTTTTTTGAGATGAAGTCTCGCTGTTGTCACCCGGGCTGGAGTGCAGTGGTGTGATCTCGGCTAACTGCAACTTCCATCTCCTGGGTTCCAGCAATTCTCCTGCCTCAGCCTCCCAAGCAGCTGAGATTACAGGCACCTGCCACCCTGCCTGGCTGATTTTTGTAATTTTAGTAGAGACGGGGTTTCACCATGTTGGCCAGGTTGATTGAACTGACCTCAGGTGATCCACCTTTCTCGGCCTCCCAAAGTGCTGGGATTACAGGTGTGAGCCACCGTGCCCGGCCTGCAAACACATTTTAATTAACAACACTAGGGCTCTTGTACAAAATAGTAATGATAGCCATGGAAGTTTTACCTTATTCTGTGAGAAGTGTTCTTAAACTTTTAAGTGTCTAAACTAAGGTTTAGTGCTTTTTAAAAGGAAAGTTGTCCCAGGATTCATATTAAAGAAAGCAAAAGTTAATTCAACTGATCCACCAATGGAATTAGATGGGTAGAGTTGGGTTCTTGAGTTCTACCACCACTTAGTTCCCACTGAATTTTGTAACTTCCTGTGTTTGCATCCTCTGTTCCTATTCTGCCCTTGCTCTGTGTCATCTCAGTCATTTGACTTAGAAAGTGCCCTTCAAAAGGACCCTGTTCACTGCTGCACTTTTCAATGAATTAAAATTTATTTCTGTTCTAGTGGGAATGTGTCCTTTGTTTTAGTTCACAAGTAGTAATTTTGACAAGATGCTTTCTTCTGATGCAGTTTGTTTTAATCACTCACCTAGTACTGGAAATGGGCTTTCTAGTCAGATCCTATAGTCTCTACTTGTATAGCTCTTACATACATGGCCCCTACTGATAACCCCTGAATGAAGCACCATTTAGAAAATATTTCCTGATAAATCTTTATGTATTTACAGCTTTGGAGAAAAAGTCATCTTGGCTGGCTTTCAAACAGACTAAGCTCGCCTTCAAAGGTGCTTTGCCATGTGATCCATTGCTCTAGATGAGGAATGACTTCTTATGGGGTCAACAAACTTCTTAAAGGGATAGACAGCCAGTATTTTAGGCTGCCAGCCATGTGTTCACTGTCACAGCTATTTACCTCTGCTCTTATAACACAAAAGTAGCCATAGACAATGGATTAAGTGTGTGGCTGTGTTCCAATACAATTTTATTTTCAAAAACAAGTAGGTCATAATTTGCCAACCCCAGAGCTTATAGGTTGCCTCCTATCTTAGCAATTCTGAAGACCACATAGAAAACAATGTTAGACACTCAAAATTGCCAGATTACTATCAGAAAAACAGGTGGTTTGGGCCAGGGGCAATGGTTCACGCCTTTAATCTCGGCATTTTGAGAGGCCGTGGCAGGAGGATCACTCGAGCTCTGGAGTTGGAAGACCAGCCTGGGCAACATAGCGAGATTCTGTCACTATAAAAAATATTTAAATTGTAAAAATGAAAAATAGGGGATTTGGGTATATCACAATTTTAAGGTCATTTATTAGGGTCTGGGATTTGTACCCTTCTTGCAAGCTAATTAAGTAGGTCTGTTATTTCATGAGACTCCTGGGATAAAGACAAAGGACTGTAGTACAGCACAGCAAGCAGTAAGAGCCTGTCAGTTCACACTTACACCCAAGTCCTACAGGTATGATGCAAAGGGCCCAGAGGGATGCCTGCACATGCAGTGGGTTTTGCTACAAGAAAAGAACATTAGGCTTGGGGAGGCTTCTTCCAGGCTGGAGTGCAGTGGCGCAGTCTTGGCTCACTGCAACCTCCGCCTCCCGGGTTCAAGTGATTCTCGTGCTTCAGCCTCCTGAGTAGCTGGGATTACAGGCACACACCACCACGCCTGGCTAATTTTTGTATTTTAGTAAAGACGGCGTTTTGCCATGTTGGCCAGCTGGTCTCAAACTCCTGACCTCAGGTGATCCGCCCGCCTCGGCCTCCTAAAGTGCTGGGATTACAGGTGTGAGCCACTGCACCCAGCTGAGCCTGCTGTTTTATAGCAAGCACTGAGCGAGGCTGCTCTTTGTTCCAAAAGAAGACATTAACTTATCCCTCAAACTGCTCACTACAGACAACCCTGAGGAATGGCCAGCATAAAAAGTGGTCAGCCTGGCCAACATGGTGAAACCTCATCTCTACTAAAAATACAAAAATTAGCCGGGCGCAGTGATAGGCACCTAAAATCCCAGCTACTTGGGAGGCTGAGGCAGGAGAATTGCTTGAACCTGGGAGGCGGAGGTTGCAGTGAGCCAAGATTGCGCCACTGCGCTTCAGCCTCAGTTACAAGAGTGGAACTCTATCTCAAAAAAACGGTCAGGACCTTGCGTTCTTGGCATATCCAGCAAGGAGGTGCAAGGATGCTTGGAGTTCATAGTGGATTGCCTCTCCCAACAGCTGTCAGCTGTTCAGTAGCAGGGGATCACCTGGCTGGATGTTTCGTCCCCCTCCAGAAGGGCTAGAATGCTAGATCAGGCCAAGAATAGCAATTGTAGACCTAAATACTTAAGTGAGATTTTTTTTTTTTTTTTTTTTAACCTGGGACCTAAGGCCAAAAGAAACATGGGAAAGAGAAGTGGGTGCTGGCTTTCCATATTGCAAGACAAGACATCAAGACCTTAAAGTGATGAAAAGGGAAGGGATAACAAGGTTAAGCATCGGGTCGGATTTAGTTTTGAGAGCTACCTGGTCTGGCCTTTGTCTAAATACTAGAGAAAGGTGGAAGAGAAAGGAGACCCCCTGTGATCACTGACCAAATACTGATAGAAACGCAAGATGGTACAGAGCACCCTAAATTACCATCCTAAACATTGGAAATTTGATTACATCACAGTCAAGCCGTCAACAAGGAGGAAGAGAATCTTCACTTGCATAGACTCGGAGTTAAGATAAATACAGACTCCATTAGATCCTTTTTTTTTTTTTTTAACTTATCCCAGCTATTCCCACTGAAACTGGACCCTGCCTTGTAGAACCAAATTCCCTACAGAAGTGGTGGTGGTTTCATCTTCCTCTACCACCAGTGGATTTATTTTTATTTTTTGAGACAGGGTCTCGCTCTGTCGCCCAGGCTGGATGTAGTGGCCCTATCTTAGCACACCACAACCTCTGTCTCCCAGGCTCAACTGATCCTCCCATCTCAGCCTCCCAAGTAGCTGAGACTATAGGCACACACCACCGTGCCCAGCTAATTTTTGTACTTCTTATAGAGACAGGGTTTTGCCATGTTGCCCAGGCTGGTCTTGAACTCCTGGGCTCAAGAGAGCCACCTGCCTTGGCTTCCCAAAGTGCTGGGATAATGGGCATGAACCACTGCACCCAGCCACCACCAGTGGATATAAAGGGCTGGTCATATGTGTACACGGAAGTCTGTTGAGGCTGACAACCAGAGAGCCCAAAGGATACAAGCTAAAAGCATCGTGCTGAGATATCTACTGATGGCCTAGAATCACTGAATAAGATAAGATTTAGATGTAGGACATGGGAGCTAGCTCCTGGAGTATGGTAGAGTAGATGACAGTTCTAATTTTTTTTTTTTTTTTTTTTTTTGAGACGGAGTCTTGCTCTGTCAACCAGGCTGGATTGCAATGGCGCAATTTCGGCTCACTGCAACCTCCACCTCCCAGGTTCAAGCGATTCTCCTGCCTCAGCCTCCCGAGTAGCTGAGATTACAGGCGCCTGCCACCACGCCAGGCTAATTTTTGTATTTTTAGTAGAGACGGGGTTTCACCATGTTGGCCAGGATGGTCTCCAACTCCTGACGTCATGATCTGCCCGCCTCGGCCTCCCAAAGTGCTGGGATTACAGGCGTGAGCCACCACACCCAGCCTTAACAGTTCTAAATCTTAGTCTTTGAGAGGAAGATTTCATGATCACCTGCTGGTGAGACTGATATCTATATATGTCATCGTAACCTGCACCTCTAACTGATGACGATAGGTTCTCGAAGGATAGAGAGATATAAAGATGCTTGTAATTATCATTTTGGATGGATAAAAACAGCTCCATAAGATAGATTTATTTCCCTCAGCTTAATTTATCCAAACTCACAAAGCTAATTTGTCAAAGAAGAGTCAGAATTTCAAAGATGTGGTTTCAAAGCCATCTTTCCATTAACTCTGCTGTCACCATGATCTGTGAGGCTGTGTCCCCACCTCATTATACATGTGAGTGCCTACTCTGCCTGGTGGTGAGCTTAGTTATAAAAGGGAATTATTCTATTCCTCCAGGACATTATTATGTAGACTGAAAAGAGAACGCGTCTCTCATACCTGTACTTACAGGGAAACTATGGTTTCAGACTAAGAGGAGAAGGTGCCACTGCCATTCAAGTGTCTTCTTGTCCTGCACTATAGCCTTGCTGGCAGAAAACAAGTAAAAAGAGGGCTCCTCTCTGTACGCCTCATTTAACTGTTTCCAGCATGGCTGTGGTAGCCAGCCTCCAAGATGCCGCCTAATTATCCTTGTGTAGTTTCCTCCCACAATGCATCAGGGTTGGTCCATGTGACCAGTAGAATAGGGCACCGGTGATGCTGTGTGACTTCCACAGCTAGGTCCTAAAAGACATGGCCACTTCTGCCTTGCTCTCTCTTGGATAACTCTGGGAGAAAACTATTGCCATATCAATGACACCAAAGTAGATCTTTGGTGAGGTCTACGTGGTGAGGATCTGAGGCTTCTTGAAAACAACCAGCCCCAACTTGCCAGGCATGTGAGAGAGCCACCTTAGAAGCAGATCCTTCAAGCCCCAGTCAAGACTTCAGATGACTGCAGCCCTAGCCATCATCTTAACTGCAGCCTCGTGAGAGACCAAGCAAGGACCATCAAGCTAAGCTGCTACTAGACTCCTGACCCACAGAATATAACATGATCTAAAAAATGGTTTTTTGTTGTTGTTTTTTTTTTTTTTTTTTTTGAGATGGAGTTTTGCTCTTGTTGCCCAGGCTGGAGTGCAATGGCACGATCTCGGCTCACCACAACCTCTGCCTCCCAGGTTCAAGCAATTCTCCTGCTTCAGCCTCCTGAGTAGCTGGGATTACAGGCATGCACCACCACGTCCGGCTAATTTTGTATTTTTAGTAGATACAGGGTTTCTCCATGTTGAGGCTGGTCTTGAACTCCTGACATCAGGTGATCCGCCCGCCTCGGCCTCCCAAAGTCATGGGATTACAGGCATGAGCCACTGCGCCCAGCCTAAAAAATGTTTAATGCTGTTGTAAGCTGCTGGTTTGGGGGTAACTTGATATGCAGCAATATATAACTAACATAATGACCAAAGCTGGTTTACTGAGAGAAACTGGGCCAGCCTTTTGCCAAATCTATTAGGCGGGTGCAAAAGTTTTGCCAATGACAAAAAACTGCGATTACTTTCGCACCCACCCTACAGTTCCTACAGGAACTGCAGGTTCCTGTAGTGAAACCGTGCCCCAAAAAGTTAAAGAAAAATGACTAAATTCTTGGGCTTACAGGATAGCAGATAAGAAAAGAACTTGCTAAAAAACTGAAACTGGCTGGGCATGGTGGCTCATGCCTGTAATACCAGCACTTTGGGAGGCCAAGGCAGGTGGATCACCTGAGGTCAGGAGTTCGAGACCAGCCCAGGCAACATGGTGAAACCCTGTCTCTACTAAAAATAAAAAAATTAGCCGGGCGTCGTGGCAGGTACCTGTAATCCCAGCTACTCAGGAGGCTGAGGCAGGAGAATCGCTTGAACCCAGGAGGTGGAGGTTGTAGTGAGCCAAGATCGCACCACTGCACTCCAGCCTGGGCAACAACAGTGAAACTCCATCTCAAAAAAATAAATAAATAAACAAAAATAAAAAGCTAAAATTAAAACTGTGTCCCCAAAGGATTAAAAAACAGTAACAAAAATTCTTGAATTTACAGGATAGCAGATTTAAAAAGAAAACTAGCTAACTAGATTTTGCGTAGAACAAGTCTGCTGATGTCACAGCCTGAATTTCCACTGCATATTTCACATGAACTCCCCAAATTTGCACCTTTGACCCATGAGTTTGCATAAAGAAATAACTACATGCACCCAAGGACTTTCCAGACTTCCCTTTTCCTTCCACCAAGCACCTGCTAATCCCAGTATCCACCCCCAAACTCCTTTATTTTTTTGTAGAGATGGGGCTCTATGTTTTGGGGGTTTTGCAGGGGTGGTTTGAGACATGGGCTTGTGATCATGGCTCACCGCAGCCTCAAGCACCCAGCCTCAAGCAATCCTCCTGCCTTAGCCTTCTGAGTAGCTGGGACACAGGCACGTGGCACCACACCCAGCTAATTTTAAAAATTTTTTTTTAGAAATGGAATGGGATCTCACTATGTTTCCCATGCTGTTCTTGAACTCCTGGCCTCAAGTGATCCTCCCACTTCAGTCTCCCAAAGTTCTGGGATTACAGGCATAAGCCATGGTGCCCAGCCTAAATCTTTTCTTTTTTTTCTTTTTTTTTTTTTTTTGGAGACAGGGTCTCAGTCTGTCACCTAGGCTGGAGTGCAATGGCACCTGTGTTCAAATGATCCTCCTGCCTCAGCCTCCCAAGCAGCTGGGACTACAGGCATGCTACAGGCATGCTCCAGCATGCCTGTCTAATCTTTTCTAATAAAATTACTGCCTGCCTTGAAGACAGCACAGGGAGAAATATTTGAACTTGACACTCCTATCTCCTTGTGAGTCGACTTATATATAATATAAAGCTTTTGTCAAAAACAACAAAAAACCCAGTGTCATGGTATCGGCTTCCAGTGCATCAAGCAGGGAGCCCTTTTTACTACAGGGTAGAGCAGAGCTGTCCAGCGGTAGAGGCTCAGATTGTCTCCAAAGTGGGGGAAAATATGTACATTACATACTGAAATAATAGAAATAAGCACTGGTTCCCAGCTATTGTTACTAAAACCAAGTGGAAGCTCTTTGTTGGAATGGTTGCTAAAATGTTCTCAGCACATGTTGGAAAATATTTTAATGGACTCTTGGCTGGCAGGCTCCAGTCACAAGTCCAAAGTCTTCTCTCTAGTGGGTCTTCGTAACTCCTAAAAGCTGGTGCGAGGGAGAGTTGCAGCTTGGGAGAGTGGCCCCTCAGCAGCTGCAGCACGCCAAGATTCTGGCTGGGTTTCCGAGGCACCTGTTGTCCAAATCAAGACCATCAGTCACTTCTCCCTTCCTCCTCCCAACGATGGGAAAGTAGCTCAGATGCACAATTGATTCTGTTCCCACTTAAGTTCCTAAGAAAGGGGCTGCTTCGTGTAGATTTCCTCCCAGTCCCTTTTACCCAGCATCTCCCAGATTAGGTGAGCAGCACACTAATTAGGCCTGAGATCAACATGACAACTCGGGTTCTTTCCAGCAGTCTGGAGCAAGTGACTACTCACTTTGTCATCTATCAGGGCAGGCTTCAGCCTAAAGCTCAATGCCCATCAATGCTCCCACAGAGGATGAAGCCCATGATGCCACGTCTGGTCCTCTGCACAGCAGGGGATAACAACACTCTGGCCTGCAATCATCCTGGCCCCTCTCCTTCTTCCTGTAATGCCGACGAAGGTCCTGTTTAAGAGTTCAGCCAAAGGTGAACACTGGCTGGATGAGGAGCGGCAGGAAGCTGCAGCTCCGGGTCTCTCTGTAGAGGGCTACCTTCCTGTCTCAAAGCTGCCCAACTGGCTGTTTCCAGACATGTCTATGAAATGTTTAGTCCCACAAATGTTGTGCCCTGCGGCTAGGAGAGATGCAAAGTGAACTGAAGATATGGTCCAGTCTCCAAGGAGATTACTATCTAGGGGAGAATTTACATGCATAAAAACATGGACTAGAAACAAAGGTCAAGGCCCCCGACTGCACCGACACACAGCCGTCTGGTTTGGATCATGCAGCATCACTCTGTGCCTTATGTTGATATGAAAACCTGGGCATCCCCGGTCTCAGCTGCTCTGAGCATTTAGGCTCTATCTTGTCAAGGAAGAAAAAACACTTTGTGACAGTATTTTTAGGGAGCATAAGGCAAGGCACTAAACGATCTGGCCTACCAATCACCCTAAGAATCTTGAATGTTTTGCTTTTAACTCTATTTCCTTCCCTTAGCATGAATTTTTTTTTATTTTTATTTTTTATTTTTGAGACGGAGTTTCGCTCTTGTTGCCCAGGCTGGAGTCCAATGGCGCAATCTTGGCTCACTGCAACCTCCGCCTCCCAGGTTCAAGTGATTCTCCTGCCTCAGCTTCCAGAGTAGCTGGGATTACAGGTGCTCGCCACCACGCCCAGCTAATTTTTGTATTTTTTTTAGTAGAGACGGGGTTTCACTACATTGGCCAGGCTGGTCTCAAACTCCTGACCTCAGGCGATCCACCCACCTTGGCCTCCCAAAGTGCTGGGATTACATGTGTGAGCCACCACGCCCGGCCATGAATTTTTAAAAGAAAAGAAAACAAAACGCTTTCTGCTTGGAAAAATGTCCATCTTGGAAATTGGCACCTAAGATGCCTCTAGAATGATAGATAAGCATCTATCATTGGCCCAGAAGTGAAACAGCCACATTATTGTAGGAACAAATAGTTGGAAAATAATACCATCTCACGCTATACCAGGAATTACAATGCACAAGATACTTGCACATTCCCGATCTTATTTGGTCCTCACAGCAGCCCTGTGAGGTAGGCAAACAAGTGATGTCCTCTCCATTTTACAAGGGGAAAAAATATGTTTGAGCCAGAGCAATTGCCATTGTAAATTTTTCTGGGGGGAGGGCGAGGGGACAGAGTCCTACTCTGTCGCCCAGGCTGGAGTGCAGTGATGCGATCTCGGCTCACAGCAACTTCCATCTCCCTGGTTCAAGCAATTCTCCTGCCTCAATCTCCCAAGTAGCTGAGAGCTGGGTGCCACCATGCCCAGCTAGGTGCATGTTGGCCAGGCTGGTCTAGAACTCCTGACCTCAGGTGATCCTCCCGCCTCAGCCTCCCAAAGTGCTGGGATTACAGGCGGGAGCCACCACGCCTGGCCTGCCATTGTTAATTTTAATTCCACCTTTGCCAAAGATGAACTCTTAACGTGAGGAGAATTATTTAGGCCTAAAGTTCTTTGCTTATAATATTATAGGTTGGTACAAAAGTAATTGAGGTTTTTGCCATGGGGGGGACAGGGAACCAGCAAGAGTAATCCTGATAAAACACACTGTCAAAAAGAAAGACCTCAGACACCAGTCCCCACCATGCAGAACATGTTCATGTAAGTTATTCTTCTAGGTAACCCCTCCTCCTCCTCCTCAAGATCTCAGCTCTAAATCACTTTCTCAAGGACGACTTCTCTGTCCTCCTAAATTATACACTCATAGTACACTAAATTTTATCTCTATGACACTTAACAGTTTACACTACACATGGACTCTGATTTTCGTAACAGAGCTCATGATGTTCTCACTCATCATAATCTACCCAGTTCTAGGGGGTGGGTCATGGGACCAGGCAGTGCGGACTTGGAAAAAATAAAAAAGTAAAAAATAAAAACAGGCCAGGTGCGGTGGCTCATGCCTGTAATCCCAGTACTTTGGCAGGCCGAGGCGGGCAGATCACCTGAGGTCGGGAGTTCGAGATCAGCCTGACCAACATGGAGAAACCCCCGTCTCTACTAAAAACACAAAATTAGCCAGGCGTGGTGACGTATGCCTGTAATCCCAGCTACTTGGGAGGCTGAGGCAGGAGAATCACTTGAACTCAGGAGGCAGAGGTTGCAGTGAGCTGAGATGGTGCCATTGCACTCCAGCCTCGGCAAAAAGAGCAAAACTCCATCTCAATTAAAAAATAAATAGGCCGGGGTGGTGGCTCACGCCTGTAATCCCAGCATTTTGGGAGGCCGAGGCAGGCAGATCACAAGGTCAGGAGATCAAGACCATCCTGGCTAACATGGTGAAACCCTGTCTCTACTAAAAAAATACAAAAAAATTAGCTAGGTGTGGTGGCGGGCGCCTGTAGTCCCAGCTACTCAGGAGGCTGAGGCAGGAGAATGGCATGAACCCAGGAGGCAGAGCTTGCAGTGAGCCAAGATATTGTGTCACTGCATTCCAGCCTGGGTGACAGAGCGAGACCCCATCTCAAAAAAAAAAAAGAGTACAGATATCACAGGATACAAGGACATTAAATAAGATAGAAAGGAGGGAAGGAAAGAGGGAAAGAAGAGACCACATGTAAACCCGACTGTGTTTCCAATAATGTGGAAGCTTAAAAGTTATGTCAGAATATTGTAGATCATATGCATTAAAGCTTCATACTGCAGACACTTGCAAACAGTAAATTCCTGAAAGGCCTATGAAGTTGGTAGCAGCAGCAATATCAGCACTTGTCATTTGGCAAGCTTCTCTGAAGCTAGCCAATACATAATAGAGGCCACTATATACACACATATACAGGTATGTATGTATATGTATACATGCATGTATATGTATGTATGCGTATATATACATGTATATGTATGTATACGTATATATACATATATATATGTAGAGAGAGAGAGAGAAAACAGAATAAGAGTAATAAGAGTAATTTTTTTTTTTTTTTTTTTGAGAGGGAGTCCCACTCTGTCACCCAGGCTGGAGTACAGTGACAAAATCTCGGCTCACTGAAACCTCTGTCTCCCGGGTTCAAGAGATTCTCCTGTCTGTCTCCCAAGCAGCTGGCCACAAGTTTCCTTATGGCCGGGCGCGGTGGCTCACACATGTAATCCCAGCACTTTGGGAGGCCGAGGCGAGCAGATCACCTGAGGCCAGGAGTTTGAGACCAGGCTGGCCAACATGGTGAAACCCCATCCCTACTAAAAAACAAACAAACAAACTCTGCCGGGCATGGTGGTGGGCACCTGTAATCTCAGCTAATTGGGAGGGTAAGGCACAATCACTTGAACCCAGGAGGTGGAGGTGGAGGTGGAGGTGGAGGCTGCAGTGAGCCAAGATCACACCACTGCACACCAGCCTGGGCAACAGAGTGAGACTCTGTCTCTAAATAAATAAATAAATAAATAAATAAAATTTTGAGAAAATCTAGTTGATCAATGGCCTTTCAGCAGAGGTCTAAGATCCAATTAGCCATGGTCCAGGGGAACAGGATATATAGAATTGTCCTTTCCAAGGCTAAGTGAGGCAGGTCAGAAAGATTCTTTGCAGGCTAGTCATTACTCTCAATTTGGAAGTAATTTATTTAAAATTTCAAAACAAGGGGTATGAGGGAAATACTCTGTGCACAATGATGTATCCCTTCAGCCCCAGAAACTCTCTGTAGAGCTCTAGGATCTGCAGTCGGCATTTGAAAAAATATGAGGCACTTACTAAAATGGCAGATTCTCAGGGGCCAGTACCAGAGATTCAGATTAAGTAGCTTCAGAGTCAGGGAACAGAAAAATCTGCCTTTAAAAAATCAGCCTGGGCAGTGGCTTACACCTATAATCCTAGTGTCTTGAGAGGTCAAGACAGAAAGATCATGAGGCCAGCAGTTCGAGACCAGCCTGGGTAACACAGCCAGACCTCATCTCTACAAAAAAATTTAAAAATTTGCTGGGCATGGTGTCATGCCCCTCTAGTCCCAGCTACTTGGGAGGCTGAGGTGGGATAATTGCTTGAGCCTAGAAACTAGAGGCTTCAGTGAGCTATGATCATGCTACTGTGTAACAGAGCAAGACCTATCTCGAAAAAACAAAAAACAAAATTCAGCACCTTCCATAGTTCTGAAGGCAGTCTGTGAAGAAATAGTGTGGTAACCTCATTTTGTCTTGAAATCTCTTCCAACAGATCCTAAACGTTGCCTTTTCCTAACTACCACCTTCATAACAAATAACTTTCCATGATAAAAGGGACATTATTTCTGGCCTCCCCGACACCACTACACCCTTAAAGCCCACTTCCTTCCCCAGCACACACAAACTCCTATACAAACTGTATCTAGATAAAGGCGATAGAACTGGAAGTTTTCTGATGGCTGGGCACAGTGGCTCACCTCTGTAATCGCAGCACTTTGGGAGGCCGAGGCAGGTGGATCACCTGAAGTTAGCAGTTCAAGACCAGCCTTGCCAACATGGTGAAACCCTGTCTCTACTAAAAATACAAAAATTAGCTGGGCGTGGTGGTGGGTGCCTGTAATCCCAGCTACTCGGGAGGCTGAGTCAGGAGAATCGCTTGAACTTGGGAGGTGCATGCTGCAGTGAGCCAAGACCGAGCCACTGCACTCCAGCCTGGGCGACAGAGTGAGACTCTGTCTCAGAAAAAAAAAAAAAAAAAGAACTTGAGGTTTTCTGAAAGCTGGTCTTTATGTTCCTCAGTTTCTATGGTTGCCCTTACCTGCTCAGTCAAGCATCTTTTATTGATAAGGCCTCGAAGTGCTCAATCTGACCTGAACAAAATTGACTATGAATGTTTTCCTTGCAAAGATCACATACGCAAGAAAAATATTTGAAATGTTCACCATCTTTAAAAGAATCTGAAGACACCATTTATAGTTCTGAGTAAAAGGTATGAATTTAAGCTGTTGCCTCCCTGCCTGCAACAGCAGTAATTCAAGAATTCTAAGTTTTGGCAAGGTACTAAAGTTTGCTGCTTCAGAATTTTTAGAATGTAAACATTTTATTGCACCTGTAAATGGAAAAACCCTCTAGAGCAGAGCCTCCCTAGAAAGCCACTTCAGAGACAGGAACCACAGAGGGCTTAAGGAATCCCACGTGTCCACAAAGCGTGGCTCAACAGCCGGCAGTACATATGCCAGCAAACACAAACCAGATAGACGCCCTTAATGACCCAGGCGCATTGTAATCGGAACTCCCTGTTTAGAAAGAGAAAAAAAATGAACTCTCCTGATTGAAATAACTCCCTCCCCAAAACAAAGTCAAATCCCAATTTCTTTTGAAGTTTACAAAGAGCCTTGATGTTTTGTTGTTTGTGTGTAAATAATACTTAAAAGTGCTCACATTTCTCAGAAACAAGAAGAGAGGAGCTTTCAGAGTTCACTTGATGCCAAATGCAGCCTCAGCCAAACATGTGAGAACCACAATCATCCTTTGGAAACACTATTTAAGATCAAAGGGGTCTATCTTGTACCCTGCTATTCTCATCTCCTAGAATAGGGAAAGACTTGTCAAAAAACAAAACAAAATGAAACCAAAACCAACAGGCAAAAAAACCCCGAAAGACAAAAAACAAAAACCCAAACCCAGATCCAAGCCTGCAGATGGAATAAATGATTTAGCTTCAGAGTTGTTGGTATATAACCCAGCTAGTCCCCACTCCCTCCTATTCCAGCCTTCACCACACCTGCCCCCTTACCTTTATCCTTATATAAAACTTCTTTCTTGTACATTCAATTAAGCAAGTAGTGATTCACACCACACAAGCGTATGCTTTAGACTTTGAATACTTACCTCCTAGTGTCTCTTTGCAGAGGATGAGCCTTGTTTGGGGGAATGGTTCCAAGAGTCAAACCTTTGCACAAGTTTTGTGGCTCCTATAGCACTCTGTAGTACTGAAGCTGTTCTTCTGGTGGTTCCAGGAGAATTGTCTTACCAACTGCAGTGAGACCACTAAGTTTGGTTACCTACCGTGTTATTTCCCCCATGCAACAGAACCTCTAAATGAAAACACAGGTCTGGGCTGAGCATGGTGGTTGTAATCCCAGCCCTTTAGGAGGCCAAAGCAGGAGGATCACTTAAGCCCAGGAGTTTGAGACCAGCGTGGGTAATATAGCCTGACTCCATCTTTACAAAAATGAAAAAAAATTAGCTGGATGTGGTGGCAGGCACCTGTAGTTCCAGCTACTTGAGAGGCTGAGATGGGAGGATCTCTTAAGCCCGGGAGGCTAAGGCTGCAGTGAGCCGTAATCACGCCACTACACTCCAGCCTGGATGACAAGGTGAGACCCCATCTCAAAAAATAAAAAGAAAGCACAGGTCAGCATTTCATTCTATGTGACTTAGTATAATCACCTAAATGAAATGATAAATGAACCAAAATGGATGAGAACACACTGATATCAACAAACCCCTATAGCACCAAAACAGTTACACTTCTGGGTGAACTGTCCATTACGGCAATTTAACAGACTTTTGCTCCTTTACTCAATAGGCGATTTAACTGAGAAACGAGAGCATTTACAGGAAAAGATGGTAGAGAAACGGGGCAGTGCCCGGCTCTGCCACTCACTCACACGGTGGCCTTGAGCAAGCTGCTAAACCTCAACATGTCCGTTTCCACATGTGTGAAAAAAGGGATATGAAGAAATAGTGTGGTAACATCATGGGGGAGTCAATGAGTTAATACACATTAAGCATTTCAGAAGAATGCCTAGCACATGGTAAGCACTTTGTTGGCATTGGCTACTAAGTGTAGACCTTCACCACTACTGTCATTTTTTTTTATTTTTTGAGATAGAGTCTTGCTCTGTTGCCCAGGCTGGAGTACAGTGGCGCAATCACGGCTCACTGCAGCCCCCGCCTCCCGGGTTCAAGCAATTCTCCTGCCTCAGCCTCTTGAGTAGCTGAGACAGCAGTCGTGTGCCACCACGTCTGGCTAATTTTTATATTTTTAGCAAAGAAGAGGTTTTGTCATGTTGGCCAACCTGGTCTTGAACTCCTGGCCTCAAGAGATCAGCCTGCCTCGGCCTCCCAGAGTATTGGGATTACAGGCGTGAGCCACTGTGCCTGGCCCCTCTTCTTTTTTTTTTTTTTTGAGATGGAGTTTCACTTTGTCGCCCAGGCTGGAGTGCAATGGGGCGATCTCGGCTCACTACAACCTCCGCCTCCTTGGCTCAAGCAATTCTCCTGCCTCAGCCTCCTGAGTAGCTGGGATTACAGGCGTGCGCTACCACACCCAGCTAATTTTTGTATTTTTAGTAGAGACGGGGTTTCACCATGTTTGGTCAGGCTGGTCTCAAACTCCTGACCTCATGATTTGCCCGCCTCGGCCTCCCAAAATGCTGGGATTACAGGCATGAGCCACTGCGCCCAGCCCCTTCTTTCAATAAAACAAAATACCTAATTAGCATTATCTGACAGTGTCTCCGAATTTGTCACCAACTGATAACTGTTGTTTCAATAAATATTCATGTGAGCCAGGCACAGTGGCTCACGCCTGTAATCCCAGCACTCTGGGAGGCCAAGGCCGGTGGATTACCTGAGGTCAGGAGTTTGAGACCACCTTGGCCAACAGGGTGAAACCCCATCTTTACTAAAAATACAAAAATTAGCCAGGTGTGGTGGCACACGCCTGTAATCCCATCTACTCTGGAGGCTGAGGCAGGAGAATCGCTTGAACCTAGGAGGTAGAGGTTGCAGTGAGCCCAGATTGTGCCACTGCACTCCAGCCTGGGAGACAGAGTGAAACTCTTTCTCAAAAAAAAAAAAAGGTTTTTTTTAGTAATAAAAATTGACTTTAAAAAAAAAAAGTCCTACCTGTAATCCCAGCACTTTGGGATGCTGAGGTGTGTTGGTCACTTGAGGTCAGGAGTTTGAGACCAGCCTAGCCAACATGGAGAGACCCCGTCGCTACTAAAAATACAAAAAAAAAAAAAATTAGTCGGGTGTGGTGGCAGGTACCTGTAATCCCAGCTACTAGGGAGGCTGAGGCAGGAGAATCGCTTGAACCTGGAAGGTGGAGGTTACAGTGAGCCAAGATCATGACACATTGAGAGTCCATCTCCAAAAAAAAAAAAAGGATAAAAATATAAAGATTCCCAAACATTCCCCACGCACTTGGGTAGTAACCCAAGTAGAACCCCCAAACCTGATTCCTCTGAATATTTCAGTAGAAAAGCAAAATTATACAGAGCCATAATTTTCTATCACAGTATTTTTATTTAGAGAGCAGCTATGGTACGTGAAAGGCCTCTACCACCAGCCTTGCTCCTATTTCATCAGCCCCTCCAGCAGGCAGTGTAGTAGTAAAAACACTCCCAACAGCAGGCATGGAAGCTGAACACCATGGCACAAAGCCGAAGTGCAGGTGCGCACAGGGCGGCACTCCATCGTCCCTGTGGTTCCCCAGACACTCTCCATCCCATCTGTGTAAGGCAGTCATGGTGACCAAAAAAATACAAATACTCACTTTATGTTGAAGTGGTATGTTTCAGAGGTAGGAGACCTCAGGGCAAGAACAGGGGTGGAGGGAGAGGATTTCTAAAGAACTGACAAGGTTCTATTTTGGTAATGGTCATGGGGTGTCCATTTTATATAATAATCCTTTAAACTGTTTGCATGCTTTTTTATTTTTATTTTTTCACTCTCGGCCTCCCTCCTCTTTTGCATGCTTTATATACTTTTAAATGTGTATATTTCAAAAAATTAAAACAATTGTTTTAAATAAATTGGAATATGCTGTGTGAGCTTAGGGTTATTTTTCCTCAGCGGATAAGGCAAAGAGAAAATGATATCTGGGAGAACAAATATGACCCACGCAAACCTAGTAAAGTTGTTGCATTCCAGCATGTGTCCCTGTGTATCTGCAAAAGCAGCTCAGCCCACTCCTGTGACCTTTTTAAATCTAGCATATTATCATAAATAAACACACACAAACAACTAATAACTTCAATTTTTAATAATGGAAACAATTTTGCCATTCTAGAAACTATTTTAGGGGAGAAAAATCTTCCCTACAAAAATAAACTTAAACCCATCAAAATTATAAATATTATAACTTTTTACTTCTGCCATTTAAAATGCTCTCCTGCAATACTACCCCTTCATTTAACATCTTTCCTGTACCATCACATATTGAAGAGAAAACAGTATTACAGCAAAGCTTAGATAGTTTAACATAATGAATTGTACAATGATTCTTAAAAAATCTTTGGCCTTAGTGGCCTTTTTTCTTCACTTACACATTAAAAATGCTGCTGCAGTAACCAGTGTTTGGGAAAGGACATCAGTCTTCAAGAACCATGAACTGACAGAATTTCAATACAGTAAGTTTCCAAATTGCAATTTGTAGTGCACATGACAGTGAGCGAGGTTCTGGATAATACAGATGAGGATGCCTATTCAGACAATCTACTTCAAGTAAAAAAAAAAAAAAAAAAAAAATTCACAGATACCCATCAGCTACTACTTTAGGTTCTAACAGTGTCTTAATCTGAGAAACAAATGCTTCACAAAATATAAGTTTACTGGGATGAATAATTAAAAAACCAGGTGGTAATAACAATATACTCAAACCCAGACCATAGTCTGAATAGTAAAACCAGTAAAAAAATCACGAAGGCATTCCCTGAACAATAAAGGTAAAGTGTTGGATGACAATGTCACTAAAACCTCATCAATGTACAAAAGAGAAGTTACATGCAAAATTAAACAAGATGTGCCATACGTATTTTATAACTGCTAATTCTATTTTTTTCAACTTTCCTTAAATGCTTAGGAAGATACGATTGTCTCAGTAAATTGTGTGGCACAGCATAACAACTTAAGTCTGCCTCCAACAAGATGGGTATTCTCCAAAAAGTCAGAAGAACCACCAAGAGAGGAACAGAAATGCAATAAAAGGCACAGTTCACTTAGGCAAAGAACTGAAGCACCTTGGAATTTCAAAAAGAATCCATTAGGTGTCACCAAAGTGTTAACAATTCCTTGGGAATTTATAAACAAAAAATATCTAGACTAAAAATAGAATATAAGGCCCCTCTGGAACCACTGCACACCTTTCCCTCTGTTCTCAGATTAAACTGCTGCATAAAATGAGGTTATTTAGCCTGTTTTAAGGAAGGCTTCTATTGCACATGCATTTCTTTGGTTGGTAATAACATGTACTTTTGTTAAAATATTTCCATAATGAAGCCCTGTTGTGTGGTTAGCTGGGTGTGGACTTTCCTCCCTTTCTTGCGGGCCCTCCTACACTCACAGTCAAGTTGCCCTTTAGAACTAAAGATCTGGTAGGATTGGGTCTTTATTCAATAGCCCTGTTCTATATTATGTAAGAACAGATTTCAATGTAGAAAAGAAAGGGAGAGGGAGAGGGAGGGAGGGAGGGAGGGAGGGAGGGAGAGGGAGAGGGAGGGAGGGAGGGAGGGAGGGAGGAAAGGAACAAGGTAGGGTGGGAGACAGAAGGGAAGGGAAGAAAGGAAAAGGAAAGGAGGAATAAAAGGGAAGAGAGTGATTGTCACCAAAGTTTACTTGATAAATATCCTAGCTAACAATCAAGGGAAAAACAGCTGCCCCTACCCGAATTCCGTCTCAACTTTGAAAACCACCTGTGGGGTAAAGCTATACACTATGTAACTTAACAAGAGTTAGTGAACGGTCACTGTCCTGCCTATGCAGAGCAGCTACACCAATCAGACCTTCCACTCCAAAAGGGCAGAATTAGAGGGTCGGATCCAGCTGCAGCATGAGGCCCACCTCTGCCCAGGTTGGTAGGCTCCACCTGCTTGATTCTCTGATCAGTCGGCTGCAGAGTTCATGGGTCTCTCCTTTTGGTTTAGCTCCTGCCTCTGGCTCTGTTCTCACATTCTACCCACCAGGAAACCAAGCGATCCTAAAATGGGTTTAACATCTCTCCACACTGAATGCTTTTAACTCATTTACAAGCAACTACCCCTTTCTCCACTACCCCTAACTGAAAAGCCAAGTCACCTTCCATAGCCCGCAGCGCTCACCACCACCCCACATGCCTTCTTCCAAACTTACACTTTCCTTTCTCTGTCAACCCCCTAACAAAATCCTTCACAATAAATTCCTCAGAGTTCCTAGATTCCTGTGCCTTTCGATTCACATGGATAGATTCCTCTGACATTAAAAAAAGAAAACAAAACCAAACAAAAAACCAGACAGGTAGTTTCAAAATAGGACAAGTATTCAGAAAGATTCCTAGTTAAGCTTTTTAAAAAATCAACTGCATATCCATAAGCTTAACAGCATCATCACATAATTAAAATAACCAAAAAAACAAAAAACAAAAAAAAAACACCCCCAGAGTTCATGCTTCCAAGCACCCTCGAATGCTCCTGATGAGGCGACAGGTTCACAGCTTGCCAAGAGGTAACACTGCGGTGCTGAACAACAAGCTTGCAGACTCCCTTACATGGGACGCTAAGGTGCAGGATGCTGTGTGACCAGGTTTGGGGAACAAAATCTACAGATAGAAAGGGGAAGACCCTAGCATAGTGGGGCAAGACAGCAGCCCTCTGACAAGAGAGGCACTTGCTGCTGTTTTGTACATTGGTCCTGCACCGGGCCTCGCGGGCAGGGAGCCCCGCTTTAATCAGGCTTCCACACCTCACGGAGGGCTTCTTCCAGCTTGTGTCTGTAGGCTGTGTAGCGCCTCTTCAGATTCTGCAGCTGCTCATCTTCTTCCTTGTCCAAGATGCGCAAGAAATTCTGTAGTTCTGGAAGGCTGAAGGCTTCCCACTGCCAGGAAACACAGAAAGAAAAACGCCAGATGTTTAATGCTCAGTTAGACTTAGGAATGCTGACCAGGAGCTCCCAGAGGTGTGGCTGCCCTCCCCTCCCAGCCCCATGCTGCAGAAGGTGTGGTCTGCAAGAGCTGGGGTGTTGCCAGCCTAAGCTCCCTCCACTCCCACTCCCACCTCAGCTCACACCAATCACCTTCCTACCGTCTCTTCCCACTGTTCTTCAAGACGATCTCCCTAAAAGCCAGAGACCTCCGTATCCCTAAGTCTATTAGACACTTTCATTCCTCACCTGATTTGACCCCCAACAGCATTAAAAACAATTCGACAGTCCTTTCATCTTAACCTCGAGTCCTCATTGTAACTGACTTCTTTCTTACCTCGCATAATCAATCTTATCACCCCCAAACGGTTCTCCATTCAGCCTTTTCTCCCTCAGTGCAGCCCCTTGGTGCTAGCTACTATCATCTATTCCTGCATCGCTGGAACAGCTTCCTACCTGGCCTCCTCACTTGGCTCTTATGCTCCCCCATCTGTTCCCCAAACAGAACATCCTTTGTAAAATGCACATCTGGCCAAGACTCTCCCCTGCTTAGAACCATCCAATAGCTTCCCTTAGTTGCTGAGGCTGTCTGAAATACTCTAAACTCTCCGGCCCCATCTCTCTCTCACCGAGCTTCACTCTCTACCCAAGTGGCACGCATTCTCCCCTCCTCCACTTTGCCTGGCTATGAACTACTCATATCCTCCCCATCTCAGCTTAAATGCCACTTTCTCTAAGCAGCTTTCCACAACTTCCTCCCCTCTCTTCCCATCCAAGACTAAGTATATCAAAAGCCTTCACAGAGCCCTGATCACAACCAAGATTTTTAAATTACAATTATTTGCTTAGTATCTATCTCACCTGCACCTTACCTACACCACAGCTGCCATACTTCTCGCTATTTGGAGTTTAATCTCTTGCCTTGAGGCTCTGAGCCTTGTTTCCCTAACAGCTCCTAGTACTTATTTAGCAGGCACAAAATAAGTTTTTAGGCTGGGCATTGTGGCTCATGCCTATAATCCCAGCACTTTGGAATGCTTAGGCAGGAGGATCATTTGAGCCCAGAAGTTCAAGACCAGAAGTTCGAGACCAGCCTGGGCAATAGAGTGACACTCTGTCTCTACAAAAAATTTTAAAATTATCTGGCTGTGGTGGTACATTCCTCTAGTCCTAGTTACTTGGGAGGCTAAGGTGGGAGGATTGTTTGAGTCCAGGAGATTGAGGCTGCAGTAAGCCATGATTGTGCCACTGTACTCCAGCCTGGGTGACAGTGCAAGACCCAGTCTCTTTAAAAAGAAAAAAAAAAAAATTAAAACAAATTTTAAAAAATAGAAGCAGTGAATGTCAAGGAGGGTATCTAGCATCATCTAGGAGGTTTTTTCCAAACACATCCTCCTCTCCCAAAGGGGGCCCTGGATTCTGGTGGAGAACTGCTGTCTGATGGTGTAGAGAAAAGGTTCAAGATAACCAAATACAAACAAATAGTGAAAAATAAGTAAATCCACCAAGTGGGCTCAGTGGTAGAAGAATTCCTGGAGATCAGTTTAGGCTGGTTATTTAAAAAAAAAAAAAAAAAAAAAAAAAAAGAGCAACATGGAATAGGAGAGCAAAACTTCTATGTTAGAATATTCTGTTAATTTTTAAAATTTTAACAGATTATCTTTCACCTATGTTGAAGTCTCCAAAATAAAGACATCATATAAATATCCCTCCCACCCCCTAACAGCTATGGAAATTTCTTCCTCAGTTCAGTTTTCCTTAAATAACTGAGAAATAAGAACACCATACAGAGGTCCAGTACAGCAGTCTGGAACAATAAAACCCAATGTCAAGTCAATTTCAAAACTAAGTTAAGGCCAGGTGCAGTGGTTCATGCCTGTAATCCCAGCACTTTGGGAGGCTGAGGTGGGAGGATCGCTTAAGCCCAGGAGTTTGAGACCAGCTTGGGCAACGTAGTGAGACCCTATCTCTAATTATAATTAAAATACAATAAAATAAGTTAATAAAATTCTTGCCCAATGTAGTTCTAGTTGCTACTTAAAACACTAAGTACAAGAAAAATAAAACACTGACTAGACTATGCTAATGTGTCTGGCTTAAGCTGGCAGAGGGAATGGTCACCAACTACAAAGCCAAGTCAGATTTTTGCACCCTGCCTTCTACCCAAAATGAGTCTGAATGTCTTGAAAAGCTTCAAAACACCAGAATCAAAAGAAACTTCAAAAACATCTAAAACCACTGTCTTCCTAAAACTCCCTTCACTTACATGTATACATTTCTAATTGTGACTCAAAGCCCACCTTGTAAAGTGTTAACAGATTTTAAAACTGAAGGCTAAAAGATTAGATTTACCCAAGGTCATGCTACTAATCTAACAACCAGTAGGAAACAGAGTCGTTTCCTAACTTTTAACCTAGAAACCCTATTCTCAATTGCACCATGTAGGACATTTCATACCATTTCCTGTTCCAGACAGAAGACTGGGACAGGAGCTTGGGATTTGCTCAAGTGTCATTTAAAGCTGACATTTGATCTAGAGGGCAGGCTCAAGCGCTTTTTTTCTTCTACTGAACTGGCTAAATACAATCCTCCCTGGAGACAATACGGCAAATGATGCACATGGAAACATAATTTCTTAATCAGTTGACTGGGCAAGGGGGAAAAAAAGATGCTAGAAAGCTAAATGTCTTCCATGGTAAAGAGATCGAATTTCCTTTTATATCCATTAGAAGGGAATTAGCCTGAAGACTTTTGTTAGTAGCAAACACATGGTGAGTGTCAACTTTCAAAGTTCAGCTGGACTGGAGTATTTTGGAAGTGGGAAGGGGTGAAAATGACTCTCTGGACGGAGATCAAGTCAAAAAATTTTATTTTCTCCCACGTCTGAAAATGACAGACTAATAATATAAGGTTGTGAGAGAATGACATCGTAGGCTAACTTCGGGTTCATTTCTGACAATTCAAAATCTCTCTCCCTCTCCCTGCCCTCCAACTCTCTTCTCTTCCCATCCCCCATCAATAGCCAAGTCACTAGGCTTCTGCAATAAAATACGGCCAGCTGTTCTGTATAGTTTAAAGCAATAGTGAACAATAACTTACCTCTCCAATTTCATGTTCACGAAGAACAAAACTAAGTGTGTCTGTTCTGGGCCCTGCTACCAAACGCAGGTAGAGTGGATGTTCCCGGTCTGAGAGCTTGCAGGCGTAGACTGGGTAAAGAAACAAGCAGCATGTTACAGAGTATTCAGCCATTCCTGAGACCACTTCCCCATCGTGATCCCCTCCTCCAGATCAAGGTAACCATCCAAGTTACCCCAGCCTCTAAGTCGCCAATCGGCTCATCTTATTATTTAATACCAGTAGCCCACAGTGGAATAAAATCTATTCTGTTTCTGTTCAAATATAAACTGTGCCTTGATTAAGAAGGAAATTATTTTCAAGAATAAATTTTAATAGGTATTAGTCCTTAAATATGCTTATAGTTAGCTCTGCTCTTCCTTTGAGAAAACAAGATAAGAGCCAGGCATGGTGGCTCACGCCTGTAATCCCAATACTTTGGGAGGCTGAGGTGGGCGGGTCACCTGAGGCCAGGAGTTTGAGACCAGCCTGGCCAACATGGTGAAACCCTGTCTCTACTAAAAATACAAAAAATCAGCCGGGCGTGGTGGCAGGCACCTGTAATCCCAGCTACTTGGGAGGCTGAGGCAGGAGAATCACTTGAACCTGGGAGATGGAGGTTGGAGTGAGCCGAGATTGTGCCACTGCGCTCCTGCCTGGGCAACAAGAGTGGAACTCTGTCTCAAAAGATAAATAAATTTTTTTAAAATGAAAAAAAAAAAAGAAAGCAAGATAAGAAACCTAAAAAAGGGTCCACTACTCCTTTAAAAACAATAAAAATAGGCCAGGCATAGTGGCTCGCACCTGTAATCCCAACACTTAAAGGCTGAGGCAGGAGGATCACTTGAGGCCAGGAGTTCGAGACCAGCCAGGGCAACATAGCAAGACCCTGGTCTCCAAAAAAAAAAAAATTTTTTTTTCTAACTAGCCAGGCATAATGGTGCCCGCCTATAGTCCTAGCTACTTAGGAGGCTGAGGCAACAGCATCACTTGAGCCCAGGAGTTCAAGGTTACAATGAGCTATGATCGTGCCATGGTACTCCAGCTAGGTGACAGAGTAAGACACTGTCTCAAAAACCAAGGCCAGGCGTGGTGGCTCACGCCTGTAATCCCAGCACTTTGGGAGGCCGAAGACGGGTGGATTGCCTGGGGTCAGGAGTTTGAGACCAGCCTGGCCACCAACATGGTGAAACTCCGTCTCTACTAAAAATACAAAAGTTAGCTGGGCATGGTGGTGGGCACTTGTAATTGCCGCTACTTGGGAGGCTGAGGCAGGAGAATCACTGGAACCCGGGAGGCGGAGGTTGCAGTGAGCCGAGATTGTGCCACTGCACTCCAGCCTGGGCAACAGAGCAAGACTCTGTCTCAAATAAACAAAAAACAAATTTAAAAAAAAATGTATATACCATCCAAAGAACATAAAAACAAGAGTTCTAAAAGCAAATCTCTCTACAGATTAATTAAGAATTAGCGAGGCCAGGTGTGGTGGCTCACGCCTGTAATCCCAGCACTTTGGGAGGCCGAGGCGGGTGGATCACAAGGTCAGGAGATCAAGAGCATCCTGGCTAACACAGTGATACCCCGTCTCTACTAAAAATACAAAAAAATTAGACGGACGCAGTGGCGGGCGCCTGTAGTCCCAGCTACTCGGGAGGCTGAGGCAGGAGAATGGCATGAACCTGGGAGGCGGAGCTTGCAGTGAGCCGAGATTGCGCCACTGCACCTCCAGCCTGGGTGACAGAACGAGACTCCGTCTCAAAAAAAAAGAATTAGCAAATTAGCAGCTACAAACCAAGCATCAGAATATAAGCTCTGGTAGCTTCAAGCACAGGTATATATGTCTCATGCTAGACACACACATACAGTGACATTGCCAATCATGCTAAAGGATTTGCCAGCCATGGAGGTAATATTTCAACAAGTCACTATTACTTTCAGATTGTACAGCTAAAGTCCAGGTGAGCAGGCAAAGAAACTGGCAGATAAAAATGCCATCAAGCTTCTCTACATTATTGTGGCACTTCCAGATGCACTGCATCGCAGGTGCCAATTTCCCTATAGATATAAACCCCCACAATACTAAGCTTGTGACCTCTGGAGGTAGGAACCCTGGCCTGTTCATCTTTGTATTCCACAGGGTCTAGCCCCATGGTTTGTTTTTAAAAAGATGTATGCATACTCAGCAATGAGCTGGGTTTCATCCTGTGTAACTGAAGAACATTACTATCATGTCAAGGTTAATATATTTTCTTCTATAGCTACATTAGGCTTTACCGAGAAAAACTAAAGAAAGCTTAAATAGTTTATTGTACACACACACACACACACACACACACACCCCCAGATTTCAAATCGCATGTAGTGAGTCACTGAATCACTACTGTCCACCCCTGGTATCAATTTCCAGTCACTGCCTGACCTGGAATATCTCATTCTGTTTCATGCAGTAATTTAATATTTAATGTTCTCTTTCTATCCCCTGAATGTGGATATGAAGTTTAGTCAGACCCTAGATCAAAATGTTATTCACTCATTTTATGAGCCTCTGGGGGGCAGAGTACCAAAATGTCCCGGGGTAACACCAAGTGAGACAAGCTAGGGAAACAGGAGAGCCCAGGGCTGGGCCGTTTCCATCAGTACGCTGAAATGTGCTGTGATGCACATGTGCCTCCCCAGTCGCAAGGTCTCAGCACAGGTCCACCAAACCACTCCATGTACCGATGCACATCAAATGTGGAATGTGCTATTGAAAACTTCAAACATAGAGGCACTCTTTTGTGTCCTGAAGAAAACTAAAATCAAAGCCACTCCTAACAACAACCAAAAACAGCCCCCGCCCCATGCCCCCACCAACAACACAAAATACTCGTAACTGCCCATCACATATGGATGCTTCCAAGCTCCTCAGACCCTTAACTGTCCAACTCAAAAATATGGACAGCCAGGAAGCACTAAGTGCATGCTAAGATCACCATGGCTTCCAGAATCGGACTCCAGGCTCTGATACAATTGACATGGATGAGACCCACCAGTCTTCCCTCTGCTAATGAGAACAGCAGATATAAGTAGAAGCACAGACCATTTTCCTTTTAAGCTGGCAGCGTACCTTGGTCTTCCCTGTGACAACGCTTATAAAGTGCAAACTTGGCAGGGCTCTCAGTCACGAGAAACTTTTTGAGCAGGGCCTCGATCACTTCCCCGACAGTGTTTGTGCTGCTGATATGAAGTGTATTCATACAGCCATTGCCACTGGGAGAGAGTTTTCCAGAATTTGGAGAAGTCTGTGGAGATTTGCAGAGTTCCATCTGTACTTTAATGAAGCCAGTGTAAATCCCATTTGAATTCTGAAGAGGGGAAAGAAGCACACACTTAGCTGGGTGGATGGTGGCACTTTAGGGAAGCATATCAAAACAAAATGGGAAGGTGAAACACTCCTTTGTTCTCTTCTCTTCAGGTTTGTGGCAGAACTTCACTAAAGATTGCCCCCAAGGGAATGACCTCAGAGGGTGGTTAACACACCAGGCAAAGTGCTTCCAGAGGCAAGGTCTGCAGGGCAGATGTGGCCACTGAAGAAGCCTCCCGATGCTGTGGCTGACTGCCGGCCCCAGACTCATACCTCTGAAGCTACTGGCAAAAGGTCAGGGCCCATTTGCGAGGTTACAATCCAATGGAGCAGATGCTAACCAAACCACAAAACTTATTAAAGATTGGGGGATGTGTCTAGGCTACAGGCTCAAAGGAAACAACATCCTCAACTGGTGACTATTATACGCAAAAGGAAGGTCACAATTAGGGCTCTGAAATACTGAAGTCAACAACAAGGGGACAGTAAGAAAACAGGCTATTTTCATTCCTAGTGGCTATATTCATATGAACTGAATTACCAACTTTGCTTAAACTTTTTAATGCAGCATATATGCCATACAGCATAGAATGCATTTCAGGTCTCTTAAGCAGCATTTTAAAAACAAATTCAATCGCTTGAAACCAGAAGGTGGAGGTTGCAGTGAGCCAAGATCACGCCACTGCACTCCAGCCTGGGCGACAGAGAGAGACTCTGTCTCAAAAAAAAAAAAAAAAAAAAAAAAAACAAATTCAAACCACTATACTTCACAGTACAGATCTTAAAAACAACTATCTTCACTGATGGTAGAATTACTATTTCTTAGTTGCCAAAAACAGTAATAACAGTTTGGTCTTCGCTTTTTATTTTTATTTTTGTATTCAGTATATTTGGGGCTGGGCGCAGTGGCTCATGTCTGTAATCCCAGCACTTTGGGAGGCCGAGGCGAGCAGACCACTGGAGGTCAGGAGTTCGAGACCAGCCTGGCCAACAAGGTGAAATCCCATCTCTACTAAAAATACAAAAAAAAAAAATTAGCTGGGTGTGGTGGCAGGCGCCTGTAATCCCAGCTACTCGGGAGGCTGAGGCAGGAGAATCTCTTAAACCCAGAGGCGGAGGTTGCAGTGAGCCGAGATTACGCCATTACACTTCAGCCTGGGCGACAGAGACTGCATCTCAAAAACAAACAAACAAAAACAGTATATTTAGAAAAGATTTATTGTAATGTTTTATTAAAACAAATTGTCAAGTGTTACATATAAATGCCACAGTTAAAGTAGAACATTTAAAACTACCTTTATGGTGTGTTATTTTTCTTCCTTCCCACAAGATCAATTTTCAATCCCAATTCTCTAGTTTGTTCTTTTTTTTTTTTTTCTTTTTTTGAGACAGGGTCTCACTCTCTCACCCAGGCTGGAGTGCAGTGGCACGAACACAGCTCACTGCAGCCTCAACTTCCTGAGTTCAAGTGATCCTCCTGCCTCAGCCTCCTGAGTAGTTGGGACTGCAGGTGCCCGCCACCACGCCTGGCTAATTTTTCTGTCTTTAGTAGAGATGGGATTTTGCCATGTTGACTAGGCTGGCCTTGAACTCTTTTTTTTGAGATGGAGACTTGCTCTGTTGCCTAGGCTGGAGTGCAGTGGCGCGATCTTGGCTCACTGCAAGCTCCGCCTCCTGGGTTCATGCCATTCTCCTGCCTCAGCCTCCCACGTAGCTGGGACTACAGGCGCCCGCCACCACGCCCAGCTAATATTTGTATTTTTAGTAGAGACGGGGTTTCACTGTGTTAGCCAGGATGGTCTCGATCTCCTGACCTCGTGATCTGCCCACCTCGACCTCCCAAAGTGCTGGGATTACAGGCGTGAGCCATCGTCGAACTCTTGACTTCAAGTGATCCACGGCCTCAGCCTCCCAAAATGCTGAGATTACAGGTGTGAGCCACTGTGCCCAGCCTAAAATTTTTATCTTTAAAATGATATGGATAATTTGTATCTGTTTTAGTCTCTATTGGGAAGGAAGAAAAAAAAAACATAGCAAGTGGAATTCTCCTTTGATGAAAAAATGTGTTTGAAAAAGAATCTTGCTGCTGGAACGATGAAGAGTTATCTTGGGATTCTCTGCTCCTCTCCCCTCTTTTTGGAGGAGTTCTACCAGGGAGGGGTCCTTTACCACAAGGGTTTCTATCCGAAAGCTCCTCCCCAAGAATCACCGATTCAGTAGGGCCTGTTTTAAACCAATCACCTTGTCCTTTACCAAACTCTGTCAGTTCACAGTAAACAGACTGAGAGACAGGGGTCCAAGTGCCCTGGGAACTGGCACCAAGGGCTGACAAGTGCCTTGAAGAAGGCGGTCCACCCAATGGGTGTAGGTGAGACCTAGATGTCAGCTAAGTTTAGAGGAACATGAATACTCTAGCTCTGCTGTCAGCTCTTGTTTCCCTGTCACCAGGCCCTGAGGCTTCTCCCTCCTGTACGCCGACTCTCTGCGTGCTTCAAACAGTGTGGTGCAATGCTGTGGAAGCCTGCGACGGCAACGTGGAAGACACTGAGTATTAAGTACCTTGTCTTACACTAACGACCGGCAGAGAAAACTATCCTATTATATACCTCTATATTCCAATCCATGGGCTCAAAATCCTTTCCCTGACACTTCCATATTTATTTTGTACAAGACAAAAACTTAGGGGCTTCTGATACCTGTAATCCCACCACTTTGGGAGGCCAAGCTGGGCAGATCCCTTGAGCCAAGGAATTTGAGATGAGCCTGGGTGATATGGCAAAACCCCGTCTCTACAAAAAAATACAAAAATTAGCTGGGCATGGTGGCAAGTACCTGTGGTCCCAGCTACTCGGGAGGCTGAGGTGGGAGGATTACTTGAGCCCGGAGGTTGAGGCTGCAGTGAGCGGTGATCGTGCCACTGCACTCCAGCCCAGGTGACAGAGCAAAACCTTGTTTCAAAAAAACAAAAACAAAAACAAAAACAAAACAAAACAAAAAAACACCCTACCTGAGGTCTCCTTAGAATCTGAGTCACCATTTCTGTATGTTAGGCAATGATGCTAAAAGTCCTTTGAGGAGGGAGGGGTGGGTCAGAAAATCTTTTAAAATAAAATTATAAGTGTTTCACTTTTTTAAGGTTAACCCAGCAACTGATTTTTGAGACAAAGCTACTTCACAATACAGATTTAAATTGAAAGCCACAGAAATATTCCACTTTCCTGTTCTGTATACCTTGACTACACTTCTACAAATGTTATTCAGATATTTAGAACTATAGATTGTAGTACCAACAATTTATATTTGTCTTTTGACAGGTGTCAACCTAAATAGTATTGTGGGTACTTACCAAGGTCATCTTCAACTTGTCTGTGACTGCTAAGTTGTATTTATGAACTTTCTCTTTGATCTCCTCTTTGCTGAGGTAACTGTGGGCTTCCTTGTCTTTCTCAACATCCTAGAAGAAAAACAAGACATGTCACATGTGAGCAATTATAGAAAAAAGTGCAGACAGGACGGGTGCGGTGGCTCACGCCTGTAATCCCAGCACTTTGGGAGGCTGAGGCGGGCAGATCACCTGAGGTTGGGAGTTCAAGACCACCCTGACCAAAATGGAGAAACCCTGTCTCTACTAAAAATACAAAATTAGCTGGGCGTGGTGGCGCATGCCTGTAAACCCAGCTACTTGGGAGGCTGAGGCAGGAGAATCACTTTGAACCCGAGAGGCAGAGGTTGTGGTAAGCTGAGATCACGCCATTGCACTCCAGCCTCGGCAACAAGAGCAAAACTCTGTCTCAAAAAAAAAAAAAAAAAAAAAGCGGATAAGTCAGGATTTTAAAAAAATTCCACTCAAGGGCCAGGTGCGGTGGCAAAAGCCTGCAATCCCAGGACTTTGAGAGGCCAAGGAGGGCAGAGCTTGAGCCCTGGAGATTGTGACCAGGCTGGGCAACATGAGGAAACTCTATCTCTACAAAAAATACAAAAATTAGCTGGGCGCAGTGGTGCACACCTGTAGTCCCAGCTAGTTACGAGGCTGAGGTGGGAGGATCACCTCAGCCCAGAGGTCGAGGCTGTAGTGAGCCATAATTGTGCCACTGTGCTCAAGCCTGGGTGACAGAGTGTGATCCTGTCTCAAAAAAAAAAAAAAAAAATTACAACCCACACAAGAAGAACCTTATTGTTCTTGCATGTTACCTTGAAACACACACACACACACACACACACACTCTCTCTCTCTCTCTCTCTCTCTCTCTCTCTCTCTCTCTCCTTCTCTCCCTCGCTGCTTCCCTTTCTGTTTTACTTTCAAACTCTCCAGGCTCATCCACCAATTACAGTTCTCATTCTTTCAGACTACAGTCTTCCTAGGGGATATATTTTTTTAAAAAACTAATTTGTCAGCAGCTACAAGTAACACTTCATTACCAATATCATTCTGCGAAACTGTCATTGCTAAATTTCTCTTCTGCGAAAACATCATTTCCTCAGCATGCCTGCTAGATTGGCCATTTCTATTTTAAACAACATTTAAAGACATTTACCACAAGTTTCTCTTTAGCAACTTGTATTAACTCTGTCGTCTTTATAGCTTTACAATATTTATCGGCAAAAAGTACAGCAGTTAATCAGTATTAACTGGCACTATTCACGGACTCATACTAATCACTGACCTGTAAACTGTACACAACTACCAGAGGGTAATGCATCTTCCAAACAAATCCCCAGGCCAAGATACAAGTAGCCAGACTTCTCCTTCCCACCCTTCCAGTCTCACCCACTTCTCTACCTCCCCACACTCTAGAGGGAGAAATATCGGTTAAATCCTCTTCTCACTGTGAAGAATTTATCAATAATTAGCTGTCTGAAGAGTCCCACCAGTGCATGACATTATGCAGTAGCAGACGTGATCACAAATGACCAAATGACAGCGTTTTGTCACCCTGATGAAGGATACCAGGCACCTAACTTGTATTGCCTTTACTTCTACCAACAACCTAATCAAGGAGGCATTATTATGTCAGTTTCAGTAAATTAAACTGCTGAAAAAAAATGTGGAAGCAAATGAAAGCCTGCTAACCCTCCCTAACTCCAACCTTTACTGGGAGCTCTTAAGTACTTCCACAGGGGTGGTCTCATTTAATCCTCCAAACAATGAGCTAATTAATGCTAATTAGCACCCCTACGTTACAGATAAGGACAGAAGATTTACAGAGGTTGAGCAGTTTGTCCAAGGACAGCCCAACTAGTTGAGAGACCAAGTTCCACTTTAATCCAAGTCTTCTAGGGTGCTCCCACTAAATCCAATCAGTCCCCAAGGGTCTGGTGTGGGTAAACATTTAAAAACTTACAGAAAGGCTGCATAATCAGATTCAACACAAAGAGAGGAAGAACAGTTAAAATCCAATGATTTACGCTTGCAAAATAAAGCCTTTGTAAACACGCCTCTTTCTGCCAGACACATCACACCATTCTCACAGCTGGATAGTCTCCAGGCAGGCACTGGTTTCCATCTGCCCACTGGAAGCTAGTGTTGTAAATACACCGGGAGGGGCTACTACAGAACTTGCATCAATACCATGTAGAGTAAGAAAAGGCTCTTTAGTGTTGTAAATACACCAGGAGGGGCTACTACAGAACTTGCATCCCCATCAATACCATGTAGAGTAAGAAAAGGCTCTTGATCCATTGAAGCCTCAAGATCTTTGACTTTAGACCCTAAGAGGGGTGTGCTGACTACAAATTATCTCGGTGACTTTTCTTTTTTTTTTTTGAGATGGAGTCTTGCTCTGTCACCCAGGCTGGAGTGCAGTGGCCCGATCTCGGCTCACTGCAACCTCCGCCTCCTGGGTTCACACCATTCTCCTGCCTCAGCCTCCCGAGTAGCTGGGACTACAGGCACCCGCCACCACGCTCGGCTAATTTTTTGTATTGTTAGTAGAGACGGGGTTTCACCGTTAGGTCTCGATCGCCTGACCTCGTGATCTGCCCGCCTGGGCCTCCCAAAGTGCTGGGATTACAGGGGTGAGCCACCACGCCCAGCCTATCTCGGTGACTTTTCAATGTCAGCACCATCCTGGTGAAGTCTAATGGGTCAGTATATTGGGTAATACTGGATAAATACCAGCACAAGATAATGTGCTCATTCCCTAGCTTCAGGGGTAGGCTTCAAAGTCTCTTGGGAGCATCCTATTTGCCAATGTAAAACCCCAAAGTAATCTTATTTTTGGTATTAGTGTTTGGTGGGGGAAAAGCTGTGGATTAAAATAAGCTTTCAAAAGCTCCAGTGACTACTTCCAAGAAAGTGTTTTGTTTTGTTTGAGAGAGGGTCTCACTTTATCACCCAGGCTGGTGTGCAGGGGCGTGATCACGGCTCACTGCAGCCTTGACTTCCTGAGTTGAAACGATCCTCCCACCTCAGTCTCCTGAATAGCTGGGACTACAGGCAAGCACCACTGCGCCTAGCTAATTTTTTCTACAGATGAGGTCTGGCTATGTTGCCCAGGCTGCTCTCGAACTCCTGGGCTCAAGCAGTCCTCCCACCTTAGTCTCCGAAAGTGCTGGGATTACAGGTATGAGCCACTGCATGGAGCCCCAATGAAGTTTTAAACATGTATCATATCTCTGATTGTCTTGCTCTTACCAATCCACAATTAGCTGGGTACCAGTCACAGCTGAAGAAGAAAATGAGGTAGTCTTGGCTTGTACATTCAGTTTTAACTGTCCAAAGACTCTTCAAAGGATATACTAAAAAGCATACAATAAGGGACTTACAATCTCATGGATGTGGGATGGGAAGCTGGCAGGGCAAAGGGGTGTTGCAGAAAGTGCACCACACCTGCAAGACTTGGGCTCCAGTCTTGGGCCTGTCACCAACTAACCCTGTGCCTTGGGCTTAACCTTTCTGAGCCTGTTCCCTCATTTTCTACCAAATAAGGAACTAGAGTCAATCACCTCCTCTAAGGTGCTTCCTGGCCTAGGCTGATCTGATTGCAAAGATGTGGAGGTGCTTTCACAAGTGTGACCAAGGGCAAAAGGGTTCCATGTGAGGAATCACCAAAGGCTCACCATTAAATACACAGGAAATGGCTAAGCACATACACAACAGCATACATAAATCCTAGGGGTTTACCACCACCCACGTGAGCATTCTAAGAATGAGGAGAAGGAAAAGGGGTAATGGGAGTTAAGTAAAGCTGGTTAACCCTAAATTACAGGTTTTCCTGATGCTATGGGACTTAACACCCAGCCTTAGGCCCCTTCGCACAGGCAGATCCAGAAGCTTGACGAAAATCCAAAGAGTAAGCCAGTCTGGAAAGAGAAATTTCCCCTGGATCATCCACACATAGATAACTGAGACATCCTTATGTAACAATTATCTTTCCTTCTCAGAGATTAAAAACTAAGGAAACTGGCTGGGTGTGGTGGCTCACACCTGTAATCCCAGCACTTTGGGAGGCCGAGGTGGGTGGATCACCTGAGGTCAGGAGTTCGAGAGCAGCCTGGCCAACGTGATAAAACCCTGTCTCTACTAAAAATACAAAAATTAGCTGGGCGTGGTGGCAAGCACCTATAGTCTCAGCTACTTGGGAGGCTGAGGTAGGAGAATCACTTGAAACCGGGAGGCGGAGGTTGCAGTAGGCTGAGATCACGCCATTGCACTCCAGCCTGGGTGACAGAGCGAGACTCCGTCTCAAAAAAAAAATAACAAAAAACAAAAAAAAGATCAACTGGAAAGTATATCCCAGAAAAGCAGGTAAAACCCAAAGGGCCCTGATGCTGTACTTTTTAAGCCAAATATGTAGCAATCATACACCAAGGCCTCATCATTCAGCAAATATTTGCTGAGCTTCTGCGTGTGCCAGGCACCTGCCTAAGTGTGGGGCAGTCAGGCTCAGCAGCAGACCCCACACCCGTCCTCACGGGGCGTGGTGTCTGCACAAGTGGAGTGGGGAAGGTCAAAGGACAAACTGCTTCCAAAATGGCCACCAAGTACTGTTTCTCTGGGTCTGGTAGCAAAGAAGTCAAAAGCTCAGGCCTTGGAACAAAGGACAGTGGTTTCATTTAGCATCAGAGAAAGACCCTTAACTCTAAAAACTTCCCAATTGTTTACCCCTTTAAAAAAGACCCTCCTGTCCCCTCACAGAGTAGAATCCTCCCCTTTCCTCCACATACACTGATTATGAATCAGAACCACAATCTCTAGGAATGCAGCTGTCGCCCAGGAAAAAGGAAGAGAAGAAAATGAAACCCAGGAGGGGCACAGTAGCTCCAACAGGTAAAGGGGTGAAAGTAAGAAGGAAGAGTTAAAAGAAAATGATGCAGCGGATGTGGAATAGATACAATACCAACTGTCAACCCTGGTCTTTCGTTGTGATGGCAGGAGAGGAAACGGTATGGGGCGCAGCCATCTGTGGATAATGTGTCAGTTATTGTTCTTGGCAGCCAGTGAGGGCATCACGCCACGCCTGAGAGCGTCTGCTTGGTGAGTTACAAGTCATCTTTTCATAAGTCAGTTTTGTTTTGTATTCCCCAAACCCTCCAGCAGTTTCTCAGAGGAAGAGTTCTTCCACGAAAAAATATTTCATAAATCCTAGACTCTTCCCTCATTGTTTCCAGCCAGCAAGCCCTGGAGAGCTGCTCTTAGGCTCGCTTCAGTTCCTGGGTGGGGTTACGTCACTGTTTTTCAGCAGCGAACTTTCTCAGATGGGACACATCCAACCTCACAGGCACCCAGGAGTTCTCGTGTAGCATGACCCAGGCTCTACTCAAGAAGTGCGGCCCAATCCCACAGGCTCACAACTCAGACTTTCTAAGAATATGTCCCAACAAATCTGGGTAAAGGGTCTGAGAATTGTTTATACTCTTCAGTTAATTTTTCTATAACTCTGAAATTGTATCAAAATTAAAAACATAAAAACATAACAAAACGCCCAAATAAACATAGTGCAATTAAGAGTGACTGTTCAGGCTGGGTGCAGTGGCTCATGCCCGTAATCTCAACACTTTGGGAGGCCAAGGTGGGTGGATCACGAGGTCAGGAGCTCAAGACCAGCCTGGCCAACATGGTGAAACCCCATCTCTACAAAAAGTACAAAAATTAGCTGGGTGTGGTGGTGCACCTATAATCCTAGTTACTCAGCAGGCTGAGGCAGGAGAATCGCTTGAACCTGGGGGGCAGAGGTTGCAGTGAGCTGAGATCGTGCCATTGCACTCTAGTCTGGACAACATAACAACTCTGTCCCCACCCCCCTTCAAAAAACGAGTGACTGTTCAAAAGAGAGAAGGTGAATGTGGCCCTATCATTTCCTCTATTTTAGCTTAGTGACGGCCTGTGGACTATGATTTAGACACACTTAGGTCTAAAATCACACAGCTCTGCCACATTCTAGCTGTGTGACCAGAGGCAAGTTACTTAACCTCTCTGGGCCTCAGTTTTCTCATTACTGTAAAATGTGCAAAAGAATATCTACTTTACACAACTGTTATGAAGATATAATACAAGCCATTATTCAACAACTATTTATTGAGTGCCTATTGGTGCCAAGCTCCATGCCAAGCACTTAAAGCTGTGAGAGACAGTTGTGGACCCCACCTTTCTGCCTTTGCTTGGCTGACAGCCTAGTTTACCTTACTCCCCACCCCAGCCCCACAAGAGGTTTTTGGGTTTTTGTTTGTGTTTGTTTTTGGTATTATGGATCTCTTTAAAAAATAAAGACCTTTTACCAAAAACAAACGAACAAAAAAGAGCAAATATTAATAGCACAGATGCTCTGATTGAGTGGGGGACAATATATGCACAGTGCCTGATGCCAGTGGCATGACACTCAGTAAGTGGTACCATCACACTGCCACTAGGAGGTCCCACAGCTCTCACAGGTGCTCTGACACCTGGTCAGGTGTGGGGTCCAGCCTGTGTCAGCAGAGAAGGGTGAACTTCCCAGGCCAACAGGTGCTTTCTCCAAGTGAGGCTAGATTCTGAAATCATGAATTCCTACTTTTCATCTCATCGTCTGTTTTGGCAATAGGCAATCACCTGCTGATGACCAACAGACTGCGATACCCAGTGCAATAACAGACAGAACAGGTTCTAGCCTAGGAATTGCATACAGCAAAACATCAAGCACCTTTCACATGTAAAACAGCACATTTATTGGAGCAGTGGGCCCATACCATGTTGCAAATGGAATTCAAGCCTAGCTCAAACTGAACTGAGTCTAGGTCTTGACTCCTCTAGATGTCTTCTAATAAGGACATCAAATAAAGTACCATGGACCAGACCAAAAGAGAAAAACATTCTCTGGGAGAGACATTTCCACTGAATTCATGGAAGGACTCATAAGCAAACCAAAGCAGGTTTGCAACGAAGCATGGTATGAAGTAAGTGATTTCCAGGAGCTACAGAGCAAGCAGTTTGGGGGTTTCAAAAGGAAATTTCAAAAGAAAATTTCAGCACGTGAAGTTAGATGCTCCTAAACAAGATTTTAAAGTATGATTAATAGGGAGAAATACTGTTCTCAGAAGTCTTTTAGGTATACAAAGTGGAGGCCGCCCTGTGATGAATACAAAGAGAACTGTCACACAGAGCTAAACCTATAAAGCCCTAGGAGGGTCTTCCAGGTGGGGAGCATGTCTTGCTCAACCCTAGTGAAATGCATGAGAAGAGCCACCTGGGACAGTTTTGGATTTACGTTTGATGTCTGTCCAATGTTCTTCACTTTCAGTACCAAAACCTCTAAGACATTAAAGTAGGCAGAGTCACCAAGCATGGTGTCTCACGCCTATAATCCCAGCACTTTGGGAAGCTGAGGTGGGAGGGTCACCTGAGCCCAGGAATTCAAGGCCAGCCTGGGCAACACAGCACACCCTGTCTCTAAAAAAAACCAAACAAAAAAATAGAAATAGCTGGGTATGGTGATATGCACCTACAAAAAATTGTTTTAAAATAATAAAGTAGGCATAGGTGTTGAGGGAGCCCAGAAAGTTTTCTCAAATAATGATCAGCATTGTTGATATACATCGGGGCTATCCAGCAGTATTTTCTGCAGTGGAGGAAATGTCCTGTAACTGTGCTGTCCATCAGAGCAGCCATGAGCAACATGTGGCTTCTGAACCCTGGAAATGAGAACTGAATTTTAAGCTTCATCTAATTACTGTAGTAAACATTGCAAATACAGACTATAATAGACAGAGGTGTAAATGAAAAATGAGGAAGGAAAAACCCCACATAAAACGATGTGAAACAGGATGTTCTAGAGCAATACTCCAGGCCAGGCACAGTGGCTCATTCCTGTAATCCCAGCACTTTAGGAGGCCAAGGCAGGTGGACATCCTTCAAGCCCAGGAGTTCAATACCAGCCTGGGCAACACGGGGAGACCTCGTCTCTACTAAAAATAGAAAATTAGCTGGGCATGGTGGTATGCGCCTGTAGTCCCAGCTACTCGGGAGGCTGAGGCAGGAGGATCACTTGAGCCCAGGAGATGGAGGTTACAGTGAGCCAAGATCGTGCCACTGTACTCCAGCCTGGGCAACACAGCAAGACCCTGTCTAAAAAAAAAAAAAAAAAAAGTGGCCGGTCACAATGGCTCACACCTGTAATCCCGCATTTTGGGAGCCCGAGGCGGGTAGATCACCTGAGGTCAGGAGTTTGAGACTAGCCTGGCCAACATGGTGAAACCCTATCTCTACCGAAAATACAAAATTAGCCAGGTGTGGTGACGCGAGCCTATAATCCTAGCTACTTTTGAGGCTGAGACAGGAGAATCACTTGAACCCAGGAGGCAGAGGTTGCAATGAGCCAAAATTGTGCCACTGCACTCAAGCCTGGGCAACAGAGCAAGATTCCATCAAAAAAAAAAAAAAAAAAAAAAAAGCCGGGCACAGTGGCTCACACCTGTAATCTCGCACTTTGGGAAGCCAAGGCAGGTGGATCACCTGAGGTCAAGAGTTCAAGACCAGCCTGACCAGCATGGAGAAACGCTATTTCTACTAAAAATACAAAAAATTAGCTGGGTGTGGTGGCACATGCCTGTAATCCCTCAGGCCTGTAAGCTACTCAGGAGGCTGAGGCAGGAGAATCGCTTGAACCCTGGAGGTGGAGGTTACACCACTGCACTCCAGCCTGGGCAACAAGAGCGAAACTCCGTCTCAAAAAAAATAAAAATAAAAAATTTACTCCTGAAGGAAAGAATCAGAACAGTTGTTTCTGGGGTGTTTGGTGCTGCTGTTCTTGTCCTTAAAAGTACAGTGTGCTGCTTGCTGCAGTGTTCTCACGGCACCAGTGTTGATAATCTGCCATGATGCCACATCTAGAGACTCAATGCTTATCTTGGTGTATGGCCCTGGCATGCTGATTCATCCTGGCCACTCTAGGGCTGGGATTTTTTTCCCCCTGCCAGATGAGAGGATTTTTTTTTTTTTTTTTTTAATGGCAGGATACAGGGTGGGGCTCTATTTCCGTTTATGTGAGGATTCAGGAGTTCATCTTGCCTGAATTCAGCTTGTAAGCAGGCAACTTTTTTAGTGCAGCCATATAAGATTTCACTTTGTTCACGCTTTGAACAGCAGGAAAAGGTTAGAGAGGGACTTAATAGCCTCTCCCCATCCCCTAATCCTCCTTGTAGCAATAGATGCATCACTGTTATCTCAGGGCAGGAAAAGTAAGTGGAAAAACAGAAGGCAACTGGAATGAACAAGGGCAATGCACACAGTTTTGCAGAACAGCAGAGGGCCATGCTTCCCAAAGAGTGTTCCATGGAACACCAATCCTCCAAAATGTGCTGTGGACAGAAAAGGCCCTCCTGTTCTTCCTCCTCCTTCACTCCTCTTAGAGATTCCCAGTGTTCCTTAGAAAGTTAAAGACTCTAAGAAATCCTGCAGTTAAGAAACCAGGCCGAGCACAGTGGCTCATGCCTGTAATCCTAGCACTCTGGGAGGCTGAGATGGGAGGATTGCTTGAGCCCAGGAGTTCAAGACCAACCTGGGCAACACTGTGAAACTCCATCTCTATTTAAAATTTTAAAAATTAAAAAATAAACCAGTTAAAGGACATAGCAAGAAAACCTTAAGAGACTTTTAATCTTATGTGACATTCATTAACTATGAGCAAATGAGTACATTATAAAGGAACAAATATTTCTTTTTTCTTATTTTTCATTGAAGTGAGCAGATTCTATTCATTAGAGGATTATTAGCACACACAATCCCCACCTGTTGAACTTGAAACTTTAACCTCTTTCTTGGTCCTTAAGGTTACTTGTTAAGCAAGAAGCAGGGGGGAGTCTAGGTGGGTATTTTAAACAACTTCTAACACGGGTCTAGAAAAATAAAATGAAGCAGCAACCTTATAAGGCTGGAGTACTATACTAGCCTTCCTTAAATACACTTGTAAGAAAGAAAAACAAGAGAGCAAGAGAGAAAGAGTGCACACAGAAAACCGAAGTGTACCACCCACTGCTACTATACCCACTGCCACCCCAACTTTACCTCTCACTACGTACTGCCCTACCAGTCAGCGCAAGCTAAGAGCACCACCTGCACCCCATCCTGCTCCTCACCTGGTGATCCTCTGCGTTCAAGGCCCACCCCACCCAGGAAGCCGTCCTAACCACAACAGCCCTCAGTTACCTCCCTGCCCTCAGAACCCCCATGCTACCCTCATCAATTCAGGTTTAGGATCCACAACACCATCTATGCCTTGTTGTTTCCTGTGCATACTTTTGCTTCCCAAATACACAACAGTGCTTTTACACTTTTGTTTGTTTGAGACAGGTTCTCACTCTGTTGCCCAGGCTGAGGTGCAGTGGGGCCACATCGGCTCACTGCAACCTCCACCTCCCAGGCTCAAGCGATCCTCCTACCTCGGCCTCCCAAAGTGTTGGGATTACAGGCATAAGCCACTGTGCCTGGCTGTTTTTTTTTACATCTTTCACTCCCAGAATACTGTGCTGGAACTACCTTAGTGTTGGATATAGAAGAGGGCTCCATTCCTGTTCAGCTGATTCTGATCTGGTCATAGAGCTCACTGCTACAAGACTGCATTTGCAATCCACCCTCTTTTGTACATCTTATCAATTGGCATGAAGCTTTTTGCTCTCTTCTCAAAACTGAATGAATCTACAGAGGCATACAAAAGGCCTTTATAATGCCAGATACAAAGTTTGATGTACTTCTGTTATCCATGTGCATCATCAAAGAACAAGAATCCTTCAAAGCATGCCCCCTAAATACTCTCACACACCCGGGGCAGCGAAAGCAGGAACAGGCCCAGCATGTTAATAAGATTAATTGCAGTTGTGATACACATTAAAAGAGCTTCATCTGGGCCTTCCATGACCTCACTTTTTAAACCCCCTGGTTACCAGCCCTCCATACCCTATATGGTTGTACTTTTAAAACCGGGTAGTGTGCCAACAGTCAAACAGCCACTCATTTGTTTGGAGCCAGAAAACAAACTTGGAGGTGGACCAGTCTCCTCTGAGTGCCCCAGCATGAGGTCCCCACCTCGAGGCATACCAGATTACACTCAGAAATCCCAGTTTGATGTGTTTTCAAACGGAATCAATTAAGATGCTGTTCATTTCTGAAACGTGATATATTTCACAACTGGTTTAATTTTCTTCAAATTCTAGGTGAGCTATGTAAGAAAGGAAAGATTATTAGAGGCCTCCGAGCCACGCACATCCAAATCCACTAATCAGCTTTGACAATTAGAAAAGGAATGTGGCTGCATGGGAGTCAGCACTCTTGCTGCAGCCGTCCTCTCGGAGATCTCTGTGGGGTCCATCTCAATGGAAAAAGCAGTGGATTCTTAGGTTTTCAAAGGCAGGCGTGTCTTCATGGACTCAGTTTTCCCTGATTATTAAAAGAGGCCACTGGACTACGGTCCCTTTCAACAGTAAGTTTTCAAATATTAATATCATCTACAACACTACCCCAAACCACAAATACAAAGTAAGTTCACTGGATAGTAAGAAAATTGAAAACGTTAATAGAAGAGGATTGCCAAGAAGCCAGGAGGGAAGTGAAACCAACAAGATAATTCCGAGTGCTGACACAAGCACCACCCCAAATTCAAGATTATATATAACATCTCACTGTTCAAGGCGTCACCCAGCAGCCATACATCTCCTTCAGCTAACAGCAATTAAAAGCCATAGTCCACTCATTCAGGTTAGCTGGGTTTAAAAAACCAGTTTTTAGTAAGGTCAAAGTTTGGAGGTCAAGTCTCAAGACTGCCATATCCTTTATGGAACTTTTGAACCTCAGTGATAAGGACAGTTTCCGGAGAAAGGAAATGAACAGGCTCATTTGGAGGCAAGCCAGACAGGAAGCACGAAGCAATGAATGCTGGAGCAACCGAGGAGGAGGCAGGTGGAGCCCATCTGGGAAACTCAGCCGGCTCCACCAGCAGCAGGAATCTGAACATCAAGGGCAGAGGCTTGCAAACAAATGGAGTAGCCACTCTGCCAGACGAAACCTAATTTGAAGGGAGAACAAAGTCTGAAGAAAATTAGACATTTCTGTAGACCAGGCTAGCCATAGTGGTTCATACCTGTAATCTCAGCACTTTGGAAGGCGCTGGGAGGAGGATCGCTTGAGCCCAGGAGTTCAGAATCAGCTTGGGCAACATAGCAAGAGCCTCCCCACCGTCTGAACAAAAAATAAAAATATTAGCCAGGAGTGGTGGCTGTGCACCTGTGGTTCCAGCTACTTGGGAAGCTGAGGTGGGAGGATTGCCTGAGCCCAGAAGGTAGAGTATACAGTGAGCATGACTCAGCCTGGGCAACAGAGCAAGATCCTATCTCTCAAAAATAAATAATAGGCTGGGTGCAATAGCTCACGCCTGTAATCCCAGCACTTTGGGAGGCCGAGGTGGGTGGATCATCTGAGGTCAGGAGTTCAAGACCAGCCTGGCCAACATGGTGAAACCCCATCTCTACTAAAAATACAATAATTAGCTGGGCATGGTGGCACGGGCCTGTAATCCCAGCTACACAGGAGGCTGAGGCAGGAGAATCACTTGAACCCAGGAGGCGGGGGTTGCAGTGAGCTGAGATCGTGCCACTGCACTCCAGCCTGGGCGACAGAGTGAGACTCCGTCTCAAAATAAATAAATAAATAAATTAATTAATTAATTAATTAATTAAAATAACTAAAAGACTATATATGGATTGTTTGTAATACAAATGATAAATGCTTGAGGTGATATTACTCTGATATGATTATTACACATTATATGCCTGTATCAAAAAATCTTATGTACCCCATAAATATATATACCTATGTACCCACGAAAGTTAAAAATTTTAAAATAAATAAAAACAGACAAATGTAAAAGCCTGAAGAGGGCCACAGGGGGTTAAACTGTTTTATATCACTCTTGTTCCCATTAATTCCATCCACTTTCTTGTCCTGTATTCTCCCTTCCGCCCTACAGGCCACTCAAGATGGCTCTTTGATAAGTCTGTTCACAGCCCTTAAAGGCATGGCTGAAATCCCAAGTGTACAAGTATTCATTCTGCCTCAGGCAATAAATGATGAAGAACGAAGAAAGATACCCCTCTGCTGCCATCAATTCAGGACGCTGGTACAGGCACGGCATGGGCCCATGGAGAACACCTACACATCCAGCTCTACCTGAGCAGCAATTTCCTTCAGAAGTGCAGCTCTAGGTTTTGGTTTTATCTGAGGAATTACCTTCCTCCTCCTGCCAAGGAAGTAAAAAGTCCTCTGGAGTTATTAAATGATAAGTCAGAGCAATTCAAATAAAAGTTAGGTGATTAGCACCTCAAAGAACCTCACAAAAGCAATTTCTAGAGGTACTCTTTGCTGCAGAAATCCTCTCCGTCCTCCTGCTTGGTTGCAGATAGGGTGTGAAACACTTACATCATCAAAAGAATGCCAGGAACACAGGTTGGTCAGAGTCAGAAGGCTCAGAGTGAGTAAGGAGTGAACATGCACAGAAGATCACAAGAGGCGAGGCCAGGGAGGCAGATCCCCCTGCAGGGAGAAAGCCAAGGGTCCAGTGCCCCTGGCCCACTTCACTGAACCCTGCTGGGGTGACCCAGGACCAGCCCCCATCAGTCTTGAGGGTTCAGGTACTGCCTGAAACAAATACTTGCAGAGGGAAAAAGAAGGTTTTTCTCAAAAACACCTCCCCTATCCTGCATCCCTTTCTTTCCTGGTCCCTCATCCAAAACCAGACAGGGCAGGATTAGCCAACTCAAATTCTTGGGATGGGGCAGAGACAGAATCCCCAGCACAGAGGTGGCAGCAGCTCCCCTTAGGGAACTGTATCATCACCCATTCCAGACACCATGCCACACCCTTCACAACTTGCCTCTGAATTCTTACAATAACCCTGGAATTGGGTAATACTATCATCCCTATTTTGCATATAGGAAATAGAGGCTTAGGGAGATTTATTTTGCCCGAGGACACAAAGTTAGTGGACGGGCTAGGTGAGGTTCCTACCCGGGTCTATCTGATTCAAAGCCAATGAAGCCAAGCGAGTGAAAGAAAGGAGGAAAGCTGAGACCCTAACGTTTGCCCACTGCTGGTTTCTGACGACTTAGCCATTTTGATACAGAAGGTCAATATGGATTTTGGAGGGTGGGGTACTAGCACAACTGGCAACTTAGTAGGGAATTAGTAATCTGGCCAGGGCCACTGACAATTTAAAAAGAAGAAAACTACATGTGCAGCACTCCAGAAATGGCAAAACACCTTCATCTCCTAAGGAGCATGCAAGTGCTGTTAACATGCCTACAGAAGAGTTTTTTAATGAAAAGACCATCCCACCCAAAAAAAAAAAAAAAAAAAAGAGAGAGAGAGAGAAAGTGTATCCAGTATGACAAATAGTTTCTGCCTGATTGGTGAGATTTGGGATGGGCCCCCACTTTGTTTCTCTTTCTGCATAAAAATTTCAACATTTTTACAAAATTTTCAAAAACTTCTCCTCAGTCTGTACATCTTTGTTAATCAGAAAAAAAAAAAAAAAAAAAAAAAAAAACAGTAAAATCTAGGGAGGGGAAAAGGCTTTCATGTGTAAAAAATAAAATAACCTTGGAAATAAAAATAAACACAATGCAATTCAGCATTTGGCCAGCATAACTGAACACCACTTTGATGTGCTGCTCATGGGGCAGCCACCCCCAAATAAATAGCTTTAGACACAGAACAGAGGCACCAACACCACAAGGCTGTCCGTCCTCCTTAATGCAGGCACCAACTGCACATACAGAGATGACATGTGGAAGCTGCTAGACAGAGCGAACCTGAGCTTCCTCAGGTAAAGATATGCAGTTATAACCTGTAAAATAAAAAAGCTTCTCTATCCATTAAAAAAAAAACTGATACTGCCAAGAAGTGCCAGAAGTAAAGGTGGTTTTTAAACATCACTCAATCAGCTGACCAATGTATAAATAAAAGCTACCCTCCATCTGCCCTGGAAAGCAGATTGCCAGCAATTTTTTTTTTCCTTTGGTAATTTACAGCAATTTACATTTTCTTGCACTTGCAAGCAACACTTGCACAGAAGTGTTGCTTGTAAAACCTAAGGGTTCACATGCCCTCCAGCTCCTTTTCCTCCTCAGTGGCGTGCAGAGGAAGCCCGAGGCTGGGAGGAAAGGGCCTCCCACTCCACCTTTCCTCAGCACTGGGATCAGTGGCCCAGCCGGCCTCCCAACCCTGGCCGTGGTCTGCTGCTTGCAAAGGGACGGGTCAAGGAGAGCGGCAGCCCAGCTACCAAGGCTGGACTGGAAACCTGCTAAAGTACAAGGCCGATATGAAGCAGAGAAAAGAAAAAGAGAAACTGAATTTAACGTAATGAACGCCTTAGCATTACAAGTCTAGGACTTCACAGCTGTACTTCACTCAAAACTAAAGATCTAGGCAGGAAACAAGTGGCAGACACGGTAAAAGAAGAGTCAACACAGTCTTAAACACAGGATATGCCCTGCCTAGAGCCACATCCTTATCTCCACGTGTAGCAGGGGGAACTGTTTCATCCAGAACATCTAAGGAAAAAACGAAGACAAGAAGGACTATATCAAATTTCACACATTCTGGGACAATCCCTTACACAACAATGTGAAGGTTTCACCTTTTTCACCCTTTCATCTAAGTCACCAATTTCCTCCCCTAGGAACTTGTTCATATAGAGTCCTCTAACGTGCCTAACAAAACAGAAACTTAAACAAGCACCTAAAGAATGTCCCAGAGAAGAAATGAGAATGTTTAGAATGGAAAGCCATATTTGCTCCTCGAGGTTAAACAGGACACATAGTTCAATGCCCTACTTCAAAATCAATCCCAGGTGTAACCCAAGTTTTTCTAGGGTGTGTGTAATATATGAAAGTCTTTCAATTTAGGACTTGACTTCCTTAGGAACAATTTTTTTTCCTCCTAAAAAAATCGAAATTGGGCTGGGCGCGGTGGCTCACACCTGTAATCCCAGCACTTTGGGAGGCCGAGGTGGGCAGATCACGAGGTCAGGAGATCGAGACCACGGTGAAACCCCATCTATACTAAAAATACAAAAAATTAGCTGGGCGCGGTGGCAGGTGCCTGTAGTCCCATCTACTCGGGAGGCTGAGGCAGGAGAATGGCGTGAACCCAGAAGGCAGAGCTTGCAGTGAGCCGAGATCGCGCCACTGCACTCCAGCCTGGGCGACAGAGTGAGATTCCGTTTCAAAAAAAAAAAAATCAAAATTAAAACAGTCAACAGCCAAGTCCCACCCTGCTGAGAGCTAAACTCCAATCACCATGTTTTCTGAGGTGCCAAGCCAGGGTGATTAAAAGAAAGAACAACAAGGCTGGACATGGTGGCTCACACCTGTAATCCCAGCATTTTCGAAGCCCAAGGCAGGCAGATCGCTTTGAGCTCAGGAGTTTGAGACCAGCCTAGGCAACACGGTGAAAACTCGTCTCTACAAAAAATACAAAAACTAGCCAGCTGTGATGGCACGTGCCTATAAGCTACTTGGAGGCTGAGGCTGAAGAATTGATTGAACCTGTGAAGTGGAGGCTACAGTGAACGGAGATTGTGTCACATTCCACCTCAGCCTGGGCAAGACAGTGAGACCCTGTTTCAATTAAAAAAAAAAAAAAAAAAGAAGAAGAAGAAGAAGAAGAAGAAAAGGATTGTTAAGGTTTGATAGAGGAAAGTGCCCCAGGCTGGCTGAGTGATATTTACATTGCTGATTCTGAGTGCAGAGCACTGGTTCAGGTCATTCAACAGTTATACCTTATGTAACCCTCCCAGGAACCCCAAGGGTAGAAATTTTAACCCCATGGTATAGATGCAGAAACCAAAGCTAAGAGCACAGAAGCAGAATGTGGTGAACACAAGGCCTAGCCAACCTCATAACCATGCCCTTTCTACTCAGACCAAAGGCCTCTAGAGCCCAGGAGAAAAACCTGTTGCCAGCTATCTGTGTGACCTTGGGAAAGTCCATCTTTCCAGGTGTCACTTTCTTACCTCTTAATACGGAAGGAAAACAGGCTCAGTGAATCTGGAAGGAGGGAGTGAGCATGCATACATAGCCAGTCCCACCCTCTGTCCTCTCTTGAGGGCAACATTCTGCTGCACAGCTCTGGAGATGAGCCTCAGGAAGGCCACTTGCCCGCAGAGATAAGCCATGTTCTGCATAGCAGCTCTAACCCTGATCAGCATAAAGGTAAATTTTGGTCTCCAACAACTGAAGACTGGCTGAATTGAAGACCACCTTACTCCTGTCTTTCTTCTCAGCTGATTCCAGGACAAAGGCAGGGAAAGAGGATGAAATTTGGTCCTTTTTTAACACTTGTAAAATGGGAAAATTTCTAAGACAGAACTTCTGTTCATTTAGAATAGGAGCTACGACCGTCTTTCCTGCAAGGGACTTGTAATAGAAAGAAAATAGGCCGGGCACAGTGACTCACACCTGTAATCCCAGTACTTTGGGAGGCTGAGGCGGGAGAATCGCTTGAACCTGGGAGGCGGAGGCTACAGTGAGCCAAGATGGCGCCACTGCACTCCAGCCTGGGCGACAGAGCGAGACTCTGTCTCAAAAAAAAAGAAAGAAAGAAAATACACACACACATTCCAAGTAACCAAAACACTATTCCAGAAATTAATAAATGGAAACTGTTAACTAGGTACACCTACTTTCACAAAATAAATGTGTTCCCCTTGCAGCAGAGAAACCATATTTTTGAAAGTACAGATATTGTTTTAAAAACAAAAACACACCTTAGAAATTCCCAATGCAGAGAAAAACTCTGATAACGGCTGGTAACCTTCTCCACACCCCCCCATTTCTTGCAGACCTGCCCCCAGCCCAGCTGAGCCTCCGTATCTGGCTCCCCTACCCATTAACGGGCTTCTATCACACCCTGCACCGGTCAACACTCCTGAGCCACTGTGGATCTCAATTACTTTTGCTACCACTTTCTTGCTTTTCTGTCCCCACTTCTCAATTTTCATGGGAAAAGACAAATCTCTTTGCAGACACCGCCAACAAAAAATATTTTCCTTTCTTTCTGCTTAGTAAATGAACCAATTTTGGCGTTCAATAAATATTTGTTCAGCACCTAAATACTGTGCAAATAGTTGTGTCAGGCACTGGAATACAACAGTGAACAGAGCACAGGTTCTGCCCTTCAAGGCCTAGGTGGGACATGTGGGACAGTGGCGGGATAAGGAAGGGAGCACTGCAAGGAAACACCTTCGGAAGGTTCCCTGTAGGAGGAAGTATCTAAGCTGGAAACTGTAAAGTATTCTGTTAGAAAGTAAATCCATTCCTAGCTTTACCTTTTAACATCCATCAAACATGTTATCTAGAAAGATAACAAAGTACACCAGAATAAGAAGTCACCTAATGGAAGGCTTTGGAAAACCAGAGTACACAGCTCAAATCTGCTAATTTTAGACAAACAGAAAATACTTCAGTGAGCATGCTACCAAAGGGTATTTTTAGAGTCTGTTTCAGTTAACCACTCTGAACTCCTCAGTAGTTCAAAAAAAAAAAAAAAAAGCGAAAGAAAGACAACTATTTCAAATCTATAGCAAGTAAAAAATTATCTTCCTTCTTCATGCCTAATTTCTTTCATCCTACAACAGAAAATAAACAATCAGCATTCCATAGCTAATTCCATTCTATGCCTAACCACCTTATTTACTTAGTACTTGGGGAAGAAAGTTGACTACAGCTGTTACTTCTCATTGCTTATCTTAAGAAAACACTGAATAATGTAAAGCACATATGAGCAATAGGCAATAAATTAAGCACAAAAAAGCATGGCTCCATAAAAAAGTGATCATTTAACATAACTTTTTCCTTTCATTACTTTCTAAATCTCAGTCTCACTAAGCCTGTTTCTTGTCAGCAAAATGAACATAAAAATACCTGCCCTTTGAGGGCCCTTGTTCAGAGTAACTGAGATAACACATAGAACACTTCACTGTATCTGACTGGCTACCATCATCATTACTATTACTACTACTATTGATGAAGGGCAGGCAAGTTCCCAAACTGGGGCTTAGCCCAGGAAGATTCTCGACTGCACTTAGGAAAGAGCTGAAGAGCGACCCTGCGGTAGAAGGAAACTGCTTTACTGACGTGGCAGTGTTAGGCTCTGTGACTGCTCCATAACAGCAGCTCAAGGGCAGTTCTGCAGTCATATTTATGCCCATTTTAATTACATGCAAATTAAGGGGCAGGTTAATCAGAAACTTCTAGGAAAAGGGTGGTAACTTCCAGGTTGTTGCCATGGAAAGGGGTGGTAATTTCCAGGTGTTACCATGGCAATGGTAAACTGACATGGCACTGGTGGGCGTATGTTATGGAGAGGTGCTTTCACCTCTTCCCTGTTTCAGCCAGTCTTCAATCTGGTCTGGAGTCAAGTTCCACCTCCTATCTCACTAATAGTATTTATTATCAACTTGGTGTTTAATAATAAGTTAAAAATCTAACAGTAAAAATTAATGTGTATCAATTAAGCAATCTGACTGGAGACTTTCAAAATCAATATTAAAAGTGAATAAACTGTTTCTGACTGGTGCCAAAGAAATCATTTAATTTGAGCATCTACATTATGCTAGACACACATACTAATCCATTTTGTCACATGAACCTTGCAAAATAATAACAATTATTTCACAAAAGAGAAAATGGAAATGGAGGGACTAATCTGCCCACATTTTAAACAATTGGTTGCAAGAGGCACTGAGATTCTAACCCAGATCCATGCAACTCCTAGAACCTTCCACTGCCTTGTCTTTCTGATTTTAGACAATGATTTAGCCCACAAAATACTATGACCAACAGAGAACTTCATACCTTTTCATCCTGAACTCTGACTTTTTAGAGGTGGAAGGGTACAATTCTAATATTTTTCAACAGAGACCTATTATTTAAATGACTTAGTAAGCACTATTAAACTGAGGTACAAATACTATATAGAGAACTGAAATAATTAGTAATAGCCTTCAATAGTTTTAGAAGTATAATTTTTAATACAAATAATAGGATCCATATTCCTTAAACTAAAAAGCAAGGCTAGCAGCCAAAGACCAATGCTTGTGCTGAGGCAACCAGAGATGACCCCCCAAAATCAGAGCTGTCTTCTATAACTATTGAGTAATTTTGTGACTTGGCTTCATTTTTGTTTTTTGGAAAGTGCCGGTGCTTGGTCTTATACCTTTAAATTTAATTTATTTTTTTAAACAAAAAAACCCAGGCGGTGGGGGGTGGGAAGATTGGGAAAGAATTTCCCTTTTTACTTTGTGAGCCCTGAAACTGATTTTATTTTTCATAACTGAGAGATTGCGTCCGTAGTACACAATAACATGATATTGAAACAGAAACTATGAGACTTAAGGAGAACTGGTTGACTTAAAACATATACCAGGGCCAGGCGTGGTGGCTCACGCCTGTAATCCCAGCACTTTGGGAGGCCGAAGACGGGCGGCCTATGCAAATGTAAACTGCATAGAATAAGCTTGCATCCCTGATATGTATATTTTTCCCAAACTCAAATTTTGTCACTAACCTAGAAGTATTTATGGTAAGCTTTCTTAAATATTATTAGGGTAAATACTTCTGAAATGCAGCATTTTTTTAAGCTTTGTTATTTCTATTATGATTTTTCATGGTGAAATTTTGGTACTGAGATGGGCATTCTCTGTACCTTGATAGTACCACTCCAAAGGCAAAGAACCATGATTGACAACAGTCAAGTTGTGGATGAAATGACCAGGAACGGAGAATGAAGTATGTAAATCCTAGCTTCACAGGAACTCTTCTCATATTGCTTTTCTGACTAAAATTGCTGTTTACCAGGTCTCTGAATGTTAATGCCTGACTAATTAAGTCATTGCCCAAATCAGTTTTCCCCTTGCCCCATCAATATGTTCTCTTGCATATATTGGCGTGCTGCCATAGAAAGTAAAAATTTGGAGATATTCTATATTTTATATATAGGTTTATGTATTGTTGCGATGTTTTTGTTGTGCTCTTTTGGACATAATAAAGAATTCTCTGTTGAGGCAAAAAAAAAGAAAAAAGAAAGCAAGGCTAAAACGTAGTAAGAAATTGCAGGATGGCTGGGGGCGGTGGCTCACACCTGTAATCCCAGCACTTTGAGAGGCCAAGGTGGGCAGATCACCTGAGGTCAGGAGTTCAAGGCCAGCCTGGCTAACATGGTGAAACCCTATCTCTAGTAAAAATACAAAAATTAGCCGGGCATGGTGGCGTGTGCCTGTAGTCCCAGCTACTTGAGAGGCTGAGGTGGGAGGATCACTGGAACCTGGGAAGCGGAGATTACATCACTGCACTCCAGCCTGGGTGACAGAGTGAGACTCCATCTCAAAAATAACAATAATAATAACAATTGCAGGTGTAAACTGCATAGAATAAGCTTACATCCCTGATATGTATATTTTTCCCAAACTCAAATTTTGTCACTAACCTAGATATGGTCAGAGTTTGGGAAATCATTATATTCTTTTTTTGTTTTCCCCATCAATTAGCATGCACACCTTTACTAGATTTCTTACCCTTTTCCCCCTTATCTAAGCACATTTTAAGGAACCTGACCATGCTTTAAGAATGTGTTTCTTCCTTTTGCCTATTGATCCACTAGATAGTAACACAAGAAGGCCTTTCTTACATAACACATCCAAAGTTCCCGCCTTAAAATGTATTCCTCCAAAATGGCCTAAGGGAATGAAAGGGTGAGGGGGAGAGAGAGATCAACATTATGTGCATGCTCCAAATTTGGCACTTACATAATTATTAATACATAATTACTGCTTCTAACACTGAACACTTTCTTTCAAGAACGTGGCCCTTCTAGTTTCTATTTAAAGCTCTGAGTTTTATAACAAAAGGCACAATACATTATATGTGTTAATATAATAGCTAAAATTCATTGAATGCTTAGCACTATTCTAAGCACTCTTCATGTATATCCAAAGACATCTCCCCCTGACCCCCTTAAACATACACACTCTTTCCCCCTCAAACCCTAAGCCTTGCTGCTGGAGCCCTCATTCCCAGCCAGGCAAGATCCAGAATCCACCCTCTTCCACAGACACCGTGCCCCAGAAAAAACCAGGGAGTCCCATTTCAACACGGGATGGGGTCTGGCCCCCAGCAGGAACTTAAAGACACATTTCACACGAAAACAAGATGCAGCTGCAATCACTCATTATTCCCAATATTCCTTCTCAACACACATACACACACAGAGACCATGGAAGCTTTATTTGCTTCTTGGCACTGACCACTAATCTAACATATATCTAGGCATTTATCTTGTTTTTGTTTCTTTGTTTGAGACAGGGTCTCACTCTGTCACCCAGGCTGGAGTGCAATGGTGCAATCACAGCTCACAGCAGCCTCAACCTCCTAGGCTCAAATGATCCTCCCACCTCTCAGCCTCCTGAGTAGCTGGGACTAACAGGCAAGTGCCACCACGCCTGGGTAATTTTTTTTTTTTTTTCGTAGGTAGGGGGTTTCACCATGTTGCCCAGGCTGGTCTCAAATTCCTAGACTCAAGAAATCCACCTGCCTCCGCTTCCCAAAGTGCCAGGATTACAGGTATGAGCCACCACACCCAGCATTTATCTTATTACCTACTTCCCCAACAAGAATCTGAGCTCCACAAAGACAGGGATTTTTTTTCTCTCTCTCTCTCCATTTTTGTCTCCAGCATCTAGAGCAAGGCTTGGCACACAGCTGGTGCTTAACACACTTTTTTTTTTTAAGAGATGGGGGCTGGGCACGGTGGCTCATGCCTGTAATTCCAGTACTTTGGAAGGCCGAGGTGGGCAGATCACTTGAGGTCAAGAGTTCGAGACCAGCCTGGCCAACAGGGTGAAGCCCCATCTCTACTAAAAATATACTAAAAAATTACATGGTGGTGGGCACCTGTAATCTCAGCAACTCAGGAGGCTGAGGCAGGAAAATTGCTTGAACCCAGGAGATGGAGGCTGCAGTGGGCCAAGATCAAGCCACTGCACTCCAGCCTGAGCGACACATGAGACCCTGTCTCCAAAAAAAAAAAGAAAAAGAAAAAGAGAGATGGGGTCTTGTTATGTTACCCAGGCTGCACTCAAACACCTAGGTTCAAATGATCCTCCCATCTCAGCCTCCCAAGCAGCTAGCTAGGACTTCAATACACATTTTTGAATGAAAGGAACAAACAGGGTTGTGTGAGTATCACATCCATGGAAAGAACCCCCCGCACCACTTTTTTTTAGAGACAGGGTCTCACTTTGTCACCCAAGCTGGAGTGCAGTGGCAATCACAGCTTATAGCTGCCTCAAATTCCTGGGCTCAAGTGATCCTCCCATCTCAGCCTCCTAAATAGCTAGGACTACAGGCACCACACTGTGCCCAGCTAGTTTTTTAATTTTTTGTAGAGACAGCCTGGTCTCAAACTTTTGGGCTCAAGTGATCCTCCCGCCTTGGCCTCCCAAAGTGCTGGGATTACAGGCATCAGCCACCATGCCCAGCCCAAGAACCTGCTGTGTACCAGGTAAATCAGATCATTGTATCTAAGCATTGTTATTACCACTTACATACGAGCAAGCCGAGTTTAACTTACTCACAGCTACGGCTACCATTTGACCGAGGCCAGGATCTGAACCCAATGCCTCCGGCACTAGGGCTCTTTCCACAAAACACCTTCTGACGTGTCAAGCCTCAACTTGGAAACACACCCTGAGAGCACATGTTCACAAGAAAGGGGTGTTCTATTATACTAACATGAACCACTGAGCTCAAGTCTCACAGATTCGGAGGAAAGCTTATGTGCTCCAGTGAGAAGATGGGAAGTTGATGGGGAGAGAGGGCCATGTGACTCCCCGCCAAATCCTCCAAATTCAAGGGATCACAAGAGGAGGCAGGAAAGGACTACTAAGCATGAGACAAGTCAGCAGAACAAAGCTTGCTTCTGACTCAAAGCAAAACCAACAGTCATCCTGAAAGAAATTTTTTTTCAAAAGCTCCTCCATTTTTTCCAATTTCCAAGTCTTCTGCATTGAGTATACATTATTTTAGCCATTGGGAAAAAATATGTTAAAAAGAAATGTCCCTGCTTTTACAGAGAAAAAGCAAATGATAGTCACTACCTTTTTTTAAAAAAAGATTTTGTGACATTCTCCTTAAAGGCCAATAAATTAGAATTATATCAAAGTATTAATCTTCCTTATGAAACACAAAGTTGTATTTGTCCCTCATAGCACCAAGCCAGGTGCAAGCAGCAGCTTTCTCATAATACTGGGCAATACAGACTTCTCAGTGTACACACCCTTACATACAATGAGACAATTCTTTAAAGGTGCCTTTAGAGTGCCTAGTATAGTGGCTCCTGAATGTAAATGGTTAATGATGATGGAATTGTGAGAAAGTAAAAAGAAATACCACTTTCAGTACTGTTATTGTCTACTTTTTCTCTTCTTGAAAAAACAAAGAATTTGTTTCCAGCAACATTAAGTTAATAATTATTAGCATTTCAGGATGAGCACAGTAGCTCACACTTGTAATCCTAGCACTTTTTGAGGCAGAGGCGGGCGGATCACTTGAGCCCATGAGTTTGAGAGCAGCCTGGGCAACATGGTGCGTGCCATATATATATATACACACACACACACACACACACACACATATATATATACATACACACATATATACACATATACACATACACACACACACACAATACATATATATATATATTAGATGAAGTCTCGCTTTGTCACCCAGGCTGGAGTGTAGTGGCGCAATCTCAGCTCACTGCAACCTCCACTTCCCAGGTTCGAGTGATTCTCCTGCCTCAGCCTCCCGAGTAGCTGGGATTACAGGCATGCACTACCACGTCCAGCTAATTTTTGTAGTATTAGTAGAGATGGGGTTTCGCCATGTTGGCCAGGATGGTCTCAAACTCCTGATCTCGAGATCTGCTCACCTTGGCCTCCCAAAGTGCTGGGATTACAGGCATGAGCCACCATGCCCAGCAATATTATTATTATTAGCATTTGATTTTTCTACATTTCCTTTCAAATTATGCTATATTCTATTAATAGACTGTTGCAAACCTCTCCCTCCCCTCCCTCAGAAACAGGAAAACAAAGACTCTGATTTATTGTAAAATTCACAGACAACCCTTGAAGCAAAATAAAGCAGTCCACAAAAATGGACCCCTCTGTATCCTAAAGCCAACTTTTTGGAGTATGCTCAGACCGCCTCGGAATTCACCACCAGGGCTAAGAACCCTGTTCTTCCATGTTTGTCGGTTTGCTCTGACCTTGTCATTAGTAAGAGAATGAGGACAGTACAGGTTCCATTTAGGAGAAGAATAATCTTATCAGAAAATTACTTTATATCTCATACTGTGCTAAAAATATCACATCCTTATCCCCACACTTCACCTCTGACTCCACCTCTCTCTCACCTCCTCCCACCAAGTAAAGAATTTATTTAACAGATGAAGGCTGCCTCTGAGAATGATCTGTCTAAAAACACAGGCAGGACCATGGAATGTGTATGTTTGAAACTAGAGTCTCTGGGCTCTTGGTCACTGACCCACCGGACGTTAACATGTCTCTTCCACAGTTTGTTCTTTTTTCTGTTGCTCAGGCTGGAGTGCAGTGGCACAATCATGGTTCACTGCAGCCTTAAACTCTTGGGCTCAAGATATCCTCCTGCCTCTGCTTCCTGAGTAGCTGGGACTACAGGTGTGCCTCACCATGCCTGGCTAATTTTTTATTTTCTGTAGAGACAGGGGTCTCGCTATGTTGCCCAAGCTGGTCTTAAATTCCTTGAGCTCAAGTGATCCTCCTGCCTCAGCCTCCCAAAGTGTTGGGATTACAGGCGTGAGCCATCATGCCCAGCATAATTCATTCTTTTTTTTTGAGACAGTTTCACTTTCAGCTTACTGCAACCTCCACCTCCCGGGTTCAAGCAATTCTCATGCCTCAGCCTCCCAAGTGGCTAGGGCTACAGGTGTACGCCACCACACCTGGATAATTTTGTATTTTTAGTAGAGACAGGGTTTCACTATGTTGTCCAGACTGGTCTTGAACTCTCAGCCTCAAGCGATCCGCCCACCTCAGCCTTCCAAAGTGCTGGGGTTACAGGCATGAGCCACTGTGCCTGCCGTAATTCCTTCTTATTAAATTTACTTTCACTAGTTTAGACAGTGCTCTGTAAGCATGCTTTGTTTTGTGTTTGTATTTGAGTCTCCTCCATGGCCAGCCCATCAATTCCTTAAGGCCCTGACTATGTCTCTTATGTTGCCTTGGGAAACTGTAGTCAGCGGAAAACCTCATGCTGATGGGCTCCTCACCAAAAGCACACAGTTCCTTTGGCACCAGGAGGATCTTCATTCCATGAAGAATTTTTAGGCTATAAACAAGTCTCATTCTTTTAGAGACACTCTGGCTTTAAAAAAAAAAAAAAATTTGTCTGTGGGTATCAAGTCTCACCCACATGTTGATTTTACTACTTTAAATTAGGTTTCCAGACATCTGATGGGCACTCTCCAAGTACTACCTAAATAACACCACCCACACTTCTACCACAGGGGAGCATAACACAACCTGACAATTTATTTTTTGGAGACAGGGTCTTGCTCTGTCACCCAGGCTGGAGTGCAGTGGCACAATCAACGCTCACTGCAGCCTCGACTTCCTGGGCTAAAGTGATCCTCCCACCTCAGCCTGCACCACCATGTCTGGCTAATTTTTTTTGAAGTTTTGTAGAGATGAGGTCTCGCCCAGGCTGGTGTTGAACTCCTTGAGCTCAAGTGATCCTCCTGCCTCAGCCTCCCAAAGTACTGGGAAGTGCTAGGATTATAGGCGTGAACCAACACACCCGGCCCTGACAATATTTTTCAAGCAAATGTATCTTTGCCAACCTTCCTCTGGATTAAAAGTGCCTTGGGGGCACAGTTTTATCCTGCTCCTGTGCCAAGGCACTGACATTTCTGAAACACAAGAGATGCTCCATGGGTAACTGGTGGAGGACCAGAACGAAGGGAGCAGGCAGACACCTGCCCTGGGCATCCTCATCGTCCTCCTCACACTCAGAAGGCAGGCACAGAGGCAAGACCACTGAAAAGGGTGCCTGGCCTGGTAGACAATCCAAATACCCTGGTCCCACCCACCCTCTCTTTTCATCAAAGTGATTTTACTACTCTTACTTTTTAAAAATTTACTTTATTGTGATTAAACACAACATAAAATTTACCATTTGAATCATTTTTCAGTATACAGTTCTTTGACACTGAGTTCATTCACAATATTGTGGAACCATCACTACTATCCATCTCCAGAACTTTTTCACCTTCCCCAGCTGAAACTCTGTATCGTCCAGCGCAGTGCACCCCTGTAATCCCAGCACTTTCAGAGTAGGCAGATCACTTGAGGTCAGGAGTTCGAGACCATCCTGGCCCACATGGCGAAACCCCAACTCTACTAAAAATACAAAAATTAGCCAGACGTGGTGGTGTGGGCCTGTAGTCCCAGCTACAAGAGAGGTTGAGGCAGGAGAAAATCGCTTGAACCTGGGAGACGGAGGCTGTAGTGAGCCGAGATAGCACCACTGCACTCCAGCCTGGGCGTCAGAGCAAGACTCAGTCTGGAAAAAAAAAAAAACAAAAAAACTATACTATTAAACACTGACTCCTTATTTCCCTGTGACTACCATTCTACTTTGTCTCTATGAATGTGGCTACTCTAGGCACTTCATGCAATTGTTATCATACAGTATTTGTCCTTCTAGTGACTGGCTTATTTCATGTAATGTCCTCAAGATTCATCCACATTGTTACATGTCAGAATTTTTCTCTTACTTTAGACTGATATTTAATGACAGCCTAAAATGGTCTACAAATTAAGGGACCAACATCAGGAAATCCCAGATATTCCACCAGATGGGCAGGCCCATTTCTCTGGTAGGTTTTTGCCTGATGGGGCTTCAGCCTGGTGTGATTTTTTTTTATCTCTGAGTTTACAGACTCAGGCTTGTGTAAACAATTTTCACTGCACAAAGTCAGGGCCACTCAGCATTTCCCCACCACCAGAAGAAAAGAGTGTTTGATGTTCTTTATCTTTCACTGCAACTGCTTTGGGGGATCTGGAGAACAGAAAAAGGTAGAGAATCACAACTTTGGAATCTTTCCAGCACTGCAAATTCATTAACAGCATTTTTTAAGCATCACTGAGATATAACTCACATAACATAAAATTCACCCATAAGTATACAATTAAATGGTTTTACTATATTCACAAAGTTGCACAACCATCTCTATTTTCATCAACCCACAAAGAAACCCCAGGCCCACTAGTAGTCACAGCCCCATAGCCCACTCCTACCCAATAATATGATTTTAAGCTTTATAATCTAGCTGACAAATACTCGTATACTCCTACATGTCCCACAGTACATAGCAAGTACTTAAGAGTCCAATAAACATATGCACTACTATCAAATGCATATATACATATATCACAAATAACCTAAAAAATAATTCTTTCTAGTAAACCTCATATTCAGAAATTTTGTTATTAGGCATATCCCAATTAACCTGAGATCCAAGTTAGGGGGGAAAAAAGGATTTATAATTTTTTTTTTTTTTTTTTTTTTTTTTTTTCCTGAGATAGTCTCACTCTGTTGCCTAAGCTGGAGTACAGTGGCACTGTGTCGGCTCACTGCAACCTCCGTCTCCTGGGTTCAAGCAATTTTCCTGCCTTAGGCTCCCAAGTAGCTGGGATTACAGGCACCCACCATCACGCCTGGCTAATTTTCATATTTTTAGTAGAGACAGGGTTTCACCATGTTAGCCAGGCTGGTCTCAAACTCCTGACCTCACTGATCTGCCCACCTCGGCCTCCCAAAGTGCTGGAATTACAGGCGTGAGCTACTGCACCCAGCCCAAATTTATGATATTTTTAAGACTAGATGTATGTTCCTGAAATGAGAGCATTTTTTGTTTGTTTTGGTTTTTATCTTATACAATTAAAACAATTTAAAAGTAGTAACAGTGACTAAGATATGCACTTCAAGACCAGGCATGGTGGTTCACACCCGTAATCCCAATAATTTGGGGAGGCCGAGGCAGGAGGATCACTTAAGGCCAGGAGTTTGAGACAGCCTGGGCAACGTACTGAGACCCTGTCTCTATTTTTTGAAAAAAAAGAAAGAAAAAATATATATATATGATATGCATTTCAGGAGAGGGCTCTCCTTTAGGACATCAGGGCTCTCCTTGCTGTCTCATGGGCAAACTATGTCTGTACACCTGCTTTATGCAGATTCCTGCCTCTCTCTTATCAAAGAAACCATGTACAGATGATTACACAACACTTCGTTATGTGTATTTTTGAAAATCCTGATGTTGCATCCTTTTAAATGAAGCAATGAAGACATAGGATATCACAAGCCTTCAAAAAGGTAAATTATTTACTTAGACAGCTAAATACTAAACTAAAAACTGATGAGCATTACATGGATTTGAAAACCTCTACAGATCTATAACAGTGCAGCTTAGAGGAAAACCTGTACTTCCTCCATAAAGCAGTTTTGAATTAAAGCTCTCCCCTTGCACTCACTCCACTTTGGAGCTGATTTGTCTTGGGATACGTACTGATGTAATGAGTTCTTGATAGTCAGTAAATCATAGCTTACATGCAAGGAACAAAGGAGAAAATGAAATCATTTACTTCGAGATGAGAGAAGGCAACTTTATCAGTGAATTCATTCTATTTTATTTCACATTTTATTTATTTTATTTTATTTATTTTATTTTGACAGAGTCTCGTTCCGTCAACCCAGGCTGGAGTACAGTGGTGTGATCTCGGCTCACTGCAACTTCTGCCTCCTAGGTTCAAGGGATCCTCATGCCAAGGCCTCCTGAGTAGCTGGGATTATAGGTGTGTGCTACCACACGTGGCTAATTTTTGTATTTTTAGTAGAGATGAGGTTTCACCATGTTGGCCAGGCTGGCATTTTTTTTTTTTTTTTTCAAAGAAACACGGTCTCACTATATTGCCCAAGCTGGTCTCAAACCCCTGGGTTCAAGCGATCCACCCACCTCAGCCTCCCAAAATGCTGAGATTACAGGCAGAAGCCATCGTGCCCAGCCACAGTGAATTAGTTCTAAGTAGAATACAGAGTTTTAACTAAAATTTGTCAGATTATGGGGCCGGGGCAGCGGTTCATGCCTTTAATCCTAGCACTTTGGGAGGCCAAGGCAGGCGGATCACTTGAGGTCAGGAGTTCGAGACCAGCCTGGCCAACATGGCGAAACCCTGTCTCTACTAAAAATAGCAACAACAACAAAAAAAAAATTAGCTGGGCGTGGTGGTGCATGCCTATAATCCCAGCTACTCAGGAGGCTGAGGCAGAAGAATCACTTGAACCTAGGAGACAGACGTTGCAGTGAGCCGAGATCGCACCACTGCACTCCAGCCTGGGCGACAGAGCGAGACTCTGTCTCAAAAAAATAAAAATAAAAATTAGTCAGATTATGGGCAAGATTACTGTGCCAAAGTAGAGATGACTCTTCTCAGTGCTACCAAATTAATTCTAGTCAGAATCAGAGTAGGGAGAACAGAGGAAAAACTGGCAAACTGACACTGAAGCAACATCATCCTTTTCCAAACCGGACTTGCCTGTGCCCCATGGAGAAGGGGATCCACTAACAGCCCACCACCAACCTGGTGATTCTCCAAGCTGGGACCCATGGCCACCATCCCGCAGACAGTGCTCTCTAGATACACTACTGGAGAGTTGTTAAAGACACTGTTAAGGGCTGAGTGCAGTGGCCCACGCTGTAATCCCAGCACTTTGGGAGGTCAACGCAGGAGAATTGCTAAAGCCCAAGAATTCAAGACCAGCCTAAGCATCATGGTAAGATTCCATCTCTACAGAAAATTTTAATTGACATGGGAGTGCCAGCTACTAGGGAAGCTGAGGCAGGAGGATCACTTGGGCTCAGGAGGTCGAGGCTGCTCCAATGAGCCATGTTTACGCCAATGCACTCCAGCCTGGGTAACAAGGCAAGACTCGGTCTCAAAAAAAATAAAAAAAAGATATTGCTGAATATTGATTTGTGTCCTCCCAAAAATCATATGTTGAAGTCCTAACTCCCAATAACTCAGAATGTGACCTTCTCTGGAGATAGGGTCTTTATAGAGGTCATCAAGTTAAAATGTTAAGGCTATCAGGGTGGTTCCTAATGCAATATAACTGATGTCCCTATGAAAAGGGGAAATTAGGCCGGGCGTGATGGGTCAGTCATGCCTGTAATCCCAGCATTTTGGGAGGCTGAAGTGGGAGGATCACTTGAGGTCAGGAATTTGAGACCAGCCTGGGCAATACAGTGAGATCCCCGTCTCTACAAAAATTTTTAAAAATAAAAAAATTAGCAAGGCCTGGTGGCACATGCCTATAGTCCCAGCTACCTCAGGAGGCTGAGGCAGGAACATCAGTTGAGGCTGGAAGATCAAGGCTGCAACGATTCATGATCACACCACTGTACTCCAACCTGGGTGACAGTGAGACCCTACCTCAAAAGAGAAGGGGAAATTTGGACACAGACATGTACAGAGAGAAGATGACATAAAGATACTGGGTGAAGACAATCATGTATAAACCAATGAGAGAGGCCTAGGACAGATCCTTCCCTCCTAGCCCTCAGAAGGAAGCCACTCTGCCAACATCTTAACCCAGGACTTCTAGCCCCTAGAGCTGTGAGACAATACATTTCTGTTGTTTAAGCCACCTTGTTTGTGGTGCTTTGTCAAGGCAGCCAAGGCAAACTAATACAGACAAGACTTTACACGTAAATAGAATTATACTGCAAATGATATACTGAAACAAAATCAACATTTCCCAAGTTCCACATAATTAGAAAATAATAAGAGTGTGATTACTGCAGTAACCACTACATAATTCCATCATATATTCAAGGAACTCTCTTAGAAGCAAGATGAAGCAAAAAACAACACTGAATTAAGACCAAGAATCCTCATTCATCTCTGGATTGGACACTCCCAGAGTGTGCTCAAGCACCAGCTTAACAATTAAATTAACCCGTCTGTTTCCTCTACAGGAGGGAAACAATGTCTATAAAATCACAGTCCTTGAGCCAAGCCTGGTCCAAGCTACTCAGGAGGCTGAGGCATGAGGCTCTCTGGAGTTTGAGGTCAGCCTGGACAACAACAGTCTAAGTAAGAAAGAGGAGGGGGGAGGGGGAGGGGGAGGGGGAGGAAAAAAACACCTTTGCAGTCCTCAGACATGTTAAAAAAAAAAAAAAAAGCCCAAGCACCTGCGATGGCCATGAAGAAAGCACTGTGCTACAGAACACACTGAAAGATACAGAAAGTTTATCAATGAACATTGTCTTTAAAGCAAAATTAAGTATAATATCTATTAAGAAGATTACATTATTCAAGCAATGTAAAACTACAATGTTAATTTTGCCATTAGAACCTCAGCCCTCTAATTTAGAGCCAAAATACCATCCTTCCTCATCTCTATTCAACAAGGAAATAACCAATATATTGCAAAATATGGTAATCTATCATAATACCTTAACACCAACTAGTCTGTTGTAAATTTCAAAATTATTGCCTTAGCACGTCTAATAATTCCAAATAAGAATATCTAGTAATTAATACATAAGAGTCACCAAGCCTACAATTAAACATTAAATGGAGCTGGGCGAGGTGGCTCATGTCTGTTATCCTAGCACTTTGGGAGGCCAAGGCAGGAGGATTGCTTGAGCCCAGTCTGAGAACAGCCTGGGCAACTTGGTGAAACCCTATGTCTACAAAAAAATGCAAGAATTAGCCAGGCGTGGTGGCATGCACCTGTGGTCCCAGCTACTCAGGAGGTTGAGGGTGAAGAATCACCTGAGCCCAGGAAGTCGAGGTTGCAGTGAGCTGTGACTGCACCCCTCACTCCATCCTGGGTGACAGTGAGACCATGTCTCAACAAACAAAAACAACAACCAGCCAGGCATGGTGGCTCATGCCTGTAATCCCAGCACTTTGGGAGGCGGAGGAGGGTGAATCACTTGAGGTCAGGAGTTCAAGACCAGTCTGGCCAACATGGAGAAACCCTGCCTCTACTAAAAATTCAAAAATCAGCTGGGTGTGGTGGCAGGCGCCTGTAATCCCAGCTACATGGGAGGCTGAGGCAAGAGAATCGCTTGAACCCGGGAGGTTGGAGGTTGCAGTGAGCTGATATCGGGCCACTGCACTACAGTCTGGGCAACAGAGTGAGACTTCATCTCAAAAATAAAAACAAAAACATTAAGTGGGCAACCTTAAAAATAACTTCTTAACATATGTTAACATACGCATCTCCAGGCACCATTGTCATTATCATTTTTATTGTCTCTCCACATATCTTGGGCCTTAAACTAGGTAAGCTACAAAATTTCCTGACATTTAGTTGTAACTAATTTTTTTTTTTTTTTTAAAGAGGGGACATGAGAGAGGCATAGCCCATTAAGACACTGATTTTTCTATTACTAGATGTGTCTGAAATGCAGTAACATATCCTTAGTAAGTCAGCTCTGTATATGGTCATACGGCACTTTCAAACACTAATCTCAAATCTATTTATAACAAATGCAGCAAAGCACACACAGCAAACAGATCTTGGAAACCACTTTACAAGCCTGTAAGAAATCAGTGTTAGTCACAGTAGAGGCAAAAGGCAAAGAGCCCGCCATACAATCACGCATGCACAAGTCATAAAGTTTACAGGAAAGTGTGACTAAAAGTAAATACTCGGTGCAAGGGTTTTCCAATGCGGATGATATAGCTTAAGCAAAAATGTATAAGATTCAACATGAAACATCTAAGACAGCAATTCTCTTTAGTGAAACCATTGTTTAAGGTACAGGAAAAGACTTTTTTTAAGACTCCTAAAAATCCTTTAGAAATAAACACCTCGGCCAGGCGCAGCGGCTCACGCCTGTAATCCCAGCACTTTGGAAGGCCAAGGCAGGCAGATCACAAGGTCACGAGTTCAAGACCAGTCTGGCCAACATAGTGAAACCCCGTCTCTACCAAAAATACAAAAAATTAGCTGGGTGTGGTGGCGCACGCCTGTAATCCCAGCTACTCAGGAGACTGAGGCAGAAGAATCCCGTGAACCTGGGAGGCAGAGGTTGCAGTGAGCCCAGACTTGCACCATTGCACTCCAGTCCAGGTAACAGTGCAAGACTCTGTCTCAAAAAAAAAGAAAGAAACACCTCCTGGCTGAGGACAACTATCGCTGAGGTCATCACTGAGCATAGCACAAAGGTCCTGTCAAGGTTCTATCAAGGACCTATCAAGGTCCTGTCATGGCAGCACTGCTTCAGGCTTGCCTTGAGGCACTGCTTCCTCTTTGGCATGGAGATGATCAAATTTGTTTATCAAATTGGCCAATGACATCTGGGAGGGTAAGCCAGATCACAGGCTCAAATAGGGTGAATCCAAGATAGAATTAAAGGCACATTTAAAGTTTATACCGGGGATCCCCTGTCCCTGCCCTTGCAAATGCATGCATGTATCATGTACATGACAAGAGAGAAATAAATGGTCCCACTAAACAATGCTGGTGCACAAATTTGGGGGTGCCTTATTTGAAAAGCAATACTAGCAAAGAGCAACAGTTCAGAGGGAATCATAACAAAGGCTCTGAAAACTACACAAGAGCATACTGGGGATGTTAGTGTGGGAAAAAGGAAAACTGGGAGAAACAGTAAAAAGTGTCTTTATAATCGTAAAGAATATCATGTATAGGGTGGGCTGGCCTTGTGCTCCCTGCAAGGCCCACACCGTGAAAGCTATTCAGGGAGACCGTTTAGCTTATTTCACCAAAGAGCTTTTCTGATCCTCAAAATTGCCCACAAATGGCTTGCCCAAAGAAGTTAGCAAACTCTTTGTTCTGTAAGTGTTTAGCATGACGACTTTGGAAACAAGATCTTTTCGAGACATTTGACACTGATAACTTGGCTATCGAGATGGCATGATTTTTCCTGAGTTCCCTGAGAACTCAGATATATGACTATGTCCTAACTGGGTACCCTAGGACCATTTTCCTCACTGCTTCTTACCTGCAGAGTGGGCAGAGAATGTGCACTAGAAGCCAAGGTGCTTTTAAAAAATCCAGATGGCTGGCCAGGTGCAGTGGCTCACGCCTATAATCCCAGCACTTCCGGAGGCCAAGGCAGGCGGATCACAAGGTTAGGAGATCGAGACCATCCTGGCTAACACGATGAAAACCCTGTTTCTACTAAAAATACGAAAAATTAGCCAGGTGTGGTGGCAGGCGCCTGTAGTCCCAGCTACTCCAGAGGCTGAGGCAGGAGAATGGAGTGAACCCGGGAGGCGGAGCTTGCAGTGAGCCGAGATAGCGCCACTGCACTCCAGCCTGGGCGACAGAGCGAGACTCTGGCCCAAAAAAAGGAAAAAAAAAAAAAACCCAGATGGCTGCTGAGACCCCAAGAACACCAATTAGAAGCTCCAGGGTCAGACCAAGCCAGAGGGTTTTCAAGAGCTGTATGAGTAGCTGGACTCATTCCTTTACTTTAATCCCAGCACCCTGAGAGGCCAAGGCAGGAGGATCACTTGAGGCCATGAGTTTGAGACCAGCTGGGCAACATAATGAGATCCTGTCTCTACAAAACATTTTTTAAATCATTAGCCAGGCATGGTGGCACACACCTATAGCCCTAGCTACTTGGTAGGCTGAGGGGTGAGGATCACCTGAGTCCAGAAGTTGGAGGTTACAGTAAGCCAACACTGTACTACTGCACTCCAGCCTGGGTAACAAAGCGAGCCCCTATCTCTAAAAAAAAAAAAAAAAAAATTCAATTTAAAAACAAGAAGCTTGGCCAGGCGTGGTGGCTCATCCCTGTAATCCCAGCACTTTGGGAGGTCGAGGCAGGCGGATCACAAGGTCAAGAGATCGAGACCATCCTGGCTAACATGGTGAAACCCCGTCTCTACTAAAAATACAAAAATTAGCTGGGCATGGTGGCGCATGCCTGTAGTCCCAGCTACTTGGGACGCTGAGGCAGTAGAATCGCTTGAACCCGGGAGGTGGAGGTTGCAGTGAGCCAAGATAGCACCACTGCACTCCAGCCTGGCGACAGTAAGACTCCATCTCAAAAAAAAAAAAAAAAGCTTTATGAGTGATTCTGACACCACATCCACCGTTGGTTAACCCACTATACCCTAGAGCTCTAGCCGGGAGCCTCTGTCTACTCCCATAGCTCCTACAACCAGTTTTGTGACTCCCATGTCCATTTTCTCCAGCCCAGATCTACCTCCCAGCTAGCCTTCAGTCCCACATGATGGACATCCTACTGCAAGCTCTCCATCAGCCTCTCCACCTCCACATGCTGCCACACCACTGCTCAACTAATCGTCCAGCGGGAAATGCCTCAAAAGGCCACAAGGCCTGACATTCAAGAGTCTCCCTGACCTGGTCCAAATCTGGGGACACCTACTTACTAAGTTTATGCCTGTCACACATGCACCCACCAAACATAAGTATCTGCAATTTGAGGCACAAATTCTATCTCCACCCGCTGGCCCAACTCCTAGTGTTCACATGTCTATGATCCAGCCACTTTGCAAAACACAGCTCAAACATCTTCTGCTACACAAAGCCTGGTACCATCAACAGCCCCAGCACTTCCTCAGGACCTGTCCTCTACTTTCCATAGATGTCATGGCTGAACATATGCATTTCTAATCTTGGGTGCTATACACAGTGCTCTTGAAGGTTGGATCTATTTCTCGTTTGTTCTATTTTATACGCCTCAAAGGGCCTAAAAACAACCTTGGGAGGCTGGAGACAGTGGCTCATGCCTGTAACCCCAGCACTTTGGGAGGCTGAGATGGGAGGACTGCTTGAACCCACGAGTTGGAGACCATCCTGGGCAACAGGACAAAACCCTGTCTCTATAAAAAAAAAAATACAAGGCTGGGGCCGGGCGCGGTGGCTCATGCCTGTAATCCCAGCACTTTGGGGAGGCCAAGGCGGGCAAATCATGAGGTCAGGAGTTCAAGACCAGCCTGGCCAATATGGTGAAACCCCGTCTCTACTAAAAAATACAAAAAATTAGCCAGGCGTGGTGGCGAATGCCTGTAATCCCAGCTACTCTGGAGACTGAGACAGGAGAATCACTTGAAATCGGGAGGCGGAGGTTGCAGTGAGCCAAGATCATGCCATTGCACTCCAGCCTGGGTGACAGTGCAAGACCCCATCTCAAAAAAAAAAAAAAAAAAGAAAAAAAAAATTAGCTGAGCATGGTGGTGTGTGCCTGCAGTCCCAGCTGCTCAGGAAGATCACTTGAGCCTGGGAGGCTGAGCCTGCAGTGAGCCATGATCGTGCCACGGCACTCCAGTCTTGGTGACAGAGTGAGACTCCGTCTTAAAAATAAATAAATAAATAAATAAATAAAACCCTTGCTGAAAAAAACAACTACGGGTTTCATTTATCTTTTACCAGAACTGGGGTGCCAGGAGGTGGAGGGGTTCTCAGTTTAAAAGATAAAAGAAATTGGGTTAGTAAATCCTAACTACATAGAGATCATTTTTATTAATAATCATAAGAAAGGGGCCTAATTCCATCCTTTGTAGTTAGACAGACCTAGATTAAAATTCTAGCTTCTGCACTTACTAGCTAGCTAAACTTGGGCAAATTACTTAACCTCTCAAAGCTTTAGCTTCTTCATCTATAAAATGGGGATAGCAAAGATACATATACTTTATTGGGTCGTGATAGAAAGTAAACGAACTAAGGAATACAAATCACTTCTCACAGAACCTGACCCAGAGGAGGCCCTCAGTAACTGCTACAGTTGTTATTATTACTAGATCTGCAAAATGTACACACAGGCATATTCTTCCTGGGTCTTTCACTCTATTTCAACAGAAAAAAAAAAAAAAAATGGAGAGAGAAACCAAACACTGATCCCTTTTGAAGTATGAGGTTTCCCATAGGAACTTGCAGTGATTTTTTAATATTTCAGCATGAATATAAGAGGGGAAAAGAAGAACATAAGCATAATTAGACTAGAATTTTGACAATGTTGACTTACAGTAGATGGGTAGGGAGGGTCCATTCAGAAATTCTTTTTGGTTGTCATTGAAATAAATACTACATCTGAATAAGATGCTGAGCAAAGCTTTAGGCTATGTGTTGATTATTCATCTTCATCCCACCCAACTTGCACTAACCAGAAACTTCCTTGGGAGTTCCTTTCTCCTGTAAGTGAGGGTGCTTCCTACTTGAAGACACAATTAAAAATGGAACAACTAAAGAGACTGTTAGCAACGATGTGGAGAAAACAGAACTCTCATCCATTGCTAGTGGGCATGTACTTCAGTCTAACACAGCTAGAAAACTGGTAATATCTACTAAAGCCAAGGATACACCTACTCTACAATGCAGTAATTCCACTCTTAGGTATATATATGTCCAAGAAAAATGAAGGGTTATGTCCACCAAAGGACATGTTCTACAAGAATGTTCAAAGCAGCTGATTGACAATCCAAATGTTCATCAAAAGAATGGATAAATAATGATATATTCAAACAATGTAATATTGTACAACAATGAAGAATTACTGATACATGCAATAACATGGATGAATCTCAATGTGTGGCACTGACTTGGGCAAAAGATGTCAGCTGCAAAAGAGTGCATACTGCATGATTTTACTTATATGAAGTTCAAGATGCAGCAACATTAACTCAGGGTGATAAAAGTCAGACTAATGGTTCTAGCCGAGGGCTGGGGAGATTACTGATTGTGAACAGTCACATAGGAATCTTCCTGGGTAACAGAAATGTACCGCATTTCTACATCTGGGTGGTAGTTAAACATAGAGACTCATTAGACTGTACAATTAAGATTTGTGCATTTTATTGCGTATAAGTGATACCCCAATTTTTAAAAATTCAAATAAATATCTACACAAATAAACATTGATATAACATGCCCCATTCTTAACCTTAGGAGTAAAACTATTTTTATTTTTCTCTTTTTTTGGTAAGGATGGGAAGACAGGATGGAAGGCTAGTAATATAAAGTTTGGCTTAATGAAACAGAATATACACCTAAAGCACACAAACTTCTCAAAATAAAAAAAAAAATTCTTTATTTTTAAAATTTTATAATTTAAAAAGATAGAGACGGGGTCTCACTATGTTGCCCAGGCTGGTCTCAAACTCATGGCCTCAAACCATCCTCCCACCTCAGCCTCCCAAAGTGCCATGCCTCGCCAAAATGAAAATATGAGCTGCCATACTTCACCAAAGTGAAAATATTTCTTAAGAAAGGATAAATTCATCTCTCATGTACTTTATCCTATAAATGAGGGTGATAATAGAACCCCCCTCATAGTTACTGTGATGATACACATATTCAGTACATATTCATTACTTAATACATTAATTAATGAATATAATACATATTCATTACTTAATAATGGTTTGCCAAAATTATTTGTTCATTTCCTTCAGTCTTTTTGATCCACTCCACAAAAATTCACAACCTGGCAGGTGTTCAATATTTGTTGAAAAATTTCAGAAAATCTCTCTCAGCATGTAAACTATAAATAATTCCCATCTTAATCCGTAAGAAAGTCCTCAGGCTGTCACCAAGGCTGGAGTGCAGTGGCGTGATCATGGCTCACTGCAGCCTCAACCTCCCAGGCTCAAGTGATTCTCCAGAGTAGCTGAGACTACTGGCACACAGCACCATGCTCAGCTAATATTTTTATTTTTTTTGTAGAGACAGGTTTTGCCATCTCTACACAAAAATGTGTTAGGGCTTCTCACACTAACATAGACACAAACCTCTGGGTATTCCCAGGTATCCTGGAAGTAACAGGATAAACATGGCATATGTATCTGAGGACATCCTACTTAAAAATTTACAGGAAAACCACATATATACATACATATTATATATATTTTTGTTTGTTTGTTTTTGGTTGGAGACAGGGTCTCTGCTGCCCAGGCTGGAGTGTAGTGATGCAATCACAGCTCACTGCAGCCTCAACCTCCTGGGCTCAGGTGATCTTCCCACCTTAGCCTCCAGGGTAGCTGGAACTACAGGCATGTGTAACCACGCCCAGCTAATTTTTGTATTTTTTTGCAGAGATGGGGTTTCTCCATGTTGCCCAGGCTGGTCTCCAATTCCTGGGCTTAAGTGATCTGCCCGTCTCGGCCTCCTAAAGTTCTGGGATTATAGGCATGAGCCACCTTGCCTGGCCAGAAAACATATTGATATGTAAACAGATATTATTAAGAAGACTACAAATTTGCCTAAGATAATACAGGACACTCCAGAGAAACCTCTGCTGCTCAATTCAAGCTACGCTCTAGGCCATCACTCTTCCTGAGCTCCTCAGGTACTCTTTCCCTCTCTATATATTTCAGGAACAGTTTTGACAGGTTAGGCATAGGATATTTAGAATATTTCTGGCTCTCTACCTTAAACAACTCTAATCAATGTGCTTCAGGCTTTTTAATGCAATTTAAACTGATGACAAAGTTTAAGCCATTTCCTCAAATTATAAATACCACTCCATCTGGCTTACTAGCCCTGCAGAGCAAAATGTTTATTTTCAGCAATGTTGACATGCAAAAGCAAAAGAACAGGAAACCGCGTTTAAGAAAAACAAAATACCACAATAAGATTAACAAACTACATACAATTTTACAGTTACCTTTAGGAAGTTGTCTTTGTATGAAAAGTATATTTTCGATTCAATTGCATACACACAACAATGAAGCTTTACTTTGTTAAAATAATTAGTCAATCACTGGGAAACAAATGAAACTCTGAGATAAAGTGAAAAAACAAATTGCTCTTTTTAGAATTAACCTGCCAGTAATCTCTAGGTGCTTTTACCCAAAGACCCCAGTCTAAAATTCACATGCAAAACATTTTTTTCGGTTATGAAACAGAAGAGTTGGAGAGAAAAAAACACAGAAGCCAAAAGAGATTGTCCTATCATCCAGAGTAGATCATTCCGGTTTTTTTTTTTTTTCCTATTCTTATATTTAATGATACATTATACATGCTGTTTTGTTGGGGTTTTTGGTTGATTTTTGTTTTGGGGTTTTATTTTTTTTAAGAGACGGGGTCTCACTAGGTTGCCCAGGCTGGAATGCAGTGGCTATTCACAAGAACAATCATCCCATACTACAACCCCGAACTCCTTCCTCGGCTCAAGCAGTCGTTCTGCCTTAGTCTCCCATGCAGCTGGACTACAGGTGCTTGCCACCTCACCGGGCTCTATACATGCTGTTTTAAAATTCTTTTCCATTTGAAAAATGTTGTGAATATCTGTGCATCTAACACTTTAACAGTAACAACAGCTAAATCTTTATGGAGCTTTACTATGGACCATACATGTTCTAAGCATTTTACACGGTAGTAATAACTTCTTTCATACTCAAAATAATCCAAGGATAGCTGTTAAGCTACAATTAACAATTGCATTAAGAAACTTGCCCGGGCCAGGCGTGATGGCTCACACTTGTAATCCCAGCACTTTGGGAGGGCAAGGCGGGGCGGGGCATCACCTGAGCTCAGGAGTTCAAGACCACCCTGGGCAACATGGTGAAGCCCTGTCTCTACTAAAATACATTAGCCAGCTGTGGTGCCATGTGCCTGTAGTCCCAGCTGAGGCTGAGGCACGAGAATCACTTCAACCCCAGAGGCGGAGGTTGCAGTGAGCTGAGATCGTACCACTGCATTCCAGCTTGGGCTACAAAGTGAGACTCCATGTCAAGAAAAAAACAGACAGACAGACAGACAGACAGACAGACAGATAGACAGAAAGAAAGAAAGAAAGAAACTTGCCCAAAGTCATAAAGTTCTAAGTGGCAGCACAACTATCAGAATTCACTTAGTCTGAATCCAGAAGCTACACTTTTAAACCACTGCACTCTACAAATAATTTTAAATAATTGAATATCTACTGTTTCCAAACTTCTCACTATTACAAAGTTTTGATGAACCTTCTTTTTTTTTTTTTTTTGAGATGGAGTCTTCTTGCTCTGTCGCCCAGGCTAGAGTGCAGTGGCACGATCTCGGCTTACTGCAACCTCCGCCTCCAGGATTCAAGTGATTCTCCCGCCTCAGCCTCCCGAGTAGCTGAGACTACAGGCACCTGCCACCATGCCCAGCTAATTTTTGTATTTTTAGTAGAGACAGGGTTTCACCATGTTGGCCAGGCTTGTCTTGAACTCCTGACCTTAGGTGATCCGCCTGCCTCGGCCTCCCAAAGTGATGGGATTACAGGGGTGAGAAACCAAGCCCGGGCCTTGATGAACCTTCTCATAAGAAATCTTTTCATACATCCTTGACTTTTTTCCTTAAGATAATTTTTTAGAAGTACGATTGCTAAGCCAGAAGATAAAGCAAACAATTTAAATAACCAGGTGAGCTGTCAACCAGAACACATTTTAATCAGCTCATAAGGAAATTTAATGCAGTAGAAAAGATAATTTGCAACAAATAATTATAAATTAGATGGCTCCATATATAGAAATAAGAATCACAGGCCAAGCACGGTGGCTCACGCCTATAATTTCAGCACTTTGGGAGGCCAAGATGGGCGGATCACCTGAGGTTGGGAGTTCGAGACCAGCCTGACCAACATGGAGAAACCCCGTCTCTACTAAAGATACGAAATTAGCCGAGCGTGGTGGCACATGCCTGTAATCCCAGCTACTCGGGAGGCTTGAGGCAGAAGAATCGCTTGAACCCGGGAGGCAGAGGTTGCAGTGAGCCGAGATCACACCATTGCACTCCAGCCTGGGCAACAAGGGCGAAACTCCATCCAAAAAAAAAAAAAAAATCACTAGGTACTTTAAAGTCACAAGGGAGGTGCTAAACAGCTAAAAAAAATGCTGGTATTCAACCGCTTAAATGCCCCCTAGGAGTCAGTAACTTAAAAAAAAAAAAAAAAAAAAGAGAGATGGGGTCTCACCATATTACCTGGCTGGTCTCAAACTCCTGAGCTCAAGTAATCCTCCTGCCTTGGCCTCCCAAAGTGCTGGGATTACAGGCATGAGCCACCACACCCAGCTGGAGTCAGTTACTTTCTCAAACCCAGGCTTGACAACTGTACAGGTCTAGTATCCCACGTCCATAGGGTTTCCCATTTGTTTTCGTGTGCGTGCGTGTGTGTGTGCGTGCGTGTGTGCGTGCGTGTGTGTGCATGCGTGCGTGCGGGCGTGCGTGCGTGTCTCCGGGTCTCACTCTGTCACCCAGGCTGGAAGGCAGTGGTACGCTCTCGGCTCACTGCAACCTCCACCTCTTGGGCTCAAGAGATCCTCCCACCTCAGCCTCCTGAGTTGCTGGGATTACAGGCACACACCACCACGCCCAGCTACTTTTTGTATTTTTAGTGGAGGCAGGGTTTCATCATGTTGCCCAGGCTCGTCTCAAACTCCTGAGCTCAAGGGATCTGCCTCCCTCAGCCTCCCAAAGTGCTGGGATTACAGGCCTTTATTTTCAACTTTAACATCACCTGTTTTAAAGCTCTAAGTCACATGGAAACAATCCAAACGATGATTGACATTAAATAAGTATATCTTATTTAATGTCATGAAATAAGACTATTAAAAATGCAATGTATACATACATTAGAATATTATTTCACCTTTAAAAAGAAAATCCTAGGCTGAGTGAGGTGGCTCATGCCTGTAATCCCAGCACTTGGGGAGGTCGAGGCGGGAGGACTGCTTGAACCCAGGAGTTTGAGACCAGCCTGAGCAACATAGTGAGGACCCTGTCTCTACAAATAATAATAATTAGCTGGGAATAGTGGCACATGCCTCTAGTCCCAGCTACTCAGAAGGCTGAGGTGGGAGGATCACTTGGGCCCGGGAGGTTGAGGCTGCAGTGAGCCATGATTGCACCACTGCACTCCAGCATGGGTAACAGAGTGAGACCCTGTCTCAAAAAATAAAGTAAAATGAAAAGGAAATCCTACCATTTGCAACAACATGGATGAACCTTGAGGACAATATTTCAAGTGAAATAAAATCAGTCACAGAAGGACAAATAATGCATAATTCCACTTATATGTGGTTTATCTAAAATAATCCAACTTATAAAAGCTGAAAATAGAAAGGTAGTTGCCAGGGGGATAGGTAGAGAGGGAAATGAGAAGTTGTTCAATGGGAATAAAGTTATAGCTATACAAGATGAATAAGCCCTCAAGATCTGTGTACAACATAATGCCTATAGTTAATGATACGGTACTGTACACTTTTGTGTTGAGAGGGTCAATCTCATGTTAAGTGTTCTTACCACAAAAAAAAGTGACACAGGAAAATTTGGAGGCAACAGATGTTTATGACCTTGAGTGTGGTGATATCACTGGTGTGTACATATGTCCAAACTCATCAAACTGTATACATTAAATATGTACAGGTTTTTGGTATACCAATTACACTCAATAAAGCCTTAAAAAAATCAATTGATTAAAATAAAAGTAACATGGTCCACTGGGGAGAAAAGGTTTGACTTAGGTCAAACTAGCTGGAAAGTAGAGAATATAAAAGACCCTCTGAGGCCTCACATGAATTAAACAGGTCAGTTATCTACCTACATTAAATCTGCATAAATGCAGTTTACCTTTCATTTCTTCATCATAGAATGGCAAGGAGATCTTTCATGTTGCATGTCCTCAAAAGATCTCTGCAATATAATGACACATCACAGACCCTGTGGCCAAGATCCACCAGAAGTGGCTCTCTTATTGATTCCTCCCAGTAGGTAGTGTTTGGAGAAGCAACTATACCATAATAGGAAAATTGTTTTAGAACCTTATTGAAGAATGCAGTTACATAAAATTTCTAAAAACAATGTGAAAAAAATATGAAGGAACCAATATTATCAGCCTAAAGCCAGTCCAACAGGTATCTTGGAAACCACAAACTACACCTGGGCAACTTGAGCAGGAAGAATACGATAAGAAAACAGAACCTTCTTTCACCCAAAGGGAGCATTGTGACTTCAAAAAGACCTTGTCACGATTTATGCCATTCTTTGTAATTAAGGCACCTGATCCTTTCTACTTGATCACTTTGAGACATGATGGTTTAAAAAGAGTTTCAAATAAATTATAGAAATTTTAAAGGCCACGCAAAAATGTTATCACCTGTTCAAAAGTCTCCCCTGCCCAACTAAGCCACATTCACTGTAAGTCAAATTACAGGTGGGCACAGATATACAAAAAAAAAATACAGTTTAGGAATTTCTTTTTTACAGAGTCTCTCATTGTTGCCCTAGGTATTACTATGCAGCCAGTATTATTTATTATTTAAATTAGATGGAACTTTACATAAGTCACAAGTTATGAACCATTAACAGAGTAAATATTTCCTATTGTGTGTATTCCATTTATCCCCTAAACCACAAGTATGCAAAGCTCCATTACAGCTTCAAAAAAAATCAGCATACAGGTTTAAAAAAATAATTTCTTAATCTTCAGAGCTTCCCATTTCTAAGAGAGAACTGAAGAATCTGCCTATGGCAGTAGCCTATGAACATGAAGACACAGCCCCCTCCCTATGACTAAGCGGTTCCAGGCCTTGGATTATAACTACACAATATCTCTCACACATGCAAAAGGAGATCCATAAAGATGTTTATTGCAGTACCATTCATAATAGAGAATGGGAGGAAAGAATAATTAAATGTCCATCAACAGTAAAATGGGCACACTATGGCGTGTTCAGCAGCTCAGAAGAAGTAACTAAAACAAAGGTCAATCTCAAAATCAAGGTTCAACAACAGAAACAACCTATAGAAGAAAACACACAATATGACACCACACATCCTTAATAAAAGTATAAAGTAGATGGATGGCAATGATCAAAATGAACTGGGGGAAACGACAGGGAAAGAACAAATGGGGCCAGCAATTGAGACCCAAGGGCTTCAACTATGATGCAATGTTTTCTTTTAAACTGGATGGTGACTAAAAGGTATTCATATTACTTTTTTTTTTTTTTTTGAGACGGAGTCTCGCTCTGTTGCCCAGGCTGGAGTGCAGTGGTGCGATCTTGGCTCACTGCAAGCTCCGCCTCCCGGGTTCACGCCATTCTCCTGCCTCAGCCTCCCAAGTAGCTGGGACTACAAGCGCCCGCCACCACGCCCGGCTAATTTTTTGTATTTTTAGTAGAGACAGGGTTTCGCCGTATTAGCCAGGATGGTCTCGATCTCCCGACCTCGTGATCCGCCCGCCTCGGCCTCCTGAAGTGCTGGGATTACAGGCATGAGCCACGGCGCCCGGCCCATACTACTTTTATAGAATTACCGTATGCCTGAATTACTTTAACAGTAAAAAGAATCCTTTCCTAGCATTTGACCTACTTCAATAAATTAATATTTACAACATAATAGTTCAAAAATAATTCCTTTCTATTATAATCTTGCATTCTTCAGTAGAAATATATGATAACTAGGCCGGGGATGTAGGCTCATGCCTGTAATCCCAACACTTTGGGAGGCTGAGGCGGGCGGAACACGAGGTCAAGAGATGGAGACCATCCTGGCCAACATGGTGAAACCCCATCTCTACTAAAAATACAAAAATTAGCTGGGCGTGGTGGCACATGCCTGTAATCCCAGCTACTCCAGAGGCTGAGGCAGGAGAATCACTTGAACCCAGGAGGCAGAGGTTGCAGTCAGCCAAGATTGCGCCACTGCACTGCAGCCTGGCGACAGAGCAAGATTCTGTCTTGAAAAAAAAAAAAAAAAATCTGATAACTATAGAAAAAGGGCACAAAGGAACGTCCTAATTTTAGAACTAGCCCAGTCACATATACACACTTTGGAGTGTTTCTAGAAAGGAACTACTCAAGGGGCTGCGCATGGTGGCTTATGTCTGTAATCCCAGCACTTCGGGAGGCTGAGGTGGGTGGATCGCTTGAGGCCAGCAGCTCAAGACCAGCCTGGCCAACATGGTGAAACCCTGTCTCTACTAAAAATATAAAAATTAGCCAGGCATGGTGGCACACGCCTGCCGTCCCAGCTACTCGGGAGGCTGAGGCATGAGAATTGCTGGAACCCAGCAGTCAGAGGTTGCAGTGAGCTGAGATCACGCCACTGCACTTCAGCCTGGGCCTGGGCAACAGAGCAAGAATCTGTCTCCAAAAAAGAAAAAAAAGAAAGAAACTACTCATACTACCCACCTATCTCTGGAGACAATCCCTAGAAGTCTATAAAACTCATTATGCTTTTGAGACAATCTAAACTTTTCAAGCACACACCATTGCTTTTTCTACAGAAAAATAAAAGACACCCAGTCAGTCAGTTTGAACTTCTATCCTTTCAAAACCCAAATCCAAGCTTCTCCCACCTTCAGGAGGTATGCCCTTTTCTATTCAGCCCCCAAGGCGCCTGCTGCTCAACAACAGTTGCACAAAAGAATAAATCAAGGTATCACTGTGGGCCTCCTTAAATGTATTTATTTTAACCTCTTCTGGATTGCCATATACTCATTTACACAGCTGTTACTGTTTGCAAATTGCATATTATATTGGTCTCCCCATATAAACTTGGGAATATATGTAGGCAGGAAGCAAGACTCTCATGGAATAACCTAATTGTATCTAGTACAAAGTTCTGTGCATTGTCCATGCTCAATAATACTGCAAACATTTAAGGAATCCCAGTGTGCCAGTAAGGAGTAAGGGTGTGTGTGACTTAATTTTTTTTTTTTTTTTTTTTTTTTTGGAGACGGAGTTTTGCTCTTGTTGCCCAGGCTGGAGTGTAATGGCACGATTTCGCTCACTGCAACCTCCGCCTCCCAGGTTCAAACGATTCTCCTGTCTCACCCTCCCAAGTGGCTGGGATTACCACCACTGGTGGCATGTGCCACCATGCCCGGCTAATTTTGTATTTTTAGTAGAGACGGGGTTTTGCCATGTTGGCCAGGATGGTTTCGAACCCCTGACCTCAGGTGATCCACCCGCCTTGGCCTCCCAAAGTGCTGGGATTACAGGCGTGAGCCACTGTGCCCGGCTACTTTAATTTTTGGAACTCACCCAGGTCCTTTACATTTTCTTTCTGATCTGAGAGGAAAACAAGCATACAGCAATATGCAACTACTTTCTAGAACTCCTTCCTTACCACTCCCTGAAACAAATTTCTGAAGCCTATTAATAACAGACTGCTTTTTAAATTATAATAAACTGGCCATGTGCAGTGGCTCATGCCTGTAATCCCAGCACTTTAGGAGGCCAAGGTGGACGGATAGCCTGAGGTCGGGAATCCAAGACCAGCCTGGTAACATGGCAAAACCTTGTCTCTAATAAAAATATAAAAATTAGCCAGGCGTGGTGGTACGTGCTTGCAATGGGAGCCTTGGGAGGCTGAGGGGGGAGGATTGCTTGAACCTGGGAGGCGGGGATTGAAGTGACCTGAGATCGCGCCACTGCACTCCAACCTGGGCAACAGAGTGAGACTCCATCTCAGGAAAAAAAAAAAAAAAAAAACCATAAGTTATAATAAACCCACAGAAACCCCCAACTTCTTTGGAATTATGAGCAACTCTCATTACAATTATTATCATTTCCATCCATATTGTACATGCATATTTTTAAATAACAATGAATGTAATCAGTATGTTCATAAGAAATATAGTTTCGGAATTTCAGGATAACCCTTGACATAAAAAAGAGATACTGCCTATTTTCATAACCTGGTTCCCATCCCCCTCTCTATCCTCACCTTCTACTATTGGACTTCAAACTAGTCCGTCTAGGCTTAATTTAACCATAACCTTTTAATGTCCCTTCCCATTGTCCCTTGACCCTCACAGCCCAGGCTCCACACACATGCACAAAGTCTTCATCCCCTTATCTTCAATAATACAACAGTCACCCTAACTAGGCTGCAGCTTCCCCTCTTCTTACCGCTTTTTAAAAGCGTGTGCTCTCCCACCAGACCACCCAGTTTCTAATGTTGGTTAATCTAATTACCAGTTACTATTTAACCTCTCTGTGCCTCTTCTAATAACTGTACCACATCACAGAGTTGGTGTGAGAATGAGATAAATCAGTATGGGTAAAAGGTATTGTAAGTGCACCATAAATGTGAGCCACCCTTATCAACAGCAGCGTGCTCTTCACTGCCCTTACACAGACATTGACAGTGGTCATTAAATGGCTCTTTATGACTTTCCACTAGCCCATGTGCTAGAAGGCAGAGCTACTAGCTTACTCCTCTTTGAATTCCCAGAGAAAACCACAGCAATGGGTATTAGACAGGCACGTAATAAATGTGTGATACTATAAAACAGGAATACAGATACGAGGGATCATCAAAAATTTCAAGGAAAATGAATATTATGAAAAAACTACAGCCAGGCATGGTGGCTCATGCCTGTAATCCCAGCATTTTGGGAGGCTGAAGAAGATGGATTGCTTGAACTCAAGAGCTCGAGACCAGCCTTGGAAACATGTCAAAACCCTATCTCTCCAAAAAATATAAAAATTAGCTAGGTGTAGTGGCATGTACCTGTAGTCCTAGCTACTCAGGAGGCTGAGGTGGGAAAAGGGTGACAGAGGTTGCAGTGAGCCAAGACTGCACCACTGTATTCCAGCCTGGATGACAGAGATAGACCTTGTCTCAAAAAAAAAAAAAAAGAAAAAGAAAAAGAAGAAACTATGCATGGATTTGAAAAATTTTTTGCACCAAAATAAACTTGTACTAACTTGTCGTAACATGTCTGAGCAAAACCTAGTTTGAGGCACTAAGAAGGATAAACATCAGTTTGAAAAGAGCCCCTATCGGAGCAACATAAATTCTAATTTTTTTTTATTTTTATTTTTTATGAGATGGTGTCTCGCTCCGTCGCGCAGGCTGGAGTGCAATGGTGCCATCTCGGCTCACTGCAACCTTTGCCTGCCAAATTCAAGCGATTCTCATGCTTCAGCCTCTGGAGTAGCTGAGAATACAGGTGCCTGTCACCACACAGGGCTAGAATTCTGCTAAAATTGAAGCAAAAACAAACATCAAATTTATGGTGAAGCTTGAGCAGAATGGTGAAATCACTGTTGCTTTTTGAAAAGTTTATGTGGACAATGCCCCCCAAAAATCAGCAGTTTTCAAGTGGATAACCCTTCAAGAAGTGCCAGGTGCAGTGGCTCACACATGTAATCCCAGTTGGGAGGCTGAGGAGGATCACTTGAGCTCAGGAGTTCAAGACCAGCCTGGATAACATAGTAAGAACTCATTTCTATGAAAAAATGAATTTTTTTTTCAAAGTAGGAAAAAAAAAAGGACAAGACGATGTTGAAGATAAAGCTCACAGCAGCAGACCCTCTGTGTCAATTTGTAGGAAAAAGGTTAACCTTGTTCATCTCCTAGTTTAAGAGGACTAATGATTAACAGCAGAAACAATAGCCAACACCATAGACATCTCAACTAGTTCAGCTTACACAATTCTTGTTTGTTTGATACAGGGTCTGGCTGTCACCCAGGCTGGAGTGCAGTGACTCATATTGGCTGACTGCAAACTCTGCCTCCCAGGCTCAAGCCATCTTCCCACCTCAGCCACCCCAGTAGCTGGGACTACAGGCACATGTCACCATGCCCAGCTAATTTTTGTATTTTTTGTAGAGATACAGTTTTGCCACATTGTCCAGGGTGGTCTCAAACTCCTGAGCTCAAGCGATCCACCCACCTCAGCCTCCCAAAGTGCTGATTACAGGCGTGAGCCACCCCACTTGGTCCATATTTCTATCAGCATTTTGGTCAAATTTAATCAGTCTCTAAGAAGTTCCAAAACTTTCCCTCGTCTTCCTGTCTTCTTCTGACCCCTCCAAACTCTTCCAATCTCTGCCTATTACCCAGTTCCAAAGTCAGTTCCACATTTTCAGGTATCTTTATTGCAATGCCCCTCTCCTGGTACCAATTTTCTGTGTTTGTCTCTTCTTCATTGTTATAAAGGAATATCTGAGGCTAGGTAATTTATAAAGAAAAGAGGTTTATTTTGGCTCACAGTTCTGTCGGCTGCACAGGAAACATGGCACCAGCATCTGCTCCTGGTGAGGACCTCAGGAGGCTTCCAATCATGGTGAAAGGAAAAAGGAAAGGAAAAGCAGGTGTGTCACATGGCAGGAGAGGGAAGAAGAGAGAGAGGAGGAGGTGCCAGGCTCTTTTTAAACAACCAGCTCTCACATGAACAGAGTAAGAACTCACTTATCACCAAGGAGGTGGTACTAAGCCATTCATGAGGGATCCATCCCCATAATCCAATACCTCCCACTAGGCCCCAATTCCAACATTGTGGATCACATTTCAACATAAGATTTGAAGGCAACACATATCCAAACCATATCAGTATCCACTGGTGTCAAAACCAGAGAATAATTAATGCAATGTCACCACACTCAAAACGTATGTTTCATCTTCAAAGACTTTTCAAAAACATAACCAGCTAGTCCCTGTCAGTCCTCTGAAGTCTCTTATCAAAAGGAATAAACAAAATGATTGAAGAAACAGATTTTAACCTGATAGGAAAAAAACAAATAGAGCCAGATCGAGATAACAGCATTTCTATTGAAACTTATTAGACTTATTTTCTAGCTTATCCTAGATGTGCTAATTTTGAGCTATTTGTGGAGCACCACCACATTCTGGTCTTCAAAGACTTTTTTTCTAAGAAAGTTAAAAATACACTCAAATGGTCTGTGAAGTTTACTCTTCCAGTCCATATCCACATCAAGATTTATTTTTCTCTTGTTATTTCAAATAAATCTTAACCACTTCCAATTCAAGGATGATGATCTCATGCTTCCATGAGATCTGAGGTCTGTCCTGAGCTTCAGACCCCTAATTCTGGCTGCCAGCTGGATGCTACACAAATGTTGTGTACAGGCCCTAAAACCGAGCTGTTCCCCTACCTCACTAAACCTGTTCCCCTTCCTCCCATGCTCCCCGTTCCACAGTGGCATGGCCATCCTCCCACCCAGCCACCTTCCATACCTCCTTCTTTTCTCTCGTCTCCTTCCTTGCCTCCCCTCACCCTGGTCAATCAGGTGCCAATGTGACAACTCAACTTCTGGAGTCCTTCTCTCTCCCACTGCAACTGCCCTATTTCTAGTCCTAATTACCTTCACCCAGGTTACTGCAATCGCCTTCCAAACAATATCTCTACCTCTCTTGCCCTCTAAACTCTGCCATAAACTGCTGTCAGTTTTAAAATCATAGGTCTGACCACTTTATTTCTCCCTAAGTGGCTCCTCCTTACTCACAAAATATTCAATCTTCAGGCTGGCAAGCACGGCCTTTCAGAGCCTGCCAGCCCTCCCTCCTTTCCAGCTTAGTTTTTCACCACACCCTTGGTGTGGCAACCTTTGCTGCAGCCATACCACCAGTTGGTCCCAAATACCCCAGCACTCCCCTCTTCTGGCCCGGTGCCTGCCTGTGTGGGCTTCTCTTCATGCACCACTCCCACATGTGCATACCCACTTCCTCCATCAATATCCACCTGCCACCAACTGAAAGGCCTAGTCACCCACTCTTGTATTATATACACATTTCCAGATTGAACTCCTCCACTCAACCATGGGAGAGACGTCTTCTTTCTAAGCAGCCTTCTACTTAGAAACCAAATATCATCCCTTCCAGTGCGAAGGCAGGCATCTCTTTCAATGATCCTCACTCCCCTGACACTCAGCCTTTCTTTCCATTCAAGTCCTCTCATCTAAAAATAAATAAAAAACAGGCCAGGTGTGGTGGCTCACCCCTGTAATCCCAGCACTTTGGGAGGCCGAGGTGGGCGGATAACCTGAGGTCAGGAGGTTGAGACGAGACCAGCCTGGCCAACATGGCAAAACTCCATCTCTACTAAAAATACAAAAATTAGCTGGGTGTGGTGGCAGGCGCCTGTAATCCCAGCTACTTGGGAGGCTGAGGCAGGAGAATCTTGAACCAGGGAGACAGAGGTTGCAGTGAGCAGAGATTGCACCACTGCACTCCAGCCTGGGCGACAGAGCAAGACTATGTCTCAAAATACATACATACATACATTATATATGATGACAACACCCCTACCACTTCCCTCACCCTTGTGGGCTCCTCATTTTACTACACCATCCTCTCCTTGCCAGACAAGCCTCACGGAAGAGAACCTCCACTCACTCTCCTGCTTCCTCTGCACTATTCACTCGCCACCCACTGCAGTGTGACTGTGCGCCTCCAGTTCACTGGAGTGGCTCTCCTCAAGGTCTCCAGAGACCGCCACACGGTTCCACCCCAGGCCTTCTTGGCTTTTCTGCAGCACTTGTCCCATGACCAAGCCCTTGTTCTTGAGGTGGTCCCGACCTCCGATCCCAGGACAACCACCCTCTTCTTTTCCTCCAGCTTCTCTGACCACTCCTTGGTTCCTCCATGGACACACCCTTCTCTGCCCACTTCTTACCTGCTGGTGCCCCCATGCTTCTGTAGTATCCTCCATGCTTCTGTCTAAAGACACCTTTTTTGCTTTACACACATAGTTCATCTAAGCCCATGACTTCAACAAATCCCAAAGCTCTCTCTGCAGACCAGGTCTACCTTTTTGATAAGACACGCGAGAAACTTTGATAGCCCACAGACATCTCAAAACACACATGCCCAGATTTACTCACTCAAAATTTATTGACTGCCTGGTGTATGCCATATATTGGTTGCCTGAATGTGTCCTCCCTCCTAAACCTGATATTTCTTCTTACTTGATTTCTTGGTGAGTGGCTGCTTGCTAGCACCATCTTCCAAGGCTCCCAAACCAGAAACCTAGAACTCATCCTTAACTCCTCTTTCTCACCACCTCTCTGCCCACATTCAGCGTTACTAATGCCTCCCAATTAACCAGTATCTCCAACCCAGCCCCTCCTCCACTTCATCCCCACGTTCATGCCTTCATTCCATTTTAATAACTAAACATCTACTGAGAACTGGCTATAACTTACTCCTAAGTAGACATATGATCACATGTCCTGAGAGTAAAAAGAACAGTTCAGGATTTCTAAGCACCCTTTTTTTAATTTCGTTTTGTTTTTGAGATAGGGTCTGTCTCTGTCATTCAGGCTACAGTGCAGTGTGACCATAGCTCACCGCAGCCTCAAACTGCTGGGCTCAAGCAATCCTCCTGCCTCAGCCTCCCAAATAGCTGGGACTACAGGCACAAACCACCACATTTGGATAATTTCTCTTTTTTCAGTAAAGACAATGTCTCGCTCTGTTGCCCAGTCTGGTCTCAAACTCCTGGGCTTAAACAATCCTCCTGCCTCAGCCTCCCAAAGTGCTGGGATTACAGGCATGACCCACCATGGCCTGGCTAATTTTTAACTTTATATCTCTTTTTTGGATGACAAAAATTATACATACGGCAGCCCACATTTTTCCCTTTTGATGAATGAAAAATCTTAAAATCAATGAGTGCCTACATGAATGGAATGCCTATGTGTAAATTCAGAGGTACTTCAATTTCATAACTGAAATATTTAGGATCCGGGAATTTGGTGCTGTTACTTGCCACAAAATGCAAACAACCTTTTAGTTCACATAAACCATTTTTCTTTCTTTTTCCTTTTTTTTTTTTTTTTTTTTTTTTGAGATGGAGTCTTGCTCTGTTGCCCAGGCTGGAGTGCAGTGGCACAATCTCAGCTCACTGCAACCTCCACCTCCCAGGTTCAAGCGATTCTCCTGCCTCAGCCTCCCAAGTATCTGGGATTACAGGTGCACACACCATGCCCAGCTAATTTTTGTATTTTTAGTAGAGATGGGGTTTCATCATGTTGGCCAGGCTGGTCTCAAACTCCTGACCTCAGGTGATCCACCCACCTCGGCCTCCCAAAGTGCTGGGATTACAGGCATGAGCCACCGCGCCTGGCCCACATAAACCATTTTTATACAATACTCATTTTCATAGGCCAACTTTTCCAATTAAAACAAACATAATATGTGAAGAGCTACCGAAATCAACGATTTCTTCATATTATCACATTACATATAAAAATCCACCACAGAATTTCAGGAATACTAGGACCTGTTTAATGAAAAGGGCAGGAGTTGCTAGAAAAATAATTTTTTATGCTTTTCATAACAAATCAAAAGTTTGTATAATTATGCATTTAAGTACAGTCCTTTCAGCTGGAAGAATAGCAGGGGGACGGGCGCAGTGGCTCATGCCTGTAATCCCAGCACTTTGGGAGGTCAAGGCAGACAGATGGCTTGAGCCCAGGAGTTTGAGACCAGCCTGGGCAATGCTGTGAAACCCCATCTCTACAAAAAAAAATATGAAAAATTAGCTAGGTGTGGTGGCACGTACCTGTAGTCCTAGCTACCCGGGAGGCTGAGGTGGGAGGATTGCTTGAACCCATAGGCAGAGGTTGCAGTGAGCCAAAATCGCGCCACTGTACTCCAGCCTGGACGACAGAGTGAGATCTTGTCTTAAAAAAAAAAAATGAAAATTAGCCGGGTGTGGTGGTCTGCACCTGTGGTCCCAGCTACTACGGAGGCTGAACTGGAAGGATCACTTGAGTCTGGGAGGTGAAGGGTGTGGTGAGCTGTGTTCACGCCACTGCACTCCAGCCTGGGTGACAAAGCAAGACCCTGTCTCAAAAAAATAATAATAATAAAATAAAATAAAAATTAGACAACTGACTCTGGCATTTTATAATAGGATTTAACTTGCTAAAAGTTTCCTAGGAATATTTACCTATATGTGTAGGCTGGAATAAAGGAGACACTTGAAGCAAGTAAAAGAAATTAATCAGGCCAGGTGCAGTGGCTCACACCTGTAATCCCAGCACTTTGGGAGGCCAAGACAGGCGGATCACCTGAGGTCACGAGTTCAAGACCAGCATGGCCAACATGGCGGAACCCCATCTTTACTAATAATACAAAAATTAGGTGAGTGTGGTGGTGCATGCCTGTAATCCCAGCTACTCGGGAGGCTGAGGCAGGGAGAATTGCTTGAACCTGGGAGGCGGAGGTTGCAGTGAGCCAAGATCACGCCACTGCACTCCAGCCTGGGCGACGGAGCGAGACTCCATGTCAAAAAAAAAGGAAAAAATTAATCTTCCAAAGGAAATGAACATACTCCCTCAATCCCAAAAAGCTGCACCAACCCTCAAGTACTGATTGTTCCAGAAAGTACAGTGGCTAAACTATCCCTTCTGTCCTACCATTTTCAGTAAGAAGATGATTCTCATACACTCGTCCTGTCCTGGTTTTGAAGAACGTGGAACTGCTGGTGGGCTCTTATTAAATAGTTCTTGATATTGTATTTATAACTCCTGCAGTATATAGAAGTTCAGAACAATCAAGTGTTCTTTTGGCTTACATGAAATCCATTCTTAGAAAAAGGAAAAGAAAGAAAGAAACTTGTTCTTGTTGGCACTAGATAGGGGATGAATCAAAGATATCACCCAGGTTCTCTTTGATTTCTTTCCCAAGACATTCCCTCTTTTGGAAAAGAAATAATTCTACATATTCTATTCATTTCTCAAACACCCATGACTCAACTCACTTGGGTTCTCCCCATCCAAGCAGATATGACCTAATATAGCTGTTTCTAAACTAATTCATTTGGCATCTCAAAACATTTGTGAAGCCCTCTCAAGTCCTATTGCTGTTACTTTCCCTCCAATCAGTAATTCTGCTCCAGAATAAACTAACCATTTGCCACACAGCTGGACAGGGCCTTTGAGGAAGAAACTGAAGCCAAAAATGGTTAAGTAACTCTCCCAAAGTTATCTCTGCTATTTAATAAAGGACCAGTCCTAGGAGCTAAATCTCCATACCCCTGGCCCAAAGTACTTTTCAACTAAATGTCCTATTTCCACATGAATACATAAGCTATTACTGTTGTTTTATTATTACTCCCTCTGAAACCGAAAGAAACCCACTTTAGTGCCTTTGCCCAACTTTTCCTTGATTATAATTCTGACACAAGTCCGAGCAGATGAAAACCAGGTGGTCAATTAACAAATATCATTGGGACTCCCTCTGTCCTCTGTGCCAGGCACCAAGAAAGCACTGAAAATATCATGGTGAAAACTAGAGATGTGGTCTGCCCTTGTGAAGGTCATAGGCAGGATAATCTGGAAGGCTTAAAGCTAAATTAACTCAAGTTCCCTGATGCATCCAACAGTAAGCTAAAATGTCATCTTCCCCCAAATCACCAGTGCTTCATAAACACAATCATCAATTCATAAAGTAATTTAAAGTTGATGCTTAGCTATCAATTGTTCAAGTCCCCAAACACAAATCACCACTTTGCAGATAAAAACAGACATAGAAGAGATGGAGAATAAATTCATTTTCAAAAACTGTTTATCAAGTGTCAATACTACAGTCGACTGAGAATGTGTCATTAATTTACATGAGACAAGATTAAAAGTAAGAGAAAACCATTTTTTAGTAGTCTCTAAACACACCTGTGATTGCTACCACACTTACAATTATGTAGTAATCTATAATCTAGGAATACATTCCACATACATTATCTGATTTAACCCCTCTATAATGTTTTAAAGATCAAGAAACTGTTACTCAAGGAAGTTAACTAAGGAACCTGCTCAAGCTCCCAGAGCTAGTAAATAACAGATCCAAAATTAAAATAGTCTCCCAATTCTAGATCCCCAAACCTTTCTACTGAACCACAATGCCTTCATAAAATCTCCTACCAAATTATTTTAATTAAAAATGCTGGATGAGCATGGTGGCATACACCTGTAATCCTAACACTTTGGGAGGCCAAGGCAGGAGGATCACTTGAGCCCAGGAGTTCCAGACCAGCCTGGGCAACACAGCAAGACCCCATTTCTACAAAAACATTTTTTAAAATTAGCCAGGCATGGTAGAATGCACCTCTAGTCCCAGCTACTCAGGAGGTTGAGGTGGGAGGATCACTTGAGCCCGGGAGTTCAAGGCTAGCTACAGTGAGGCATGATCGCACCACTGCACTCCAGTCTGGGTGACACAGCGAGACCCTGTCTCAAAAACAAAAAATAAAATAAAACAAAACAATTCTAATACCATCAGAAATAATAAGTTAATCTTTTTCTTTTTTTCTTTTTTTTTTTTTTTTTTGAGACAAGAGTCTCACTCTGTTCCCAGGCTGGAGTGCAGTGGCATGATCTCGGCTCAATGCAACCTCCGCCTCCTAAGTTCAAGCGAGCACATCAGGCTAATTTTTGTATTTTTAGTAAAGACAGGGTTTCACCATGTTGGCCCAGGTTGGTCTCGAACCCCTGACCTCAAGTGATCTGCCCGCCTCGGCCTCCCAAAGTGTTGGGATTACAGGCGTGAGCCACCACATCCGGCAGAAATAAGTTAATCTTTATTAAACATGTACTTATATGCCAGGTATAGTTCCAAGCCTTTTATATGAATTAACTTGTTAATAATAACATTTATACAAAAATATATCAATAACATTACAGCTCAGCCAATTAAAAATTTTAAAGGCTATTAAAAATCTTCACAGTGGCATTTGGAATTATTATAAAGCTAGTTTCCAACAACTAATTCATTGTGAGAAACATACAACCAAAGGAAGGGGAGGTTGGGGGTGGAGAGAGAATATGAAAACTCAGAAGGCGCATCCGGCCTGTAGGACTAGTAAGAGGTTTCCCACCGGGTTCCAAGATTCATACTAGTTTTACTGAGTACAAACGAACTCTGAAGAGTCGGCCAAGCAGATCACATGACTCATTGAGCTTTAATGCCTGCACTGGAGCATAAGCAGGCCTATTTCCTAAATGTGGAAGCATCCAGTATCGCTGAAACCCTCAGAGCTGAGACAGTCACTCTGTGGAGAGAGAACAGAGGGCTGGGAACCCAGCCACGGCCAGGGAACCGGACTCTAAGGACAGCAGCAGAGTCTGCCTCTACAGCACGTTATAAAGTTTGCACGTATTACCTTATTTGATTTGATCTCATGAAAACCAGAAAGACGACAGTGACTAAGTTCCTAAACCATGAGCACAAGACCTTCTGGAGGAAAAAGGAAAGCCCCAGGAAGAAGCGGAATTTGTCACCAGGTCAAGCGAGCTGCCCTGAGCAAAACTAACCAGGATCCCGTGATCAGAGGCAGATAAGAGAGAAAGAGGAAGTTTAAAAAAAAAAAAAAAGTGTATAATGTGTTAACTTATACATAAACTCTTGGGCAAACAAAACCACACTTTCATATGTCTAATCATTCTCTTTCAACTGGAGTGGCTTGCTTTAAAGGAAAAAGAAGTTGGGAAAGACTTGTGATTAGGTACCCCCAGGCTTGGTCAGCAGGCAACTGCTCCTTTCCAAAAACAAAGGCACCACAGTGATATGGTATGCAGCTAAAAAAAAAAAATTAATCCTCCAGGAATGACTGGAGCTCTTTCCTGATCAATTACATTGAGATTCCCAATTCATTTTGGTTAATAAAGCCAATGAGACAGACCTAATTTCCAATTTCCTGCCATTTTTCACTCTTTGGCTGGACTATGTATTAGTTCACTTCAAATCTCTCAACCACTGTCAGTTCTCCATATGGTCTACTACCCTCAAATGAAAAGGGGCATATAATCACATGTAGGAGGATCTTTTAAAAATAACTATTGCTGGCCAGGCGCGGTGGCTCACGCCTGTAATCCCAGCACTTTGGGAGGCCGAGGCGGGCAGATAACGAAGTCGGGAGATCGAGACCATCCTGGCTAACACAGTCAAACCCCATCTCTACTAAAAATACAAAAAAAAAAAAAAAAATTACCCGGGCATGGTGGCAGGCACCTGTAGTTCCAGCTACTCGGGATGCCGAGGCAGGAGAATGGCATGAACCCAGGAGGCGGAGCTTGCAGTGAGCTGAGATCATGCCATTGCACTCCAGCCTGGGCGACAGAGCAAGACTCCGTCTCAAAAAATAATAACTATTGCTAACATTTATTAATGCTTATGAACTTCCAGGCATCCTACTAGTTTACAAATGAGGAAACTGAGGCTCAAAGAGGTACAACGATTTGCCAGGCGTGATGGCCCATACCTGTAATACCAGCACTTTGGGAGGCCAAGGCAGGAGGATCACTTGAGCCCAGGAGTTCAAGACCAATCTGAGCAACATAGTGAGACCCTATCTCTTAAAAATGTAAAAAATAAAAATAAATTAAAAAAACAAAGAGGTACAATGACTTGCCCAAGATAATACAGCTAGCACTGATTTAAACACAGGGTGCCCTACATAGCTGCTTGCAATTAATCAATTAAGAACACACACCCTTTTAGCCTATAGTTCTCCCTCTTTTTCATTACTGAGTTTTAGGCCCTCACCTCAAGCAAGCAAGATGCATTGTAATGTTAATTTTAAAACTGAACAGAACTTCCTCCTTTAGGAAGGATTGTAAGTGGATTTGTTGATATCGGTGCTAGGTTTGCCTTTATGAAACGTACTCCTTCTGCTACACAATAAGCCCAAATTCTCTTCCCCCAAATTTCACGAATACTTATTTGGATACAGAGACCATCAACATGACAACCAAGGATCAAACCCTGCATGGCAGCAGCACCTCATTCATGCTAATTGACAGTTTCACGTGACCAAATCTGGTCAGAGGAAAAGCAAGAAAACAATTTTAAAACAGAAATATGGCCGGACATGGTAGCTCACCCCTGTAATCCCAACACTTTGGGAGGCAGAGGCGGGCAGATCGGTTGAGGCCAGGAGTTCAAGGCCAGTCTGGCCAACACGGTGAAACCCTCTCTCTACTAAAAAAATTAAAATAAAAATTAGCCAGGTGTGGTGGCGGGTGCTGGCAATCCCAGCTACTCGGAAAGCTGAGGCATGAGAATTTCTTGAACCTGGGAAGCAGAAGCTGCAGTGAGCCGAGATCATGCCACTGCACTCCAGCCTGGGTGACAGAGTAAGACTCCATCTCAAAAAAATAAAAGAAAATAAAATAAAATTCTGAAATATCTGAAAGGGCTGTACCTTCCGCCTAAAGGAACACTGGCAAGAAGAGCAATCCACAAGCCTGTCTGAACAAACAGAAACAGACCTTAAATGGACAAACGTAATATTGTTTCTTTATACCATCTACATAATATTTACATTTTCCCATAGCTGGGAAATTACTCACTACAGTCAAGTACCCCTGAATTTACCTCTGGCATGTCATGAAACCTGAATCTGCTTAAGGCCTAAATGGATAAACGTGCTAGTTAAATTTCTCATCTCAGAGTTCCTCTGAAATTAAAGTCCAATAAAATCAACTGAATTTTAATTACCTTGGAATGCTCTGTTAACTGTAAAACACTAAGGAATGCTAAAGTTAATTTTAGTACTGGTACTTTTCCTCCTACATAATATATTTAACTATGTTGTTTTCTAATTTCATTTAAAAAAATTTTGTTCCTATGACTTTGCTTGCAAAATATCAAAAAAGATTCCTCGAAACAAGCACTTGTAGAAAATTTTCACCGTAGCTGGGCGCGGTGGCTCATGCCTGTAATCTCAGCACTCAGGGAGGCCGAGGCAGGCAGATCACCTGAGGTCAGGAGTTCGAGACCAGCCTGGCCAACATGGTGAAACCCCATCTCTACTAAAAATACAAAAATTAGCTGGGCGTGGTGGTATGCGCCTGTATTCCCAGCTACTGGGGAGGCTGAGACAGAAGAATCACTTGAACTCAGGAGATGGAGGTTGCAGTGAGCCGAGATCATGCCACTGTACTACAGCCTGGGCAACAGAGCAAGACTCCATCTCAAAAAAAAAAAGAAAGAAAAAAGAAAATTTTCACAGTAAGCTTGTTTGAGTTAAGAAATTGGGGATTAAGGAGGGCTCATAATCTATCAATCATAAAGTCAGAAGTAACTCTTCACATCTTTTTAAAAGATTCACTTGATAAAAAGATTCTGAAAGAAGAAAAAATTTAAAGTAGGAGTTAATCAGAATAAAAGAGATTAAGCAACAATTTTCTACTTAGGCTTCAACAAGCCTAAAAGTATTAAGTTGGTGCAAAAGTAATTGAGATTTTTGCTACTGAAAGTAATGGCAAAAACCGCAATTACTTTTGCACCAACCTAATAGATGCCAATGCTGATTCCTTTCTCATCGCAATTTTTCAACAAAAGACAATAAGCCTATAAGTAAACAGTATAAATTATCTTTGGTGGGTAAGGTTTCCAGCAGTTTGTCCTACCATCCTTTTTTCAATACCTATTATATTTACAAAATAAGTTAGGTTTGGCCAGGCACAGTGGCTCACACCTGTAATCCCAACACTTTGGGAGGCCGAGGCAGGCGGATAAGGAGCTCAGGAGTTTGACACCAGCCTGACCAACATAGTGAAACCCTGACTCTAATAAAAATACAAAAAAATAGATGACGAGTTAGTGGGTGCAGCACACCAGCATGGCACATGTATACATATGTAACTAACCTGCACATTGTGCACATGTACCCTAAAACCTAAAGTATAATAATAATAAATAAAAAGAAACAAAAAATAAATAAATAAAAATACAAAAAAAAAAAAAATGGCTGGACGTGGTGGTGCATGCCTGTAATCCCAGCTACTAAGGAGGCTGAGGCAGGAAAATAGCTTGCACCTGGGAGGCAGAGGTTGCAGTGAGCCGAGATCGCGCCACTGCACTCCAGCCTGGTGACAGAGCAAGACTGTCAAAAAGATAAAAATAAAAAATAAGTTAGGTTCTTCTAAATTCTACCAGAGTGGTTGGAAAACAAGCCCTAAATTTATTGAAATTCATAGATAAACAGGAACTTCTAGTCACCCTTTTTTTTAAAATACATGGTTAGTAGAAAACACATTACCCAACTCCCCACCTTCTGAATCCTACAGGTTTATTTATGGTGATGCTTTCTTAGCAATGCCTTTCCCATGTTGTAACTACAGGAGTAATAAGTATTTTTCTGAGTTTCAGTGATGTCAGCCTGAAACACATTCTGAAGTATTTCAAAATGCCTAGGCCGGGCACGGTGGCTCACGCCTGTAATCTCAGCACTTTGGGAGGCCCAGGCAGGTGGATTACCCGAGATCAGGAGCTCGAGACCATACAGCCTGATCAATCCCGTCTCTAATAAAAATACAAAAACTAGCCAGGCATAGTGGCGCATGCCCATAATCCCAGCTACTTGGGAGGATGAGGCAGGAGAATCGCTTGAACCTGGGAGGCGGAGGTTGCAGAGAGCCAAGATCGCGCCATTGCACTCCAGCCTGGGCAACATGAGTGAAACTCCATCTTAAAAAAACGAAAGCCTGAATATGTAATATCCTTTTGGTACAAACAGTGTAAGTCAAAAAAACCCCTGAAATTCAGCTGACCTCAAAAAAGGAGAACCATCTACCGAGCTAAAAATGCACAGACTCAAGCAGTGCTCTCTCAAAATTTTGCCTACCTCACAGACAAATGGGCAAAGGTCATGCATGGACAATTCTCACACAAGGGAGACTTACTCAGAAGTATTAAAAAAGTATTAAATTCACACTTAATTAAAGGAATGTGCCGGGCGCAGTGCCTCACGTCTGTAATCTCAGCATTCTGGGAGGTCAAGGTGGGTGGATCACCTGAGGTCAGGAGTTCAAGACCAGCCTGGCCAACATGGTGAAACCCCATCTCTACTAAAAATACAAAAATTAGAATGGCGTAGTGGCAGGCGCCTGTAATCCCAGCTACTTGGGAGGCTGAGGCAAGAGAATCTCTTGAACCTGGGAGGCGGAAGTTGCAGTAAGCTGAGATTGCGCCATTACACTCCAGCCTGGGTGACGAGTAAAACTCTGCCTCAAAAAATAATAATAAAGGAATGTAAATTAAATAGCAATAAGGTGCCTTTAGTTATTGAAGTTTTTTTTCTCTATTTTAATGACTATAGCCAATGGAAGTAAGGGTGTAATGAAACTTAAAAATAGACATAAATTGGCAATATATAACTAGAATCATAAAAAGTTACACCCTCATAATCAGTAAAATTCCATTTTTGTAAAACTATCCTATAAAATTAATCCATAATGGAAAAGGTTTCATGCTCAAGGTATTTATTAGTGCTATTTACAGTAGCAAAAATCAGAAACCTCCACATTTTCCAATATTTGGGAATAATGCCAATTCAATAAAATACAATGTAGACAACAAAATGACAGCCGAAATCAAGCAGCAGTATTCCATAATCCTGGGCTTAAATAAGGATTCAAATTTGTCAGTATAGTATTCCTCAAAAAATTAAAAACAGAATTACCATATGATTCTATAGCAACTGTTACTTATGGGTATATATCACAAAAAGTTTTAAGAGGGGTCTTTAAGAGATATTTGTACACCCTTGTTCACAGCAGCATTATTCACAAGAGCCAAAAGGTGGAAGCAATCCTAATGTCTACGGAAGAATCAATGGATAAACAAAAAGTGATATATACATACAATGGATATATTATTCAGCCTTTAAAAGGAAGGAAATTCTGACACATACTCCAAGATGAATAAATCTTGAGGATATCAAGCTAGGTAAACTAAGCCAGTTACAAAAAGACAATTACTATACAAATTCACTTATCTAGACTAGTCAAATTCAGACGAACCTATATACGCCACCCATGAAGGCAGGTTTCAATCTGTTTCATTCACCACCAAATCTCTAGCACTTAGTCTAGCATCAATGTGAATATTCAATACTTGAAAAATGAATTTTAGAAAACTATACACACACACACACACACACACACACACACAGTCAACCTGCACTAATTTCTTTTTTTTTTTTTTTTTTTTGATACGAAGTCTCACTCTGTTGCCCAAGCTGGAGTGCAGGGGCGCAATCTCGGCTCGCCACAACCTCCACCTCCCGGGTTCAAGCGATTCTCCTGCCTCAGCCTCCCGAGTAGTTGGGAGTACAGGCATGCACCACCATGCCTGCCTAATTTTTGTATTTTTAGTAGAGATGGGGTTTCACTATATTGGCCAGGCTAGTCTTGAACTCCCGACCTCGTAATCCGCCCACCTTGGCCTCCCAATGTGCTGGGATTACAGGCGTGAGCCACTGCGCCTGGCAACCTGCACTAATTTTAAGTGAACCCTTTGCTGATTATATTCTAAGTCTGTTAACTCCAAGATCTTCTAAATCTATCCTTCTGGTCTCCAATTCCCAAACTCACCCTTTTTCCTCCTCTAATTATCTCACTTTGTTTAGCATCTGGAAAAAGAACCAAGTGCTGCAATATATAATTAGTAAATTATTCTTAGCTGACTGAATCATGTGGCAGCAGTTAGCAATTACAGTCCATAAAATGCAAAATATTAAGCTTGCTCCTTTAATACTCTATGAAACATGAGCCCTCTTCTCTCCTTAAACTGAAGGCAGAGTTGTACTGAGAATGCCATTAGGTCAGTTTTATCTTATTGGCTCATGTGGAAAAAAAAAAGGGAAGTTCCCCACACAAAAGTTTCACAACCCCAAAATGCTGGTATGTGTGTCCCTGGATAGGCTGAGAAGAAACTATCCCCAACAGTAAAGGGCAAGTTCCCCTTCACAAAGAAAAATCTTTCCAACACACCAGGCTGGTACCCCCACATCCATCCATCTGCAGCCACCAAGACAATGGAGATTCAAACCTCCGGCAAGGGCTGCCAGCCCTGCTTTAGCAAACAACATTGTTCAACAAAAATATCATGCGAGCCACATGCATAATTTTAAGTTTTCCAGTAGCCACACTAAAAAATAAGTAACATTAAATTTACTTAACTCAAATATTATAGAATATTACCATTTCAACATGTAATTGCAATTTTTTAATTATCATAATATATTTTACATTCTTTCTTTCTAATCTTCAAAATCCAGTGTGTATTTTTCACAGCAATCTCAATTCAGACTAACCACGTTTCGAGTGCTCAAAAACTACATGTAGCTAGTGACTACTGTATTGTACAGCACAGTTTTAGAATGGTCACTTCTATCTCAGAATATATTTTCTGATTTGTTACTTAAGTTTTTACATATATTTCAAATACTCATCATTTTTTATGGGTTCTGACATCTTTCCTAGAGCATTATCTGGCCCTCTCCATTTAAATAAATAAATAAATAAAAAAGGCCGGGCCCGGTGGCTCACGCCTGTAATCCCAGCACTTTGGGAGGCTGAGGAGGGCAGATCACGAGGTCAGGAGTTTGAGACCAGTCTGGCCAACATGGTATAACCCCATCTCTACTTAAAAAATACAAAAATTAGCTGGGGATGGTGGCATGCCCCTGTAATCCCAGCTACTCAGGAGGCTGAGGCAGGAGAATTGCTTGAACCTAGGAGGTGGAGGTTGCAGTGAGCCGAGATCGCGCCACTGCACTCCAGCCTGGGCAACAGATCAAGACTTGTCTCAAAAAAATAAATAAATAAAATTAAGCAAACAAAAGCTATTTGACTACACTACTGATAGCCAAACCAGAACTACCTGTTTAAACTATTAAGAAAAACCTGGAATATTCAGGAGGCTGAGGCAGGAGGATCACATGGGCCCAGGAGTTCGAGGCTATAGGGCACTATTATCATGCCTGTGAATAACAACTGCATTTAGCTTGGGCAACATAGCAAGATCCCATCTCTTTAAAAACGAAAAAAGAAAAGAAAAAAAAGACCTGGAAAATAAACCAAATTTGGTTGATTTATTTGGTTAATTTTGGTTAACATTTTGGTGAATTAGCCAGTTTGGTTAACTCTGGTTGAAGTTATTTAAAAAACATTTTCTAACCTTGAAGATGATTATGTTTCTGTTGGAAGACAGTCATCAATAAGGAAATGTGATTGTTTTACACAGGGAGGTAAAACAGGAAGTGATACACTTCCACGTCAACATTCCCATCTAGATAGATGTATAGGGCCGGGCATGGTAGTTCATTCCTGTAATCCCAGCACTTTGGGAGGCCGAGGCGGGCGGATCACAAGGTCAGGAGTTCAAGACCAGCCTGGCCAACATGGTGAAACCCCATCCCTACTAAAAATATAAAAAATTAGCCGCATGTGGTGGCGCGCACCTGTAATCCCAGCTACTGGGGAGGCTGAGGCGGGGAATCGCTTGAACCCAGGAGGCAGAGGTTGCAGTGAGTGGAGATCGCATCATTGTACTCCAGCCTGGGTGACAGAGCAAGACTCCGTCTCAACCAACCAATCAATCAATCAATCAATCAATGTATAGCTTTACCACACTACAAAATAGGTGTGTTCCTGAAAAACTACATTTCAAAGTTTCCTCAAACACACTAAAGGAGCAAGCTCTTTAGGGAAAAATTAGAGAGATATTTTCATTTGCCTATTGGGTAAGCTTTTTAAAAACATTGCCAAAAGAGGCTAGGGACTGTGTATTGTTCACCACCCTAACCCCAGAGGCTAGAACAGTATCTGGCACGTAGTAGGCACACAATAAATTGTCAACTAAATATATTAATGAATAAATGATGAGTTTTCTTAAAACAAGGGGAAAGTATATAAAGTGAATTATGCCTAACCAGTAATCACAGATATCACCAATATCATCCCATTTTAAATCACTACTACCTGTAAGATACTGTGAAGGCTTATGGTCTAGTTTGGAAAGGAGGAGACATTGTGTACATTTGTGTATAAAGGAAAACTAACAGTACCAAATACTGGGACATCCATCCAAAATGAGCAGGCTTTCATTTGTTCAAGCACCTTAAGTACCAAGCATTTATTTTATGTAGTAGGTAAAAAATGCTAGTCTCTGTCCTCATTAAACAAAATATAATGACAAATTATAATTTTTGCTATGAAGGGAAAGAACAGAGGGCTTTAAGACTTTTCTGAGTCGACATGTTAAGGAGAATGGAGGGCGGCAACTCCAGGCCACGTTTCCGAGATGGCGATGGGGCCTGAAAGGAATTAAAGAGAAGGCTAATATGGCTAGAGTCCTAAAAGCTCTTACATCACAGGGTGAACAATAAGCGGGGCCTTGTAATAGAGGTAATGCCTGCTTGCCATGAGAATAAAAACTTCCTACAAGGCAAATGTGTGTAGCTCTTCAAAGAGAGGAAGATGCAAAGAAGCTAAGTTAGCCAAGACTTGTCATATAGAAGAGAAGCTCCTTTGCATGCATTTATCATATATCCTACTGTCTTTTCACCATCCCCTCTGAAGAGGGACTGCTAGCCAATGGCCTTTGGCCAAATTAGGAGTGAAATACATGCTTCAAACTGGGGCCTTTATTGAAAGACAGCTCCTTATGCTTGGAGACTTGGGGGTGGAAAATGCGAGGGCTAATGCCCAGGGCTAAGAGTTGGTGATCAGGCCACACTAGAAAGCATTTGGTCAGACTCAGTATTTTTTCTCCCAGAAAAAGAATGTTAACAGTATGACATGCACTGACTGCCAAAGGAAGTCTAAAAAGAATAACCACATTATTGGATATTTTTAGCCTTTCTTTTCAAAAACGTTTTGTGTCACTGCTTTCCAAATAATTCCAAATCTTTCAAGTTAGCCAGAAGAAGAAATGGGATAAGGAGTATACTGCTCAAATATGAGGCTTTATAAGACTGGGAACTAATTTTCTTTTGAAATTCATTTAAAGGAATATGCCTTTGTGAATCTTGCTCACACAAACACAAAATTCCAATGGATTAATATCGTGTAAGAACAGAACATATCAGACATGCAGAAAAGATGTGTAAATCACCTTGCGCTAGGCAAAACGTCTGGTGAAAATGTTTATGCCCCATAATACAGGAATTAAAAATTAGCATTTAAAAAGCTAGTATAGGCCAGGAGCGGTGGCTCACACCTGTAATCCTAGCACTTTGGGAGGCCGAGGTGGATCACCTGAGGTCAGGAGTTCCAGACCAGTTTGCCCAACATGGTGAAAGCCCGTCTCTACTAAAAATACAAAAAATTAGCCGGGCATTGTGGCAGCAGCCTGTAATCCCAGCTACTCGGGAGGCTGAGGCAGGAGAATCATTTGAACCCAGGAGGCAGAGGTTGCAGAGCTGAGATCACGCCACTGCACTCCAGCCTGGGTGACAAGAGAGAAACTCCGTCTCAAAAAAAAAAAAAAAGAAAAGAAAAAAGGCTAGTATAGTCAAAATACCTATTATGTCATAAACCACTATTCTTTTACCCCAGTGATCTAGCTCTAAAACTTCTAATGGAAACACTAATAAAAGAGTGCAGCTCATTACTGTTGATTCTAGCAATAAGACACAACCAAATAATTGAGGCACAAAAATATTTGAATAAGAAAGAGAAAACCGAAAGGGTGAAGTTGAGGCCTGCTATGTAGAGTCTAATAGGCTTACTTACTGAAAAATTCTTCAGCACAATTTTTTTTAAAGTGTGGGTTGTTCAGAAGACAATTTCATGTTTCTCAAGACTTCTTGACTATCCTACTTCTAAAGCAAAAATACTGTCTCATTTCCTTATTCCCATGAACTACCAAAGGCTCAGGAGGAGAGGTAGCTTAGCTAAGAGGTAAGACACACTCCGACAGATTATAACTTTAGACCATTTCTATTGTTTGGAAATCTGAATGTGTCCTGTATTTACAGGTAGTTTGATTTTGGTGGGAAATCAAGAAGGCAAATAATAAATTACAGAACTGTCCACATTTTTGGTTTTGCTGAAAACAATGATTAGGTGGATCCTTTGAAACACAGCGAATCCACAAATACAAATTATAAACACTGTCATGACAATATATGCAGGTCACGAAGTTGAATTTTAAGAAACAGCCAGGCGTGGTGGCTCATGCCTGTAATCCCAGCACGTTGGGAGGCCGAGAAGGGCAGATCACTTAAGGTCAGAAGTTCAAGACCAGCCTGGCCAACATGGCAAAACCTCATCTCGACTAAAATACAAAAAAAAAAAAAAAAAGGCCAGGCCTGGCCGCAGGTGCCTGTAATCCCAACTACTCAGGAGGCTGAGGTACGAGAATCATTTGATCCTGGGAGACGGAGGTTGCAGTGAGCCAAGATCCTGCCACTGCACTCCAGTCTGGGTGACACAGTGAGAATCTATCTCAAAAAAAAAAAGAAATGTTAGAAACTCTTAAATTTTAGGTGTCCTTACTTGCAAAGGGAATACGGAGCCATAAAATTATTTTTATAGCTAAAAAGTAACAAAATAGAGAGTGTAATTTGAGTCAGAAAACCTGAGTTCCAGCCTTCTTGCTATCTAGGTGTGGGCCTTATACAATCACTAAATAATACCTCCCCCTTTCATTAAGTTAATGTTTCATACAGTTTTTGGGACAACCATAAAATAGAGTACATTTGAAAATGGTAAAGATCAGGGGCCAGGCGCAGTGGCTCACGCCTGTAATCCCAGCACTTTGGGAGGCCGAGGCGGGCAGATCACCCGAGGTCAGGAATTCACGACCAGCCTGGCCAACATGGTGAGACCCCATCTCTACTACAAAATTTAGCTGGGTATGGTGGCAGGTGCCTGTAATCCCAGCTACTCGGGAGGCTGAGGCAGGAGAATCGTTTGCACGCGGGAGACGGAGGTTGCAGTGAGCCGAGATCACGCTATTGCACTCCAGCCTGGGCAACAAGAGTGAAACTCCATCTCAAAAAAAAAAAAAAAGAAATGGTAAAGACCCAGTTATTATCAAATCAGGAAAACATTCATTCATTCAGCTTGCATTCACTGAGCAACTACTGTATATCAGGTACTGATCCATACCCTGGGGATACAATAAACATGACATTCAAACTGCCACAAAAGGTCATAGGTTCATTCCCTTTATATCTTTTAGACAGTTCTGTTTTTGAGACAGGGTCTCGCTCTGTTGCCCAGGCTGGAGTGCAGTGGTACGATCACAGCTCACTGCAACCTCTGCCTCCCGGCCTTAAGCAATGCTCCCACCTCAGTCTCCCAAATAGCTGGGACTACAGGCGGGCGCCACCATGCCTAACTAATTTTTGCATTTTTTTTGTAGAGACAGGGTTTCGCCATGTTGTCCAGGCTGGTCTCAAACTCCTGGGCTCAAGCAATCCTCCCATCTCAGCCTCCCAAAGTGCTGGAATTACAGGCGTGAGCTACCACACCTGGCCTAGACAGGTTTTTAACCCTTTTCCATTTTTGTTGTTGTTCTTGTTGTTAAGAATGGGGTTTAAAGTAAGAAAGAAAATGGTAACATTTTCTTTATAAGGTTTTTGTTACTGTTGGGGATAGAAAGAAGTTGCGCTATGTTCCCTTGCCTGGCAAGAGAAGAAAGAAATTTCTAGTCCACCCGCTCCCTCACCCCTTTCTCCCCATTCTGCATTTACCACAAACATCTTGTTTTCTCCGGATATTTTCAAGAAATCTAGAAACCTCATTCTTCTCACTTTTCCACCAGGTGGTACAGCATCCAAAAAAAAAAAATCACTATATCTCTATATCTCTAATAGATCCTTCTAGCAATATCTCTCTTTCCATCTGTCTAGAGAAAGGATAAATTTCACTACTATGCTATATGTCAGAAGTGCTTACCTTATTCTTATAATCATCAGCATGAAAATGAAGAAAAAGGCTTATCTAACCTTAGATAAAAGAAATGTTCTACATTAAGAGTGCTTTGCTTTATATTTATGATGTTTTACTTCCCTAATTCACCAATCTTACCAGGAATTTAAAACATTCATATCACTTCTTTAAATAAACCACAATGCTCACTAAAATTCATAGTTTGGAACACTTTCTCTGCCTGGCAAATAACTTCTACAACTCAGCACCTTACATGTGTTATGTTAGAAGGGAAAAATATGCAGGCAATAAAGCTTCAAATACACATATGAAGCTCTTCAAGCACGAACTATGTCTTCCTGTCCTGATTTCCAACACGATATTTCAAAATACACATTAATGTTAGACTAATTCTAAATGCTAAATACTACTACCCTGAGTATAATATATATGCTAGATGATACATAAATGATTGCATACAACATAGAAACAATAAATGCGCTGGGGGCGGTGGTTCACATCTGTAATCCCTGCACTTTGGGAGGCCAAGGCGGGCAGATTACCTGAGGCCAGGAGTTCGAGACCAGCCTGGCCAACATGGTTAAATCCCATCTCTACTAAAAATACAAAAATTAGCCAGATGTGGTGGTGCATGCCTGTAATCTCAGCTACTCGGGAAGCTGAGGCAAGGGAATTGCTTGAACCAGGGAAGCTGAGGTTGCAGTGAGCTGAGATCACACGACTGCACTCCAGCCTGGGTAACACAGTGAGACTCCATCTCAAAAAAAAAAAAAAAAAAAGAAAGAAAAGAAACGCTAAATGCATATAAACCTAGAAAAAAAACTGATGTCTTTACTCTTTAAAGCACTAAAGGATTCTCATACAATTCAAATCTGAATACTTTGGCCCTTGTGGCATCTCACCCCTGGAGAATCCAAGAACCAGCCAGTTTTCAGGAGATTAGCAGACACCTCTGGAATAAACTTCAAACTAGCATGAGTTCCTTTTCCTGTCAAGTGGTGAAAGCAACATAAATGAAAGGAGAAAATGCAAAATGGAGAAGGGGAAGAGAGAGGCCAAAAAAGAGAAAGCAAAATGAAAAAAGCATAAGCAAATGCAATTTTTCTATAACCCAGGGAGGGTGGGCATCGGAAGGAGAGGGCATTTCCAACTTCCAAACTTCACAGCAATCTCATGCTCTTAGAACACACTCTGCTGAAAGTAAGAGATCCCACTCAAAGTGACTCGTAAATAGTGGGGCCTTAAGCCTTAGAAACAATACAAGACGGACAACTATGGCACCGGGACTTGAGATTAACTGCGGTTACTGAATAAGGGCACTTGACTTCAGCTTACCCTTCACCGTCTCCTCTCCTCCTCCTGGTTTGGGACTTAAGAGCCTGAAAAGACTAGAACTTCCGAATTTTAGAAAGAATTTTACTTCAGAAAGTGGCTAAACTTAAGAGGTCTGTCAAGACCACCCTGACAGATTGCACCCTCCCACATCCACCAAAAAAAGTTATCATCCGGCCCCTGAACGATTCTTCTTGCTTCCAGTCTCTAGGTCTCAGTCCGGTATTAATAGAAATGTTTGAAGAACGCCTGTTTTCTAAAAGCAACAAATTTGTTCCATTACAATCTTCTGTAATCTGATGTGAGCGTGGCCGGGTTGGCCCGGCTCCCTGGTGCGGCTCCTAGTGCCAGGAGGCCGCGGGTTCTAGCACCGGGCTCCTCAGTCCAGCCGACGTGCCCCGTTTCGGGAAGGCCTCCCAAAAAACACGGCTACGGCTGGCGAAACTGGCACAAGTTCCCTTCCCATTTTTTCCCAACTCGTGCTTCCCACGGCGTGCTGCCTCCAAAAAAGGAAGAAACCGGCGAAAAGGTTAGCTGTCGCTGGCTAGTATTTAGCATAGGAGCTTGTTTACAAAACATCTGGGCACCAAAAAACCTAGCTTTACAGGAAACGCACAACCCTGAGTCCCGCAACCGAGATTCAGTGAGCGCCTACGGTAGCAAGGCCCGCGGTGCGCCTCCCCACCAGGGCGCCCGGGCCAGGAAGAGGGGAGGCCAGGTCACCCGGCCACCCCTAGCTATTACACGTTGACCCAAGCCACTCTGGGGGCCACAGATGAGTAAGCAGACTAACAGGAAGGACAGGCGCGCGAACCCGACCGTCGACCCAGCGGGGAAGCGAAGGGGAAACATGGGGGAGTGGCCCGGGGACGCCTGCTGGCTCCGGGGCTGCTCCCCGCAGGCGGCGGCCCGAGGCGAAGCTGCAGAGGCCATCTGGCGCGGAAGGCAGAAGCCGGCCCTCAGCCTCCCCGCCCTTCCTCCGCCTTCCCTCGTCCACATGCACAAGCTCCAGGCACGTTCCCGAGACCCGAAAAGGCAGAAGCCACTTCTCGGCCCGCTCCTCCTTCCCGGCGAGCATCCCCCGAGCGCCCCGCAGAGACACGTGGAGTCAGGGGGCGCGGGCTGGCGGGTTCCCTGGAGCTCTGGGGCGCGGGCTGCAGCGCCCGCCGCGCGCCACTCACTTGCTGGCCGGAGCGGGGCTTGCCCTGGGGCGCTCTCCTGAAGAAGGAGGTCCTGGCGGTGAAGAAGAAGTCCTCGGCGTCCTCCTCCAGGCTGCTGTAGCCGCTGCTCATGCTGCCGGTCCCGTCGCGCGCGGGCGGCCTCCCCGGGGCGCAGGCGGCCAGGGAGGGGGTGCGGCGCCCGCCAGCCCCGCGAGGTTCCCGGCGCGCGGCCCCGGGCAGTCCTGCTGCAGCTGCGGCCGCCGCTCAATCAGGCTGTCCCGGCCCCTCCCGCCGCCTCCCCGCCCGGCTCCAGGCGCGGCTCGGCCCGGGTGCGCCCGCGACCCCGCCTCCCTGGGCCCCGCCCCGGACGGGCGACCGGCCGAGCCCCACCCCGCGCGGCCGCGACCCTCCCCACCCGCCCGCAGGTAGGGGGAGCCCGGCCCGCCCCTTCCAGGCGCGCGGGTTTCTCCCGACAGCGTCGCGGAACCCGGAAAGCCGGGCGTTAGGGCCGCGTCTGGTGGGGCTGTGCTCGGGTTGCTTCCTCAACCTCCCGGAAACGCAAATTCCTCTGCGAGCCGTCCGCCCGCCCCCAGCCTCGCTGGCTCGAGTTTCGGAGAGGGCGGGAGCAGAGCGGGGAACTTTCTCTGCGTCCACTCCCTGCTCGTCCGCCCTCCAGGGTCCTGTGGGGGTTGGTGGGGGTTGCCCGGCCGAGGGACCCCCCCCAGGTCCCACGGCTTCCTGCAGCCGCAACGCCCAGTCCTGAACCCCAGCAGCTCGCCCCTCCTGGAGGATTTCAAGTTGGCAGAGATGGGTGGGGAGGTCAACAACTGGGTTGTTTATTCGAATGAAAACATCCTTTCTGGTCATTCATTTGAGCTTCGGTCTTACCCTTTTCCCCTTCTTTCTAGCGAGGGCTCACTTCCAAATAAGATCGTTATCTTAGGCGCACTCAGTGCAACTGAAGGGTGAACTAGTTCTATAGCTACAGAACAATCGAGTGCTTATTAATTAAATGTGCTTTGTAAATGTCCCCGCCACAATCAGCCTTCCACGGTCACCCACAAGGCATGGTTTAAGTGGTGGGGATAAGGAGATCAGGGAATTCTAGCCATCCACGTACAAAAAAAGTTTCCATATTTTCTAAAATTCTTCAGTCAGCTAATCCTCTTAAAGCCACCTGTGGGTAACAGTCTTTTACACCTTGGTGTTACTGCACTGATTTAAATCATACTAATTTCAAGATCTTGACTGAAAGGTTCTTTTGAAGCTGCAAGCCCTGCTATGGTTAGCGAGCTTCAGAAGAGGTTTCATTAGGAGGGGAAGAGAGACGTTAGAAAAGAGAAAATGTCCACCCATCATAGCCAAACTAGCCAAACTCTCTTACATTATCTCCTTCAATCCTCCGAGCAACTCTGTAAGGTAGGTAGTGCTATTTTATGCCGATTTTACACCTAGAGCAGCAGCTGAGGCTTAAAGAGAGGAAAGTGGCTGTGGGTGGCAGTACTCGGACCGTTCTACTTTGCGTTCTGTTGATCTGAACGGGGTCACATACCCTACTGGGTTCTCTGCTTAGTCTCGGTCAGCCGTGCTCTTTAGTGGACTACAGGAGGAAGAGTTGGACCCGAAATGACGGGAAGGAGAGAAGAATTGACTCATGAGTCATCCTACTGTCCCCAGGCTGAAAGAAGGCTTGCAAACCTGCTCCACCTTCGGGCTTACACATCCATCTTGTAAACTAGTATATTACCCCACGTGATTCACAACAACTCCAGAAGGAGGGCCTTTGAGTTACAGCCCATTTTAAAGGTCCTACAACATTAAAGTCTTCTCGGCCGCACAGCTACTGAATGATAGGAAGCCAGGAATTCTAACTCCATATAGTTTCACCCAGCTTAAGCTGATCCGTGTGTGTGCCATGCACATAATCTAATGTAGGAGAATAGGGCTTTATGACAAATTTTTCTTATTTGGTTTCTCTTATTTCATTATTCAGATATAATATTAGCGCAGCTCTTATTAAATATTCCAATGTAAGAATAATGTGTAGGTTAAGGACTTAAATTACCCATTTAATTGTGGGTAGAAAGGGGAAAATAATTTTACCCAGAACAAGTTGAAGTTTATGAATACTTTGAGGAAAAATGCATTAAAATGCTTTATTGGCCAGGCGCGATGACTCACGCCTGAGGAGGCAGAGGCGGGTGGATCACCTGAGGTCAGGAGTTGGAAACCAGCCTGGCCAACGTGGTGAAACCCCGCCTCTACTAAAACTACAAAAATTATTTGGGCGTGGTGGAGCGCGTCTGTAATCCCAGCTACTCGGGAGGCTGAGGCAGGAGAATTGCTTGAACCCGGAGGGGTGTAGGTTACAGTGACCCGAGATGGCGCCATTGCACTCCAGCCTGGGCGACAAGAGCAAAACTTCGTCTCAATAAATAAATAAATAAATAACTTTATGATGCACCACACCATAAAAATGATTTTTTTCATTGTATTATTTTTAAGCTCCAAAGGACTGGATTAATTTGTATATCTGTCAGCATACCATCAGAATCAGTTATAATAAAAAGGCATGATTGAGTGGGGCACAGGGAGAAGCTGAGGTGGAGGATCACTTGAACTCAAGAGTTCCTATCCAGTCTGACCAACATAGTGAGACCTTTTCTCTAAAAAAAAAAGATTTTTTTATAAAGGCGTGATTAGGCCAGGCATGGTGGTTTACGCCTGTAATCCCAGCACTTTGGAAGGCCGAGGTGGGACTATTGCTTGAAGCCAGGAGTTCAAGACCAGCCTGGGCAACAAAATGAGACCCTGTCTCTACAAAAACAAAAACAAAAAACAAACAAAAAAAATTAGCCAATGTGTTGTCACATGCCAGTGGTCCCAGCTACTCAGGAGGCTAGGTGGGAGGATCACTTGAGCCCAGAAGTTTGAGGCTGTAATGAACTATGATCTTACCACTGCACTCTAGCCTGGGTAACAGAGTAAGAGTCTGTCTCTTAAAAAAATAAATAAATAAAATAATTTAAAAAGCCACGATCAAATAATGAAATGGAAGCACTGCTTTTAAGCAACAAAAAACAATAAATAAATAAATAAAGGAAAAGGCCGAGTGAGGTGGCTCACGCCTGTAATGCCAGCATTTTGGGAGGCCGAGGCCGGCAGATCACTTGAGGTCAGGAGTTCAAGACCAGCCTGACCAACATGGTGAAACCCCATCTCTACTAAAAATATATAAAAAATTAGCCAGGCATGATGGCGCCTGCCTGTAGTCCCAGCTATTCGGGAGGCTGAGGCAGGAGAGTCACTTGAACCCTGGAGGCAGAGGTTGCAGTGAGCCGAGATCACACCACTGCACTCCATCCTGGGTGACAGAGGGAGACTCTGCCTCAAAAAATAAATAAATAAATAAAGGAAGGAAGGAAGGAAGAATTGTGATTTTGTTTCCTAAAAGCAGCATAATGATATTTGTATATTTTTCTGGTAGCTTTTTTTTTTTTTTTTTTGAGACAGGGTCTCACTTTGTTGCTGGAGTGCAGTGGTGCCGTGTTGGCTCACTGCAGCCTCGACCTCCCAAGCTCAAGCAATCCTCCCACCTCAGCTTCCCCAGTAGCTGGGACGACAGGCATAAGCCACCAGGCCTGGCTAATTTTTATATTTTTTTTGTAGAGACAAGATCTCACTATGTTGCCCAGGCTGGTCTTGATGAACTCCTGGGCTCAAGTGATCCTCCCACCTTGGCCTCCAAAAGGGCTGGGATTACAGGTGTGAGCCACCATGCCTAGCCTGGTAGCATTTTTAATTAAAATATTGTGAATTTAAAATTTAGCTCATGAAAATTGTATCTGTAAAAATTCAAAATGTCATGTTAAGCAACTAGACATTTTTAACATTTCAAATTCAGAGAAGGGGGTGGAAAAATAAAATTAAATGTATGCAACCAAGTTCAAGTTTTTTGTTTTTTTGAGACGCAGTCTCACTCTGTCGCCCAGGCTGGAGTGCAGTGCTACGATCTCAGCTCACTGCAACCTCTGCCTCCCGGGTTCAAGCGATCCTCCCACCTCAGCCTCCCGAGTAGCTAGGATTACAGGCACGCACCGCCTTACCCGGCCAATTTTTGTATTTTTAGTAGAGACGGTTTCACCATGTTGGCCAGGCTGGTCTCAAACTCCTGACCTCAGGTGATCTGCCTGCCTTGGCTATCACTGACTTTTATGTGACCTTTAACAATTTAATTAACTTCTCTATGCCTCAGGTTTATCAGCAGCAAAATGGGGATGACAATGTCCTCATTTTATTTTCTTTGGTTTACTGTAAGGATTAAGTGAAAGAATCCAGGCAAAGTCCTTGGCATAGAATAGGATCAAGCAAATATTCATCTTTCTTGCCCCAAATATTAGACCTTATTGCATACTTAACATTCATCACTCACTTCTTTCTTGTTAACTAAACAAGGACTTTAATTCAAGAATCCCCTCAGGAAAAGAAGTCCAATCTCAGCTCAGGGGTAAGGCCTGACGTGCTGAGTCAGTCATGGTGGTCCCATTCCCCTTGCCAGGGATTGCTTTAGGCATGGACAGGTCTCACAGACCTGACCACTGAGACGAGAGGGAAAGTTGGCTTGGTGCCTTTTGGGAAGATGTTCCTCACTTTTAAAAGAAACCTACAAAAAAGACGATGTCTTCTTCCTCTGGACCTTGCATGCTTGCATATGGTACCTAGGAATTCTGTAGCCATATTGTGGACAAAACAGACACCATGGCAAAGCAGAACAATACAAAGACTTCATAGCTCTTTGATTAACCAGGTTTGACACCGCCCTAATTAGGACTTCTTGTTATGTGACAGAAAATATTATCTCGCTGCTTTTTTTTTTTTGAGACGGAGTTTTGCTCTTTTTGCCCAGGCTGGAGTGCAATGGTGCAATCTCGGCTCACCACAACCTCCGCCTCCCAGGTTCAAGCGATTCTCCTGCCTCAGCCTCCCGAGTAGCTGGGATTACAGGCATGCGCCACTACCCTGGCTAATTCTGTATTTTTAGTAGAGATAGGGTTTCTCCATGTTGGTCAGGCTGGTCTTGAGCTCCCGACCTCAGGTGATCCACCCGCCTCGGCCTCCCAAAGTGCTGGGATTACAGGCGTGAGCCACCGCGCCTGGCCTAGATATTGTCTTGTTTAAGCCAGTTGAGTTGACCTGTTATCATCCTATATTCCCATCATTTTGTTCCTGCTGGAATAGTCATATCTCTCATAATATTTCTGCCAAGTTCTGTTCTCCTCCATCGACATTGGTAGAATCAGTAGAGACAGATAGAAAAAGAAGTAAGAGTTTTTAAATGATTGCTAAGTTGTTCCCCTGAAGATAATTTAGAAAGTTCATTCTCTTACCTTAAAAAAAACAAAAACAAAAAAACCTGTAACAGAGGTATTTAAATTGGTTTTAAAAAGGAAAAAAATATGTTCTAAAATTTCTCTCAATTCTGACAGGCTGGGTGTGGTGGCTCACACCTGTAATCCCAGCACTTTGGGAGGCTGAGGCAGGCAGATCACCTGAGGTCAGGAGTTCAAGACCAGCCAGGCCAACATGGTGAAACCCCATCTCTACTAAAAAAAATACCAAAATTAGCTGGATGTGGTGGGTGCCTGCAATCCCAGCTACTCGAGAGGCTGAGGCAGAAGAATCACTTGAACCAGGAAGGTGGAGGTTGCAGTGAGCCGAGATGGCACCACTGTACTCCAGCCTGGGCAACAGAGCAAGGCTCTGCCAAAAAAAAAAAAAAATCTATGACACACTCAATGATAAGAGTTGGTTACATGGCCAGGCGCGGTGGCTCACGCCTGTAATCCCAGCACTTTGGGAGGCTGAGGCGGGCGGATCACGAGGTCGGGAGATCGAGACCACGGTGAAACTCCGTCTGTACTAAAAATACAAAAAATTAGCTGGGTGCGGTGGTGGGTGCCTGTAGTCCCAGCTACTCGAGAGGCTGAGGCAGAAGAATCGCTTGAACCTGGGAGGCGGAGCTTGCAGTGAGCCGAGATCGCGCCACTGCACTCCAGCCTGGGCGACAGAGCGAGACTCCATCTCAAAAAAAAAAAAAGAGTTGGTTACATCAGGCTGGTAGCTGGAGGACAGGCTCTTAATAGCTGAACCAATACAATCAGCGGCTCTTCTCTTTGGTCAGTGCCTATTGGCTGCAACTGTCACCCTGGTTGCTTCCATTTTGTTCATGACAATGACAGGAATAAATGGTATAATAACTGAAAGGCAATGTGTTTGGTTGTTAAGTATGTGGGGTGAGAAATCAGCCTGGGCTGGGCACAGTGGCTCACACCTGTAATCCTAGCATTTGGAGAGGCTGAGGCAGGCAGGTAGCTTGAACCCAGGAGTTGGAGACCAGCCTGGACAACATGACGAAACCCTGTCTCTACAAAAGATACAAAAATTAGGCGGGCATGGTGGTGCATGCCTGTAGTCCCAGCTACTCAAGAGGCTGAGGTGGGAGGATTGCTTGAGCCTGGGATGTCAAGGCTACAGTGAGCCATGATCAGGCCACTGCACTCCAGCCTGGGCAACGGAGTCAAACCCTGTCTAAAAAAAAAGAAAACCTGTAATCGGAGCACTTTGGGAGACTGAGGTGGGCAGATCACGAGGTCAGGAGATCGAGACCATCCTGGCCAACATGGTGAAACCCCATCTCTACTAAAAATACAAAAATTAGCTGGGCGTGGTGGTGCACGCCTATAGTCCCAGCTAGGAGAATGACTTGGACCCAGGAGGCGGACATTGCAGTGAGCCGAGATCGTGCCACTGCACTCCAGCCTGGTGACAGAGCAAGACTCCATCTCAAAAAAGAAAAAAAAAAAAGAAAAAAAGAAAGAAAAAAAAAGAAATCAAACTGCCTGTGTTCAAATGTGGGCTCAGATGGTGTGACCCACTGCATATTATCTAACCTGGTTAAACCTCATTTCTACATCTGGAAAGGGAGGGTAATAAAATCTTACCTTATAGGATTCTTAAAGGGATTAAGTAAACTAAGACATGCAAAACATTGTGCCTGGCACATAATAAAAGGTCATGATGTTAGCTAATATGATTACATATAAGGATAGTATTTCCATGTTTGGGCACATCCTCAATAATCAAGGAAAGGATGTGTTGCCTGTGAGCCTGGAGGTAAACCCGGTTTATAGGACAAGGTGGGGGAGAAAAGCAAATGGCTTTTGCATCACTAGATTTGTCCATCCAACATATCTAGGACCTAATGAGCTGAAATATTTTGTGCAAAGGGCACTACCTGGTACGAGGACTGCAAGATAAACCCCATAGTTTGGTATCTGTGTCCAAGTGAATTTCATCATAGGCTTCTGCATTTCCTCAATACTGTGATAAGAACTGGCCAAGGGAAAGCATACACCTGATGAAAAAATCCTTGATCATCATAATCATGTTACCTTGTATCTCAGACCCTCAAAGCCCTTGACATTAATGCTTACTCTGACCAAGTCATAATTACCTTTCTCCTTTGAAAGATGAAGAAACAAACAACAACAACAACAACAAAAGTTAAAGAAACCAAACAGATAAATGGAAGAGCTACACTCCCAACTTTTTTTTTCTTTTTTTTTGAGACAGAGTTTTGCACTGTCACCCAGACTGGAGTGCAGCACCGCAATCTCAGTCCACTGCAACCTCCGCCTCCCAGTTTCAAGCGATTCTCCTACCTCAGCCTCCCAAGTAGCTGGGATTACAGGTGCCCGCCACCATGCCCAGCTAATTTTTGTATTTTTAGTAGAGATGGGGTTTCACCATGTTGGCGAGGCTGGTCTCAAACTCCTGACCTTGTGATCCACCCACCTTGGCCTCCCAAGTGCTGGGATTACAGGCGTGAGCCACCACGCCTGGCCTACACCCCGAATTTGGGAGAGTAAAGAGTATAGGGAGAAATCCTTCTTCAGTTGTGAGGCTTTCTGTTTTTCTTTCTTTCTTTCTTTCTTTTTTTCATTTTTAGAGATTGGATCTCACTATGTTGCCCAGGCTGGCCTCAAACTCCTGGGCTCAGCGTGGTGTATAGCTGGGACTACAGATCGTGTGTGCCACTGCTCCGAGCTGACTTTTTTTTTCTTTTTTTTCTTTTTTTTTCTGAGACGGAGTCTCGCTCTATCGCCAGTCTGGAGTGTAGTGGCACGATCTTAGCTCACTGCAACCTCTGCCTCCCAGGTTCAAGCGATTCCCCTGTCTCAGCTTCCAGAGTAGCTGGGACTACAGGTGTGCACCACCACGCCCGGCTAATTTTTTTTGTATTTTAGTAGAGACGGGGTTTCACCATGTTGGCCAGGATGGTCTCGATCTCCTGACCTCATGATCCACCCGCCTCGGCCTCCCAAAGTGCTGGGATTACAGGCGTGAGCCACTGTGCCCGGCCCCGTTATAACATTTAAAAAAAAAATAGAGATGAGGTCTCACTATGTTGCCCAGGCTAGTCTCAAACTCCTGAGCTCAAGCAATCCTCCCACCTCAACCTCCCAAAGTGCCAGGATTATAGACGTGAGCCACCACGCCTGGCCTATGCGTGCAATATTTCTTAATTTTTTTTTTTTTTTTTTTTTTTCTGAGACGAAGTCTCGCTCTGTCACCCAGGCTGGAGTGCAGTGACATGATCTCGGCTCACTGCAAGCTCGGACTCCTAGGTTCACGCCATTCTCCTGCCTCAGCCTCCCGAGTAGTTGGGACCATAGGCGTCTGCCACCACGCCCGGCTAATTTTTTGTATTTTTAGTAGAGACGGGGTTTCACCTTGTTAGCCAGGATGGTCTTGATCTCCTGACCTCGTGATCTGCCCGCCTCGGCCTCCCAAAGTGCGGGGATTACAGGCATGAGCCACTTTGCCTGGCCTTATATTTCTTAATTATTTTTAAGAGACAGAGTCTTGCTCTCTTGCCCAGGCTGGAGTGCAATGGCCTGATCACAGCTCACTGAAGCCTCCCCCTCCCAGGGTCAAGTGATCCTCCCACCTCGGCCTCCTGAGTAGCTGGGACTACAGGCACGCACCATCATGCCAGCTAATTTTTTATAGAGACGGGGTCCCTCCATGTTGCCCAGGCTGGTCTCAAACTCCTGGGCTCTAGCAATCCACCCACCTCAGCCTCCCATAGTGCTGGGGTTACAAGCCAAGCCCAGTCATATTCTTAATTTTATAGTAAAATAAACTGAAAGGCAGATGGTAATTGAAATTTTTTAAACAACTACATTTTAATACTATGAGGATCTTCATCCATAGATGATGGCGTTAGAGCAGGGCCTCAGACCTAAAGCTTCTGAAAACTTAAGTCATGGTAGTAAAGCAGACTCTCACCAACAATTTTGTGGAAAATATTTTGTTTTGAAATAGCAATAACTACTAGAATGGTTTCTATTTTTTAAATTTTTTATTACATATTTTTTAAGACAAGGTCTCACTCTGTCACCTAGGCTGAGTGCAGTGGTGGGATCATGGCTCACTATAGCTTCAACCTCCCAGGTTCAATTGATCCTTCTGCTTCAGCCTCCCGACTAGCTGGGACTACAGGCATGTGCCACCATGCCCAGCTGATTGATTTGTTTATTTATTGAGACATGGTCTCCCTGTGTTGCCCAGGCTGGTCTCAAGCTCCTGAGCTCCAGCAGTCCTCCTACTGTGGCCTCCCAAAGTATTCGGAGTACAGACATGAGCCACTGCACCCAGCCTAAAATAGTTTAAATGAGGCCTAGATGGATAAAAATAGAATATGACCCTGTTTGGGGCACTATGGAAGGTTACAATGGCATTAAGAGAAGACTGAAGAAAGGAGAAAGCAATATAGCACCTCTATATCTAAAAATTGATTTCCCATAGTAATCGAAACAGAAAAAGACAGAAATCAATTTAAGCTTGAGAAACCAAATATAGTAACAATGTTTTAAAACTTTAAGTTATAGCTTCATAAATAAAAAAAATTCTAAAACCACACAAAACCACTGGGGTCTAAGATGTCTGTTGGTAATTTCCACTTAGTATTATTACCTACATATAGGTCACAGTTAAAAATTCATTGTTAATTCTTTCAGTCACGCTACAAAGATGATGCGTATATGGTGAATGGAAGCAGTGGAGAATTCTAGCTTCCCTCAAATGAGAAAGAACAAAAACAAAATCCAAACTTCAACATTTGGATCTTTTTGGCAAAGATATAGGACTCCCAAAGGGCATTTGAAACTAAAAATTAATTAGGCAGATTGTTCCTCAAATAGTTGGGAAATTTACCGAGTAAACACACATACTGTTTGCTCAGTATGTTTAATGAATTTGCTCATTAAAGTACTAGTTTATTCATGTCCAGTGAAAGAAAGCCCATAGGGGGGAAAAAACCTGAAGAGCAGTTGGTGGTGATGTGTGTGCGTATGTGTGTGTGTGTTTGTGTGTGTTTTGAGATGGATTTCCCATGCTGCCCAGCCTGGTCTGGAACTCCTGGACTTAAGCAGTCCTGCCTCCACCTCCAAAGGTGCTGGGATTACAGATGCATGCCACTGTGCCTGGCTAGTTGTATTTTTTTTTTTTTAACTTCTGAGATTTTTTTCTAGAAAAGACCTCTGAGATAAGGAAAAAAGATTAATTCATTGAACATTTATTGAGCTCTTACCATGTATCAGGCACTATTCTTTTTTTTTTTTTTTTTTTTTTTGAGATGGAGTCTGGCTCTCTCGCCCAGGCTGGAGTGCAGTGGCGCGATCTTGGCTCACTGCAAGCTCCGCCTCCCGGGTTCACGCCATTCTCCTTCCTCAGCCTCCCGAGGAGTTGGGACTACAGGCGCCCGCCACCACGCCCTGCTAATTTTTTGTATTTTTAGTAGAGACGGGGTTTCACCGTGTTAGCCAGGATGGTCTCGATCTCCTGACCTCGTGATTCACCCGCCTCGGCCTCCCAAAGTGCGGGATTACAGGCGTGAGCCACCGCGCCCGGCGTATTAGGTAGTATTTTGAGCGCTCCTAAACTCATTTGATCCTCCTAACACTTCTCATCTTCCCCTGGAAGCGTGGCATAGACTTTACAACGGCAAGCGGAAAGGCAGCCTGAGCTCCCATGTTCACCCTCCTGATCACTGCACTACACAGCCTTCTGGCTCAGCCAACCTAGGGTGAGAGGAGTGTCAGACCGCTTCAGAGGAAACCACAAGGGTTTCCAGCCACAAATGATTTGCAGTGAATTGATTTGAAATGTGTTATTAGAGAGTGTCTGTGTGTGACAGAGATTGTATTCGAGGTTTTTAAATGAGAGAAAAGATTATTTTTATTCAATTGGCTGGGACATTAAACTTTCCAACATTGATTTTGATCAGTCCTTGCAATTAATTTGTGTTCCCTACCCCCATGCTTCTGCTAAGGGCTTTTAGCCATCTATCCCTTAGTTTGAATACAGGTAGGGAGATCCTCAACTTTTTTTGCCATGAGGCATTGACCATGATTATGACCCATCCACAGTGATATTATGTCTTATAGGGGCTTCTAGAAGCAGAGCTGAGGCTGGGAGATTAATGCTGTCCTCAAAGTGAAGAGTCATCACTACTTGTCAAGTCATGTCATCTCTGCAGCCACGTGCATTTTGTAAACTGGGAAGAATAAACAGACATTTCTGACATTTTTGCTTGAGATTTAACCTCAGCGCGTCAAGAGATAGAGAGGGGAACGGAAATAAATAAAATGTGGCTAAATAGGGACTGTTCATCACAAACACAAGGCAGAGATCTGGTGACCATATCTGACTTTGAAATCTGTGTCTCCAGGAAGGGGAACATCACACACCAGGGCCTGTTATGGGGTGGGGGGAGGGGGGAGGGATAGCATTAGGAGATATACCTAATGTAAATGACGAGTTAATGGGTGCAGCACACCAGCGTGGCACATGTATACGTATGTAACAAACCTGCACGTTGTGCACATGTACCCTAGAACTTAAAGTATAATTAAAAAAAAAAAAAAAGAAATCTGTGTCTCATGACAACAGCTTTAGGAAAATAGAAATGCTTTTTTGTTCAAGAAAGGCATTCCAGGGAGAAATTGAGCCTTCTTAATAAATACAAATAAGAGACCTAACAGTGCCCTCAGAATTTCTCTGGAAGCCTTAGTGGTAGCCTAAGCTGGGCTGCATAAATTGTCCATATAAAAGGAGAATTGCTGATGGAGATAATTCAGCAATTGTTCTCCCTTGTTCCCTGCTGTGCTATATCCATGCCATAGCTATAGCTACATCCAGTCTTTCACTACCTTAAGTACTGAGATCTTATTATATGCATAGCACCATGGAAACTGGGTAAAACATAAAAGAAGAGTTAGATAGATTTCTGCCCTTCAAAACCTTATAAACTAGTTAACGAAAAAAATATTCCCCATAGAACAATTATGTAATGATAACAGACTGTGATTACCCAATCAATAAACCTGTGAAGAATGTGTCAAAATATAAGACAAAGGTCAGAAGAATGTGATAAGATTTGGTCAAGGGCCGGGCAAGGTGGCTCACGCCTGTAATCCCAGCACTTTGAGAGGCCAAAGTGGGCAAGTCACTTGAGGTCAGGAGTTCTAGGTCAGCTTGGCCAACATGGTGAAACCCCATCTCCACTAAAAATACAAAAAAATTAGCTGGGCATGGTGGCTTGTGCCTGTAATCCCAGCTACTCGGGAGGTGTGGAAGAGAATCACTTGAACCCGGGAGGTGGAGGTTGCAGTAAACTGAGATTGCACCACTGCACTCCAGCCTGGGTGACAGAGTGAGACTCTGTCTCAAAACAAAATAAATAACAGATTTGGTCAGGAAGCCTTCAAAGGAGGTGGGATTTAGTTTGATTCTTAAAGGAGAAGGATAGGTAAGAGGAATAGAATAGGAAGTTCAGGGAGAAGACAGGTCACTAGCAAAAACTTAAGCACAATCTATTTGCCTGCTGAATCAAACACTTAAAATAGGCTAGGTGTGGTTGGCGCATGCCTGTAATCCCAGCACTTTGGGAGGCTAAGGTGGGTGGATCACCTGAGGTCAGGAGTTCGAGACCAGCCTGGGCAACATGGTGAAACCCCATCTCTACTAAAAATACAAAAATTAGCCAGGCGTGGTGGTGCACGCCTGTAAATCCCAGCTACTAGGAAGGCTGAGGCAGGAGAATCACTTGAACCTGGGAGGGAAAGGTTGCAGTGAGCTGAGATTGTGCCACTGCACTCCAGCCTGGGCAACAGAGCGAGACTCTGTCTCAAAATAAAAATAAAAATACAAATAAAATAAAAAATAAAATGGGCCGGGTGCCATGGCTCATGCCTGTAATCCCAACATTTTGGGAGGCTGAGGCGGGTGGATCACGAGGTCAGGAAATCGAGACCAGCCTGGCCAACATGGTGAAACCCTGTCTCTACTAAAAATACAAAAATTAGCTGAGTATGGTGGCACATGCCTGCAATCCCAGCTACTCAAGGGGCTGAGGAAGGAGAACTGCTTGAACCCAGGAGGTGGAGGTTGCAGTGAGCGAAGATCGCGCCACTGCACTCCTGTCTGGGCGACAGAGCAAGCCTCCGTCTCGGGAAAAAAATTAAAAAATAAAATAAAATGGAGAAAAATTGACCAGATATGTGAAGGCCAACGTGTTAAAAAAAAATACACTGAGGCTGGGCGTGGTGGCTCATGCCTGTAATCCTAGCACTGTAGGAGGCCGAGGTGGGCGGATCACCTGAGGCTGCAAGTTCGAGATCAGCCTGACCAACATGGAGAAACCCCATCTCTACTAAAAATACAAAATTAGCCGGGTGTGGTGGCACATGCCTGTAATCCCAGCTACTTGGGAGGCTGAAGCAGGAGAATCACTTGAGCCTGGGAGGTGGAGGTTGCAGTGAGCTGAGATCACGCCATTGCACTCCAGTCTGGGCAACAAGAGCAAAACACCATCTCAAAAAAAATATTTTTTTTAATTATTATTATTTTTTTAACACTGAAGAGTTAAGATTTTATCTGCAGGGAATTTGGGAACTAGTGGAGTCAGGGCATGACATGAAGAAAAGAGTGTTGGGGCATGGGGTGAGGGTGGAGGGCTGTGTTGTAACACCAACTGGGAAGGATCAGACAAACAAGCTCTGACCATAGTTTGTGAAACTTCCTGTCATTTAGTGAGGGACACATGCAGTGCACAGGATGAGCACTTGTTGGGCACTGGAAAATTTAACTCCAAATCCTTGAACATAACTGGTGCCATGCTTGTACAGCCTGCAGAACTGTGAGCCAAATAAACCTCTTTTCTTTACAAATTTTGCAATCTCGGGTTTCCTTTGTAGCAACACAAAACAGACTAACACAGGAGCCAAGGGAGAGCTTTCCCCTTGTCCCTCTGAAGGTTTGCCGAAAAATCAACTAGCATAAGGTAGATTAACTGAAGAAAAAGCAAACAAATTTATTTAACGTATATACACGGGAGCCTTCAGAATGAAGACTCAAAGGTACAGGGGAAAATGTCCATTTTATGCTTGGATTCAACAAAGCACAGAGAGCCATGTAAAAATATAATTGGACAAAAAGGGTCTGATCAAATGCTAACAGACTGAGTGGGGAAACCCAGCAAGGCCTGTCTGCCTAGATTCTTCCCGGCCTCTCTGAGCATGCATTCCTTCCTTCTGGGTTTGGGGCAGGACCCTTGTTGACCTACAGTCAAACAAGTTAGGTCAGGTGATTTTTTTATGGACAGCTTTTACAAAGAAAGGAGGAGGGAAAGTCTGAGTAATATTTTTAGGTTTTATGGCTGGCTTTGGAGAAAAGGGGTTCTGGTTTCTATGACCTGCCTTGGAGAAGAGAGATTCTAGTTTTTATGGCTAGCCTTGGGGGAGAATGCGATTGAGAGAAAGGAGGACAGGAAAAGGTCAGAGAAAAACTTTTGCTTCTTAGGCTGCTTCTGAAACCCTCATTTTGGGGTATTGTTTTATGAGCCCTAATAGTTCAAAAACAATTAACAAAATTCAGTCTTCCACTAAGCTTGCAAGATTCATGTGACGTGCATAGTGTAGGAGAAGAAGAAACTTTTCCCTGCATCCTCTTAGGTTCTGTACATGGAGGCCTACAAATTAGATTGACAAAAGACAAATTAACAGGAGAAAAAGATGTATTACATACGCATATGGGAACTTCACAGAAAAGGAATGAAAGCACAAAGATGCAAATATTCCCCAGGGTTTATATATCATGTAATAAGTCCTGGAGAAGGTAGTTTTGGACTTCCAGGTGCAGGGGGAAGTAGGTTTGGGGAAGGTGACTAGGAAATGTATGGTATATAAGAGTTGTTTTGTAAGATTTGTTATGAAGAAGCTGGGTGCAGTGACTCACGCCTGTAATCCTAGCACTTTGGGAGGCCGAGGCGCGCTGATCACTTGAGGTCAGGACTTTGAGACCAGCCTGGCCAACATGGTAAAACCCCTTCTCTACAAAAAATACAAAAATTAGCCTGGCGTGGTGGCACACAAATATAGTCCTAGCTACTCAGGAGGCTGAGGCAGGAGAATCATTTGAACTGGGGAGGCGGAGGTTGCTGTGAGCCAAGATTGCACCACTGCACCCCAGCCTGGGCAACAGAGCAAGACTCTGTCTCAAAAAAAAAAAAAAAAAAGATTTCATATGAAAAGTCATCTCAGATGGTAAGAGTTGTGTTTGTGTGTCTGTGTGTGTGTGTCTGTGTCTTTGGAGTTATTCTCCTCTTCCTGGTACAGAAGAGGACACCTTCACAAACAGAAATTTCTTCCAAACACGGTGGTACCTGCCTATAGTCCCAGCTAATTGGGAGGCTAAGGTGGGATGATCATTTGAGCCTAGGAGTTCAAGACCAGAAGACCAGCTTGGGTAACATAGCAAAACCCACCACCGTACCACCCCCAGCTCAAAAAAAGAAAGAAATTTCCTTTACAAATGTAAATTTTCTTTGCAAAAGGGAAGGGTATGCTGTGTTTTTAGAGTTTTCCCTGAGTCTGCTGTTTCTCAATTGCCTTCAGCGCAAAATAATCGCTATACCAAAGTGGCATATTTTGGAGTGGTATATTTTGATTTCCTTATAGCAGCATGTTGGAAATAGCAAGAGTATCAAAAGTCTTTTGAGGCTACCTCAAAATTACCTGATTGCTTTCATTACCTTTTAAGTAAAGGTTATACTTTCAAATTTATAAAAATAAATTTATAGTAATAAAACATTGTTTTTGTTTATTCAGTGAGATTCCACACAAGATTAAAAACTTTATTGGTGGGAGGAGGGGAAAGGGTTCTGCTAAAAAGGTTTGAAAGTACTAGGCTACTACATGCCCCACACCCCACCCCTTTTTTTTCTGAGACAGAATCTTGCTCTGTCACCCAGGCTGGAGTGCAGGGGTGCGATCATAGCTCACTGCAGCCTTGACCTCCTGGGCTCAAGCAATCCTTCCACCTCAGCTTCCTGAGTAGCTGGGACTACAGGTGCATGCCACCATGCCTGGCTAATTTTTAAAATTTTTTGTAGAGATGGGGTCTCACTACGTTGACCAGGCTGGTTTTGAACTCCAAGGCTTGAACAATCCTCCCACCTCGGCCTCCCAAAGTGTTATGAACACAGGTGTGAGCTACCACGCCCAGCCATGGCCCTCCCCTGCTTTTTTTTTTTTTTTTTTTTTTTTTTTTTTTTTTTTTTTTTGAGACAGAGTCTCACTCTGTCACCCAGGCTGGAGTGCCGTAGTGTGATCTAGGCTCACTGCAACTTCTGCCTCCTGGGTTCAAGTGATTCTCCTGCCTCAGCCTCCCGAGTAGCTGGGATTACAGGCACCTGACACCACACCTGGCTAATTTTTGTATTTTTAGTAGAGATGGGGTTTCACCATGTTGGCCAGGCTGGTCTTGAACTCCTGACCTCAGGTGATCCGCCTGCTTGCCCCATGACCCCTCAAATAAAAAGGAGCAATCCTATTCAGCTTTGCTACAGGATTTCAAAATTTTATCTTAGAGTTTCCTTTAACAGAAAGAAGTTAATTTATACTAGTTATAATAATGTGTCCTCATATCCCCAGCTAGAATATACATTAGGCCTATATAATCTGTTTGTTTAAAACACAGAAGAGAATTACGAGATATTTGTTGAAAGAAACTGTTTACATTAAGTCATGGATGTAGCAGCTAAAAAAACACAACTTCAGCCAGGCACGGCTCATGCCTGTAATCCCAGCACTTTGGGAGGCTGAGGCAGGCAGATAATTTGAGGCCAGGAGTTCAAGACCAGCTGGGCAACATGGCAAAACCCTGTCTCTACTAAAAATACAAAAATTAGCCAGGCATGGTGTTATATATCTATAGTCCCAGCTACTTGGGAGGCTGAGGCAGGAGAATTGCTTGATCCCCAGAAGTGGAGGTTGCAGTGAGCTGAGATAGCTCCACTGCACTCCAATCTGGGTAACAGAGTGTGAGACTCTGTCTCCAAAACAAAGCACAACTTCATGGCAAAATAGAATGCAATAAGCGGAGTCCAAAGGCAAATGACAGGAACTAATCTTGATTGTGGTCATGGTGGGTTACACAATTATATACATATACTTCTTGCACTGTGCTCTAAAAAGTGTGAACGTAATGTGTTTGTAAATTATACTTCTACCTTAATTTTTTTAATGAGGTAATTGTAATTAACAAATGAGGAAAAGGTACTTGCAAATTTTCTTATAAAGAGCAAATATCTATAATCTGTAGAACATTCCCAAACATCAAGAAAAGCAAACGCCAGTCGTGCACAGTGGCTCATGCCTGTAATCTCACTACTTTGGGAGGAGGAAGGAGGATCACTTGAAGCCAGGAGTTCAAGACCAGCAAGACCTTGTCTCTACAAAAAAATAAAAATAAAATAAAATAAAAATTAGCCAGGCATCTTGGCATGCACCTGTAGTCCTAGTTATTTGAAAGGCTAAGGCAGGAGAATCCCTTGAGCCCAGGAGTTCAAGGCTGCAGTGAGCTATGATTGTACCACTGCACTTCAGCCTGGGCAATAGAGCAAGACCCTATCTCAAAACAGAAAAAACTTGGTAAAAATACAAAAGTTAGACAACTTCCTTACTGAGGTTGCAGAAAAACAGGCATTCTCACATACAGTTGTTTGGAATGCAAAATGGTACAATTCCAAGACAGGCTAATCCCATAGTATCCAGAAAAATTACATATGCATTTCCTCTTGTAGGAAACAATATCAAAGACACACTGAAAAAAAATATGAATGCCTCATGGTCAAAGTGAAGACTGTACCATTATTTATAGTAACAAAAAAAGGAAACAACCTAAATATCCATCAATTAGGCAAATTGGCTAATGGAATATTATGTAGCTATTAAAAAGAAATCAGGACTCTCTCAGTACACTGATATGGAATAACCGCCAGGATAAATCATTTAAAAAGAATAGTGCAGAACAGTGTTCATAGTATGCTGGCTATTTAGAAAATATTTTTTTAAAAGAAGCAACAGAATAGCTGATGCGGTGGCTCATGCCTGTAATCCCAGCACTTTGGGAAACTAAGGTGGGCAAATCACTTGAGCCCAGGAGTTCAAGACCAGCCTGGGCAACATGGTGAAACCTCCTCTTTACAAAAATTACAAAAATTAGCCAGGCATGTGGCATACGCCTGTAGTCCCAGCTACTCAGGAGGCTGAGGTGGGAGGATCTCTTGGGTCTGGGAAGCAGAAGTTGCAATGAGCCAAGATCGTGCCACTGCACTCTAGCCTAGGGGACACAGTAAAACCCTGTCTCCAAAAAAAAAACCAAAAAAAAACCAGCAACCGAAGGAATAATAAAAATTAGTTATTTGTAGGGGGATAGAGGGAAACAGATGAGAACACATAATGGAAGCACCACTGATGTGACTATATCTAGGTTTATAGTTTTGATTTTGAAATTCTATGAATGTTTACATAACTAAAAATCTAAGTTTAACCAAAAGTGGGAAAAAGCAACTCCTAAATTGAAAACAAAATAAATGAACCTACTGAATATTTAGAGGCATGCACACAAAAATTGCTCAAAAATAAAAAAGGAAATATATCTTGAAATATGTATTGATGAAATGACATGATGTCTGGGGTTTGCTTGAGTAAAAGGAAGAAAAAAAGAATGGACAAAACAAGTGTGGCAAAATCTTGACAACTGCTAAATGCACATGATTGGTTTTTGGGGGTTTGTTATATCATTCTCTCTCAGGTTGACCTTTTTTTTTTTTTTAGACTGAGTCTCATACTGTCGCCCGGGCCTGGAGTGCAGTGGCAGGATCTCGGCTCACTGCAACCTCCGCCTCCCAGGTTCATGCAAGTTTCCTGCCTCAGCCTCCCGAGTAGCTGGGATTACTGGTGCACACCACCACACCTGGCTAATTTTTTGTATTTTTAGTAGAGATGGAGTTTTACTATGTTGGCCAGACTGGTCTCAAACTCCTGACCTCGTGATCTGCCTGCCTCGACCTCCCAAAGTGCTGGGATTACAGGTGTGAGCCACCGCGCCCGGCCAGGTTGACTTCTATAATAAGAGGTTTTAAAAGAAGCAGCTGCCCACTTTTAATAACTCCACCAGAACACAATCACCATCCCTCATGTCATTTAACACAAAATCAGGTGGGACCAGAATTAATGTGAAGAAACCTCTTAGCATCCTTTCATCTTCAAAGCTCTTCAAAAGCTCTTAAAGATAAGGTTTCACTGTGTCATTGAGAGGTATTTCAGTTAATAGCTGTATTTCCACATGGAGAAATTAGATAACCGGAGTACAATAATAATAGTTTGCTGTGTCTTGGTTGATGCTCTTTTAAATGCTCACAGCACTTTCTCACCTAGTTATCTCACTGTTACCTAAAGCGTCTGTAATTACTGCCACTTCACAGATGAGAAACTGAGTCTTGGTGAAGTTAAGTGATGGGTCCACGCTCACAGCTGACCTGCTACTGAGACCGGGGTTTCCTATCAGCCAACTGGCTATCAGGTGCTAGTGGATAGTTGGTAGTCAGCTACCAACTATCATATACAGACCACAGAAGAAGTTAACATCAAGAGATGAGATTAGAATTCACATTTTAGCTTTTACTCCAGCACTCTGGTTAAATAGTATACATATTAGAAAGATCACCTTTAAACCCTAAATTTCACATGTAATAAATAGTCTAAAACTACTTAAAAATGTTTGCGTGCACATACGTGTGTTGTGTGTATATGTGTTCATCTCTCTCCCTTGTCAACACTACAATAAAATGAAGGGTGTCTCTTCCCCTTTATTTGAAAGTCATGTTCATGGGCTCATGTCTACAAAGTAATCATGGTAGAACACAGTGGTTATTGAATGTTTTTACTGTTTACTGTCTTGGCCTCATTCCTTCCTATAGAGACGGATTGAGCTTATAAGTTAATGTTCATTTAATAGTTACAGAACACATTGTTATAGGGCAAGCCTAAGTCTTGAACACCATTTTTTTTTTTTTGACAGGGTCTTTTGTCACCCAGGCCAGAGTGCAGTGGCTCCATCTCAGCTCATTACAGCCTTGACCTCCCAGGCTCAAGCGATCCTCCCACCTGAACCTCCAGAATAGCTGGGACTACAGGTGCACACGATCTTTTGAGATAAGAGTTCTGCTATGTTGCTCATGCTGGTCTCAGACTCTTTTTTTTTTTTTTTTCTGAGACCAAGTCTTGCTCTGTCACCCAGGCTGGAGTGCAGTGGCATGATCTTGGCTCACTGCAACCTCTGTCTTCTGGGTTCAAGCGATTCTCCTGCCTCAGCATACCCAGTAGCTGGGGTTACAGGCACGTGCCACCATGCCCAGCTAATTTTAGTATTTTAGTAGAGATGGGGTTTCACCATGTTGGCCAGGCTGGTCTCAAACTCCTGACCTCAAGTGATCCACTCGTCTTGGCCTCCCAAAGTGCTAGGATTACAGGCATGAGCTACCACACCCAGCCAGGTCTCAAACTCAAACTCAAGTGATCCTCCTGCCTTGGCCTCAAAAGTACTGGGATTACAGGTACGAGCCACTGCACTTGGCCAAACACCTTTTCTTTATGGAAAAAAAAAAAAAGTTGTTGATTTTGAACAGCACAGCTAAGTGTTTTAAAATTATGCTCAAGCTTGTGGAAGCAATATTGGCGTGTGGAAGGCTATCTTTAGTCTTTAATTGTGGAGTGTCATCTTTAACAATTTGATTATGCTGACATTTTTATTTTATTTTATTTTATTTTTATTTTATTTTATTTTATTTTTTGAGACAGGGTCTCACTCTGTCGCCCAGGCTGGAGTGTGGTGGCACAATCTTGGCTCACTGCAGCCTCCGCCTCTGAATTTCAAGCAGTTCTCCTGCCTCAGCCTACCCAGTAGCTGGGATTACAGGCATGTGCCACCACACCCGGCTAAGTTTTGTATTTTTAGTAGAGATGGGGTTTCACCATGTTGGCCAGGCTGGTCTCGAACTCCTGGCCTCAAATGATCTACCCGCCTCAGCCTCCCAAAGTGCTGGGACTACAGGCGTGAGCCACTGCGCCTGGCCTATGCTGACATTTTTTTTTTTCTTATGCTAACATTTTTAATGTGAAAAAGAGAGTTGGCTTCCACATTAAATTCCCAGGTGGCTCTTAGTTCTTTGATTTATGTAGCATATTTGGTGTTATTTGAATACTTTGTTTTATTTTTCAAAAGGCAGTGTTTCCTTCAGGTTTTCTTATAATTTGGGTCATGACAGCTTTTGTGAATTAGAAACAAAAAGAAGTCATGTGAAAAATTATAGGAATTAGAAGATATGCATTTTGACTCCATTAAAAAGATTCAATCACATTAAAAGTTACATAAACAGGGTCTTTATGTGTTTATATTATACAGACATTAAAGTCATCTTTAAAAAAAATTCCTATTCAATTGGATGGAAAAAGTCATCTTATTTAAAACCATGTAATACCATGGAGAAATGCTCATTATTTAATATTAAGTCAAAAAGTAGAATATAAAACTAAATATACAGTGTGATTCTAATTTTGTTTAAAGATAACTAATGCAAAGAAAAAAGGCCAGACGGAAATATACCATATTGTTTATGAATATAATTTTAGCCTAGTGGGACTATGTGTTGTTTAAACATTTAAAAAATGCTTTTCTACATTTAATGAATTTTTAATAATAGATGTATTTTATTTATCATATACATTTATCATAAGAAAAAAGATATCTTTTTTTTTCCTTTTTGTGTAGAACAGAGTCTTGCTATATTGCCCAGGTGGATCTGGCTTACGCTATCCTCCCGCCTCTGCCTCTGTAAATGCTGGGATTACAGGCGTGAGCCACCATGCCCAGCAGAGAAAAAAGGTATTTTAAAGGCTTCTATGCCAGTTTTTAATCTATAATAATGAATATTATTAATAGTGTTTTTGTATAGCCCTCAGCAGTTCTGTATCATGCAGAAATGGCCTACAAAATGTACAGTTGACTAGACAATTCAAGAATTCACTTTTCTAATCTTTCATTCATCCCCACAGCAAAAGGCAAAATGTATTACTCAGGAGGCTGAGGTGGGAGGATCGCTTAAGCCAAGTAGGTGAAGGTTGCAATGAGCTGAGATGGTGCCACTGCACTCTAGCCTGGGTGACAGAGACCCTGTCTCAAAAAAAAAGGTTGGGGGGGGGTGGATGTAAAGAATGATTCCCTATGATATTATTCCTTCTTATTCTCAGTAACCCTTTGAGCAAAACTTGGAATAACTTGCTCTTTCCTGATAAACTAATTTAGTACATAAATGTACTTTGGTAAATATAGAAACTTAAAGATGCAGCTAGGGGGTGGTGTTCATTTAGTTAATACCATGGAACTACCAAATAGTATAATCTTGGAAAAAATCGTGGGTTGAGATATCATTGTCTGTGTTGCAGTATTTTAAACTAGGACAAAAATAGAAGTCCTACAGTTTCTATTTTCTTCAAACAGTTACTCGCTGGAAATGGTGGGAATCATAAGAAACAACCAGGACCTTGCATCCTAGTATAGAAGCCACAACTGTGGAAGCTCAACAGCCGGGCAAATGCCCACAAAACACCACCCTCTGCATTGGACGCATATGTCCCTGACCTCGCAAGTGAAAAAGAGAGGAAGACTGCGACACCTCCAGGCTTCAGGCACATTAATCCTGTGAATGGTGACCCACTCTTAAAATCGAGGTCTTTTAAATTAAATGATGTATTTTACATTCCACTTGGAAATACTCTGGCCAGGCAGCATAACAGTCTTGTAGATGAAACAGCCAAATTAGGTTGTTCTCAAACTCTTAGCTTTTTTTCTTAGGGAAAAGAAAAATTTAAGAACCACATACACATGCAACTACTACCACTTCACAAATTAAAAAGTGAGGAGAGGAGGCCGGGCACAGTGGCTCACGCCTGTAATCCCAGCACTTTGGGAGGCTGAGGCAGGTGGATTGCCTGAGGTTGGGAGTTCAAGACCAGCCTGACCAATATTGAGAAACCCTGTCTCTATTTAAAAAATACAAAAATTAGCCGGGCGTGGTGGCGCATGCCTGTAATCCCAGTTACTCGGGAGGCTGAGACAGGAGAATCACTTGAACCCAGGAGGCGGAGGTTGCAGTGAGCCGAGATCGCACCATTGCACTCCAGCCTGGGCAACAAGAGCGAAACTCCGTCTCAAAAAAAAAAAAAAAAAAAAAAGTGAGGAGAGAAATATGGAAAACAGATTTTAAAGAACATATCAACTTGGAGATAGAGCATTTGACTTGTGAGCTGAGTAGTTTGGGGTGAATTATTTTACTTTTATTTTTTCTTTTTTTTGAGATGGGGTTTTGCTCTGTCGCCCAAGCTGGAGCTCAGTGCCACGATCTCCGCTTACTGCAACCTCCACCTCCTGGGTTCAAGCAATTCTCCTGCCTCAGCCTCCCAAGTAGCTGGGATTACAGGCACATGCCACCACATCCAGCTAAATTTTGTATTTTTAGTAGGGAAGGGGTTTCACTATGTTGGCCAGGTTGGTCTTTTACTCCTGACCTCAAGTGATCTGCCTGCCTCAGCCTCCCAAAGTGCTAGGATTACAGGCGTGAGCCATCATGCCTGGCCTATTTTACTTTTCTTGATCTTACTTTTCTCATCTGTAAAATGAGGATAATAATAATAATACTTGTAATATAAATCAGTGACTATCTCTGGAGAATGAATTTATGGGGGATTTTTACTTTTTAGTCTTTTTTTTTTTTTTTTTTTTTTTTCTGAGAAGGAGTCTTGCTCTGTTGCCTGGGCTGGAGTGCAGTGGCACAATCTCAGTTCACTGCAACCTCTGCCTCCCAGGTTTAAGCGATTCTTGTGTGTCAACCTCCCGAGTAGCTGAGACTACGGGTGCATACCACCATGCCCAGTTAATTTTTTTTTTTTTTTTTTGACACAGAGTCTCACTCTGTCGCCCAGGCTGGAGTGCAGAGGTGCGATCTCGGCTCACTGCCACCTCCGCCTCCTGGGTTCAAGCAATTCTCCTGCCTCAGCCTCCCAAGTAGCTGGAATTACAGGCACCCGCCACCGTGCCCAGCTAATTTTTGTATTTTTAGTGAGACAGGGTTTCGCCATGTTGGCCAGGCTGGTCTCGAACTCCTGACTTCAGGTGATCCACCCGCCTCGCCCTCCCAAAGTGCTGGGATTACAGGCGTGAGCCACCGTGCCTGGCCCACCACACATGGTCTCCTTTCTAGTTTTTTAAGAGAATGAAAATGCTTAGTTCAGGAGATTCTAAAGAGAACCAAGTGACACTATGAATGTAAATGTTTTTGTAGCGACTCTCTACTATAACAATTGTTAAAGACTTGGCCAGGTGCACCAGCTCATGCCTATAATCCCAGTACTTTGGGAGGCTGAGGTGGGAGGATCGCTTGAGCCCAGGAGTTTGACACCAGCCTGGACATGGTGAGACCTTGTCTCTAGAAAAAAATTAAACAATTAACCAGGCTTGCTGGCACATGCCTATAGTCCCAGCAACTTGGGAAGCTGAGGTAGGAGGATTGTGTGAGCCTGGGAGATCAAGGCTGGAATGAGCCGTGATTATGCCACTGCACTGCAGCCTGGGTGACAGAACAAGACCCTGTCTCAAAAAAAAAAAAAAAAAAAAAAAAGGACTTGCCTAGCAAAATGCAGTAAGAGTGTAGATGAACCAGTGGGGAAAGAAACTTCTCATTTTCCCCCCTCTTCACTCATTGGCATCTGAGTTAGGAGCTATTGTGTCAAATCATAGTGCTAAAAACAATGTACTGTATTCCCAAAGTTCTCTCCCTAGCCTGGTGCCCAGTCAGGGAGAGAAATCTTTATGGTCTTGGATTTTTCAATGATTGCCCAAGAAATCCCCTTTGGTGTCCCTAGGTCATCAGCCTCCCTCCTGCTGGAGAGTCTCAGTTCAAAGAATCCTTGTGGGCCAGGCGTGATGGCTAGATCATGAGGGCCTTCTAAGGCTTGGTAAAGCATGTGGATTTTATTTTAGGGAAGTAGGGATTTTAACATCAGATGTAATCTGATTTACATTTAAGAAAATATTCTGGCCGGGTGCGGTGGCTCATGCCTGTAATCCCAGCACTCTGGGAGGCCAAGGCGGGCGGATCATGAGATCAAGAGATTGAGACCATTCTGGCCAACATGGGGAAACCCTGTCTCTACTAAAAATACAAATATTAGCTGGGCATGGTGGCACGCGCCTGTAGTCCCAGCTACTCGGGAGGCTGAGGCAGGAGAATCACTTGAACCTGGGAGGTGGAGGTTGCAGTGAGCCGAGATCATGCCACTGCACTCCAGCCTGGTGACAGAGCAAAACTCTGTCTCAAAAAAAAAAAAAAAAAAAAAAGAATCCTTCTGTGCTTTTCCAGGGTGATCCTGAGAACAACATTGAACAGGTATAATGTGAGTTGCTGTGCTTCAGCCAACCAAACCTCCCTTTCCCCAGAAATTTGCTAAGGGTTGGATGCTTCCCATCAGAAATCTATTCTCTGTGAGGCCTCTCCCTAACCACTCCTCACCTCCACCTCCCAAGGGTGACCGTTATGTCTTTCTTAGACACTTTGGCTGAATGTATTTGTTTGCGTGCATTTCCTTTGGAATTCATAGGAAAGGTCACAGCCATGAAGATGTAGGATATCTGAAGGGAGAGAAAGGAGATCAGAAATAGAGGAGATCAGAAATACAGCATTGACTTTTAGCTTTTTTTTTTTTTTCTTAGCCTGGACCTCTTTTGTAGAAGGCAGCAAGACCTTTAAGGGTATGAAAAGTGGATGAGAGAGACAAAGAGGGAGGTATGGAAAACAAGGGTGATAGGAGATCTCCAGGACAAACTACCTCATTGTTTTGCCTGACTCTGGCTCCGTAAATGAAAGGTCCCTCTTCCCCTCTGGGCAAAAGAGAGAATCAGCATAATTAAATGTTCAAGGTTTGTTAGATGTTAGGTGCCTGCATTTCAGCTGAGGAAGGAGCTGTTCCATAAAGTGGAGATTTCTCTGTTTAGAACTGCCCTGCAGAAATCAAGCTGGCATCAAAGCCTGGTCTTTTAAATTCTGTTTCTTTCTGTGTTTTGTTGCAGCTCATAAGTTATAATCAGAGGAAGGAAACGCCTGAGAGATCTGAAGGTTTTAATTGTTGTTGAGTGCAGATGGTTTGGATTACCGCACAGGAATGGAGCTCAAGGTCAGTGTCTGTAATCAGCTGCCTGAATGTATGATTTTAGTTGGACGGCACCATTTCTGTGTAAGAGCTGTGCAGCTACATTTAAGCAGCATTAGTGTCTGGAACACTGGCTGACAGATTAAAATGTACGTTTATCAGAAATTGATAGCACAGATAAACCGATCATATCTGTCACGTAAAATAAGATCTTGTCAGTGAGCTTTAAAAGAAAACAGGAAGTGGACGTGATTGGAGGACAAGAAGTCAAGCAAATTCCACCACCAAGATCCTTGGTTTCTTTTAGTTGAATACAGTAAGGATTGTTAGGGTGGAGGAGTTGGATGGAAATCGAGGCAGAGAGGTTGCAATGTGTGCCTGGTGCCAGCAAAAATCATGTGAATGACTGAAACGCTGGTGTTTTGTTTTGTTTTTGAAATGGAGTCTCACTCTGTCATCCAGGCTGGAGTGCAATGGCGCAATCTTGGCTCACCATAACCTCCGCCTCCCGGGTTCAAGTGATTCTCCTGCCTTAGCCTCCAAGTAGCTGGAACTACAGGGGCGCGCTACCATGCCTAGCTAATTTTTGTATTTTTAGTAGAGATGGAGTTTTACCACGTTGGCCAGGCTGGTCTCCAACTCCTGATCTCAGGTGATCCACCCCCATCGGCCTCCCAAAGTGCTGGGATTACAGGCGTCAGCCACTGCGTCGAGCTTGAAACTTTGGTTTTGTATGAAACACAAATCTGATTTCCCCTGTGTGACATGGAACACTTGAGCTTTTCACCCCGTTAACAGTGGGTAAAAAGGGAGATTCTTTTTAATTTCAGAAAGAGCCTAAACAAAGCAGCTGCATTAACTGCCTCAGAGGGTGGAGATCATTTTGTTCCTATTCTGGAACACAGACTCAATACTTTGTGTCATGTGAAGGGTCCTCAGGTACCTCCCATTGCCTTGAGTAGAAAGTGGGGCGGAGGCAGGGTAGAGGAGATCTCTCCGGGGGAGAGAACTGGTTGTCTTGAAAGAGAACAAAAGGTACAGGGCTCTCTTTGAAATATGCACTTCCAGGTCCAGGGTTTATGCTGCTATGCACAAAGATTGATCAAGCACTTCAAAATGAGTAAGTAGTGTCTCGAAGATCTTTCCACACTTCCCGCGTGCTCATGTGAGAAATGAGAAAATAAATGGACATACACGCTGGCCAAAAGTGTGGGGAAATCAATAGTAGTGCCAAATCAGAAAGCTGGCTCAACCTTCAGTGTCTTTCTTGAAGTAGAAAGCCCCAAATAGCTAGAAGCTATGAAAGACTCCAGGTCTGATTCTTCCCTCTAAGAAGCACGCCGCAGGGTCCTTGTTCCTAAGCCAGCTCAAGGGTGGGTGTTGAGAGGGAGATTGCTTCAGAATGAATCTTTTTCTAACTCCACAACTTCTTTCCTTCATTCTGAGGTGCACCCCTCACCTACTCCTCAAAGTCCCATATCCAGGAGTCTCTGTGCCAAAATGGGTTGTAACTGACGAGACTTTGTTTGCAATCTGAATGTCTTGAAGACAAAAAAAGATTCAGTTACCTAAAGTGTCCTTCAGGCTCTAAATTATCGTCTATGATGAAAATAGTAAAGCTTTTCAAAGTAAAATAGGCACAATGATTTATGAAATTACCTAAAGAAAAATGAGTGTAGTTAATCTTTTTGGCAGGAGGCATTTTCACTAGCTGAGCAGGCTGGTGCTGTCAGCAAAGATTCTGAGCAGACAAGGAAAACTTGGCAAATTTCAGAGAGCTGGGCAGGGTGGTGGCAATGTGCTGAAAGATCTACAAGGGAAAGCGTTCATGATTTTACAATAGACCCTAATCTTTTGGTTAGGGGATCTTTGACCTAGTTCATTTTTCTGTCTCCTGCAATAAAAAATGTCATGGTCAGCTGGGCACAGTGGCTCTCTCCTGTAATCCCAGCACTTTGGGAGGCCGAGGCGAGAGGATCACTTGTGCCCAGGAATTTGAGACCCCCACCTGGGCAATCACATCTCTACAAAAAATACAAAAATTGGCCCAGTGTGGTGGGGCATGCCTGTAGTCCCAGCTACTCAGGAGACTGAGGTGAAAGGATCTGCTTGAGCCTGGAAGGTCAAGGCTGAAGGGAGCCAAGATCGTGCCACTGCACTCCAGCCTGAACACCAGAGCGAGACCTTGTCTTAAAAAACAAAAAGAAAAACAAACAAAAAAAAGGTCAATCTCTTTTGAAAGGTTTTCAGATTTAAAAAGAAGAAACATCCTTCTTTGGGCTTTGGCAATGAGGTCTTCATTATATTGTAACCCTTCAAATTTGCCTATAACTTTAAAAACATTCTAATTTTCATCACTACTTTTTCCCCAGGCTCAAGCAATCCTCCCACCTCATCCTCCCTAGTAGCTGGAACCACAGGCATACACCACCATACCTGGCTAATTTTTATTTATTTATTTTTTTTGTAGAGACGGGGTTTCACCATGTTGCCCAATCTGGTCTCAAACTCCTGGCTCAAGTGAGCTGCCTGCCTTGACCTCCCAAAGGGCTGGGCTTACAGGCTTGAAAAGCATGACTACTTTCAAGTTGTATTATATTTTGTTTCAAAAGAGCACTTTACTTGTAACCACTGCTGCTAAAAACTAACCTGATGTTTTAAGGTGCTCAGCTAGGTCCCTTATAAGCTATGTGTACAGTTCTAATAAATTCTTCTCTGATAGCCCTGCCAACAGCCAGAATTGTCCAAACCCTGGGGAATCTACAGAGATAGTCACCTGTCAGTGGGCTCAGTGTAGGCAGAACTACTATCGTCAAGTTATTACCAAAAGAAATGAAGAACTGGATGAGTGCTTAGATTAAATCAGTGTTTATAAGCTCTCTCTCTTTTTTTTTTTTTACCACAAGTAATATTAAACACATTTTTGCATTGTGATTCAATACATAGGTTTTACATATATATGTAGATATATATGATGTATAAATGTGTAAGTAGATACATGTAAATATATATATATATGTTACAGGTTGAATTAGTTGAATCCCTACCCCCAAAAGATATGAAGTCCTAACCCTTGGCACATGTGGTTGTGACTTATTTGGAAATAGGATCTTTGCAGATATAAACAAGTTAAGATGAGGTCAGTAGGATGGGCCCTAATCTAGTACAAATGATATCCTTATAGGAAGAGGGAAGTTTGGACACAGACACACAGAGACAAGAGAATACCATGTGACAAAGGCAGAGATTGGAATGATATAGCTGCAAGCCAGGGATGCCAAAGATTGCAGGTGAAGAGTCAAGGAAGGATTCTACCCAGAGTTGCACGGCCTTACTGACACCTTGATTTGGGCTTCTAGACTCCAGAATGATGACAGAATAAATTTATCTGTGTGGATGTGTGTGTGTGTGTGTGTGTGTGTGTGTGTGTGTGTGTTTTCCTACAAAAGAGACAAGGTCTCATTCTATCCCCCAGGATGGAGTGCAGTGTCATGATCATAGCTCACTGCAGCCTCGACCTCCTGGACTCAAGGCATCTTCCCACCCCAGCCTCCCGGGAAGCTGGACTACAGGTGTGACCCACTGTGCCAGCTCTGTTGTTGTAAGCCACTGAGTTTGCGGAAATTTGTTATGGCAGTTCTAGAAAATGAATATAATAATTAAAATGAAAGTTTTGCTAACTGCTACCTTTACCATGTGCAATTTTATTTTATTCTTTTTTTAAGCTTGTCATAACTCAGTTCACTGGTTTCATAATCTACTAATGGGTTGTAATCCAAAGTGTGAATAATATACCAGAAATACCCTTGAAGGTTCTTTCCAAACTTGAGAGTTTGTGATTCTATGGGACCTAAGTGGGGCACAGATCAGAAGAATCAAAACACAAAAAAGGCTGCGCACAGTGGCTCATGCCTATAGACCCAGCACTTCAGGATGCCAAGGTGGGCAGATCACTTGAAGTCAGGAGTTCAAGACCAGCCTGGCCAACATGGTGAAACCCCATCTCTACTGAAAAAACAAAAATTAGCCAGGCATGGTGGCACATGCCTGTAATCCCAGCTATTAGGGAGGCTGAGGCAGGAGAATCTCTTGAACCCAGGAGGCAGAGGTTGCAGTGAGCCAAGATTGCGCCACTGCACTCCACTCCAGCCTGGGCAACAGAGCGATACTCTGTCTTAAAAAAAAAAAAAACCCCCCCCCCCCAAAAAAACCACCTAGTTTTGTACCCTACTCAGCATAGTCAATCTTCACCCTATAATCTCTTATAGTTTCTGGAAAAAGACAGAAATATTTTAATATTAGACAACACAAAGCAGTAGCATTAATAAAAAGTTGTTTATTAAAGAATCTGGCTATTGCTGGCCAGGCGCGGTGGCTCATGCCTGTAATCCCAGCACTTTGGGAGGCCAAGGCAGGCAGATCACAAGTTCGGGAGATTGAGACCATCCTGGCTAACACAGTGAAACCCAGTCTCTACTAAAAATACAAAAAAATAGCCAGGCATGTTGGCAGGCGCCTGTAGCCCCAACTACTGGAGAAGCTGAGGCAGGAGAATCGCTTGAACCAGGAGGTGGAGGTGGCAGTGAGCCAAGATCGCGCCACTGCACTCCAGCTTGGGCAACAGACAGAGAGAGACTCCGTCTCAAAAAAAAAAAAAAAAAAAAGAACTTGGCTATTGCTAATAATTCCCTTCCCCCAAATAATATATATGAAAACATTTAATTATAACTTAAATACGATTATTTTCATGCCTCAATTACTTGACAATTCCCACTCTATTAGAAACTCTTTTGAAGCTGAATAAAGGTGCAGATTTTCTAACACAGTTGTGTCATTAGTAGGTTCAGCTGGTACCCCATCAAAAAGGCATTTTTTTGTTTGTTTTTTTGAGACAGAGTTTTGCTCTTGTTGCCCAGGCTGGAGTGCAATGGCTCAATCTCGGCTCACTGCAACCTCTGCCTCCTGGGTTCAAGCAATTCTCCTGCCTTGGCCTCCCAAGTAGCTGGGATTACAGGCATGCGCCACCATACCCAGCTAATTTTTTTGTATTTAGTAGAGACGGGGTTTCACCTTGTTGGTCAGGCCAGGCTGGAATTCCTGACCTTAGGTGATCCATCCACCTCGGCTTCCTAAAGTGCTGGGATTACAGGCATGAGCCACCACGCCCAGCCAAAAAGGCATGATTTCATAGTTTATGAATTGCAAGCTGGCTGTGGGAGGCTGTTGCTTCCCAGTGTGGCTGATGCCTAGGCAGCAGTGTAGGTGAGTAGTCAAGAGCATTGGCTTTCCTGCCAGGCAGCCCTTCAGGGTCAGGCGGATTTAGTTTCACGACCTTGGGTATTTATTTAGCCTCTCTTGCCATCAATTTAATTATCTATTGCTCTCTTTTTTTCTTTTCTTGTAAAGACAGGGATCTCACTATGTTGCCTGGGCTGGTCTCAAACTCTTGGCCTCAAGCAATCCTCCCAGCTCAGTGTCCAGAGGAGCAGGGACTCCAGGCTTGCCCTATCATGCCTGACTAAATTAATTTTTTCATTTTTTGTAGAGACAGGGTCTTGCTATATTGCCTAGGCTGGTCTTGAACTCCTGGCCTCAAGCAGTCCTCCCGCCTTGGCCTTCCAAAGCACTAGGATTACAGGCAGGAGCCACCACACCTGGCCTAATTATCTCTTAAAATGATAACAATAACCTCTGCCTCCCTGGGGTGTTGTTGGAATTAAATAAATTAATGTACATAAAGCATTTAGCATAGTTCCTGTCACATTGTAAACCCTCAGTAAATTTTAGGTTTTTGTTTTTTTTTTCTTTGTGACGGAGTCTCACTCTGTTGCCCAGGCTGGAGTGCAGTGGTGTGATCTTGGCTCACTGCAACCTTCACCTCCCGGGTTCAAGTGATTCTCCAGCCTCAGCCTCCCGAGTAGCTGGGATTACAGGCATCCGTCACCATGCCCAGCTAATTTTTGTATTTTTAGTAGAGATGGGGTTTCACCATGTTGGCCAGGCTGGTCTCAAACTCCTGACCTCAAGTGATCTGCCCACCTCGGCCTCCCAAAGTGCTGGGATTACAGGCATGAGCCATCACGCCTGGCAATTTTAGGTATTTTTATCATTACCCTACTGTAAGTTCCTTGAAGGTGGAAACCATGATTGAGACATCTTTGCATATAATCATAACTCTGAACACAGTCTCTTGTCCACAACAGGTGCCCAATAACAAATGTTGGTTGCAGGAAAAATTCCATGTCTGACAACATAACAGCACTCCTACTGTTTTTTTGTTTTTGTTTTTGATTTTGAGACAGAGTCTTGCTCTGTCACCCAGGCTGAAGTGCAGTGGCGTGATCTTGGCTCGCTGCCACCTCTGCCTCCTGGGTTCAAGAGATTCTTGTGCCTCAGCCTCCTCAGTAGTTGGGACTACAGGAGCCTGCCACTACGCCCAGCTAATTTTTGTATTTCTAGTAGAGACGGGGATTACCCCATGTTGGCCAGGCTGGTCTCCAACTCCTGACCCCAGGTGATCCACCTGCCTTGGCCTACCAAAGTGCTGGGATTATAGGCGTGAGCCACCAAACCCAGCCACTCCTACTGTTTATCTTCTTCACAGACAACACTGATTTCTCAAGGAAAGCCGATCACCTGAACATCCTGGGCAGTAAATGCACCTCATTAATTTTTAAAACATTGTAGCGCTCAATGGCAGCAGCAACTGGGATTGCTCCCAGCTTCAAAGATGGGAAAAGCTTAAAGGGCATGCATGAGTTTCATCATCAGTCTGTCAACAGGGCTAGAAATAGAAGCCAGAATTCCTGCCATCACAACCCTTATGGGGCAGGCTAATCTCCTTTTAAGAACCTCAGCAGAGTAGCGTTTAACAACCTGTGATACATTTTTGGGAAAAATGGGATTTCTCAAAGAAAAGAAAGTCATTCCCTTCTTTCTTAGTTTATCATTCATAGACTATGCAACAATTTTAGGAATCATTTTGAGAAAACTTGCTACCCTAGACAACTATTTTTTATTTTTTGCAAAACACCCTTTCTTCCTTGGCCTGATGCACTCATATTTTCCATAGTTGTTATTATAGCATGCATGCCACTGTGCCTCCTGCTTCCTTTACTTTGTATAATATCATACTCTTCCATGTTCCTATACTTCATCATTAAATTTTTTTTTTTTTTTTTTTTGAGACAGGGTCTCACTCCATTGCCCAGGCTGGAGTGCAGTGGCCCAGTCATGGCTCACTATAGCCTTGACCTCGCAGGCTCAGGCTCCCACCTCAGCCTCCTGGGTAGCTGGGCCTACAGGCATGTGCCACCATACCCTGATAATTTTTGTATTTTTTGAAGGGCAAGAGTTCTCCACATTGCCCAGGCTGGTCTCAAACTCCTGGGCTCAACTGACCTGCCCTCCTCGGCTGCCCAAAGTGCTGGGATAACAAAAACAGGTGGCCAGATTTGACCTGAGGGCTGTAGTTTGCCAATCCCTGGTCTACGTATCAGTTACTTCCTTTGTAATTAGTGGTTTTTGTGTCCTGTTTAATAAATCTTTTCCTACCCCCAAGATCTTAGAGATATTCTCTTGTGATATCCTCTGGAATCTTTATTGTTTTAATTTTCACATTTAGATTTACATATAATTCAATTGGAGTTGATTTTTTATGTATACAGTAAGATAAGGGTCAAGATTCTTCCTTCCTTCCAGAGATATTCAACCGTTCCAGAAGGTTTTATTAAAAAGACCATTCAAGGGCACCACATTTGTCATAAATTAAGCATCCATAAATGTGTCAGTCTGTTTCTAGGCTCTCATATTGTTCCTTTGGTTTATTTGTTTATTTTTGAGCCAAAATCACAGCCTTAATTATATTGGTTTAATTTTTCTGTGAAAAAAATCCTCCCATTTTTGTCTTCTCCAAGATTGCTTTAACTATTCTTGCTTTAACATGGAGAAACCCTGTCTCTACTAAAAATACAAAATTAGCCGGGCATGGTGGTGCATGCCTGTAATCCCAGCTACTCGGGAGGCTGAGGTAGGAGAATTGCTTGAACCTGGGAGGGGGAGGTTGTGGTGAGCCGAGATTGCGCTATTGCACTCTAGCCTGGGCAACAAGAGCAAAACTCCGTCTCAAAAATAATAATAATAATAATCTGTTGAGAATTTTCAGAATGTACCAAGGAGATAAATTTGGGGACAATTGACATATTTACAATTCACAATCAAATATTGACATATGGAGTCTTCCAATCATGAATATGAAGTAACTCCTGTTGTTTTTTTCTTTTTCCAAGGCCATCAATCATGAGTGACAGATTATGAATCATCCTTACACTGAAGTGCACCAGAGTCAAATAAGCATCATTTGGCTTTCTCTCTCTTTTAAAAAAATCTTTAGTTTTTCATAATAGTCTTCTATATGGAGATGTTGAAAATCTTTCATTTGTTTTATTCCTAGATATTTGATTGAAAAAACAAACAAACAGAGGTGAGGTTGCCCGGGCTGGAGTGCAGTGGCCATCCTCAGGCACGCTTATACTGCATTACAGCCTTGAAATCCTGGCATTAAGTGATCCTCCTACCTCAGCCTCCCAAGTAGCTGGGACTACAGGTGCCCACCACCACGCCTGGCTAATTTTTTGTATTTTTAGTAGAGACGGGGTTTGACTGTGTTAGCCAGGATGGTTTCAATCTCCTGACCTCGTGATCTGCCCGCCTTGGCCTCCCAAAGCGCTGGGTTTTAGGCATGAGCCACCACGCTCAGCCAGATCTTATACTTAAACATTTCAGTTTACAATTATTTTTGTTACTGGTATATAGAACATACAATTGGTTTATGTGTGTTGATTTAAATTCAGTGACCAAGATAAAATTCCAAAGCTTGATCTGAAGTTTCTTTAGGATTTTCTACGTACATAATGACAGCTTGCTTTCTTTTTTTCCATCCTTATTTCTGTTATTTCTTTTTCTTGCCTTATTGCATTGACTAAGGTATTCATTCAAGGTCAAATAGAAGTGGTAGCAGGCAAACTTAGCAAGTTTCCAGTCTCAGAGGAAAGCTTTTAGCATTTCATCATTAAGTTGATACTTGCTGAGGTATTTTTGTAGATAACCTGTATCAATTAGCTTTTGTTGGATAACAAAAGAACCACAAAGCCAGTGACATATAACAATAGATACTTATGTCTTACACATATGTGGCAATCAGGTCATCTGGGCTATGCTTAGCTAGATCACTCTGCTGGTCTTGGCTGAGCTCATGCATGCATCTGCAGCTCAGCTAGGAGCTCTGTTCTCAGCTGGGCTTGACTGAGTACCTTAGCTGGAGAACTTGTGTTCTATGCATTTCATATCTTCTTCCTGGAACCAGAAGGAGCAGCTTAGGCAGGTTCTTTTCATGGTAAAGAGTAGAAGAACAAAAGAGCAAACCCCAGTAGGCAAGCTCATTTAAATTTTTTACTTGCGTCACATCTGCCAATATCCCATTGGCCAAAGCAAGTCATATGCCTGAGTCCAGAGTCAGGGGTAACTTTGCCCATGATTGAGGGCATTGCAAAATTACATAGCAAAAGATGTGAAACAGGAGGGGTGAAGAAGCGCAATCTACTATATGTTATTTTATATCTTATTTCCAGAATAAGAACAATTGCTCCCATTTCTAGTTTGCTAAGGATTTTTATCATCAGTGGATATTAAATGTTATCAAATATTTCTTTTTTTTTGAGACAGAGTCTCGCTCTGTCGCCCAGGCTGGAGTGCAACAGCGTGATCTTGGCTCACTGCAACCTCCGTCTCCCAGGTTCAAGCCATTCTCCTGCCTCAGGCTCCCGAGTAGCTGGAACTACAGGCCCCAGCCACCACACCCGGCTAATTTTTGTATTTTTTTTTTTTTTTTTAGTAGAGGCAGGGTTTCACCATGCTGGTCAGGTTAGTCTTGAACTCCTGACCTCAAGTGATCCGCCCACCTCGGCCTGCCAAACTGCTAGGATTACAGGAGTAAGCCACCGTGCCTGGCCCAAATATTTTTTTAATCTATTGAGGTGATCATATTTTTCTCCTTTGTACTATTAATATGACAAATTACACAGACTGATTTTGAATTATTAAAGTAACCTTGCTGTGGTGGCCATTGTGTGGGGTGACCTGTAATCCCTGACTCCTGCTGTTGACACCCTGTCTAATCCCTACTTTTGAGTGGGGGCTGGATCTAGTGACTTGCTTCTAATGAATAGAAAATGGCCATGGTGATATGAAAAGTCATTGCTGAGGTTAGGTTACAAAGATTTAAACTTCAATCTTTCTCAGCCTTTCCTCTAGGGAAAGCAAGCTGCCATGTTGTGAAGGCTGCTTTGGAGAGGCCCAAATAGGAAGGAAATGTCTCTGTCCAACAGCCAATGAGGACCTGAGTCCAATAAACACACATGACTGAGTTTGGAAGTGGATCCTTCCCTACTCAAGCCTGGGGCATTAAATGATTTTATAAATGGAGGTAAAACATGTAGAACAATTTTGGCACCTAGTAAAAGCTTAATACAATTTGGCAACACTACCTCTGAGTTTGCCTTTTCATATATGTTAAATGGGAATAATATGATCTATTCCATAGGATTGTTGTAAACATGAAATAAAATAATGTATTAGTAAGCACTTAATGAATAGTCACTGTTGTTTATCTTAACTGGCTAAACTGCTGTTCAGATGAAAGGTGTTTTTGTTTGTTTGTTTTTAAGACAGGGTCTCACTCTGTCACCCAGGCTGGAGTGCGGTGGTGTGATAACAGCTCACTGCAGCCTTGACCTCCCAGGCTCAAGTGATCCTCCCACCTCAGCCTCAACTAGGACTACAGAGGCATGACACCATGCCCAGCTAACTGGGTCTCACTAAGTTGCTCAAACTGGTCTCAAGTGATCCTCCCACCTCATCCTTCCAAAGTGCTAAAATTACAGGCATGAGCCACTGTACCTGGCAAGATGAAAGCTTTTTAAAAATAGGAATTGCATTTTGGGCTGGGTACAGTGGTTCATGCTTATAATTCCAGTGCTTTGGGAGGCCGAGGCAAGAGGATCACTTGAGGTGAGGAGTTTGAGACCAGCCTAAGTGACAGAGGGAAACACTGTCCCTTGAAAAAATTTTAAAAAGAAATTGCATTTTATTGACCTTTGAATTCTCTAATATAACAAAAATAGATGTTCAATTAATGGTTTGGAATTGACACATTCAATCTGTCTTTGTATCTGTGAAACAAAAAAACAAGCTTCATAGACTTGGACAAGTTGGAAATGTAACCTCTGTTTCTTCATCTATTAAGTGAAGGCACTAGACTTACCTTCTGTGATTTCTTCAAGCTTTGTTCGTACATTTATCCACTCTTTCATTCATTTAGTAAATATTTATTGGGCCCCACCATATGCCAAGCTCTGTGCTTGGTGCTGGGGTTCAGTGATGTGCAGAATAGATGTGGCTTGTGTTCTCATAAAGTTTACTGTCTGTATTCATCTGCCCAGGCTGCCATAACAAAATACCATACACTGGTGGCTTAAACAACAGAAAGTTATTGTCTCCCAGCTCCGTAGGCTGAAAGTCCAAAATCAGTGTACCAGCATGGTCAAGTTCTGGTAAGGGCTTTCCTCCTGGCTTGCAGAAGGCTACCTTCTCACTGTGTCTTTATATGGCAGACAAAGAGGGAGACAGAGCATGCCAGTGACAGCAAGCTCTCTGGTGTCTCATCTTACAAGGGCACTAATCCTATCATGAAGGTCCCCAGCCTCATGGGCTCATCTAAATCGAATTATCTCCCAAAGATTTCTCTCTCGAATTATCTACATTGGGTGTTAGGGTTTCAACATATAAATTTTGGGGGAACACGATTCAGCTCATAGCATAGTCTAATAAGAAGACATAAATAATCACACACACACAAGTCTACAATTACAAACTGTGATCAGTGCCACGAAGGCAAAGTTCATGGAGCCCTGGGAGGAATTAACCAGGTAACTAGGCCTAATCCCAGGTAAGGAGTAGCTTATGAATGTCATAACCTATGAATTCTAGTATTGGTGGAAGGCCCTTTGTCCTCCAGCTATCAGAAAGAAGAGAATAAAGTAAGTGATTCTGGTACCAGCAGAATCCCAGAATCACTGCTTGTCCCCACTGTCTATACCAGCAAGCCTTACTTTGTGTATGCAGCCACTCATAGCTGGGCATGGCCAAGCACTTGGGAACCTGGGAAGAGAGAGGAGACACCATATGGACAGAATTTGTTCCCCATTTAAATGTATGCATTGGAACAGCACAAAAAAAAGTGTCACGAATCTCTCCGCAGAACTTTTACGATAGGGAGATAATTGCTGGAAATTACTGTATGGTGCTGTTAACACCAGATCAGAAGAGGCTGCCAAGCTTGGCTTCGTCCCACTCCCATGGCAGCCAAAAAACACAGGTGTCTTGAAGAAAAAAAAAGTACAAAGGAGAATGCTGAATGATCAGGAAGCTTATGTGTGCTGAAGCCTCAGCCCAGCCCAGCACATCTCCAGACAGATGTCACTGAACCCACTTTCTCCTTTGCTGCTGGGTCATAACAAGGCTTCCTGATTGTGCTCACTGGTGTGGGTTTGAGGACCATGTTCTCGTTTCCTGTGGCCAGGTAGCCTCACGATTCTCTGAAGTCCATGTCCTGAAAAAGTGACAGCCCCTCATCTTTGTCTAAGGATTGCAGGGCCTGGCATCTGCAGTGTGTCATTATAATGCACCAACCTGGACAAGCTTGGAGACAAACTCTCATTCTTTTATTTTTGTTTTTATTCTTATTTTTATTTTTTTGAGATGGAGTTTTGCTCTTGTTGCCCAGGTTGGAGTGCAATGGCGCGATCTCGGCTCTCTGTAACCTCCACCTCCCAAGCAGTTCTCCTGCCTCAGCCTCCCAAGTAGCTGGATTACAGGCGCCCACGACCACGCCCAGCTGATTTTTGTATTTTTAGTAGAGATGGGGTTTCACCATGTTGGCCAGGCTAGTCTCGAACTCCTGACCTCAGGTGGTCCACCCATCTTGGCCTCCCAAAGTTCTGGGATTACAGGCATGAGCCACTGCGTCCAGCCGCTAGACACTTTTTATCCCAAAATCTGGCTTGCCAGATGACTTGAGTCCCCCAAGGTTAAGAAGTATCTCCAGTTCATCCTCTGGAGCAGGGTAGGACACTTCACGGAGCCACGCTGAGATGACAGAACGCTTACGTTTTCAGTGCTACCCAAAAAGCTCGTGAGAAATGCTGCAACTGACATTAATCCAAAAGCAGCTTCGATTCTTGTGGGGATTGTTCATATATGATAGGAGGGATGGGGTGGGGGAAACGCAGGCAGTTAAACAGCTCTTAGAAAGACAATTTTTCCCTTTGTTTTTGGCTGCTGGATAGAAGTATATTTCAATTTTCTAGTCAGCAAGTTAAGCCAGCTGCACACACAGTGGCTTGACAAAGAAGGAGGCTAGTATGAAAAAATATTAAAATGCAAAAACACATTTCAGAGGCAGCCTTCTCCTCAAACTGCGTGGTCACAGGGAGAATTCATAAATCAGAAATGAGGTCAAGTGTTGGTGTTGAGTTCAGCTCTGTTTGTCCCTTGATATTATTATTATGATGCCCAGATGAGAAATATAAAGGAGAAAAGGCCAAGCGAAAACATCTGCCCTCCTAATCCATCAGCTGCGAAACATCAGTTTTAGGACAACACCAAAATAAGCATTCCAAGAGAAGAAATCTGTATAATCAGCATCAGCCCATTTTTTAATTAAATCAGTCATTTACAAAGACACACCCTTGGCTTGGGGTTCAGGTTTCAAAGAAAATAGTACATCCAGAAATCTGTTCTCTAAAGCTTGTGAACTTCATAGGCCAAAGTCTGAGTAAGCCAAGGTCAAATCTGAAACAGCCAAGGCGGAAGGTAGAGTGAGCCACAGTTGTTCACAAGCTTAAGGGGTGAGGAGAAGAAAGTCAAATACATTATAGGCAGACCCGGTATTTTTAGTGGGCAGTTTGTCCCCTAAAGATGTTTTTGTTGTTGTCGTTGTTTTGAGACAGAGTTTCACTCTTGCTGCCCAGGCTGGAGTGCAGTGGCACGGTCTCGGCTCACTGCAACCTCCGCCTCCCCGGTTCAAATAATTCTCCTGCCTCAGCCTCCCAAGTAGCTGGGATTACAGGCATGCGCCACCATGCCCTGCTAATTTTGTATTTTTAGTAGAAACAGGGTTTCTTCATGTTGGTCAGGCTGATCTTGAACTCCCAACCTCAGGTGATCTGCCCGCCCCGGCCTCCCAAAGTGCTGGGATTACAGGCGTGAGCCACTGCACCCAGCCTAAAGATGTATTTTTAAGTTGCTTACTTGAAAAGACCTAGGAATACATTTCCTCATAAGAACAATGACTTTAAGATACTTGTATTCTTGGATCAGCCCACAGAATTCCATTTGGGACAGTGTAACTAAAAATCACCTCTGGTCACCCTAACATCCCCAAGGGTGACAGAGATGAGATGGAGCTGGGAGGAACTGGTTGTAACTCATGGCAACGTTCAGGACAGATTTTAGCAGCCAGGTGGGAAGGGGCCAACACCACAGGTGTGGAGTTTGTGCACTGCACAAAGCAGCTGGCTAGAGGCCAAGAAGAGGCTGAAATCCAGCCTGCCCTCTACCAGCCAAGCTGAGGCTGCAGGGTAGGGCTGTGTCAGCCGGAGCAGGGGCTTTTTTCTAACTTGTGCAAAGAGCTCTGGTCCAGATAAGCTCTAGAGGTTCCAATAGTTACAGCAAAGCATGGCTTTTCTAGAAGAAAGTATCAGTTGGGGAGAGGCAAGAGAGAAGCTGCCATTTACACACACATTTGTATGTCTGGGTCACTGAGCACTTGAGTGGGTTTACACTTGGCCCAGCCAAAACCTCTTTTTGCAGCCAAGCTTAGTCCTCTCCAAATTTTCTCATACTACTTTGAGACTCCCTAGTTGACCTGGCTACTTCAGTGAGAGGATGGCAATTAAAAGTGAACTCATGGCTGGGCACGGTGGCCCACGCCTGTAATCCCAACACAACACTTTGGGAGGCCGAGGCAGGTGGATCACAAGGTCAGGAGTTCGAGACCAGCCTGGCTAACATGGTGAAACCCTGTCTCTACTAAAATAATACAAAAATTAGCTGGGCATGATGGCATGTGCCTGTAATCTTAGCTACTTGGGAGGCTGAGGCAGGGGAATTGCTTGAACCAGGGAAGTGGAGGTTGCAGTGAGCCAAGATTGCGCCACTGCACTCCAGCCTGTGTGACAGAGCGAGACTCTGTCTCAAAAAAAAAAAATGAACCCAGAAAAGGCTTATTACACCTTAGGGCTGGGGTTGGCGGGTGAATGAGAAGAAGATACCTCTGGAAATTTTCAGTAGAACAGAACCCCACCAAACAGACTGAGGAGTGCCTGACTGCAGCTCCTGCTGTGGTGGAATCCAGAAACTGTTCTGGAGACAGAGGAAGGGGAAGAAGGAATTGCCGCCACATGGTGTGTTGGGGACGTGAGGAAAGGGAGCTGCAGGAAATGGCCCCACCCAACTTGAATGAGGACGAATGATCCTTATCAAGGCCTCTGTTGTAATAGAAGAAAAGGAAGCAAATGGTTCAAATAAACAATTTTCTGATATATATATGTTTTACCACACACTCTCACAAGTTTAAAAAACCAAACAAGCGGCCAGGCGTGGTGGCTCACGCCTGTAATCCCAGCTCTTTGGGAGGCCAAGGCAGATAGATCACCTGAGGTCAGGAGTTCAAGACCAGCCTGGCCAACATGGTGAAACTCCTGTCTCTACTAAAAATACAAAAATTAGCTGGGTGTGGTGGCCCACGCCTGTAATCCCAGCTTCTCGGGAGGCTGAGGCAGGAAAATCACTTGAACCCAGGAGGCAGAGGTTGCAGTGAGCCAAGATCGCGCCATTACGCTCCAGCCTGGGGAACAGAGTGAGACTCCATCTCAAAAAAACAAAAAACAAACAAATAAAAACCAAACAAGCCAACACAGACACCACGGACACATGCATGCCTCAGGATGTGAGGAGAAAGACGTGGGGGTCTATGAAAACACTCTCTTCTATCCAGCCTCCAACTCGAGTTAGAGCAAGAGCAGTAGCTTCACCCTGCCCGATGGAAAGGCTGTGTCTCCCGTTACCCCTGCCTGGGCAGCAGGGACAGATGTGGACAACCCACAGCCCAGCAGTGCATGCTCTGCAGAGGCAGCTCTGGTGTGTGGAGCCACATCTCCCAGGCCAGTAGCTCCATCAGTGGGACTTGTGAGACTCTATCAGGGAACGGGACGTTAGCAGTTGCAGTTCCAAAGTGTATTATTCAGGGCATGTCAACTGTTGTAGGGAATCCCAAAATCCTAGCTTTCATGCTGTAGCCCACTGTGGCTGAGCCGTCACTCAGGGCCAGGCTCCTTCCACCCCATGGCTGTGTCACTGTTAGCTTCCCAAAGATGTCTCTGTTCGGCCGGTGGAGAGGAGAGAGAATAACGATTGTGCACGAGAGGTTTGAGGGGCCAGGGCTGAGAGTGGCCAGCAGCATTTCCACTCACGTTTCATTGGCTGGAACACAGTCACTGGCCACACTTAACACAAGGGAGGCTGGGGAAGAGAATGTAGCTGTGTGCCTAGGAAGCAGAGGAGATGATGGGTATGATATTTGTTTGTGACCCCCAGGTAGGAGATTCCTGCCATTTCTTTGTATCTGCACTTGTTCAGGCAAGAGAGTTGCTGCTGTAACTGTGACTGATAAAGGCAGGGCCAGGAACCAGGGTGTAACTATCATCCTCTTATGTTCAGGCAAAATGTCACCCAGGTCCTCCCATGGGGCATTGCTGTGGTCACCCACGCCTTTGTCTCCCAGCCTGGCTCCTGCAACAGGTTTCCTCTAACCAGGCCTCTTTTGAAATTGATCTGCCCCAACAGTTGCAAACCCCAGCTGCTCCTTTACTTCCTACACCAGTAGCAAGAGAATCAATTATCCCTGCCCTCAGTGAACCACCGCGTTTGCTGATCTGCCAAAGGATAGGATTCAAGGTCTCAGCCTTGCCCATAAAGCTATACTTAATCTGGACCTGATCGCTTCAACAATTGTTTTTTGCCCTTGGTCCCCACCTGGCAACAACAAAAACACCACCTCAGAGTTTTAGGAATCTAGAAAACCCTATCCCTCAGGGGAGACAGGGACAGGCATGCATAATAACTTCCATTTGTGCAGAATGGTGAGGAAAGTAAATGCTCACCATCTTTAAGGCTGAGTCTCACTGTGGGCTTCTCACAGTGATAGCCTGTGGTTGCTTCGTCTCTAGCTATGAAAATTCCTGAGCATCTCTGTGTGGAGCCCTCAATTCATATTCATTTTAGACTTCTCAGTGTTGCCATTTTAGGATTTATTCATTACTGTCTCTATTCTCTATTTTTTCACCTCTACTCTTGGTAATTTTGACAACGAGCCTCGTGACTGAGCAGAACTGAGGCTCTGTCTCTCCTTTCAGGACCTTTTCAGGCATCCAGTTCTGTTTGATATACTTGCCGAGTTCCCACCAGGTGCAAGGCCTGACTGGACACTAAATTTTGAGGCCAGTGGCCTTGCTTCCAATGAGTTCTGCTTTGGAATGTGTTTTCCAAATGCTTTGTAACAGTGCCATGCAAATAGATTCAATGGTAAAATTAAAAAATGTAAAACAAGATGGTTTGCATTCCTTGGTGAATAAAAGTAGAAATGTCTAGGATGGCAAGCATTCTTAGAAAAGCTTCTCCCCTCTCTTATTCTAAATAGAGTTCCATCAGCAAGACTTTTTTTTGAGACAGAGTCTCACTCTGTCTCCTAGGCTAGAGTGCAGTGGCGCAATCTTGGCTCACTGCAACTTCTGCCTCCTGGGTTCAAACGATTCTCATGCCTCACCCTCCTGAGTAGCTGGGACTACAGGCGCCCGCCACCACACCCAGCTCATTTTTGTATTTTTAGTAGAGATGGTGTTTCACCATGTTGGCCAGGCTGGTCTCGAACTCCCGACCTCAGGTGATCCACCCACCTTGGCTTCCCAAAGTGCTGTGATTATAGACGTGAGCCACTGCGCCTGGCTGCAAGACTCTTCTATCCCCTTTTTTTTTTTTTTTTGAGACGAAGTCTTGTTCTGTTGCCCAGGCTGGAGGGCAGTGGCGAGATCTCGCTTCACTGCAACCTCCGCCTCCAGGTTCAAGCAGTTCTCCTGCCTCAGCACCCCCTAGTAGCTGGGATTATAGGCTCATGCCACCACATCCAGCTAATTGTTTTTGTTTGCTTTTTTGAGATGGAGTCTTGCTCTTGTCCCCCAGGCTGGAGTGCAATGGCGTGATCTCGGCTTACTGCAACCTCCACCTCCCAGGTTCAAGCAATTCTTCTGCCTCAGAAACCCCTAGTAGCTGGGATTACAGGCGCACGCCACTGCAGCCGTCTAATTTTTTTATTTTTAGTAGAGACAGGGTTTCACCATGTTGGCCAGGCTGGTCTCCAACTTCTGACCTCAGGTGATCCACCTCCCTCGGTCTCCCAAAGTGCTGGGATTACAGGCATGAGCCACCGTACCCGGCCTAATTTTTGTATTTTTAGTAGAGATGAGGTTTCGCCCTGTTGGCAAGCCTGGTCTTGAACTCCTGATCTCAGGTGATACACTCGCCTCAGCCTCCCAAAGTGCTGGGATTACAGGCATGAGCCACCACGCCTGGCCACCTCTTTTATCCTTTAGGTATCAGTAACTGGTGCAAAAAGACATCCTCCCCTCAGTGCCCTCCTAACAGTCTCCAAGTTGGATAGAAATTTTTCTCTATTCATGGACCAGGCTTTTTTTCTTTTTTTCTGGTTCTCAAGATATTTGTAGTTTACCTTCTACTACCTGAGTGTGCCAGTTTATTTTGAGGTTGTTAAAAATATAACCAAAAAGTAGGCCAGGTGCGGTGGCTCACGCCTGTAATCCCAGCGCTTTGGGAGGCCAAGGCAGGCAGATCACCTGAGGTCGGAAGTTTGAGACCAGCCTGACCAACATGGAGAAACCCCATCTCTACTAAAAATACAAAATTAGCCGGGCATGGTGGCGCATACCTGTAATCCCAGCTACTTGGGAGGCTGAGGCAGGAGAATAGCTTGAACCTGGGAGGCGGAGGTTGTGGTGAGCTGAGATCATGCCATTGCACTCCAGCCTGGGCAACAAGAGTAAAACTCCATTTCAAAAAAAAAAAAAAAAGAAAGAAAAGAAATGTGTTAGGGAGAGGAGGCCTTTACCGATTTTAGGGGGCTAACAAAGAAGAATCAGTCCCCAATCCAATAAAGTTAGTATAGTAGTTTTCAGAGGGCAAGGGCCCCTTGGCTTCTTGTTTATAAAGATTCTCTTCAGAAATTATGCAGACTCCATTGTCAAACAGCAAATATTGTCTGTCAGTTGACAGTTGAAGTCAATACTTACAACTGACAGTGGATAGAACAACAAACCCCAACATTTGGGATACTGTATATTGAAAGCCAAAAGATTGATGTCAATGATCAAAATCCGCAATGACATCAGCTATAAGGGGACCATGTACATCAAAGGTACTATTCATTCATGTAACACACATGTTGTTGAGAACCCACTCCATGCCCAGCTAGGGTGGGTGCTAGGGATGCAGCCATGAGCAAAACTGACAGAGCCCCTTTGCTGATGAAACTTACATTCTAGATGGGGGAGAGAAGAAATAAATAAAATGATGTTGCATAGTGGTAAGTCGTATGAAGAAACTAACAGAGTATGTAATATGTTAGAGGATGTGGTAGTGTGGAGGCTGCTTTAGTTTAGGTGGTCAAGGAAGGCCTCATTGAGAGATGACATTTGAACTGAGACCTGAATCAAGGAGCCAGTTGAGAGAGGATATGGGAGAATATTCCAGGCAGAATGAACAGCAATGGACCTCAGGACTGAGCTTGGTGTATTTAATGGACAGAGCAAGAGTCAGCAGAGCTGGCGGTGTATAGTGATTGAGCAGGGCAGGGGCATGAGCCAACATCAGCAACGTAGGCAGGGGCTAGATCATGAGGGCCTTCTAAGGCTTGGAAAAGCATGTGGATTTTACTTTAGGGAAGTAGGGATTTTAACATCAGATGTAATCTGATTTACATTTAAGAAAATATTCTGGCCAGGTGCGGTGGCTCATGCCTGTAATCCCAGCACTTTGGGAGGCCAAGGTGGGCAGATCACCTGAGGTCAGGAGATCAAGACCAGCCTGGCCATCATGGTGAAACCCCGTCTCTACTAAAAATACAAAAAAATTTAGCCGGGCCTGGTGGCAGGTGCCTGTAATCCCAGCTACTTGGGAGGCTGAGGCAGGATAATCGCTTGAACCTGGGAGGCGGAGGTTGCAGTAAGCCGAGATCAAGCCATTACACTCCAGCCTGGGCAACAAGAACGAAGCTCCATCTCAAAAAAAAAAAAAAAGACAGAAAAAAAGACAGAAAAACAGACAGAAAAAAAAGAAAAAAATATTATGTGCCTGCTATATTGTAAAGGAAGCAGAGAACAAAGATAGGAGGCTGTTATATTGGTGTGAGTGAGATGATGGTGGCTTGGACATGCAGTAGCTGTGGGCATAGAGAGAAGTAGACAGACTTTGGTTAGATTTTGGAGACAGAGACAATTGAATTTGCTCATGGATTGGATTTGGGGTGTAAGAAAAACAGAAGAATTGGGCTGGGCACAGTGGCTCATGCCTGTAATCCCAGTACTTTGTGAGGCAAGTGTAGGAGGATCACTTGAGCCCAGGAGTTCAAGACCAGCCTGGGGAACAAAGTGAGACCCTGTCTCTACAAAATATATTTTTAAAAAACATTAGCTAGGTGTGGTGGCATACACCTGCAGTCCTAGCTACTTGGGAGGCTGATGTGAGGGGATGACTTGAGCCCAGGAGGTTGAGGCTGCAGTGAGCCGTGATCGTGCCATTGCACTCCAGCCTGAGCAACAGAGACAGACCCTGCCTCAAAAATAAAATAAAATAAAATAAATAAAATTTAAACACCCAGGAGAATAGAGGAAGTTTCCCCAGTTTTTAGCTTGAACAACTAGCTGCAGAGGAGCATCATTTATTTAGAAGAGAAAGATGGGGGTAGAGACATGGAAGAACAGTTTCGGAAAGGGTGGAAAAGCAATGGTTTGATGCTGAAGTGCGTTTCATTCACTCATATGAAGATACTAGGAAGGCAATTTGAACTATGACCAAATTGCCTACCATGGGTCTCTTAACCAGGATGTCTAAGGAGCTTATATATGCAAGATAAATGCTATGGGTACTCAGGCACAGTGGCTCACACTCCCAGCACTTTGGGAGGCCGAGGCGGGTGGATAACTTGAGGTCAGGAGTTTGAGACCAGGCTGGCCAACATGGCGAAACCCTGTCTCTACCAAAAATACAAAAATGAGCTGGGTGTGGTGGCGCGCGCCTGTAGTCCCAGCTACCCAGGAGGCTGAGGCAGAAGAATCTCTTGAACCGGGGAGGCAGAGGTTGCAGTGAGTCAAGATCGAACCACTGCATTCCAGCCTGGGCAACCACTGCATTCCAGCCTGGGCAATAGAGCAAGACTCTGTCTCAAAATTAAAAATAAATAAATAAATAAATACTATGGGCCATGCACAGTGGCTCATGCCTGTAATCCCAGCAATTTGGGAGGCTGAGGTGGGTGGATCACTTGAGGTCAAGACTTTGAGACCAACCTGGCCAACATTATATTTGTATACAAATACAAAAATTAGCCGGGCGTGGTGGTGCTCGCCTGTAATCCCAGCTACTCAGGAGGCTGAGACACAAGAATCGTTTGAACCCAGGAGGTGGAGGTTGCCACGGTGAGCTGAGATCATGCAACTGCACTCCAGCCTGGGTGACGTAGTGAGACTCCATCTCAAAAAAAAAAGAAAAAGATAAATGCTAAAGAGGTGCAGAGTACTCTCTGAGGCAGGAATTGTTGTGACTCCCTGAGGCATTTTTTGTTTTAGCGGCTGTCTTGATGTTATGGAAGTGCATTATACAGGGGTCTTGTTTGGATATTCATTCTGACTCTGAGATCAATGAGCTGTTCAGTGGTACTACTTGGGACTTTATTGCCTCCAGGGAGCTTTTAGAAATGAAGTGGTGGGGGAGCAATTTTTTTTGTCATGATGCAGGAGGTTGGGGAGACTACTGGCATCTAGTCCCTGGGGCCAGAAATGCCAAATGTGCGGCAATGCGTGGAATATCTTCACACAAAATAAAATGGTCGAATCTGAAATGCATGTGCCTTGGGAAAGTTTATTTTAAATTTTCAAGTCTCTCTTCCTTCATCATTAAAATGAAGACATCATGTGAAATCATCTCTGAGGTTAGATCCGGCTTCCTTATTCTATGACTCACAAGATACACAAACAATAGTGATATAAGTAGCCTTCAAGGGACCTGGTGGGAGGCTGTGGCCATGAAAATGCATCCCTCAGCTCTCTGGCTGCAGGGAGCACAATTGACTAATGGCCACTGCTGCAGACCTCTGGACCCACCCCCATCGCATTTACAGAACGCCCTTCCTACAAGCTGCTGCTAGCCAATGACTGAGCAAGCAGGGCACAACTAATACAGACTCATTCTGTACTAATACAGACTCATTCTTTACTAATACAGGCTCTTTTAATGACGGACTTTGGCTCAAGGATGCCCCATCAACCAGGCTGAGCAGCTTTTGTGACTGCAGCCTGAGAGTCTCCTATCAGATCCTCCTTCCTTCCCCGTCTCTCACAGAGGTCAGAACTGCATTGCATCTGAAGGCTCTTCTTGCCTATTTCTGCTCCTCTCCTTTATCCTGCACAAGTATTCCCTAAGGAGTTTCCTGCACATCCAATCCTATCTTAGCTTCTGCTTCTCAAAGAACTCAAACTAACCCAAGTAATGTCAGCAGTGGTCTGAGAAAACAAGAGTAAGATGGGGTTTGGAGACTGGCTCCCTCATTGCCCAGTAGGCTAAGAGGATGCTACCCTGAATGATATGTGGGGCGTGGATAGTCCCTCGCACAATGTGGTGGCGCAACTGCTAAAGATTTCATCAGTGGTGATTCGGAAAGATGTCCTGGTGGAGGAGAATGCAGTGCAGGTGCAGAGATCCAGGCACTGGAGAGCTATGGTGGTGGGGGAATGATAGCTACAGGGAGAGCAGAGTTGACTGATTACTGCTAAGTTGTATTGATATCCTACCAAGTGATAACAAGCAATAGAGACTGTGAGAGCTAAAGAACCTGTTTGGTAGCTTAAAAAATAGTCCTCCTCTCCTGCAGTGGAAGAACTGCTACAGCTGAGCAACAGACTGAGGCTCTGATAGTCCTAGAGCTCTAGAGATGCCTAAATGCTCAGCTAAAGCAAGTCAGTTAAGCTAAGGTCAGGGCCCTGTTTGGAGGAATCTGGGATTCTGAAACATGGGATGGGGGCATCTGAATGCATGCCTCTCAGGATGTTGACTTGGCAGAGCCCTCTGAACCCTCCAGGTCTGCCGGGCTGGCCCATCATTTCATAGTGAGAACTACCACTTTCACAGGCTGGCTTCAGGGGATCTGGTGGGAGGTTGTGGCCCTGAAAATGCATCCCTCTCCAGCAAGGCAACAGGTTGCCCTCTCAGGAGCTGCCCCCAATTCCTCTACTGTCTCCCAAGCCAATAAACAAACGCAGTATAATCAAGACAGGGAAGTGCTGGGCCTGATAGGGAGAAAAGAGATTATATATCAAAGGACCTATAAGAATTAGCGAGCAGGAACCAGTGGAAAACTTTGGAATCAGATTTGAGAGTACTTGTTCAAGTAGAACAGAAAATAAGACTAGAAAAGCAAGATTTCCTTGACTAGGGGACAATTTTGGGGGGGACACAGGCCCCTGATAAGGACCCCAGAGGATGAGTGAAACTCACTGCTAAAGTGGCTCTTAGAAGCCTGCTGCAATATTAGGCCATGCTGAGCAAAGTGGAAATGCTTGAGTTGCCCTGGCAGATGGCAGAGAAAAGAATAAAGAAGCTAAGGAAAATGGACCCACAAGGGGCCAGGAGCGGTGGCTCACGCCTGTAATCCCAGCACTTTGGGAGGCCGAGGCGGGCAGATCACGAGGTCAGGAGATCGAGACCATCCTGGCTAACACGGTGCAAACCCCATCTCTACTAAAAATACAAAAAAAAAAAAAAAAAAAAAAAAATTAGCCGGGTTTGGTGGCAGGCGCCTGTAGTCCCAGCTACTCGGGAGGCTGAGGCAGGAGAATGGTGTGAACCCGGGAGGCAGAGGTTGCAGTGAAACGAGATCGTGTCACTGCACTCCAGCCTGGGCGACAGAGTGAGACTCTGCCTCAGAAAAAAAAAAGAAAAAAAAAAAAGAAAAGAAAATGGATCCACAAGACCCAGAGGACATGCCGTTCACCAATGCCTTCAGGACTTGAGAGGGGCACCAGTATCACTAAGCGGTGGTGGCCCTCCTCTGCAGGACAGCGCCGATGGCAGAAGTGACAGTAGCAGAGGTGGACTCATTAATATCTACAGGAATATGAGGCTCCAGAGTGTCAGGAGCCAGGCAGCCACAATCACCAGTATGACTAGCAAGGTCAGGCTGCAGCCAGAGGGCTGCACCTGAAGGGAGCTGTGAGACAGTAGAGCATGCTGTCCCTAGGGGTAAAAGTGATGGGGAGCCAAGAGGGTGCAGCATCATGTTGACACTAGGAAAAGGCAGGAAAGGAGGGGCAGGAGGCTGAGGGAGATCACTCCAGTCAGAAGCCACATCCCTTCAACGTTCCCACACTTGATCCAGTTTTCAGATCTGCAACCCATTGACTGAAGGGGTGGCTGGGTCCCTAGGGAGAAGGAGCCTGCCATACCATAGCAAATATTTACTGTAATAATCCTGGCAGCCACTCCTCAGAAAGACCTCTGGCCATTTACTCAGGTGATTATAAAATAGAGAAAGGGGAATCCTCACTCATTTCAAGGATTATTGGACATAGGGTCTAAATTGACTTGATTCCTTGAGTTACGCCAGCCCTTTTCTCATATTTTACTGGGCTCTGACAAAGAGAATGCTTGACTATGGTTATAAGTAACCACACCCCCAGAACTGCCCACTATGAACTGGCTTCTGTCAGATCCACCAAGGCATAAAGTAGGAATAGAGGCATGTGGCTGGACATATAGGAATGGCCACGGAGTATGAAAATTTTTGTGTCACATATTAACAACCACCAGAAAGCATCTCCCATGGAAAAGGTACTGATCAACCAAGTAGGCAAAATGACTTAGCCAGGTGACATTAGCCAATCTTCATCATCAGCCACTCCACAACAGGCACCATGGGCACATGAATGGAGCAGCTATGGTGGCATAAATGGAGCCCAGGCATCATCCCAATGCATGAACTCTCATGTATCAAGGCGGATTTAGCTACTGCTGACTTTGAATGTCCAACTGTCAGCAAAACAGACTAACAACAGGCCCTCAGTATGGCACTGTTCCTTGAGCAAGAGACCTGGTCGCTTTTGGCAAGCCTACTATATTGGTCACCCTCCATCCTAGAGGGCCAGTGGTTGATCCTTAAAGGGATAGATATATATTCTGAGTATGTGTTTGGCTTTCTGCCCAAAAAGCCTCAGCCAGCATGACTGTCTGGGGTCTTATACAATGCCTGATCCATAGGTATGAAATCACTTATGACGTAGCATCTGACCAGGGGACCCAATTATAATAAAGGAGGTGCAGGAGTGGACCCATGACCATGGGATCCACTGGTCATATCGTGCATTATACCATCCAGAAGCAGCTGGATGCAATAGCATGGCTTCTAAAGATAACTAAAGTACCAGCTCAGAGGCAACACTATGCAAATATAGAGTGCCATCTTCAGGATGAGGAATATGCATTAAATCAGAGATGTCTCTGTGGTGCTGTGTTCCCCATAGAAAGAATAAATGGATCTGGGAACCAAGGGATGGAAGCAGGAGCAGCCTTACCTACCATCACTCCCAATGACCCACTGGGAGACTTCGTGCTTCTCATCCCTACAACTCTAGGCTCTGCAGAATTGGAGGTCCAAAGGGGGTACACTTTTGCCAGGGAACACTGAATTGCAAGATGCAGTTATTGCCAGGGTACTATGAACTCCTGTGAGACCAGCAAGTGAGAAGAGTCACCATTGTGACAGGAGTAATTGACTCTAGTCAATTACCAGCAGGAGGAGGTAGGACTGTGCTTACACATGGGGTCAGGGAAGAATTTATGTGGAACACATGTGACCCAGTTGGGCCCCTCCTGGTACTTCCTTGCCCCACTGTAACTGTGTATGGACATACAGAGCAACCCCCAGTCTCAAAACAGCATGATTGCCAGGAACTCAGGCTCTTAGGAGTGACAGTTTGGGTCAAATAACAAGGTAAGCACTGAGAACTGCCAAGGTGAGAGCCTAAGGTGAAGGGAATTTAAGATGGGCAGGGAAAGATGGGCACGGTGGCTCATACCTGTAATCCTAGCACTTTGGGAGGCCGAGGTGGGCAGATCACCTGAGGTCAGGAGGTCGAGATCAGCCTGGCCAACATGGGGAAACCCCGTCTGTACTAAAATTACAAAAATTAGCCAGGCATGGTGGTGCACGCCTGTAATCCCAGCTACTTGGGAGGCTGAGGCAGGAGAATCGCTTGAACCCGGGAAGCAGAGGTTGCAGTGAGCTGAGATGGCACCACTGCACTCCGGCCTGGGCGACAGAGCAAGACTTGTCTAAAAAAAAGAAAAGGGGGGGGGTGGGGGCAGGGATGGAAGGAAGAAATGAATACCAATTGTGCCCCTGAGACCAACTGCAGCTATAGGGCTTTCCCCTCGGGAAGAGAAGAGGAGCGGCTCCCCAATCTGCATGGAAAAATAGATCTGTGATACAGGGGTGAACTGTGGCAGCCATGAGTCCCCACTGCTCAGCTCTTCTGCTGTGGGGAGCATAAGTGACTGATGGCCCCGGCTGCAGACCCCTGGACCCACTTTCTTGAAGACCACACTTCCTACAGGCTGCCCCCAGCCTGACGGAGCAAGGAGAGGGTACTCATGTAGGCCCATTCCTGCAAAAGGCAGGACTCCTTTAATGGGCAGCAGCAGGCTCTTTTATAGAAGAACTCCCCACTCGGCCAGATGCAGGATTACACCCCTGTAATCCCAGCATTTGAGAGGCCAAGGTGGGAGGATCTCTTGAGCCCAGGAATTCGAGACCAGCCTGGGCAACATGGCGAGACCCCATCTCTACAAAAAAAATACCAAAAAATTAGCTGGGTGTGGTGTGCATGCCTGCAGTCCCAGGTACTGAAGAGGCTGAGGTGGGACCTGAGCACCAGAGGCTGAGGCTGCAGTGAGCCATGATCACGGCCACTGCACTCCAGCCTGGGTGACAGAGTGAGATCCTTTCCACTCCCCCAGCCATAGAAAGAACTCCCCACTCAAGGATTTTTTAGAACTGTGCTGCACCCTCAGACTCTTCCCACCCAATCTCTCACCTTCCCCTCTCTCTTCACAGGTGTCAGCTCTGTGTTGCTGTGGGAAAGTTTTTCTCTTTCTCTGGCTCCCTCCCCGTTATCCATCACAGACATTCTCACGGTAAATCTCTCTCATGTGCAATCCCATCTTGGCTTCTGCTTCTTTGATGACCCAAACTATGCAGAGGTGTATCCTGAAGCCTCATTAATCTGTTTTAAGGGGGAGACTTTTTCTTTTTTCTTTTTTTTTAATAGATCTCTTTATGTTGCCCAGGCTGGTCTCAAACTCCTGCTTCAAGTGATCCTCCTACCTTGGCCTCCCAAAGTTCTGGGATTACAGGCATGAGCCACCACACCTGGACAAGGTAGAGGCTTTTTTTTTTTTTTTTTGAGATGGAGTCTTGCTCTGTCACCCAGGCTGGACTGCAGTGGCGCCATCTCAGCTCACTGCAAGCTCCGCCTCCTGGCTTCACGCCATCCTCCTGCCTCAGCCTCTGAGTAGCTGGGACTATAAGCGCCCACCACCACACCCGGCTAATTTTTTGCATTTTTAGTAGAGACAGGGTTTCACCGTGTTAGCCAGGATGGTCCCGATCTCCTGACCTCGTGATCCGCCTGCCTTGGCCTCCCAAAGTGCTGGGATTACAGGCGTGAGCCACTGCGCCCGGCCGGTAGAGGCTTTCTACGGTAAAACAAAAATACTGTTCCATCAGAGTTTCTTAAGAGGTATACATTTCTTGTTTAAGACATTAAGATCCTAGCTGGGCACAGTGGTGTACACCTGCAGTCATAACTACTCAGAAGGCTGGGGTGAGAGGATTCCTTAAGCCTAGGAGTTCAAGTCCAGCCTGGACAACATAGTAAGACTACATTTCTAGAATCAAATTTTTTTTTTTTTTTTTTGACAGAGTCTGACTCTGTCACCCACTAGAGTGCAGTGGTGCGATCTTGGCTCACTGTAACCTCCGTCTCCAGGGTTCAAGCGATTCCCCCACCTCAGCCTCCCGAGTAGCTGGGATTATGGGTGTGCACCACCACACCCGGCTGGTTTTTGTATTTTTGGTAAAGACAGGGTTTCACCATGTTGGCCAGGCTGGTCTTGGACTCCTGACCTCAGGTGACCCGCCCGCCTTGGCCTCCCAAAGTGCTGGCATTACAGGCATGAGCCATCATAAGTGGCCTAAAAATTTTTTTTTCAAACATTAAAACTGTAAGATCCAGAATCTTCCAGTTTTCAAAATGCATTATTCATTTATCCAACAAATATTAATTGAGCCTCCACTATGTGCCAGGGACTGAGAATACAATGGTGAAGGCGGCAAAGTCCTGCTGCCAGAGCTTATATTCTAGTGGGAAAAGATAGACAATAAACAAGTTAAAAATACACAAAAGTCATTTCAAACATGTTGTAATTGTCATGGGAGTTGGGATCACCGTCATTCCATTTGTAGCTCCCCTTGGGAGGAAAATTCCTTGAAAGAATTGTCTGTACTCTCAGTCTCTGATTCTTTTCCCCTTTCTATTTAAAACACATTTTGGGCCAGGCACGGTGGCTCATGCCTGTAATCCCAGCAGTTTAGGAGGTCAAGGTGGGTGGATCACCTGAGGTCAGGAGTTCGAGACCAGCCTGGCCAACATGGCGAAACCCTGTCTCTACTAAAAATACAAAAATTAGCCGGGCATAGTGGTGCATGCCTATGATCTCAGCTACTCAGGAGGCTGAGGCAGGAGAATCTCTTGAACCTAGGAGGCGAAGGTTGCAGTGAGCCAAGATCGCGCCACTGCACTCCAGCCTGGGCGACAAGAGTGAAACTCCATCTCAAAAACAAACAAACAAACAAAAAAACCACACACACATTTCAATCTACTGAATTTGCTCTTGTCAGGATTAATCTCTCCATTTGCTAAGCCCAGTGCTCATCTGAATTTCGACGGCATTGACCCTGAAACTTTGCTTTCGTCACATTTTATGAGGGACGGTGACCCAGAGAAGAGAAAGATAGTCATAGGTCTGAAAAGAGAAGAATGTGTTCTGTTTTGTTCTTCAAATCAGAAACTGGGCCAACGGGCTAAAACTACAGGGAGACAAATGTATTCTTAATCCAAAAGTGTATAGTCCTAACCATGCCCCAGACAACTTTTTTTTTTTTTTTTTTTTTGAGACAGGATCTCACTCTATCACCCAGGCTGGAATGCAGTAGCATAATCACAGCTCACTTCAGCCTTGACCTCCCGGGCTCAGGGAATCCTCCCACCTCAGCCTCTTGAGTTGCTAAGATTACAAGTACACGCCACCATGCCTGGCTAATTTTTGTATTTCTTGTAGAGATACGTTTTTGCCATGTTGGCCAGGTTGGTCTTGAACTCCCAGGCTCAAGTGATTCACCCACCTCCACCTCCCAAAGTGCTGGGATTACAGGTGTGAGCCACTGCACTCAGTCCAGACAACTTCTTAAATTAAGAAACTTCCCTTCTGGAGAAATGCTTACATAGAGGCTGGATGGTCACCTGTTGGATTATAAGCCTGATCGGAAAGGAAGTCAGGTTGCCTGACATCCAAGGTCTCATCTCCTTCTGAGATTTGGTGATTTCTGTGACCTGGACAGTGCATCAAATGTTTTTTGACCCCAAATGGCATACTTCTCTTTGCAAAAGACATATTATCCTGAAGCATCTATCTTCTTGTAATTCTTAATCACACTTCCAAATTTCTTTGCAGTAGTTTACCAGTACCACAATTGGCAAACTTTCAACTCTCCCTGGCCCAATGTCAGGAATATTTAACCCCCCCCCGCCCCAGTCCACCCTCACTGGTCAGTAGTTCTGCACTTAGACATATAGCTGTTTGCTTCCTATTTAAACTGAACCTAGTGTAATTATTGAACTGGACTTCTAATAATGATATTAACAAAGTTACCAAAAAGAAAAAGCTAACAACTTGCAGACCTCTAAAGTTGGTACTGAGCATATAAAATACCATGTGATATCAAAAAGAGATTGTGTGGAAAATGCTGCAGGATGAGGGCAGACAGAAAACATTTATAGACTCACAGGCCTTTGGTGTGTGGCACCACACCCAGCTAATTTTTGTATTTTTAGTGAAGATGGGGTTTTGCCATGTTGGCCAGGCTGGTCTTGATCTCCTGACCTCGTGATCCACCCGCCTTGGCCTCCCAAAGTACTGGGATTATAGGTGTGAGCCACTGAGCCCCGCCCCAAGTTGCTACTTTTGAAAATAAGGATGGAGGCCGGGCGTGGTGGCTCACACCTGTAATCTCAGCACTTTGGGAGGCCGAGGCAGGTGGATCACAAGGTCAGGAGTTCGAGACCAGCCTGACCAGCATGGTGAAACCCTGTCTCTACTAAAAATACAAAAATTAGCCGGGCATGATGGCAGGCGCCTGTAATCCCAGCTACCCGGGAGGCTGAGGCAGGAGAATCATTTGAACCTGGGAGGCGGAGGTTGCAGTGAGCCAAGATCGTGCCACTGCACTCCGGCCTGGGCAACAGGGTAAGACGCCATCTCAAAAAAAAAAAAAAAAAAAAAATTAGCTGGGCTTGGTGGCAGGCGCCTGTAGTCCCAGCTACTGGGGAGGCTGAGGCAGGAGAATGGCATGAACCCAGGAGAATGGCATGAACCCAGGAGACGGAGCTTGCAGTGAGCCGAGATTGCGCCACTGCACTCCAGCCTGGGTGACAGAGCGAGACTCTGTCTCAGAAAAAAAAAAAAATGGGCGGGTGCGGTGGCTCACACCTGTAATCCCAGCACTCTGGGAGGCCGAGGCACGTGAATCACAAGGTCAGGAGTTCAAGACCAGCCTGACTAACATGGTGAAACCCCCGTCTCTACTAAAAATACAAAAATTAGCTGGACGTGGTGGTGCGTGCCTGTAATCCCAGCTACTCTGGAGGCTGAGGCAGAAGAATTGCTTTAACATGGGAGGCGGAGGTTGCAGTGAGCCGAGACTGCGCCATGGCACTCCAGCCTCCATCTCAAAAAAAAAAAAAAAAAAGAAGGAAAAGAAGGATGGAATTGGCTGGACATGGTAGCTCACGCCTGTAATCCCAGCACTTTGGGAGGCTGAAGCGGGTGGGTCACCTGAGGTCAGGAGTTTGAGACCAGCCCGGCCAACATGGTGAAACCCCTTATCTACTAAAAATACAAAAATTAGCCAGGCAAGTTGGTGGATGCCTATAATCCCAGCTACTTGGGAGGCTGAGGCAAGAGAATCTCTTGAATCCAGGAGATGGAGGTTGCAGTGAGCAGAGATTGTGCCACTGCACTCCAGCCTGTGTGACAAGAGCAAAACTCCATCTCAAAAAAGAGAAAGAAAGAAAAAGAAAATAAGGATGGAATCAACCCAAATGCCCACCAACGATAGACTGGATAAAGGAAATGTGGTACATATACACTATGGAATACTATGCCACCATATAAAGGAACGAGATCACATCCTTTGCAGGGACATGGATGGAGCTGGAAGTCATTTTTCTCAGCAAGCTAACTTGGGAACAGAAAACCAAACACCGCACGTTCTCACTTATAAGTGGGAGCTGAACAATGAGAACACATGGACACAGGGAGGGGAACAACACACACTGGGGCCTGTCAGGAGGTGGGGTAGGGGGAGGGAGAGCCTTAGGAAAAATAGCTAGTGGATGTTGGGCTTAATACCTAGGTGATGGGTTGACAGGTGCAGCAAACCGCCATGGCACACATTTACCTATGTAGCAAATCTGCACATCCTGCACATGTACCCCAGAACTAAAAATAAAAATTAAATTTAAATAATTTAAAAAAAGAAAATAAGGGCAGTGGAACCCAGGGTTCAAATCTCTTGCCCGAGGTCTCCTGGGTCTCAGGTCTCAGCTTTCCCTCTACCCTTTCCTTTCTCTCTTTCCTCCTTCCCCTTCTAGCCAAGCGCCCTGGCTCCCCAAAGTAAATTTTCCCATGTCCTTTAAAAAACAAAGCGTAAAGAAAATGTTGCTTGCTCGAGTCACATTACAATATTTAAATAAAACTAACTCTAAGGTCCCCCTAAATTTAGGGTCTGGGTGTGACTGCATTGTTTCTGTTCTTGGACCAACAAACCCCAGGGGTTTTCTGATGGCTGTTGGAAAGCTGTTCGCTCTTGTGTAAGGTGGGTGGACGTTGCTGTGCATATCTCGTAATCTATTTGAAGATAATATCTCTCAGTCTCACAGAAAAACTGAAAATAGTTTGGAAAACATTTCGGAAAACATTTCGTAGTTGTGAAACTAGCTGTGAACCTTTGGCAAGTTGGTTCGCCTCTCTTTAATTGAAGACTGCTGTTAACCACAAACACGCTTACAAACCATGTGTCTATGCCAAGTTCTATGCTAAATGGACAAATATGATTGTTGTGAGTATTAAAGAAAACAATAATATTAGTTAACATTAATTGAAGTTTCCCACCAAACACCAGGCTAAGTACTTTTCTATGCATTGCCTAATTAAATCTCCACAGCAATGCTAAGAAGTAGACATGATTACATTTACTACATGCATATTTTTTTTTGAGACAGGGTCTTACTCTGTCTCCCAGATTGGAGTTCAGTGGCATGATCATGGCTCACTGCGGCCTCAACCTCCCAGGTTCAAGTGATCCTCCCACCTCAGCCTCCTAAGTAGCTGGGACTACAGGCACGCACCACCATGCCCAGCTAATTTTTGGCATTTTTTGTAGAGCCAGGGTTTCGCCATGTTGCCCAGCCTGGTCTCAAACTCCTGGGCTCAAGTGATCCACTTGCCTCAGCCTCCCAAAGTGCTGGGATTACAGGAGTGAGCCTATTATATACATTTTGTATGTTATAGTGCCCGCCTATTATATACATTTTATGGATGAGATTAAGTGACTTAACTAAGTCCATCCAGCAAATATGTGGCTGTATACTTTGACCCTCCTTGCTCTTAATCTGTGCATAAGTACTTTGTACATGTCTGGTACTGTAAAGTGCTATAGAAGTAAGTCTAGTGGCCATCTTTGGGGGTTATGGATATTCCTAACATCTTCCTCTGGTCTCTGCCCCTAATTCTGAATTTGAATAAGGGTGAAACCAAGATCAAACAGCCATCTCGGGCAAGCTTGAGGAGGGAAAAGGAGTCATAGAAACAGTAGCCTAAGGAATGTGTGGGTGGAGGTGGGGTGCTGTGGGTTGAAGTATTCCCTTAGCAGTGAGCTGGCAGGACTGGAACATTTTCGGGCTTTATGGACATGAGCATCAGTTCTTTCTCTCTCTTTTTTTTTTCTTTCTTTCTTTTTTTGAGATGGAGTCTCTCTCCCTCTCCCAGGCTGGACTGCAGTGGCTAGATCCTGGCTGACTGCAACCTCCTCCTGGGCTCAAGCAATTCTTCCACTTCGGCCTTCCAAGTAGCTGGGGTTACAGGCGCCCACCACCACTCCTGGCCTCCTTTTTCTTTTCTTTTTGTTTTTTGGAGATGGAGTCTTGCTCTGTCGCCCAAGCTGGAGTGCAGTGCCACAGTCTTGGCTCACTGCAACCTCGCCTCCCGGGTTCAAGCAAATGTCCTGCCTCAGCCTCTGGGATTACAGGCATGCACCACCACACCTGGCTAATTTTTGTATTTTTAGTAGGGATGGGGTTTCGCCATGTTGGCCAGGCTGGTCTTGAACTCCTGACTTCAGGTGATCCGCCCACCTCGGCCTCCCAAAGTGCTAGGATTACAGGCATGGGGCACTGTGCCTGGCTATTTCTCTTTTCTTTTCTTTCTCTTCTCTTCTCCTTTTCTTTCTCCTCTCCTCTCCTCCCCTCCCCTCTTCTCTCCTCTTCTCTCTTCTCTTCTCCCTTTCTTTTCCCCTCTCCTCTTGTTTCCTTTCCCTTTCTTGTTTTCCCCTTACATGTTAAATATATTGAAGAATAATTTACACAAAATAAAATGCATTCTTCTTTCTTTGTTTCCTTAGTTTTAAAGCAAGGATTTATCTCCTTTAGATTCCCAGTAGGAAAAGAGAAAAGAGAGGGCAGGAATGAGAACTTTAATGGAGGTGGGAAGGGGGTGGGGGGCGCTAAGACTGTAGATAAAATCCCTGTGTTATTTCTTCTTTTGTAAAATCACTTAACTTCTGTAAAACTTAATCTCCCTCATCAATAAAAGTGGAAATAATAATATCTTGATAGACTTGTGGTAAGCATGAAAGAATATCTGACAGACACAAAGAAGCTTAATTCATGTTAACAATGAAATGATATTGATATGATGGTGTCTAAACCTTAGGACTGTTCAGGGAGTGCTCAAAAACACAAGCAATCTTTAGATATTTATTGTTTTTCTTTGAATCCGTGGCTCACAGACAAACATATAGGAGTCAATGCTAGAGCTCCCTCTGGTGGCTCTGCTGTCACAAACACACCAACTACTGTATCCCTACCTCCACTTACGGGGCTCAGGAGAGAGAGGTTGTGCTGGCTGCTGGCCGCCATGTCTACATCCCCCCCAGGAGGGGAGCTCGGTAGAGGCCTTGCTACAGGTGCTTTCATCAGAAAGTTTTACCATTGACTCCTAATGATTAAGAATAATTAATTCCCCAGGTGTGAAATTGAACTGTGTGAAATTAGCTGGTATTGAATCTTTACTGACAGAAATGGTAACTTTATGTCATTGAATCTAGTAATTGCTGCTATAATTAAAAATCTGAGTGTGTAAAGTGGTAAATCAGTTACAAAGGAAACAAACATACAACAAAGGAAGCAAAGTGCACAATGACTTTAAGAATGACTTTGTGGCCCTCTGATTAGCTTTCAACATTTAAAAATTCTTTTTAGAGATAGGGTCTCACTATGTTGTCCAGGAAGTTCTCAAATTTCTGGGCTCAAGTGATCCCCCAAAGTGTTGGGATTACAGGCCGGAACCACTTCACCCGGTCTTCTGTAGGATCTAAAACTGGCAGAAGAACGATCTGTCTCTCCACATTGAGTCAAACCCCTCAGGGATTTTAATAAATAGGACTGTTTTCCTTATTTCCAGTATCTCTTCTAACACCTTCACCCTTACGTCCCCACCTTACCCCAATTAGAAATTCAAGTGTTGTTGGGCTATTGTACCCCACTTTTCTGGGAGTTCACTCAGACCTTCCCTTTCCTTTCCCACTTGGGAAAGGATCCACTCTCAGGGCCTTGAAGACAATTGACTGTGAAGTCCACATCCTCTGAGAAAGACCAGATCAAGGGCTCACAAAAATTACTAACCTCTGAGTCTTAACTTCATTAATTACAATTTGAAAATTGGAACAGATCAAACCACTCGATCATTCCCTCACCCTGCCCACCAAATCTTAAGGTACCAAGCCCTTTAAAATTGAATTTTAAAATGGATTTACAATTTAAAGGTTTTAGGTGGAATACATTACTCAGGAGACTATGGATGAATTTATAGTGAGGTAAGTTTGTTTGTGAACTGCTGGAAAAGGTATAAACTGGTATGAAGTTCCTATTAAAGAATTTGGCAGTGTGTATCAAGGGCTATTAAAACTCTTGACTGATAAATCCTCCTTCAGAATCTGTATTAAGGAAACAAGAAGAAATGTAGGAAAAGATTTTCATACAAAGATGTTGTTGCAGCTTCATGTTCAACAGTAAGAAAGCACCAAAAGAAGTAAAATTGTTGGCCAGGTGCTGTGGCTCATGCCTATAATCCTGGCACTTTGGGAGGCCAAGGCAGGAGGATAGCTTGAGCCCAGGAGTTTGAGACCAGCCTGACCAAGATGGTGAGACCTCTTCTCTACAAAAAAAATAAATAAATAAAAATAAAAAAAACTAGCTAGGCATGATGGTGCCTGCCCATGGTCCCAGCTACTTGGGAGGCTGAGGATCCCTTAAGCCCAGGAGATCAAGACTGCAGTGAGCTGTGATTGCACCACTGCACTCCAGCCTGGGCGACAGAGTGAGACCCTGTCTCAAAATAAATAAATAAAATACAATAAAAAATTTAAAAAGATAAGAAGTAGAATTGTTAAATCAATATGAAAGATTCATAAATATTACAACTTAGAGCTCACTTTTTCAGAGAATATAGAGCAACAGGAAACATGGTCACATTGTAAGGAAGGGTGAAAACATATCTATGTCTGTATCTATCCAAATACTGATTTCCAGTTTTACGAAGAAATACATATAGACAATGGACACTGAAAAAAGAGAGGAATGAAGGACACTAAAATACTAAGGGCAATTATCTCTCTCTGGGTGGTGGGATTATAGGCAATTTTAATGTTTTTCTTAAACTTTTTACATTTTCCACAGTTTCTTTAATAATCATGCATTGTTTTTATAATCACAAAAATATATGCAATACAACAGGAATTTGATCCTGAATCAAGGTTGTGGGGGGGGGAAGAAATTTGATTTGAAAAATCGATCAAATTTGAGTTTCATCTTCTTCATGGTATTGAATTTAGAAACTGAATACCAGGTTTCATCAAACTCTAAAGCTGATAAATAACTAAATATGTTTTAAAATATTTTATAGTTGAAAAGTTCCTTCCTTCCTTCCATCCTTCCTTCCTTTCTTTTTTCTTTCTCTTTCTTTTGAGACGGAGTCTCACTCTGTTGCCAGGCTGGAATGCAGTGGCGCGATCTCAGCTCACTGCAACCTCCGCCTCCCGGGTTCAAGCGATTCTCCTACCTCAGCCTCCTGAGTATCTGGGACTACAGGTGTGTCCCACCACACCCAGTTAATTTTTGTATTTTTAGTAGAGATGGGGTTTCATTATATTGGTCAGGATGGTCTCAATCTCTTGACCTTGTGATCCGCCTGCCTCAGCCTCCCAAAGTGCTGGGATTACAGGCGTGAGTCACCGTGCCTGGCTTTTTTTTTTTTTTTTTTAAGACCAAGTCTCGCTCTGTCACCCAGGCTGGAGTACACTGGTGCGATCTCAGCTCCCTGCAACTTCCACCTCCTAGGTTCAAGCAATTCTCGTGCCTCAGCCTCCTGAGTAGCAGGGATTACAGGTGTGTGCCACCACACTCGGCTAATTTCTTTATATTTAGTAGAGACGGGGTTCACCATGTTGGCCAGGCTGGTCTCGAATTCCCAGGCTCAAGCAATCCACATGCCTTGGCTTCCCAAAGTGTTGGGATTACAGGTGTGAGCCGCCATGCCTGGCCCCAACAATCTTTCAATGTCTTCTCCACATCAAAAAGTGGGAGCAAAGTAAGAATGAGGGAATGGTTTTTGTGGTTCTTGGCCAAATTCTATAGCTGCTAAGAGTTTCTGCTTAAACAGTTCTTTTCAAGGACCAAATTGAAACCTTTCTGAAGTTTATCGCTCTATCAGTGCTTGAAGCCAACAACATTGGGGATTATAATTGGGTTGAGAGATCTCCTAACATAATCAGCTGACACACATATCCAAATGGCTAAAATCCTGGGTCTTGAGATATTGACAAGATTTAGAATTCTGTTAATGACTTGAGAACCATTGCATTTATCATTCAGCACCTTTAAAGCCAATAAGAAAAAAAGTTAAGTGCAGTATCAAATCAATTCACAAGAGTAGATTGATTTGATAGACTATTAAAACAATGTATTGGCCGGGAGCCGTGGCTCACGCCTTTTATCCCAGCACTTTGGGAGGCCTAGGCGGGCGTACCACGAGGTCAGGAGATTGAGACCATCCTGGCTAACACGGTGAAACCCTGTCTCTACTAAAAATACAAAAAATTAGCTGGGCGTGGTGGCGGGTGCCTGTAGTGCCAGTTACATGGGAGGCTGAGGCAAGAGAATGGCATGAACCTGGGAGGCGGAGCTTGCAGTGAGCCAAGATCGCGCCACTGCACTTCAGCCTAGGCAACAGAGCGAGACTCTGTCTCAAAATAAATAAATAAATAAATAAACAAAACAACGTATTACAGCACCACACTTTGGGTATGCAAAAATATTTGGGAAATAATCTAATACTTATGATCCCTTATGAAGTACATATCATTATCACCCACGTGTATATACAGAAAATTATGTGCTAGAGTGGCATTCTTTGGCATTCTTTTTTTTTTTTTTTTTGAGACGGAGTCTCGCTCTGTCACGGAGGCTGGAGTGCAGTGGCGCAATCTCAGCTCACTGCAAGCTCCGCCTTCCTAGTTCACGCCATTCTCCTGCCTCAGCCTCCAGAGTAGCTGGGACTACAAGCGCCTGCCGCCACGTCCGGCTAATTTTTTTGTATTTTTAGTAGAGACGGGGTTTCACCGTGTTAGCCAGGATGATCTCTCTCTCTCTCTTTTTTTTTTCTTCTTTTTTTTGAGGCAGGGTCTCACTCTGTCACCCAGGCAGGAATGTAGTGGTGTGATCATGGCTCACTGCAGCCTCAACCTGCAGGGCTCAAGCGATCTTCCTGCCTCATTTTAAAATTTTTTGTAGAGATGAGGTCTCACTATATTGCCGAGGCTGGTCTCGAACTCCTGGGCTCCAGCGATCTTCCCGGCTTGGCCTCGCAAAGTGCTGGGATTACAGGCATGAGCCATTGAGGCCCGCCAAGAGGAGCTTTCTTAAATGAGGGGATTCTCACCCTAATCTAGAATAATTTTATGCTCAACCCGTTGGGAAGCCACCTTTCACGTGATCTTTATAAACCTGTCTATCAAATCAAATCTGGCACTCCCTAAGACATCAACTTCTGAATCTTAAATTCTGTGATTTTATAAGAATTGAACTAAAATAAATATCAAAATACTTGATCATTTTCTAAAATTTTTAGAGCCACATCAGAAAGCTCAGTATTACTTTTTCAAAATCAATATAAGAAAATAATGTGAGTTACTCAAGTATCCGTAGTTCAGGTACCTTTTGAGAAACTTTGCAAAGCATTTGTTTAAACCTTACACTTGAACTCTACATTTTTTCCCAAGCCAAACAAGCATATATTTGTTCTCCCTAGAGCTTCTCATAATGCCTCTATTATCCTCGCTGCTCTCTCCAAAGTCATCCTATTAAATTACAAGCTGCATCCCCAATCCAAGCTTTTCTTCCTAAAATGAAGGCATTTTCTTAAGTTAATTTAAAGGCTAGTACAACTTTGCAGAAACTCCAATCGGCTCCAGTTGTAAACTTCACATCAGATACTACATAAAACGAAGCCATCAATCTGCCAGAAAAGCTATTGTTCATGCCCTTTACAGATTCCCCATTAGCTTTGTGTCCCTGCCAAGTGTAATTGAGTTGAATGGGAATTTAACATATGTAAACCACACACGCTGAACACACTCTTCCAAACAGCTATTACTGTTCTGATCAAGAGTTAACTTTGTCAGGGAAAAACAAGTGGCAAACTCATGTATTTGATCTTTTGTACTCAGCATTGGTCAGGGGGCAGTGGAGAATCGGCGTCTTGGCCTAAACTGAAAATTAGTTTCATTCCCATATACAGGAAGGATAAATATTGCTGCCTAGTTTCAGTAATTCTACCCAGACATGCCCGTGAGCTCCCAGAAACTAAGACACTCAGATAATTTAATGCAAGTGCCCCCCAACCTTTGAAAAAATAGCCTACTTTTTTTTGTTGTTGTTTGAGACAGGGTCTCCCTCTCTTGCCCAGGCTGAAGTGCAGCGGTGCGATCACAGCTCACTGCAGCCTTAACCTTGCCAGCTCAAGTGATCCTCCCACCTCAGCCTCCCAGGTAGTTGGGATCACAGGTGCACACCACTGTGTCCGGAATTGGTGGGTTCTTGGTCTCAGGGACTTCAAGAATGAAGCCGCAGACCCTCCCGGTGAGTACTACAGTTCTTAAAGGCAGAGTGTCCGGAGTTTGTTCCTTCTGATGTGTTTGGAGTTTCTTCCTTCTGGTGGGTTCGTGGTCTCGCTAGCTCAGGAGTGAAGCTGCAGACCTTCCCGGTGAGTGTTACAGCTCTTAAGGCCATGCGTCTGGAGTTGCTTGTTCCTCCCAGTGGGTTCATGGTCTGGATGGCTTCAGGAGTGAAACTGTAGACCTTGGCGGTGAGCGTTACAGCTCATAAACGCAGTGCAGAACCAAACAGTGAGCAGTACCAGGATTTATTGCAAAGAGCTCAAGGACAGTGCCCAAGGAGACCTCAGCCAGTTGCCACTGCTTGCTCCGGCAGCCTGCTTTTATTCTCTTATCTGGCCCCACCCACATCCTGCTGATTGGTCTGTTTTACAGAGAGCTGATTGGTCCGTTTTGACAGGCTGTTGATTGGTGCGTTTACAATCCCTGAGATAGACACAAAAGTTCTCCACCTCCCCACTAGATTAGCTAGATACAGAGTGCTGATTGGTGTATTTACAAACCCTAAGCTAGACACAGAGTGCTGATTGGCGCATTTACAAACCTTGGGCTAGATACAGAGTGCCCATTAGTGTATTCACAATCCCTTAGGTAGACATAAAGGTTCTCCAAGTCCTCACTAGACTCAGGAGCCCAGCTGGCTTCACCCAGTGGATTGGGCACCAGGGCCGCAGGTGGAGCTGCCTGCCAGTCCCGCGCCCTGTGCCCGCACTCGTCAGCCCTTGGGCGGTGGATGGGACCGGGTTCTGTGGAGCAGGGGGCGGTGCTTGTCGGGGAGGCTCCGGCCGCGGAGGAGCCCACCGCGGGGGGCGGGGGTGGGGGAGGGCGGAGGCGTTGCGGGGGCGGGGGAGGGCGGAGGCGTTGCGGGGGCGGGAGTGGAGGGGGAGCGGGAGTAGCGGGGGCGGGAGCGGGAGTAGCGGGGGCGGAGGCGGGAGCGGGAGTAGGGGGGCGCGGGAGTGGAGCGGGGAGGTAAGCTCAGGCATGGCGGGCTGCAGGTCCAGGCTTGGCGGGCTGCAGTTCCCGAGCCCTGCCCTGCGGGGAGGCAGCTAAGGCCTGGGGAGAAATCGAGCGCAGTGCTGGTGGGCCGGCACTGCTGCAGGACCCAGCGCACCCTCCGCAGCTGCTGGCCCGGGTGCTAAGCCCCTCACTGCCGGCCAGCCACTCCAAGTGCGGGGCCCGCCAAGCCCACACCCACCCGGAACTCTAGCTGGCGCGCAGACCCGGTTCCGCCCGTTCCTCTCCCTCCACACCTCCCTGCAGACTGAGGGAGCCGGCTTCAGCCTAGGCCATCACAGGAAGGGGTTCCCACAGTGCAGCGGCGGGCTGAAGGGCTCCTCAAGTGCGGCCAGAGGGAGGCGCCAAGAGCGAGCGAGGGCAGCCAGCACGCTGTCACCTCTCACCACCATACCCTATTAATTTTTGTAGTTTTTGTAGAGATGAGGTTTTGCCATGTTGCCCAGGCTGGTCTTGAATTCCTGGCCTTAAGCAATCCACCCACCTCGGCCTCCCAAAGTGTTGGGATTGCAGGCATGAGTCACTGTGCTTGGCCGAAAAAATAGCCTACCTTTTAAGAAGAACCTTGATGTGTGAGGAGAGGGGATGCTATAGTTGAGTCTGCAGAGGAGCAGGCATCACCGCCAGCTGTATCCCTTCCCTTCTGGTCTCTCAGCAAACCGGGAGAACAGAGTGAGAATGGATGTGCTGGCTGAAACCAGGTTGAGGATCTACTAGTTCTACTAGTTGAAGATCTTTGCTTTAACCAGTAAAAACTGACAGATTTCCCTAGCACAGTGTTCATGCTCAGGTTTTTTTTTTTTTTTTTTTTTTGAGGTGGGATCTTACTCTGTCACTTAGGCTGGAGTACAGTGGCAGAATCTCAGCTTAATGCAACCTCCACCTCTGGGGCTTATGTGATCCTCCTGCCTCAGCCTCTTGAGTAGCTGGGTGAGTAGCTGGGACCACAGGTACATGCCACCACACCCAGCTAATTTATTTTTATTTTTATTTTTTGAAGAGATGCAGGTCTCACCATGTTGCCCAGGTTGGTCTCAAACTCCTACACGCTCAGGCTCTTCATCGGATTAAAAAAAAATCAACACACACACATTTACATTTCGTGTCCTATTTTCCGCAGCAGGAAGTATGTCTGTTAATAAGATTGCATCCTGAATGTGACAAGTAATCAAGCAGATGAAAGCCTTATATCTTATGACAAATCTGTTGGATAAAACTACTGATATACGCTATCTTATTGTTTCTAAAATTATAACCCAAGATTAAGCTTCAGATGCAACAGGCGGCAAGGAGAGAAGCAATGGCAGTGAATGAACCTGAGCTCGATCCTCTGAAGATACATACCAAGCTATGGAGAAAAAAAGACCATTCTATGGGGTATGAGTGATGGGAGTGACCGAAACGCACGATGTCCACAAGCACCAATAGTGCCTACCTGACTGTTCTTTTTGCTTGAATATCTTACTTCAGAAGTCGGCATGCAGCTTGATACTTTCCCATTTTGTGGATAATCCAGATGTACCAGGTCTCGGCAGTGAGCATGACATATATATTTACCCTCTGAAAGTGAAAGCACATTAGGTTCCCAGTTAGGTCTATGTGGTTCTCTATTCATCCAATAGGCCAAGGGAAATTGAACCCCCTCCCCTGCTCAAAAAGCCAGCATCCAACCTGGAGTAATAAAAATGAGTTTGTGTGGGGCCCATCTGTTCACAAGGCAGAGCCATTTAAACCTAGACTATCTTGGCCTCCTCTGAAATTCAATCATACTATCACTGAATATCTTTCACAAAGACAGGAGATTAGGCTACGATACGTTTTTTTTCTTTTTGCAAGTTTTAAATTAAGACAACATTGGCCGGGCGCTGTGGCTCATGCCTGTAATCCCAGCACTTTGGGAGGGCAAGGCGGGTGGATCTATTGAGCCCAGGAGTTCAAGACCAGCCTGGGCAACATGGCAAAACCCCATCTCTGTTAAAAATACAAAAATCAGCCAGATGTGGTGGTGGGTGCCTATAGTCCCAGCTACTTGGGAGGCTGAGGCAGGAGAATCGCTTGAACCTGGGAGGTGGAGGTTCCCAAGTGTAATCCCAAAGTGCTAGGATTACGGGCATGAGCCACCACACTGGCCTTACTTAGAAAAAAAAAAATTCCAGCCTGGGCAACATGGCAAGACCCTATCTCTACAAAAAAATACAAAAATTATCCAGGTGTGGTGGCACACACCTGTAGTCCCAGCTACTCAGGAGGTTGAGTTGAGAAGATCACTTGAGCCCAGAAGGTCGAGGCTGCAGTGAGCTGTGTTCAACCACTGCACTCCAGCCTGGGCAACAGACTGAGACCCTGTCACCAAATGCAGTGGTGCAATCATAGCTTACTGTAGCCTCGACCTCCTAGGCTCAAGCGATCCTCCTGACTTGGCCTCTCAAAGTGTTGAGATTACAGGCATAAGCCACCAGCACAGCCTCACCTATCAAATATTCAAAATTCATACATGTTGTAGGATATATCAGTTCTTCATTTCTTTTTACAGCTGAATAGTATTCCTTTATATGAATGTAACACATTTTGTTTATTCATTCATCTGTTGATGGCCATTTAGGCTGTTTCCCCTCTTTGGCTGTTATAAATAATAGCCAAACATTCATGGACAAGTTTTTGTGTGGACATACTGTTTTCCATTTTCTTGGGTATATACCTTGGAGTTGGATTTCTCGGTCATATAGTAATTCTAAGTTTAACTTCTTGAGGAACTATCAAACTGTTTCCAAAGTAAGTATTTTAAAAACATTTACCTTAGCCACATTAAGACACATAAATAAGAGCTGCCACAATTTTATTCACCAGCAAATAGATTTCTCTCATCAAGACAGGTCTAACATAATGAAATTTTTAACGAGCCGTCTTAAGAAAGAACTCCAATTGGCTTCAGTTGTAAACTTCACATCAGATACTACTTAAAATGAAGCCATTAGCCTGCCAACTATCTCATTGTTTCTAAAATTATAACACAGGATTAAGCTTCAGATAAAGCAGGTGGTAAGGAGAGAAGCAATGGCAATGAACGAATCTGAACTCAGTTCTCTGAAGATATGTATGTAAGCCATCGAGATAAAAAGACCATTCTATGGGCTATGAGTGATGGGACTGCCTGAAACCCACATGTCCACAATATTCCATCATGCAGATAGACTGTATTAACAGATTTAATAATAAATTATATTAACTGATTTAATAATAAGTTTATTATTGGTCTATCTGTATGATGGAATATTGTGAAGTGATCAGTAAATAATGTTGGAGAATAATAATATTTAATGGTATGAGAATTTTTTTTTTTCTTTTGAGACAAGGTCTCACTCTATTGCCCAGGGTGGAGTGCAGTGGGTGATCACAGCTCACTGCAGCCTCCACCACTTGGGTTTAAGCAGTCCTCCCACCTCAGCCTCTGAAGTAGCTGTGACTACAGGCATATACTACCATGCTTGCCTAATTTTTGTATTTTTTGTAGAGATGGGGTTTCACCATGTTGCCTAGGCTGGTCTTGAACTCCTGGGCTCAAGTGATCCTCCCCCTTGGCCTCCCAAGGTGCTGAGACTACAGGTATAAGCCACCGCACCCAGGCAAGAAATTGTTAATGGGAACAATGAAATTACAAGAGAGAAGATAATGTTATGATTCTGCTATGGTTTGAATGTGTCCCCCAAATTTCATGTGTTGGAAGCTTAATTCCCAAATTCATGTGTTGATAGTATTTGAAGGTAAGGCCTTTGGGAAGTAATTAGGATTAGATGAGGCCATCAGGGTAGGGCCTCCATGATGAGACTGGTGGCTTTATAAGAAGAGTAAGAGACACCTGAGCTCACACACATGCTCCTGCCCCCTTGCCATGTGATGCCCTCTGCCATGTTATGATGCAGCAAGAAGGACTTCACCAGATGCTCCTTGACCTAGAACTTACCAGCTTGAAGAACTGTAAGAAATACATTCCTTTTATTTTTAAATTACCCATTCTGTGGTATTCTGTTATAGCAATGCAAAACATCCTAAGACCATTCCAATTTTTATTTTTATTGAGATGGAGTCTTGTTCTGTCGCCCAGGCTGGAGTGCAGTGGCACGATCTCATCTCACTGCAACCTCCGCCTCCCAGGTTCAAGTGATTCTCCTGACTCAGCCTCTTGAGTAGCAGAGATTATAAGCATGCACCACCAGGCCTGGCTAATTTTTTGGTATTTTTTAGTAGAGACGGAGTTTCACCATTGGCCCAGGCTGGTCTCAAACTCCTGACTTGTGATCCTCCCGTCTCAGCCTCCCAAATGCTGGGATTACAGGCATGAACCATGGCGCCTGGCCCCAATTTTTAAAAATATATGCATAGAAAAAAGATAAGGATATATGCTAATGATCAATTCTAATTATGTTTGGTTGTTGAGATTACAGAGATTTTATGTTTTATTTGTGTTTTTTGTGTGTGTTTTCTACAGAGCTCATGTAATTATTTTATAATCAGAACAATATTATTTATAAAGCATAATAGTCATGATGGTGAGAATATTATAATTGTGAGAAATGGCACAGTTCTCAACTAAAAGGGTGGCAATTAGAGCTGAAGATGGAAAGTCAAATTTGAAAGATGCCTAAAAACTAGTGTTATGGGCTGAGTCGTGTGCCTCCAAATTGCAGATGTTGAAGTCCTAACCACTAGTACATCAACATGTGACTGTATTTGGAGACAGGGCATTTAAAGAGGTAGTTAAGATGTAATGAGGTCACGTGGATGGGCCTTAATCCAATATGACTAGTGCCCTTACAAGAAGAGGAAACTAAGGCCGGGCACAGTGGCTCATGCCTGCAATCTCAACCCTTTGGGAAGCTGACATGGGAGAATTGCTTGAGGCCAGGAGTTTGAGACCAGCCTGGGCAACATAGGGAGAGATCCCATCTCTACAAAAAATAGAAAAATATTAGCTTAGCATGAGGTCCCACACCTGTAGTCCCAGCTACTTGGGAGGCTGAGGTGGGAGGATTGCTTGAGCCTGGGAGATTGAGGCTGCTGTGAGCTGTGATTATGCCACTGTACTCCAGCCTGGGTGACAGAGCGATTTTGTCTCAAAAAAAAAAAAAAAAAAGAGGAGGAGAGTAGGACATAGACGACACACAGGCCAAGACGAAGAGGTGCCATGTGAGGATGCAGCAAGAAGGTGGCCATCTGTAAGCCAAGAGGAGAGGTCTCAGAAGACACCAAACCTGCAGACATGTTGATCTTGGACTTCCAGCCTCCAGAACTAGGAGAAGATGATTTTCTGTTGTGTAAACAACCCAGTCTGTGGTATTTTGTTATGGCAGCCCTAGAAAACGAAGACAGCTAGTATTGTCAGGATTTTGATATTGGAAGAGAGGACTCTAAAATGACTTCCAGGTCGCCTTTCTCAAGGTAAAGACACTGATTGAGTTCTGGGTAAAGATTGAGTTCTGGGCAGTTTAAGCTTCAGATGCCAGTGGAACTGGGCAGAGATGTTGAGTAAGAAGTTGGACGTGTGAGTCTTCAGGAGGGAGAGCTGAGATGGGGTTGGGAGATTGGGAGTCGTTTAGCTTATTAAGTTGCATGGGAAGTCAAGGGTGTGACTGAGAGCAGTCTGAGAGAGGGTGACCTATTTTTGGAAAGAGCACAGTTTGTGTGTCAGACAGACTGGCTTTGAATTCTGTCTCTACCTCTTTTTAGCTGTGAGACTTTGCACCCATTACTATGCTACTCAGAACCTCAACTTACTGTTTGTGAGACAGAGGGGATAGCAGGGGCCTCATGGGGTCTTATGAGCCTTAAATGATGTACTATGTTAAGTTCTAGAATGTTGCAGAGTTGGAGTTTACACAAAGTGGCAGCTATTTCTATTTTAGTAAGAACTAGGGCAAGGAGAGAATACTGCTTCTGAAGAGGTGCTCAGAGGAAGGTGAGCATTGAGGGGGACCGAGAAGGAAAAGTCAGAGAGATGGGGGGAGAAATAGGCAAGAGTGTGAGGTAAGGAAGTCAAGATCCAAGAAGGCTTCAAGAAAACAATTGGTCATCAGTGTGATGTGCCGTAGAGAAGTCAAGAAGATGAGCACGGAATCCAGCACAGCAGTTCTTGCCATCAGGAAGTCTAGGGGCAAAGAAACCTCGCCTTGAAGTAAATGAGAGGTAAGGGAGTGGGTTTGTAGGCGTAGGCCATTTCTTCAAGAAGTTTAACTCTGTTCTGCCAGGCAGTGGGTGGAGTAATAGGACTGGATCTTGCCTGCAAAGAACAGAGATGTGACCACCAGCTATGTATTTTATTATTCAGCAAAACATAGACATGATATTGAAGGGAAAAGGGCACTGAATCCCTCACCTGCCTGCTCATCTTCTGTTTTCTACCCAAAATGGAACTAGAACTGAAATCCTGTATGATTCCTTCTTTAAATTCAAAATAGAATGGGATATATGATTCATTTCAATTCCTTATTCCATGTGCTTCTCCTTTAAAGACTATGAACCATTTTTTTTAAGTCCCAAGGCTCTCCTTTCTTATTTGAGAAATAGAATAAAGTTATTATGTTATTATTTATGTGTGTCTGTGTGGTAATAAAACCAACACAGACAAATTGAATTAGAGAGCTGTGTGCTGGTCAACAGTATTCTGAGAGGGAATTCACTAACAACACAGAAAACATTTATTCTTTTGATGCATTTTTGTTTCTCCATCATAATGATTTTTAACTTTTATCTCTACAATATCAGCCTACAGCAGACTCACTATTTTCTTCCATTAAAAACCTACTTTAAAAAAGTGAAAACAGGCTGGGCACGGTGGTTCACGCCTGTAATCCCAGCACTTTGGGAGGCTGAGGCGGGCAGATCATGAGGTCAGGAGATCGAGACCATCCTGGCTAACAAGTCGCTGCTAAGGTGAAACCCCGTCTCTACTAAAAATACAAAAAAATTATCTGGGCATGGTGGTGGGCGCCTGTAGTCCCAGCTACTGGGGTGGCTGAGGCAGGAGAATGGCGTGAACCCAGGAGGCGGAGCTTGCAGTGAGCTGAGATTGCGCCACTGCACTCCAGCCTGGGCGACAAAGCAAGAATCCGTCTCAAAAAAAAAAAAAAAAAAAAAAAAAAGTGAAAACAGGCTGGGTGTGGTGGTTCATGCCTGTAATCCCAGCACTTTGGGAGGCCGGGGTGGGCGAATCACCTGAAGCCGGGAGTTTGAGACCAGCTTGACCAACATGGAGAAACCCTGTCTCTACTAAAAACACAAAATTAGGTGGGTGTGGTGGTGCATGCCTGTAATCCCAGCTACTCGGGAGGCTGGGGCAGGAGAATCACTGGAATCCGGAAGGCAAAGGTTTCAGTGACCCGAGATCATGCCATTGCACTCCAGCCTGGGCAATAAGAGCAAAACTCCGTCTAAAAAAAAAAAAAAGTGAAAACAAAACCTATGCATGTCCAGACGCAGTGGCTCATGCCTGTAATCCCAGCACTTTGGGAGGTCAAGGTGAGAGGATTGCTTGAGCCCAGGAGTTGGAGACCAGCCTGGGCAACATGGAGGGACCCTGTCTCTACAAAAAAATACAAAAAATTAGCTGATGTGGTGGCGTGTGCCTGTAGTTTCAGCTACTCAGGAGGCTGAGGTGGGAGGATCACTTGAGCCTGGGAAGTTGAGGCTGCAGTGCGCCATGATTGCACCACTGCACTCCAGCCTGGGCAACACAGCAAGACTGTCTCCAAAAAAGGAAAAAGGGGAGCTATTTATCCCTTATTGTAAATGTTGTTTATTTTGTTTTTTTTTTTTTAGAGACAGAGTCTCACTCCATCAACTAAGCTGGAGTGCAGTGGCATGATTGCAGCCCTGAACTCCTGGCATGAGCCACAATGCTTGGCCATAAATGTAATTTTAATAGAATGGAATGCTCTTATATGGACCACCGATTTACACGATTAGCACTGACTTATAAGACTCAAAGGAACTTTGGACTGCCATCTACTGAATTTCATCTATATTAAAAGGTACTTTTCTTTTTTTTTTTTTTTTACATGTAAACATCTCTGAAATGAGCATACATTTTATCATCAATGACACGGCATGCTGAAATTGACAGCATTTTCCTTTCTTGATGGTACATAAAGTGACGGTGTACGTCACAATAGACAGTGCCTTAGAGATGAGGAAATATGGTAATGCTATGCCTTACTACCAGGCAAGCTATTCTAGAAATACAACTACTTACTGGTGTTGTAAGAGCCTCTAGATAACGGTAGTAAGATGGTCACGTGGCAAACACACAGCCTGGCAACATTTTCCATAGCTTAGCATGAAGACAGGCATCTCACTATCCACAAACAAGGAGGTCATGGCTTAAGATCAGGTAGAATTCCTCTCCAAGTCCATTCCACCCCTTCCCACCATAAAAATACACATTGTCTCTCTCTGTCTCTCTATTCTCTCTTTCTCTCTCATACACACACATACACCTGCTCCTTGTGAGCTCCCTCCTTCCTACTACCAGCCTTGCAGAGGTCCTTACTAGCTTTGGGTTGGTCATTTATCAGCCACTGGTGAGAGTAAAGTGGGAAATCTCCTCTTTTACTTAATATTTAATTTATTTTCTTTTATTATTCTATTTTGTTTTTGAGACAGGATCTCACTCTGTTGCCCAGGCTAGAATGCAGTGGCACGATCATAGCTCACTGCAGCCTCAAATTCCTGGGCTCAAGCGATCTTCTCACCTCAGCCTCCCGAGTAGCTGGGACCTTAAGCACACACCACCATGCCTGGCTAGGTTTTTGTTGTTGTTGTTGCTGTTGTTGTTGTAGAAATGGGGTCTCCCTATGTTGCCCAGGCTGTCTTTTCTTTTATTTTTTTAGAGACAGAGTTTTGCTCTGTTGCCCAGGCTGGTTGTGCAGTGGTACAATGATAGCTCACCACAGTCTTGAACTCCTGGGCTCAAGCAATCTTCCTGCCTCAGTCTTCCAAGTGGCTGAGACTACAGGTGCCCACCACCACACCCAGCTAATTAAAACAAAATTTTTTTAGAGATGGAGTCTTGCTATGTTCCCCAGGCTGGTCTCAAACTCCTGGGCTCAAGCAATCCTCCTACCTTGGCCTCCCAAAGTGCTAGGATTACAGGCATGAGCCATATTGCCCCGCCTTGATATTTAATTTCTGTTAAAACTTTATTTAGATTTTGTTAATAATAAAGATCTACCCATTTCCCGAAGCCGCAGGAAGCCCCAAGCTCTACCAAGCATTTTATAGGTGCACCACTGTTACCTGGGCACCTCCCACAATTCTCCTTCCAGGACTGCAAGCCTGCATGCATTTTCTGTTGCTTCCTGAGAAAGACCTGGGAGCCATGGCTTTAGCCTGAAAGTTCTTGAGTCTTTTTAGGAAGAATCTGAACTGCAAAACACTAGTCCTTTATATTTATAACCGGTCAAAATAACGCTGGAGTTAATGTTACATCTGTTACGGAAAATGAAACCTCCTGAGCTGTCCGGTAATAGAAAGAAGCTGCAGAACCCTGTTGTCTTCATCTTTTGTTTAACTCATGCAACATTTGAAAGCACATTTGCCTACAAGAAATAAAACTTACTTGTGAAATGGCTTATAAATGAACTCAGATGACAAGAAACCAAAACAGCAGGCCTGGCTGAAGCATTCATCCCTAGCCCTGAAAGCCAGCTGGGTCTTTCTGTAACATCAAAGGCACAAACAATTGAACCGACATGGGAACTTATTCTGTCCAGCAGCCCTGGTGCCCACAGACCATCCGAAGCAAGGGTAACCTACCAGGTATGTGAGTTTTCTTCACCTGAAAGTTGATTTTGCCAGAGAGCTTATAAATGGCAGTTCCCATCTTCGAGCCCGGCCCTGCTGTGCAGCAGAGTACAGAGAGACAGCTGATGGTGACAGGCTGAGCCGGCCAGGCCTGGCTGACCTGCGTGACTCAGAGCCCACCAGGGAGCAGGCCCTCGGCCTCTCTTCACTCCCTGGCTTCATGTATTTTTCCAAGTGGTCACCAGCATGCTCAGCAACTCTGCTCACAGGGACCGTCAAATGTTCACACCCGTGTCTGTAAGTCAAGTTAGAAGAGGCTGAGGGAGCGTCTCTGAGAAGGCAGTGTTGATTGGAGGTGCCTGTGGAGGTGGTTAAGGCCTCTGGACCCAGACACTTTAGGTGAGCTGTGTGACCTTTGGCAATGTATTTAACTTCTCTGTGCCTCCATTTCTTCTCTAAAATGAGGAAAATAATAGTTCTCATCTCACTGAGTTTGCTGTTGCTGTTGTTTTTGAGATAGGGTCTCCCTCTGTTGCCCAGGCTGGAGTACAGTGGCATGACTCGGGTCACTGCAATCTTGATCTCGTAGCTGAAGCAGTCCTCCTACCTCAGCCTCCGAAGTAGCTGGGAACATAGGCAAGTGCCACCACGCCTGCCTAATTAAAAGAAAAAATTTTTTTGATAGAAATCGGGTCTCCCTATGTTGCCCAGGCCGGTCTTGAACCCCTGGACTTAAGCAATCCTCCCAGCTCGGCCTCCCATAGTGCTGGAATTACAGACATGAGCCACCATGTCTAGCCCTCACCGAGTTGCGATAAGTATGAAAAGTGCTTAGAATGTTACTGAGCACCATAGTAAGTGCTCTGAAAGGGTGAGCCATTGAAAGAAACTCTGGATGTTTCTTGTTCAGAAAATTTGCATTTATGAGCAGGGCTGCTGATTGATTGGGGTACTGCTTTCTAAATATTTCCAAGAATACTAGGAAACTCCACTTCACATGATAGGTTAGATCACAATTCCCGGTGTTTGGAGGGAAAGGCCCACTATAATAATAGTCAAGAATTAAGAGGACAGGAGAGGCTGCTCAGCAGCATTCTTCAACCAGGGCCTGTAAATAGGGCTGTTTTCTATTTGAACCCGCGGTCGGCAATCCATCCCGAGAGGAGGCAGAGCTGCTCAGCATTGCCGTTGACTTGTGCTCAAGCTCTTTCGAAGCATTCTCTCCCAAATGGCTGCCTTTTTAATGGTTAGAAACCTATGGGTAGCTGTCCTTTTCTCTCCCTGATCTCCCACTTTTGTTGACTATGAGGCATTTTTACCCCTTGGTGAAACCCTCTGAGGAAGATTGCATTGCTTTACTTTTCTGGTGTCCTGAGGCAGAGGAGAGTTGATTTCACCAAAGCCAGATCATGTAGAGGGGAGGCCATCAGGATTGGGTGCAAACCCTTCAGCAGCCCAAAAATAGCATTTCTTATTTCTCAGCTGGCTCTGTCACTTACCAGCCCTGTGATCTGGGTTCTCACTTTTCACATCTCTAAAACAAAGGGGCGTTCCTAGAAGACCTCTAAGGTCCCTGTAAATTCTCTGCTTTCTTTTGAGGTTCTGAAATGGGTGTTTACACACCCTAGGGAAGGAGGGAGGCTGTGGGATCACACAAAGCTACAGGCTAAACATAGCTCATCTTTCTAGAAAGGTAACATTATTTTTTATATTAAAACAAAACTGGGAGTTATTATGGAATACAATTCAAAGTTCCCAAGATTTTTAAAGAAAAAAGTGAGGTTAAAAAAATGTTCCTTTTGGAAAAAATAGTGGTGATGGTTGCACAACACTGTGATTAACATTAATGCCACTGAATTGTAAAATTAAGAGTGGCTAACATGGCAAATTTTATGTTATATGTATTTTTTACCATAATAAAAAAATTAAAAAGCAATGTTCGGGTAGACTAGAGAGTTCAGAAATAAACTCACACATACTTGGTCAACTGATTTTCAATAAAGGTAAAAAGGTACTTCAGTGGAAAAAGGACAATCCCCTTAAAAATGGTGCTGGGACAATTAGATATTCATACCTTTTTTGCATATTATTTAATCAACTTTGATCCATACCTTGCACCATATGTAAGAATTAATTCAAAGTAGATCATAAGGCTAAATGTAAAACCTAAAGCTATACAATTTCTAGAAGAAAACATAGGAGGGAATCATTGTGACTTTGGGTTAGGCAAAGATTTTCCAGGTAAGATGACAAAAGCACAATTCATAGAAGAAAAAGTTGATAAGCTAGACTTCATCAAAATTAGGAGCTACTCATCAAAAGATACAATTAAGAGAAGGAAAAGATGAGAGACTGAAAGTAAATATTTGCAAATCACATGCCTGATATAGGAATATATAAAGAATCTAAAAACTTAACTAGAAACCAAGTAACCCAGTTAACAAATGGGCAAAATACATAAACAGACTTCACAAAAAAAGACATACAGATGGCAAATAAGTACATGAAAAGATGCTCAATATTATTAGTCACTAGAGAAATGCAAATTCAAGCCACAATGAGATGCTACCGCACACCTATTGGAATGGTTGAAATGAAGATGTGACAACACCACATTTTGGTGAGGATGTGGAGCAACTGGAACTTTTTCTTATAGGCTGAGGGTGAGAATGTAAAGTGATACAACTACTTTGGAAAAACAGTTTGTTAAAAAGTTAAATATACATCTACCATATGACACAGCCATTCTACTCCTACATATTTAACCAAGAGAATGGAAAGCATATGCCCGTACAAAGACTTGTACACAAATATTTATAGTAGCTTTATTTTTAATAACCTAAAAGTGGAAACAACTCAAATGTCCATCAACAGGAAAACAGATAAATTGTTGTGCAATGGGCCAGGCACGGTGGCTCACATATGTAATCCCAGCACTTTGGGAGGCTGAGGCAGGTGGATCGCTTGAGCCTAGGAGTTCAAGACCAGCCTATGCAGCATGGCGAGACCATGTCTCTATGAAAAAAAAATTGTTGTGCAATGGAATACTACTATCCAGCAATTAAAAATGAATTATTGATGCACGTACAATATGGATAATTATACTGAGTGAAATAAGCCAGACAAAAAAGAATATATATTGTATCATTCCATTTATATAATGCCCTAAAAGATGCAAACTAATCTATAATGACAGAAAGCAGATCAGAGGTTACTTAGAGGTGAGAGGGATGGAGGAATGAACAAGAAGGATTACAAAGGGACATGGGGACACTTTTGGAGTGATGGATATCTTCATTATTTTAATGTGGTGACTTCCAGGGTTACAAAGTCAAGCTCTTCTGAGATGGGAGTAGGTCGGTAGAAAAGTTTGCAGGGTCTCAGTTAGCAGAATAAAAGCATAGTACTAGCAAGAAAATCTCTCATCCAGCTGGATTGCCACAAAATATGATGACTGAGTCCTCTGAAACCTCTCTCTTCTCTTTGTTTGTCATAGTAATACTTTGGGTGAACAACATGTTGGTTAAGTTTCTCTGTATTTTTCCAAAAATATTTTCCAAATCATATTGCCTATTTTATTGATGACAATATTTTGATTGTAAGTAATAAGAAATCTATCTCAATAGATAAGCCAATAAGGGAATTTATTGGCTCACATAACTGATAAGTATAGTGATAGACTACATTCAGGTATGGCTGGGTCCAGGAACTCAAACAAGTTCATCGATTCTTGATCTATTTACATCTTTCTGCCCTCCTTTCCTCTTGACGGCGCCATTGCCAGGAAAGTCTTCTCTCATGGTTGCCGGATGGCTCTCAGCAGCTCTAGGCTCACAGCTAGAAGACAGAGTGCTTATTTTCCTAAGAGTCCAGGATTGGCTCTGATTGAATGGACTTACAGCAAATGTCTATGTCTAGGTGTTAGAAAATGCTGATTGGTCAGGCTTGGGTATGTGTCCACTCATGGATCAACTGCAAGTAAGGCATAAATGTCTCTCCAAGGAAAATCAGGTATCTACTACATCTTCAATATTAAACCCTTAGAAAACGCTAATAATTAGCTTAATGTGGTGCGCAGTTTTATTTCTTGAAGACTTGACTTTTGGAAAGTAATTGCATTTGTATTAAAGATACTTAGAATTGTGGACTCACATGATTAGAAAAGACATTTAAGGTCTAAGTATTCAGCTTAACCACTTTCCTATCTCCTAATACATTGAAGCTGTGGTTAAATCTACTTGTATTTCATGGCATATGATCATTCAATCTAGGGAAATGCACTATGAAGTAAAAATAAAAGCTACCTCTGCTATATTAAGCATTTTCTCTAGTTAGTACTTAATTTTTTCAGCAACCTGTGAGGATGTTACAGATAAGGGAGCTGAGGTTCTGAAAGGCTGAGTAACCTGCACAAGGTCAAGCTTGCGAGTGGTGAGGTGGGTTAGAACCCAGGTCCATCTGACACTAAAGCTTGTGCTCCCAGCTGCTGTCATCCTTGGCAGACTCCTGTCTCCAGCATCATCAGTCACTGCGAGTCACAGCTGCGGGGGGCCTGGCATGTGGCACTGCTAGGGCTGGGCCTCTTCAGCCTCACCTGCCCTGTGCATCGTCATCCAGCGCCCACCCTGGGTCTGGAAGGGGTGAAATGAGGTGAACCTATGCTTTCAACATCCTCTTCTGCTTAATGCTAACGGGAGGTTTCCTTTGTAGCCTATTTAACACATAAGGTTTCTTTCAGTTTCCTAATGTCAGGCTAATAAAAGGATGTTCCTTTTTCAGTACTTTCCAATGTGCCTTTGAAGACCGCTGTAAAACCAGCAGGTTGATGTGGAATAAAGAGCCCTGGCCTAGTTAGAAAGAAATCTGAATTCGTGTATTTCTGGCTTTTCCAGCAACTCCCTGCGTGACCTTTGAAAATCTACTTAACCACTCTAAGCCTCAGTTGCTGGAACTGAAGTTGGATGAGATCAGTGTTTCCTGACAGTAGTTGACATACTATGGTGGTACCTAAAATCAACATTTTGAAATTTTAGTAGTTATGTATCAATTTCTTTTCTTTCTTTTTTAAAATTCTTTTTTGAGACAGGGTCTTTTGTTCTGTCTCCCAGGCTGGTATGCAGTGGTGGGATAACGGCTTACTGCAGTCTCCACCTCCTGGGCTCAAGCGATCCTCTCACCTCAGCTTCCCAAGTAGCTGGGACTACAGGTGTACACCACCATGCCGCATGAATTTTTTTAACATTTTTTGTGTGTGTGTGTGTGTGCAGAGACAAGATCTTGCTATGCTGCCTAGGCTGGTCTCAAACTCCTGGATGCGAGCAGGGATTACAGGCCTGAGCCACCACACCTGGCCTGTATCAATTTTTTAAAATTTAAATTTATTTATTTATTTTTTGAGACAGAGTCTCGCTTTGTCACCCAGGCTGGAGTGCAGTGGCTTGATCTCAGCTCACTGTAACCTCTACCTCCCAGGTTCAAGCGACATTTGTGCTTCAGCCTCCCAAGTAGCTGCAATTACAGCCATGTGCCAGCATGCTCAGCTAATATTTGTATTTTTAGCATAGATGAGATTTTGCCCTGTTGGCCAGGCTGGTCTCGAACTCCTGGCTTCAAGTGATCTGCCCACCTTGGCCTCCCAAAATGCTGGGATTACAGGCATGAGCCACCACACCCAGTTGCTGGTATCAATTTTAATGTTTTAAAAATATAATCATATATCAAATAATTCCCCAGGCATCACTTTTTAGGATGATGCTAAAAAAGAGGGTAAGGTACTTAGTAAAAATACTAGTAGGGAGTTATGCAAGTATGGCAAAAATTGTGAAGATAGCCTATGAATGACATTTGGGAAACACTGGATCGGGCAGGAAATGAGAGCTATCATTTATTGTGCACTTACTGTGTGCCGTATTAGTGCACTTTATATGCATTAATTAATTTAATTCTTAAAACATCCCCAAGGAATAGGTACTGTCATTATCTTCTGTTTTTTATAGAAGGAGGACACTGGGGTACTGAAGGGTTAAGCTGCTTTCTTACAGTCATCTGCCAACCCATGGCAGGACCAGGTTCTAACCTCAAGCCCTGTTCTTAGTCCGGTTCTCTGCTGGAGACCTTGATTGAGTGCGAAGGACTCACTTGGACTCAATGATATGATTCTGCAATTCAGCAGTTCTCAGAGGAGGACAGCATGAGCTTCAGCTGGGTAACTTGTTAAAATGCAGATTCACTGAATCCCCACGTTCATTGCACCACCATTCACAGTAGCCAAGATAATCAACTTAGCTGTCCACGGACAGATGAATTAATCAAGAACATGTGGTATAGGTACATGGTGGAACACTATTTAGCCTTTAAAAAAAGAAGGATTCTGCCATTTGTGATTGTGTAGATAAATGTGGAGAAGTTCAGTGCAATAAGCCAGGCACAGAAAGACAATTACCACATGTTCTCACTTCTATGTGGAATTTAACAAAGTTGAACTCAGGGCCAGGCACAGTGGCTCACGCCTGTAATCCTAGCACTTTGGGAGGCTAAGGTGGCAAGAGGATCACTTGAGGCAAGGAGTTCAAGACCAGCCTGTGCAACACAGTGAGACCCTGTCTCTACCAAAAGTTTTAAAAAGTTATCCAAGCAACGTGGCATGTGCCTGTAGTCCCAGTTACTCAGTAGGCTGAGGTGGGAGAATTGCTTGAGTCCAGGAGTTTGAGGCTGCAGTGAGCTATGATCAAACCACTACACTACAGCTTGGGCGACAAAGCAAGACCCTGTCTCTAAAAAATTAAAAAAAAAAACCATTTTTAAAAAAGTTTTGTACTCACAGAGGCAGAAAGTAGAATAGTGGTTACCAAAGGCTGGGGGTTGGGAGGGGTTAGGGGAGATACTGGTTAAAGGACACAAAATTTCACCTAGACAGAAGGAATAAGTTTGAGAGCTCTATTGTACAACATAGTGACTATAGTTAGTAAAAACGTATCCTATACTTGAAAATTGCCAAGTAGACTTTAAGGGTTCTCACCACAAAAAAATAAGTATATAAGATAATGCATATATTAATGAGGTTGATTTAGCCATTCCACAATAAATACATATTTCAAAACATCATGCTGTATACCATAAATACATATGTATATAATTTTTATCTGTCAATTAAAAATAAGAAGTAAATAAAAATGTAGATACATAGTCCCTTCTCCAGAAATCCTGGCCCTTATGTTGTCCGGGTGTGGGAAAGCAGTATGAATAATCGCACCAGATAGTTCTGAGGTGGGTGAACCTGCAGTCTCATGGTGAGAAATGAAGGCAATTCTAGGAATCGTTAGAATAATGAGTTCTGTTTGGGAGATGAGCTCACTACAGACATCTCTCCCTGTTCACCTGGCTTGTCACTCCCACTTGAGACTCTTTGCAGCCTTTGGGATGGAGGTAATGCGCTGATGTTGTGCCTCTTTCAATACTGTCTTTCACATGCGTCACTGTAGCAGTGAGGAATCAAATGGCCTTTATTCTCGTCTATTCTGACTGTAGATCTATATGCTTCTGATCACACTACAGTAATATAAGAAACTCCAAAACAGAGAGCAAGAAAAAAAGTAGACTTTGAAAATGAAATGTTTCTGAAGCAAACAAATTCTGGGTCTGCAGGAATTTCGCCCACGCTCACCATTGCCACCTGCCAGCCCATTTTCCCATTCCGCAGCCAAGGCTCATTATGATCTTAAGTAGGCCAATGAGATGGAACTGAAAAAGGCTGAAAATGAAGTGGGAGAATGTGTATGACTGTTCATATGAGACAATGAGGAGAAGAGCTGCCTGACCCAGGCATGGCTTTGCCAATCAGGCCTGCTAAAAGGAGATGCGGGGAAAACAAAAGGAAAAATAAGTGAGGATGCTTTCATAGCATCTAAAAAGAAGGAAGCAGTCTTCTAGTTATAGTCCCCCTCAGACACACAATCTTGAAACCAGATTTTAAAACATACACAAATATCTGCAGTTCAGAGTAGAAAATGGCAATGAACATCACAAAAGTAGTTCAAATATTTTCTTTCTTATTTTTCTTGACACGGAGTCTCGCTCTATCGCCCAGATGGAGTACAATGGTACAATCTTAGCTCACTGCAACCGTGGCTTCCCAGGTTCAAGTGATTCTCCTGCCTCAGCCTCCCAAGTAGCTGGGATGACAGGCACACTCCACTACGCCTGGCTAATTTTTGTATTTGTAGTAGAGATGGGGTTTCACCATGTTGGCTATGCTGGTCTCAAACTCCTGACCTCGGGTGATCCATCTGCCTCGGCCTTCCAAAGTGCTGGGAGTACAGGCGTAAGCCACTGTGTCTGGCCACTACAAATATTTTCAAAGAGATGTAGAGCAAGTTCGATGAGCAAATGAAAGAAAATATTTTCACAACTCTAAGACCTGATGCTTAACAACTGGATAAAGAGGATGAAGCTGGAACATGAACTCTTCAGCTTGCCATAGTTCTCACCATTTCTGATTTTTCTTTTACTCAACTCCTTTTATTCATTTAAGTTATGCTGGGATTCCTACAAGCATAAGAGTTTGCAGTCCTTGGTTCCAAGCATGATATGGATGCTAATGCAGTTGCTGCAGAGGATGTGATGAGACTGGCCACGTGGGCCAGACTGGCATGGGCCTTGAATCTATGCAAAGGAGTTTGCACATTAAAAGTCAGTGGTTCTCAACTGGAAGGTGGGCCCCTTTTTAGACCCGGGCACCTTGACATCACTGAGTATAATAAGAGGTCTTCTTCTGGGGGTGTGTTGTACGTGAGAATGTCGTGGAGGTAGAACAACAGCTGAGAATCAAAGCTGTAGGCAGTAGGGAGCCACAAAACAGTGTGACTTGGGAATGACGTGAGCACACTTGAACTTTAGAAACACCACTCTGGGGAAGCTTGGAGGACAGAGGGAAGAGGGATGATTAAGAGCAAGTACAGGCTGGGCGTGGTGGCTCATGCCTATAATCCTAGCACTTTGGGAGGCCAAGACGGGTGGATCACTTGAGGTCAGGAGTTCGAGATCAGCCTGGCCAACATGGTGAAATCCTGATAATACAAAAAAAAAAAAAAAAATTGCTGGGCAGGGTGGCACACCCCGTAGTCCCACCTACTTGGGAGGCTGAGGCAGAAGAATCACTTGAACCCAGGAGGAGGAGGCTGCAGTGAGCCGAGATTGTGCCACTGCACTCCAGCCTGGGCAACAGAGCAAGACTCTCTAAAAAAAAAAAAAAAAAGAGCAAGTACAGCTAGCAAGTGGTGATGGCAATCTGGGTGGGATTTGGGAGCCTTCTCTCTACCACCAGCTTCCCTATTCCTCCCTGAATTAGTCACCCCGATGAGCTCAGGAACTGGGCTGTGGGGCAGGAGATCAAACTGAGGTGATGAAGTCCTCTTTATTGAAAACATTTGTCCCTTGGCGGGTGCAGTGGTGTGTTCTTGTAATCCCAGCTATTCGGGAAGCTGAGGTGGGAGGATTGCTTGAGCCCAGAAATGTGAGGCCGCAGGGCACTGTGATCACACCTGTGAATAGCCACTGCACCCCAGCCTGGGCAACATAGCAAGACTCTGTCTCAAAAAAAAAATTAAATTGAAAACATTTGTTCCTCTTGCATTTTTTTGCCCTTTTCCTCCAGTTACAGGAGGAGGAAGGGTAGGACAAAGGGTGTAAAGAGTCCTGGTTTCTGGTCTTAGTCTGCAGACAACTCTGGATCATATGCAAATTTGGGAGCTGGTCTTCACAGAGAGCTCCCACTGAAGGCTGCTCGACCTGAGGGGGTAAGGAGGGAGCTTTTTGGAACCTCAGGTGACATCTTTATCCACAAAGCAATGCCTGTACAAAGAAGCTTATTTTTTCTTTTTTCTTTTATTTTTTGAGACAGAGTCTTACTCTGTCCCCTAGGCTGGAGTGCAGTGGCGTGATCTTGGCTCACTGCAACCTCCACCTCCCGGGTTCAAGAGATTCTCCTGTCTCAGCCTCCCAAGTAGGTGGGATTACAGGTGCCCAACACCATGCCCGGCTATTTTTTGTATTTTTCATAGAGATGGGGTTTTGCCATGTTGGCCAGGCTGGTCTTGAACTCCTGACCTCAGGTGATCTGCCTGCCTCAGTCTCCCAAAGTGCTGGGATTACAGGCTTGAGCCACCGTGCCTGGCCAGAAGCTTGTTTTTTCAAGCAAATCAACAGAGAAAGCATTCCAGAAAAAGAACAGGGCAGCAGTTTTAAAAAATATGGGTATCTTCTTTTGCCCTGGCATGAGTCAGCACTCTTCCCCACCCCTCCGGCCCTGTGCCTGATGACTTGGGCTTGGGGGATGTCTTTGGTGGAGAAGCAACACTCTTTTCCTGGATTTCCAAAGGGTCCCAGCAGCCCGGAGGAGTGGGAGAGGAATGGAAATGAAGATACACTTTTCCCTACCTTTCCCCCAGGAGCCTATTAGTTCTATATATGTTTTGTTGCATCTTAACCTCCTACTGGGACAGATAAATTTCTGTCCTCCCAGCCTCTTTAGCTGAAACCAAGTAGCTGAATGGCTATGACAATAGCCAAAAGGATAATTTAGGTGGGTGAGACTTCCAGTTTTTTTATTTCTTGCGTTGAGACTCCTGGCACACAAGTTTCAGAGTCCTTATATGAATCAACTCTTAATCCTCTTAGTAAAAAAATCGAAGGCGGCAGATCATTCAGACAATCTGGTAGCTGCAATCCTAAAATGGCTTTTGACAAGAGACTTGGTAGGTGCTTGTGTTTATGTGTGGGTAACATTTGTGCTCTTTTGTGCATGTGCTGGGCTGAGTGGGAGGAGGAGGGAGGATAGGACAAAGGGTTAAACGTTTTTAACCACATATTTCATCATCAGCAATGGGCATGCCCTAGCATGCTAAAGGACAGTGAAAAGGGGTCCCTGCTGATTTCTCCCCACATCCCCTCAGCAGGAGCTGGGAGGAAAATAATAGACTTGACATCTGGAGAACAGAAGTTCTGTTGCAACTTCTGTTTTTTATTTTATATGCCCTCAAAAAAAAGAAAGAAATGAATAGTTTTGAGCCCGGAGAAGATCCACCCTGTAACATAGACTTTTTGATATTTTCAAAGATGTTCATTCTCCTTTGACTGAGCTTCCCAGATCTGTCTGGAAAACCATGTCATAGAAAACAGTTCATTTCCAAAGGCATCTGCTTTCATGCCTCATGGTGTTCCAAAAAAGTTTACCGTGCCTAAAGAACTTCAAGTGTGAAACTCAAAATTTGAAGCTTCACAAGTTGAGCGTTGTATAATTTCACAGACTCCCTTCTCCAATTGAGATGAATCAACCAAGCCAGCAGAAGGGCTGTGTTCCCAGCATTTGGGAGAAGAGACCCCAGAGGGTTCTGAAGATGGGAGGAGAGCTCAGACTCAGGCATTGCTGAAACTAAAATTTACTTCTTCTGACTATGCCTCTTTAAAGCTGTGTGGCCTGGGCAAATTATTTACCCTCTTTGTGCTCCTGAAACCTCTCCTTTGGTCGAAATAAAGAGGGGTGGGAAGTAATAACACAATATTTCAGTGTAGAATACAGACATAGAGCAGCCATCCAATAAATGGCACTGATGGGCATGATGGAACTTTGGAAAACAGCGACATAGATGCATGGAAGAAGGGAAACATTACTCACAATCCTGAAACCTGTGGAAACCATTCTTTCTTCCTTGTACATGGGTGATACAACCCACATGTCATTTTCAGCATCAGATTATCCAGTGAGGACTTTCGAAATTAAAAGACAGACTTTTCTGACTTTAGCTTTGGCCCAGGGAGATTTACCTACTTTTAGAGCTGATGTCTTCTTGGTGTCTCTGACACCAAGGACATACTCATGAAGGGATGTGGTCCAGAGCAGGAGGGGAAGAAAGAACAGAAACTCTCACATTGGGATCTTAATCTCAGCCTCACAAAAGGAACTTTGGGCCTCTTTCTCCTGCCACTGCCCAAGGAGTGCGGATGGATTTCTCCATCAAAGAATATCACCTACCCGTCCACTTTAGGAGCACACCTGCTACAGGGGCACCACTGAGCATCACTACAGGGAAGGGCTGAGGAGGGTAGTCCCAAACATCAGAGGCATTGTTTGGGTGGGTCAGCTGGGGGAGCAGCACTGGGCCCAGGTCTGGGTGAGGGGGGGTCACAAGTCTCTGCACCCTTTCAGACCATAACAGGGAGCTTGTGCACTAGTTGAGGTACCCCAGTCTCCATATCCTTCTACAGATGACCTGACAACCGTTTCCAGCTCAGTGCGGTAAATGTGGCTTAGTCCATTCACCTTCTCTGTCTGTAGATCTCTTTCATCAGAAGGCTACATCTGGAGCCCTTCGGGATGCTGTTTAGCCACTTGACATCACTTTCAGTTACTGTAAAGAAAGGTCATCTCTAGCTCCTTTGGGGTCATAGATGTTTAAAGTCCATCTATTTTAAGACTTTAATGTAGACTCCCCAGGGGCTGTACCAACACCTCTAATTTCAATTGGTCATCTTGGTTTTTTGGTCCTTCTCTTTTTTTTCCAATGTCCTTCTTTCCATTATGACCTCAATACTTTTTTTTAGCTAGCAGGAATAGTAACAGAAATCCAAAGAACTGAAACACTAAATTCATATTTAATACATATTCCTAGGTTTCCAGTCTGGGAACCTACAACATATATGTGCATATATATATATATGTATGTGTGTATCTGTGTGTGTATACACACACATATGAGTGCATGCACACACACACACACACACATATATATTTGCTTTAAAGAATCAGAAATTAGCCGGGCGTGGTGGCTCACACCTGTAATCCCAGCACTTTGGGAGGCCGAGGCAGGTGGATCATGAGGTCAGGAGTTTGAGACCAGCCTGGCCAACACAATGAAACCCCATCTCTACTAAAAATACAAAAATTAGCCAGGCATGGTGGCATGCGCCTGTAGTCCCAGCTACTTGGGAGGCGGAAGAATTGCTTGAACCCAGGAGGCGAAAGTTGGGGTGAGCTGAGATCGCACCACAGCACTCCAGCCTGGGCAACAGAGTGAGACTCCATCTCAAAAAAAAAAAAAAAAAGTCAGAAATGAGCAGATGTCTTGAACGCACCATCATGGCTAGATTTAGAGGCTAACATCTGTTGCATACTTATTGTGTGCCAGGTTTCAATCTAAATGCATGATCTCTATCAACCCACTTAATCTTCATGGAGGAAGTCTGCAACAGTAGTATTATTATTATCCCCATTTGACAGACAGGGTGAGGAACTTGATCAAAGTCACGCACACAGAAGGCAGGGGGAGGGACTGGGATTACAGACCTAGGGAGTTTTGTTCTAGAGCCTATACTTTTAGCCACAATGCTACTCTGCCTCTTAAATCTCTTCAGAGCTTATATATATAAATACATACACATATATACATGCACACATATGCGCTTATAAACACATATATACGTGTTTATATATATAAACACTTTATTGAGATATGATGGCCTAGATAATTAATCTTTTAAGTATAGTCATAAAAAGAATAGGGAGTATAAGGAAGTTTCCCCATTTTTCCCTGTCCCAACTTCAGGTTGGGACAAGTGAATGTATGTGTATATATATTCACTTAGATTCATTTCCTTGAGGTAGCATTTACATACAGTAAAATGCACAGATTTCCAGTTGGATCAGTTTTGATGCACAGGTAAATCACATCCCAATAAAATGTAAAATAATGACATATTGACCCTCATGATGGCCCTTCCCAGTCTGTCCTCCTCTCCTCTGTCCAGGCAACCTCTGATCTGACTTCTATCATCCTAAGAGTGCATATATATATATAAAAAATATATTTGAGATGGTCTTGCTCTGTCACCCAGGCTGGAGTGCAGTGGCACGATCTTGGCTCACTGCAACCACCACTCACCGTGCTCAAGCGATTCTTGTGCCTCAGTCTCCCAAGTAGCTGGGACCACAGGTGTGCACCACCATGCCTAGCTAACTTTTCTATTTTTAGTAGAGATGGGGGTCTCTCCATGTAGCCCAGGCTGGTCTTGAACTCCTGGACTCAAGCTATCCTCCCACCTCAGCCTCCCAAAGTGCTGGGATTAGAGGTATGAGCCACCACACCAGCCCAGAGCTAATATATTTTTGAAAATAATATGAGGGAGGTGGGAGAAAGGACTTCAAATCATATACCCATGCACAATCAATCATGTGACTTCTTGGGGTTTTGAGCTCTAGTTATAGAATAAAAGTAATGAACGTGCCAGTATTTCCCAAAATGTGTTCCCCGTTGATTATATGTTTGGTAATAAAGGTATCCCCATCACACTGTTGTGTCTGTTATCTTTCAGGGTCCTCTCCCTTTGGACCATATCTCTCTTTGAATCTGTCCTTCGTGTTTAGGAGGTATACAAATGAGACAGAGATAACAAGAGCAGGTAGATATGCTGAGGCCAAAATTACATTCGAATAAGTCTGGAAACAATGGTTCAACAAAGTTAAACATTTTTTTTAACTGCAGAACAACATAAATGTGCTAATTTATGTTGGGTGTCTCCGAGGAGGAAATCAAGTATACAATGCTTCTCAGACTCATCTGACCGCAAGATCCTTTATGATGGTAATATGGCTTGCATGTTTGTCCCCTTCAAATCTCACACTGAAATGTAATCCCCAATGTGGGGATGGATCCCTCATGCATGGCTTGGTGCCATCCTTGCGGTAATAAGTGAGTTCTCACTCTTCACGTGAGATCTGGTTGTTTAAAAGAGCTTGGAACTTCCTTCTCTCTTTCTTGCTCCCTCTTGCCATGTGATACACTGGCTTCTTCTTTGCCTTCCACCATGACTGGAAGCTTCCTGGCCTTCACCAGGAGCAGATGTCAGCACCATGCTTCCTATACAGTCTGTAGAGCCATGGGCCCATATAGCCCTTTTTTCTTTAAAAATCACCCAGCCTCAGGTATTTTCTTTATAGCAATGCAAAAAATGGACTAACAGATGGAGTATATGAAAGAGCAGTGAGTGTTCTGCCAACCATAGAATGTGATGAATTGAAATTCATCCTGCAAAAGATTTTGCTTCCTTCTTTGTTTTTTGTTCTCATTAACTATGAATGATTAATTTTTTATTTTATCTTTTTAATTATTTTTTATTTTAAAAACACTTTATTGAGTTATGATTGCCTAGTCTTTTAAGTATAGTCATAAAAATAATAGAGAGTAAAAGGAAGTTTCCCCATTTTTCCCTGTCCCAACTTCAACCCCACTTCCCAGAGTAACCAATGTCTGGAAGTCTGATGTGAACTTTATAGCTATATGAAGTGAGTGTGCAGCTGGATTCGGTGGCTCATGCCTGTAATCCCAGCACTTTGGGGGCCAAAGTAGGAGGATCACTTAAGCCCAGGAGTTCAAGACCAGCCTGGGCAACATAGCGAGACCCCCATCTCTACAAAAAGTACAAAAATTAGCTGGGCATGGTGGTGTGTGCCTGTAGTCCTAGCTACTAGGGAGGCTGAGGTGGGAGGATTGCTTGAGCCCAGGAGGTTGAGGCTGCAGTGGGCCATGATTGTGACAGAACAAGACCCTGTGTCAAAAAAAAAAAGTGTGTGTGTATGTATGTATGTACAGTATACCTACTTTTCTGTGTACAAGTGGCATCATACTTACATCTTGCCCTGCAACCTGTTCTCTCTCTTATCCTTCCACAGCAATACATTAGTAACCCCAGGTCCATCTCATTCTTTTTAGCAGCTTTGTAATATATTTTGATATCTGGTAGGGTTAGTATCTTCTTTCATATTCTTCCATGTTTGTTCTTCCAGATGAAATTTAGAACATTTTATTTTGTTTCCCCCAAAATATTTTTTGAATTTTAATTGTGACCACATAAAGATTATAGCTTAATGGGGGGGGGAGGAATTAATATCAATACAATATTGAATCCTTTCATTAAGAACAAAGGATACCTTTCTATGTAAATCATATTTTATGTTCCTAAGATGAATTTTTAAGTATTTCTCTGATAGGCCTTATACATGTCTTGTTAGGTTTATTTTTTAGGTATTTTGTTACTTCACTGATATTGCAAGTTTTTTTTTTGTTATTCTTGGTTATTATTTTTATAAAGAAAAACTATTAGTTTTGGTATACTAGTTTTACAAATAGATACCTTATAGGATTCCTTCTTTTCTTTCTTTTTCTTTTTCTTTTTGAGACGGATTTTCGCTTTCTCACCCAGGCTGGAGTGCAATGGTGCGATCTTGACTCACTGCAACCTCCGCCTCCCGGGTTCAATCGATTCTCCTGCCTCAGCCTCCCGAGTAGCTGGGATTACAGGCATGCACCACCACGCCCTGCTAATTTTGTCTTTTAAGTAGAGACGGGGTTTCACCATGTTGGTCAGGCTGGTCTCTCACTCCTGACCTCGGGTGATCCGCCCGCCTCGGCCTCCCAAAGTGCTAGGATTGCAGGCATGAGCCACCGCACCCGGCCAGGATTCCTTATTTTCAGTTAATTAATTTTTTTGAGTTTTCCTGATATATAATCACGTTGGGGTAAATAATGCCAGTGGTATCTTTTCCTTTCCAAAAATTTTCAGTCACATTATATCCCACTGGGTTTTTTTTTATGGTACATTTAGAACAATATTACATATTAGTGGTAATAGTGGAAATTCTTGCTTATTCCTGACTTTAATGGCAATATATCAGACATTGATGTTGGGTTTTAGTTTGTGGGATGTATAAAAATCATGTCAAGAAAATCTATTTCCATCCCTTTCTATTTACTAAGATTAAAAAAACTCAGAAATATATGGTGAATTTTATCATATGCCTTTACAACATATATTGAAAATATCATAGGCTTTTTCCATTTTTTAAATCCATTGATATGGTGAATTACATTAATAGCTTCCTAATACTGAACTATATATGCACTACTGAAATGAACATTGAAGATAATTAATAATGCAAGAAAATTTCCCATAACTGAAAGACATGTGTTTCTAGCTTGAAAGGTCCTAGTGAGTGTCTACTTAAATAAATACTTTTTAAGCCAGGTGCGGTGGCTCTTGCTTGTAATCCCAGCTACTCAGGGGGCTAAAGTAGGAGGATTGCTTAAGCCCAGGAGTTTGTGACCTTGCTGGGCAACATAACGAGTCCCCCATCCTTAAACAAACAAACAAACAAATAAATAATTTTAAAAGCCCACTCCAAAGCACTTTATAGGGAAATTTCTGAATATTAGACAAGAAATGCCTTTCACATACCCATTTTACCGAAAGCTACTAGATGTTCCCCACTACAGTGAAGGATTAAACAAAGAATGAAGAAGAAGTAGGACTCGAGAAGTAAATGAACCAACTCAAGAAAGAGGTAAAGGGAATTCTCAGGATAAAGGCTCAGCCAGGCCTGGAAAACAAACTGTCCACATTGGAACAAGAGAAAGGAGGGAATCAAGGAAAACAGAGGGATCTGGAGTGGAGGTGGGGGTATAAAAGTGCTCAGCTATCTAAAATGTTTAATTAGGCCAGGTGTGGTGGCTCATGCCTGTAATCCCAGCACTTTGGGAGGCAGAGGCAGGTGGATCACCTGAGGTCAGGAGTTCGAGATCAGCCTGGCCAACATGGTGAAATCCTGACTCTACTAAAAATACAAAAATTAGCTGGGTGTGGTGGTGGACACCTATAATCCCAGCTACTCGGGAGGCTGAGGCAGGAGTATAGCTTGAACCTGGGAGGCAGAGGTTGCAGTGAGCAGAGATTGCAGCATTGCACTCCATCCTGGGCGACACAGAAAGACTTTGTCTCAAAGAAAAAATAAAATAAATAAAAATAAATAAATGATAAATAAATAAAATAAAATGTTTTATTATATGAAAATCATATTGGGAAGCTATTGGAAAACATGCAAAGAATTAGAGATAAAGAAAACAAAAATTTTAAACAATACAACAATAACTAACAAGGTAGTACAAATTAGTTTGGACAGAGAAAGTTCAACTCTTTCCTACTGTTCATCAGATTGGGAAGATAGAGACAGATAATGCTAATGTTTCTTTCTCTCAGGGACACACGGCAGCTATAAAGTGTCATAATGATCCCCTAAGAAATCCCTAAAGCCATGCACTAATGAGAAACTTTGCTTATTGAAATAAACATCAGCAGGAATGAAACATCCCACTCTTGCCTGGAGGATCTAAGTCACTCTGACACAAAAAAGGCAGCCTTGATTTACAACCCAGGTGCAGAACTTCAGATACGAATTTTGTGTGATTTCTAAGGAAATAGGAGCCTGGGTCCCCCTCTGCAGTCCAGACCTGATGTTAACCCCTTCCCACACAGCCCTGCTTTGCACCTATCGAAACACTACTTCATTTAAATTTAACCTAAATTCTGGCCGGGCACGGTGGCTCACGCCTGTAATCTCAGCACTTTGGGAGGCCGAGGTGGACAGATCACGAGGTCAAGAGACTGGGACCATCCTGGCCAACATGGTGAAACCCTGCCTCTACTAAAAATACAAAAATTAGCTGGGTGTAGTGGCACGTGCCTGTAGTCCCAGCTACTCGGGAGGCTAAGGCAGGAGAATCGCTTGAACCTGGGAGGTGGAGTGAGCCGAGATCATGCCACTGCACTCCAGCCTGGGCTACAGAGAGAGACCTCCATCTCAAAAAAAAAAAAAAAAAGAGGCTGGGCGCTGTGGCTCACGCCTGTAATCCCAGCACTTTGGGAGGCTGAGGCAGGCGGATCACGAGGTCGGGAGTTCGAGACCAGCCTGACCAACATGGTGAAACCCTGTCTCTACTAAAAAAAAAAAAAAAAAAAAAGCAAAAATTAGCTAGGCGTAGTGGTGTGCTCCTGAAATCCCAGCTACTCAGGAGGATGAGGCAGGAGAATTGCTTGAACCTGGGAGGCAGAGGTTGCAGTGAGCCGAGATCCTGCAATTGCACTCCAGCCTGGGTGACAGAGCGAGACTCCGTCTCAAAAAACAAACAAACAAACAAAACCTTAAATTCCACCCTTCTTCCAAATCCTAGAATAGCTCTGTAATTTCCTTTGATGAGATACCGCACGGTTCCTCTGGTGTGAGGTCTCTCCATGGTTACATGGTCTACAGGTTTGTCTCCAGGGGGCTTAGGCTGATTGGACTAGAACAATTTGGAGGTTCTTGAGATTTGAGCCTTGCTGCTGCAACTGGGAGGGGAGCCTTGCCTCAGTAATAATGTGCATATCTGAGACCCCTTATGTCTCACCTGCCCAAGGCCTGTCTCCAGCTGCATAGGATTTGCGTTGAATCTGGATGCTGATCACAATCTCCTTTGGCCCTTTGGTGTTAGGTTATTATGTATCTCCTGAGATTTGGGAGTTCTAATCAGACTTTGGTATCTTCTGGTGAAATCTGGCTTTTTTTTTTGAGATGGAGTTCTGCTCTTGTCGCCCAGGCTGGAGTGCAGTGGCATGATCTCAGCTCACTGCAACTTTTGCCTCCTGGGTTCAAGCAATTCTTCTGCGTCAGCCTCCCGAGTAGCTGGGATTACAGGTGCCCACCACCATGACTGGCTACTTTTTGTGTTTGTATTTTTAGTAGAGATGGGTTTCGCCATGTTAGCCAGGCTGGTCTCGAACTCCTGACCTCAGGTGATCCACCTGCCTCGGTCTCCCAAAGTGCTGAGATTACAGGTGTGAGCTACTGCACCCAGCCTGAAATCTGGCTTTTAACATCTCTCCTGTCTTTTAGCTGCTTGTCCAATGTGTTATATGTTGTTAGTCTCTGAGAACATTTCTCAGCCCTGTCTATGCTTGAATAATTTGCTTCGGGAGAGCTTCTGTTTATACATTTCACCTTCTGGGAGACTGCTGATTCTTGGGTCAGCAGTTGGGACAGCTTCACTTTATGGATGAGGGCAGGAACCCTTAGAAGCAATGTCTTTATTTTTGACCAACCATCAGCTTCTCCCATGAGAAGCCAATTTCTCATGGGATTGTCATTGTCTTCCAATAAACTTATGCTACTTTCTGATATAACTTTATTGAGGATGATTTAAAATTGTAGTGACCACTTTGAGGAACATTGATATGAGTAAGATTGCTCATTAGAGCGGTGATTCAGAATAAAAGGGGCTAGATTGTCTGCCTTAAGCAGACAGAATGTTATTTAATGTAGGAGACCCCTCTCCATCCTTTGCTTTTGTATTTCAGGGACTAATAACTATTGATTTTTTTTTGTATTATAATGGCTTGATAATATTGTCAAGGGTCTGAGTTATCGTTAAACCATTAGTAAGAACTCTGTTCATGAAAATATTTTTTTCTGCATCTAAACTTTCTCCTCTCTCCTTGCAGAGGAAAAATAAATAGCCTTTTACAGTGATAGTTTCATATTTGTTTCAAGCTGTCTCCCTCTCACTTAGAGACGAGAAAATTTGCCTTTTTTTTTTTTTTAGAGATGGGGCCCTCACCATGTTGCTCAGGCTGGACTTGAACTTCTGGCCTCAAGTGACCCTTCTGCTTCCTGGGTAGTTAAGACTAAAGGCATGCGCCACGGTGCCCGGCTGATCATTTGCTTTTATAGGCCACTAAATATAGAACAGATTTTGTGATGTCATCTTGTCCATTAGCCTATTGCCCCACTGATGCACAGAGAGTACATTCTACTAGGAGGTTACACCCTACCCTCCAACAGACAAGACACCAAAGCATCCATGCTAGAGTGTTCCTCTGCCAGTTCTTCCATGGCGGTTCTCTCTCTCAGGGCTTCTGATCTACATAGATGTCCTTGAGAAAGCCATAAAATGCTGGAGACAAGTGGGGTGCTGTCTAATAAGCAGCCCCCCTCCTTTCTCTTCTTCCCTGTGGTGAGAGGTGGGTTTCTGTGTTGTCCAGATGTGCTTACATCTGCCTCCGTACAAGAAGCAATAGACTTTCATTCAGTCATCAGATCTCATTAACTGCTAAAACATGGGGCAGGAAGGGGTGAAAGAGAAACAGAGAAGATTGTTAGTGCAAAGAGACTGTCTGAAAACAGCTAGGTCTTCTAGCTCTGATTTTCTGACCATCCTGAGAGTTTGGTTATCTTATAAGTCATGATGAAAAGGAGCTGAAAAAATATTTTTAAAAATAAATTAATAGGATAGGCTTTTGTCTTCAAGGGGGTGTCCTGGAAACAATGTTTGATTGGGCATTAGTAATGATTTGGAAAAGAAATGAAGAGCTAGGCTGTGAAAGTGATGTCCTTACCACAGAAATTAAATGACCCGGATGACTGCTGGGAACCCCAAAGTGCCCTGGAGCAGGTTACACAGAAAAGGAGGCCAGTTTCCATAAGCAGGAGCCTAAAATTTAGGGCCCATCCTATATATGGAGAGTCTAGATCTCAAATTTGCTTTGTTTTGTTTTGTTTTTGAGACAGAGTCTTGCTCTATTGCCCAGGTTGGAGTGCAGTGGCGCGGTCTCGGCTCACTGCAGCCTCCACCTCCCGGGTTCCAGCGATTCTCCTGCCTCAGCCTCCAGGGTAGCTGGGATTACAGGTGCACGCCACCACGTCCGGCTAATTTTTGTATTTTTAGTAGAGACAGGGTTTTAACCAGATCTCATATTTGTTTCTAAAAAAGAGCATGTATGCATTTGGTATGTAAACTCCTTAAACAGGGTTTTACATAAGGTCTCAGATATTATGACAATTAACAATGCCAGTCCTGTTTCTACAGATGAATGACATGGTGACATACTATCTGACATCAAGAAACTTTCCTCCATGCTGCTCTTCAGCAACTCTGCTGCCACTTTGTATTATTGTATCTTGGTTTCACGGCATTTACGAAACTGGAAGGAACCTTTAAGATCAAGTTCAATCTCCACGTTTTACAGACGAGAAAGCTCACATCAGAGAGATCTAAGTGACTTGCTCAAAGTCACACAGCTCTCAGTAGCACAAGCCAGGTCTGACTCTGAAGTCCCACAAGCTCTCAAAGTAGCACAGCTCTCAGTAGCCAGGTCTGACTCTGAAGTCCCTTGATCTTCCCAGCAGCCTACAATGCTCTTGAGCTCTGTTTTTTATATATAGCTTGGGTTCCTCAACTAGATTAGAAATGGCTCCAGGCCATGGAATGTGGGCTTTTCTCATACACCCCTCCCCATTCTTCTCCTTCAAGACTATAGTGTAAAATATGTACTGAATTCAGATTTACGACTTTCCTTCTATATTTCTTCCTAAATCATGCCTTGATATAACTTATTGTCTTCTAGGGGGAGATAGAGGAGAGCTGCAGGAGAGTCAGCTAAATTGTGCTGTTACAGGGAGTAAAGCCATTTGGGAGCCTTCACTTAATTAATATTAAAATATCATGCACTGGTTTTGCCCTGAGGCCATTTATGTTTTCAAGTGGGGTTGATCGGGATGAAGGTACTTAGGGAAACTTTGACATATTTCTGCCAACCTTTAGATGATTCTAGGATATTGATGAGTGACAGAGAGTTTAATCCTAAAGAGACAATCTGATGTTGATGGTTGCCACAATCCATTAATCTACACAGAAGGGTGGAGCAAGGATCCCCAGGCATTAGCAGATTTCTAAGAATACATTCATTCTTTTTTAACTCAAAATTCCATAGGGCTGTCTTCATAAGTCAATTCAGTAAAGCAAATAGTTATTGACCGCCCACATACAAAACACTATGTTAAACACTGGAGATAGAAGAAAAGATAGTTCTTGCTCTTGAGGGGATATAATCCTATAAAGCATATATTTAAATAATCCCATTATGATAGAGTAATATTTCAACAGAATTTTTTTTTTTTTTTTTTTGAGATGGAGCTTCACTCTGTCGCCCAGGCTGCATGCAGTATAGTGGTATGATCTCAGCTCACTGCAACCTCTGCCTCCCAGTTTCAAGCAATTCTCCTGCCTCAGTCTCCTGAGTAGCTGGGATTACAGGTGGTTGCCACCATGCCTGGCTAATTTTTGCATTTTTAGTAGAGACGAGGTTTCACCATGGTGGCCAGGCTGGTCTTGAACTCCTGACCTCAAGCGATCCGCCCGCCTCGGCCTCGCAAAGTTCTAGGATCACAGGCATGAGCCACTGCGCTTGGCCTCAACAAAAATCTTTCTTTCATAATATTGTGTATAAGTAAAAAGATTGTTGGAATCAGGCCATCAATCTCCAAACTAATGAGAAAACTAATAAGCTTTACTTTGGAAAAACAGATAATCAAACTTTCTAGGTATAGATTATCTACTGATGAAGGCTATAAGTGAAATATTCAGTGAGGGCTCGTATGTTCACATTCTGTTACTTACTCACCATTGTTCTGTGGTGTGATAAAAAGAGCAGCAGACCAAGAATTAGATAATCTGGGATAAAGCTCTGGTTCTGCCTATGTAATAGTTTTGGGAGGTTAAGGTATCTAACCATCTGGAGGCAGTTTGCTCATCTTATTTTTATTTTTTGAGACTGAGTCTTGCTCTGTTGCCCAGGCTGGGGTGCAATGGTTCCATCTTAGCTCACTGCAACCTCCACCTCCTGGGCTCAAGCGATTCTTCTGGCTCAGCCTCCCAAGTAGCTGGGATTATAGGCACCCACCACCACACCCGGCTAATTTTTGTATTTTTAGTAGAGACAGGGATTCGCCATGTTGGCCAGGCTGGTCTCAAACTCCTGACCTCAAGTGATCCACCCACCTTGGCTTCCCAAAGTGCTGGGATTACAAGCATGAGCCACCGCCCACGGCCTTTTTGCTTATCTTTAAAATGAAGCAATTGGTGAAGATGATTTTTCTTAAGTTCTCTTGGGGCTCTAACATCCCAAATTATGCTAATCCATATCTGAAGAATGGTACATATAAACAGAGACTGAAACTATTAAGTTAAATTCTCCCTATTTTGACAGTAAGAAAGAATGAAAAAAATTGAAAAAATGGAAGATTGAAATGTCCTAGGCCTTATATTTTATAAATTTCTTTTTTTTTTAAATGAATTGCATGTTTTTTGTTTTTGTTTTTGTTTTTGTTTTTTTTGAGACGGAGTTTCACTCTTGTTGCCTAGGCTGGAGTGCAATGGTGCAATCTCAACTCACCACAACCTCCACCTCCTGGGTTTTCAAGCAATTCTCCTGTTTCCGCCTCCCGAGTAGCTGGGATTACAGGCATGTGCTATCACACCCAACTAATTTTGTATTTTTAGTAGAGACAGGGTTTCTCCATGTTGGTCAGGCTGGTCTCGAACTCCTGACCTCAGGTGATCTGCCCACCTCGGCCTCCCAAAGTGCTGGGATTACAGGCGTGAGCCGCCGCGCCTGGCCTGCATGCTTTTAAATAAATGTCTTAATCACATACCTGCCTTGGTGATTATAGATCATAGTCACTTCTGGTTTTTGTTTTTTTTTTTTTTTGAGACGAAGTTTAGCTCTTGTTGCCCAGGCTGGAGTACGATGGTATGATCTTGGCTCACTGCAACCTTCACCTCCCAGGTTCAAGTGATTCCTGCCTCAGTCTCCTGAGTAGCTGGGATTACAGGCACCGGCCACCATGCCCGGCTAATTTTTTTGTATTTTTAGTACAGACGGGTTTTCACCATGTTGGCCAGGCTGGTCTCAAACTCCTCACCTCAGGTAATGCATCTGCCTCGGCCTCCCAAAGTGCTGAGATTACAGGCGTGAGCCACGGCGCCCAGTCGTCACTTCTGTTTTTAAAGGAGGATCTGGCACTGGATAATCTAGCACATCATCAGATTATGTTTGATAATGTATCAAACACATCATACATCTTAAGTATTTGTTAAGCACTTACATAAAATTCTGAGCTACACGAGTGTGAAAGAAACATAATGAGAATTTTGATTGAGTTGCAAGATGAAACATTATGAAGTGAGAGAACTGGATTACAGTAGTGTCAGTAGTACAACCAGTGCTGCAGAGTATGAAGGTGAAAGCTGGGCTCCTGCAGGAACTTCAGATACCAGACTTGGAGGGGTCATCTACTCCCTTTAACCCCCTCTCCTCTACCCTTGCATATTCCAGTCAGGCAGGACTGGACAGAAAAGGCAGGGTTTTATATGGTAGCAAATATAAGGTGCTTTAAATTTTCACATCAATAAATACCTGACTAAAATATGATGCATAAACTGACCCAAATAAAAGAGATTTAAGGCCCACTGACCTTTTGAGTTTTCTATGGAAAGGAGGGGAACTCACTGTGACTTATTTTTTGTGTTCTGTTTATTCTAAGATGTTTTAGTACTAGGACAAGTTAAGAGTCCCTGAGAATAAGAGCTGTTTTTGTTGTTTTTAAATACTAAACATTCTCCATCTCTCTTTAGTCAACTTTTCGGAATCGAAATGCCTAAAAAGCACACAATTGGATTGTAACAACGTTCATGGCTTCTAACACTTCAGCCTCAAAACGCTTAATTTTATTTTCTCTCAATTTTCCCTCCAGATGACCAAGTGGAATACCTTTTAAAGGCTTCCAGACTTTTCTTTCCCACTCCTCCCTGTCCACTCGAGGGAGGCTCCATTTTAAAATGTAACAGAAAACAACGGATTTGAAATAAGGCATTAGCCTGAGGTAACTCACCCCCACCTTGGCTCCAGAGCAGCTTGGATTTCCGATTCTTTGAGCAGGTCCATGATTTGGGGAACCAGTTAAAGAGCCGGGCTATTCTTCTGAAGGTCTCGTGAAAGTCACTTCTTATGGCCATAGCGAGAACCAGGAGTGTTCCAGAATGACTCGATACAGAGAGCATGGATGAGGAGCACAGTAACACCCACATATGACACTTTAGCTGTGAACTGCCTTTCAGCCAATATGTCTGGGGACCACCTGTTAGCCCTAAATCCCCTTCCTCTGTCATTCTTTTGGCTTGTCCTTTAGACCTTGGCCCTCATAACTAGAAACTGTATTAATAGATGTTCTTTCTAAAGAAAGAGTTTTAAGCTTTCTTAAGAGAAGCTCTAACCTAATGCAACACTTGGTAATTTTCAAGCATGGACCTCCTGACCTTGTTCATAAAAACACAATTTTTTCATAGAGGAGTGAAAAAAAACAGGATCCACTAACTCAGCTTCCAACAGAATTGTCAGTGGTAATTTGCAGGACTTAGTGGTGATGCACAAGCAATCTCCTAAAGCCATAGCCTTGATCCCATTTGTTTTGTGCATTTTTACTGGAAAAATGAAACCTATTCGAAACTTTAGCAGGAATTTATCCCAGAAAAAAAAAATTAGTTCTTATGAGTCAAAAAATGTGTAAAAGGGCCAGGCACAGGGGCTCACACCTGTAATCCCAGCACTTTGGGAGGCTGAGGTGGGAGGATTGCTTGAGCTCAGGAGTTCAAGACCAGCCTAGGCAACAAAGTGAGATGCTGTCTCTAGAAAAAGAAAAAAAAAAAGCTGGCCATGATGGCACGTACCTATAGCTTCAGCTACTCAGGAGGCTGAGGTGGGAGGACTGCTAGAATCCAGAAGATGGAAGCTGCAGTGAGCTATGATAGCACTACTGCACTCCAGCCTGGGTGACAGAGCGAGACTCTTAAAAAAAAAAAAAAAAAAAAAAGATGCAAAAGAACATTTTCCCCCAGGGTCCTATTTTGATCTTTAACCATTTATTGAACAATTCTCTAGAACTTCTAACATTACTGAATCCATTTCAGCATTTCAGCAGACATCAATGCCTAGTTGTCTACCATGCAGCTCGTACTGAGGTTCCCATCATCACTCCTAAGACTATGTCTAACAGTTGATCCTTGTGCATTCTGTTTATGTCAAAAGAAATAAACTTATTCATATGTTCATTTAGGAGCTAAGTCGCTTAAACAGCCTGATGTAATATTTGGGCTTGCTTTTTATATGCCACAGCAAATTTTTGGAGCTGATTTACTCTCTAAAGAGAAACAACAGATATTATTATATTGCCAGTTTTTATTTCCAGATCAGATGTTTTTGTTTCCTATTCCATTTCCAGTATTTCTTAGGAATTTGGACTTTGATTCTTCTTATAAATGACAAGTGGGGAGCAAGTCTAACTAAAACAACAGTGTAAGAGTTTTTCAGGTCTTCTTAAAAGTGGGATGTGGGGTGGAGAATCCAGCTAAAACAGTAAAGATTTCTTTCAATGTTTTTCCCTTCAACTGTGTGTGTCTGCCCCAGCACTTCTCAGTTTCAAAAATTTGTTTTGAGTAATTGTAAATTTTCTGCAGCACTTCTTCAAAGACAAAGCACAACATATAAAACACATCTGAGTGAGGTGAAATTAGAAACAAAAGACTAGCTCTTGGCCAGGTGCGGTGGCTCATGCCTGTAATCCCAGCACTTTAGGAGGCTGAGGCAGGCGGATAACCTGAGGTCAGGAGTTTGAGACCAGCCTGACCAACATGGTGAAAGCCCATCTCTAATAAAAATACAAAAATTAGCCAGGCATGCTGGTGGGCACCTGTAATTTCAGTTACTTGGGAGGCTGAGGCAGGAGAATCACTTGAACCCGGGAGGTGGAGGTTGCAGTGAGCTGAGACTGTGCCATTGCACTCCAGCCTGGGCAACAAGAGTGAAACTCCATCTCAAAAAAAAAAAAAAGACTAGCCCTGGTGGTGGCTGTAATTCTGAAAGGGGAATAAATTGTTGACATTTCAGTTGAGAGTCCTTATTCCTACTGATAGTCCCTTTCTTAATTCTAAACAATATATCTCTTACTTTTAACACAGATCACCACAAAAGGTAAACACTATTGCAAAAAACAAAAACCAAAGAAAAACAATCTAAACCAAAACAATCATAAAAAGTTCAGGATTATTGTAATTTTTTTCTGGATAATTTATGGATAAAGACACTACATTTGTAAAGAAATGTTGATTTTTTTAATATGTAAGAAGCATTTCTTTTGACATGGTATAATCAGGTCTATAAGCCAATAATTTGGTAACCTCCAAAATAGCGGCAGCTGGATTTTTTTTTTTTTTTTTTTTTTGAGATGGAGTCTCACTCTGTTGCCCAGGCGCAATCTCAGCTCACTGCAACCTCCGCCTCCCGGGTTCAAGTGATTCTCCTGCCTCAGCCTCCCAAGTAGCTGGGACTACAGGTGCATGCCACTACACCCAGCTAATTATTTATTTATTTTTATTATTATTTTTTTGAGATGGAGTCTTGCTGTGTTGCCAGGCTGGAGTGCGGTTGGCACAATCTCAGCTCACTGCAACTCTGCCTCCCAGGTTCAAGCAATTCTCCTGCCTCAGCCTCCCAAGTAGCTGGGACCACAGGTGCACACCACCATGCCCGGCTAATTTTTGTATTTTTAGTAGAGAAGGGGTTTCACCATGTTGGTCAGGATGGTCTTGATCTGTTGACCTCGTGATCCACCCGCCTCAGCCTCCCAAAGTGTTGGGATTACAGGTGTGAGCCACTGTGCTCGGCCTAATTTTTTATTTTTAGTAGAGACGGGGTTTCACCATGTTGGCCAGGCTGGTCTCGAACTCCTGATCTCAGGTGATCGGCCCGCCTCAGCCTCCCAAAGTGCTAGGATTACAGGTATGAGCCACCATGCCCCGCCGGCAGCTTGAATTTTAGGAGACTTAATGGGATTATTTTTCCCATTTCTTTCCTAACCTTACATTCCTGTTTATTTACTTGAAGCTATCCCTTTTTTTTTTTTTTTTTTTGAGACAAAATCTCACTCTTGTTGCCCAGGCTGGAGTGCAGTGGCGCAATCTTGGCTCACTGCAACCTCCGCCTCCCGGGTCCAAGCATTTCTCTTGCCTCAGCCTCTCGAGTAGCTGGGATTACAGGCGCCTGCCACCATGCCCAGCTAACTTTTGTATTTTTAGTAGAGACAGGGTTTCACCATGTTGGCCAGGCTGGTCTCGAACTCCTGACCTCAGGCGATCCACCCACCTTGGCCTCCCAAAGTGCTGGGATTACAGGCGTGAGCCACCGTGCCCGGCCAAAGCTCTCTTTTGATATACTTTATATTCACATATTTCAGTTTTATTTTTTCTGCTGTCAGTACTATAACTTGTTTTATGCTAACAGTTACATCTACTAACTCTTCTATTTTTTAATTTTTTGAGACAGGGTCTCTCTCTGCCACCCAGGTTGGCAATCATAGCTCACTGTAACCTTTAACTCCTGGACTGAAGCAGTCTTCGCAGCTCAGCCTCTGAGTAGCTGGGACTGTGGCACATGCCACCATGCCAGGCCAATTAAAAAAAAAATTTTTTTTTTTTTTGTAGAGACAGGGCTCTTGCTATGTTGCCCAGGCTGGTCTAGAATTCCTGATCTCAAGTGATATCCCTGCCTTAGCATCCCAAAGCGCTGAGATTACAGACATGAGCCATCACACCCATCTTCTATTTGTTATATATACTATTTTTATACCATTAATTGCTATCTTTTCGAAACATTATATTTTTAAAAAGCTACTAAAGTGAAGATACAACTTATTTTAAAGCTAATTTCATTTAAATAGTCACTGAACATTAGCAGACTGGTATCATGCATTTATTTATTTAAAATGTTTTGAAAAATAAATGTTTTGAATGAGGATCCATTTTTTGAGGGTAAAACACTGAAAGCAAGAATGCTTCTCTTCCATGTCACTGTAAGGGGGAAATAAAAGAGTAAATCTTAAAAAATACTACTGTGGAATAGATATATTCCTATCAATACTATTAATAAAAATACAATCTCCACATAAAGGTTCTATTTATTGGTGTTGTTTGCTAGAGGTGCTGAAATAAAAACTAAATTGGCAAATATATCAAATAATCACATAATCTGAGTAAAATTTTACCTAATATTCAGTGATATAAGCTTTTAAACTATACAAGATAACCATATTAGACGGTCGAATGGAAAATTAAAATAAAGAGGGATTAAATACTTCCTTACCCCACACACTCTCAGACAGGTAACTGACAGTGGATAACTGTATTATTTAAATAAAGGCATTCACCCTTGCATTTGTTATGTGTACATATGACGCTTAAAATTCTCCACTACAATAATGCATCATAATCTCACTTCAGATCCTAATCTTCTCATTTCTTAAAACTGATGAAGTTACTGATGTTCTTGGTAGACAAATTTATTTCTCTTTAGAATATGTTATTTTTATGATACGCAGGTTTTATGTAATCACACTTCACCAGTCTGAAAAGCCAGAAACCAAAACCAAAAGAAAGAAAAGTCCTGTTGGATGAAATAATTTCTTGCTGAGCAGAATCCCTTAGTCTAGAACTCTGGGTAGATTTTTCAGAGAAAATGTTCCTTTTCGGCTGGGCGTGGTGACTCACCCCTCTAATCCCAGCATTTTTGGGAAGCTGAGGCGGGCGGATCACTTGAGGCCAGGAATTTGAGACCAGCCTGACCAACATGGTGAAACCTCATCACTACTAAAAATACAAAAATTAGCCAGGCATGGTGGTGCACGCCTGTAATCCCAGCTACTTGGGAGGCTGAGGCAGGAGAATTGCTTGAACCTTGGAGGCCGAGGTTGCAGTGAGCAGAGATCACACCACTGTACTCCAGCCTGAGCAACAGAGCGAGTCTCTTGTCTCAAAAAAAAAAAAAAAAAAAAAAAAAAGAAATGTTCCTTTTCAATTTGTATAGCCTAAGTATATGAAAGAACTTCTATACTAAATTTAGAATTAGTGGGTTTAGAAGAGACAAAATTGTCCCTAGATCCAATATTCTGAGAGTAGTTTATGATTATCATCTATATGTTACTTTCAAAAGATAACTTTTGTTTCACAAACTGGATACAAAGAAACACATGAACTCTTTACATTAAAATTGAGAAATTTATTTTTTTCCATGAAATAGTAAGCAGAATTAAAGAAATATACAGCTTAAAACAGTTGAAATGACCTTAGAATTTTAATGACAATTACACATTTATGGCCAAAGGAAAAAAATGAATAGTTTTTAATAATGAATTCACTTTAAAATGTTTGCTTAATAATTCATCTGAAATTACATGGATACAAGGATAACTGGGATCTGGGCACCTTGTAAAATAAAATAATGCCACTTTATCCTTCTCAAAAAAATTGTTATCCCAGTGTAACAGTGGTGCGGTTCTGCTCCTCACTTACAGTAGCCACCGTTCTACCATTTACAAACGTGTCAGCTCAGTCTTCCTGATTTGTAAGGATGCCTATTTTGGTTCCACTTAAAAATATTTCCAGTAGGCAATCAGAGAAAATAACTTATTTAGCCCCACTCAGAGTAGAGGATCAGTATGTCAACATATTGGTCGGTCATGGCTTTCTTCTCGTGCTCACTGAGGTCAAATTTCCTCATATAATTATAAATGTTAAAAGATAAAATTACATCTTCACAGCAGCCAAAAATTTATATATTTTTTATGTATTTACAATATTGTACATATTTACACGACCACATCAAATACTGAATTGTAGAAACAAGTGACTATCTATAAAGGCATTCATTTAATGCCCAAGTGTTATTTTCTTGTGCAAATGGAAACTTTTCTTAAACTTCTATTAGAAAGCTAAAGACAGTCAACGTTGCGAAGGCCACCATCCATGGTTAAAGAGCCAAACCTAAAACACACACACAAAGAAAAAAGGTAATCTCAAAAGTTGCATTTATGTATAAAGGCCCCCAACCTTAAAATACTTTTCAGAGGAATAAATAGCTATTTATTTTTAAAGAGTTTAAGTAACTATGACTTGTTCTATTTCTTACTGGAACAGCATGGTATTATCATAAATACATGAAAAACCGATGTAATGATGTAATTAAGAAACTGTCAGTAAGAACTGGATAATTTCTTTCTGGTGGGGTGGGATTTATAAACTAAGATAGAGTTGGGGCAGGGCACAGTGGCTCATGCCTGTAATCCCAGCACTTTGGGAGGCCGAGGCAGGCAGATCACTTGAGGTCATGAGTTTGAGACCAGCCTGGCCAATATGGCAAAACTCCTTCTCAACTAAAAATACAAAAATTAGCTGGGTGTGGTGGCGTGTGCCTATAGTCCCAGCTACTCAGGAGGCTGAGGCAGGAGAATTGCTTGAACCCGGGAGGCAGAGGTTGCAGTGAGCCGAGATCATGCCACCGCACTCTAACCTGGGTAACAGAGTGAGACTTTGTCTCAAAAAAAAAAAAAAAAAAAAAAAAAGATACCGAGTTGGGAGTGTGACATACCCAAGGGAAGTTGAGAAATGAGACCTTGCTAGAACACAATGTTATTTTGGGGAGCAGTGGGAAGTAAAGTTGGGTGAACAGGCTGGAACCAGACTATTATACTCTTTGAATCAAAGTATAAATTTAGACTTGACTCTTTAGGTAACAGGAGTTTAGTAACTTTTGAGCCAAAGAAGTCATACGATTACATCAGTATTCTGAAAGATGATTTTGGCTGTAATACCCATGACAGATGGGAAGAGCTTGGGGTTAAGAAAAAAATAGGTTATTACCATATATCACATATGAAAGGGAAAGGAAATCTGAATGAGGGTGATGAGGGGAAATATGGGAGCCAAACTTGTTGAGAGGGTATAAAGAAGATTAAGTGTCTAAAATAATTTATGTTTAAGGGAGTAGGAGAAAGGTGGTACCTTCGAACAGGATAAGGAGAGTAGAGGGCTAACTGAGATGGGACAGATGATTTTAGATTCAAAAAAAAATTTGAAGTGATAGTGGGTTATCCACATGGAGACAGAGTAGTATAATACTCTGAACAAAATCTGGCTTCCATTACTAGTTTTGTCACTTAACATTTACGTTAAGATTATGCCACCTTATATCACCTATATATTGTCAAGAAACCTGCAAATAAAACACAGGAGGAACTGACTTACTAAATGTGGTTTAGGAAGTTGGGATTTTATTCCACAAGGCATAAGCAGTTAAATATAAAAGTTAAAAGCATATCTTTGGCTGGGCGCGGTGGCTCACACCTGTAGTCCCAGCACTTAGGGAGGCCGAGGCAGATGGATCACGAGGTCAAGAGGTTGAGAACATCCTGGCCAACATGGTGAAACCTTGTCTCTACTAAAAATACAAAAATTAGCTGGGCATGGTGGCGTGCGCCTGTAGTCCCAGCTACTCGGGAGGCTGACGCAGGAGAAACGCTTGAACTTGGGAGGTGGAGGTTGCAGTGAGCCAAGATCGTGCCACTGCACTCCCGCCTGGCGATACAGCGAGACTCCATCTCAAAAAAAAAAAAAAGCACATTTTTATAGTCTCTTCTACTTGGTGATCTTTAAGCCTAAAAGGATTTAGCTAAAGTTCTGAAGAAACTGTAAACTGGATACTATAAAAGTTAGATAATTACTATAAACAAGAAAAATATTTTTTAAAGTTAATGAGTAACTCCCCCCAAAAATGAAAATTGAACAAACATATTAAACGATGTTTGACATCACTATAAACCACAGAAATATAAATTAAGATAAGATCTCGGTTTTTACTAAACAAATTGGCAAATGTTTAAAAGATGTTATACATTCAATGTTGCCAAATGCATAGGTTTTATCTGTTTAGGACTATAACATGCATCCTTTTAAAGACAAAATTGGCTGGGTGTGGTGGCTCATGCCTGTAATCCCAGCACTTTGGGAGGCTGAGGCAGGTGGATCACCTGAGGTCAGGAGTTCAAGACCAGCATGGCCAACGTGGTGAAACTCCATCTCTACTAAAAATACAAAAAACTAGCTGGGTGTGGTGGTGGGTGCCTGTAATCCCAGCTACTCAGGAGGCTGAGGCAGGAGAATCACTTGAACCCGGGAGGCAGAGGTTACAGTGAGCTGAGATCACGCCATTGGACTCCAGCCTGGGCAACAGTGAAACTCCATCTCGGGGGGGGCGGAAAAAAAAAAGAATAAAATTAGCAAAACCCAACAAAATTGAAACTGACATACTCTCTGACTCAAAAATTCCATATCCTTTTTTTTTTTTTTTTTTTTGAGGCAGAGTCTCACTCTGTCACCCAGGCTGGAGTGCAGTGGTGTGATCTCGGCTGACTGCAACCTCCACCTCCCAGATTCAGGTGATTCTCGTGCCTCAGCCTCCCCAGTAGCTGGGATTACAGGTGTGTACCACCATGCCCAGCTAATTTTTGTATTTTTGGTAAAGACAGGGTTTTGCCATGTTGCCTAGGCTGGTCTTGAACTCCTGAGCTCAGGCAATCTGCCTGCCTTGGCTTCCCAAAGTGCTAGGACTACAGGTGTGAGCCACTGTGCCCAGCCAAATGTGAAATATTTTTATTAGCATTACAAGGGTTTGAGAACCTACAGAGAAGAACCTAAGGGCTTGAAAAAGAAAAGGTTCTATTACAGAGCCAAATATGACTTAATTTCTCTGAGGAATCAGGATAAGGAAAACAGCCATCCAAAAATTGCTTTATTGCCTCTGCAGGCTTTCAAATCTCTTTTGGCCTTATCTATTAGGATTTTGCAGATAATAAGCAGACACCTAACTCCTCAAAGTACTGCATTTACCTATGGCTTTCACCTGCAAGGAGGTGTGCAGAGGACCCTGTAAGCTACTCAGCACCAAAGTGCTGGTATTTTAAAAAGCAACTCTGATTCACCAAATTGAAAATTATGATTCCAATGAATTAAGTTATAAAAATAATGTAAATAGAGTTTGATCTTTACAAACTGATTCAAATAAGTAATTCGATTAACCAGTGCTTCTATAAAATGGAACTAATCAACCATTAAAAGGCATCACAAATACACAATCATAGAGAGAAAAACATGAGTTCTGACTTTATGACTGCTCAATCTATTTTACCACTGCTCAATCTATTGATACAGGAAGATATAAGTACAGATGTGAATGAACTTAATTGCACAGAAAATCACAGTAATTATTTTTGCATTACTCACCTTTCTAAAATGTGGTTATTTTCAGCAAGTTCTTTAACCACCCCTTCCATCTCTTCCTTTAATTTCTTCATACTATTAAAATAAACAAGCACCTTTGCTCAAAAACAGTATGTAAATGTTTTAGAATGATGTTTATGTTTTATTTTCTTTTAACTGGTCAATAAATAACCTTATTAAATATTGTATTACAACAAACATAAAAAATTTCAAAATGTAAAAGCAAAAGCACAAACTGCAATGAAAGCAAATGGAAACACTACAGTTTCCAAATGATGAGTTTCTTACCCAAGAGTCATTTCTACTAATGTGTTAGAACTTGGATAAATTGGGGTCATGGTATGTTTGATTCCACTGGAAGCTGTAAACATTTTCTGAGGCAGAGTTTCTTGTAACTGAAACATCAAAAAAAAAAAAAGAAAAAAACCCCACATTAATCACAGAAGTACTTACTACAGATCTGACATCAAGTGTTACAGCTTTTAATAAGTCCTTTAAAAAAACTTTAAATTTTGATTTCAAAACTATCAATGATACAATACTTAAATCAACACCCTTTTAAGAAAGAAACTTTTCTTATAGTTGATAAAAGGATGGTTTATCAGCTGTTTTTACTTGTAAAACATCTACATTCTTAAAACTTGGCTCAAAATACATATTAAAAATTGGTGGGTGGAACTGAATGTAGGCACATTCTATCCCATTTCTCCCTTGTCAATCACTACCAGTTACAAACTGAGAAGAATTTTAATTTTTCCTTGATAGCTGTACCTACCTCATTAGTATATTCTTGATATTTTGATACTTCTTCTTCAATATCAAAACACTGATTAGTCAGAGATAATAACTGTTTCCTAAGATGAAGCATCTTTCTAAAAACCAAAAAGAATCAATTGATATGCAATCTAGTGAAGCATTCTTACTTCAAATGTACATTTATATTGTGCAGTCAACCACTAATCACTCCAAAAGAAGTTTACTCACCTTATCCATTCTTCTGACTTATTCAAAAATGCCTCATACTTTTTAACACATTCATCTGTAAAGTGTGTCATAGCTTTTGTTGCATGGTAATACAGTTTTTGCCTGTAATTTAGAAATAATCAGAGGCTTAAACCAATGTCACTGTTTCTACTTTCAATATTTAGAAATTTTCAAATATATGAAATGTATCTTTCCTATAATGATTGTTGTGGCTTTAGAATATTTACAGGAGAAAGTAAACATTTCTAAGATAGACATCATAGCAGCAAGAAGATAAAGAGAAGGTTCGAAATGGATGTAAAAAAAATGCCTATTGAATGAGGTTAAAATTAAGACGGTGGTTAAGTCTGCCCTCGCCTATGTGCTCTATTATCTGTCCTTCTGTAATCAGAGCATATGAGGCAGAAGTTGACTGACTGAAATAGTAATCCTTCTCCCCCCTCCTTCTCCCATCATGGTAACTTCCCAATTAGGGAGTAGATGTGTGAACCTCAAAAATGTCTACATATTGTAACAATCCTGTAAAATCAAGATTAAAATGTATTTTTTAATTGTAATTAATTTCAACTTTAAGAAGAATCATATTAATAAAGATAACCAAAATAGCACCAAAAATAACTAACTATTAAACATAATCTGGATACTTACTTATCAAATTTGTGGATTTGTTCTTCATTATAAGCTAATCCTAGAAATAGGAAAATATATTACTGTTGTTAATATAGAATCATAACGTTATACACAATATATTTTCTTTTGAGATTATTGCTTCAAAAAGGCTAAGAGTCTGAAGCAGATGTCATAGATTTGTGGCTCATGGGCTACTTATAGCCCACAGATGCTTTTATTTGGTCTGTAAATAACAATGTAAAAAACAATTAACAGTTAACATTTAAAAATCAAGATATTTCTAACAAATTCTGTATTTCTAGCTTTTTTTGAGAAATGGGAAGACTGGGCAATACCTTTGGTGAATCTGAGTAGTGGCTCTCCCCTGTAGATGAGTCCCCACTGGCCAATCTCATTCCTTTCTGTTACCTGCCTGGCCTTTAGAGGTTCTGGTGTTCATGACCCTGATTTAAAGTATTCAAAAGGTTGATTTTAAGGATAGTTTTTTTTTTTTTTTTTTTAACACAATCAACCTTTTTCCTGACAGAATCATATCTCTGAAAAAAACAGCTTAAGAAGCTACCCTTACAGATATACCAAATTAATTTAACTGAATTATAACTAATTACTAAGAGGGATTTATTAAATTAACAAATAGCAAATTTTACTTACTACGTTCTGCTTTGTCTTTTTTGAACTGATAGTAAATCTCTGTCATGCAATTTAACAGGACTTGTAGTTTTTCTACGCTATTTAAGGAAGAAAAACTCAAATAAATTAACTGAGTCAATGTGAAAAAGGACATTAATAAGAGCAGAAACTACGCATAAAGCTATAACCTACTTTCTGTCTTTCGGATGAGTGCCTTCTTGATGTGCCCATGCGTCTGCCAGCGATCCACCTGGAGATAATCTGCTGTCAATATCCTGAAGACTGGTTTCTATTGTTCCCTGAGAACTGGAAAGCTAAATAAAACCAAAGGTTCAGATCCAGATTGCCAAAAGCCAGAAATGATCATCACAGTCCCAACAAAGTCTAAAGTCTGGACCACATTTCTTTTGTAGATTACTTCAATTCAAAGGCACAGTAATTATTTCCATTTTTAAATACAAAAGAGTTTCTTAGGTTGATTTCCACCAGGGGTACAGTATGATAATAAAACATGAGACCAGCAGTAATACATCTTATAAAACGTTTCATTCAGTAAATACCCTTCTAAAACCACATGTAAAATACTTCTAATCTTGTTTTCTTATCTGTAAAAAGTGGTTAATTCTCCATTTCATAGCCCTGTTGTGAAAATTAAATAGAACCACTAGAATAGTCCCAAATATCAACTGTGTAGGCAGCAAGATTTGTGCTCTTCTTGTTTAGAGGCCAAACCAAAGCAACTCCTCTTAAAAACAGAAAATGAAAAGAAACCTCATCTAAGATTCTGTTCATTTTAAGCTTAGTAAGTTTATCACTTACCTACCACAGAAATGCATACAGTATTTGTAAAACTTATGAAGAAAGGATGAAGGTTAGACTTAAAGGATAAATACGTCCAAATATTTTAAAGGTCCTGATACACACTATTGCCTTTCAAATAATGTTGTCAGTAGTAGCTGACACTGCCACTAGCAACAAACAAGGATGCCCTTTAAACCACACTCTTGTCAGCACTGGCATTATAATTTTTTAAGCCTTGATAATCTGAAAGACAAAAATAGTATCTTACTGTTATGCAATTTTTTCTTACTATTGGATTTGAGCATTTTTTCAAGAGTGTTTTCACCAGATATATTTTCTTCATTTATAAATTGTCTCTAAATGTTCTTTGCTCATCTATTTTTTGCAGATTGACTATTTTCCTTATCAATTTGTATGAGTTATTTTTATAAAAAACTCTTTATCACATCTTCCCAACTTATTTGCATTCTAACATTTTTTAAACATATACAGATCTTAAATTTTTATTTTATTTTTGAAACAGAGTCTCACTCTGTTGCCCAGGCTGGAGTGCAGTGGTACAATCTCAGCTCCCACAACCTCTGTCTCCCGAGTTCAAGCCATCCTCTTACCTTAAGCCTCCTGAGTAGATGGGACTACAAGTGCGTGCTATTGCGTCTTGCTAATTTTTTCTTTTTTTTCTTTTTTTTTGGTAGAGTTGGGGTTTCACCATGTTCCCAGGCTAGTCTTGAACCCCTGAGCTCAACCAGTCTACCCCCACCCTGGCCTCCCAAAGTGCTGGGATTACAGGTGTGAGCCACTGTGCCCAGCTATTACAGGTGTGAGCCACTGTGCCCAGCTTAGATTTTTATATGATCAAATATATATCTTGGTTTTTATGCTTTATGTCTTTTTTAACATTAATGTTTAGAATGTGTTAAATTATACATCCAATATATGGAAAATAGTTTATGGAAAAAGTCATTTCTTACAGCATTACATAGAAGAGTGAAAAGCAAACTAAAGGACCAACAGTAGAGCAATAATAAGTAAGACTGTAATAGATCCACTGGCTGCAACATCATATCATTAAGAAAATGGTGTTACCAAAAAAACCTGGGAAATGCCTACACTATAATGTTATCCAAGAAGTAAAAATAACAACCATATGTTTGTAGAGTAACAGTCATTTAATAATACATATAAAGGAAAATGAAACAGTGATTACCCAAATTTTAGCAGCATGAGAATCACCTGGAAGGCTTATTAAAAAGGGCCTTTGCTGGGTTCTGCCAGCGAGTTGCTGACTCAACACATCCGAGGTGGGGTCCCAAAATGTGCATTTCTAATAAGTTCCCATGTGAGGCTGAAGCTGCTGGCCCAGGAGCCACTCTTCTTTACTTATTTTTTATTTTTTTGAGACAGGGTCTCTGTCGCCCAGGCTGGAGGACAGTGGCATGATCTCGGCTCACAGCAACCTCCATCTCCCAGGTTCAAGTGATTCTCTTGCCTCAGCCTTCCCAGTAGCTGCGATTACAAGCGTCTGCCACTACGCCTGGCTAATTTTTGTATTTTTAGTAGAGACAGGGTTTCACCATGTTGGCCAGGCTGGTCTTGAACTCCTGGCCTCAAGTGATCCGCCCACCTCAGCCTCCCAAAGTTCTGGGATTACAGGTGTGAACCACTGCGACTCGTGGCCCAGGAGCCACTCAGAGATGTACTGCTGCAAGGCAATGGACAAAACTTTTAAGAATCATTTATTGGGTGCATAATATATGTGGTATTTTTTCTACTTATAAATTTTACTTTTGTGGTGGGAAAAATGTCTGTAAGGTCTCCACTAGGAAGCCGGGCGCAGTGGCTCACGCCTGTAATCCCAGCACTTTGGGAGGCCAAGGCGGGCGGATCACGAGGTCAGGAGATCGAGACCATCCTGGTTAATGCGGTGAAACCCTGTCTCTACTAAAAATGCAAAACATTAGCCGGGCCTGGTGGTGGAAGCCTGTAGTCCCAGCTACTCGGGAGGCTGAGGCAGGAGAATGGCGTCAACCCAGGAGGCGGAGCTTGCAGTGAGCCTAGACCGCACCACTGCACTCCAGCCTGGGTAACAGAGCAACTCCGTCTCCAAAAAAAAAAAAAAAAAAAAAAATTAACTGGACGTGGTGGCGGGCCCCTGTAGTGCCAGCTCTCAGGAGGCTGAGGCAGGAGAATCACTTGAACCCAGGAGGTGGAGGTAGCAGTGAGCCAAGATTGCGCCACTGCACTCCAACCTGGTGAAAGAGTGAGACTCCATCTCAAAAAGAAAGAAAAAGAGAAAAAATGAAATCTACGGAAAAGTAATTGGCTTGAAGTGAGAAGTCCTGATGTCATAAGACTCCATTACCTCAAGCTATTTAGTCATCTATGCTTTCTCATAAGAAATTTTAATCTTGGCTGGGCAAGGTGGCTCATGCCTGTAATCTGAGCACTTTGGGAGGCCAAGGCGGGTGGATCACCTGAGGTTGGGAGTTCCAGACCAGCCTGACCAACATGGAGAAACCACGTCTCTACTAAAAATACAAAATTAGCTGGGCGTGGTGGCACATGCCTGTAATCCCAGCTACTCGGGAGGCTGAGGCAGGAGAATTGCTTGAACCCAGGAGGCGGAGGCTGCAGTGAGCCGAGATCGTGCCACTGCACTCCAGCCTGGGCAACAAGAGGGAAACTCTGTTTAAAAATAAATAAATAAATAAAAAGAAATCTTAATCTCACAGGAATGTCATAAAAATGAGAAACATTTTGAGATCCCCAAAAGAAAATATATTAATTTTGATTTAAAGTGCTCAAACGATGCTGGCCCTAGAAATAAATGTCCACTAGGCCTATGAGCAGGTAAATCATGTTCTAAGGTGAAAACAGAGAGAGAATATAAAACACTGACAGCGATATGGCTGCCTATATTTAAATGCAGACAAATACTGGGGAAGACTATTTTGTGCTTTCTGACTTTTAATCACTTTATTCTATAGCTATGGTTTTCAAACTTTCTTGACCACAACTCACAGTAAGAAACTCACTGTTTTAACTCAGTAACATTTAAAGTGTGTATATACCTGAATCCAAAGTTTCATAAACAATGATTTCCTTATTATATGTGACACATTCTGACATTGCTATTCTGTTCCACTGAAAAATACATTGCTGATTACAAGGCACTCAACTTCATAACCTGTTAGTTGTTCATTACTCATATTTTGAAAACCACCGTTTGAGATCTAAAACTGAGGAAAAGAAACAACTAAACATGAGCCTAAGCTGGAAAGTGAAAAGGATATCGTATCAAGTTCCTTTCACTTTTAATTTAACATCCATTTTATGAAAGAATACTTCGAATACTAAAAGCTTGCAAGATTACAATATATTTATTTATTTATTTATTTATTTATTTGAGACAGTCCCGGCTCTGTCACCCAGGCTGGAGTGCAAGTGGCACGATCTCAGCTCACTGTAACGTTCGCCTCCTCGGTTCAAGTGATCCTCCTGTCTCAGCCTCCCAAGTAGCTGGGACCACAGGCGTGCACCACCATGCCTGGCTAATTTTTTTGTATTTTTTGTAGAGATGGGGTTTCATCATGTTGCCCAGGCTGGTCTTGAATTCCTGGACTCAAGTGATCCATCCAACTCAGCCTCCCAAAGTGCTGGGATTAGAGGTGTGAGCCACCACACCAGACCCAGCCAAGATTACAGTATTTTTATTTATCTCATTTAATTAATACAACAACCCATAAGACGGGCAGGCTAAGAAACTGCTGATTTTAGAGAAAAAGAAACCAAGGATGCAAAGAATTAAAAGGCCTTGCTTAAGTAGCCAGCCATGAGTAGGCAGGTAAATGGGGCAGGTCTGGGAGTAGTAATCGGCTCTCACTGATTACTAATATATAAACCTGTGCACTTCTATAATACATTTTAATAAGAGATTCAGAGACTCCCAGAAATTCTATTGTATTTTTCAGCAGAGTAGAGACTTGTGTCCTAATTTCTTTTTCTAGCTATAGACGTGATTACTGCCTTGAAGATCTCAAATCTTTCTTTCCTTTTTTATTTTAGAAAAAAATCTGATAATATTTTTCTGATTTAAATCTTCTTTTTTTTTGAGATGGAGTTTCGCTTTTGTCACCCAGGATGGAATGCAATGGTGTGATCTCGGCTCATTACAACCTCCGCCTCCTGGGTTCAAGCAATTCTCCTGCCTCAGCCTCCCAAGTAGCTGGGATTACAGGTGCCCACCACCACACGCAGCTAATGACATGGGGTTTCACCATGTTGGCCAGGCTGGTCTCGAACTCCTGACCTCAGGTGATCCACCTGCCTTGGCTTCCCAAAGTGTTGGAATTACAGGCATGAGCTACTACGCCCAGCCTAATTTAAATCTATTCCTAAACAAGCTCAAGCACTTTACATTCAACTGCATGTGAAATTACATTTATGAACTTGCTTTAACTGCCACAGCAAGAACACAAGAGCATTATGGATTTAAACACCGAGAGAGAGAGAGAGACAGCGAGAGAGGTTTAAATTACAGTAGGCATTTGAATGTTACAAAAAATTTCAAGGCAGTAAGAGTATTTAATATTGTAAAGAGGTTTCTAAAGATGGGAAAAATTCTTTCTCTGCAGTGAGAAATATCATCTCTATAAGAAAGTTTATTTATTTAAATTATTTATTTTACAGACAAGATTTCGTGCAGTTGCCCAGGCTAGGGTGCAGTGGCACCATCATAACTCACTGCAGCCTTTAATGCCTCAGCTCAAGTGATCCTCCTGCCTCGGCCTCCTGAGTAGTTGCGATTATAGGTGTGTACTACCATGCCTAGCTCCTAAGAAAGTTTAAATCTAATAGTGCCAGCAAAGGAATAGGTTATGAGCTTACAAATTTCATAATTTTGTAAACACTTACTCTCAATAATTTCGTGTGTATGTCTGAAATTTCACCTAACTCTGCCGCTTCTAGGTTGATCTTCATCAACTTTTCGTATCTGTATGAAAAGTCAAGAGAAAATTAAATGAGTATAATCAATACATAGTTTTAAAAAGATGTTTTATAAATAATAATTTGAGCTTTCATCATAACCATTTAAAAATAAAAAATTGATTCAAAGTCTATAAGCCAGCAGATTGTTAAAAAAAAAAAAACCTGATGCCGGCCAGGCGCAGTGGCTCATGCCTGTAATTCCAGCACCTTGGGAGGCCAAGGTGGGAAGATCGCGAAGTCAGGAGATGGAGACCATCCTGGCTAACATGGTAAAACCCCATCTCTACTAAAAATACAAAAAAAAAAAAATTAGCCGGGCGTGGTGGCATGCGCCTGTAGTCCCAGTTACTTGGGAGGCTGAGGCAGGAGAATCGCTTGAATCCGGGAGGCAGAGGTTGCAGTGAGCAGAGATTGCGCCACTGCACTCCAGCCTAGATGACAGAGTGAGACTCTCTCTCTCAAAAACAAAACAAAACAAAACAAAACAAAAACCCTGATGCCTTCCTGAAGAAGGAATTTTATCTGCTTCTATTTTAAATTTGCAGATTAAGGGATGGATAAAACAGAAAAGACAAATTAATTTCAAATACTCTTATGTGAGGATAATAGTAAAAACACATTTCAGAATTAATGAAGGTCAATAGTGAATACTGATTTCATTTATTGTATTTCCTCTGCAGTACAAATAGTATATTCTAGAAAGAGGGCAGTTAAAAATATCATTCTGTTTCAAAACATGTTCTCAGGAATAAGATTAACAAGTAAGAATAAACTAAAAGTAATTCCTATAATTCTAAAAATACTACTAAAAGGCTGTTCTAGAACACCTCTATTTCCTTTGTTGATTACAAGTTTCATATTTTCTTATTCACAGTTTCTGTTTTACAAGATAGAAATGAGATGTTTTTCCCACTACCTTTTCCTACCCAATGGCTGGGAGGAAATGCCACTAAGAGATGGTGTTCATTTCTTACCAAGAAAACTGGCATTTTTGCCTTTGTGATGATAAAGTAATCACTAATCTAAGGCTGATCTTTATTTTATTTTGTTTTTTGAGATGGAGTCTTGCTCTGTCGCCAGGCTGGAGTGCAGTGGCATGATCTCAGCTCACTGCAACCTCTGCCTTCTGGGTTCAAGCGATTCTCCTGCCTCAGCCTCCCGAGTTGCTGGGAGTACAGGCGTGTGCCACCACACCCAGCTAATGTTTGTACTTTTAGTAGAGATGGAGTTTCACCACATTGGCTAGAATGGTCTCCATCTCTTGACCTCGTGATCCACCCGCCTTGGCTTCCTAAAGTGCTGGGATTACAGGCATGAGCCACCGTGCCAGGCTGCTGATCTTTAATAGAAACCCTAGCATAGCATGCCATATTGTGCCAAGGATAACTAAGTCATTTAAACAGAAATGGAACATTTAATAATTTAACCCCTACTAGTAAGGAAGTAGTCTACTCACACTTTCACAGTTTTTTCAATGTTTCTGACACAGAAATCCAATGTGATCACAACTTCTGTCTTTTTGTGAACAGTTTCATTGTAATCATCTTTAATTAATTCACTAAAAAAAAAGAAAATTATTCTCATTAGTTTATCTAAGGAGTTATTTTTTCTTATCTACCACTAATTATACTGCAGTACTACCATTCAAAAACATTTTATAACAATATTCTTGATATTCGTCAATTCACACTTTTTGAGACATTATTATTAGAAGCATTTCTGTGATCCTTATGTATTAGGGAACTCATATTTTCACAAACCATTACTACTTAGGTTAACAGTTTAAAAACCTAAGGTATTAAAATTACATTAAGGAGTAAAAACTAACCTACAATTACACAAATAGTTTGTAGAGCATTACAGTTTATACCACCAGAATTAATTTTTACTACTCAGAGTAGACTACTGTCTGATTTATACTTTAAATCAATTACAGGTTGAATATCTCTTATCTGAAATGCTTGGGACCAGAAGTGTTTTTCAGATTTTGGATTTTGGGATATTTGCATATATACATACTGGTTAAGCATTCCTAATCTGAGAATCCAAAATGTTCCAATGAGTATTTCCTTTGAGCATAAACTTTGAGCAAAAAGATTTGACTTTTGGAATATTTTTTATTAGGGATGCTCAACTTGTGATCTCATCTGAATAAGGATGACACAGTAAGAAATATATAATTGAAGGGCTTTTGACCTACATCAGGGACCAACAAACTAAGACTTGAGGCCTGCTTTTGTATGGCCCATGAGCTAACATTACACTTTTAAAGATTGTAAAAACAAAGAAGAGACCATATGCAGCCCACAAAGTCTAAAATATTAGACTGATCCTTTAAAGAAAATGTTTGCCAAGAGTGGTTTACATTAAAACTATTTTCTCATGACTTACTGGACTATAAACTAATAAGTAAAAGGAATAAAAGCTTCATGGATCAGCAATTGACGGTAGATAAGAGAGAAAATAAAAACTGTTAGTACACAGAGATTTTTCCAGAAACCAGTAAAAACAAGGAAGCTTCTTAGTGGAAACAGAAAAGCATAGGCTTAGGAACTTAGATATGTGAACACAGTGAAAAATATAAACACAAATCTATGGGTTTCATATAATGCTAACAGAAAAAAAAAAGGAGCCTAAAAAGAGTGATGAAATGCTTTATATACACTTTTGCAAGACGGGGTGGGTATGAGGTAGGCATACATAAACTGTCAAAAGCATTACAGTCCAAGGGCACATACATAGTGACATGAGTGCAGAAAACAAACTTCTTAGCATCTGTCGGCCACAAGGCCATTATGATGTGTATGCAAAATTCAAAAGCTTTGAATGATGTGTAGAAATAAGCATAATTTCCAAAAGAGATAATGTATTTTCCATTTTTTTCAGATGGAAAGATGACATCTATAAATCATGAAAGTAAAAAACAGGTAAAAATTACATCCATCTTACATTTCTTAGAGTCACTTTCAGGAAGAAACTACTTAAACTAGATGATCAGTTATTCTGATCTAGAATAACTATATAAAGCGATCTAGTTTTAAAAAATTAGCTTTTAAATTGCTTGTTAGATTATATATTCATATTGTATAATTTTATTTATATGAAATGTCTGGAACAGGCAAACAGTATATTAGTGGTTGCCTAGGGCAGGGCTGTTTAGGCGGAAATGGAGAGTGAATACTAATGGATGCAGAGATACTTTCTGGGGTGATGAAAATGTTCTAAAATTAGTGATGATGGCTGCACAACTCTGAACATACTAAAAACCACTAAACTGTATGCTTAAATGCATGAGTTATATAGTATATGAATTATATCTCAATGTTGTGAAGGCTGGGTGTGGCTCATGCTTATAATCCCAGCTGAGGCGGGCTGATTGCCTGAGCCCAAGAGTTTGAGACCAGCCTGGGCAACATAACTAGACCCCCATCATTAAAAAAAAAAAAAAAAATTAGCTGGGTGTGGTGGGGCATGCCTGTAGTCCCAGGTACTTGGGAAGCTGAGGTGGTAGGATCACTTGAGGCCAGGAGTTTCAGGCTGCAGTGATCTGTGATTGTGCCACTGCACTCCAGCCTGGGTGACAGCGAGACCCTGTCTCAAAAAGAAAAAAAAAAATACGGCGTGATAAAAAAGGACTGTGTACTTCATTTGGGAAAATGGTAGGAAATTAAGGAAGACTTTGAGGACTTAAATGCTAGAAAGTACAGACTGTACTGGATTCTAACAAGCCAAAGACTTCTAACAGAGTTAAATGACAACCAACTAGTCAAGGTCCTAGGAAAAGAAATGCATTTGCCGTCACATCCTATAGCGTGGTGTAAGTTTTAAAATTCAGATACTATTTGTTCTGTCTCACAAAGTCATTGTAGGACTCATGAAAAGTGAGCTGCTAAATGTTTTAGAAACTAAATGTGAAACAAATGTATTATAATAAAAATCAAGCACCTAACCTAACTAGTTTGAAGAGAGAAAATATCAATGATGGGGCAAGGTCTACATGAAAATCAATTTCAAAATTTCAATCTATTACTTACATCAGCCATCGTATCCCCTTTCGCATTAATTCCTGATAAAGCAGTAAGGTACTGGCAATTCTGCAGGCATAACACACAACCCCTGTTATTGCCTAATAAAGAAATAAAATGTCAATATTTGGTGCTAATTGTGGTATAGGTTAAGAAAAAATTTTACACAAAATTATTCAAGCTTACACATTTTCATCAGGTTAATTAAAAACACAATAAACCAATTTCTAAGAGTTAAAAATAGATATAAATATAACAAATATGTTATCCTTAACATTATCTAAACATGCACTATCTCAGTGGAGAGAATTTTCTTATATAATGAATTCAAGAAAGGATAAAAAGTAAAAAAGAAAGACCACAAAATAACTTGGAAAGGGTATCAATTTAAGTGAATAATTTCCGGTCATATAGGCATACATGAAGACACAATACATGTTATTGCTTCCACTACTGATAGGATACATTAAATTCAGATGTTTACATAGTCATTCAATTAAATACTAACCTTAGCCATGCTAGCATCCCCGTCTAAATCATAACGTGGATGTACTTTAGGGAGGGAAACTGAAATATGAAGTAAAATAAAATGAGAAAGAAAACTTTTTGAAAAAATCACTTTATCCTTTATAGAGCAAACACAATGTCTAAATTAAACATTAGTGGCAAAATCTGTAATGTAGTTTTCGTGATTAAAAAAACACTACTTCAAACAATAATGCTCATTCTCTAACAAATTACCTCAAATATTTCTAAGGAGTTTCATTTTTTCCTTAAATATACTCCAACACAATGAGTTCAATGCTTCTCTTTAAATCTACATCAAATCCCAACCTTCAAATAGAACTGTAAAATTCTGGGTGATCCATTTTTTTTTCTACCAGTAGAATGAGTAATTTAAAAGATTCTAAAAATGCAGATCTAATTTTTCTTAGACTCTAAAGCTTGGCAGAATGTTCTATACATACTGCACACAAAAAATATTTGCTGAAATTTATGATATAAAGGGTAATTTTGAGTGTTAGCAAAACACTTTTTAAAGAGAGTTACAGTGAAACGTATGACAAATTTTATTGTTTTATGAAACAAAATATTTGAAGTCAAATGATGTCTACAAGGCTTTTTCAATTTTACAATTACTCTCTTTCAACTATAGTAATTTATAAAATTTTAATATTTATGAAAGCTCTACACTAATGTCATCATCAGCTTTATAAAGATGACAATCATTTCTACAATGACAGATTTTGTGGATTTCTTTTTTTGTTTTTGAGACAGGGTCCCACACTGTCTCCCAGGCTGGAGTGCAGTGGTGCAATCTCGGCTTACTGCAACCTTTGCCTCTTGGGCTCAAGCGATCCTCCCACCTCAACCCCCCATGTAGCTGGGACTACAGGTGCAAGCCACCATGCCCCGCTAATTTTTGTTTTATTTTTTGTAGAAACAAGGTCTCACTATGTTGCCCAGGCTGGTTGTATTTTTCTAATGGCTAGTAAGAACGACAAGAAAAATCCCAACTTACTTTTTTCATATATTAATCCTATGGTATTCAGAGGTTCCCGGCTTACTACAAATATAGGGTTTTCCTCAGTAGTTTTAGGGAAATGTTGTGCCAGTCTTCCAGGTTCTAAGACTAAGCGTCGCCCTTCATAGATAAGTTCTTGATTTGAAGAAATAATTTTGGTTTGTTTATATACCAGTTCATGAAATACAGTAGCACTGTGTGAGAAAAATTCAAAAGGACACTATAACTGGGGATAAAGTGAGAGGCAAAATATTTTTAATGAGTGCAACAACATCCATTTCTAATTCATATACCTAATATCATAACCAGTCCACATAAACTTGCTTTGTTAATGTGGATACTAACTCCATTCCATATAACTTGTCCATACAGTAAGCAATTCTAAAGTATTTTTATGTTTGGATACCTGTGTAATACACAGGATTCTTAATATTTTCTTTCCTCTGTGTGTGTGTGTGAGACAGAGTTTCGCTCTGTCGCCCAGGCTGGAGTGCAGTGGCACGATCTTGGCTCACTGCAGCCTCCGCCTCCTGGGTTCAAGCGATTCTCGTGCCTCAGCCTCCTGAGTAGCTGGGATTACAAGTGTGCACCACCACACCCAGCTGATTTTTGTATTTTTAGTAGAGACAGGGTTATGCCATGCTGGCCAGGCTGGTTTCGAACTCCTGGCCTCAAGTGATGCACCTGCCTCGGCCTCCCAAAGTGCTGGGATTACAGGTGTGAGCCACTGTGCCTGGCCAAGATTATTAATATTTTCAAATAGAGAACCATCATAGCAGAGAGGTTTAGAGCACTGACTTGAATCAGATACTTGGGTTCAAATCTCAGCTCTTCCACTAACTTCCTATAAAACCATAAGTGACTTAACTCCTCTGCACTGTTTCCTCATCAGTAAAATGGAGATAATAACAGTAACCACTTCACAGAATTGTTGTGAGGATTAAATGGCTTAAATACGTAAAGAACCAAGAATAGCACTTGTTATGTGACTATATGTTTGTTAAATACATTAATAAAACTAGGTATTTTCAAAATGATGCTTTGGGGGAAAAGACAGCTTCCCCATGAATAGATCAATGACATCAAAAGAAATGTTTCAACAGCAATATTGTAATTTGGCTTTACAAGCCTCCACTGTGACCTTTTAAAAATTTTTTGTTTTTAATTTTTGTGTGTACATAGGAAATGTATATATTTATGAGGTACATGAGATGTTTTGTTACAGACATGCAATACGTAATAATCACACCATGGAGAATGGGGTATCCATCCAGTCAAGCATTTATCTTTTGTGTTACAGAAAATCAAATTATATTTTTTTAGCTATTTTAAAATCTACAATTAAGTTATTATTAACTATAATCACACTGGGTGAGCTTTTTACAAAACATTCTGACATCACTGTATATTCACATGCAGTTCTAAGACATGATGAAGAGAGACACCATATATTCTTCCCCCAGCCTCCCCCAATGGTGACATCCTGCATATAGCAAAGCATCACAGCCAGCTATTAACATTAATACACTCAACTTACTCAAATTTCCCCAGTTTTACATGCAAGTATATGTATGTGTACAGTCATGCATTGCTTAATGATGGGAATAGTTCTAAAAAATGCATCATTGTGTGAACATCATAGAGTATTTACAGAAAACTACATGGTATAGCCTTCTACACACTTAGGCTATAGGGTAGCTAGCCTACTGCTCCTAGGCTACAAACCTGTACAGCATGTTACTGTACTTAATACTGCAGGCAGCTGTAACACAATTAGAAACAGTATTTGTATATCTGAACATATCTAAACATAGAAAAGGTACAGTAAAAATATGATATTATAATCTTACGGAACCAGTGTCGTATATATGGTCCGTCATTGACCAAAACTTTATATGCAGTTTTATCACATGGGTAGTTTTTTTAATCACATGGGTGTAATGTCTTTTTGTTTACATAAAACAAACACTGATTATTTTTCCAGAGCCAGGTGCTTTAACCATTATTATGGTTAATAGTAACCATATTATCTGCATAGGGTTATCATAGGCAAATAACCATGCTAACGACGAAGACTTAGGCTTTGATATTTTAACATGGCAGGATAGTACACTTAGTAAAACCTGGCTCGTTTATTGGTAGATGCCATTTGTGGTTATGTCATTATGTAACTTGAAAGAAGGCACAGCAATGAAAGTACTTTTGTAAAACTTACAGTTTAAGAAACAAGCTAATTTAATTATAAATTTTAGAATATCAATCCTTTTACTCCAAAAATAAGTGAAAAGGAATTTACTAAGCACTTAAATATAATTTTCCATGTGGGAAATAGGTACTTTTGGTGAAGCTGAGGCATCTTTTCTATTTCTTTTCCTAACTTAGGAAAATATTATATAACAGAATATGTTGATATAAGAAGAAAATAGAGATACTTACGTATTATAGCTATGAATATAAATCTTATGAGCTGTCATTTGTTGTAGCGAAAAAACATGAATTATCATTCGGTGAAGTATATCACTAGTTTCTGCAAAAAACTGGTCAAAACCCCAACACTTTTCCTGATCTGCTTCAAGGATGTTTGCAAGAACAGGGGTAAGTAGAACCTGAAGACCCCTAAAATAGTATTGAAAAGTTACCTGAAGAGTGAATATATCATATTCTGTCTAGGTTAAAAAATCATAATATTTACCAGCAAATCAAAGGAACTGTCATTATTACTATATTAGATTAATTTAAAAAATTTAAAATCTGTCAACTTTTCAGAAAGCTAGGTAACCTTCATTTAATATCACTCATCAATGAATAAGGAATTATAGCTTTTTTCCGTCTAGAAATGGGGTCTTGTTATGTTGCCCAGGCTGAAGTGCAGCAGCTATTCACAGATGCTTTATGCACTGCAGTCTCAAACTCTGGGGCTCACGTATCTTGTCTCAGCTTCCTGAGCAGCTGGGATTATAGGTGTATGCCACTGTGCCAAGACCCATTACATTTCTGGTAGTTGTTTTCACAGCTGATTTGTAGTACTTAGAGTTCTTACTATTTAAAACAAAAAAATTATATAATATACTTTCTGGCATCTAAGCAATTTTTCTCAAAGAATTTATAACTTGGTATGCTAAAGACTGACTCGACAGATAAAGCCTGTTACCCTCCAGAAATATGCTGCAGTTCAGATCATCAGATTTTTTTGATTCTGAATTTTGGCAATATAATTATTTATCAGCAAGTGTTCATTTTCTGAGCCCTCTACATTTTATCAGTTTCGCCTGAGATCCCCAAAATAAGTATTTCCTAAATCAAAATTTAACATAAATCACAATTATAATATTAAATTTCTACTCTCCAACACAATGAATTTCTTTTAGTAATCTAGTTACATGACAATTTCATTTTGGAAACTTTTTAAACCACACAAAAAACTGTTAACAATAGTGGTTTTTGAAAATGATTTCAGCATTGGAACTCTTGGTTTAAATGAATTTTCACAGAACCCAACATATAAAATGATAAGTGATATTTTATTAGCTTGTTTTATATATTTATTTATTTAAAGTCATACAAAAAGCACCCACAACTTAAAATAGGTGTTAAGCCACTAATTCATAACCTGTGTCCAATTAAGGATTATATAACTACCACACTCAGGAAAAATGGAAGCTAATTCAGTAATCACAAATACTAAATACCGATGCATGTCTTGGCTTTATTTCCAGAGTGAAATACAAAATAATTTACTTTCTACTTTTAATTTCTTTTACCTTAATTCTTTCTTTGTGGTAACAGGATTCTTAAACGACAATATACTTTTTTTGATTTCTGTCTGTGACATTAAACAAGACCCATATGAACATCTGAAATGCTAAAAAGTACAAAAAACTATTATTTCTCACCCTTTGAATAATCTGAATTTTTTTAAATGAAGATAATACTAAATCTCTTCATTGTTTGCTTTTTACAACTCCAGTTGAGAAATTTACTCATATCCAATCCACTATTCGTTATCCATCAATATGGAGGTCATTACAAAAGATACTAAGGTCCTGAGCAGGATCCCCACACTGGGAAGAATTCCAAGACCAGTGATTACCAGTCTCAAAAATGTATGCCCTGTGTCCTAATGAAGATCTGGGGAAATTATTCATATAGTAGAGAATAAATATTTTTACCACCACAAAGACAAAAATCATTTATCAAAGCATATGCTTTGACAATATCTAATTAAAATAAAATCAAACTACACTTCAGTATTTGAGTATCTGTGGTTTTAGGCAACAAAGATTTCAAACACCAAAGTGCAAAAGATGAGAATTAGGTATACCATACTTACCGAGAAAGACTGCAAGAAACAGGCATGTCTCCACTCCAGTCAATTGGTCCATTTTCTGCTTTCTGTACTCCAGATATTGCACCAGAAGGCTTTCCTGTAATTATTTTATACCTTGGGAGGAACAAAAGCAGAATAAAATAAGCAGTTCATTTTTGCATGACTTATTAATGGGCTTTGCAAAAGTATTTCCTCAATTGCACCTACAATTATCTACTAGATGAAACTTCGTGATTGATGCTCACAGGATCCATAAAACAATCAAAATACTTTGAATCTGACTGACTGAAGTACAATAGTGGTTGTACGGTTATTTATATATACCATAATTAATTTTCATTTGAGATCTCACAGTGCTTTATAACAGCATCTTGATGTTAACAAAAATATTAATTTTTCCATCTGAAAAAACCGAGCAAACACAAAATAAGTTATGTCACAGAATGTCTCTAGACCATGAAAAAGCATATAATCCCTCTTACCCATATTATCCAAAGGCACAACTAAAGTTTCTGCAGAATGAACAGCATTATTTAAAACAGAAAAGATAAAACTATACTATACAGAGCACAGTATCAGATTCTTTGCACATTGGAAAACACACATTTGCACATTTTGGAAAAAAGCACATTTGTTTAACATTAAAGTAAATGTGCTTTGAGCAAATCAATTATTTTTTTAAAAAACAGAACAAATCACCACAACTGATTTAGACCATTTGCTGCTTCCTCAGCAGTGGCAGCCAGGATTTCTGCCTTAAGAGATTTTTCAAAGAGGAAATTAATGTGAAAAATAAGGTGTGTTCATGTGAGAACTATCTAAGAAGTAAGTGCACATGTGTGGGATTAATGCAAAAGAGAAGTGAATAGAATAAATGGCAAAAGTCTTAAGGGAATGCTTACAAGTTTTAAAAAAGTTTAATTTTGATAAGATCCACATATAAGTACATTCATAACATGCAAATGAGATGCTGAGGAATCAGCACTACTATAATGTTGGATGAATACATCTTTCATTAGTAAAGTAAAACAATTATTATTACTGAGTACTTCTATCACCTCTGAACATTTTTTAGCATCAATGTTCATAAAAAGTTGAGTTTCTGTGCTAATAAAATAAAATTCTTCTAATGGTATATCTGCCCACAAGGGTGTCAGATAAAATCATCAGGTATTCCTAGCTGCTTATGAGTCACATGTTTCCTTTATTAGGGAGCAGCATTTTTAGGGCAGCAAGAAATGCTGACATTGCTTTAAATGCTGATACTATCTATGATGAGAAAAGTATGATTAACTGTTAGGCACAATTTATGTGTAATGAGAAAAACACAAATTATCAGTTTTTTGTTAATGAAGAGATTTCATTAAAAGGGCAATGACATAAAGCAGGCTCAATAGGATGCTATGCCAAAATCATCAGTACAGTTAAATAGGTGTCTTCTTCCCATAAACATGTACACCGTCCTTGCTGGAAAACATTTAAATACCCAAGTTATAGAAAAAGTCATTGTACCATCTGAATTTGTTTTACTTCCTCCAACCAACAAAAGGAAAAACATGCTTCTCCCTCAATTTTTTGAGAAGAGAGTAGATAATTATATTTTTATAGTTGTGATTATTACTTTAAGTCATGTTTGCTTCATAAAAGATAGGGCCAAGGCTGGGCGTGGTAGCTCATGCCTGTAATGCCAGCACTTTGGGAGACCAAGGTGGGAGGCAGATCACTTGAGGCCAGGAGTTCAAGACCAGCCTGGGCAACGTGGTGAAACCCATCTCTACTAAAAATACAAAAATTAGCCGGGCATGGTGGTGGGTGCCTGTAATCCCAGCTGTTCGGGAGGCTGAGGCTGGAGAATTGCTTGAACCTGGGAGGTACAGGTTGCAGTGAGCTGCGATCAGGCCACTGCACTCCTGCCTGGGCAATAGAGTGAGACTGTCTCAAAAAAACAAAACAAAACAAAAGGTAGGGCCAAATATATAAAGGTCTGAGAAATATGTTAAGACCTAAAAGAATGGCTGGACAGGTTAGGTTGTCGGTGGTTGTTATCCATTCACTAAACTCAATATTCTTCACGTCATAGTTTTATGTGTATGTGGTCTGGCCTTCTCATGAAACAAGGATATTCACTAATGTCTTTTAAAATAGAAAGAAGTGTGGTCAATTATGGATTATTTTTATAATTAATTTCACATCTAGAAATCCATCTCTTCCTTGGCTTACAAAAAATGACTTTATACACAGTAATTATTTCATAATACTCATGGCAATACATCTCAACAAACTAGGCACAGAAGGAACATATCTCAAAATAATAAGAGCTATCTATGACAAACCAATAGCCAACATCATTCTGAATGGGCAATTCCCCTTAAGAACTGAGACAAGACAAGGATGCCCACTCTCACCACTCCTACTCAACATAGTACTAGAAGTCTCAGCCAGAGCATTTCAGGCAAGACAAAAATAAAAGGCATTCAAATAGGAAAAGAGGTGGTCAAATTATCTCTCTTCACTGACAATATGATTCTAAACCTAGAAAACCCTAAAGATTTTGCCAAAAGACTCCGAGACCTGATAAATAATTTCAGCCAAATCTCAGGACACAAAATAAGTGTACAACAATCAGTAGCATTTCTATACACAGATAAAGCTGAGACTATCAAGAACACAATCCCATTTACCATAGCCACAAACAGACACAAAAATACCTAGGAATACACTTAACTGAGGAGTTGAAAGATCACTACAAGAACTAACACTGCTGAAAGAAATCATAAATGACACAACAAATGGAAAAGCATTCCATGAGCATGGGTTGGAAGAATCAATATCATTAAAATATCCATACTATGCAGAGCAATCTACAGAATCAATGCTATTCTTATCAAATTATCAATGCTATTTTTCACAGAATTAGAAAAAACTATTCTAAATTCATATGGAACAAAAACAGTGCCTGAATAGCCAAGGCAATCTTAAGCAAAAAGAACAACGCTGAAGGCATCATATTACCTGACTTCAAACTATACTGCAGAGCTACGGTAACCAAAACAGCATGGTACTGGTACAAAAACAGATACACAGACTGATGGAACAGAATAGAGACTCCTAAAATAAAGCCGCACATCTACAACCAACATATCTTTGACAAAGTTGACAAAAATAAACAATGGGGAAAGGATACCCTATTCAATAAATGGTGCTGGGAAAACTAGCTAACCATATGCAGAATAAAACTAGACCCCTACCTCTTACCATATACAAAAATTAACTCAAGATGAATTAAAGACTTAAATGTAAGACCTCAAACTACAAAAATTCTAGAAGAAAATATAGGACATACTCTTCCATACATTGTCTTAGGCAAATAATTCATGATGAAGACCCCAAAATCAAATGCAACAAAATAAAAAATAGACAAATGAGACTTAATTAAACTAAAGAGCTTTGGCACAGCAAAAAGAACTCTCAACAGAATAAACAGACAACCTAGAGAATGGGAGAAATTATTTGTAAACTATGCATTTGACAAAGGACTAACATCCAGAATCTAGAAGGAACTTAAACTAATCAACAAGAAAAAAACAAACAATCCCAATAAAAAGTGAGCTAAGGACATGAACACACTCCCCTCAAAAGAAGACTATGCGCCGGGTGTGGTGGCTCACACTTGTAATCCTAGCACTTTGGGAGGCCGAGGTGGGTGGATCATGAGGTCAGGAGACCGAGACCATCCTGGCTAACATGGTGAAACCCCGTCTCTACTAAAAAATACAAAAAATTAGCTGGGCATGGTGGCGGGTGCCTGTAGTCCCAGCTACTCGGGAGGCTGAGGCAGGAGAATGGTGTGAACCCGGGAGGCGGAGCTTGCAGTGAGCTGAGATCCCACCATTGCACTCCAGCCTGGGCGACAGAGCGAGACTCCATCTCAAAAAAAAAAAAAAAAAAAAAAAAAAAAAAAAGACTATGCAAGCTGCCAACAAACATGAAAAAACCACTAATCATCAAAGAGATGCAAATCAAAACTGCAATGAGATACCATCTCATGCCAGTCAGAATGGCTATAAAAAAATAACAAAAAGTAACAGATGCTGGTGAGGTTGTGGAGAAAAGGGAATAATTATACACTATTGGTGGGAATGCAAATTAGTTCAGCCCCTATGAAAAGCAGCTTGGAGTTCTCAAATAACTAAAAATGGAACTATCATTTGACCCAGCAATCCCATTGCTGGGTATATAACCAAAGAAAAATAAATCATCCTACCTAAAAAGACACATGCGCTTGTATGTTTATCCCAGCAGTATTCACAATAGCAAACACATAGAATCAATCTAGGTTCCCATCAATGGCAGATTGGATAACAAAACTGTGGTACATATACACTGTAGAATACTATGCAGCCATAAAAAAGAATGAAATCATATCCTTTGCAGCAACATGGACGCAGCTGGAGACCTTTATCCTAAGTGAACTAATGCAGAAACAAAAAACCAAATACTGTTATGTTCTCACTTAAAAGTGAGAGCTAAATCTTGCGTTCACAACTTTTCCATCTGTGCTGTGGAGCCCATCATATTGTCTCGCCAATTCCAGAAATCAATTCTTGTAATTATCCCACTTATTTAATGCATCAAAGATGGACACAAAGATGGAAACAATAGACACTGAGGACTCCAAAAGTAGGGAGGGAGGGAGACAAGGGCCGAACACTTCTTATTCAGTACCATGTTCACTATCTGGGTGATAGGATCAATAAAAGCCCAAACCTCAGCACTACACAATATACCCTTTTAACTAAACCTTCACACATACCCTCTGAATCTAAAATAAAAATGGAAATTAAAAAAAAATTGTGACAATACATAAATGTATATACATTATACTAGTAAAATATATCAAGTGTCTGGCCCAAATCTGCAACACTGGAAAAAAAAGTTTAATGTTACATTACTGCCAAAATGTTATTTTTAATTTTCTTTCATTTATTTATTTAGAGACAGGGTCTCACTCTGTCACCCAGGCTGGAGTGCCGTGGTGCAATCACAGTTCACAGCAGCCTCAATCTCCCGGGATCAGGTGATCCTACCACCTCAGCCTCCTGAGTAGCTGGGACTATGGGAGCATACCACCACCGCTGGCTAATGTATGTATTTTTTTGTAGAGACAGGGTCTCACTGTTGCTCAGGCTAGTCTTGGAACTCCTGGGCTCAAGCTATCCTCCTCCCTCAGCCTCCCAAAGTGTTGGGATTACAGGCGTGAGCCACCGTGCCTGGCCCAAAATGTTATTTTTTAAATGGTAAAAGGAATCAGTTCACTTTAGGGTAAGACTGATGTTTGTTTTAGAGCTGGTAATGATTATAATACTCCACAGAACTATGTATTTTTTTTTGGTTGTATGGGAGAAAAGTGCTGACAAGTATGCAGAGTGAAATAAACAGTGTGCTGAAATAAAGTCTAGAAAGCAGTACATTTTTAATGATGGGCCAAAGACTGAATACCATTTATACTGTGTATATAAGATATTTAAACATAAATATCTTAAACGTAAAATTATGCATACTTTTATAAGGCTGCATTCTTTTTAAAAACCAGGTAGCTTAAAATATCAGAAATAATTGTTAAACCAATTTTCATTAGCATAAACCACTAACAATAAGATGAACCAAGATAGAAATCATTTTTTAAATGCTTCTCTGATTTTAGATCGGGAAACCACTTACATCACTTCTTTATTCCTACGAGGCCCTTCAAAGGGTCTAAATGGCAGTGATCCAGTAGCTGCATGGTAAAATGTTACCCCAATGCTCCAAAGATCAACTGTTGCTCCATATTTCTTCTGATGATCTTTTCTTAGCACTGCTCTCTCATACATATCAGGGTGCTAAGATAAAAAAAAAAAGAAAAAATCTATGAACTTGTGACCCATTTCATTATACAAACAAATGGATACTCAATAATGCTTAGAAATTCTATTTTATTTTCCTAATAACTTCACTTTCCCAATCTGAAAAGACTATTTCACATATTCCCCTCCCTCCTCAAACCTCCACCACCACCTCCTTTGATCCTCAATTTTGATGACCCTGCTTCATAATTTAATGTGGAAATGGAAGGAATCAGACCAGCACTCCCTTAAGCCCTTTATCAAATACAACCTACCTGAATCTGTGTCCGTTTTCTTTTTTTCTCTTTTTTTTGAGATGGGGTGGAGTGCAGTGGCTTGATCTCGGCTCACTGCAACCTCTGCTTCCCGGGTTCGAGCGATTCTCCTGCCTCAGCCTCCTGAGTAGCTGGGACTACAAGTGCTTGCCATGATGCCTAGCTAATTTTTGTATTTTTAGTAGAGACAGGGTTTCACCCTGTTGGCCAGGCTGGTCTTGAACTCCTGACCTCAAGTGATCCTTGAGGACCTTAAGAGCCTTGGCCTTTCAAAGTACTGGGATTACAGGCATGAGCCACTGCACCTGGCCAATCTGTGTCCATTTTCCAGGCCTACTTTCCAGTCACAGTGGAACTGCGCCTATACATGGCCAACTTTTCCATCTGTGCTGTAGAGCCCATCATATCATCTTGCCAATTCCAGAAATCAATTCTTGTAATTATCCCACTTATTTAATGCAGCAATGTTTCCCTCTGTTCTGATTCATTACTTTCTGCTTACAAACATGCTTTAATATCTCCCATTTTAAAAGATCTCTAAATTGACCACAAAACTCCTTTCAACAATTACCCAATTCTCTGCTTCCCACCACAGCAAAACTTCTCAGTACAGCTGTCCATGCTTATTATAACTGCCTTACTCCCTCATCTCCCATTCAGACCTAATGTATTAAATATCATATGTATGCTTTAACTTCCAAAACTACCTTGGGCCCTGAGCTTCAGATTCATATATCCTACTGTTCTCTCGATGTCTAAAAGGCAGCTCAAACTTAACATATCCAAAATTGACTCTTGGTCTTCCCACTTAAACTTGTTTCCTCCTAAACTTTAAGTAAACAATACCACCACATATCTAGCTGCTCACACCCAAAACCTATCAGGCAGCCTTAATTTCTTTGCCTTATCCCTCAAATACAATCTGTCAGGGTAAGCGCATTTAATTTAATGAAATTAAATTCTCTAGAATCAATTCAGAGGACTAACTTGACTGGGTTCACTGGGGATCTACTGACATCAAACACACGTCCTTACACATAGGAGACACTACACCAAGCTTGTCCAACCCGCAGCCTGTGGGCCACATGTAGCCCAGGACAGCTTTGAATGTGGCCCAACACAAATTCATAAACTTTCTTAAAACATTGAGGTTTTTCGTTTTTTAAATAGCTCATCAGCTATCATTATTTTATGTGTGGCCCAAGACCATCTTTCATATTTTATATGTGGCCCAAGACAATTCTTCCAGTGTAGCCCAGGGAAGCCAAAAGATTGGACACTGCACTATACCATAGTCACTGAGAACAGATGGAGCTTCTAAGAAATTGTTTAGGAGCTTACAGAACCTAACATATTCTGATGGACATTTTGTTCTGCAGAGAATAACCAGTGGTCACACACAGCATGGCCTCCTCCCATCTGCCTTCATGAAAGTTATACACTGGCAACTTGAAGATTTTTGGAAGATAAATCTTAAAAAGTGTACGTATGGACCAAAGTAGAGTTACCATCTAAGTGATCCCAAACCAAAACAATTCCTTATGACATTGTAGGATTTAGCTACGGCCCAGGGAACTGGGAACCAGCGTAGGAAATGCTGCTGGGAGGGGCTTCTAAATGATGCAATCTGTGACTCTTACTCCCAAAGGATCACAATCTCTGATTTCTGGGGGTCGGGGTGGCGGGGGGGCGCTGGAGATGGGGGTGAGAAAAAGACTCTTTTGAGAAATACATTTTAATAAGAAATCAGAATGCAGACAAGTATAAGACCTGGGTATTGACGTGAGTGTCCAAACATACGCCTACTAGATATATGGGATCTCAGTGGCTTTGCTGGTTCTATAGCACAGCACATAAAGTGATTATTGTCCAAAGAAGTGATTGCCAAATCTTTGACCTAGCAGCTGGTACTTAGTGTATAAATGGTGTCGTGAAGAGGACAAGAGTACCTGGATATGTGTGATGCCTTCTGGAATATAAAGCCTCCTGGGAAGAGGAGACACAGTGATTCCAGAAGGAGACAAAGACGGACCACCTCACAAGGTGCAATAATATACTGCCTAATTGGTACAGCTGGAAGCTATTCCCTGGGAGTGATTAACTTGGGGTGGCTTGACACATGCTGGTCTGATACGTTTGTGCCCAGTGGCTCTCTCCTGATGTGCTACTGGCTTGGTGTTACTGGGCCTGGGCTATTACATCTGGAAGAAGAGCATAAGGATAAAGCTACTCCAAGGTTTTCAGGATTATATTACTGAGATGATATCCATCATATTAAAAACAGTAGAAGAGACAGGGTGTGGTGGCTCACATCCTGTAATCCCAGCACTTTGGGAGGCCAAGGTGGGTGGATCGCTTGAGGTCAGGAGTTTGAGACTAGCCTGGCCAACATGGTGAAACCTCATCTCTACTAAAAATACAAAAATTAGCTGGGTGTAGTGGCACACGCCTGTAATCCCAGCTACTTGGGAAGCTGAGGCAGGAGAATTGCTTGAATCCAGGAGGTAGAGGTTGCAGTGAGCTGGGATGGCACCATTACACTCCAGCCTGGGCAACAGAATGAGACTCTGTCTCAAAAATATACGTGTATATATATATATACACACACAAAAATATTAGCTAGGTGTGGTGGTGTGCACCTGTAACCCCAGGTATCTAGGAGGCTGGCACATAAGGATCACCTGAACCTGGGAGGCGGAGCTTGAGTGAGCTGAGATTATGCCACTGCACTCCAGCCTGGGCGACAGATTGAGACTCCGTCACAATAACAACAACAAAAACAAAAAACAGTAGAAGAATGTTTTCTTTGGACTTTAACATACAAAAGAGAGAGAATTTAACATCTGGGTTGCAGTTCCTGGGAGCTTCAAAACGAGGGAAGTTTCCAATTAAATGTAGAATATAGCTAGGCTGCTGAGCCTTAGACTATTATTTATCTCATTTTATAACTTCTGGTGCACTGTATTTGAATATTTCCCATTCTGAAATAGGAAATAAATAGATTGGAGTTAAATTTCAGCCTAGAGTACAGCACAGACTTGGAGTTAATTTATTTAATGTTTTGCTCTTCCTGTTAAAAGTCTTAGAGGCAAAAGCTAAACTGTGTTTCCAGGAGGTTACATGAAAGATTAATAGTTGGTATTGGGGGAGCAACCTCATAAAGGCTGGTACAGGACTGCTGTTTGCTTGTTACGGTGATTATCATGACTGGAAAAGGTGGAGACCCGACACTGAAGGACATACTGCAGTATATGTGATAGTTCTGAAAAATGATCCTCCTATATATAGCCTGAATGACTTTGGAATATTCTGCTAGATACTTGTGCAAGTGAGAAATCTATTTCGAACTCCATTTTATACATAACAAAGTATTTTTGCACAGCTTTTCCAAGAATGTAACTATATTTAAATTTACTTTGTTTAGTTAGAAACTTTACCAAAAATTGTTCACTACTTTGGAAAATCATGTCAATAACAATACTACCATTTGTGATGTGATTCACTAATACAACATGAGTTATCACTGCACTTGTATTCAAAGTGGTATTACATATAGGTGCAAGCATAAATGACTACTTGTTTGCTCATGAAGCTGTTTCTAAATTTTTACATATTAAATATCTATTATTTTATTATAAAATATTTTCCTTTACATTATTAAGATATGCTATTTTAATTAGGTATGCAGGTTTATAATATTATCTAGGAATTTCAAGATACTGAAGGGAACACTGCAAAATATTTATTATAAAAAGGGGGTATTGGTCTGACAGGGTTTAAACTACTAGCCTGTCTGATCTGGCTAGCCCCCTGATCACTTCTTCAATTCTAACTCTTTCCACTCGTCTCTTTACTCACTAAATTCCAGTAAAACTGCCATCTTTTCTGTTTCTCCAACTTCTGAGGTCATTCTTGTCTCCAGGCCTTTACAGCTGCTGTTTTCTCTGGGCCTGATGGAACCAGACTGAAGCCCAAGTACATTCTTAGAGCAGTAAACCTTGGCAAGCAGTGCCCTCCTGGGAATGGCAGTGTCCTGAGCACTCACCTACTATGGCTTTGGCTATGACAGGTGTGGGCTCCAGAGACAAGGAGCTGGGGCTGGTGAACTAGCTTTTAGAAATAGGCTGTTCTTACAGAAAGTGGGGTTGGGAAAAAAAAAAAAGTACTGGGTGAGAGAAAGAGAAAGAGAGAGAGAAACTGAATTTTTGAACAAGTTATCTTATCTAATAATTGAATTTGAAGGACACGGGCTTGAGCTTGCCACTGGAAAGGAGGCAGTCTGGGAGAACATGGCCTTGAGCTATTTATTGGAGGCTTACTGCTCTAAGAGAAAAGACAAGGGGAATGTCTGAACTGGGGAAAGTGAAGGAATCAGGAAGCTGCCTTGTACCAAAGCTCTGGTGTGAATTCAGCAGTGTTGCTTCTAGAAGCAGAAAGCATGGTCTAGCCAAATATAATTGAGAAGACCACCAACAGAGAAATGAGAATGAAGATGTGCGTTGATTCAGTAACATGTTGAGGCCCAGGAAGAGACAAAAGGATAATAGCAAAAGCACAAATGTCATGTAGGACGGAGAAAGGAGCAGGAAGGAGGTGATTTCTTCTTGTCTAATTCTGCTTGGTGTTCTCGGCAGGCTAAGATGAAAGTCCCTACTTTTGTGGAGCTTACATTCATGTGGAGAATTCAGGATATGAAGCCTGATTCCACTCGCCAGAAACGTCTGAGTCCTGTCTCTGTTCCAGCCAAGAGTCTCAGGAAGCTTGAAGGTGAATTCATTACAACTGTACTTCCCTCTGCTATCCAGGTTCTATGACACATTCTCCAGATCCACAATGACAGGGAGTTCACTGTATCACAAAGCAGCTCATACGTCACAACTCAGCCAGCCAGAGGACCCCATAGGCATCCTGGGCCCTCAACAACACAGGTTGTAGGGGAGAGGAGGCTAGACTGATGCAGCAGGGTTCAGTAGTACACAGCAAGCAGAGATGGAGGGAACTGCTGAGGAGTATGAGGACCGGTAGTTGAGTTTCTTTTCTGCAGGGTGAGGTAGCTTTCACAGGGCCAGGGAATGGCCACAGAACAGCAGTCAGAACGGTGTGCCTGGCTTGCTTCTTTTTATCATTTCAGTGTCAGTTCATTTAGTCCTCAAAGGAGGCTTTCCCAGGCTATCTTTCTCCTGCTAGTCACTCTTCATCTTATTACCTTAATTTATTGTCTTTGCTACACTTTAATGATCTGAATTTACTTTACTTACTTGTTAATTGTCTTTTTTCCCTACCAGAATGTGGGCTCCATAAGAGCAGGAATACTGTGTATCTAGTTCACCATAGAAGTCTGAGCACCTAGAACAGTATCTGGTATATAGTAGGCACTTCATAAATATTTGTGCAATGAATGAATAAAATCCATTTTTAGGTCCTTTTTTTTTTTTTTTTTTCTGAGACGGAGTCTCGCTCTGTCACCCAGGCTACAGTGCAGTGGCACGATCTCGGCTCACTGAAACCTCCACCTCCCAGGTTCAAACAATTCTGCCTCAACCTCCCAAAGTAGCTGAGATTACAGGCACACGCCACCACACCCAGCTAATTTTTATATTTTTAAGAGAGATGGGGTTTCACCATGTTGCTCAGGCTGGTCTCAAACTCCCGAACTTGTGATCTGCCCACCTCGACCTCCCAAAGTGCTGGGATTACAGGCATGAGCCACCATGCCCGGGCCAGGTACCTTTTTAAAAAAAATTAAGAGACAGAGTCTTGCTTTATAGCCCAGGCCAGCCTGCAGTGGTGCAATCATAGCTTACTGCTGCCTCAAATTCCTGGGCTCAAGGGATCCTTCTGCCTCAGCCTCCAGAGTAGCTGAGTGTACAGGCGTGCACCACCATGCCTGGCTAATTTTGTAATTTTTTGCAGAGATGGGGTCTTGTCATTGTGCCCAGACTGGTCTTGAACTCCTGGGCTCAAGCAATCCTCTGACTGCCGAGGAGGCAATCCTCGGCCTCCCAAAGTGTTGGAATTATAGGCATGAGCCACTGTGTCTGACCCATTCTTAGTTAGGTACTCTTATCTAAAAGATCATCACATATATCTACAGATCAATTTGGGGTTATCAATTGTTAGGATAACAATTTAAGACATTTAGTTCATGCCAGACTTAGAATATCTGAATAAAGACACAGGGCGTGGTAGATATCTTTCATCTTATAAAATTACAACAGCACAATCCAAATGCAAAAAAGTCATTGATTCTATGACTTTTAAGACAAAACCCAGAGCCATGAATAATCAGTGAGCTATATATATTAAACTTCCTGATTACATGTTAAAAGTATTTACTTTTAAGTATATTTTCTTAAGTGTTTCAAATATTTACTGACTTTACAAAAACCTACATAAACTTTTTCAACTACAGAGCTTTTCTAGCTTTCTAAAATTTCAAGTTAGATCTTCTCAGGGGCATTTTGTGTGTGTGTGTGTTTCTAACAATGGTCCTTTTCATCATTCAATAACCAACTCCCCCAGACAGAATTATCTGTTTCATAAATATAATGAATATATAAAAAACAGTATTATAACAAGCTTGTAATATATTGACTGCTCATCAAAAAACAGACCCTTTTAATTTAGATCCATAGCATCAGTAAAACTAAAGAATTTAAGGGTGCTACAAAACTTCCAAGAATTTTTAACAGAAAAATAACAGCACCCTTGGAAGCGAGTACCTAATTCCCATGTTGCACATATTCATTAGAATAGAATATTTAATTTTTGTCATAAAAATGACATTTTATAGCTAATTGGCTGACCAATTACCCAATTATAATTACAATATATCAAGCTTCTTTAAATGAAAATATTAGTGATGCATGACTTACCAAATATTCTTCTGTGCCATACAGAGAAACAAACTGCTCATCATCTTCTAATTCTCTAGCTGCACCAAAATCTGTGAGTTTGTACACAGACTGTCCATCTTCCCCTATAACACGCATGATATTTCCTGGCTTGATATCACGGTGCACTATACCATTCTCTCGTAGATGATTCATTCCACCCACTTCAACAATATAAAACAAAAGAAGTCATAATGCAGACATTTACGTGTATGTGTGCATGTCTCAAATTCATTGATATTGTTACCCAAACTTAATATAAATTTTTCCATAATTTGGTTCAAAGTAATTTTACTCAAAGAATAGATAATAAATATATATATATATATATATATATATATAAAAGATCTTATGTTTTAGTTACAAGAAGTTTTAGAATGATAAAAATTAATGTGGTCTAAGGAAGAAACCAGTGTCTCTTAAGTACTACCAGGAAAATGTAACAAAACAGTCTTAAGCATATGATTTCTTGAATTACTTTGGTTATATATATATGGGTGATCTGTTTAAACATAAAAATAATAAAGATTCCCAAAAAAAGATATCAATCTTTCACCAGAGTTTTACATTTCTTTATCTTGGGAAAAAAATTCCCTAAAAGTAAACTGGACTCAATATGTAAAACAGCAAAAAAGAAACAGAAAAACAGCAAAGTGTCAAACTTGTTTCCATAAAAATGTATTCTCACATGCTTGGCACTATTCCAAAAAGCCCATTTTTTTCTTTTCTTTTTTCTTAAGGGCAAAGTTGTCTACTTTGCTGAAATTAAGCTATTTTGTCTAACTCACAGGCAGTGTCACTCAGTGATAACTTTATACATTTGCTTGAGGGCTGATAGATGAATGTTCAAATTCAAAATATGTAAAAGGTTTAGGGGTATCAATGTATAATTATTAAAACTCAGGACTACCAATACACTTAGGAAGACATCATATCTATAATTTCTATTTGATTAAACAGGCTGTAGCATACTAGTAATATTGTTTCTCTCTCATCGTATCCTCACCTAAATAATCACTCTGCTTCCAGTGTCAAGTTCAAGAATTCCCACCAACCTTTTACCTTCTTTATCACTTGACTTCTTCCCATTCCTCAAATATTTAATTCATTTCTCTTAAGATGTTATTTCCTTTGATTGCAGTAATTTTTTTAAAAAATAGGTTCACTGAGATATAATTCACACATAACATTCATCTGTTTAAAGTGTACAATTCAGTCATTTTTAGTTTGGTCACAGAGTTATACGACCATCACCACTGATTTCAGAATACTTTTGTCACACCAAAAAGACAACTCATACCCAACTCCATCTTCTCCTGATCCCCCAGCAATCACTAATCTGTTTTCTGTCTCTATGGATTTGCCTATTCTCGACATTTCATATAAATGGAAATCATATAATATTGCAGCCTTTGTGTCTGGCTTCTTTCACTTAGCATAATGTTTTCAAGTTCATCCATGTTGTAGCATATATAACTACTTCATATCTTTTTGTAAACAAACAATATTCCATTGTATGGACATACCACATTTTTGTTTATCTATTCATCAGTTGATGGACATTTGGGCTGTTTTCCTTTTTTTTTTTTTTGCTATTATGAATAATGCTGCTAAGTACACTGGAGTACAAGTTTTTATATGGATATGTTAATTCTTTGGGGTATATATGTAGCAGTGGAATTGCTGGGTCATTTGGTCAAAAGTTAAATAATTATATATTTAACTTTTTGAGGAACTCCTAGACTGTTTTCCAGAATGGCTGTATCATTTTACAATCCCACCAGCAATGTATGAGGGTTCCAAATTCTCCATATTCTTGCCAACGCTTGTTGTTGCTGTTTTTTTTTTTGAGATAGTCTTGCTTTGTTGCCCAGGCTGAGCACAATCAAGGCTCACAGCAGCCTCAATCTCCTGGGCTCAAGTGATCCTCCCACCACAGCCTCCTGAGTAGCTGGGACTACAAGTGCATGCCACCATGCTTGGCTATTTTTTATTTTATTTTTTGTAGAAACAGGGGCTCACTATGTTGCTCAGGCTGATCTTGAACTCCTGGACTCAAGTAATCTGCCGGCCTCCACTTCCCAAAGTGCTGGGATTACAGGCGTGAGCCACCATGGTTGGCCCTGTTTGTCTTTTTGATATTAGTCATTTTCATTGGTATAAAGTGGTATTTCATTGTGGTTTTGATGAGCATTTCCCTAATAACCAATGATGTTGGTTATTAATTAATTAATGTTGAGCTTTTTTTTATGTATTTGTTAGCCACTTGTGTATCTTCTTTGGAGAAATATCTACGCGAATCCTTTGCCCATTTTTAAACTGGGTTATTTGGCTTTTTATTGTTGAGTTGTCTGGACAAAAATTCCTTGTCAGTGTATGATTTACAAACATTTTTTTCTCATTCTATGGGCTGTCTTTTCACTTACCTGATGTCCTCTGAGGCACAAAAATGTTTAATGCTGATGAAGTCCAATTTATATATTTATTTCTGGTATTTGTGCTTTTGGTGTCATATCTAATGAAGCATTGCATAAAGGTCTTCAGTTTTGAATGGAAGATATTTTTTAAAAATTCTGTTATTAAATTTTATATATACATGAAATCATATAAATAAACAAACATACCCACATCTCGCAAAACAATTAAGAATTCAGATTCTGGTAGTCCATAGGCATTAGAAGGTTCTTCTAAAACAGTGTATAAACTCCCACATGGACAAAATTCCATAATAAGTACTTTATGTCTTGTTGTTGTCTGAAAAAAAAATCATTGATTAGGAATCAACATAAAAAATAAATTTTGATTATATGCCAGTACTTATCTGATTTCATTTAAATGTAGGATTTGCTACAATGATGAAGGCAGTTTGCTTCACCTGAGATTCAGTATCTGTTGACCATACACATATAAGAATTAACATCTTCTGGCTGGGTGTGGTGGCTCACGCCTGTAATCCCAGCACTTTGGGAGGCTGAGGTGGGCGGATCACGAGGTCAAGAGATTGAGACTATCCTGGCCAACATGCTGAAACCCGGTCTCTACTAAAAATACAAAAATTAGCTGAGTGTGGTGGTACATGCCTCTAGTCCCAGCTACTCAGGAGACTGAGGCAGGAGAATCACTTGAACCCGGGAGGCATAAGTTGCAGTGAGCCGAGATCGCACTACTGCAGTCCAGCCTGGTGACAGAGCGAGACTCCATCTCAAAAAAAAAAAAAAAAATAACTAACATTTTCCAAATTCCTATTAGGTGAAGAAGTTGGATTTGTTTTTGAAGACAAATCACAGTAAACAGTAGCTAAATCTGAACTACAAAATCATTGGTACAATGTTACAATGGTTTTGTTAAAATTATCTTTTTTTTTTTTTTGAGACAGAGTCTTGCTCTGTCACCCAGACTGGAGTGCAATGGTACGATCTTGGTTCACTGCAACCTCCACCTCCAAGGTTCAAGTGATTCTCCTGCCTCAGCTCCCAAGTAGCTGGGATTACGGGCATGCTCCACCATGCCTGGCTAATTTTTCTATTATTTTGTAGAGACGGGGTCTCACTACATTGCCCAGGCTAGTCTCGAACTTCTGGGCTCAAGCAATCTGCCTGCCTCAACCTCCCAAAGTGCTGGGATTGCAAGCATGAGCTACCACACCCAGTCACTTGAATTTCTTTCTTTCCTTCTTTTTTTTTTTTTTTGAGACAAAGTCTTGCTTTGTCACCCAGGCTGGAGTGCAGTGGCGCGATCTCGGCTCACTGGAAGCTCTGCCTCCCGGGTTCACACCACTCTCCATTCTCCTGCCTCAGCCTCCCAAATAGCTGGGACTACAGATGAGTGCCACCACACCCGGCTAATTTTTTTGTATTTTTAGTAGAGACGGGGTTTCACCATGTTAGCCAGGATGGTCTCGATCTCCTGACCTCGTGATCCACCCGCCTCGGCCTCCCAAAGTGCTGGGATTAAAGGCGTGAGTCACCACACCAGTGTTGAATTTCTTATGTATAACAGTACATTTAGGACAACAGCTCTTCTAACCTCTTAAAATGAAATTTTTCTTATGATGACTACTGTTACTTCAAGGAATGGAGTCCTATCCTTAAAAATAAATGGGTAGCAGAACAGCTGAGTGGTCCCTCTTGCAGCAAAGCTCCAGTCTGCTCATTTGCATCTGAGCTGCTGATTTGTTTTAAACCTTAATTTTAATGTACCATTGATTATAATGCTTCATCAATTTAATAACAGCATTACAGGGAAAAAGAAATACCATCAAATTACATATACACAATGATTATAAGATGCATGCCAATTTCAGAATCTGAAAATGTGAATGAGTCTTAAAATCTACTATTCATCTCCAAGTTTTTATCCTTTGTTTCTTTTATAATTTTTTTCCACATATCTCCAAAACACTTTTATAAAATATTTTAAATTACTCTCTGGCAGTCATTTCAAAAAAGAGAGAGAAATAATTGTAATAGAAAAAAAAAAACTGTTGCTTTTAAATGATAATGTATGTTGATTGTTGAAAATTTGGGAAGTATACATAATTCCATTACCTGGAGATAATGAATTAATATTTTGGCGTATTTTCTTTCAGTCTTTTTTCTATGGATGAAATAATGTCATAGATACATAATGCTGTTTGCATATTACACTGTATATATTAAAATCATACTACATATATATTTTTAATTCTGATTCTTCTCACATAACATCATATATAAGGTGTTCCAAGAAGATGAAAATTTTGGTAAATCTCTCTTTTCATTACCACTTAACTATTGTGCGGTAAAAAATTAACTTTACCCAAAGAGAAGTCAGGCTTTGCCCTTGGCTACTGGAAAGTGATCTCTGGCCCCTAAAATGTCCCATCTGAAAGAATAAGACTTCTGTCTTTGTTCCTCTGGGGGCTTTGGCCACTGGAGAGACTAACAGCATGATTTAGGATGCGGGCTTTAGAACACACCGTATCAGTTCCACCCTCCAGAGGAAATGGAGACCAAAGGAATTACCCCAAACCTCTGGAAGGAGCTGGGGACTAAACGTCAGCAATACAGGCAATAAGTGATCCAGCCTCAGTAAAAACCCTGGACACCAAAGGCTTGGGTGAGCTTCCCTGATTGGCAATACTTCATGCATACTGTCATACATCAATGCTGAGAGAGTAATGTGTCCCTCAGGACAAAGAAGCTTCAAGATTGGAACCCTCCCACATTCCACGTTTTGTGTCTCTTCCTCTGGCTGGTTCTAATTTCTATCTTTTTGCTACAATAAAACTGTAATTATAAGTATAGCACTCTCCTTAGTTTTGTGAGTCATTCTACATTCCAGCAAATTACCAAATCTGAGTGTCATGGGCAATCCCCACATTTGTAGCTGGCTGGGATGACGTGAGGGTAGTCTTATGGGAACTGTTCTCTCTGTGCAGTTTGCCAAACTCCTTTGCAATTGGTATCAGAAGTCTTGAGCAGACTTGGCAGTATGGAAGGCTATGTTCTTAACCTTGAGTTTGGCTAATTCTTGGTAACTATCTGCCACACATTCTAATTTATTCAACTTATTTAACCGTCAGGATGCCAATTAACATCTTTATGCATAAAATTGTATTTCTGATTACTTTCTAAGAAATAATCACTAAAAATAAAATCACTCGGATAAAGAGTATAAACTACATTTTTTCCCAAAGATTTTATTGATTGCTCATGTTTAAAGGGATTAAAATAATTTCTATTTCCATTATTTCTAGATTACTTTTCCTAATGACATTCTTACTTCCACTATTTCCCCTTAAAAAAATCAATTCTTTTATAATTGGACTTCATATCTTAAACTGTAGGACTCTTGAAATTTTTATTCACGAAATATAAAATTTTTATTTTTTTAAAAGTTCGATTTTTTCTTTTTATAATTATTAGATTTAACTTGTTACCTTTCTTTTTCTAGTAATAATACTGGTAACCATATTCAATACCCTTTTATTTCCTTCTTTCTTTTTTTTTTTGAGACAGGGTCTCACTCCATCACCCATGCTAGAGTACAGTGGCACAACATGGTTCACCGTAGCCTTGACCTCTCAGGCTCAGGTGATCCTCCCACTTCAGCCTCCTGAGTAGCTGGAACCACAGGCATACACCTCCATGCACGGCGAATTTTTGTATTTTTTACAGAGACAGGGTTTTGCCATGTTGCCCAGGCTGTTCTTGAATTCCTGAGCTCAAATGATCCTTTTTTTCTTTTTCTGAGATGGAGTCTCACTCTGTTGCCAGGCTAGAGTGCAGCGGCACGATCTCAGCTCACTGTGACCTCTGCCTCCTGGGTTCAAGCAATTCTCCTGTCTCAGCCTCCCAAGTAGCTGGAACTACAGGTGCGCAGCACCACGCCCAGCTAATTTTTGTATTTTTAGTAGAGACGGGGTTTCACCACATTGGCCAGGCTGGTCTCAATCTCTTGACCTCGTGATCTGCCTGCCTCTGTCTCCCAAAGTGCTGGGATTACAGGTGTGAGCCACTGCACCCAGCCGTACCCGGCCACCCCCTTTTATTTCTTACACTACTGTTTCTGATTCCATTTTTATGATATTTTATTTCTATTGTTCTATCTCTTCAAGAATCCTTTAGGATAAAGTATTTGGTTGTACAAACCCTAATTTTCAACAGTTTTTAAAAAAATCCATTTTTTAATATTAGGTTCTATCTCTTGACTCATAACTACAATAAATATAAGATTAAAGTTTTACTACTTACCTCCTCTTCAATAGCAAATAATTTGACAATATTTTTGTGATTGAGTTTTTTCAACACTTCAAATTCTCTCATTTGAACATCCACTGGACGAAGGAAGCTTATGTTATTAAATACTTTGATAGCAAATAAATCACCAGTTTTCTTTAAAAAAAAAGAGAGAAATGTTTTATTTATTCATAATATTGTAAAAGAGATTAAAAGGTAGCATTAGAACTCGCTATTACAACTTATTTTCTTACAGAACATCATGCATCTTTTAGGCACAGGGAATCTGTATGAGGATTCTTGACTTTTCTAAAAAGTTAAAATGAATCAATTAATTGCTCAACATTTCTTTCAAATTACACCTTTTGGAATTCAGAAATGGATATTTTCTTTCATATTATAAATAAAGCTTTCATGAGGATACAGTAGGGGCAAAAATAGTCACACATCAGAAGATAAAAGCCATAATAGTATCAAAAGCAAAATCATCTTTTAAAGACGAAATAGAAAGTGAAACTCATAAGGGCTTCTCCAAGGCCTAATAATTTTAAACTAATCAAAGCAGGACAGAGAGACTGAACACTACATTCCACCTATGAGATTTTTATTAAGAATATCAAAGTTATACAATTAACTTTTCAGAATTATTTTGTAGCTAGGACAATGTGGGGGAGGGGAGTGGGGAAAGCAGGAGTTGCAGAGCGAGGCTAAAGTAGACTTCCTGGTTGGTTTCTACCCCTGCTGCCCTGGGTTACTTTCTGCAACTCTACCTAGATGACCAGGGCAGGCTGTTCCTTCATAGACCCTCTCTAGAGGAGTAAAGGCATTTATTTCTTCTTCTCTACTGATGTACCACAGCATCCCACTCTCACTCTTGCATGACCTAGATCACACACAAAATTACAAAGCACAGCTGTAGTTGGGAGGGAATCTTAGAGGTTCAAAACACATGCTTACATTTCAGGTAAACATCATATTCATATGTTCTTCTTATTAACCTTCCTTTAAGATTGTCTTTCAGACCCTCCCACTTCCTTCCAGTCACTCTAATGAGCAGGCCTCTCCCTCGTGGCCAGTCTTGAGTTTAGCCTTACATTTTCCCCCATTTATCCAAGGTTGAACTTCCCTAAAGCAAGCAGGAAAATCCTTTTCTCTTTGAGCTTGGGGTTCAAGCACATTTCATGGCTAAAGACATTTCATGGCTCTCTGTCAGGACCTCTGTACTGTTCCTGCTTTGGAGCCCTCTTTATACTTTCCTCAGATTCACCACTTAGAGCCATCACCCTCCTCTCTCACTCCAGAATCACATGATCCTTAAGGCCATTTAACTGCTTCATCATCCTATGTGATTCCCCTCACCCTGGTCATGCAAAATACACAAATTGATATATATTCTTTCTAGAGGAAAATGAAAGATGAAAGAGCCAATGACCATTTTCACGCATATGAAAAGAGAAGAATTTAACTATAGTTTCACTGTTTTTCCCTTAGTTCAGCAAGGGTTAAGACACTGCCAAATCTATGTATCACCCAACAGAGTGATTTTTCTTAAGCTGAGACAGGCCTCAAACTCAGTCTAAAACTAGGAGAATCCTAACAGAGGAGCAAGCAGGGAAAATAATGCAATTTTGCAATATACCCACTGACCTCATGGTCATTATTTTCCAAACTTGTATAGACTACATCATGCCTGCAAGATTATCGGGATACAGGTGGAAACGTACCATTTTCCCTTTATTCACATACACAGTCATCTATTATTCACTAAGTCAAAGTGTATACAAATAATAGAGATCCATATATATATATTATATATATGTATATATGTATATATCCATATGTGCAGATCAACACATCCTTCAAGTCTCTTCCCTTCAACTTCACCATGGTAATCACACACATATACACACACCCACACTCATACATTAGTAACTAAAAGCAATTTAATAAAAAAGAGATTAAGTAGATAATATACTTTGAATAACAAGTAATAAATGTAAGAATTTGGTCATTCTAAGAAATAATATAAAAGGGCTAATATCATGGTAAAAGTCCTTTAAATAGCTAAAGGGAAGCAGGATTTTTTGTAGGATATAGTCCTAAACAGTTGAAACTGCTGTCATTAAGAACAAACATGGTTTCTCAAAGCACATCCCTAGGAAAACTATTGGGGACTAAATACTAGACTGGGCCCTGGCAATCTTTCTCGTGTGTATGTGTGTGTTTAGTAGAGACAGGGTTTTGCCATGTTGCCCAGGCTGGTCTCAAAACTCCTGGACACAGGCAATCTACCTGCCTTGGCCTCCGAAAGTGCTGGGATTATAGGTGTGAGCCACCACGCTCGACTTCACAATCTTTTAATTAATTCTTATACTTCTGAAATTCTCATTTTAGATTTCCACACTATAATGGGTAAAGTACATATTTGTTTCCTTTGGAGAACTCTAGGTTGTCTTGGGGTAGTCTAATCAGTCCTCATTCATTCACTTATTCTTTCATTCAGCAAACATTTACAGAGTGCATACTATGTGTAGTCACTTACATGAAGGACACTGAGTATCTAAGCAAGGAAAGAGGAGCAGGATATGTGACGTATCTTCTAGTGCCAGGCCCTTTCAATATGTCTCATCCAGTCTCTATCACTATTGACTATCTCTCATCCCATCAGCTTACAATTTACTTCCTTTCTAATCAATCTTGCTACTAAACTCGAAACTGTGTCCAGTTAATGTGCAGTATACCTAACTGCACATTAGCTATAGTAATATTCACTAGGTCTGCCATAGTGCCTGACACATACCAAGTGATTATTAAAAGTTTGTTAATTTGGACTATAGGAAGATAAGATGATCAGATGTGTTCTCAATGCTAAATTCTGAGGCACTAGTCATTTTCTCCTCGGCATAAAACAAAAGCAATTTCTAGGACGGGGTACCCAGGATTGATCACAAGTAATCTGAATAAGAATCCAGAGCTTGTGGATAATTCTAGATACAGGGGGAGGAAAGCTGAAAGTTGTCTGTATGGTACTTCTGATTCATTCTCTATGAGCCATAAAGGGTGTTTATAGTCAATATTCTCTCCCCAGAGGAAACATCCCCTCCCCCATGTACGCTTATCTCATCGTCACTGACAGAACTGACTGGTAGTCTCAAGAATACAGGAAAAGAGGAAGCAATTCCTCTCTACTAAAACGTTTAGGGCCCTATTTCTGAAAATAAGGATTTAGGAAGCTCCAAACATCATTTAGCTCAAAACAAATTCATAGCACTGAAAAATTCGTTATTATTTGTATTGTAAATGAACTTTGTACTCCATTTTTCCAGCTTCTTTCTCAGAATAGACTCCATTTTTCCAGCTTTTTCCCAGAATAGAAAGTTTAATTATCTTCAATTTCTTCATTTTAAATTATTTTAACTATTTTTAATTTCATCCTCCACATTGAATCTAACACAAAATTCTTTTTTTTTTTTTTTTAATGGAGTCTCACTCTGTCACCCAGGCTGGAGTGCAGTGGCGCTATCTTGGCTCACTGCAGCCTCCGCCTCCTGGGTTCACGCCATTCTCCTGCCTCAGCCTCCCGAGTAGCTGGGACTACAGGTGCCCGCCACCACGCCTGGCTAATTTTTTTTGTATTTTTAGTAGAGACGGGGTTTCACCGTGTTAGCCAGGATGGTCTCAATCTCCTGACCTCGTGATCCACCTGCCTCGGCCTCCCAAAGTGCTGCAATTACAGGCTTGAGCCACCGCGCCCGGCCCCTTTTTGGTTCTTGAAGTGCCTCTGGGAATAATCTTTTTATTTTATTCCCACTTCCACTACCAGGTTCTGATTACCTTATACCAAAATATGGTCTTTTCAACCTGGGCTCCTTGTTGAGAATCTCATTTTACTCCAATCTACTTTGTAGGATGCTGTTTTAGTGGGGGCACTTACCCTTACCAGAGCCTATCAGAAACACCTGTGAGTTCCCCTCCCACTACACATCTGCCTCCCTACCAACCAAAATACCACATCAAATGCTACCTCAACTCATTACACTGAACTTCTGTCAGTGAAATCACTCTCTACCATTGGGGAGTTGGGCTGGGGAAAGCATCAAAAGGCACAACACTAATCTTTCCCAGTCCATTTTCAACCAATCTGTTTTCCTCCACTCACTAACACTTAACCTGTGCCACCACTGGGTAGATATGTTCACTGCCTGACACAGCTATGCCTTAAATGACCACAAAAATCATTAAAACAATTTCTTCAAAGGGATCAAAATCACCAAGTCACACACTTTAGTGTCAACATGCATCTTAGAACAAAATACATACAGTGATAAAAGGTCTTCAAAAGTTTTCTCTGTACCCACCTTATGTCTTCCACGAAAGACATTTGCAGTAGCTCCTTGGCCTAAAATATCAGATAAAAGCCACAGATGATTAGAAGTGCTCTGCATCTTGGCTGGATCAGGTAATCCTCTTGTTATACTAAGAGAAAAAAAAATTTGCAACTATGTTTTAAGGGAGTAACACAGCTAAGAAACAAATGTTAGCTGTTTTTAGTCTCAAGTAAGATCACCCATTATCTGTTACTGACATAAAGTGTATAAACAGTTCAATATAAATATCTTAAGTTTCAAAGTATTTTCAAGTCATAAGTTGCTAACTGATATGGTATGAACAAGTCAAAATATGAACCATTATGATTCAAGTTAGATTTTCCTCTGGAGAGACGGATCTGAATGTTCAGTTCTAGCCAATGTAGATTTTTACTTTCAACTTTTTAATCAATATCACTTTCTGTGCTTAACTCTTTGGTGTTACCTTGTCTGTTTTCATTCGTCTAAAATTCTGCAGGGATGACTAAAATTTGACACAATGGTATAAATGGATTATTAAGAGTACCTTTAAGTTGAAGATTAAAGCAAGATGCCATTTTCCCCATGACCTTCATTTTGTTTACATTTTTCCCCTGTAAGTTAGTATACACTACACATACTATAATAAAATACAATAATATGACAAAAAAAAAATCTAAGTTTCAGCTGGGAGCAGTGGCTCACGCCTATAATCCCAGCACTTTGGGAGGCCGAGGCAGGCAGACCACCTGAGGCCAGGAGTTTGAGACCACCTTGGCTAACATGGCAAAACCCCGTCTCCACAAAAAATACAAAAATTAGCTGGGCATGGTGGCAAGTGCCTGTATCCCAGCTACTCGGGAGGCTGCGACAGGAGAATAACTTGAACCCGGAAGCAGAGGCTGCAGTGAGCCGAGATCGTGCCACCCCATTCCAGCCTGGGTGACAGAGTAAGGCTCCATCTCAAAAAAAAAAAAAAAAAAAAATCTGGCCGGGCGCGGTGTCTCACGCCTGTAATCTCAGCACTTTGGGAGGCCGAGGCGGGCGGATCACGAGGTCAGAAGATCGAGACCATTCTGGCTAACATGGGGAAACCCCGTCTCTACTAAAAATACAAAAAAATTAGCCGGGCGTGGTGGCGGGCGCCTGTAGTCCCAGCTACTCAGGAGGCTGAGGCAGGAGAATGGCGGGAACCCGGGAGGCGGAGCTTGCAGTGAGCCTAGATCGCGCCACTGCACTCCAGGCTGGGGGACAGACCGAGACTCTGTCTCAAAAAAAAAGATCTAAGTTTCTAGCAATATTCAAGGCTAAAATGCTGTATGAGCTTTGAAAAAAAAAAACATTAACCAATGACATACATTCAATTTAATTCACTTATCACAGGGCTGAAAGAAACATCTATTTCTCAGTCGGGTACAGTGGCTCATGCCTGTAATCCCAGCACTCTGGGAGGCCGAGGCGGGCGGATCACAAGGTCAGGAGTTGGAGACCAGCCTGGCCAATATGGAGAAACCCCGTCTCTACTAAAAATACAAAAAAATTAGCCAGGCGAGGTGGCGCATGCCTGTAATCCCAGCTACTCGGCAGGCTGAGGCAGAAGAATTGCTTGAACCCGGGAGGCAGAGGTTGCAGTGAGCTGAGATCGCGTCACTGCACTCCAGCCTGGGTGACAGAGCGAGACTCCATCTCAAAAAGAAACAAAAACAAACAAACAAAAACAACACCTATTTCTCTTCTAATTTTGTCTTTGTTAATGAGAGTGATACTGTTACTTACCTCCTTCAAATGTTTTGAAAGATTAATTTATGACATAATTTAAGGTGTTTTAAAATAAAGAAAAGTAATAATGTACAATATAACAAATATAGAAAAAAGTACTTTGTTTCCTTCAGAGCAGGGAAACACTAATGAAAACAAATGTTGCCATTGCATAATATTCCCATAAGCTAAAATGTTATCTACACAATCTACACAGAACCTGACAAACATAAAGGAAAGGTGCAAAAATTATTATTCCTGAAAAGTTACGAACTCTTCTCAAATTAATTTAAGGATAGTTTCTCCAACCTCCATGTATAAATATATAAACGTACCAAGTAGCCTGTATTATCAAGTCTTTAATACTGAAAAGCTATGGATCTATCAAGATATACAAAGTATCCAAGCTCCACATTGGACTAAAATTGATGTATGCTAACATAACATAAACACTAGTCCCACTATGCCCCCTTAAACCTGCTGTACTGTCATTAAAACATGGATTTTAATATCCCTCCACAGTAAGTTAAAGCAAAAAGCAGTATGCTAGACTAGGTATTCTGTGATGAATTAATGACCACCAATATCCCCAAGTTGGGTTAGGAATATGCAGAATGGTCAGGGGTCTCAATTTTACCAATCACTGATATAGCAGGATATTTGTATATAATTTTACTACCCATCTAATTTAGATAAACTTTATATACGACTATTGGAAATAAGCAATAAAAATAAGATTCCCTTTTCACAAATAAGGAATATACATTTGTCAGTCATTACATTTCACTCACGATACAATAACACACGTCTCAACTATCTAACGAAAAACCTTCCCTAATCAATGTAACTGTAAATGGCAAATAGTACCATTAGGTACTTATACGTATGTACCTTCAGGATAATAAGAAAAATATTTATCAGCTAAGATATCTGTTCTCTATGCAGACACAAAACTATGGTTTCTATTTAACAGTAATCACAATAGTGGTCAGGGGAAATGTCTTTTGAAACTATCTTCCAATAACTCCACAATACCATGCTAAAACATGACTCAGCACACCCACAACGTGCTTGCCATATAAATCTTCCCAAATTTTTGACAAGCATATAAGCAGGCACTCAACAAGTATGTTGCTGATTATGCCGTCTTCAGCCTACTTCCTTATACCGTCCAAAACGAAAGTTACTATTTGTTGAGGGATGAAAACAGGTTTGACGACATGGCCTATGGACAAAGTTCCAGGATTTCTAAATTCTACCCCTATGTGATTCATACACTGGGGGTTTCAGAGTGGAAAAGACCAGTCTTTGGTTATACATTTGGCAATTACTTGGGAGTTGTTTTGAGGCCACCTACTAAAAATTCCTGGGATAGAGATTACAAATTAAACCCATAAGCCAGGTAGACGAGGAGCAAGGAAACGTCTGGGAATTCGTATTTCATCGGCATATATTTAAAACATCTTATGCTTCTAGTTTCCGGTGTGAGTCAACCTCTGCGAACTGAACATCACTAAAACTCTAAGGAAACGTCTCTTTTTAATCCTCTGAAAAATCAATGCATTTAAAAACTGCCCGTTGTGTCGACGCACGGAAAGAGGGTAGAAAACAGCTTGTCTAACTCCAAGGGAGAGGTGCCCCTGCCTCCCCGGGCAGCCAGGGCCCAGGCCCGGTAACGGAGTCGTCCTCTTAATGCCCAAAGCCGCCGGACGGGATGCAGGTCGAGGACCGGCCGCGCGGCGAGGAGCGGGGATGCAGGGAACAGGGCCCGCGTGACCATTCCACCGGCTACGGCCGCCCCTGACACACACCCCAGAGGCAGTGTCCACGCAGCCGGGGTCCTGGATGGCTTGGCCTCGGGTCGTGCTGGGCTTCTCGGTGCGCCCGCCCCCGCTCCCGCTCTGACTCAGCATCCCAGCCTCCCACAGAGGGCGGGAGCGCTCCCCGCCGGGCGGCGCAGGCCTGACCGACCGCGCCCCGCGCCGCCTTGGCCCCTCAGCCCGCGGCCGTCTCACTTACCCAGCCGGGTCTCCGCCGCGCCACCGCCGGCGGGCTCCCGCGGCCTCCTCGAGCCCCAGGACACTTCCGGCTTCGCAAGCCCTGGCCGGGGGCCACGTGACCGACGGCCGGCGCGCCGGTGCGGGTGCGCGTGCGCACGCCTATGGCCCGTCCGGTAGCCACCACAGCCGCGGCGGCAACTGCCGAGTCGGCTTCCGCGGCCACGGTAATGAGGGGGATGTCTGGAGACACACCCCGTCCACTGTTGCCCTCGCCCTTTACTCTAAAGGGGAAGTGAGGAGCCCTGAGCAGCGAACACAGTAATTGGGATTCCCGCAACTGCAAATCCCGCCCCTACCCCGAGCGCCGGCCGACAGTAGGGCGGACCGACGCTGAGCAAGGGATTACATCCCAAGATTTGCAGGTGTGCAGAACGTGGGACACGTGGGGGGCAGGCACAGACGGCCGGCAGAGCTGGGAGGGATGGATTCTATGTTTTAAGGGCCCACTTTGGCAGCAGTGGAGCCAGATTATCGTCTCGCAGTAATTCAGACTTTACATTCTTTTTTTCATTTTCCCATCACCCAGAAAGACGTTAAATTCTTAAATGTAAATATGTTCATTTAATTCCCTCTCGGTATTTTGGAAAACGGCCGTATTGGAGTATCTAACTCTAAACTTAAGAATTTAAGAACTAAAACTTAAATACTAAAATTAGGTCCTGCAATATTCGTGCAGTCAAAATCTCAAGCCGCTATTCCTCATAAGGAATAGCTTTCTGAAGGGGTCCCTTCTGCCCACGGACAGCAAAACAGGCCTTTCTCAACATGAGGGAGCAGAGACCGCTGCTAATCTAGGGCTAAATTTCTGAGTGGAGGGGAAGAGGAAGATGGTGTTTCCCAGAGTAGTACTACAGCAAACACGAATGAATGGGAAGTCATGCGGCGTGGCTCAGAGGCTTTTGAATGTAACAGACCTAGGGTTGCTGTCTCGGCTGCCAATTACTGACTTAAAAGCTAGTTTGTTACCTCTCTAAGCCTCAGTTTTATCAAATGCACAATGGAGATAACAAAAGTCCACTCTAATGAGTTCTTACAAAGCAAGTTACTTTATTAGCATTTTAAACAATGTATAAGTGATGGAATCATTCTAACAACACATCTATTCACTGCTTACAATTCCAACTAATTTCAGTTCTTTGATATCTAATGACAAGTTCCTTCCACCAGTAAAACCCACAGCTCAAAGTTGTGGGAGTGATTAACTGAGCCACAGGCCTTCATTCACGTTTACCACATTAAAATACCACACAATGTTTTCTTATAAGGTCAACCACCTGGGAACCAATTAACATTAGCATTAAGATTTAAACTGTTAGGCACAGGGCTAAATCAGGCATTATATAAAACCTTGTGGTTCCCTAGTCAAGTCACACAAATCCCCAAATATTTCAGCTTGTAACAGTTTTGTCCTTCCTCTCTTGAGACAATTATTTGGGTACTTGCTTTTGGAAATAAGGTAATTCATGATGGAAGTTTCCTAGCTGTGATGGTGCTCTAGGCAACTTCAGAGAATGAAGATAGAAGTTATGCATGATTATATAACATGAGGAGTTTAATTTTTATTACACACTCAATTTCCATGCCCTGATTTCTCTTAGCTCTATAAACACATGTAAATCTTCTGCAGAGCTTTAAAGAGCTCTGAAAGGGAAAACATCTTTCCATATATGGAATTGATAGCATAGTAAGGCCACGTGCAGTGGCTTATACCTGTAATCCCAACATTGTGAGGCCAGTGGGAGGATTGCTTGAGGCCAGGAGTTTGAGACCAGACTGGGTAACACAGCGAGACCCTGTCTCTACCCCCAAAAAAAAGTAGCTGGGTGTGGTGGTGCACACCTGTAATCACAGCTAGTCCGGATGCTGAGGCAGGAGGATTGGTAGAGTATGGGAGAAGTTACAGTGAGCTATGATGTCACCACTGCACTCCAGCCTGGGTGACAGACTGATCTCTATTCAAAAAAAAAAAAGTATAGTGATACACTATTAATTCCATATATGCTAATATGAGATAGCATCCATATAAACTATCAAGTCTTTATGTGCCAACTACTGTAATAAGTCTTTTCAAGTTTAACTCATTGAATTCATAATGAGTTTTGAGGTAGCTACCATTATTTCCCCCATTTTACAAATAGGGAAACTGAGGCTGGGAGACATTATTTAACTTGCCCAAAGTTCTAAAACCAGTTACTGGCAGAACTGGTATTTGAACCTACTTAATCTGATTCTAGAGCCTGTGCTATATAAACTCTTACCCACTATGCTATGCTATTCATTAGTATCCGTTTAACAATTACTACTATTGCAATAGCTGCAATTATCACTCCTATAGTACAGGGGAACCTATCAAAGAAACACTCAGCTTTCACTTATGTATTTCTGAAACATTTTTTATTAAAGTATAAGGTGCATTTCACTGATTTATTTTTATAACTGTCAATTTAGTTAAGTATTTTTATTATATGATGTAAGAAAAATGTTTGAAATGTCTTCTGGAATTAACTGGAACAAAATAAATGTACAAAATTTAGAATAGAATTTTACAGAGTTTATAGGCCTCTGAAACCCATTCATGAGGCCAGAGGGCAAAACAAACCTTTCCTGAACATCTCAATTGGGCTTTTAGAATTTAAACGTAAATGTCTATACGAATTCTGCTGCTCAGTTTTGTCCCTCCTCTCTTCTTTCCAGTGATACTACTGATAACTATTATTTTTCCTTTTGCTTTTCTCAAGTAGCCATGAAAAAAAATGGAGGAAGGCAGGGGTAAGTACTTCTAGTAATTAAATGTCAGTTACCATTTACAAACATAATAAACACATAGGTATACTATAGGTATACTGTGTTCTAAATACATCCAATAAAAGAGTTAGAAAATAAATTGGGATTTTAAATTCTTTTTTTTTTTTTGAGAGAGTCTTACTCTCTCCCCCAGGCTGGTGTGCAGTGGCACAAGCTCAGCTCACTGCAACCTCTGCCTTCTGGGTTCAAGCGATTCTCCTGCCTCAGCCTCCTGAGTAGCTGGGATTACAAGCGTGCACCATCACACCTGGCTAACTGTTGTATTTTTAGTAGAGATGGGGTTTCACCATGTTGGCCAGGCTAGTCTCGAACTCCTGACCTCAAGTGATCCACCTGCCTTGGCCTCCCAAAGTCCTGGGATTACAGTCGTGAGCCACCACGCCCAGCCTGGAATTTTAAATTCTATCAACAGATTCACATAGGCTTTTTCTAGTCCATTTAAAAAAAAAGACTCTCATATAACAACTAAGTTGCATGTTACCTTTGAGGAGTGAGGTTAAATGAATTAAAGCATCCACACACTCATATTTGTAAACCTTTAAATGGGAAATTAGGGAGAGATTAAGATGAGAAAACAAAACTAAAGTATTTATAATAATTCCAGAAAAGACTTGGTAGATTTCACTACGTAAAATTTATTTTTTTTTATATATATATAAAAAAAAGTATAACACTGGAGGCTAAAACCATTCTCTTTTGTAGAATACATATTGGCATTGAAACAGTTTAAAGAAATGAAATGGCTATCTACAAAAAGTTAGTTTTGATTGCTGTCTTCCCCTATACTTTATGTGTCTTCACACATAAAGAAAATTTTCAAACATTTTATATTCAGCAATTTTTAAAAAAGTACACTGTTTTCCACTGCTACGGTCTTTATAAAGGACTTGACTTAAAATTTCAAATAAAAAAGAATTAAGGTTCTAGGATAACTTGTGTCTTTTAAGAGCATCTTTATACAGAACAATTTGGACCGGCATGCAGGCAACTTCTTTTGTTGTTACATACCTGTATTAGGAAAATTACACCCATTTTACAGAAAAATCCCAAAACATATACTGCAATAAGCTCAAAACAACGTGAAAAAGACCAGTATGAATGGCACACAAAAATCGCCTCTTTATAAATTAACTGGAATTCATGATCATGAAGTAGGCACAGGGAAATCCAGTCCTCAGGGCTTCGCTCTCTGGAAGAACACCTGTAAATAAAGTATTAATGCAATCAATACTAATGTCAGAAGATATCACTTTCACCTGAAGAATGGCTCCAAGTATCTGAGTGCTAGCAATGTTCTTCTGTAACATTAGAACATTTCGCATGCCTTATATATCCATATGTAATCCAAGCTAAGAACTTTCTGTTCTGGATAATTTGATAAGTGTAGATATAACTTACGCTGACATCACCCAACTGGGGAAGTAGTGAAAATATGGTGTTATCTCTATGCTATGGAAATGAAGTGGTCAGAAGAAAACAAGCTCTTGACACCTTTTTACTGATTGGTACTATTTCAAAATTAACACTGGTAAATTAAATATTGAGGCCAGGCACGGTGGCTCACGCCTGTAATCCCAGCACTTTGGGAGGCCGAGGCGGGCGGATCACCTGAAGTTGGGAGTTTGAGATCAGCCTGACCAACATGGAGAAACCCAGTCTCTACTCAAAATAGAAAAAATTAGCCAGGTGTGGTGGCACATGCCTGTAATCCCAGCTACTCGGGAGGCCGAGGCAGGAGAATCACTTGAACCTGGGAGGCAGAGGTTGTGGTGAGCCAAGATCGTGCCATTGCACTCCAGCCTGGGCAACAACAGCGAAACTCCGTCTCAAAAAAAAAAATTAAATATTGAGGAGGAAACAAGTCAAAGCTAAACACAGCAGTTCTAACTCTGTAAGGAATTTACTATTTATTTGATGATTCAAAAGTACTTCCAAGTCAAAATTTGAGACTACAAAGGAGTTGGCTAGAGGCTGTGCTAGGCATGGCCTAGTACTACACACTGCCATCCATAGCAGGTCAGGTGAGCACCAGACATAATTCAGTGTTCTTCAGTAAGGACAATGATATGGTTTGACCCTGTGTCCCCACGCAGATCTCATCTTGTAGCTCCCATAATGCCTATGTGTTGTGGGAAGGACCAGGTGGGAGATGATTGAATCATGGGGGCAGGTCTTTCCCATGTTGTTTTCCTGATAGTAAATGGGTCTCACAAGATCTGATGGTTTTAAAAATGGGAGTCTCCCTGCACAAGCTCTCTCTTTGCCTGCTGCCATCCACATAAGATGTGACCTGCTCCTCCTTGCCTTCCAACATGATTGTGAGGCCTCCCCTGCCATGTGGAACTGTAAGTCCAATAAAGCTATTTTGTAAATTGCCCAGTCTCGGGTACGTCTTTATCAGCAGCATGAAAATGGACTAATACAGACAAGAACAGTATTGATAGTGCCCTAGTACCTAGGAGATTCATTTAATAGATAATCTACTGACTATGTGCAGGGAAAAGAATGATCACTATATAGGCAAAAGAAAACCTTACAAGGAGGCTGTGCTTAAGGCAAACTTAGAAAAATGGGTACAGTTCATACAGAAGTTGGGCTGCTAGTAAGGCAGGGTTTTTGAAGAACTACAAGAACAGTAAAGACCATTTCTGCCAGAAAAAACAGAAAGGTAGTCTCAGGTCAGAATATGAAAAAAAAAATTAAGTGCCAAACTGAGAAACATGAATTTGTTCAGGAAGGTTATGAGGAAGGCGAATAAAGGACAGTTTGAAGTTTTCAAACACATCAGCCTGGCTAGAACAAGAGAAGAGAGATCAGAGGAAGATAACATCAGTCTACACCAGAGCAGAAGAGAGAGAAGATGAGGAAAGAATCTGCAAGATCTGAGGATCAATCAGATGTGAAGGGAGGAGTGAGCACAAAAGAATGAAATTCATTTTTTCCAACTAGAATAACAATGCTAACACTGAGATAATTATGATCACTAAGATAATGTCATCACTGAAGAGAAGTTGGGCCCAGAAGGAAGACTTTTTATAAATGCTATGCAGATAAATAACCACATCTTGAGAACAAGCCTTCTACAGGGTACCTAGATCTACTGTTACAGACACCTCTAACAGATAGTGAGGATTGAGTCCTTAAATTCAGTTTGACTGATCGGTTATTTAACAGGGGTTACTCCTGTAGGCACTTTGCTTTTTTATGGGAGGATGGCGAAGGGGAGGGTTCCCAATGATAAACAAAAACAAGCCCTCAATATTCTTCCACACAAACTCTCTGAGATGTTGAAGCTGACAAACTACAACTAAGAAAAAACTGACAAGGGAAGATGTTAGAACCACAGTCAAAGGATGGCACACTTAAATTATTTACTGCGCAAAGCCCTTTGACTTACAAATTCTACTGAATGTCTTTGCCAAAAGAACCAGGTGATACACTAAGTTACCTGCTACTGAATTTAATATAGTGCTTTGTCTTCAAATTATTTGAGTGAAGATAATAAAAAATAATTCATCTTGGCACACTGTAACTTTATGTCTAGATCATGAGCTCCTTATGGGGAGGGAAAATTACTCATCGTTGCATTTGCAGCCATTACTGTAGTACTTGGTACATAAAAAGCAGTCATTATGTATAAAATGAATGATTACCTAGGTAAGACCAAGACAGTTTCATCTCATGAACTTAATTATAACTATGAATACCAAATAAACATGTGACACTTTTTGTTGATTTACAGAGTTAAAAAAAAAAAAAATCAGTAATTTCATAAATGTAAAAGGAGGCTTGATGGCCCAAATCTGAGGATTCTCCTTTTTGTCTGTTTTACAGTTCAAATGTTTCAAAATAGGATATAAGCAAATATCTCATCCTTCTGTTTTTATATTTGTAGCCCCTTCTTTTCAACTTAATTCGGACAACTGCTCTTGAACATTTCTTATTCTCCTAATCCCTCCAGTTTCTATTTAATTACATCATGAAACTGTAAAAGAAAACTGGCATTTTCTCACCAATATACTCAAAGGTGTACACATTCAGTGTGCTTACCTAACTTATGCTTTTTCAAGAGCTTAGTTAAAAGGGACTTCACATAAACATCTATAATTGCAGGTATGTATTCTCTCTTGGCTCTCAAACATTACCTAATTGTATGAAGATATGTGAGCTTCACAAATACCTACCTTTAAGTAATTTTTAAAAACTTTAGCATCAGGCTGCTGAAGCGCTTGACAAAACTCCTGTGGGGTGGGGAAAAGAGGGAGAAAAAGAACAAATGTATTTATATTAAATCCATTGTAATTCATATCCAGTTTTTTTTTTTAATTTTTTTTTTTTTAAGAGATGGTCTTGCTCTGTCATCTAGGCTGAAGTACAGTGGTGTGATCATAGCTCACTGTAGCCTCCGACTCCTAGGCTCAAGGGACACTCCCACCTTTGCCTCCCAAGAAGCTGGAATTACAGGCGTAAGTCACTGTGCCCAGCTTTTTTTTTTTTAAAAGCTGTAGTTAAAAACACTTAAAACTTATCACCTTAACCACTTTTACATGTACAGTACAGTAAGCATTAACTACATGCACACTGTTGTACAACAGGTTTCTAGAACTTTTGCATCTTGCAAAACAAGCTTGCTTTCTGCCTCTTAACTGAAGAACTCTCCATTTTCCCCTACTCCAGCCCCTGGCAACCACCACTTTCTGCTTTGGTAAGTCTACTTTAGATATCTCAAAGAAATGGAATCATATAGCATTGTCTTTTAATAACTGCCTTATTTCATTTAGTATAATGTCCTCTAGGTTCATCCACATTATAGCATATGACAGGATTATTTTATAAATCAGGCTTAATATTCTATTGTATGTATATACCATATTTTGTTTATCCATTTATCTGTCAAAGGAATTTAAGGTTGCTTCAAATTCATAGTATTTAACTTGTCAAGATCAATTCAAACAGTATCTCACCACAAGAGGTTTATAGCATTTTCAAATGTTAGTACTTGTCAAACAGGCTGCTTTCACTTTTGAGAATATAGCTCTCCTAGACAAGGTGGATTCATGCCTGAGAGGAGTGAATGGGACAAAAACTACATTGCTACGGCTGCTCTCATCTAGTAAGAGGGATAACCAAACAGAGCTAGACCCAAAGAAAAGAGAATTCTAATAGAGAATATTCTGCAAAATATGTTGTCAGACATAAGGCATATGAAAAAGGGAAAACTGAGGTTCCTTATCTTTCATAATGAATTACTAAATAGAAAAATAATTTTGTTTCATTTAGCAATCTGGAAGATTAGCTGTAAACTGACTGGTCTAAGTTCTACTTTTGATGAGCACTAAGATCACAAGAATAGTAATTTATTATTTTCATTAAAATATGAGTTTACTTACATATCAAATGATAACCAAGAAAGTCATTAATATCTCTAAAGTTAAAGGTGGTATACTGTGAAATAAAAGATCACAAATTCATTAAAAATGAGTTAAATTCATTTTTTAAACTCACGTGAGACCTACTTTATTTTTGAAAAAACAGCATTATAAAAACTTCAAAAAAACACCATTGAGGCTGGGCACAGTAGCTCATGCCTGTAATCCCAGCACTTTGGGAGGTCAAAGTGGCTGGATCACTTGAGGTCTGGAGTTCAAGACCAGCCTGGCCAACATGGTGGAACCCTATCTCCGCCAAAAATACAAAAATTAGTCAGGTGTGGTGGCATGCGCCTGTAGTCCCAGCTACTTGGGAGGTTGAGGTGGAAGAATTGCTTGAACCCGGGAGGCAGAGGTTGCGGTGAGCCAAGATCGTACCACTGCACACTAGCCTGGGCGACAGAGTCAGGACCCTGTCTCAAAATAAAAACAAAAAACAAAAAAACACCATTGAAAGACAGCTGTGTTCATGGACTGAAGACTTAATATTGTTAATTTTAGTCCTCGCTACCCAAAGCAATCTGCCGAGAAGTGGTGTCTGCTGTTCTCTTACCTCTCTTTGGTGTTTGACTGCCACCACCTGTGAAGGGGCCCTTACCCTTCTGCAGTACCCAGACCAGGGTGATGTAGTAGTGTTCAGGGACTTGGTGAAGGTCATAACAGTGAATTATAACACACATGGGGAGCTGGGTGACAGTGCCAGGAAATTTGTATTTTTCAACATACCTCAAATCCAAAAAAAAAAAAAAACAAAAAAAAACCCTTGGATGGGGCACGGTGGCTCACGCCTGTAATCCCAGCACTTTGGGAAGCCGAGGTAGGTGGATCACGAGGTCAGGAGTTGGAGACCAGCCTGCTGGCCAAGATGGTGAAACCCTGTCTCTACTAAAAATACAAAAATTAGCTGGGTGCAGTGGCGGGCGCCTATAATCCCGGCTACTCAGGAGGCTGAGGCAGGAGAATCGCTTGAACCCAGGAGGCGGAGGTTGCAATGAGCCGAGATCGCGCCACTGCACTCTAGCCTGGGCAACAGAGCAAGACTAGAGGAAGACTCCATCTCAAACAAACAAACAAAAAACCCTTGGATGCAGATCATGATGTTTAAGAACACAATACCATTATCCTTCCTACAATTCTATTTATATTATGAAGAGCAGGTCCTGGTGGATATAGAGATCAAGATGAATAAGGAGATCATGGAACACATCAAAAAAATCGTGGGGAAGAATGAGGACACAAGAAAGGAGAGCAGGAGAAAAAGTAGCTCTCTCACCCAGCTCATTTTGGCCTTCCAAGTAGTTCTGATGGGAATCTACCTGTGAAGTTAAAGGGCAGGTGCCCTATCCGGGCCTAGTGGTATTACCCAAGGAGAAGACAGGGAAGTACAAAGCAACACTGAAAGCCAGTGCCTAGCAGTAAGGTCCAAGGCCACTACGGGCTAGGGTAATTGATATGGGGTTACCTTGGTCACACAAAAGCCCCTGGTTCTGGACAGGTGCGGTGGCTCATGCCTGTAATACCAGCACTTTGGGAGGCCAAGGCCGGCGGATCACTTGAGGTCAGGAGTTCAAGACCCGCCTGGCCAACGTGGTGACCCCACGTGGTCTCTACTAAAAATACAAAAATTAGGCGTGTGTGGTGGGCACCTGTAATCCTAACTACTTGGGAGGCTGAGGCCGGAGAATTGCTTGAACCCGGGAAGCAGAGGTTACAGTGAGCAGAGATTGTGCCATTGCACTCCAGCCTGGGTGACAGAGCAAGACTGTCTCAAAAAAAAGAAAGAAAAAGATGACGACTCTGGAAATGTCTTTGCAATAAAAGGGTCCCCCCGCCCCGCCACTTTACACATTATGTAAAATGACACAGGGGAAAGAGTACATGAAACTGAGCTGCTAAATGAATATCCCTGTTCCATCAGGTCAACAAAATGCTTCTTAATGGCCAGGCAAGGTGGCTCATGCCTGTAATCCCGGGACTTTAGGAGGCCAAGGTTGGAAGATCACTGAGGTTAGGAGTTTGAGACCAGCCTGGTCTCTACTAAAAAAAAAAGCAAAAACAAAAATTAGCTAGGCATGGTGGTGCCTGCCTGTAATCCCAGCTACTCAGGAAGCTGAGCCACCAGAATCACTTGAACCTGGGAGGCGGAGGTTGCTTGCAGTGAGCCAAGATCGTGCCTCTGCACTCCAGCCTGGGCACTAAAGCGAGACTCCATCTCAAAAAAATAAAAATAAATTTAAAAAATTTTAAAAAGCTTCTTAATCATTCCAAAAACAAAAAACAAAGTGACGTACAGATTCAAGACAATCCGTATAAAAGTTCCAAGAGCATATTTTATAGAAATAGAAAAAACAAAACTAGAATTTACATGGAATCACAAAAGGCCCTGAGTAGCCAAAACAATCCAGAGAAAGAGCAAAGCTGGATGTACCACACTTCCAGATTTCAAAATATATTTTAATATTACAGTGTGAAAACAGTATGGTACTAGCAAAAGACAGACATATATCCTAGCTACTTGGGAGGCAGAGGCAGAAGGATTCTTTGAGTCCAGGAGTTTGTGGTTGCTGTGAGCTATGATGGTGCCACTGCACTTGAGTCTGGACAACAGAGTGAGACCCTCTCTCTTTTAAGACAGACATATAAACCAATGGAACAAAATAGAATTTGAAAATCAACTCCTGCATACAGTCAACTGATCTTCAACAAAGGTACTAAGAATACACGGTGGGGAAACAATAATCTCTTCAGCAATGGTGCTGGTAAAGCTGGGTATCTATGTGCAAAAGAAAACGAGACCCTTATCTTACACAAAAATCAACTCAATGTATTAAAGACTTTATATAAGTCTCCAAACTGCAAAACTAGAAAAAAAATAGGAGAAAAGCTTCAAGATGCTGGTCTCTGAAATGATTTCATTGATACCATGAAAAGCTACATTAGTGGGGCTACACTGAATTAAGAAGCTTCTGCACCATAAAGTAAGCAATCAACAGAGCAGAAAGGCAACCTCTGGAATAGCTAAAGAATGGGAGAAAATATTTGCAAACCATTTATCTGATAAGGGGTTAATTTCTAACATATAAAAAAACTCCTTTAATTCAATAGCAAAAAACTTAATAACTTGATTAGAAAATGGGGTAAAGACTTGAATAGACTTCTCCAAACACAAATGGTTAACAGGTGTATGAAAAAACACTCAAACATCACTAATCATAAGGGAAATGCAAATCAAAACCACAATGAGATATCACCTCACACCTGTTAGAATGGCTATTACAAAAAAACGAAAGACAGCAAGTGTTGGTGAGATTGTGGAAAAATTGGAACCCTGCTACACAACTGATGGAAATGCAAAATGGTGTGTAGCCACTATAGAAAATAGTAAGATGTTTCTTCAAAAAATTAAAAATAGAACTACCATATAATCCAGCAATCCCACTTCTGGGTATTTATCTAAAAGAATTGGAATCAGCATCTCAAAGACATATTAGCACTGCCATGTTAACTGTAGCATGTACAATGTGAAATAGCCCAAATGAATCTATCAGTGGATTAATGCATAAAGAAAATGTGATATATACATACAATGGCTGTTATTCAGCCTTAAAAAATTGGGAAATCCTGCCATATGTAACAACATGGATGAACCTAAAGGACATTGTGTGAAACAGCCAGTCACAAAAAGAGAGATAACTGTATGATTCCACTTATATTAGGTATCTAGAGTAGTCAAATTCACAGAATCAGAGAGTAGAATGGTAGTTTCCAGGAGATGGGGGCTGTGGGAAATGGGAATTGCTAATCAATGGGTATAAAGTCTTAGTTATGCAAGATGAATATGTTCTAGAGATCCACCTATATTTTATAGGTACATCACTGTCCCTATAATTAATAATACTGTGTTGTGCACGTAAAAATTGTTAAGATGGTGTATATCTCATATAAGTGTTCTTAAAATAAAAACACTATTGATGAAGAAACAAATTTCGGAATCTACATAAGAGATTGTAATTCTAGTTTTAATCAAGTTTGATACTTCATTAACTCCATGTACTACTGGACAAGAAATCTGGAAAATTATATGCCAAGAAACAATATGATACAAATGACTTCTTAAAAGTATAAGGTAACTTTCCAGACACTTTCCTTAAAATAGTTTCAGATTTACAGATTAAGCATTGATAAGCTTGGTGTACACACAATGAACTACCTGGCACAAAGCTTCAGAACTCTGCTGTGGTCCCCTTCAGCAGTCTGGAAAAGCCTATTAGGCTCCTTTAGAATGTTTTTTTAAAAAAATGCATAAAACATAATACATAGGATTATGATAGAAGCCAATTATACTGAATAATGGTTATCAAACTAAAGTATGGTAGAACAGTAACGACTTATTAACTCATTGGGTAACAAGGTGTAGTGATATTACTTAGTAACTCATAATTTCAAAATGGTGATAAGCACAAACAGTATTTTGAGATACTGGCAACAACTTATATAATATGAAAATATTTTTGATTTCTGCTAGCGACAGTGTCACAGGCAAGGCTGCTACTACTGTGATCTCTCACCTACACAACGGTAAGAAATAGCTCTTACCTGAATGATTTCTGGAGCTACTTGCAAGGAGGGCAGGTATTCTTGTTGAAGATACTGAACACATTCTGGGCCCTGAAGATTAAAAGATACTTACAACTATTTTCTTGCTTGACATCAATAAGCTTAAAAAGAATTGGAACAATACACGTACACTTTAAAGGCAATATAGTATTGTGCTTAAGAACACAGACTCGAGAGCCAGACTGCCTTGGTTTGAAGCCTGGCTCTGGCAACTTTTTTTTAAATTATACTTTAAGTTCTGGGTTACATGTGTAGAACGTGCAGTTTTGTTACATAGGTATACATGTGCCCTGGTGGTTTGCTGCACTTGGGCAAGTTACTTAACCTCTCTGAGCCTCGGTTTCTCCATCTGAAAAATAAGGTTCTTGGCCAGGTGCAGAGTGGCTCATGCCTGTAATCCCAGCACTTTGGGAGGAGGAGATGGGTGATCACTTGAGGTCAGGAGTTCGAGACCAGTGTGGCCAACATGGCGAAACCCTGTTTCTACCAAAAATACAAAAAAATTAGCTGGGCGTCATGGCGCATGCCTGTAATCCCAGCTACTCGGGAGGCTGAGGTAGGAGAATCACTTGAACCTGGCAGGCGTAGGCTGCAGTGAGCCGAGATTATGCCACTGCACTCCAGCCTGGGCGACAGAGCGAGACTCTGTCTCAAAAAAAAAAAAATCAAGGTATCTCTCCTCGATGTACTCTTCCTTGCACTAACACCTGGAATTCCTGTTTAACATTAGTGCTTCTGAATCAAAGGATTTATGTTTCCTCCTCCACCTTGGATCTAGGTCACAGTTTAATGACCCATCAGAGGAAACCTGTCTGTAACTGAGAGGCAGTAACCCTGCACTGTTTCCCAGATCCCTCCTACTTTCCTTCTGATCTTTTTCTTATGTCTACCCTATCTGTGCTTGCTTCCTATGCAATGTTCATCACTTTGTAACCTCACAGTTACCACTTTAAAAGAGTGTAGTTTTGTTTGTTTTGAATCAGGGAAAGTAAACTTAAACCTCAAGTCAGTCAAAAGAATGAGAAAAAAGAACAAGGAAGCAAAACTTTTTTTTGTTTTCTGAAGCAAAACACTTTAAAATATAATATTGTTTGACTCAATACTGTATGTTTAAATTAAGACTTCTATGGATAAAACAAATACTTCTGAAGTAGAAATACCATCCTTACTGTTTCCTTTCATCCTTCATCCACATCCACCTTGACTGTTTAGCATCCAAACAACGCCATCCAATCTCCTCTCTTGAGACTGTCTTCCCTTATCTTTTCATAATGCTCCTACCTCTGGTTCTGCTTTTTCATTTTGTTCTGTTTTTGTTTTTTGAGACAGTCTCGCTCGGTTGCCCAGGCTGGAGTGCAGTGCCACGATCTCAGCTCACTGCAACCTCACTTCCTGGGTTCAAGCGATTCTTGTGCCTCAGCCTGCCAAGTAGTTGGGATTACAGGCGTGCACCACCACACCTGACTATCTGGTTCTACTTCTACCTTTCTGTTGACTCTTGCTTGAGCCAAAGTTCTTTCTGTTCTGGTCTTAGAAAGTCTCAGTCATTCCTATGGCTTTACTTTGACTGAGGACTCCAAAATCAGTATTTAATCCTAACTGCTTCAGACCCATTGTTCCAAACACTTTCCCTCCTAAATTACAAACCCACTGCCTACTGACTTCCTGACTTTACACATGTAACACAAGGCTTTTATCTATCTAGTCTCATCTTATTTTTTAGCTATCACTTCTGCCTCTATACTTTAGCTAAACAGAAGTAAGTCTATAACTTCCCACCAAACCTACCATGCGACATCTAATCTAATCTGTCTTTGTACACCTACTTAACTTTGCCCAGAATGCCAGCTCCCTATTAGTCCCATCAATCTACATTTAAGGGCCATCAAAAATATCACCTCTTTCCTATAGCTTGCTTAGATTGCCCCCTCAGGCAAAACTGCCCATTCAGCTTTAGTTCCACAATATTTTATGTATCTCCACTAAAGTACTTAACCCACTGGAGTTTTTTATGTTTTGGTCTCCCTTGATTCTGAGCTCCCGAGTATCGGGGGATGCTTTATTTACCTTTATACAGTTCCCCTGCTGTCCCTAAACACATACCTACCCCACCCTAGCAGGTAGCAAGTATAGAAGAAATGCTGCTGAATTGAAAACACTTCAAGTCTCTATCAGAATCAAAAAATCAAATTCAAATGGGTGCACAGCTGAATGGAGACCACTAAGCAAAAGCTCATGTTCTTTTTAGGGGGTGAGGGCAACTACTGCTCTTTAGCTGGCTGTAGCTATGTGGCAATAACAGTCCCGTGCTGGCATTCTATGGCTTTGAGAGAGGCTGGAGGGAAGAATTTTTGGTTAAAAAAAAGTATCTGAGATTTTTAAATGTTGGCAACCAATTCCAGTTATTTACAAATACCCAGAATCAGCTGGGCATGGTGTAATACCAGCATTTTGGGAAGCCAAGGCAGGAGAAATGTTTGAGCCCAGGAGTTCAAGACCAGTCTAGGCACAATGGTGAGACCTGGTCTCTATAAAAACCGCAAAAATTAGCCAGGTGGGGTGGCGTGCGCCTGTACTCCCAGCTATTCAGGAGGCTGAAGTGGGAAGAGTACTTGAGCCTGGGAGGTGGGGTCTGCAATGAGCTGAGATCATGCCACTGCACTCCAGCCTGGGTAACACAGGGAGAACCTACCACAAAAAATAAAGTAAAATATATATTAAAAAAATAACTAAGGCTGGGCACAGTGGCTCACGCCTATAATCTCAGCACTTTTGGATGCCATGGTGGGCAGATCAACTTGAGGTCAGGAGTTCAATACCAGCCTGGCCAACATGGTGAAACCCTGTCTCTACAAGAAATATAAAAATTAGCCGGGTGTGGTAGCATGCACCTGTGTGGTCCCAGCTACTCTGGAGACTGAGATGGGAAGATCGGTTGAGCCTCCAGGAGGTGGAGGTTGCAGTGACCCCAGATTGTACCATTGCATTCCAACCTGAGTGACAAAGTGAGACCCTGTAAATAAATAAAAAATAGGCCGGGCGCAGTGGCTCACGCCTGTAATCCCAGCACTTTGGGAGGCCAAGGCAGGCGGATCACTTGAGGTCAGGAGTTCGAGACCACCCTGGCCAACATGGTGAAACCCTGTTTCTACTAACAATATAAAAATTAGCCGGGCATGGTGGCGGGTGCCTGTAATTCCAGCTACTCAGGAGGCTGAGGCAGGAGAATTGCTTGAATCTGGGAGGCAGAGGTCTCAGTGAGCCGAGATCATGACACTGCCCTCCAGCCTGGGCAACAAAAGCAAAACTCAGTCTCAAAAAAATAAATAAAAATAAAAATAAAATAAAAAATCTGGTAGTGAAGAAGCCTACAAGATCGTGAAAACTGAATTTTGAAATTCTGGCTAAGATTTTTCACATCCTTAGTCAAACCAAAACATGTTACCCAAAACATGAAGGACAATAAATGGATACTGCTACTTTCATTCATCCCCCTTCCCCACATCCAAAAAGTCAAAACAAAAGTTAAATTTTACACAAGATACATCTTTCAAGAACAAGATAATAATACCACATGTGAGATGAAAATGAAGGGGCATGGACTAAAAGGCTTACCCGTTTGAGATGAATTGTTTTCAGTGTCACTGCACACTCAGATAAAGCCTGTGAAAAACAAGTTTAAGAATTTCTATGTATTCAATTCTTGTTTAGTGATCCAGCTCTTCTCTTTACTACCCTGGCCACTGCCAGGGAAATTCAAATTCAAATAAATATTTCCAGAGAAATATTTAACTCCAGAGAAGGGATAGAGGAAGGAAAGGTAACAGGCAGGTGGACTAAGTGGGTTGAAGTAAAAAAAGAAAGAAAACAGAAAAATACAAACTGTTGCTTTAACGTAGTAAATTACAATTATGAAATCTGGCTTTTACCAGGTTGTGGGAAAGTGAGAAAGCGGAAATTGACATTAAGTATTGTGAAAATTAGATTTTGGGAAACTATCATACAAGGAGGATCAAGTTGCCATTTCATGCTCTTAATGATTAGGGAAAACCACTAGGTACAAGTTTTAGAATTAAAGTAGTAGTCGGAAACTAATACTCAAGCTGGAAAGAATGTTTGTCACATATGCCCTTTCACGGTCCTAGAAAAAGTCAGGTGTTAAAGTTGAAGGAGTAGAATTTGTAAAATTCAGCAGTAGCACTGGGATTCAATAAGAATTCATAAAAACTCCAGAAGGTATCATAAATCTTTAAAAAAAGGACCCTGATCTGAAATCACTAAATTAAAAAAAAAAAATCAATGAAACATAATATAATCAACCTGGCATTAAAGAAGAAATTGGGAATATATGAGAGCTACACAAGGTAAACAAAGATTCCTAGGTGCTTACCAATACTGTTTGTGCATCTGCCAGGTCAAAGGTTTGTTTTAAAGGTGCTAGGAAACATGCGGGGACAATGTGCTTATAAACAAAATCAGCAAATCCCACTGGTCCATCTTTACCTCCTGTCAAGAGAATTCAAATTTTCATCTTATATATAAACGTAAGTCAATTAATTCATCACCAGGGAAAACCAACTCCCAGTTTCTCTCTCTGTTAGGGCTACGTTCCATTTCATGTCTAAGAGTTTTATGGAAGAGTTTGGGAAATGAAGGTAAAGAAATAAAATTATCTTACCCCAGAGTTCTACCAACTTTGAGAGGATGATAAAACATGTTTTCTGTGCAATTGGATCTGGATATTCAACTGCTCCTTGGATAACAGTAACCAACACTCTTTCTACATTCTCTGCACCTGAGGAGAAAAACTTTAGTTTAAACGATTTCCAAAATTAACTAGGAAAGCAACCTGAAGTTCTCTTTTCATATACATTAACAAGTCAAAAATCATTTACAGGTGGAATGGGAAAAATGAAGGGGGAAAAAAGCATTTACAGAGTTGCCCAAATCCCTTGATTTTTATTAACTGGGCACCTAAAGTTTAAACATTAAACACTGAAAAATCAGCTGGGCACGGTGGCTCCTGTCTATAATTCCAGCACTTTGCAAGGCCGAGGAAGATTGCTTGAGCCCAGGAGTTTGACCAGCCTGGGCAACATGGTGAGATCCCATCTCTACAAAAAATAAGCCCAGCATTGTGGCAACTGCCAATGGTCCTGGCTACTCAGGAGGTAGAGATGGGAGGATAGCCCAGGAGGTGGACGTTGCAATGAGTCGTGATGACACCACTGCACTCCAGCCTGGGCAACAGAGTGAGACCGTATCTCACAAATCAAATCAAATCAAATTAAATTAAAAAATAAAACAATGAAAAATCAGTTTGCCCCTGGTATCTTGTTCCCTAAATTTCCTATACAGAATTCTCTACACAAATCTGTACAGCTCCATTTATTTTATATTTCAAAATGGCAATTTTGCCATAAAGACTCAATTGTCAGGTCAATTCTGGTAAGTAACCATGTTATTTATATTGCTAAAGAACCAAATTAAAAAAATATTGCAGAAAGAAAAAGGAACAGAATACAAATTAATTTTAGGTGCTTTACATAAAAGCGATCGATTCCCACCCTGAAAACAATAAACTGTCTTCCCATGGGACAGCAAACTTCAAAATTTCTGTATTTACTTCAGTTTGCTCTTGGTCATATAGATGTACAACAGTGACACAGACTTAAGCAGACAAATTAGATATGGCATGTGTCCCCACCTTGATTTGCTATAACTTCGCTCATCCCACTGCCTGTGACTGTTTGCAGGAAAGCAAAGTAACTCCTCCGCAACATCTGCTTCTCTAAAGCAGCAGACTGGTCATTTTCTTCTGCTGGCCGGAGCAGCACTTCAAAAATTGCATGAAGCAGGGGCATGAACATCTGTTGTAAAAACGGGGATACCTGTATCTGAAGATAAACAATCATTACTTCGGAAATTAGTAACAATATTAATATACAACTTATAAAAAACTATTTCACATAAAGCCTTTCTTTTCTATTTAGGATGCATGCGTACATAATTCAGTTAGCAAATATCAATTTTAAGATAAAATCTATATAACATAAACATTACTAGGCCAGACGCAGTGGCTCACACCTGTAATCCCAGCACTTTGGGAGGCTAAGGCGGGTGAATCACCTGAGGTCAGGAGTTCAAGGCCAGTCTGCCCAACATGGTGAAACCCCATCTCTACTAAAAATACAAAAATTAGCTGGGTGTAGTGGCGCACGCCTGTAGTACCAGTCCAAGCTACTCAGGAGGCTGACGCAGGGGAACTGCTTAAACCTGAGAGGTGGAGGTTGCAGTGAGTCGGGATCGTACCACTGCACTCCAGCCTGGGCAACAGAGCAAGATTCCATTTCAAGAGGGGGAAAAAAACCTTAAACAATATTACTAAAAGACTCAAGATCATTAAATTTAAACCCTTTCCTACAGTTTGAGATTTAGGTTAAAATAATAGTCAGACATATTTCACAATATTGCCATGGAATATTTTCAAAATTAAATTCTCAAAAAATGAATTGTTTTGCTAAACTACAAATCAGTTTATATGATTAAACTCTTAGGGTTTTTCTTTTTTTTGAACAAAGGTAAAAAACATTGTTTAATAGCATGTTCTCAATACTTGCTTACAAATGAACTCTTGAGTTTTATGAACTCTTGGGCAAATCCCTTAACTTCTCCATGCCTCAGTTTCCTCAACTATAACATAAAATCCCTGTCTTCTAGGGTGGGTATGAAGATCAAATGAGTAAATGTACAAAAAATGCTTAGAACAGATTTTGAACATAGAAAGTACTACGTAAGTGGCCAGGTGTGGTGGCTTATGCCTGTAATCCTAGCACTTATGGAGGCCGAGGCAGGAGGATCACTTGAGACATCAGGAGTTCGAGATTAGCCTGGCCAACATGGGGAAACGCTGTCTCTACTAAAAGTACAAAATATTAGCCTGGTGTGGTGCATGCACCTATAGTTCCAGCTACTCAGGAGGCTGAGGCACAAAAATTGCTTGAACCTGGGAGGTGGAGGTTGCAGTGAGTTGTGACCGTGCCACTGCACTCCAGCCTATGTGACAGAGTGAGACTGTCTCCATTTAAAAAAAAGAAAAAAGAAAAAAGGAAAAAAGAAGTACTATGTAAGTATTAACCACTTTTATTAGCCAGCTTAAATGTCCTACAGGAAACTGACTTTAATACATTGAATTACTCTTAACTCTTACTTGGGTACCCAAATTATGGTGCTTATTTCTTTAGACATTTAGTACTCAGTGTACTGGTTTTATATGCTCTTCTAAAACAGCAGACTAGTTTTCTTTTGCTACACAAAGCGGTTAGGGTCTGTTTATATTCAAACATCTATTAAGCATGACCTACGTATCAGGCAATGTGCCAGACACTACAGATGATAAAAATACATATGATCCATGAGGCTCTTAAGTAATTCATTAAAAGCAAAAAAAAAGAAACCCAAGGGCAAAATCCGAAACATGTCTGAAGATAAATACATCTGATCTTCAAGAGATTTTCAGAGCTCTGAAGGTCTGCAGTACCTTGAATTTGGCCGTAATCTGGTTGATAAGAGGAATGAACTCCTGGAGATCTTTTGCTTCACAATCTTTGAGCATATGTTCTGAAGCAGATGGAATGAACGGAAGAACTTCTTCCTCCAGGCAAATAATCATTCGATGAAGGAAAGTACGGACTCCACTTCTGAGAATATCCTTTTGTAAGGGACAACTGAGGGCTGGCAAGAATGTCTGTAAACAGTCCAGATAAACTTCGGAACAGCCACATTGTTTCACAGTCTGTTTGTTGCTGAAAGCTTTACTGGTTCGACTATATAAGCAAAAATCAGGCAATCAGATGCAACTTTATTCTTTAAAAGTGTTATGGAGTATTCAAAAGCAAGGCACAACAAATTACAAATTAACAAAACTAAATAACCAGACCTTTATTTTCCACATCACAATTACTTCCATCTTTAGCTAATATAGCTATTTGTAAACTACTGCTTCCAATGATCTTTCCAGAACAAAAGAGCTCAAATTAACTTAAATGAATGACATGTAGTTAATATAATCCTTCTAATGTGAGTCTACCTAAATGTTTTATTAAAATCCTATTGACTGGGCTGGGTATTGTGGCTCATGCTTCTAGTTCCACCACTTTGGGAGGCTGAGGCTTGGGAGGCTGAGGCAGGCAAATCACTTGAGGCCAGGAGTTCAAGACCAGTCTGGACAACATGGTGAAAACCCGTTTTTACTAAAAATAGAAAAATTAGCTGGGTGTGGTGGCACATGCCTGCAATCCCAGCTACTTGGAGGCTCAGGCACAAGAATTGCTTGAGCCTGGGAGGCGGAGGTTGCAGTGAGCTGAGATCACAACACTGCACTCCAGCCTGAGTGACAAAGCGAGACTGTGTCTCCCAAAAAAAAGAAAAATCCTATTGACAAAGTGGACAAAAAAGAGAACATAAATCCACTTATTATGACTAGGCCTGTACTAGGTAACCTGCAAACTACCCATTTAAATTTAGAAAACCATCTTCAGAATTCTTTATACAACCTCTCTAATATCTAGCTCTTGTTCTTAAATATAGAACAATTTAACTTCTAATTAGCAATCTTTACAACTTTCATGCTGTTGTTTGTCGACAAAAAGTATGGGTAGAGGGGGAAAAAACAGCTGCTTGGCTGATCTTCAGGACACAATACAACTGAAGAGAAACCTCACGCTCTTCTCTTTAAGGTAACCAAGACTAACCAAAGATGTCCTGTCCCAATATATATTTGGTATATTAACACTTCAGCTGATCCTCTTAAACACACAACCCATTTATACCAAAGAAGTCAGAGGAGTTAAAGATTTACAGTTGTCAAGGCAAAAATGTAAATGGTATGTAACCTATCCCCTTCTTCAACTAAATCTAACTGACTGGATGTGGAGGACAAAGATTTAGACAATTCTCTGGATTATCCAACTGTGGAAACACACATGTGTGTGCCCACCAAACAAATGGTTCTGTCTGTGTAGATACATGGACTTTATAATTTTAACTGTGATCACGCTTACCTTGCAAATCCAACAGCATGGTTGAGACAGTCTGCTAGAGAGGCTTGCCTTTCTTCATCTTGTGCCAGCATCAACTTTTCTAACAGAATTTTAAACTTCTCCATTAGTGGAGTCAACAGATTCCTCATTAAGGCTTGTTTCCTTTCTGCCGGGTATTCACTATTAACAATCAGCACTCCAGCTGTCTCATAAATAAAAAGTTGATCATCGCTGCTCAGTAAGGACTGGTGGCCATTCTCCTAGAATGAAATTCAGTCTTATTAAAGCTTTTATTTTTTGAGTTCCCCTCATTTAATGAGAAAAAGTGCATTATGAACAGGAAATGTAATCTATCACACCAACTCATATATCAAATACTTATAAAGACAAATTTTCTCCCAGGACCATAGAATGAAAAGAAAACTAAATTAGAGGTCAACAGATCATGGTTCTAATTCCAGCCCTGACAAGACTCTATAAATGATCATGTAAGATAATTATTAAAGTTAGCTTTCTAACTTGTTTTCTTTTGTAAAGATCTTATTTATAAGATTGTTATGAGGCTAGGCTGCATGTGGTGGTTCATGCCTATAATCCTAGCACTTTGGGAGGCCGAGGTGGGTGGATCACCTGAGGTCAGGAGTTCGTGACCAGCCTGGCCAACATGGTGAAACCCTGTCTCTACTAAAAATACAAAAATTAACTGGTGTGGTGGCACACCTGTAGTCCCAGCTACTCGGGAGGCTGAGGCAGGAGAACTGCTTGAACCTGATAGGTGGAGTTGTAGTGAGCCAAGACCATGCCACTGCATTCCAGTCTGGGCGACAGAGCCAAGACTCTGTCTCAAAAAAAAAAAAAAAAAAAAGTACTAGAGTGCTACACTTCTTTTAAATAATTAAGTAACAATACACAGTAAAGCATTATTTTGCATGTGTCTGTGAGGGTGTTTCCAAGAAAGATTAGTTAGTCCAAGTAGACTAGGTGGGGAAGACCTGCCCTCAGTGTTGGCGGGCACCATCCAATTGACCAGGGGCTCTGAGAGAACAAATACATAAGGCGAATTAGTCTCTCTCTGAAAGCTGGATAGACTTTTCTTCTGCTGCCTTGAACATCAGAAATTTGACTCTGCAAAAGTACATTACACACAGCATTAACTGTGTGTGTAAACACTGCATGTACACAAGAAAGGTCCGTTCTGTACATCTACATCTGTGAAACATAAAATTTCTTGTGATCTCAGTTCTTTGGGTGACTGCATATGTTGTAGTGACCCATTGCCGTTTTTTATCAATTTCCTCAAGACTTAGGTTGTCTGTCATGGTTACTTCAGATGAGCGCAGTTATAAAGCAGAATGGCACACAATTACTAACCATAGTGATATGCACTTACACATTTTAAATGCTTTCTGATTTATGAATACAGTTTGTCTGCTCCTGTTTTACACATGTAACTGTCATTTTTATAACTGTTTATGCTTGCAAAAGCATGTTATTATTGCCTATTTTATTGTGTAAAGTGGCCTATGAAGTGCTGTCATGTTTTTACATGTTTCTCAAATACATTCCCTTTTAAAAATGTAAAGCAATATCTTTCAAATAATTTTTTAAAATTACTTTTTCCAGGATTATATTTTTAAGATTTTGATCTTTTGGAATTGTGGTTTTTAGGATTTCAGGATTTTAACAGTTGGGATTATGGCCCAATTCCAACACCAAAATATTCAGATTGATTAGCACTTAATTTTTTTTTTTTTTACCCTAAGCTGAAATGACAGGGAAAACCTTCGCTCTACCAGTAGCAGCTGCTAAAAATGGCTAATACAATTATAGGATTAAACAGAATAATTTAGAAGTTGAATTTTTTTCTTAATTTTTATTTTCTTTCGGCTTTTAAAATTTTTAATATACTTTTCATTTTAACTTAACAGCAAGCTCATCTTTAATGAATTTTTTTCTTCTTCATAAAATGCTTCAACATTTTAACAACATACCCCATGCTGCCAAATTGATTGTCAACTCTTGATTCCTATTACTATGTTTTGTTTACTATGTCAACAGAATTTTGGTAAATAGAACTAATCTTTGCACATACACTTCCCTCCACCACCAGTTTTTTTTTTAAATGCCCACAAAGGCAAGGCTAATGGCATGTGTGGCTTCAATGAATTCTGGGTAAAATATCTTAAAGAGACAGATACTTACAGGTGGAGAAAGCTCTAATAAATCTTGTATTCTATTCAAAATATCCTCAATGAAAGGATTCATTTGCTTACTGAAAAATAGAAAAAGGAAATCACAATTAATAACAGTGCTCAAAACAGTGCTAAAATACCAAATTCCCCCTTTAAGACAGAACTAAAAAAAAGTTCAGTTGTAGGCTAGTCACTTCTGATTAAGACTAGCTATGGTTAATTTTTAAAAATTACCTTTATCTGCTATTTAGTGATAAGATTGTCAAAATGACTTACAATCTTATAAGCCTAATAAGGAGTAGTTTTCATTCCCAAAAAATGGTACTAGTAAAGAATAATACAGGCCAGGTGCAGTGGCTCATTTCTGTAATCCCAACACTTTGGGAGGCCGAGGTGGGAAGACTGAGCTGAAGAATTTGAGACCAGCCTGGGCAATGTGGTGAGACCGATTCTACAAAAAATACAAAAATTAGCCGGCCATCGTCACACACCTGTAGTCCCAGGTGCTCAGGGGGCTGAGGTGGGAAGATCACCTGAGCCTGAGGAGGTTGAGGTTGCAGTGAACTGGGATCCAGCCACTACACTCCAGACTAGGCGACAGCATGAGACCCTGTCTCAAAAAAATAACAACAAAAAACAATGAAAACTTTTAGTATTGAACTAAGTACTTGGCTGATGAGCAGGAAAGGAAGTGGCAACATAAAATGGGGGCTGGGTGCGGTGGCTCATGCCCTGTAATACCAGCACTTTGGGAGGCTGAAGAGGGTGGATCATCTCAGGTCAGGAGTTCAAGACCAGCCTGACCAACATGGTGAAGCCCCATCTCTACTAAAAATACAAAAAATTAGCCGGGTGTGGTGATGGACACCTGTAATCCTGGCTACTCAGTAGGCTGAGGCAGGAGAATCGCTTCAACCCAGGAGGCAGAGGTTGCAGTGAGTCAAGATCATGCCATTGTACTCCAGCCTGGGCAACAAGAACGAAACTCCGTCTGAAAAAAAAAAAAAAAAAGGTCGGGGGGACATCCACCTGACCTGACAAAGCATGACTTGACTTGAACAGGAAAAACCAAATCTACCATAGGCTCTTAGAAAATAATTTATATGTCTACTTTTTTTTTTATTTCCATCTTCATTTTATTTTTTTGAGACAGAGTTTCACTCTTGTCGCCCAGGCTGGAGTGCAATGGCACGATCTCTGCTCACTGCAAATTTTGCCTCCTGGGTTCAAGTGATTCTCCTGCCTCAGCCTCCTCCAGAAGCTGCCTCAGCCTCCTGTTAGCTGGGATTACAGGTGCCTACCACCACGCCCGGCTAATTTTCTGTATTTTTAGTAGAGACCGGGTTTTATCATGTTGGCCAGGCTAGTCTCAAACTCCTGATCTTAGGTGATCCACCCGCCTCAGCCTCCCAAAGTGCTGGGATTACAGGCATGGGCCACCGCGCCAGGCCTCCATCTTCATTTTAAATTCAGGGGGTACATATGGAGGTTTGTTACATGGGTATATCATGGGATGCTGAGGTTTGCGCTTCTATTGATCCAATCCCATTGCCCAGATATTGAACACAGTACCCAATAAGAAGTTTTTCAGCACTTGCCCCACTCCCTCATTTTGGAGTCCCAAGTGTCTTTTCTTCCCAGTTTTATATCTGTGTGCACCCAAGATTTAGCTCTCACTTATAAGTGAGAACATGTGGGATTTTTCTGTTTCTGCATTAATTTGCTTAGATTAAAGGCCTCCAGCTGCATCCATGTTGCTGTAAAGGACATGATTTTGTTCTTTGTTATGGCTGTTTAGTATTTCATAGTGTATGTGTACTACATTTTCTTTCTTTTTTTTTTGAGACTGAGTCTCACCCTGTCACCCAGGCTGGCGTGCAATGGTGCGATCTTGGCTCACTGCAACCTCCACCTCCCAGGTTCAAGCGATTCTCCTGCCTCAGCCTCCTGAGTAGCTGGGATTACAGGCACCCGCCACCACGCCTAGCTAATTTTTTGTATCTTTAGTAGAGATGGGGTTTCACCATGTTGGCCAGGCTGGTCTCCAACTCCTGACCTCGTGATCGGCCTCCCAGAGTGTTGGGATTATAGGCATGAGCCACCATACCTGGCCTAATCCACCACTGATGGGCACCTAGGTTGATTCCATGTCTTTACTATTGTTTTACATCTATCCAGTAACTTAAAAAATAACTAAACATAATAGCTGCAATTTTATACTTACTTGAGAGATTTGACAAATCTAGAAAACAGGTAAGCCGTTCTGCTCCGAACTTTTGCACTGGAATGCCGCAGACCTCTGTGATCTAAGAAAGCCATCTAAAGAAGGAGACACTTTTACTATTTCTGCACTTTTTCAAGGGTTTTGTTGATATTGTCCTGCCACATTTTTGTTCACACCAAATTTTACTTCTTAGCTCCTAAAAGGCATGGACTAGGAAATGTACGAGTAATTCTAAACTACACACAAACAGTCTCTTGAGAACTTGTTTTAGCTGACTAATTGGGCACAAACTATCCATTTAAAAGAAATGGAGGAGGGGTTACTTTCAGTGTGTGCCAAGCATTTCTGAGAGGTTTTGATTCTGAGAAAAGTTATAGACAGAAAAATACAATACTATACTATCGAGTCATTAGCTGAAATCCATGGAAAGTAACAAAAATCCAGAGTACTTACTAGTACACATGGAATGTGCTGAGGTTCAACTGTGAAAAACTTTTCATATCTAACAACAGTTTCGAAGAACTCCAACGTCACAGATGTATGCTGATAGGAACTGACTCCTGATGTTACCAGCTAGAGCAGGAAAAAGTTAGGAAACCTCTTCTTATTTATTGCAACATCAAAACACCCCAGTATTAACATATACTAAGCTCTAACAATAAGGAACTCCCATTAGCTTATACTGAAAACAGAAATTTATGGTCAAAATTATCTTCAGTATACTTACAGTTCGCATCATATCCTGCAAAGCACTAGCTTTTGAAACATCACCTGAGAAGTGAGCACCATGAGATACTGGAAGAGCTTCTGCCAACATATACAGCAATCTTATTGCTACTTCAACTTCCATAAACCGTGTAGTCTGCCAATTCCTACCAAGGTATAATATGTCAGTGAGATTTAAAGATAAATTTTTCATACAGCGAATTATGCACAGGGTAAGACACCAACAAAAGCCTTTTTAATTATTAAAAAGTCATAGCAATTGTTAACTTTCCCAGGCGATATATCACAAAGGTAGAAAGGATCAAGATAAATCAAGAAGTGCACTGTTTCCAGAGATACACATAAGATCTCAATAAGTAACATGGATTAATAAGTCATATGAATCATTTATTTTGACCCATATCAAAGAGCAAAAGAAAGAAGGAGGCTTGTTACAAAAGTAATGACAAACTTACTGCAGTGTAGAAGTAAAAACTCTGCGAACAGAGGCCAGTAGTAACTCTGGTGAAACTTGAGCAAGCCTGTCCAACAGTAACTTCAGTTGTTTTCTATATTCTACAAACATGGCTTCATCTTCACCCTATGATACAGGTTAAAATCCTCATTCAAAAAACTTATGGGTTGATCGGCACAGCAAACCACCATGGCACATGTATACCTATGTAACAAACCTGCACGTTCTGCACGTGTACCCCAAAACTTAAAGTATAATAATAAAAATAAAAAACTTAAAAGACCTTAAAATTCATGTAAATATCCAGTTCTCCTGTATTTTTCCACATTTACACATTTCATACTTTTATTTTTTGTCACTATTTATATAGAAAAACTTATGCTTAATAACTTCTCCCCTCCAGCTCACAAATAAGTATTTTTGCACAAAGCCGTAGGCCTCAAAAGCCTAGAGCCAGAAATAGTCTAAGAAGGTTAAAGACAATAGTCTAGCACTAGAATGGGCTTTGAATTCTTTGCACCTTATTTATTCTTGTAAGTCAATATCCACTGTAAAAAGTGGTAATAATATGGTATAACTGGAGATATTAAATGTTAGGAGCCTGGCACATCGCTGGTGCGCAGTGTGTTGGTCAGCACCACTATTATCCTTTTACAACCCTAAGTTTTTGAATGCCTGAGGTGGAGGAATATAACACTTTAGAACAAAGCTTAGCAGCAAATACCATGACTGAATACCTAGAAAGCACCAGTGGCCCTTGTTTGATGGGAAGCTGACCCACTCACAATCTTGAAAAAGACCTTTAACTGGAACAAGTCTAGAGCGCCTCATTTCCACTCTGCCAACACAGTCTTGTGACTGGAGTTCATCACTCTTATAAAATATAAAGTGAAATATGATCACCAATAATATTATCAATATTTTACTATGTTCAGTGCTACAGAGTATTTGTAAAAGGGCTGTTAACAGGACAGGTGCAGTGGCTCACACCTGTAATCCCAACACTTTGGGAGGCTGAGGCAGGCAGATCACTTGAGGCCAGGAGTTCAAGACCAACTTGGCCAACATGGTGAAACCCCGTCTCTACTAAAAATACAGGAATTAGCTGGGCATGGTGGCACATGCCTGTAATCCCAGCTACTAAGGTGGCTGAGGCACAAGAATCACTTGAACCCAGGAGGCAGAGGTTGCAGTGAGCTGAGATGGCACCACTGCACTCCAGCCTGGGTGACAGAGTGAGACTCTGTCTCAAAGCAAAAAAAAGGAGGGGTGGGGTGGTTGTTAATGGATAAAATATCAAAAATGAAGGATTAAGAGGCTTCTATTAATTTCACCCAAGGTTGGTGTCAATATAAACAGACTAATTTTTCAAGAACTTCATGTAAAGGGCCCCGAAACAATAAGAACTTGAAATATTAATTTGATATAATAATAAAATTAAAACTCCTTTCTCCTCAACAAAAAAAAATTCTTACCTCATTTTCAAAGTTATATTCTTCATCGTAAGTCAATTTTTTCATAACGGCCAACATGATTGCCTAAGAATAAAAGAGTTTTTGTCAGTCTCCTAATTTGATATAATTTGAAATTAAGCTACATTTCAAGGCAAATTACAGACTAAAAATCTATCATTGGTCTAAAAGAAGCATAAAGTCAATTACCTCTACATTAGCTTTTTGCTGATCCGAGAGCACTGTAAGCTGTTAAAAAGTAAGCAATAACTTATTAGGTTTTCTAAAGTTATACCTGCATATCAGAACATTTTTCTAATCAATTAAGACCTGGTTTGTTTTTTTTTTGAGACAAGGTCTTGCTCTGTTGCCCAGGCTGGAGTGCAGTGGCGCAGTCATGGCTCACTGCAACCTCCAACTCCCTGGCTCAAGAGGTCCTCCCACCTCAACTTCCCAAGTTAGCTGGGACCACAGGCGTGTGCCACCACACTTGGCTGGTTTTCTTTTTATTATTTATAGAAATGGAGTCTTCCTATGTTGCCCAGGCTGGTCTCAAACTCCTGGCCTCAAATAATCCTCCCGCCTCAGCCTTACCAAGTGCTGGGATTACAGGTGACAGCCATTATGCCTGGCCTCTAATCAATTAAGATCTTTGAAAACATGCACACAACTTTTTTGGAGGGCAGTTTAGCAGCAGCTGCCTGTATTTAAAATGTACCTAACCTAAGATTAAGTAATGCCACTTCTAAGTAAGAAACTTGACATGTAGACAAAGACACCTACAACATATTCTGCAAAGGTTTTTAAACAAAGCAAAACAAGCCTACAAAACCATTAAGAGATATACAATGGAATTACCAATAGTGATCATACCTTTCCACACTGCATAAAATTTCTTAAAGTATACATAAAGATACATGTTATGTTTACTACAATAAAACAGAAACTAAAGTCATTTGGGAACGTATTTTAAGTTGGACTTGATTCAATTAATTCAAAGTAAATATACAGAAACGGCTTTCATCTAATGTCATATTGATAAGTTACTAATTATTTTAATTGCTAAATGCTATAATATGGAGACTAACACCACCTACAAGTTCTTTCTGGAAGTGGGGGAAACTTTAATTGTAAAAAATTGTTGCCGTGCGTGATGGCTCACACCTGTAATCCTAGCACTTTGGGAGGCTGAGGTGGGCAGATCACCCGAGGTAGGGAGTTCAAGACCAGCCTGACCAACATGGAGAAACCCTGTCTCTACTAAAAGTACAAAACCAGTTGGGCGTGGTGGTGCATGCCTGTAATCCCAGGTACTTGGGAGGTTGAGGCAGGAAAATCGCTTGAACCTGGGAGGTGGAGGCTGTGGTGAGCTGAGATCACGCCATTGCACTCCAGCCTGGGCAACACAGCAAAACTCCGTCTCAAAAAAGAAAAAAAAAATTGTTTATGAGAAATGAATGATGTATATGTAAATTAAAATAACAAACCATGCTTATGAAAATTTCAACTGTATTCACAAATAAAGACAGGTTCAAAATAAAAAAATAACCTAAACCTATAACTACCTCTGAAGCTGGTTAGTCTACTGAATTCAGAACCTGAAACTATTTTCTGGCCAATTCTTTTTTTTTTAAGATGGAAGTACATTAGTATTTAACAGTAAATATCTTTAGGTAGTAGAATTATGGGTATTTTCTCATTTTTAATTTTTCCATATTTTCCACTTCTCCATGGCTCCTTTGTATTATGTATTGAGCAAAAAGAATAAAACAAAAACTTACCTGTTTCAAAATATGAAGATAATCGTAACAAAATCCAATAATATTAGAAGAAATATCATCATCCTCATGAATTAGTAGCTGCAACATCAGTGCCACTTTTGTTTCTATAGCTTGTAGTGCCTCTTGAGCATTCTTAATATCCCCATTCTTAATTAATTTACTCCAACTAACTATCAATGACTGTCCCATTCCATTTACCAACTTAGAAAATCTGGCCAGGAAGTCAACATCTTCTTCCTATAAGCAATCAAGACACATCTCTGTTTAAAACTGCCTGCCCAAGCTAAGAGGAAAAACTGAACTTTAATATCAATCAAGTGCTAATTACAGGATTCAATTTTAAAATGACATCATATATTTAAAATTCCAGGCCGGGCACGGTGGCTTATGCCTATAATCCCAGCACTCTGGAAGGCTGAAGTGGGTGATTACCTGAGGTCAAGAGTTCGAGACAAGCCTGGCCAACATGGTGAAAACCCGTCTCTACCAAAAAGGTAAAAAATTTGCCAGGTGTAGTGGCATGCACCTGTAATCTCAGCTACTCGGAAGGCTGAGACAGGAGAATCACTTGAACCTGGGAGGCGGAGGTTGCAGTGAGCCGAGACTGTGCCACTGCACTCCAGCCTGGGCAACAGAGCGAGACTCCATCTCAAACAACAAAACAAAACAAAAAATCTCAATTCCACTATGAACAAGTTGTGTCAGCATCTCCTGAGAGTTTGTGAGAAATGTGCAATTGCAGGCTTTCAGGTTTAAGAACTGGTATAACCCATTCTCCAAGGAGAATGCTACTGAGAACATTTTGGCTAGATGCAGTGGTTTATATTATAATCTCAAGGAGAGTTTATAACATTTAGAAGAAAAAAAAGCTATTATTATATTTAACTTAGTATCTATCCCAGTTTGTTCTAACAACTTTACATACAATATTTTATATAAATCTACCAACCTGGTCAATGCTGAAAAAGCCAGCAGACTGTAATACTTGACACAAAGATTCCACTAGTTTCATTTTATCAACAGGGTCCATTCCTTTATTTACAACTTCAAATAAACAGTCACATGCTTCTTCCCGTAGAACTTCTATTGACATATGACCTAGCAGCATATTTATAAACCTGGTAATGGGACAATAAAATTGTAACATTTTCAAAGTCATGAGTTTTAGATACTGTATTTTACAAGTTTATACTATAAAAATAATAGGCATACTTACCTATCATTGGCTATAAGGGATAAGTCTATCCAAGAGACATAAGCCCCAACTACTTCAAGGCACTGACACGTCACTTCAGAATTAGTATACTGATAATTTTGTAATATTTGGTACCATGATTCCACCAGATTTGGAATGCACTGTTCCCTCATGGTATCTTTTATGAGAGTATTCCTACGAGCCTCCTAAAATACAAAATGCCAAATGCAAAGTAGATTACCTTACAAAATAATGTTTGATATATGAATATACTTGCAGAGAGTAAACTTTCAGACTTGTTAACACATTCCCTACCAGTATTTCCTATTTACCAGCTCTAAGATCATATCCTGTGATTCTTTGTATTTCCTCTTTCTGTTCTACTCCTCAGTGTCAGAGTTAATTTCTTAGTAAATACAAACTATAAATAAGCATTGCTTAGAAATCTTAAGTATATTTTAAGTTATTTCTCAATATAGTAATATAGTACTTACACTATGTGATGAAGAATACAGAAGCAGCAACACTGACAACTCCTAAGCAATGCTTCTTCCTTGCTCAGGGACTATATAGCAGTATTAAATAGAGACTACCTTTCTCAACAGATTCATAAAAGAAAATCAACTCGTGTATGTCGCTATAGTATTTGCCTAGTTAAAAAAAATTTAGGCTGGGTGCAGTGGCTCATGCCTGTAATCCCCGCACTTTGGGAGGGCAAGGCGGGCGGATCACCTGAAGTCAGGAGTTCGAGTCCAGCCTGGCAAAACCCCATCTCTACAAAAAATACAAAAATTAGCCGGGTGTGGTGGCATGTGCCTACAATCCCAGCTACTAGGGAGGCTGAGGTGGGAGAATCGCTTGAACCCAGGAGGCGGAGGTTGCAGTGAGCCAAGACTGCGCCACCGCACTCCAGCCTGGGGAACAGAGCAAGACTCCGTCTCAAAAAAGAAAAAAAAAATAAAAAATTTAACGTAATACTTTAATTTCAATATACCTCTGGAAAAAAAAATAACCAAGTTTGAGTTCCTTCATAAAATAAAATCCAAAACATCAGGTAAATTTATAATTATATAACTTAAGAAAGTTTACCTTAAGAAAACTTTCCTGCTCCTTTTATTATGTGCCCATTATCTCCTACAAAACTTACATTAAATATAAAAAATTCATGGTTAGTTACTTGCCTCTGATGTATGCACCACATCACGATCCACCAACTCTGAATCAATAGCCATGAGGATTCGCAGGTAGAGATCTACTCCCCTTGGATTTAGGTCCACTACTGAGAGAATGTCAAAAAAAAACTTGGGCCACTTAGTGAGATACTCTGTAACAAAAAGCAAGGCGAAGACTTGGGCGGCTTTATTTCGTATAAAGGTCTTCTCTGGTTGGGGATTCAGCATCTGACAAACAGAGAAACAGTCCATAAAATTAAATGTAAATTGAAAAGACCCAGAAACACCAGTTGTCTCATTAAAAGGCAAAGTTTCATCAAATGTCAACATGGCCCAGATAAACTATGCAACAAATATTCTTCAAAATTATTTTGATAATTATGATTATCAAAATTGTCAAAAGTATTTAAGTGACTGACCAGATGAAGAACAATTAAATGAACCATTAAAGGCTGTAATGATTACTCCTCATTCTTACACTTTGACAGAAAAGTTTCAAATGCAGAGTTTTAATAGTTCCTATAATTTCTTCTCAGAAGAAAAAAAATTTTTTCTTCTGTCTACTTGCTCTTTAAGGAAAATAAAAACTCTAGCTACACAACTGCTTTATGTGTTAAGATTAGCTAAAATTAACTGAAAAGAACTCAACTGGCCCTTTATAAAGGGCTCTTGTGGAGAGGCTGTCCAGGAGGGCTCGCCTTTAAGAGCCAAACAGAAAGCAGCGTTTGTCAAGTAGTTAAAAACAACTACATTTTAAAATGAAAGTTTCCACAATGTGTCATGGAAACTATGACCATTTCAGTCATTGATATAATATTAAATTATTGCTAAACTCCCACTTCCATGATCTTTAAAACCAGCACCTTTTAAAAAAGCTATGAAATCAAATGGAGGAACACTGATGAAAATCTTTGAGGTAAAGTTCCAAACTCTTGCAAAAAATAAGTTTAAATATCTAGTAATTTGAGGTACTGAATGAAATTACGATTTTACCTGAGCTTGCAGCCATGATATGAGCGTCTCCCTAATTAGCTGTTGTTGAACAGTGGTTAGTTCTGAGTATCTGTTCAAAATAGAGAAGAAAAAGAATAATGGCTATATTTGGTGTCCATGGTTGTGAAAAATAACAGCCTCATATATTTGAAAGGGAAAATTTGTATAGCTCTCAATTATCTAAAGTTTCCTAACATAAACTGTTAATGCCACTCATCATTGCTTTAAAGATAAGGACAAGAGTGGCAGGTAGGGCATCAATATCAATCTTTAATTTGTGATTCTATTCATGTTGAATAGAATTTTTCAAAAGAAAATATGTTTTGTGGTCTGTGATCTACAGAATAAACCAATAGGTGAACTAGGAATCCTCTCAGTAATGATTTGTTATTTTGCTTAATTAGTAAGTCAGAGATTCTGAACACAAGTGCCCATGCAGCTACTTAACTCTAAGAGAGAGTTGTCATGTAGAAAAACAGGCCTGGTGTTACCAGATATTCTGACTTTTCCAGAAAAGCTGGAAATCTAGATTTTTCTGTGAAATGTCTGGATTTTCATTTTTTTTTTTGAGACAAGGTCTTGCTGTATTGCCCAGGCTGAAGTGCAGTGGCACTATCGTGGCTCACTGGAGCCTCACCCTCCTGGCCTCAGCTTCCCCAGTAGCTGGGAATACAGAAGCACGCAACCATGCCTGGCTAATTTTTTTAAAAAATTTTTGTAGAGATGAGGTCTCACTATGTTTCCTAGGCTGGTCTCAAACTCCTGAGCTCAAACGATCCTCTTGCCTTGGCCTCCCAAAGTGCTCAGATCATAGGCATGAGCCACTGCGCCCAGCCTTGGATTTTCATATGTAACCAACAAACTCCGCATTTTTTAAATTTTTGAGACGGAGTCTCACTGTCACCCAGTCTGGAGCGCAGTGGTGTGATCCCGGCTCACTGCAACCTCCGCCTCCCAGGTTCAAGCAATTCTCGTGCCTCAGTCTCCTGAGTAGCTCAGATTACAGGTGCATGCCACCACATCTGACTAATTTCTGTATTTTTCGTAGAGACGGGGTTTCACCATGTTGGCCAGGCTGGTTAGTCTCAAACTCCTGACCTCAAGTGATCTACCGGCCTCAGCCTCCCAAAGTGCTCGGATTACAGGCGAGAGCTACTGCGCCTGGCCAACTCAGCACTTTTAAAACACTTTGGGATACATCAAAACATATCTATAACCTGGATATAACATATACACTGTCAATTTACAACCTGTATTATGGTTTCCTTAAGGAAGAAAAACATTAAATTAAAAAAAGACTTCTCCCCGCAAATCTGAGTCAAAACAGTGAGAAAAGCCTTACTTGTATTTAACTTGATGTTCCAGTACTTGAAAGCAGAAAAACTTCACATGATCATCACTGAAAAAGAAAAAAAGAAAATGAGATAAGCAGAATATGAACTGAGGAAAACAAATCAAAGGCAAAATAGTAATGAGTAATACAGCAGAAAAGTTTCTCAAACTAGACCTTCGGCTTGTTTCATACTTACTGGTCTCATTTTATGATGTTAAAATCCATTTACTTAAAAAGCTATGAGAACTCTAAATATTATACAATATTTAAAATTTCCATTAAATCTGACAAGCAAAATAACCAAAATATTAAGATACACCTTGAATACAGTGCTTTGTAAGCAGCAAACCATCCCCCTAAATTCCAGATATTAAGATTCCTGGAACAGTCCCTTCATTTTACAATAACAGGTTAGGTGTAAAACGAAAATGGCAGAACAGCCAGAGTCTGAGTGAAAGTAGAGATGGTCGTCCAAATCCTGCTTAAAATTCAACCCCAGTAGTTCTATTGTAGCCAAATCCAAAACAAGAAGGGCCACATGGACTGTCAGTCCAGCTTCAAAGTTTCATACAGGAAACTAAATTACAAATATGGTACCCTTGCTTATATAAGATGGGGGCAAAAGTCAACACACCAATTACCTACTTCCAACTGTCTTTCTAGGGGAGTGGCAGAGTTGCAGTAAGCCAGCTATAAACACTGACAAAGATCCTCTAGAGACCAACAATCTGCCAATGAAGTGAGTATAAGAGAGTTCCTATTTCTGTAAAAAGTTAGTTGAATGCTTTAGAAAGATTTCATAGAAAGCCACACCGCAGAAGGAAAAAATCTTGTACATATTTGACATGGCCTATATAACCAGAAGACTTGAGAGGTGGGGACAAATATCTTAAAAATCTATGGATTGTCACTCATTGTACAGAGACCCATGCTAGAAATTGTAGAGGATGGGTTATAGGTGTGACCAACCTACGAATAAAGTGAATGCTAGTTAGTATACAAAGATAAAGACTGTGGTCCAATATCAAAAGATTGGTCACTGAATGATTATATACCTTAAGTTAAAATTAAAAATTAAGATATAGGCCGGGCGCAGTGGCTCACGCCTGTAATCCTAGCACTTTGGAAGGCTGAGATGGGCAGATCACAAGGTCAGGAGATCGAGACCATCCTGGCTAACACAGTGAAACCCTGTCTCCACTAAAAAAAATACAAAAAAATTAGCCAGGCATGGTGGTGGGCGCCTGTAGTCCCAGCTACTCAGGAGGCTGAGGCAGGAGAATGGCGAGAACCCAGGAGGCGGAGCTTGCAGTGAGCCTAGACTGAGCCACTGCACTCCAGCCTGGGCGACAGAGCGAGACTCCATCTCAAGAAAATAATAATAATAATAATAAAATAAATAAATAATTTTAAAAATTAAGATATATATCATTTACAATCACTGTCTTTACCAACGTTTTAGGAAAGTAGTTATCACTCTCAATCATAAGATAAGGGAGTTTTTACTGCACTTTATTCCAGCTGGGATCTGGTGACAGGTACACAATATATACCAAAGGATGGTTTTACTGAAAAGTTAATTCTGAAATGGCCAAACTGGGTTTACTAATTTTCTCATTTCTACATGGAATGACTATATGTTAATGGCTTTGCAAAAAAAAAAAAAAAAAAAAAAGTCACAAAATGTTTTTATGAAAACACTTTCCAAATACAGGTAAATTTCACAGTCCTGTCATGTCCACAGAAATTTAAATTTGTCATGCGAATTTTGTTTTTAATTACCTGTATGTCCTCTGGGCTAGAGCTTCTGCACACACCTGCCAGGCATCTGGGGAAATCTTTAACTGCTCAAAATAGGCCAGGGCCTATATGATTGCAAAACAAAAAAATGCATTTAGAATAAACAATCTCAATGCCCTGCTAATACTAAACGAAATATTCTGAGAGTTGCAAACCTGTAACAAATCAGTAAACTTCATAGAAAAACAGCTAAAACATTAAATGCAGGCTTCCGAATATATGCAACTTGGGGTCATTCCTAAAAATAGGTTAAATAAATATAAATTCCATCAGTTAGATAATCAAACCTGTTTTCTTACAGCAGCAACAACACAAAAATGCCCCGCAGCCTTCATGGGGTTATTATGAAGAATGAGAGCAAGTGCTTTGTCAAGTGCCATACTACTGAGAAATTGCAGAGGATAAGGGTGTGATCATTTTACAATATGTAATTATAAAATGGCTTGTGAAGGGCACTTTTCCTATTTAATAGCACATCTGCTATTAAAGCGGTGATTATAAAAGATAAAACATACTGTGTACCTTATCTTGATCTACTGTTACATGGGAGAGTATTTCAAGTCTTTAATTATATCATGTAAGTTCCCTAAAGAGATTAAAATTGGAGTACAAGTGCATGATATGAATTTTGAAAAATATTAAGTAACTGAAAAGGTCAAAGCTTGAGGAAGTTTCTTATCTCTAAGTTTATGAATTCAGGGCGTTGTAATCACAAGTAACAGTGCCAACAAGGAGCAAGAGTACTCTAGAATGGATGCAGCATCAAGTCCATATGCTCTCTACCAAACTGTTGGGAAAATGGGAGTTACTTCAGGCACTCTTCCTATCAGCATGTTGCACCAGATGCAGGTTTCACACATGGCAATGGACAAATAGTAGTGAACATCTTGTGAAAAGTATCTCCAATAGACAAGAAAATTGCACATCAACTGGGAACACTGCTAGATGATTTGACAGCAATTATGTATGATACAAAACCTGACATGAGGTAAAAGAAACATTAGCCTTAGAGAAACCTAATTTCAATTGGTAAATATTTTTAAAACGTTGATGTCTCCCACTAGTGATGAAATCAGTTTATGGGTCCTGAACAATAATTTTTAAAAATGAAATAGAGAATATTAGATATTCTGTACTGTACCCTAGCAAGAATATTACTTTCTATAACTTGTTTTAGTTATTTATGTGCATATGTACATATACATATATACACACACACCGGGTCATCGAGATGTAAAGTTATTTTTTTCTTTGGGTTACAGATCAAAGCCACTGTATTTATATTTAGGTGATAGTTTCCTATACTATGTAACTGTATGAATGAGGGAATGGGTTTTCATACATGGTCTCAATGGCTGCTCCCACTGACAGAAGACCAGGTAAATGAAGATGATTAGGTGAAGATCACCAAATATAATATTAATTATGTGGTATAACAAAAAAATACATTTGGGCTTTGCAGCCAGTTGCTGGCTCAGAGCTCTTAAAACTCTTGGAAAATTTCCTGAGCGACAGGACCGTCTTTTGTTATTTATAATGAGCCCTTTGGGCCAGGCACAGCAGTTCACACCTATAATCCCAACACTCTGGGGGGCCAAGGTGGGAAGATCACTTGAGGCCAGCAGTTTAAGATTAGCCTGGGCAACATAGTGGGACCCTGTCTCTACAAAAAATTTAAAAATTAGCCAGAAGTGGTGACGTGCACCTACAGTCCCAACTACTTGGGAGGCTAAGGTGGAAGCATCACTAGAGACTTCGAGGTCAACAGAGTTTACGTTAATGAGGTAACTTGGTGTGGGAACCCTAGACAGCCTCAGGATATGGCTGGTTACCAGAAAGATCAATTGATTAGAGTGTTGAAACTTTTTAGCCCTAACCACCAACCTCTGGGAAGGGGAGAAGGGACTCAAGATTCAGCTCTATAAAAACTGTTGAACTTCCAGGTTGGCAAACACATCGAGATGCTGAGGGTGGTGTTCCTAGAGAGGGCACAAAAGCTCTGTGCCCCTTCCCCTATACTTTGCCCTATGCATCACTTCCATGTGGCTGCTCATGAGGTGTATCCTTAATCAGTACAAGAAAGTCAACTGTTTTTCTAAGTTCTGTAGGCTACTCCATCCATCATCAGAAATATGAGAGGTTCTGGACTCAATTAGTGTCTTAAGTGGGGGCGGTTTGTAAGACTGAGCCCATAACTTGTGGGATGTGATGCTAATCCTGGTAGTGTCAGAATTGAATTGATTTGTAGGACACCCAGTTGGTGTCCACAGAAATCAAGACAGTTGGTTGTTGGTATTGGAAAACAGCCCAGAGTAAATAATGTCTCTCTTTAGAAGTTAAGACTATAAGAGCACAGGAAGCTATAAAAGATAGTACTAGTTTAGTTGTTTCTAACAGCAGTCCATGAAACATAGGGTTTTCTTTAGGAATATCTCAGAGGCCAGAGGACAAGGTAGAAGTTAATCATGTATGTTGCATTACCACCTAATATTTCACTTACAAAAGAGGGGAGAGGTGGTTTCAGCTGCTAGAAATGTCATGACATACCATTTTCTTTAAATAATAACAGGTTTTAAGCCAAAGACGAGTGTTTTATTTTTTAAAAAGGAGGAGGCCAGGCGCAGTGGCTCACGCCTGTAATCCCAGCACTTTGGAAGGCTGAGGCGGGGAGATCACAAGGTCAGGAGTTCGAGACCAGACTGACCAACATGGTGAAATCCCGTCTCTACTAAAAATACAGAAATTAGCTAGGCGTGGTGGTGTGTGCTTCTAAACCTAGCTACTCTAATCCCAGCTGAGGCAGGAGAATCTCTTGAACCCAGGAGTTGGAGGTTGCTGTGAGCCAAGATGGTGCCATTCCACTCCAGGCTGGGCAACAGAGTGAGACTCTGTCTCAAAAAAAAAAGGGCGGGGGTGGGGCGGGGGTGAGGGGAAGGAGAGGAGGGATAACCTGGAAGTTTTTAGTTTTTAAACAAAGCCTTTGTATTCTGAATCTATGCATTACTAACAATTTAAAAAACAAAATTCTACAACACTGACAAACAAGTCCTAGATTTCACCACCTAGTTCTACCCCATACCTTTTTTCTAATGGTTGATTGACTCTATGTGACAAGAGTCAGTTCAACTTTTATTGCCCATGTAAAAAACAGAGAATCACAGATAGACAACTGAGCAATTGGGGTTGGCAGACAGTCATTCTTCTCACCATCAAACTGAATTAAGTTTCCACTACTCCCGAACTGTGACAAAAGGGCTTTCAGAATTCACTTTAAGATTTCTTCCCTTTCATCCTAATAAATTGTTATTCAGATTGGCTAAATGGATACTGAATTATGCCTGGACCTGGATGCTTAAAACACATCTGTGACAGAACCCATTTTTATTGACAAAAAGCAGAACTTCTGTATTAAAACCACTAATAATGTATTGGTTTTAATTTTCTGAAAAGAAATCATGGCACATTTTAAAAAATTGGTTGCTGGAACTTAAGAGGCAAAGAAAATGCCTCTTTCATCCAAAAATTGGATGCTGGAACTTAAGAAATGAAAGATTTCAAGAGGCACATAAAAATAACAGTAAAGGCCATTTAATAACTAAACATACAGTCAAAGGCTTTTAATTATAAACATGCAATACCAAGCTAGACTAAAGGTAAAGATCTATGATGCTTCAACTATGTTTGAAGGTAGGTAGCATAAAACCCTATGCCAAGAAAGATTTGTTTACACACAGAAGACATGGATTTTAAATGTCTTTTGATGTCCTAACTTGTTTGATAGGTATCTTGTAATTAGCCAGATACTTAAATCTCAATTCCTATTATTTTCCTGTATCTGAAGAGCTCGTTACTTATTTACTAGCAGAGACATGCACATGGTAGTGTATTAGAAACTAGTTGGGATTGCTTTTTACTGCTTTAAAAGGTTTTTTTCTTAAAATAAGAATAAAAACTGCTATAATTTTTAGTGAGATTGTTAACCTCATTTAGCTCATTTATAAAAAGTATTCTTTGCTATGAAAAGTAAAAAGAAAATGCCTCTTTCTTTTCCACTTACCCTATACTTCAGAATGCCCACATCTTTAAAAAAATTAATTATAGGCTCATTCTTTATATTTTTCTATCATTCAGCTATAGTCATGATTATAGTTGTAGGCTACATTATGTTTAATTGTTTACATTTATCCAACTATCCCAGCACTTTATAATGGATTCTTGTCACGTAACCATTTTACTTAAGACATAACCTATCATAACTGCTTATTTATGTCTGCCTAGACCAAATAACAAGAATGTTAAATATCACTAATGTGGCCGGGCAGGGTGGCTCATGCCTATAATCCCAGCATTTTAGGAGACTGAGGTGGGCAGATTGCTTGAGCTCAGGAGTTTGAGACCACCCTGGGCAAGACGGTGAAACCCTATCTCTACAAAAAAAAAAAAAAAAAAAAAAAAAAAATCATTAAGGTAAGTGTTAAAACAGCTTGTATAGATCAAGCCAAGCAAAGAGAAAATACACGTCTGCTGCTATGGAAAGTCTCTTAAACGAATCCTTTGCGTTACAACTTTTAAATAATTAGAAATAATAACTGATGTTGCATAAAGATCTGCCTTGAATCATATGAGATTTTAATCCTTTTGTTTGGCCAAGTAAATAGAAAATAAATCACAACACTCACTGTTTCTATATTCAAAATATATTCAAATACCTCAAATTTTTTTGTTTCCGTTCATTTCTACCCAAAGTAGACTTTTGCCAGGTGCATTTTTATTCAAGTCCTCTAATGCCAATCTGTGGTGACATGGTTAAAAAATGATTCAGCAGAGTAACTTACCCTTTGTCTGAAGTCTGAATCAGCATTTGGATTTAGCCCTAATAGAGCCTGTTCATCCATCCTCGCTGCTATACTTGGAGTTTTCTGGTTATAATAGGCGTGCCCTCTGATCCCACAGAAGAATTTATAAACATCTGCCACAAAAAACAAAGTTGAAAGAAAACATTACTTGATAAACAAATAGATGCTTATCCTGAATAACGTAAATGGATAAAATCATGCAAAGAGCTTAAATGTTTAAAAACTTATTTCGGAACTTATCTAAATTACAACTAAAAGTTAGAGCCTAATTCTCAGAAAAATGGGCTCTGCTAACTACTTCACTAATGTGTAATTCCTAAAAATCTTTTTTTTTTTTTTTTTTTTTTGAGATGGAGTCTCGCTCTGTCGCCCAGGCTGGAGTGCAGTGGCGTGATATCTGCTCACTGCAAGCTCCGCTTCCCAGGTTCACACCATTTCCCCTGCCTCAGCCTCCCGAGTAGCTGGGACTACAGGCGCCTGCCACCGCATCGGGCTAATTTTTTGTATTTTTAGTAGAGACAGGGTTTCACCATGTTAGACAGGATGGTCTTGATCTCCTGACCTTGTGATCCGCCCACCTTGGCCTCCCAAAGTGCTGGGATTATAGGCATGAGCCACCCCGCCTGGCCCCTAAAAATCTTGAAGTATGCCATTAAGGTCCTCAAGCTTCCTTAGTTTTCAAGATCTTCTTAATAAGCTATAGAAAGTAATCATTTTCTACTTTAAAAAGTAGAAGCACCTAATTTATGCAGTGTTTTACTTATCTCTAGTACTTAAAAATACAATTGTGCAACTGCAGTAAGTATAAAAATGACAAATCCAGACTATTACAGTAATTGTAATAATTTGTCTACTTCCAGATACAAATATCACAAACCTTCTTTAAAACATTAGAATGGCTGACCTCAGAGTTCAATATCCTTTGGAGTGTTTACTAAGTACTACAACAGAAGTCTAATGAAAGGAACAGGATAATGAAAAACCAGTCATTTAGCTTTTGAGCAATGGACTTAGTTTTGCATTTTACAGATCTCTGCTTTTGCCAGCCAATTCTAAAAATTTCAAAAAAAAAAGTTTTTCAATAGTAGATACAAAAACCCAGAAACCAGCCAGGCGCAGTGGCTCACACCTATAATCCCAGAACTTTGGGAGGCCGAGGTGCGCAGATCACTTAAGGTCAGGAGTTCAAGTCAGCCTGACCAACACGGTGAAACCCCATTTCTACTAAAAAGACAAAAATCAGCCAGGCTTGGTGGCACACGCCTGTAATCCCAGCTACTCGGGTGACTGAGGCACAAGAATTGCTTGAACCCAGGAGGCAGAGGTTGCAGTGAGCCAAGATTGCGCCACTGCACTCCAGCCTGGAGAACAGAGTGAGATTCCATCTCAAAAAAAAAAAAAAAAAAAAAAAAATCCACAAATGACTTAACACTGACTACTCTAAGAATTGTTTTAATCTCTGAGAGGTAATCCACTTCTTCACAATATAGGTTCTAACATTCTCAAATTATAAGCTGCAAAAGGCATCCTAGTTTTTGATAGAATGTATATTCATTTGAGCAAACATGGAACAAACTCTAAATGATGTGAAAATGATATTATTCTCTCAAGACCTATAAGGTAGGGAGACCAAGTCTTATACTTCCATTAAAGGCTGTGGGTGGCCAGGCATGGTGGCTCATGCCTGTAATCCCAGCACTTTGGGAGGCCGAGGCAGGTGGATCACTTGAGGTCAGGAGTTCAAGACCAGCCTGGCCAACATGATAAAATCCCCTACTAAAAATACAAAAAAATTAGCGGAGCATGGTGGCACACACCTGTAATCCCAGCTACTTGGGCGGCTGAGGCAGGAGAATCGCTTGAACCCAGGAGGTGGAGGTTGCAGTGAGCTGGGATCACGCCACTGCACTCCAGCCTGGGTGACAGAACGAGACTCTGTCTCAAAGAAAACAAAAAAAGGCTGTGGGGCTTTTTGTTTTAATTATCGTAACCAAAGACGCCAAAAGACTAATTGGGTTGGGGGTAGGGGAGAAAAGCCTTTTGGGAATAGCAGGGGTAGGGAGAAAAGCCTTTCGGGAATAGCAAAGCCAGGCTCAGGTCCAGGTTACAGGATACCTACAATATGCTTTTCTGTTTTCCTCTGAGCCTGCCTGAATCAAATAACTCAGGATATGGACTGAGAGCTTTGAAGACAGCTCAGCCCTTTCTCTTACGGTTCATAACGTACTTGCAGACTTCAAGGCAGTGTAACTCCCTACTGCCCTGAGATTACGATCCAAACACTTTTGAATAACTCCTCACTATTCTGCACCCCAGGTCAGCAAGGCCAGTGCTAGTGAACCACATGGCAGTTCTCCAGTGGTATGCTACCTTTCATCTTTGCACACTGCTCTTTCTTCTTGTTAGTAGGTTAACTCCTGCTGTCCTTTGAAATTCTACTTAGAAGCCACCTCTTTCAAGAACACTTCTTTGACCCCTATTGTCCAACTCTCCCAAATTGGATTACATGCCCCATCCTAAGCACTGCTATGCTGTCACTGCCAGCTTACTAGTTTTCTCTCATTAATCTTTTTTTTTTTTTTTTGAGACAGTCTCACTCTGTTGCCCAGTGTAGAGTGCAGTGACATGATCTCGGCTCACTGCAGCCTCTGGCTCCTGGGTTCAAGGGATTCTTCTGCCTCAGCCTCCCGAATAGCTGGGACTACAGGGGTGAGCCACCACACCCGGCTAATTTTTGTATTTTTTAGTAGAGATGGGGTTTCACCATGTTGCCCAGGCTGGTCTCGAACCCCTAATCTCAGATGATCTGCCCGCCTCCACCTCCCAAAGTGCTGGGATTACAGGTGTGAGCCACCCGGCCATCTCTCATAATCTTAAAGTGCAAGGACTGTCTTCACTATCCATCACTATGTCCCCAGGACATAGTAGAGCATAGGTTTTGGATTTCAAAGATCTGGGTTGGTATCCCCATCTTGTCATTTAATTGAGGCCACTTGGACAACTTACAAAACCTGAGAGAACCCTTTCTATGACATGGGAAAAAGACCATATGCCTCATAAAGTTGTAAAGGCTTCAAAGAGATAAGGTATGCAGAGCATGGCTGGCACATAGTGAGCCCTCAATACGTTGTTTATAATCAGAGGCAGGAACATGGGTGATGGAAACTACTTGGGGCATTCTTATGCTAGATCAGCATTTTTAAAAGACAGAAAAACACAAAGAAAGGCACTGGTTCCCTTCGCCCCCTAAATGTTAAGAAAATCTGATGTCCATTCCCCTGAAAAATGCCCAGGGAGAAAAAACGATTTCGGAGTTTCTAAGAATCCCAGATTGAGAAGTCCAATAAAAGCTTCCTTGAATTTGCTATGGCTTTTTAAAAAAAATGTTGGCCAGGCAGGGTGACTCCCGCCTGTAATCCCAGCACTAAGGAGGGCCGAAGGGGGCGCAGATCAACTGAGGTCGGGAGTTGGAGACCAGCCTGACCAACATGGAGAAACCCCGTCTCTACTAAAAATACAAAAATTAGCCAGGTGTGGTGGCGCATGCCTGCAATCCCAGCTATTTGGGAGGCTGAGGCAGGAGAATCGCTTGAACCCGGGAGGCGGAGGTTGCAGTGGGCTGAGATGGCGCCACCGCACTCCAGCCTGGTCAACCAGAGCGAAACTCCATCTAAAAAAAATTGCTGGCCAGGCACGGTGGCTCACGCCTGTAAACCCAGCATTTTGGGAGGCCGAGGTGGACGGATCACGAGGTCAGGAGTTCGAGACCAACCTGACCAACAGGGTGAAACGCCGTCTCTACTAAAAATACAAAAATTAGCGGGGCGTGTTGGCCCGCGCCTGTAATCCCAGCTACTCAGGAGGCTGACGAAGGAGACTCCCATGAACCCGGGAGGGAGAGGTTGCAGGGAGCGCAGATCGTGTCATTGCACTCCGCCTGGGCGACAGAGTGAGACACCGTGTCAAAAAAAAAAAAAAAATGCTTAAGCTTGGTCAAGTCACTCTGAAGCTATCCGGAGAAAAATCAAGTGGCCCTAAGGAAAACATAGCCAATAAACCCAAGGAAACAAACTAGTTACAGTTGTCACTACAGAAAGAATCCCCCACATAGAAGGCATTTGGACGATCAATATGCAGTGGAAGGCCAGGCGCGGTGGCTCACGCCTGTAATCCCAGCACTTTGGGAGGCCGAGGCGGGTGGATCACGAGGTCAGGAGATCGAGACCATCCTGGCTAACACGGTGAAACTCCACCTCTACAAAAAATACAAAAAGTAGCCAGGTGTGGCGGGGCGCGCCTGTAACAGAGCTACTCGGGAGGCTGAGGCTGTAGAATCACTTGAACCTGAGAGGCAGAGGTTGCAGTGAGCCGACATGGCACCACTGCACTGCAGCCTGGGCGACCGAGCGAGACTCCGTCTCAAAACAAAAACAAAAAAAACCCAAAAAATGTTTCAATACGGTAAACAATTATGCATCTTGCAAAGGTTCTGGGGGGAAGGCAAGCAACATACTTAAAATATTAAGCCTTAACTTTTCCTGGATAGCCATTGAGAATCAAACAATTTGGAAAAATTCCTCTACACCTACTGAAGACTGTTTCAAACGCTACGACTGAATCTTTCCAGCCTTTTAACACCACGCTGACAAGCCGGTTTAATAAAACCTAACTCTCCCCCAACCCCCGCCCGCCACAACTAATTAGCACTTTCAAAAAGTACTCGTTTTTCTGGTTACAGGGAAACTCATGCTTCTCTAGTCCTGCAGGATAGTGAGGAAGGTTTGAGAAGAAATGGAGCGTCCGTGCTGGCCAATTACTGCACAGAAATAACACTTTTCCTTTTTGTCCAGGGGTGGGGGAAGAATCAAGTTTGAGGTCTCCACAGTTGATTAGGCTACAACGATGACCAACGGGCTTCGGAACCACAGGCGATGCCAACCCTCCTCTGCCAGCCTTGCTCCCATCCCTCCCCGATCCCTCCCCCTAAAGGAAGCCTCGTGGCAATTCGGGTGATGAAACACCAGGCAACGGGCGGCCACGCACTCGGGACGCGCTCCTCGGCGGCGGCCCCGGCTCGTACCCACCCCCACCCGGTCCGCCCAGCCAGGGGGTGCACCGCCATGGAGGGTCCCAAGCCTGCACCCTCCCTGGCGTCGGGACTCCCCCGGGCCGGTCCGCCCCGGCCAACTTCCTCAAAGCCTCACGCGGACCAAACGTGGTCCCGGTCCCGCTGCCCCCGAGCCCCGAGTCACCTTCCCTATCACTCCATCCCGCCTCCCAGCCTGCACTCCAGATGGTCAGCCAGCGGAGCGGAGCGGCGCCGCACGCAGAGAGCTGGGAGAGCGGCCCTCGTCCTTGTCGCCGTAGTCCTCCGCCACGGCCGCAGCGCCAACGCCAGAAACGGAGCTGGCCGGGACCGCGCGCCTCTAGTCGCTCCGCGTCCCCTGGCACCTTCTCTTGCGTGGCGCCGGGCAGACAGGCAGGCAAGCAAGCAAGCAAGCAAGCGGGCGGGGTCGGCGCCCCAGGAAGGGAAAGAGCGCGAGGGCCGGCTAACGCCGCCGCCGCCGCCGCTGAGTCAGCGCGAAGCGCGCTCCCCGCGTCGGTGCCGCGCGGGCGGGCGCCGGCGCCAGCAGTCTCATGGAGAGTGCGGGCGGCAGCCCGCGGGCTGACGCCGGAGGCCTACAACTCCCAGCATGCAGCGAGCGGGCGACGCTTCCGGGCGGCGAGGCGCACACGCGCTCCCTGGCGCTCGGCGGAAGGCGTGGTCGCCGGGGCTTGAGGTGCATGCCGGGATGAGGCGTCCGGCCCAGGAGTCCCTACCCAGCTCTTAAATCCCGGTTTGTGTCTGCGTTGTGTCAGAGCTCAAGCGTCAGGTTCGCCCCGTGCATTCCACAAAGGGCTTCTAGTAGTTAAGAGTACGGATTCACGAATCAGGATGACGTGGTTCTAACCACGTGTGAGTCAGTTTAATTGCTTGTCTACGGCCCCAAGTGTCCCGAGTCCAGCAGTGTAAAGATCTGATGAGTGCTGACAGTTTTTCAAAATTAATTAATTAATTAATTAATTTATTTATTTCTTTATTCTTTGAGACAGAGTCTCGCTCTGTCGCCCAGGATGGGGTGCAATGGCGAGATCTTGGCTCACTGCAACCTCCGCCTCTGGGGTTCAAGCAGTTCTCCTGCATCAGCCTCCTGAGTAGCTGGGATGACAGGCGCGCGCCACCATGCCCAGCTAATTTTTGTATTTTTCGTAGAGACAGGGTTGCACCATGTTGGACAGGCTGGTTTCGAACTCCTGACCTCAAGTGATCACCTGCCTCGGCCTCCCAAAGTACTGGGATTACAGGCGTGAGCCACGGTGTCCGGTCCAAAATTTATTTTAAACAGACTAAAATTTTGTCTGTGAAAAGAAGGAGAGCATTCTTAGGAAGTCCTACTCACGGGATCTTTCGATGCTACTAAATGTCACTTCATTTATTTGGTCACAGATTTATTAATTTATTAATGCAACATAGAGGCAGTGTAGGCTTAGGCTGCCTCGACTTAACTGCCACTCCGCCTCCTCACTAATTGACCTCAGGCACTTTACTTTAGTCTACCCATGCTTCAGTTTACTCGTATGTAAAATGGGGATTGTAATAGTACCGACCTCAAAGGGTTTCTGTGAGGTTTGAGTTAATACATCTGTTTGACACACAGTATGCTCAATATTTACATTTCATTGTTGATTATTCAATATGTACTAAATACAGACTAGGTTGCTGCCACAGACTACGAACAAAACTTGGAGAGGGAGGAATGGTAAGAGCATAGAATAAAACTAATGTAACAATTTAACAGCTACATTTATTTAGCTGGCCAAGGCACTACACCAGGCATTTCCTATATAAAATACCTTGAATCACTCTTGCATCATGTTTCTAATTTATGTGTTTAAAATGTCAGGCTAGTGGCTACAAGGTGTCGCTAAAGGAGAACTGGGTTTTAATTTTTTCTTGTTTTTAGAGAAAGGGTCTCGCTCTGTTACCCAGTCTGGAGTAGAGTGGTCATAGCTCACTGCAGCCTTGACCTCCTGGGCTCAAGCAATCCTCCTGCCTCAGCCGCCCAAGGAGCTGGGACTACAGGTGCATACCATCATACCTGGCTATTTTTGTTTGTTTTTGTAGAGTTGGGGACTTGCTCTGTTGCCCAGGCTGATCTCTAACTCCCAGGCTCAAATGAACCTCCCACCTCAGCCTCCCAAAGTGTTGGAATTACGAGTGTGAGTCCCTGTGTCAGGCCTTAATTTTCTTCATGCTGCTCTCAGTTGGCTTCCCAATGAAATAGGTTCTTTGTTGTTCTGGCATACAAATTTTCTTTTGATTGTAATCCTTGCATGCATTATGTTTCTACTATTCAGATTACTAATTATTCAAATTAATTAATTATAAACAAGAAGTATCTCTTGTTTTACTTCTGAGAAAACCAAAGTCATGGTATTCTCAAGACTAGAGATAATTCAACAAAGCCTGTGAATCTCCCTCATTTGGAATCTCTCTGGGCCCAATCTGTTTTCCACTGCTAGGGCACTGCTGCCAAAGCTATATCATATGAAACCACCCTCCCTAAAAGCTCAGGGACCATCTCCAAATAGGAGGGCGAGTGAAACTGTAAGAGCTGGATTGATGGGTGGAATCTGGAAGCTAAAGTAACTCCATCTTTGGTACTAATCCGCCATGTTGGCTTCTGATTAATCCCTGTTCCCGGAAGGCCTCTAAGATTTCAAGTTGTGTGAGAGCACATACTGTAAATTCTGCCCTTACATCAAAACAGCCTTGATGTTATTGTACTTCAGTTGTCTACACATCCTGATGTGGTTTGGCTGTGTCTTCACCCAAATCTCATCTTGAATTGTAATTCCCATAATCCCCTCATGTCGTGGGAAGGATCAGGTGGAGATAATTGAATCATGGGGGTGGTTTCCCCCACCCTGTTCTCGTGATAGTGAGTTTTCATGAGAGCTGATGGTTTTATAAGGGGCTTCCCCCTTTGCTGGGCACTCATTCTTCTCTCCCCTGCTGCCATGTGAAGAATGATGTGTTTACTTCCCCTTTTGCCATGATCATAAGTTTCCTGAGGCCTCCTCAGCCCTGAGGTACTGTGAGTCAATTAAATCTCTTTCCTTTATAAATTACCCAGTCCCAGGCATTCCTTTATAGCAGTGTGAGAACAGACATAATACACATCCCTTCTGAATTACATATACCCTTTCCATATGGGGGTTAATGGTGAGGGCATCCACCATCTTGTTTCATTGCTGCTGGAGACACAGACATGGCTTTTTTCACAAGTTGCTATTGAATGTTTCTAAGAAAAAAAATCTCAGGCTGGGATTTCTGCCCTACCTATTTCAGTGTATCTTCTGAGTCTAGCACAGTGCCAGCCTGCTAGTTTCAACTCAATAACTGAATCATTGCATGAATTCTTATATTAGCTGTGATGATCAACTATGGAGTATAAAGGCCCAATACTAATATTGGGCTGAGTGCATCTGCAGTCTGTATGTTCAGCATATTCCAGGCCTCATCCTAAAGAATATGGCAATTCAATCTATCGTATTATATATGTCTTTACTTGCTGTTTTGTTTGTAAATTCATTTTGTGGCTACTTCTTATGTTGAATGTCATACAAAGCCTATCTTCAGTTTATCTACTAACATTAGCTCTTTCGTTTATGGTAGTTGAAATACCTAGAATTGTAGAAATCTCTTTCAACTTTGTAAACTCATATTATTTCAGAACAAATAAAGAGGCTAGGCGCAGTGGCTCATGCCTGTAATCCCGGCACTTTGGGAGGCTGAGGCAGATGGATCACAAGGTCAAGAGATCGAGACCAGCCTGGTCAACATAGTAAAATAACGTCTCTACTAAAAATACAAAAAAAAAAATTAGCCGGGCATGGTGGCGCATGCCTGTAGTCCCAGTTACTTGAGAAGCTGAGGCAGGAGAATTGCTTGAACCTGGGAGGTTGCAGTGAGCCGAGATCGTGCCACTGCACTCCGGCTTGGGCAACACAGTGAGACTCTGTCTCAAAAAAAAAAAAAAAAAAAAAAAAAGCCTGGTGCGGGGATGCATGCCTGTAATCCCAGCACCTTGGGAGGCCAAGGTGAGTGGTTCAGGAGGTCAGGAGTTCAAGACCAGCTTGGCCAACATAGTGAAACCCTGCCTCTACTAAAAATACAAAAATTAGCCGGGCATGGTGGCACATGCCTATAGTCCCAGCTACTCAGGAGGCTGAGGCAGAAGAATTGCTTGAACCGGGAGGTGGAGGTTGCAGTGAGCTGAGATCGCACCACTGCACTCCAGCTTGGGCAACAGAGTGAGACTTCATCTCAACAACCACAACAACCACAACAACAACAACAACAACAAGAACAAGTAAAGAAGCACTTGGTGGAATCCAACTGAAGAGGACCTGAGAGAGGTATTACATTTGACCATTCCATATTCTGCCTCCTCCGTCCATGAAGGGATGGGCAGTTTCTCATCTCAGATGAAAATGCTAGTCATCAACATGTTGACAAATAACACTATCATTTTGTAGCTGCCCAAAAGGCTCCTTTTGTAGCTGCCCAAAAGGCTCCCTGCTGCCTAGACAGAGCCAATTTATCAAGACAGGGGAATCTCAATAGAGAAAGAGTAATTCACATAGAGCGCCCTGTATGGGAGACCCTGTATGGGAGATTTTATTATTATTCAAATCAGTCTCCCTGAGCATTCAGGGATCAGAGTGTTTAAGGATGATTTGATGGGTGAGGGAAGGTCAGTGAATCGAGAGTGCTGATTGGTTGGATCAGAGATGAAATCATAGAGAGTTGAAGCTGTCCTCCTGCGCACTGAGTCAGTTCCTGGGTGGCGGCCACAAGATCAGATGACCCAGTTTATTGATCTGGGTGGTGCCAGCTGATCTATCAATTACAGGGTCTGCAAAATATCTCAAGCACTGATCTTAGGTTTTACAATAGTGATGTTATCCCCAGGAACAATTTGGGGAGGATCAGAATCTTGTAGCCTCTAGCTCCATGACTCCTAAACAATAATTTCTAATCTTATGGCTAATTTGTTAGTCCTACGAAGGTAGTCTAGTCCCCAGGTAAGAAGGGTGTTTTGGGAAGAGGCTGTTATTGTCTTTGTTTTAAACTATAAACTCTAAACTAAGATCCTCCCAAAGTTAGTTCAGCCTATGCCCAGGAATGAACAAGGACAGCTTGGAGTTTAGAAGCAAAATGGAGTTGGTTAGATCAGATCTCTTTCACTGTCTTGGTTATAATTTTGTAATGGTAGTTTCAATTTTAACATAAAGCATGTATGCTTGCATATGACAATGCTTTTATGTATTAATTGCCAACATTTTTGAGCATGTGTGCCAAACACAGTTTTTTTTGTTTTTTGTGTTTTTGTTTTTGTTTTTGAGACAGAGTTTCGCTCTTGTTGCCCAGGCTGGAATACAATGGCGCAATCTCGGCTCACCGCAACCTCTGCCTCCCAGGTTCAAGTGATTCTCCTGCCTCAACCTCCCGAGTAGCTGGGACTACAGGGATGTGCCACCACGCCCGGCTAATTTTGTATTTTTAGTAAAGATGGGGTTTCTCCATGTTGGTCAGGCTGGTCTCGAACTCCTAACCTCAAGTGATCTGCCAGCCTTGGCCTCCTAAAGTGTTGAGATTACAGGCATGAGCCACCGTGCCTGGCCGTCAAACACAGTTTTAAAGTGTTTATACATCAATCCTCACAACAACTCTATGGAGGTAGATACTATTATTATCCTCATTTTATAGACAAGGAAACTGGAGTGCATAGAAGTTAACTAGCTGAACTGGGATTCATTTGTAGTCATTGAAATACAAATAAAAAAATTAAAAAAAGAGCTGGTATTGAAACACACATAGTCTGACTCTAGAGTGTGTGCCACTAACCTATCTCTCAAATGAAGGTCCATTAGGATTGATGACAGTGTAGAACTATAGTACTAAGTCTGTTCTTCCTATAAATATGCTCAGAAGGCCCTTTCTTATAATGACAAAACTTTATTTGTACCTGTCCCATGTCTCCCTTTTCTTTCAATTGCTGAAGTACTTGAAGAAATTATGATAGATAACATTTGTATATGTGGTCCATTATGGTTTTCACCATGCCTCCATGTATCTTCTAATTTGTTCCTCTAACATTGTAGGGATGGAGCAGGTATCATCATCACCATTTTAAATTTACAGATGAGGAAACTAAGGTAGATCTATTTTAAGGAATGTATCCCAAGTTACATAATTGGTAAATGGTAGACTAGAACCTTGGATTCTTGATTCAAGATTTCTTGCCTCCAGTACACCACATTTGTTTCCTGTACGTACTCTTCCTTTCCTTCACCTTTTGTCATCTGTTTTTTCACTCCCAAGTCACTCAACTAAAACTCCTACAAATTTTCCAGTCGTGGGACCATTTTTATTCATTTATTCTTTTCTTTCAACTTCTCTGTTGACTATTTCCTTCCTCTTCAGAATTCTCTTCTCTTTTGACTTCTGACCCTATATTATTCTTAAACTCCTTTTACTTTTTTGACCATTCCTCTTTGTCTTCCTCACCATATCCTTTTGCTTCCTTAACATGTTTTCTTCCCCAGGCCTTTGTTCTTCGCCATCTGGTTTTCCTTTGCCTACACCTGCTCCCTTAGTAAATTATCTATTTCTGCAGTTTCAACACGCAATTCTATGAAGATGACTTCTAGTTCTGTACTTCTGGTCTTAATATTCTGTACTGCCAACTTGCATTCACAGATGCCTGCATGTCTCACCAGCACCTCAACTCTAACCTGTCTGCAATGGACTAAATGAGTGTGTCTCCCCAAAATTTATATGTTGAAACCCTAACTCACTGTATGGTATCTGGAGGTGAGGCCTTTGAGAGGTAATCAGGTCATGAGAGTGGAGCCCTCGTGAATAGGATTAGTGCCCTTGTAAGAGGAGCTAGAGACTCTCTTTCCACCATGTGAGGATACAAGAAGACAGACAGCCATCTTCAAACCAGAAATTAGGCCCTCACAAGACACTGGATCTGCCAGCACCTTGATCATGGGCTTCCAGACGTTTCTTTTCTATAAGTTTTTGGATTTTTAAAAATTCTCAGCTGGGTGTGGTGGCTCATGCCTGTAATCCCAGCACTTTGGGAGGCTGAGGCAAGTGGATCACGAGGTCAGGAGTTCAAGACTAGCCTGGCCAAGATGGTGAAACCCCATCACTACTAAAAATACAAAAATTAGCTGTGTGTGGTGGTGGGTGCCTGTAATCCAAGCTACTCAGGAGGCTGAGGCAGAGAATTGCTTGAACCCAAGAGGCGGAGATTGCAGAGAGCCGAGATCATGCCACTGCACTCCAGTCTGAGCGACAGAGGGAGACTCCGTCTCAAAAAAAAAAAAAAATTCTGTACAGTGACCATGTACTACTTTGATAATCAGAAAATTAAAAAAAAAAAAAACCTTTCTTTTTTGCTTTGTCACCCAGACTGGAGTGCAGTGGTCCAGTCTCTGCTCATTGCAACCTCTGCCTCCTGGGCTCAAGCAATCCTCCCTCCTCAGCCTCTGGAGTAGCTGGGACTACAGGTGGGCACACCATGCCCAGCTAACTTTTTTTTAGTAAAGATGAGGTCTCACTATACTGCCTAGGCTGGTCTTGAACTCCTGAGCTCAAGCTATTCACCTGCCTCGGCCTCCCAAAGTGTTAGGATTACAGGTGTTAGCCACTACAACTGGCCAAAAAATTTAAAAACTGCCTATAATAAAAGGTAAAAAAGAAATTGTTTCATTCACTCTTTGAGCATTTATTGAATGTTACCTCCCTCATGAAGTCTTTCCAGATGTCCTCAACCAGGCTTGTGCTTGATCATATCTTTGACACAGCTTGCTTGTTTTTTTTTTTATCTCTAATTGCATTGATATGTTTTAATATGTTTTTGTTGTGTATTAAGTTTGTGTGGTTATCTTACCTATTAGTCATTTTTTGTGTGTATGAATGAGAAAATAACTTTATTTCATTTTGGGGAGCAGGCAGACATTCAGCCTCAGAACTTCTGGAATTGCTTCTTGATGTCTGCGGCCTTGGTGACCTTGAGCACATTGAAGTACACCGTCTTGCTCAGGGACCGGCACTTATCCAGCATGACAATGTTGCTGATCTGGACATCCTGAAGCAGGGGAACAGGTGCATGGACATGTTCTTGTGGTACTTCTCGAAGCAATTGTACTTGTGGATGTAGTGGAGATAGTTTCTGTGGATGACAGTGGCCCTCTGCATCTCCATCTTGGTCACCATGCCATACAGAATCTGCCCTCAGATGGAGATGTTACCAGTGAACAGGCATTCCCTGTCAATGTAGGTGCCCTCAATCGTCTCTTTGGACCTCTTGAAGCCTAGACTGATGTTCTTGTAAGTACCATAGGAGCTGCTCCTTGTCAGTTTCCTTTAGCAGGACCCTCTTCTTGCTTTGAATGATGGTCAGCTGCTTGTGGTAGGCATGCTCAGTCTCAATGTCCACCATCTTCTTGGCTGCCTGAGAAAAAACTAGACAATTATTATCATTATTATTATTATTTTGAGATGGAGTTTCGCTCTGTCACCAGGCTGGAGTGTGGTGGTGCGATGTTGGCTCACTGCAACCTCCGCCTTCCGGTTTAAGCAGTTCTCCTGCCTCGGCCTCCTGAGTAGCTGGGATTACAGGCGTGGGCCAACACACCCAGCTAATTTTTGTATTTTTAGTAGAGACGGAGTTTCACCATATTGGCCAGGATGGTCTTGATCTCTTGACCTCGTGATCCATCTGCCTCGGCCTCCCAAGGTGTTGAGATTACAGGTGTGAGCCACCATGCCCGGCCAAAACTAGACAATTTTTAAAGATTGAAAGTTAAGTGTTATCCTGATTCTGTTTATGGCTAATAAATATTTCTCAGTAAATATTTGTGAAATGTATTGAGTTGAACCAAAAAGAACATAATTATGAGCTGATAGCCACTGAGTTCTGTGTCAGATTCTCTTTGTGTGTTTCATCTCATTGTTCTTTAAGCCGAATGCCATTGTCACTAAAAGCTTATGCATAATGGGCTTCTTGGCGGAGAAAGAAGTTGGAAAACAGGTCAGGAATGCTGCTTTTATTGGTCCTATTCCAACCATTAGTTCCTCTTACAGGAAGTACATGTATGTGCAGCAGGAAGCCTGAGAGGCAGAATAGAGCATTGGAGTATTATTCAGTGAAAGAAAACATTAATCCAAATCATTTGTCTGGTTTTTATAACAATGACATCTTTCCTTTGTTATGTCATCTAATTACTAATAGTAGATTACTAATAGTAGATATTTAAATGGTCAGTATCCATTAACAATAAGTACAGGGCTGAGCGCGGTGGCTCACGCCTGTAATCCCACCATTTTGGGAGGCCAAGGCAGGTGGATCACCTGAGGTGAGGAGTTCGAGACCAGCCTGACCAACATGGAGAAACCTCGTCTCTACTAAAAATACAAAAATTAGCCAGGTGTGGTGGTGCATGCTTGTAATCCCAGCTACTTGTGCGGCTGAGGCAGGAGAATTGCTTGAACCTGGGAGGTGGAGGTTGCAGTGAGGCAGAGGTTGCAGTGAGCCAAGATCGCACGATTGCACTCGAGCCTGGGCAACAAGAGCGAAACTCTGTCTCAAAAACAAAAAACAAAAAACAAAAAAAAAAAACAACAGCAACAACAAAAAACAAAACAACTAAGTTGACGCACTAAGAGATTCCTAAATGAGACACCTTTAAAAAGTCAGGTTTAGGGCTGGGCATGGTGGCTCACGCCTGTAATCCCAGCACTTTGGGAGGCTGAGGCAGGCGGATCACCTGAGGTCAGGAGTTTGAGACCAGCCTCAACATGGAGAAACTCCATCTCTACTAAAAATACAAAATTAGCCGGGCGTGATGGTGCATGCCTGTAATCCTAGCTACTCGGGAGGCTGAGGCAGGAGAATTGCTTGAACCCGGGAGGTGGAGATTGCAGTGAGCCGAGACTGCGCCACTGCACTCCAGCCTGGGTGATAGAGTGAAACTCCTTCTCAAGAAAAAAAAAAAAAAAAAAAGGTCAGGTTCTATTTATATGCCACATATTCTAAATATCTTACTGTGTGTACTGTCTGTCCTTAGTTTCAAGTTGGGGGAATGGGAATACTTGGGATCCCTAGAACCATTGAAGAGTACTTCTAGTTTGGAATCCTTACATGGTTCTCATGGCCTAACCTACTGGTCTCTTTTCCACTAAAAATGTGACCCAAAAAAGGTAAAATTTGCCTTGGGTCAATCTCAGAAAGTTAGACTTGTATCCAATCAGAAGAATTTAATATTACCTTGTAGGTAGGGAGCAGAACGACCATATATGTAACAGGAAATCACATACTTGTTGAACTTATTCTTTATTTATTTATTTATTTTTTAAGACAGAGTCTCACTCCGTTGCCCAGGTTGGAGTGCAGTGGTGCCATCTCGGCTCACTGCAACCTCTGCCTCCCGGGTTCAAGTGATTCTCGTGCCTCAGCCTCCCAGGTAGCTGGGACTACAGGTGCCTGCCACCACACTGGCTAATTTTTGTATTTTTTGGTAGAGATGGGGTTTCACCATGCTGTCCAGGCTGGTCTCGGACTCCTGACCTCATGTGATCCACCCACTTGGGCCTCCCAAAGTGCCGGGATTACAGGTGTGAGCCACCATGCCCAGTGAACTTGTTCTTTAAACGCTTATATAGTATTTACTCCAGTCCAGGTTCCTGTTCTAGGTAGTATTGAAACTTTTTAAATCCTCGTAATAACCCTTTGGGGGTTGGTACTATTATCCCCATTTCATAGATGGGGAAACTGAGGCATAGGTCATTCAGCTACTGAATAGGAGAGCTGGAATTTGAACCCAGGTCATCTGGCTCTACAGTTCTATGCTCATAACTACTGTCCTTCGAATTATTTGAATTGACCATCCCTGGACCTACGACCACTGTTCTGATGAAATTCAAGGAGACTGGATTTGAGCATTAGTCCAGGTAAGTAATGTCCCATTCCTTTTGATAATTTTATCAGGAAACATCTATTAAGTGCTTGATGGCAGGATTTCCTTTGCCAAATGTTTCTTGAGTTTGGATGAACTTACAAGATGAGGAGGGAGTACCTATCTTTGGTGCATTTGGGTTAACCATGTAAAACAGGGGTATCCAGGCTTTTGGCTTCCCTGGGCCACATTGGAAGAGGAATTGTCTTGGGTCACATATAAAATATACTAATACTAATGATAGCTGATGAGCTAAAAAAAAAATCACAAAAAAACTCATAATGTTTTAAGACGTTTATGAATTTGTGTTGGGCCACATTTAAAGCCTTCCTGGGCTGCATGTGGCCTATGGGCCGTGGATTGATGTAAAGCTTACCAAAAGATAAGGGAATGTGAATGCTTCATATGTCTATAGTGCTCATAGAGTTTATAATTCATCACATTTGATCCTCACATTTTATAGATGATGAAACTGAGGCTCGGAAAGGTTGTGACTTTCCAAAAGTCTGATAGATAACAGAGTTAGTGCCCTTATCTAGTTCTCCTGACTCCAAATCTAATGATCTTTCCTATATATTTAAATCCGTTTCCTGCAATAGAAATTTTGCTGTTACCTTGGCAACACTACTGTACAGTGCCTGGAAACCATTGTATTGCCTTCTCTGTGTGCCACAAAGTTAAAAGTTTAACTGAAGTCACCTTGACTACCAATCTCCCAGTCAAATTCCCTTCTTTCTGTGCTTCATTTTATTTATTTATTTATTTTTAAATTATTGATACGGAGTCTCACTCTGTCGCCCAGGCCAGAGTGGAGTAGGGCAATCTCAGCTCACTACAACCTCCACTTCCCGGGTTCAAGCAATTCTCCTGCCTCAGCCTCCCGAGTAGCCAGGATTACAGGCGTGTGTCACCACACCCAATTTTTTGTAATTTTAGTAGAGATGGGGTTTCACCATGTTGGCCAGGTTGGTCTCAAACTCCTGACCTCAACTGATCCACCCGCCTCGGCCTCCCAAAGTGCTGGGATTACAGGCATGAGCCACCACACCCAGCCTATGCTTCATTTTAATGTTTGCTAAGCTTAGTGCACTTGTCACCAAAAGCTTATTCAAGATGGGCTTCTTGGCAGATATATCAGGTGTGCTGTCTTTTTTGGTCCTGGTCCAGTCATTCTGTTTCTCTTAGTCCTGGGAAGTGAGTATGAAGTAGGAAGCCTGAGAGACACAAAATAGCAGACTAAGGTAAGGCCTTTCCCTTATGTGGGCCTCACTTTCCACCTCTGATGTTGTAGTCATTTGCCTTTCAGCTGCTTTTGTGAGGTGTGGCTATTCAGCAGAGGTGAAGGGCCTTTGCCTTTCTGTTGGTTTGAAGCAACAAACTCTATATAGAGTGGTTTAGATAATGAGTAGTCTTTATTTTGGAGGAAAATAGCCATGCGGCATCTTTTATCAATAAAGGTTGCTACGGATGTTGTAGTTCATTCATTTTTCATCCAGTTGTGAAGTTAGGAAGGCTCAGATGTGTGATGAGATCCTAAGAAAACTTTAACTACTAGGTCATTTAAGATTTTGCCAGCAGGTGGCACTTCTCTTTACTCACTTGAGTTCCTTAACGTGATCTTAGACTTAAGTCTAGCCAGACCCTTACATGGCGGTGGTTCATGCCTGTATTCCCAGCACTTTGGGAGGTCGAGGCAGGCAGATCACTTGAAGTCAGGAGACAAGCCATGGCCAACATGGTGAAATCCCATCTCTACTAAAAATACACACAGAAAAAAAATTAGCAGGGCATGGTGGTGCACACCTGTAGTCCAAGCTACTTGGGAGGCTGTGGCAGGAGAATGGCTTGAACCCAGGAGGCAGAGGCTGCAGTGAGCTGATATCATGCCACAGCACTCCAGCCTGGGTGACAGAGCGAGACTCTGTCTCAAAAAAAAAAAAAAAAGTTTAGCCAGACCAAAACATTTCTCTTTCCCTTTGTACCAGTGTGGTCTACAATATCTGTTTATAGATTGTAATATATTTATACCTTCTTTCCACAAGGGATTTGAAGTTGCTTATAACATACAGTATACAATAGTAAAATATGTAGAAAGGGAGAATATAAAGAATATCAAATTTGATTCAGGATTGCTGGCAGCCACAGCAATGAACGATATGGTTTCATTATCAGGTTTTTGGGTCAATGGGGCAGGGAAGAGAATAACTTTTCTAGGATTCGAAATAAAAAATGGAACTTCTGACTTAGAGCATTTCTGTTGTGCCCTTCTCATTTCTCTAACCTAATTAATAAGTTATTCTTGGCCTGTAAAAACTAAGGAATACTTACTCCTCTGCAGCCTCAGGGTATGTAATCAGCATTCTTCAGTCTATCAGCTTCAACTTTTCAAGATGCCAGCATCACCCATTCATTTTTCCTGCATAGATTGTCCTGGGCATTGGAAACAAAACCATATCCCTTAGGTTGGTTTGGGTGTGCTCACATCAATTCATGTTAAGAATCCCTTTCTCAAAGGCTGGGCGAGGTGACTTACGCCTGTAATCCCAGCACTTTGGGAGGCCGAGGCGGGCGGATTACCTGAGGTCGGGAGTTGGAGACCAGCCTGACCAACATGTAGAAACCCCGTTTCTACTAAAATATACAAAATTAGCTGGGCGTGGTGGCGCATGCCTGTAATTCCAGCTACTTGGGAGGCTGAGGTAGGAGAATCGCTTGAACCCGGGAGGCGGAGGTTGCGGTGAGCCGAGATTGCGCCATTGCACTCCAGCCTGGGCAACAAGAGCAAAGCTCCGTCTCAAAAAAAAAAAAAAAAAAAAAAAAAAAGAATCCCTTTCTCACTGGTTGGAGAAGGAAGACCTATGTTTACACTCCGACAATATCATAAAGCTGTGCCAGGCCATGTTATAACCAAAAGCTAAATCTGTGTGATTGGGTTTAATAGGTTTCTAGGGTTGTTAAAAATAAATCGGTAAATTAAACTCTTTCAAGTTTCTAACAGGAAACCAGATTGAAACTGGCTTCCATTACCAATAAAGTTTGTATGGGATGGTGTGATCCGCAACAGAGTAGGCAGTGGTGGGGACTGGCATGAGGGGCGGGCGGGAGAGACCCTAAAAATCCACCGCCCTTCTGCCGCAAGGGACTTCGCGGTGATTAGCCCGAGGTGCCCATCAACTCGGGTCTGAAGGACCAGCGTCTTGCCCCGCCCATCGCCGTCTGAGGTTGGGACAAAGATCGAGAGGCTGGACAGGGCTGGGGAGGGCGCTCCAGGGAAGCCGACCTAGCGTCGATTCCTGCAGTTGCGGCCCGGGTCCCCGCGCCTGGGAGAGGAGGCGACGCGTGGCCGGTGGCTTTGTGGCGCGCGGGTTCCAGCGCGGGGGCGGGGAGAGAGGGTGAGCTGAGGGCCTCGAGTTCCAGCACTCCGCCCCGCTGCGGGCGTCGCGCATGGCCAGCCCCTTGCCGTCCGGCTTCCCCGCGCGCAGGAACAGCCGCCTGGATGTGTTCCTGCGGCGGCATCTGCCGCCCGAGGTCTACGACGCGGTCCGCGCCTACGAGCCATGTATCGTGGTGTCCGACTCTGAGAACCACATCCTCAAGTACGTGGTGCTAAGCGACCGGCTCGTCTACCTAACCGAGAACCCGCCCAAGTCCATCCGGCGGGTAGTGGCTCTGCGGGACGTCATGGCCATTGACCTGGTGAGCGGCGCGGGTGGGCAGGCGGGCTCGGGAGCGCAGTGAGAACTCCCGGCTGGAGCCCCCAAACCCAGCCGTCCTGCGCGCGGGGAGGGCTGCCCCATCCTGCCCTCGACTCCCCTACTCTTATTTGAGAACGAGGAACACAGGGAAGCTGTGGATTGCTGTGAGCACTCCTAATACAAACATGTCTCCCATTCTCCTCGTGTCTGCCTGTTCACCCATTCTCCCGCCTCCCCTACTCCACGTAGGGCTACAGGTTTGAGAACCGAGCTCCCTATCAAAAATACGTTTTAAAGTCATTCCTTTGTTAACAAAGCACCTAGTCAGTGCCAGGCACTGTGCTAGACTCGGAGGATGCAAAAACGAAAGAGGGCTCCTACCTAGAAGCAGTCGTTGGAGGGCTAGAAAGCCAACACCCGTGCAAATAAATGCTGTGTGTTAAGTGCTGTTATGTCTCATTTACTTTTTTGCCCCCAATGCTTAGAGCATGTTAGGTGCTCAATAAGAATAAATGCATAAGGCCGGGCGCTGTGGATCACTCCTGTAATCCTTACACTTTGGGAGGCCAAGGTGGATAGATCACCGGGGGTCAGGAGTTCGAGACCAGGCTGGCCAACATGGTGAAACGCCGTCTCCACCAAAAATACAAAAATTACCCAGGCGTGGTGGTGTACACCTGTAATCCCAACTACTTGGGAGGCTGAGGCACAAGAATCGCTTGAACCTGGGAGGCGGAGGTTGCAGTGAGCCGAGATCGTCCCACCTGCACTCCAGCCTGAGCAACAGAATGAGTGAGACACCATTCCCCTCCACCCTCTTCCCCGCAAAAGAATAAATGCATGAATAAGCAGATGCGTTAATGAGATGCGCACAGGACGCTTGGCAATCTCAGGCGGCTCACTTGATCCAAACTGGGCGCAGGGCCTGCTGGGAAACGTTTTGGAAGGAGGAGCGTCGACGCTAGGAGCTGGGCCTGAAAGACGTCGGGCCTGCCACAGCCTGGCCCGGGTTTTCGGGTGCTGCTCCTGTACCCCTTTCGTTCAGGAATAGATTTACCTTGTAAACCAGCAACAGACTGGAAGCAAGGTCTCCTCTCCAATTACTGTTTTCCCCGCCTGGCTCCCTTTGTCTGAGCTGCTCTCCAGGTGTGTTCTTGGTTTTTCCGTTGGGGACAGGTGTCTAGCCTCATTTTTTCATTCCCTTGACTGAGCCCCAAGGGAGAGGTTGGCGAGACGCTTGATGGAGCTGTTTTGCTGAGGAGTCATGGCTTGTTTTGAACGATTCTGTAAGAAAAGAATAAAATTAAATGAAAAAGATTTTTTTTCTACTCGGAATACCTTTGTGAACTAATATAACTGTGCCAATTTGTTTTCTTTGTTGAGGAAAAGTTCGGGGTACAACATTGCTTTTCCTCACTACCATTGTTTCCATTCTCTTGAACTAAAACAATTTTTTTGGAGACAGTCTCACTCTGTCATCCAGGCTGGAGTGCAGTGGCACCATCACGGCTCACTGCCGCCTCAGCCTCCAGGGCTCAAGTGATCCTCCCACATCAGCCTCCCAAGTAGCTGGCACTGCAGGCTCATGCCATCACAGCTGGCTAATTAAAAAAATTTTTTTTGTAGAGACAGGATCTTGCAGTGTTCCCAAGCTAGTCTTAAACTCCTGGGCTCAAGTGATCCACTACAGACAAGAGCCACCGCACCTGGCCTTGAACTAATTTTTTTTTTTAATTTAAATTTCCTTTACTAAATGTTTTTTAAAACTTTAGACTGGGCAAGGTGGCTCATGCCTGTAATCCCAGCATTTTGGGAGGCCAATGCAAGGGAATCACATGAACCTAGGAGTTGGAGACAGGCAACCTGGCAAGACTCCGTCTCTACAAAAATAAAAATAAATAGCTGTGTATGGTGGTGCATGCTGGTAGTACAAGCTACTTCATAGGCTGAAGTGGGAGGATACTTTGAGTTAAGGAGTTCGAGGCTGCAGTAAGCCATGATCTCACCACTGCACTTCATCCTGGGTGACACAGCTAGACTGTCTCTAAACAAACAAACAAAACACTTTAAAAGGGGCCAAGCTCACGCCTGTAATCCCAGCACTTTGGGAGGCTGAGGCAGGTGGATCACCTGAGGTCAGGAGTTCGAGACCAGCCTGGCCAACATGGTGAAACCCCGTCTCTACTAAAAATACAAAAATTAGCTGGGTGTGGTGGCGCATGCCTGTTATCTCAGCTGCTCGGGAGGCTGAGGCAGGAGGATCACGAGCCAGGGAGACAGAGGTTGCAGTGAGCTGAGATGGCACCGTTGCACTCCAGACTGGGCAACAGGAGCAAAACTCTGTCTCAAAAACAAAAAACTTTGAATGCTCAGCTTTTTCTATTGTCTCCAGTGTAAACATTTATTGTTTTGACACAAAAGTAATGATTTTAGGATATTGTTACTCTCCTCCAAAAGAGACATTTATGTAGGTCAATAGTGTTATATATCTCTTGTTTTCTTGTTTGATTTTGTTTTTTTTGGAGACAGGGCCTTGCTCTGTTGCCCAGGCTGGAGTGCAGTGGCCCGATCTCAGCTCACTGCAACCTCTGCCTCCCTGGCTCAAGTGATTCTCCCACCTCACCCTTCTGAGTAGCTGGGACTACAGGCAAGTGCCACCATGCCTGGCTAGTTTTCGTATTTTTTGTAGAGACAGGGTTTTGCCATGTTGCCCACGCTGCTGGGCTTAAATGATCTACCCACCTTGGCCTCCCAAAGTGTTGGCATTACATTACAAGCATGAGCCACTGTGCCTGGCTTGTTTTTTTTGTTTTGTTTTGTTTTGTTTTTTGTTTTTGTTTTTCTTTACCTGTGAGAATCTAAAAAGTACTGTAAACCTCCTTTGGCCCTGAGCCAAGAATCCTACAAAAAGGGATACCAATTTATTTATTCATGCTTTCTGGACAAGGTTTACCTTTCAGGCATAAAGAATGTGTAATGACTATAAATGTCCTGAACAAATCTAAGTTTTCAACATTGTTGGTAGCTTGAATGTCCATCTTGCACAATATAGTTCTACTTTGGAAGTTGTGATACGCAGAATAATTAAGCCCCAAATATAAGCACATGCTAAATCCCGGGAACCTGTGAATATGTTATACTACATGGAAAAGGAGAATTGAGGTTGCAGATGGAATTAAAGTTGCTAATCATTTGTCCTTAAAATAGGGAAGTTAATTTGGAGTATCTTCTGGGTAGGCTCAATGTGAACAACACATCTTTTTTTTTTTTTTTTTTTTTTTTGAGATAGAGTCTCGCTCTGTCACCCAGACTGGAGTGCAATGGTGCAATCTTGGCTTGCTGAACCTCTGCCTCCTGGGTTCAAGCAATTCTCCCACCTCAGCCTCCTAAGTAGCTGGGACTACAGGCACGCACCACCATGCCCGGCTAAGTTTTGTAGTTTTAGTAGAGACAGGGTGTCGCCATGTTGGCCAGGCTGGTCTCAAACTCCTGACCACCTGGCCTCTTACACTTTTAAAGATGTATTTATGGCTGGGTGCAGTGGGTCACACCTGTAATCCCAGCACTTTGAGAGGCCCAGGCAGGCAGATCACCTGAGGTCAGCAGTTTGAGATCAGCCTGGCCAATGTGGTGAAGACCCATCTCTACTAAAAATATAAAAATTGGCCAGGTACGGTGGCTCACTCCTATAATCCCAGCACTTTGGGAAGCCGAGATGGGTGGATCACCTGAGGTTGGGAGTTCGAGACCAGCCTGACCAACATGGAGACACCCCATCTCTACTAAAAATACAAAATCAGCCGAGCGTGGTGGCACATGCCTATAATGCCAGCTACTCGGGAGGCTGAGGCAGGAGAATAGCTTGAACCCGGGAGGTGGAGGTTGCGGTGAGCCAAGATTGCCCCATTGCACTCCGGCCTGTGCAACAAGAGTGAAACTCCGTCTCAAAAAAAAAAAAATATATATATGATATATTGTATATAATATATTATATATATTATATAATATATTATATCTCATATAATATATATAAAAAAATTAGCCAGGAGTGGTAGCACACACCTGTAAGCCCAGCTACTCGGGAGGCTGAGGTGGGAGAATCGCTTGAACCTGGGAGGCGGAAGTTGCAGTGAGCCAAGATTGCGCCATTGCACTCCAGCCTGGGCAACAGAGTGAGACTCTGTCTCAAAAAAATAAAAACTAAAAAATACAAAAAAGGTGGAAGAGAGGGGCAGAAGAAGAGTCGGTGGCCAACTGATGCAGCATGAGAAAGACTCGACTAGCCATTGCTAGTTTTGAAGGTGGAAGAAGGCCTTAGCCAAGGAATGTAGGGGGCCTGTAGAAGCTAGAAAAGGCAAGGAAATGGATTTTCCCCTAAAGCTTCCAGAAGGTCCTGCCAACACATTAATTTAATTTATTTATAGAGATGGGGTCTTGCCATGTTTCCCAGGCCGGTCTCAAACTCCTGTCCTCAAATGATCCTCCCACCTCGGGAGGATTCTAAAGTTGTAACTGCCCAATGGATTCACCTTGCCCGCTGCCTAGACAGAGCCAGTTTATCAAGACAGGGGAATCACAATAGAGAAAGAGTAATTTATGCAGAGCAGGCTGTGCAGGAGACTGGAGTTTTATTGTTACTCAGATCAGGCTCCCCGAGCATTCGGGGATCAGAGTTTTTAAGGACAACTTGTTGGTGGGGGGAAGCCAGGGAGTCAGGAGTGGTGATTGGTTAGGCAGGAGATGAAATCGTAGGGTATGGAAGCTGTCCTCTTGTACTGAGTCAGTTCCTGGGTGGGGGCCACAAGATCAGATGAGCCAGTTAATCGATCTGGGTGGTGCCAGCTGATTCATCAGGTTCAGGATCTGCAAAATATCTCAAGCACTGATCTTAGGAACAAATAAAGTCCTTTATGCCTCTGAGCCCCAGCCCTCCTTGTTCCATGTTAGGCCAGATTAACTCTAGTTCCTGACATATGTCACATTTATCTCCCGGGAAAAAAAGCCCTTACAAATAATACAGATAAAATTCTATTCCCTTCACAAAGGAAAAAAAATTAAAGGTAACAGCAACAAAATTTAGACAGTTAGATCAGAGTCTACACATGTTTGTTTTGAAGAAGGGTACAAGTGAGATTTCCCTTCCAGCAAAAATGAGCTTAAAGTGCACTTGACGATCTCAGTACATGTTTGATGTGGTTCATTTTCTCAAAGAAAGGGTTTCCAAGTTACTTGGGCAGATATTTTATAAGAGGCTGACATTTCCTTAAAAGTTACTTTTGAAAGAATTCTCTAGAGTTCTGCTCTTGGGTGCATCAAAATACTACTTAAGCCCTTCTAAGGTTAGACACTTTTTTTTTGAGCAGGAGTCTCGCTCTGTTGCCCAGGCTGGAGTGCGGTGGCGAGACCTGGGCTCACTGCAACTTCCGCCTCCTGAGTTCAAGCGATTCTCTTGGCTCAGCCTCTCGGGTAGCTGGGATCACAGGCTCGCACCACCACACCAGGTTAATTTTTGTGTTTTTGGTAGAGACGGGGTTTCACCATGTTGGCCAGGCCAGTCTCGAAATCCTAACCTGAGGCAATCTGCCCACCTCGGCCTCCCAAAGTGCTGGGATTATAGGCGTGAGCCACCGTGCCCAGCTGGTTACATTTTTAAGTGTGAGAACAAATACACAGAGCAGTCTATGAATTTCCTACAGATCACTGTCCTTCAAATCCATCCCATCACCTACAGGAAAGAAAATCTGTCAACTCCAGCAGCCCCTTGCCTCTCTTTCTCCTAGTCCTTTCACCCCTTTCGTGAATATCTGCTCTCTAGGTATCCTGGGCTCCATGAGGCCTCTTGAACAAGAATAAATGCACCTTTTACAGCCTGGCCTGCTTGCTTGCCATGAACAGTTTGTCCTCCTTCAAGGTGGTTGAAATAATCACATTTTTAATCACTTATTTTATCCTTGGTGACATTATTGAACACCTACTACTTGCTATGCAGTCTAAAAAAGAATAATACATCCCTTTTCTAAAGGAGACAGTCACTGGAACATAATAGTTCAAAACAGTAGAATCTCCAATAGAGGTATTCCTGGGATGCTATGATACCACAAAATACTGTCTTCTGATTTTGCATGGAAAGAGGAAGGGGAGGTAAACAGAATAGATTAAGGAGGTGGAATAGTATAAGTACCTAAGATCACAGGCTCTGAAGTCAGATTGCTTGTCTTCAAATCCGAGTCCTGCCACAACCTTAAAAAAACTACTTAACTTCTCTCTGCCTCAGTTCCTTCATCTATGAAATGGAGAAAATAATAAGAACTACCTCTTAAGGTTGTTATGAAGGTCAGTTGAGATCATTCATGTGACACATTTAGCACAGTGAATAGGTCAGAACAAGCAATCAATGCTAGTTGTTATTACTTTGCAGAAATAGGAAGGACTCTTGAAGGATGAATGCTATTTTTCCAGGCATGCATTGTGAACCTATGTCTATTATAGCAGTTAGCTCACTGCCTTATAATTAGCTGGATTCATTTTTGTCTCCACACAATATCTTAGTCATCTTTTTAAACCAGGCCTGGCAAATATCAGTTCAATGTGTACTGGTTGAATGGGTAAACGTATAACAAAGGACAAAGCTCATATTTGATTGATTTATAGTTGTGGACTTCTTTTTTTAATCAATTTTTTTTTTTACATTGTATCAGCACATTTACCTATATTATGAAGGGGGGAAGGGAAATGTTGGGCCCAGCGTGGTGGCTCATGCCTCTAATCCCAGCACTTGGGGAGGCTGAGGTGGGCGGATCATGAGGTCAGGAGTTTAAGACCAGCCTGGCCAACATGGTGAAATCCCGTTTCTATGAAAAATACAAAAATTAGCTGGATGTGGTGGCACGTGTCTGTAGTCCCTGCTACTCGGAGGGCTGAGGCAGGAGAATTGCTTGAACCCGGGAGGTGGAGGTTGTAGTGAGCCAAGATCGTGTCACTGCACTCCAGCCTGGGCAACAAACAAGATTCTGTCTCAAAAAAAAAAAAAAAATTGGTTCTCTCATTTATAATCAGGAAAATGCAATTAAACAAAAGAGGTACTATTTGGCTTTTCTTGTTTTTTTTTTTTTTGTTTTTGAGACTTTGTTGCCCAGGCTGGATTGCACTGGTGACACCTCTGCTCACTGCAACCTAGACCTCCCAGGCTCAAGTGATCCTCCCACCTCAGCCTCCTTAGTAGCTGGGATTACAGGCACACTCCACCATGCTCGGCTATTTTTTGTAATTTTTGTAGAGACAGAGTTTTGCTATGTTTCCCAGGCTGGTCTCAAACTCCTGGACTCAAGTGATCTGCTTGCCTCAGCTTCCCAAACTGCTGGGATTACAGGTGTGAGCCACTGCGCCCAGCCAGAGATCAAAGTTTCAAAGTTTAACTATAAACTAGGCTCCTCCCAAAATTAGTTTCATGGATGCCCAGGAATGAACAAGGATTGCTTGGAAGTTAGAAGCCAGATGGAGTTGGTTAGGTCGGATCTCTTTCACTGTTTCAGTTATAATTTTTTTTTTTTTTGAAACAGAGTCTCGCTCTGTCACCCAGGCTGGAGTGCAGTGGCACGGTCTTGGCTAACTGCACTCTGCCTCCTGGGTTCACACCATTCGCCTGCCCCAGCCTCCTGAGTAGCTGGGACTACAGGCACCCGCCACCATGCCCAGCTAATTTCTGTATTTTTAGTAGAGACGGGGTTTCACCGTGTTAACCAGGATGGTCTCAATCTCCTGACCTTGTGATCCACCCACCTCGGCCTCCCGAAGTGCTGGGATTACAGGTGTGAGCCACCGTGCCCGGCCGTCAGTTATAATTTTATAAGGGCAGTTTTACTTGTAGAGTTGTTGGCTTAAACTGATTAATAAATTAAATATACTTAAAAGAGTGCTTAGAACATGGTAAGACCTATATATGCATTAGTTATTATTAATAACCTTTATTCACATATATTAAGTCAATTAAGGCACACTATGAATCTGTAAGATTGATATCGTCCCTTTTTCAAATTAGGGCACCTGGCTTTAGGAAATTTAGCAAATTTGGAAAGAAAATAATTGTTTTTTTGAGTACTGATTATGTATTAGGTGTTTTAAAATGTTATCTCATTTATTCTTTTTTTTTGAGACAAGAGTCTCGTTCTGTGGCCCAGGCTGGAGTGCAGTGGTGCAATCTCGGCTAACCACAACCTCCGCCTCCTGGTTCAAGTGATTCTTGTGCCTCAGCCTCCCAAGTAGCTGAGGTTACAGGGGCACACCACCATGCCTGGCTAATTTTTGTATTTTTTAGTAGAGATGGGGTTTCACCATGTTGGCCAGGCTGGTCTTGAACTCCCGACCTCAGGTGATCCACCTGCCTTGACCTCCCAAAGTTCTGGGATTACAGGCATGAGCCACCGCGCCCTGCTGAGTTTATTCTTCCTAAAAATTCTGCCTGGTAGGTATATCAAGTTCAATGTGTTCAAAAACACAATTGCTCATTTTCACCCCCAAATCCATTCCTCCTTGGTTTTCCCTATTTTACCAAATGACATCATCTTCCATCATCCTTGATTCAGTCTTTAACTTGCCACATCCAACTTGTCAGTTGGTTCTTTTGACTTGTTTTCCAAAATATATTCATGAACTTTCTGACCCTATGTTCTGTTGCCACCTGTCCAGTTTCTTAACTAGACTTTGGAAATTGCCTCCAAACTTATTCCTTCCCATATAGCAGTTGGTGGAACTACCATTGCAAAATTATAACTGAGACAGTGAAAGAGATCTGACCTAACTGACTCCATTTTGCTTCTAACCTCCAAGCTATCCTAGTTCATTTCTGGGTATAGGCTGAACTAACTTTTGGAGGAACTTAGTTTATAGTTTATAGTTTAAAACAAAGATAATAACGGCCCTTTGCCAAAACAAACACGCTTCTTGCCTAAGAACTAGACTGCCATTGTAGGACTAACAAATTAGCCACAAGATTAGAAATTATTGTTTAGGAGACATGCAGCTGGAAGCTACAAGATTCTGACTCTCCTCAAATTGCTCCAGGGGATAACATCACTATTGTAAAACCTAAGATCAGTGCTTGAGATATTTTGCAGACTCTGCACTTGATGAATCGGCCAGCACCACCCAGATAGGATAAACTGAGTTGTCTGATCTTATGGCCCCCACCCAGGAACTGACTCAGGGTGAAAGAACAGCTTTGGCTCCCTATGATTTCATCTCTGACCCAACCAATCAACACTCCTGACTCACTGCCCCCACCCAAAATTATCCTTAAAAACTCTAATCCCCGAATTCTCAGGGAGACTGTTTTGAGTATTAATAAAACTCTAGTCTCCCATACAGCTGGCCCTGCATGAATTACTCTTTCTCTATTGCAATTCCCCTGTCTTGATAAATTGGCCTCGTCTAGGCAGCAGGCAACGTGAACCTGTTGGGTGGTTACATTGTGGTTATCTTTGAAACATAAATCATAAATGAAATTGTAACATGCTTCTGATTCAAAATCTCCATGAGCCTCCAAACTCCTTATTGCTTACAAAAGCCTGCATGATTTAACCCTGCTGTCTCTTTGACTCATCTCCTACCACTCTTCCCCACGTTCTTTATGTCCTTCTTTACCTCAGGGCCTTTGTACTTGCCTTTCTACCTAGAACACTCGAGATCCTTAGGGGTTGGTTCTTTTGTGTAAGTCATATTTCAGCCCAAACTCAGCATCACTTCCACAAGGATGCCTCTCTGACCACTCAAACTAAAAGTACCATTCCCCCATCACACTTACCCATCTGTTTGTTTCAAAGCAGTTATGACTATTTGCATTTTATAAGATTAACTTGTTTAACAATTTGCTGTTCTCTATCTCCCATGGTAAATGTAAGCTGCTACATGGGAGTAGGACCTTGCCTCTCTTGTTCATCCCTGTGTCACTGTGCCTCACATTCCCTGACACTTAGTAGACGGTCAATAACTATTTGCTGATTAGAAGAATGAATTAATTAATAAATGCTCAGATCTATCATATAGCTTATCTCTTAGAGAAGGAGTTCGTATTTCCTTATATCCAAGTGTTGAGGGAAACTGACCGCTTATCACACTGGCCAGGGTTACTCAGGCAGTGGGTGGCAAAGCCTGGATAAAATCTTATAGGTCTCATGATGCTCATGTTTAGCTCTCTACACACTTCTTTGTGCATATTGTGAGATGATCCCTGTGTTGTTTAGCTGTATCGTGCATTTTTTTTTTTTTTTTTGAGACGGAGTCTCGCTCTGTCGCCCAGGCTGGAGTGCAGTGGCGCAATCTCGGCTCACTGCAAGCACCGCCTCCCAGGTTCACGCCATTCTCCTGCCTCAGCCTCCGGAGTAGCCGGGACTACAGACGCCCACCACCACGCCCGGAGACTTTTTTTTTTGTATTTTTAGTGGAGACGGGGTTTCACCATGTTAGCCAGGATGGTCTGGATCTCCTGACCTTGTGATCCGCCCACCTCGGCCTCCCAAAGTGCTGGGATTACAGGCGTGAGATACCGCGCCCGGCCTATATCGTGCGTTTTGACAGGTATTAAGAGTTACGTAAACTGAGGCCATATTATAGATGCTTCTTTTCTTTTCCAGCTTTCTTCTTTATTTTGACTACTTTATAGCATTTTAAGGCTCTCACTGTGGGAGACAGCAGGAAGTGGTAAACTCACATCAGTGGATTTGTCTTTTTCTAAATTATTTGTTTGAATAGAATAGTATGAAAATTGCATTCAGGCCGGGCGCGGTGGCTCATACCTGCAATCCCAGCACTTTGGGAGGCCGAGGTGGGCGGATCACAAGGTCAGGAGATTGGGACCATCCTGGATAACACCGTGAAACCCCGTCTCTACTAAAAAAATACAAAAAAAATAGCCGGGCGTGGTGGCGGGCGCCTGTGGTCCCAGCTACGCGGAAGGCTGAGGCAGGAGAATGCCGTGAACCCGAGAGGCGGAGCTTGCAGTGAGCGGAGATGTGTCACCGCACTCCAGCCTGGAGACAGAGCGAGACTCCGTCTCAAAAAAAAAAAAAAAAAAAAAGAAAATTGCATTCAAGTCTTAAGAAGCTTCATGAAGGCAGGCATCTTGTCAATTTGATTCACTATCATATTCCCAGTGATTATAAGGACAGTGTATTGGTCAGGAAGCTTAGATTAAGCTGCACTAACAAATAGCCCCAAAGTCTCAATGCTTCAACACAACAGAAGTTTAGGTCTGATTCAGGATTCAAGCTACCTATTCATTACAGATTAGCAAGGGGTTCCGTTCACTTTTTTTTTTTTTTTTTTTTGAGACAGGGTTTCATTCCTGTCACCCAGGCTGGAGTGCAGTGGCATAATCTTGGCTTACTGCAACCTCTGCCTCCTGGGTTCAAGCGCTTCTCCTGCCTCAGCCTCTTGAGTAGCTGGGATTACAGGAACGTGCCACCACACCCGGCTAATGTTTGTATTTTTAACTGAGACGAGATTTCACTATGGTGGCCAGACTGGTCTCGAATTCGTGGCCTCAAGTGACCCACCTGCCTCAGCCTCCCAAAGTGCTGGGATTACAGGCGTGAGCCACCGCTCCCAGCCAGGTTCTGTTCATTTTTAAAAGTCCCAATATATGGGCTGGGTGTGGTGGCCCACGCCTGTAATCACAGCAATTTGGGAGGCCAAGGTGGGCAGATCATCTGAGGCCAGGAGTTCGAGACCAGCCTGGCCAACATGGTGAAACCCCGTCTCTACTAAAAGATACAAAAATTAGCTGGATGTCTTAGCACATGCCTGTAGTTCCAATTACTTGGGAGGCTGAGTCATGGGAATCTTTTGAACCTGGGAGGCAGAGGTTGCAGTGAGCTGAGATTATGCCACTGTAGTCCAGCTTGGGAGACAGTAGGACTCCGTCTCAAAAAAACGAAGTCCCAAGATATGGGATACTTAGTCACACATCTTAGTATCAGAGGTTTCATCTCATCCACCTCAGCACATGTTTGCTTATTCACCATGCCAGGGAGAAATTAACTTGGTAAATTTATGTACCAGTTTTTAAGCTTCTACCTAGAACTGATACATGCCACTTTTCACGTTTTATTAGCCAGAGTCAGGCACATTGCCATGCCTAACTTAAAAGGGGACAGGAAAATGTGATTCAACCGTGTGTGCATTCCACATGTCTGGAAGAAAGGAAAACAGTAATATTTGTGAGCAGTACTTAATGACTATCTCAAATAGTTGACATTTATTGAGTGCTTACTGTATGCCACTTAGATGCCGTTCTAAGTGCTTAGCTTGGAACTTCATCCTCATAACAACCCAGATAATATTCTTAGCTCAGTTTTACAGACAAGAAACCTGAATTCCAGAGAATTTAAGCAATTTGCCCAAGGTTGTCCATTAAGTGGCGGAACCAGAATTTGAATTTAGATCATCTGGCTCCAGAGTCAGTGCTTTAATCTCTAGGCTACAGCTCCTTTGGTACCTAGTAGATCATAAAAAAATTTTTTTTTTGGTTGCCTGAATTCCCACAAGACTTTAAGCCTTTTGAAAACAGAAACCCATCTTACATTTTGTATGTTTCAGTTTTGGCCTTTGTAGTAGGAGCTCAAAAACGCTTATGGTGAATTGAACTGAACAAATCAGAAACTAGATAATCAACTGCTGAAAGCTTAGGGGTCTTTTTTTCTCTGAAATCAAAAGCTGATGAAAGAAATATGAATCAAGGCTATGAAAGCAAGAATAACGGATAAGATAAATACGGATTTATTCACAAAATATGGGAAACCAAGAAATAAGAGGTACTACTTTGCATTTTGAAAGTAACATTTTAAAATTTACAAAGAAATCACAAACATATTAAAAAGTGGGCCAAGAGGCTGGGTGCAGTGACTCACGCCTGTAATCCTAGCACTTTGGGAGACTGAGGTAGGCAGATCACTTGAGGTCAGGAGTTTCAGACCAGCCTGGCCAATATGATGAAACCCCGTCTCTACTAAAAATAGAAAAATTAGCTGGGGGTAGTACACTTGCCTGTAATCCCAGCTCCTCAGGAGGCTGAGGCTGAGAATCGTTTGAATCCAGGAGGTGGAGGTTGCAGTGAGCCGAGATTGCACCACTGCACTCCAGCCTGGGCAACATAGTGAGACTCCTCAAAAAAAAAAAAAAAAAGTGGGCAAAGGACATTAACAGATACTTCTCAAAAGAAAATATACATGTGGCCAACAAATATGTGAAAAAAGTTCAACATCACCAATCACTAGAGAATGCAAATCCAAACCACAGTGAGATACTATCTCACACCAGTCAGAATGGTGATTATTAAAAAGTCAGAAACAACAGATGCTGGTGAGGTTGTGGAGAAAAAGGAACCCTTTTACAATGTTGGTGGTAGTGTAAATTAATCGAATCATTGTGGAAGACAGTGTGACAATTCCTCAAAGACCTAGAGGCAGAAATACCTGGCTGCTGCACTCCAGCCAGGGCAACAGAGCAAGACTCCGTCTCAAGAAAAAAAAAAAAAGAAAATGTGGTACACATACACCATGGAATACTAAGCAAGCATCAAAAGGAATGAGATCATGTCCTTTGCAGAGACATGGATGGAGTTGGAAGCCATTATCCTCAGCAAATTAATGCAGGAACAGAAAACTAAATACCACATGTTCTCACTTATAAGTGGGAGCTAAATGTTGAGAACACATGGACACATAGTGGGGAATGACAGACACTGGGGCCTGTCAGAGGGCGGGGGTGGGAGAAGGGAGAGGATCAGGAAGAATAGCTAGTGGATGCTGGGCTGAATACCTGGGTGACGGAATGATCTGTGCAGCAAATCACCATGGCACTGATTTATCTGTGTATTAGATTGGTGCAAAAGTAATTGCTGTTTCAGACCGTGGATTTTAAATCATTATAACTAGGCTCAAACACATCTTTATTCATTAAGATAGTAACCATTACAATCAATACATTTTTGCCAACAAGAAATAAGTTTGTTAATTCCTATAGCTTAAAAATCCGTGCTTTGGGGCTCAACGAACTCTTGGAAAGCATTTTCTGCATCCTGCTGGTTGTGGACGCATTTTCCCTGCCAAAAGTTGTCAAGATGCTTGGAGAAGTGGTAGTCAGTTGGCAAGAGGTCAGGTGAATATGACGGATGAGGCAGAATTTCGTAGCCCAATTCTTTCAACTTCTGAAGTGTTGGTTGTGTGATGTGCAGTCGGACATTGTTGTGGAAAAGAATTGGGCCTTTCCTATTGACCAATGCTGGCTGCAGGCGTTGCAGTTTTTGGTACATCTCATCTATTTGCTGAGCATAATTCTCAGATGTAATGGGTTTGCTGGGATTCAGAAAGCTGTAGTAGATCAGACGGGCAGCAGATCACCACACAAGGTGACCATGACCTTTTTTTCAGTGCAGGTTGGCTTTGGGAAATGCTTTGGAGCTTCTTCTCAGTCCCACCACTGAGCTGGTTGTCGCTGATTGTAGTATAAAATCCACTTTTCATCGCACATCACAATCCAATTGGAAAAACTGTTCGTTGTTGTCTCATAAGAGAAGATGACATTTTAAAACGACGATTTTTAAAATTTTCGCTTAACTCATGAGACATGCATTTATCAAGCTTTTTCACATTTCCAATTTGCTTCAGATGCTGAATGACCATAGAATGGTTGATGTTGAGTTCTTCCGAAACTTTTTGTGTAGTTGTAAGAGGATCAGCTTCGATGATTGCTCTCAATTTGTTATTGTCAGCTTCCAATGGCCAGCCTCTATGTTCCTTATCTTCAAGGCTCTTGTCTCCTTTGCAGAACTTCTTGAACCACCACTACACTGTACACTTGTTAGCAGTTCCTGGGTCAAATGCATTGTTGATGTTGCGAGTTGTCTCCACTGCTTTATGACCCATTTTAAACTTGAATAAGAAAATTGCTCAAAAAGACAAAAATAATTTCCTTTTCCTCTAACCTCATTTCCACACTCTAAAATAAATATAAAATATGGGCTTGGCACGGTGGCTCATGCCTGTAATCCCAGCACTTTGGGAGGCTGAAGCAGGTGAATCACTTGAGGCCAGGAGTTCAAGACCAGCCTGGCCAACATGGTGAAACCCTGTCTCTACTAAAAATACAAAATTAGCTGGGCATGGTGGCACGGGCCTGTACTGCCAGCTACTCAGGAGGCCGAGGCAGGAGAATTGCTTGAACCTGGGAGGCGGAGGTTGCAGTGAGCCATGGTCACGCCACTGTACTCCAGAGTAAGACTCCCTCTCAAAAAAAAAATAAATAAATAATAAAATAAATGTAAAATAAACAGCAAGCAATGTCATTAGCAAAAAAAGCAAGAAATATGCATTAAAATGATGTATAACATAACCACATTTATTTAAGAATGTATTCCAATATCAAACAGCAATTTTCAACAATGCAAAAACCGCAATTATGTTTGCACCAACCTAATAGCAAAACTGCACATTCTGCAAATGTACCCCTGAACTTAAAAGTTGAAAATAAAGACTGAGATGGTGGCTCACGCCTGTAATCCCAGCACTTTGGGAGGCCAAGGTGGGCAGATCAGCTGAGGTCAGGAGTTTGAGACTAGTCTGGCCAACATGGTGAAATAAAATTTATTAATAAAAATTAAAAAATTAGCTGGGCATGGTGGCAGGCACCTGTAATCCCAGCTACTCAGGAGGCTGAGACAGGAGAATCACTGGAACCTGGGAGGCAGAGTTTGCAGTGAGCCGAGATCTTGCCACTGCACTCCAGCCTAGGTGACAGCAAGACTCCATCTCGGAAAAAAAAGAAAAAAAAAATTGGAAAAAAAAAGTAATGTTTTGATAAAAGTAAGATAAATTAATATCAGTTGCAAATATAAATATGGTGAAAAATGATGTAGATACATTTGTGATGATATATTATTCTTAGAGACCCCACGACTCTCCATTCAAGATTGTCATCCTTCAAAGCCCAGACTGGTGTCTTTGCTGTTGTTGATGAGGTTCAAGGACCAGTTTAGCTGAAAAGGCCCAGGTGGGATGTAGCATCCTTTTCCTAGGGCCAGGATTTGAAAGATTTTTACTTTTAGTCTTTCTTGGCTGTGTATCCAGACCCTGAGGCAATGATTTTTCAAGCCTAACACTGATATAATTTTCAATATTATGATGAGGCACTGCCTAATTCTCAAAACTGGTAATTCTTTTGGGAATTTGTAGATGGATCATTCATGCCAGCAATATTCGTAGATTCTAAAAATAGCTCATCTACCCAGACTTCCTTAGGGATTGGTACACTAAAGCCCAGGTAGAATATAATGGAAAAAAAGACGACCTGGTGGAGATGGCAATGAGGTTTTTAATTATGAAAATGAGAGGGTTTGCCAAGTTCCAAATGGAAAAATAGTTTCTACTTAGGACTAAGCTTATGTACAATGTGAAGGTAATTGCTAATGTGGTTTAATTTGGGGAAAAGCTACTCAGAATGTTTCCATATATTGGCCACCGTGTTAGTAGATTTTCATGAGATAACATGAACAAGAAGATAAAAAAAATATATAAATAAATTTTAACCCCCTAAAAAAATTTATCAGTAGATTCAATCCTTTGGGTTTACATTGGTCCTCTTTTAGATTCTTTGAAATACTCTCAGATCAGGTAACTCATTAAATTACAACAAATAATTTGTTACTTGCTTTCCTTCCTTTAATGGAGACTGGAGAGTTAGAGTTTGCTGTGCAGAGAAGTTGGGTCCTGAAAGGACCATGGAAGCTGAAAGATGTCTCACAATTTAGCACTTGCTGGGTCTTACTTACACTGATTTCAAAACTGTGGCCCAGTTGATCTCCAAACTTTTCTCTACATTGTGCACTTCCATTACATGGATATTAGATTTTGTTTTCTTTATTTTTTTCAAGACAGGGTCTTGCCCTGTTGCCCACGCTAGAGTGCAGTGGTACAATCTCAGCTCACTGCAACCTCTGCATTCTGGGCTCAAGCGATCCTCCCACCTCAGCCTGCGCAAGGACTACAAGTACACGCCACCACGCCCAGCTAATTTTTCATATTTTTTGTAGAGACAGTTTCACCATATTGCCCAGGCTGGTCTCAAACTTCTGGGCTCGAGTACTCTGCCTCAATATTAGATTTCATATGGAGTATTCCACAAATGTTTTGAACTACAAGGAACCAAAAACATAAAAGTGAATAAAAAATGGTACCTGTTTTTGAGTAACTCATAACTTAGGGAAGGAGGCAAGCAAATGAGGAAGAAGGAAAACAGTTATAAACAGATAATGATAATGAAATGTGAAAACAGATATAATAAGCAGAATATTGTAGGAAACCAGAAGAGTGACATATTCTGTCGAGGGCATGACGCAGGTAAAGTTTCATCGAGGAAGTAAAAAGCTTAGTCTTAGAGAATGATTAGAAGTTTCTAGGCAGAGAAAAATGGCTAGCGTGTTCCAAAAGGAGGGAAAAGCATGTGCTTGATCAGGTTTCTACAATGTGTCTAAACTCGAATAGGGACTTAGTAGAGCCAGGCCGGGCGTGGTGGCTCATGCCTGTAATCCCAGCACTTTGGGAGGCTGAGGTGGGCGGATCACCTGAGGTCAGGAGTTTCAGACCCAGCCTGGCCAACACGGTGAAACTTCGTCTCTACTAAAAATACAAAAATTAGGTGGACATGGTGGTGTGTGCCTGTAATCCCAGCTACTCAGGAAGCTGAGGGAGGAGAATCGCTTGAACCAGAAGGCAGTGGTTGCAGTGAGCCAAGATCGTGCCATTGCACTCCAGCCTGGACAACAGAGCAAGACTCTGTCTCAAGGAAAAGAAAAGCAAAACCTAAAAAAAATTACTAAAAGCCTCAAGATCATTAAATTCAAACCATTTCCTACAGCTTAAGATTTAGGTTAAAATAATAGGTAGTCAGACATAGTTCGCAATAAAATATTGCCATGGAATACTTTCAAATTTAAATGATCAAAAAATGAATTGTTTTGCTAAACTACAAATCAGTTTATATGATTAAACTCTTGTGGTTTTTTTTTTGAACAAAGATAAAAAACATCGTTTAATAGCATGTTCTCAATACTTGCTTACAAATGAACTCTTGGGTTTTATGAACCCTTGGGCAAATCCCTTGACTTCCTCCATGCCTCAGTTTCCTCAACTATAACATATAATACCTATCTTCTAGGATAGGTATGAAGATCAAATAAGTAAATGTACAAAAAATGCTTAGAACAGATTTTGAACATAGAAAGTACTGTGTAAGTGGCTAGGTGCAGTGGCTCACGCCTGTAATCCTAGGACTTATGGAGGCCGAGGAGGGAGGGTCATTTGAGGTCAGTAGTTCGAGACCAGCCTGGCCACCATAATGAAGCCCTGTCTCTACTAAAATACAAAAATTAGCTGGGTGTGGTGGTGCATGCAAAAAAAAAAAAAAAAAAAAAAAAAAAAGAAATCATTGCCAAGACCAATATCATGACACTTTCCTCCTGTATTTTCTTTTTATTATTATTATGTTTTTATTTGAGACAGAGTCTCACTCTGTCACCCAGGCTGGAGTGCAATGGCATGATCTCAGCTCACTGCAACCTCTACCTCCTGGGTTCAAGCAATTCTCCTGCCTCATCCTCCCAAGTAGCTGGGATTACAGGCGTGCACCACCATGCCCAGCTAATTTTTGTATTTTTCTTAGAGCCGGGTTTTACCATGTTAGCCAGGCTGGTCTCAAACTCCTGACCTCAGATGATCCACCTGCCTCGGCTTCCCAAAGTGCTGGGATTACAGATGTGAACCACTGTGCCTGGCCACCCACTGGATTTTCTTATAAGGAGTTTTACAATTTCAGTTCTTAACATTCAAGTCTTTAATCCATTTTGAGTTGATTTTTTTATAGTATAAGATATTCTGATATCATTCTTTTGCATGTGGATATCCAATGTTTTTGGTTTTGTTTTTTTGAGACAGGGTCTCACTCTGTCACCCAGGCTGGCGTACAGCAGTGCCATTTCAGCTCACTGCAATCTCTGCCTCTTGGGTTCAAGTGATTGTCACACCTCAGTAGCTAGGATTACACGTGTGTGCCACCACTCCCGGCTGTTTTTTTGTAATGTTTTTGGTAGAGACAGTTTTGCCGTGTTAGCCAGGCTGGTCTCAAACTCCTGACCTCAGATGATCCACCAGCCTCAGCCTCCCAAAGTGCTGGGATTACAGGTGTGAGCCACCGTGTCTGGCTGATATCCAGTTTTTCCAACATATCCTTGTGTATTTTTGGCATTCATGTGGAAGATCAGTTGACCAGATATGTGTGGGTTTATTTCTGGGCTCTCTATTCTTTTGTTTTTGTTTTTTAGAGATGGGGTCTCACTCTATGGCCCAATGTGGAGTGTAGTGGTGCAATGGTAGCTCACTGCAGCCTTGAACTCCTGGGCTCAAGCAATCTTCCCAAGTAGTTGGGATTACAGATGTGAGCCGCCATGCCTGGCTCTGGGCTCTCTATTCTCTTCCAATGGTCTATATGTCTGTTTTCACATTAGTACCTTACAGTTTTAATTACTTGACCTTTATAATATATTTTATATCAGGAAATGTGATGCCTTCAGCATTTTTCTTCTTTCTCAAGATTGTTTCAGTTACTCAAGTTTTTTTCTTCTAGTTCCAATTTTAAAATTGGTTCAATCAGCATCTTTTTATCTTTTTTTTTTTTTTTTGAGACACAGTCTGTTGCCCAGGCTGGAATGCAGTGGCGCAATTTCAGCTCACTGCAACCTTTGCCTCCTGGGCTCAAGCGATTCTCATGCCTCAGCCTCCCAAGTAGCTGGGACTACAGGCGTGTGCCACCACACCCAGCTAATTTTTGTATTTTTGGTAGAGATGTAGTTTTGCTCTGGTGGTCAGGCTGGTCTCGAACTCCTGACCTCAAATGATCCTCCTGCCTCGGCCTCTGAAAGTGCTGGGATTATAGGCATGAGTCACCGCAACTGGCCTATCTTTTTTTTTTTTTTTGGGCGGGTGGGCAGAGTCTCACTCTGTCACCCATGCTGGAGTATAGTGGCACAATCTCGATTCATTGCAAACTCTGCCTCCTGGGTTCAAGCAATTCTCCAGCCTCAGCCTCCCAAGTAGCTGGGATTACAGGTGCCCGCCACCACACCTGACTAATTTTTGTATTTTTTGTGGAGACAGGGTTTTGCTATGTCGGCCAGGCTGGTCTCAAACTCCTGACCTCAAGTGATCCACTTGCCTCTGCCTCCAAAAGTGCTGAAATTACAAGTGTAATTTCAGCCACCACGCCTGGCCAGCATCTTATTTTGTAACAATCTAGTTTGGATTATTATCAGCTTGATTTTTTTTTTTTGAGATGGAGTCTTGCCCTATCTCCCAGGCTGGAGTGCGGTGGCACGATCTCAGCTCACCGCAACATCCATCTCCTGGGTTCAAGCAATTCCCCTGCCTCAGCCTCCCGAGTAGCTGGGATTACAGGCGTGCATCACCATGCCCAGCTAATTTTTTTGTATTTTTAGTAGAGACGGGGTTTCACCATGTTGGCCAGGCTGGTCTCGAACTCCTGACCTCCTGATCCACCCGCCTTGGCCTCCCAAAGTGCTGGGATTACAGGCGTGAGCCACCACGTCTGGCCTATCAGCTTGATTTTAATAGTATATAAAAGTTTTGCTTCCATATAGCTCTGTTCTCTCCCCCTCCTTTGTGCTATTACTGTCATACAGATTACATTTTATACACTGTGTTCCCATCCACAGAGATTTATAAGTACTGCTTTGTGCAGTGGTCTTTTAATTAGATAGGAGATAAAAAGAGTTACAAACAAAAAATACATTTTAAGTCCAGGCACAGTGGCTCACACCTGTAATCCTAGCACTTTGGGAGGCTGAGGCTGGCAGATCGCTTGTAGTCAGGAGTTCAAGACCAGCCCGGCCAATATGGTGAAACCCTGTCTCTACTAAAAATACAAAAATTAGCCGGGCGTGGTGACGCATGCCTGTAATCCCAGCTATTTGGGAGGCTGAGGCAGGAGAATCACTTGAACCCGGGAGGCAGAGGTTGCAGTGAGCCAAGATTGTGCCACTGCACTCCAGCCTGGGCAACAGAATGAAACTCCATCTAAAGAAAAAAAAAAAGACATTTAACTGTCTTTTATTTTTACCTAAGTATTCTTTTTTTTTTTTTTTGGTAGAGAGATGGGATCTCACTACGGTGCCCAGGTTGGTTTTGACTTCTTGGCCTCAAGCGATCCTCCTTCCTCAGCTTCCTAAAGTGCTGGGATCACAGGCATAAACCATGATGCTGAGCCCTATGTAGTTGTCTTTAAAAGATTTCTTGATTTGCATTCAAGTTACTCCCAAAGTTCTCTTATTTCAGCCTGAAGGACTCTGTTTAGTTAGTATTTCTTGTAGGTTTGCTAGTGCCAGTATCTTTCACAAAGCAGAAGAGACCTTAAGCCTATTCCGTATTTCTCGTTTTACACATGAGGAAATCAATGTCGAAAGAGGTTAAGTGACTTGACTGAAGTCACACTGCTAGTTAGTAGTGGAGGCCACACTGGAAATCAGATTTCCTGACTGCTAGTTTATAGTTTTCCCCACCATTCCAAATTTTTGTCAAGATATCTACTGTGATTACCCAGTTTGGGGATCATGTACTTAATAATAGGGCACAAAAGAATGAATTGGCCCATAAGAATTTAATTAGAATAATGTATTTGTGGTAATGAGATTGCCGTCTGCCTGACGGCTTTCCTTCAGAACACTTTAATATGGTCCACTCACAATCCTGATTGCTAAGTGATTTTAATCCTGACCTGTGTACATTGTTTTGTGTTAAATTCATTTTTTAGGCTTTCATAGTCTGAGGTTCTTTCATGTTTCAATCTCTCTTTGATGTCAGGCCTTTGATAAGAAACTCCATAGGTGGACGATTCATGAGAATGCATGAGAAATGAAGAAATTTGCCACACACAAGCAGAATGGGTCAATTCAGTAATTAGGAAATTTGGAATTTTTGAGGGTTTTGTGACATTTGCTACAGTAATCATGTCTGTGTAGTACATGTAGTACATGTAGCTCTCCTTAGGCTGGGCATGGTGGCTCACGCCTATAATCCCAGCACTTTGGGATGCTGAGGTGGGAGCATCACTTGAGCCAAGCAGGTTGAGGCTGCAGTAGCCATGATTGTGCTACTGTACCTCAGCCTGAACAAAAGAGCAAAACCTGGTCTCAGAAAAACAAGGCTGGGCACGGAGGCTCACACCTCTAATCCTAGCACTTTGGGAGGCTGAGGCGGGTGGATCAACTGAGGTCAGGAGTTTGAGACCAGCCTGGCCAACTTGGTGAAATCCCGTCTGTACTAAAAATACAAAAATTAGCTGGGCGTGGTGGCATGCACCTGTAATCCCAGCTACTCCGGAGGCTGAGGCAGGAGAATCACTTGAACCTGGGAGGTGGAGGTTGCAGTGAGCTGAGATTGTGCCGCTGCACTCCAGCCTGGGTGACAGAGCAAGACTCCATTTCAAAAAAAAAAAAAAAAAGAGTGCCTGGCACGGTGGCTCACACCTGTAATCCCTGTAATCCCAGCACTTTGGGAGGCTGCGGCAGGTGGATCCCTTGGGGTCAAAAGTTCAAGGCCAGCCTGGCCAAGATGGTGAAATCCCATCTCTACTAAATACAAAAATTAGCTGGGTGTGGTGGTGGGTGCCTGTAATCTCAGCTACTCCGGAGGCTGAGGCAGGAGAATTGCTTGAACCCAGGAGGCAGAGGTTGCAGTGAGCCCAGATGATGCCACTGCACTCTAGCCTGGGCAACTGGGCAACAGAGCGAGACTCTGTCTCAAAAAAAAAAGAGTATCTCTCCTTAAACTTTGTCTCATAGTGAGAGTACAAAAATCTACTTTGTTGTAACATTGTCCTATCTCATAATAGAAGCAATTTTATTTTTAGACCCACAGTATTTTAGTTTCTTTATATGTGTATATATAAAGAAACTAAACTATATATTACATTATATAATATATAGACTATATATTATATAATATATAGACTATATATTATATAATATATAGACTATATTATATAATATATAGACTAAATTATATAATATATAGACTATATTATATAATATATAGACTATATTATATAATATATAGACTATATTATATAATATATAGACTATATTATATAATATATAGACTATATTATATTATATAATACATAGTCTATATATTCCCATAATATATTATGTATTATGGGAATATATAGACTATGTATTATATAATATAATATATAAACTATATAATATATAAGCTATATATTATATATAATATATAAACTATATAATATATAAGCTATATATTATATATAATATATAAACTATATAATATATAAGCTATATATTATATATAATATATAAACTATATAATATATAAGCTATATATTATATATAATATATAAACTATATAATATATAAGCTATATATTATATATAATATATAAACTATATAATATATAAACTATATATTATATAGCATATATAAACTATATATTATATATAATATATAAACTATATATTATATATAATATATAAACTATATAATATATAAACTATATATTATATAGAATATATAAACTATATATTATATAGAATATATAAACTATATATTATATAGAATATATAAACTATATATTATATAGCATATATAAACTATATATTATATAGAATATATAAACTATATATTATATAGAATATATAAACTATATATTATATAGAATATATAAACTATATATTATATAGAATATATAAACTATATAATATATAAACTATATATGCTATATAATATATAAACTATATATGCTATATAATATATAAACTATATATGCTATATAATATATAAACTATATATTATATATAATATATAAACTATATATTATATATAATATATAAACTATATATTATATATAATAAACTATATAATCTATAAGCTATATATTCTATATAATATATAAGCTATATATTCTATATAATATATAAACTATATATTCTATATAATATATAAACTATATATTCTATATAATAAACTATATAATCTATAAGCTATATATTATATATAATATATAAACTATATAATATATAAACCATATATTATATATAATATATAAGCTATATAATATATAAGCCATATATTATATATAATATATAAGCTATATAATATATAAGCCATATATTATATATAATATATAAGCTATATAATATATAAGCCATATATTATATATAATATATAAGCTATATAATATATAAGCTATATATTATATATAATATATAAGCTATATAATATATAAGCTATATATTATATATAATATATAAGCTATATAATATATAAGCTATATATTATATATAATATATAAGCTATATAATATATAAGCTATATATTATATATAATATATAAGCTATATATTATATATAATATATAAGCTATATAATATATAAGCTATATATTATATAAGCTATATATTATATATAATATATAAACTATATATTATATATGATATATAAATTATATAATATATAAACTATATATTACATATGATATATAAACTATATAATATATAAACTATATATTACATATGATATATAAACTATATAATATATAAACTATATATTATATATGATATATACACTATATAATATCTAAACTATATATTATATATGATATATACACTATATAATATATAAACTATATATTATATATGATATATACACTATATAATATATAAACTATATTATATATGATATATACACTATATAATATATAAACTATATAATATATACACTATATAATATATAAACTATACATTATATACACTATATAATATATAAACTATACATTATACACACTATATAATATATAAACTATACATTATATAAACTATATAATATGTAAACTATACGTTATATAAACTATATAATATGTAAACTATACGTTATATAAACTATATAATATATAAACTATACATTATATAAACTATACGTTATGTAAACTATGTAATATGTAAACTATACATTATGTAAACTATGTAACATATAAACTATACATTATGTAAACTATATAATATATAAACTATACAATATATAAACTATATATAATATATAAACTATACAATATATAAACTATATATAATATATAAACTATATAATATATAAACTATATATAATATATAAACTATATATAATATATAAACTATATATAATATATAAACTATATAATATATAAACTATATATAATATATAAACTATATAATATATACTATATTAACTATATATTATATTACATATTCTATTATATATTATATAATATATATTATATAAAAATATTATAATATATAATAGAATATATTATATTATATATACCTGAGCCTCCCAAAGTGCTGATATTACAGGCATGAGCCACCATGCCCTGCTGTTTTATATTTTGTGTGTCAGTTTCTGTAGTTGAGAGCATAGGCCTCATTTTGAATCTCTGGTCTGCCACTCATTATTAGTGGCAATTTGGGCAAGTAACTTAGTTCTCTGAGCCTTAGGTTCCTTGTATTCCCTTATAAAATGGGAATAGTGGCCGGGCGCGGTGGCTCATGGCTGTAATCCCAGTACTTTGGGAGGCTGAGGAGGGCAGATCACGAGGTCAGGAGTTTGAGAGCAGCCTGGCCAACATAGTGAAACCCCATCTCTACTAAAAATACAAAAAAATTAGCCGAGCTTGGTGGCGGGCACCTGTAGTCCCAGTTACTCGGGAGGCTGAAGCAGGAGAATCACTTGGAACCGGAAGGCGGAGGTTGCAGTGAGCCGAGATCGCGCCACTGCACTACAGCCGGGGCAACAAGAGCGAAACTCCATTTCAAAAAAAAAAAAAAAAAAATGGAATAGTTTTAACAGCTGATGATGTTGTCTGCGGATTAAATGATATAACACCTATAAAGCACATAAAAGATCATGTAATGAGTGTTCAATGAATGTTAGTTCTTATATTCTATGTGACATTGTTTCAATATTTCATTTTTTTTCCTTTCCCCATCTTCATGCTGGAGAGGATCTGGCCACAAGGATGAGAATTTTTATGAATCCTTTAAAGAGGAAGGATGGGGCAGTGAGCTGACTTCTCTCTGACTTCTAGGCCTGGGGTAGGACAAAGCCATGCAGTGCCCAAAGGAGGCGGAGTGAGAGTGGTCTAGGCAGCCAATGGCTCATGCCTGGGTATGGTTATCTCACTGTGTAGGGGGCTCCCAAGTCTGCCATCCTGCTTGATGATTCACTGAAAGGACTCACAGGATTCAGAAATGCTTTTATATTCACAGCTACATTTATTACAGCGAAAAGACACAGATTAAAGTTAGTAAAGGGAAAAGGTGCATGGGACGAAATCTAAGAGAAACTAGGTACAAATTGCCAGTGTCCTTTTTCAGTGGAGCAGCACAGACCTGCTTACTTCTCCCAGCAACATGCGACAACATGTACAAAGTGTTGCCAACCAGGGAAGCTCACCTTAGCCTTGGTGTTCCATTAGTCCCATAGGCATGCAAGGCCTGCATGAGTGAGTGAGTGACTTCAGTTACTCAGACGCCAGCACCCCCAATGCCTCTTCACTGCTCCCTACCCTTGAGCAAAAACGGGTGTTTACAATAAATCACATTGTCAGGATAAACCTATCTGGTCCAACTGGTGCAGCATGGTCCAACGTTTCAGACATGCAAAAACACTTTTTTTTTTTTAAATTTAAGAAATTTTTGTTTGTTTTTTGAGGCAGGGTCTCACTCTCGTTGCCCAGGCTGGAGTGCAGTAGCTCAATCTTGGCTCACTGCAACCTCGACTTCCTACAAGTAACTGGGACTACACGCACATGCCATCACACCCGGCTAATTTTTGTATTTTTAGTAGACACCGAGTTTCCCCTTGTTGCCCAGGCCAGTCTGGAACTCCTGGGTTCAAGTGATCTGCCCACATCGGCCTCCCAAAGTTCTGGGATTACAGGCGTGAGCCACCGTGCCTGGCCCAAAACTCGTTTTTTTTTTAAAACAAAAACAAAAACAAAAACAAACAAAAAAAACAGAAATGAACTTTAATACAGCAAATGAAAACAGCATTTTGTAAATTTATTGCTCAAAGGAGTTATCTATTTGAGGCAATCATCGTGTTACACTTTGATAGATGAAAAGTTACAGCTTGTACACCAAAAGTAAAAAATGAAATTAAAAAATGAAATGGCTACCAAGGTAATGCAGGTCAGGGGATTAAAGGTGAAGGGTCACGCATTATTAAAAAGATCCAAAAGGACAACCGCATCATGATCTGTCATCAGTGTTCCAACGGTGGCCTCGTGCTAAACTCGAACATTTAGGCACACATTCAAGCACCTTTTTCCGCAAAAAGATTTGTACATGACTACTCTGGCTATTCCCGTGATCATCTATAGGTGGCACAGCATTGAGAACATAGTAGGTGCTGGTTCCAAAGAATACAATTCAAGAAACTCTCCTCTAGCAACCATTTCCCCTCTTCCTCCTCCTCCTCCACACGAAGGGGCCCCTAGCGTATGCCCCAAAACACCTTTATGGAGCAGAATATTCCAAGGCTTCCAGACGATCTCCCCCTCGTGGGTCAAAGGCCAGTCCTGATTCAAGCCTTTCTTTGGAATGCACAGTGTTTAAACAACTCAAGCCTGCAGAGTTAACCCTTTCCTGCACACTTACCTATCCTTTTAGCCTCACAGATTGAGAGAAGGTGCACCTGGCTAGGGAGCCAGCATGTTTGTTTTCCTTCAGCAGGTAATATGGTTGTTTTAGAGTTTTCTCAGTGCCCAGATTTTATTTCGAGAATAGTAGTTGGTACATCACTTGGTTCCAAACCACTGGAGGGTTATACATTCAGCACTGTCAGAGGTTTTTAAACCAGAACAATTCCACCTTGAATAAGAGCTGCGTAAAATGAGGCTGCGACCTACTGGGCCACATTCCCAGGAGGTTAAAGCATTCTAAGTCACAGGATGAGACAGGAGGTCAGCACAAGACACAGGTCTTACCATAAAGACCTTACTGATAAAACAGGTTGCAATAAAGAAGTCAGCCTAAACCCACCAAAACCAAGATGGCGATGAGGTGACCTCTGGTTGTCTTCACTGCTACACTCCACCAGTGACATGACAGTTTACGAATGCCATGGTAACCTCAGGAAGTTACCCTATATAGTCTAAAAAGGGGAGAAACCCTCAGTGTCAGGAATTTCCCACCCCTTTCCCAGAAAACTCATGAATAATCCACCCTTTGTTTAGCATAGAATCAAGAAATAAATTGGCTATTTTTTTAATGGAGTAGCCTGTGGAGTAGCCATTTTATTGCTTTACTTTCTTTTTCTTTTTCTTTTTTGAGATGGAGTCTTGTTCTGTCACCCAGGCTGGAGTGCAATGGCGCGATCTTGGCTCACTGCAACCTCCGCCCCCCAGGTTGAACTGATTCTCCTGCCTCAGCCTTCTGAATAGCTGAGATTACAGGCACCCAACACCACGCCTGGCTAGTTTTTGTGTTTTTAGTAGAGATGGGGTTTCGCCATATTGGCCAGGCTGGTCTTGAACTCCTGACCTCAGGTGATCCACCCACTTCACCCTCCCAAAGTGCTAGGATTACAGGTGTGAGCCACCCCGCCCAGCCTCCTTTACTTTGTTAATAAAGTTGCTTTCACTTTGCAGTGTGGACTCACCCTGAATTCTTTCTTGTGCCTGATCCATGAACCCTCTCTTGGGTTCTGTATCGAGACCCCTTTCTGGTAACAGCACCTTCCAAAGCAAGTCTTAGGCCAAATATTACAAAATGCTATAATTTATGACAGGGAGTGAGAACTTAGGAGACCATTTGCAACTAACTCCAACTTCCCCAGCCCCAGTTTCTAAGGAGAAAAGACAGCTAGTTGCTGTTACTGGAAAGGGGTCCCAATCCAGACCCCAAGAAAGGGTTCTTGGATGTTGTGCAAGCAAGAATTCGAGGTGAGTCCATAAAGTGAAAGCAAATTTATTAAGAAAGTAAAGGAGTAGGCCAGGCAAGGTGGCTCATGCCTGTAATCCCAGCACTTGGGAGGCTGAGGTGGGCAGATGACCTGAGGTCAAGAGTTTGAGACCAGCCTGACCAACATGGAGAAACCCCGTCTCTATTAAAAATACAAAATTAGCTGGGTGTGGTGGCGCATGCCTGTAATCCCAGATACTCAGGAGGCTGAGGCAGGAGAATTGCTTGAACCCAGGAGGAGGAGGTTGCGGTGAGCCGAGATTGTGCCATTGCACTCCAGCCTGGGCAACAAGAGCGAAACTCCATCTCAAAACAAAAAGAAAAAGTAAAGGAAGAAGAGAATGGCTACTCCATAGGCAGAGTAACCCCAAAGGCTGCTGGTTGCCCATTTTTATGGTTATTTCTTGATTATATGCTAAACAAAAGGTGGATTTTTCATTCTTCCCTTTTTAAGACTACATAGGGTAACTTTCTGAGGTTGGCATGGCATTTGTAAACTGTCGTGGCACTGGTGGGAGTGTAGCAGTGAGGACAACCAGAGGTAACTCTCATCACCATCTTGGTTTTGGTGGGTTTTAGCTGACTTCTTTACTGCAACCTGTTTTATCAGCAAGGTTTTTATGACCTGTATCTTGTGCTGAGCTCCTGTCTCATCCTGTGACTTATTATAGAATGCCTTAACCTCCTGGGAATGTGGCCCAACAGGTCTCAGACTCATTTTACCCAGCCCTTATTCAAGATGGAGTTGCTCTGGTTCAATTACCTCTAACATTACCATTTATATTGGTGGGGCATACAAATACAGTGCTGGTTCAATAATAATTGTTTTTTTTTTTTCTTTTTCTGAGATGGAGTCTCACTTTGTCTCCAGACTGGAATGCAGTGGCGCAATCTCAGCTCACTGCAACCTCTGCCTGCCGGGTTCAAGCGATTCTCCTGCCTCAGCCTCCTGAGTAGATGGGATTACAGGTGCACGCCACCACACCCTGCTCATTTTTGTATTTTTAGTAGAGACCGGTTTCACCACATTGGCCAGGCTGGTCTCAAACTCCCGACTTCAAGTGATCCGCCCATCTCAGCCTCCCAAAGTTCTGGGATTATAGGCATGACACCACATCTGGCCCAATAATAATTTTATGCAATTACACTTAAAAGAGTTGATTTATCAAATGTATATAAATGGTGTGATATATTGTTATACCAAAGGTTTTTTGTTGGCAATTCTTAGGAAAAAAAAAGTATGCGTCCTGATTTGGACTTTTAAAATTATTTTCAGGTATATATTACTTAGATATTATTGCCTGTGCTGAAAAGGGTCTGGATAAAAGCAGTTCTTTCAACTTTCATAAACAGTCCTAAAAACAAATTCGATGTTATATGAAACATGAAAAATCTTAACTTATTTTCAACCTAAATAAGCTAAATAGCCATCCAAAATAGAATTTTACTTACCGTACTTTGAACTTATTTTAGGACAGTTAGAAAATTTTAAAATTATTTTATAGGATCATTACAATATCCTACCTATCTATCTATCTATCTATCTATCTATCTATCTATCTATTTATCTATCTATCTATCATCTATCTACCTACCTACCTATTATCTATATGTTTTCACATTTTGGGGTTAAATGGAAGCTTTGGTTTTTGAATTTTCTTTTTTTTTTTTTGAGATGGAGTTTTGCCCTGTCGCCCAGGCTAGGGTGCAATGGCATGATCTTGGCTCACTGCAACCTCTGCCTGCCGGGTTCAAGCGATTCTCCTGCCTCAGCCTCCCGAGTAGCTGGGATTATAGGTGCCTGCCACCATGCCCAGCTAATTTTTGTATTTTTAGTAGAGACGGGGTTTCGCCATGTTGGCCAGGCTGGTCTTGAACTCCTGGCCTCATGCAATCGCTGGCCTCAGCCTCCCAAAGTGCTGGGATTACAGGTGTGAGCCACCGCACCCAGCCAGTTTTTGAATTTTGTAAAAATGTCTCTGATGTAAAGCAAAAAAATATTTGTTTCAAATAATACCATGTTTAAACTAAATTGCTAACAAGGGATTGAATTCAGCTTTGTCCCTTTTAAGAGCTTCTTTTCGCTGGGCGCAGTGGCTCACGCCTGTAATCCCAGCACTTTGGGAGGCCAAGACGGGCGGATCACTTAAGGTCAGGAGTTCAAGACCAGCCTGGCCAACATGGTGAAACCCCGTCTTTACTAAAACTACAAAAATTAGCCAGACATGTTGATGGGTGCCTGTAATCCCAGCTACTCAGGAGGCTGAGGCAGGGAGAATTGCTTGAACCCAGGAAGAGGAGGTTGCAGTGAGCCAAGATCATGCCACTCTACTCCAGCCTGGGTGACAGAGCGAGACTCCGTCTTTAAAAAAAAAAAAAAAAAAAAAAAAAGAGCTTCTTTTCTTTCTTCAGGCACTGAGAGCATGTTCTTTGGATTAAGCTTTCCTGCCCTGTTCAGTGCTCACAGTGGAAAAGCTTTCAGAAAACTCTTTACTCCCGCATAGATGTGTAAATTAGGCTTGCTTAGCTCCAGAGTGGTCCTCTCTGGCTTCACAAACGTGCTGTGATCTTTAGAAAGAGACATTTTTTAAACAGAGATTTTTATTTTTGTAAGTATAAAGAAGGAAATACATCTTTTCCTTCTACGCATCTTAGGTTCGTTGGCTTGGGGCCCTTGTAACAAAAGATAGATTAACAAGAGAAAAACATACACATTTATTTAAGTTTTATGTGACATGGGAGCCTTTGTAAGGAAAGGAAGATCTGAAGAAGTGGTTAAACCTGAATGTTTTTATGCTTTGTTTGATGAAGAGAGGAAAGTCATGGAGAAATATAATAGGACAAAGAAAAAGGATGAGCTCAGTGTAACAAATTGGAGAAAGTTAGGCCTAAACAGGCCTAACAGTTCAGATACTTTATCCTTTCCTCTGGACATAGGGAGGGCATCTTTCGCATGAGGGTTTTATGATCTACATCAAAAGAAGATTAGAAAATTATTTCTAGATTTTATGACCTGCTTCAGAGAAAGGTCAAAAAGTGATTCCTGTACATGTCATTCCTCAAGTTCCTTCAGCTTAAAATAGTCAATCTGGTATAGTGCCCTATTTTGGGGTAGTATGTCCTGAACTCCATCATAAGCAAATAAGAAAAAGAAGAAGAAACCACCTTCCTTTCTCTAACACTTTGCCCTCTTTACTTAAGTCCAAGTTGAATTAAATGTTTCTGTTAGAGTTTTGTTCTGTCTATGATTTTGTGACCATAAGTTTTGCAATTGAGATTATTATTATTTTTTGGAGATGGAGTCTCACTGTGTCACCCAGGCTGGAGTGCAGTGGCGTGATCTTGGCTCACTGCAACCTCTCCCTCCTGGGTTCAAGTGATTCTCCTGCCTCAGCCTCCCGAGTAGCTGGGATTACAGGTATGCACCACCACGCCTGGCTAATTTTTGTATTTTTAGTAGAGACAGGGTTTCAACACATTGGCCAGGCTGGTCTCGAACTCCTGACCTCAGGTGATGCACCTGCCTCAGCCTCCCAAAGTGCTGCAATTACAGGCTTGAGCCATCATGCCTGGCCGAGATTATTATTATTATTATTATTATTATTATTACTTTTGAGATGGAGTCTTACTGTGTTGCCCAGGCTGGATTGCAGTGGCGTGATCTCAGCTCATTGCAATCTCCACCTCCCGGGTTCCAGCGATTCTCCTGCCTCAGTCTCCCGAGTAGCTGGGATTACAGGCGCATGCCACCACACCTGGCTAATTTTTGTATTTTTAGTATAGATGGAGTTTCACCATGTTGGCCAGGCTGGTCTCGAACTCCTGACCTCGTGATCCGCCCACCTCGGCCTCCCAAAGTGTTGGGATTACAGGTGTGAGCCACTGTGCCCAGCCGAGATTATGATTTCTAAATGAATCAATACGAGAGAAAGGGGAAATGAGAAATCATAGTACTTTTGGTACATAATCTTTTGGTACTAGCACTATTCATAGTTTCTTTTTATCACATCTGTCATCATCCTTCCTTTTACATACACAAATATGTCCCCTTGCTTGTGTGACAACCATCAATGTAATCACATATCACCTTACAGTGATGGAGGCTTTGTAGGGTATGTAGAAGTGGCTTTCTTTTCTTTTTTTCTTTTTCTTTTTTTTTGAGATGGAGTCTCCCTCTGTCACCCAGGCTGGAGAGCAGTGGAGCAATCTCGGCTCACTGCAGCCTCTGTCTCCAGGTTCAAGCGATTCTCCTGCCTCAGCCTCCCGAGTAGCTGGGATTACAGGCACATGCCACTAAGCCTGGCTAATGTCTGCATTTTTAGTAGAGATGGGGGGTCTCACTATGTTGGCCAGGGTGGTCTCAAACTCCTGATCTCAAGTGATCCACCTGCCTTGGCGCCCGAAACTGTTGGGATTACAGGCGTGAGCCACCTCACCTGGCCCGAGATCTTATCTCTACAAAAAAAAGTAAAAATAATTAGCCCAGCCTGGTGGCATGTGCCTGTAGTCTCAGCTACTCAGGAAGCTGAGGTGGGAGGATCACTTGAGCCTGGGAGGCAGAGGTTGCAGTGACCTGAGATTGTACGACTGCACTCCAGCCTCGGCTACAGAGCTCAATCCTTCTCAAAAAAAAAAAAAGAAAAAATAAAGAAAAAAATTATGATTGATAACACATATTTCAGTTGTCTAATATAATAAGGCAAAGCACCCCCAAGACTGATACATAGGCAATAGAAGCATTGACAAATCTCCCATAAAACAATTTCTGAAATATTTATGTTATACAACTTACTTAAGAACTTACCTATACAAATTTAAGCTAAGAAACACTGAACATCTCTTCGGACTTGACAATTCTTCCCATGAAACAGTAGTACATAGACCAAAATATTTCCAGCCTCCTCTTTTCATAAGTTGAAAGACCACGTTTTTGTATGTTTTTTTTTTTTAGGAGCCTGCTGATAAATCTCAAAGATGTTTTAGGTATAAAATATATCCTGAGATTTTAATATATTTCTTTCTTATAATTAGAATCTTATTTGGGGAAGGTAAAAATCAAGTGTTTATTAAAGGAGATTTTGACTTTTGGTTAAGAGAGAATCATGGGTGCCTGAGAAACAATGCCTGGTTACCTAGTGAGTCAAAGTGACAATAAAACATTAAATAATAGACACGGAAAGCATCATGCTTGAAAAGAATGTTAGATATAGTGAACTCTAAGCTTCTCTTCAAACAATCAGTATGTCAGTATGTTCAGCTCTCTTATTCTCTGTTCTCCATTTTAAAGTTTAACTTTTTGGTTCTCTTTGCCCCCTTGCCTCTAGTTTCAGTAAACAACTTTCCCGCTAGTTCTATTCAGTAGTTCACATCTGTTCCCCTGGTCACCTGCTTTGACCTGAGTCACCCCTGGTCACCTGCTCCGTCCTGACTCATCCTGAGTCACCTGTTCTGTAACCGTCCTTCCTGCCAAACTACTCACCCCACCACTCTGACTTGTACTCCTGCTCTCTTTAAATTAGCCAATTGGAATTAGCTTAGACTGTGCGGTCCAAACCTAGCCAACAGGGGAATGACACAGCAGTAGGGGGCTACCTGCATCAGGAATAAGAACCCCTTCCCCTCCCTTGTTCAGGTGTGCTCTTGCCATTGCTCCATCCACGAGTTGCACCCTTCTATGGAAGTAAAAATAGCCTTGCTGAGAAAATTCTTTATCTGAGCACTAGTTCTTTTCAACACTGAGGAACAAGCATTTGTTTCTAACAAGAACATCTTTCACGAGCATGGAAACTTTGTAAATGAGCACATTCATTAACATGACCAAAATATATAACCTCTGTGTAAAATATAAAAATAAGCTTAAATGTATGGTTTTTTTTTTTTTTTGAGATGGAGTCTTGCTCCTGGGCAACAGGCCCAAGCTGAAGTGCAATGGCACGATCTCGGCTCACTGCAACCTCCACCTCCTGGGTTCAAGCGGTTCTCCTGCCTCAGCCTCCCAAGTAGCTGGGATTACAGGTGCACACCACCACACTCGGCTAATTTTTTGTATCTTTAGTGGAGATGGGGTTTCACCATTTTGGCCACGCTGGTCTCAAACTCCTTGACCTTGTGATCTGCCCAGCTCAGCCACCCAAAGAGCTGGAATTGCAGGTGTGAACCACCACGCCCAGGCAACTTTACGTATTTTTTATCCTTTTGAAGTTCATAAGCATGGTGATTGGGTTTTCACACTCATGCGTGAGATGTACCACCCTCAAAGCTTGTTATGATGTGGGCACATTACCCATCTGACATGAGAAGAAGAAAAAACAAAACTATATGTATATACACTTAAAATAATGCTCAAGTAGCCAATGTTTCAGTATTCTCTCTTGCTTAGGAATTATCTTGGTGTCTGATGATTATCTATTAACTCAATTTAATATCTGCCCAAGGCTTTAAGTTACCTAAGGATCTTGGAAATTATCTTCAATCTGAGATATTATAAAACATAAAGTTGAAATAAAAAATCTATCAGAATAATGATTTCATTATATTGAGCACAAATTTACATTTTTTTCTAATTTTTTAAGACCCTGTCTCAAAAAAAATTAAAATTAAACTACTGTTCAAATCATAAAAATAAATAAGACTAATGGAATTAAAATTGTTTAGCCTAAATCAGAGAAAGTTGAGTGGTGATTTCAGGTACAAATTCATTAACTGGTTTGAATTACTCTACATATTTGAAAATAATTTTTAAAAATTGAATTTGAGTAGATACTGATAGCTTTTTATTAATTCATCTTCATATCTTCAATTACTTTGATTTAGATTTTATAAATTGTATTACTTGATATTTCTTTCTTATATTTGTGAAAAGAAAAATGAAACTGCATGATCACAGGAAACATTTTTATCTAAATTCTAGGTACTCACAAAAAGCCTATATAGGAATTCTGCCTGACCCGCACCTTTTTTTTTTTTTTTTTTTTTGAGACGGAGTCTCACTTTGCTGCTCTGGCTGGAGCGCAGTGGCACAATCTCAGCTCACTGCAACCTCCACCTCCGGAGTTCAAGCGATTCTCCTGCCTCAGCCTGCTGAGTAGCTGTGACTACAGGCATGCACCACCACACCCGGCTAATTTTTGTATTTTAGTAGAGACATGGTTTCACCATGTTGGTCAGGCTGGTCTTGAACTCCTGACTTCAGGCGATCCACTGGCCTTGGCCTCCCAAAGCTCTGGGATTACAGGTGTGAGCCACTGCACCTGGCAACCCCATCTCTTTTTTAAAAGGTGGGAGTAGACCAGGTGCGGCGGCTCACGCCTGTAATCCCAGAGCTTTGGGAGGCCAAGGCGGATGGATCACCTGAGATCAGGAGTTCGAGACCAGCCTGGCCAACATGGTGAAACCCCATCTCTACGAAAAATACAAAAAATTAGCCAGGCGTGGTGGCAGGCGCTTGTAATCCCAGATACTCCGGAGGCTGAGGCAGGAGAATCGCTTGAACCTGGGAGGTGAAGGTTGCAGTGAGCTGAGATTGTGTCATTGCACTCCAGCATGGGCGACAAGAGGAAGACTCCATCTCAAAATAAAAAAAAAAAGAGATGGGATCTTGCTATGTTGCCCAGAGTGGGTTATAGTGGTCACAGACAAGTGCACTGCACAGATCATAGCACACTATAGCCTCAACTCCTGGGCTCCAGTGATACCCCTGCCTCTGCCTCCAGAGTAGCTGAGACCACAGGTGGGCACCATTGTGCCTGTCTCACTCTTAGCTTTTCATTCAAATGTTATTGCTGCTTGTCATAGAAAGTGAAGTAGGCTGTTACAGAGAAGATCTAAATGTCCTATCTATTTATTGAGAGCTTTTCCCTTTTTTATCCAGAATAGAGAACAGAGCACATTGGAGAGAAGGACATTTCCAGTAGTTCAAACATAGATGTTTGTCTTCCCAGAATCTCTGTGGACTGTTACCTATAAATGGACATTGTCTCCTGCATAGAAAAATCTTAGTGTAAAATCAATTAATTATACATTTTTGAGAACTTTATGAAAAAATTATTTTTAAAATGGAAGTGGACCAGGCACGGTAGCTCACGCCTATAACCCCAGCACTTTGGGAGGCCAAGGCGGGTGGATCACCTTAAGTCAGGAGTTCAAGACCAGCCTGTCCCACATGGTGAAACCCCGTCTCTACAGAAATACAAAAATCAGCTGGGCGTGATTGCAGGTGCCTGTAATTTCAGTTACTTGGGAGGCTGAGGCACGAGAATTGCTTGAACCCAGGAGGTGGAGGTTGTAGTGAGCGGAGATTGTGCCATTGCACTCCAGGCTGGGCGACAGAGGGAGACTCCATCTCAACAACAAAAAATAAAATAAAATAAAATAAAATGGAAGTGGAGAGGGATGTATTTTAACAAATACTGTAACAAAACACTGTTAGTGTTTATGTAGCAATTCTATAGTGTAAATAGTTTCTTGGGTTCTGTTGCTGAGCACGTTTTTAGTAAGGACTAAAACAAATAGAGAAATAATTGGGAAACCTAACAACAAGAAAAGGAAGATGTTCCAGTGGAGAAAATGAAGGGGGGGGGAAAAAAAAACTCAGTTTAAACTCTGAGGTGGCTTATGCCTGTAATCCCAGCACTTTGGGAGGCCAAGGTGGGTGATCGCTTAAGGTCAGGAGTTCGAGACCAGCCTGGCCAACATGGTGAAACCCTGTATCTACTAAAAATACAAAAATTAGCCAGGTGTGGTGGCTCATGTCTGTAATCCCAGCTACTCAGGAGGCTGAGGCAGGAGAATCACTCGAACCCAGGAGGTGGAGGTTGCAATGAGTTGAGATCGCACCACTGCACTCTGGCCTGGGTGTCAGGGTGAGACTCTGTTTCGAAAAATATATATATATGTAGAAAAAAAAAACTTGCCCTTGGCTTTGGGGGTTTTATTATACCAAAATAGGTAAGCAGTTGTATTTGTCTTCAATGAGGTGAATTAATTTTTTTTTCCAGATTGATGATTACCCAGAATTTTTGAGTTCGCCAGATAGAGAAATCAGCCAACACATTCGTATCACCTATTCTTCAACCGTTTTGAAAAAAGAGTGTAAAAAGTCAAACAGTGTCAGGAAATTCCTATTTCCATTTCATCATACTAAGGCTAACAACAAGAAAGGTAGGTACTTCCAGTCTGTCTCTGGATCTAAGGCAAAAAAAAAGTGTATAATATATTTCTTAAAATTGATGCAGGATATTTTGCTTCTTAGTTCAGTTAAAATCCAGGTTCATATCACGCAGCCAGGAAAATTTAGGCATGGGGACACATTGAAAGATGCGGAGAGTGGGATTTATTAAAAGAAAGCTCTCAGTGAAAAAAAGGGGTCTGGCCAACTGGCTCTCACCTCACAGATTGAATATCAGTCTGCCACACGCAAGAGCTGAAGAGGCCAGGCTCATCCTCCCGCACAAGGCTCGAATTCCTGGTGGCTCTAACCCTACTCTCACAGTGCACATGTAGACCCCCCCATCCATTGCGGGCACGCCCAGACAAGACCCTGGGCAGGTTCCCTTATCTTCCTCCTGCATCTATCATTCCTCTGTCTAAAGAAGTACATCTAGCTGCCATTAGAATAATAATAAGGGTAAGAATGAAGAATGATCTTAACTGCTTCCAGCTGACAGGGGGCGCTGTTTTGGGAAAATGGAAGTCAGATCTCCCTCAGAGGCCTGTCTCAGGGTTCCCTGTAGAAGGGGCCATCCTCTGGGGCTCTGGTTGCATGACCATTTGGAGTTTGATGGCCTGAAAGTGAGAAGAGACAAACTGGCTTATTAGAAAACATGTATCAGAATGAAACAAGGGTGGTGGGTAAGGATAGCTCAAAGATCCTGAGGTCTTTTACTGGTTTGCCCAGGGAGAGGGGAGCCAAAAGCCTGACTGGTTAAAAAAAAAACAAACCTTTTACTCTTTTGCTGGCATGTTGGGCTTCTGGGCTCCCTTCCACTGAGCCCAATCTTAAGACAACCAGTTAAAGGTTTGGGAAATTAACTTTTCCCAGTTTGAAGGATGTATCCGAAGGGAGTATCCTGTAGTACAGAGATACGATTACCTATCTGTGAAGAGAGGACAGAGAAAGAAGAAAGAAAATGGCGTTTTTTTTTTTTTCAAAGGAGTCCCAGGGTTTCTGGTTGCATTTGAAAGGGGTACAGCTTGAAGATGAATGGCTACTCCTCTGTTAATAGAAGGAGGGGAGTGAGGCATCCCACATTCCCATCTCTTCCTAGCGAATACCCGTTATATATGAGGGAGAGAAAGTGAGGCATCCCTCTTTCTTTCTTCCATCCTTATATCCCTGAGTTTCAGGGACCACATCAGGGTGCCATCCATGGGTATCAAAGCAGCTTTCACTGATATTAACAGGGGGGACTGGGGCTGGGAATATATGCTCTTACTCATGTACACCCTATATCCCCTGCTGTCAGTAGCCATCGAGTTCCCTTCATTTATGCCATGGATATCAGCATGACCTTTATCCATGAATTGCGAAGCTTGGCTTAATTGGCAGGAATCAGTCACGCTCACCTGTGCTGTGCCTTTTAACTTCTGTTATTGCCTGCACCTGGATCCTTCAGAGCCAGCTTTCTGTCCTAGGGCTTTGACCCAATGCTTGGAATTGAGTTTGGGACAAAAATGTGTCTGCAGGGGAGGGGGTTGCATAGACTCCTGATCATAAGCTGATTGCTAAGGTGTAACTGTGGAATTGAGTCCTCCTCTAACAAGGGAGAGAAAAGGATGTCTTGTGACATGCCCAGATAAGTGGTGGCTATATTTATGCTTGCTAAGATTTGGGTGCATGGGGCTTGGCTTTGGTTAACTCCTTTGGTCTTATTTTCCCAAATGGCAGGATATGTGGGATAGTTTCTCAGAACTAGAATATTGATCCAGATTTTTACATTACCCATCCCCTTTTGTTCCTTATGAGCTACAGCCAGAGATTGCTGGTTGGTTCACAGGAGTAAACAGGGTTAGTCTAAAATGTAGGCAAAAACTTAAAAACAGCTTATCTAAAAAGTCTAGAATTTAATGACAAATGTATAAGTTTTGAAATATAATTTCTTTCTCCCCAGTCCTCATTTTTGTTAAAAACAAATCATGATAGGACTGAGTTGTTTGCAAAATAGACTTTAGTCTTATATTTGGCCTGATTATTTGCGTAAAGTGCAGCAAAGATAATTATTTTTACATAGGCTTTTTAGATTGGCTTTGATGAAACTCTGTTCCACAAGGAATCTCAGATAAGACTTTCTAAAGCTGAGCCCAGCCAGGGGCTTTTACCCTCAAATACCTGTAAGTTGAGTAAACTCCTCTTCTTTTGAGGTCCCAAGAGCATGGGGTTCCTGGATCTGTTAGAAAGTGACATTTTTTACTCACCACAAATTAGGAACCCTGTATGGGGACTGTATAGACAATGTATCAGGCCAGTTTTTCCCAAGAGGCTTTTATCAGCTCTGCAAGTCAAGCTTGACTACTTAAAGGGAAGCATACCCTTCCAGTCAAAGCCTTGGTAAAACAACCAGTTTCTCCAGTTGCATCCTATTGCAAAGAAAATAGATTTTTTTTTTTTTTTTAGCCACTCTGTGGTACGTTGTTACCGCAGCCCTATCAAACTAATGCAATGACGTATTCAAACTTGAATTTCATTTTTCTTTATTTTTTCCATAGGTTATTGGGGTACAGGTCATGTTTTGTTACATGAGTAAGCTCTTTAGTGGTCATATTTGGTTATATGAGTAAGTTCTTTAGTGGTAATTTGTGAGATTTTGGTGCACCCATCACCCAAGCAGTATACACTGCATCCAATTTGTAGTCTTTTATTCCTCACCTCCCTCCTACCCTTCCCCAAGTTCCCAAAGTCCATTGTATCATTCTTTTTTTTTTTTTTTCTGAGACTGAGTCTTGCTCTGTCACCCAGGCTGGAGTGCAATGGCATGATCTTGGCTCACTGCAACCTCTACCTCCTGGGTTCAAGCAATTATCCTGCCTCAGCCTCCTGAGTAGCGGAGATTACAGGCACCCACCACCATGCCTGAGTAATTTTTGTATTTTTAGTAGAGACAGGGTTTCACCATGTTGGCCAGGCTGGTCTCGAACTCCTGACCTTGTGATATGCCTGCCTTGGCCTCCCAGAGTGTCAGGATTACAGGCATGAGCCACTGTTCCCAGCCCATTATATCATTCTTATACCTTTGTATCCTCATAGGTTAGCTACCACAAATCAGTGAAAATGTACAATGTTTGCTTTTCCATTCCTGAGTTACTTCACTTAGAATAACAGTCTCCAATCTCATCCAGGTCACTGTGAATGCTTTTTATGGCTGAGTAGTATTCCACGGTTTCTTTATCCACTCATTGATTGATGGGCATTTGGGTTGTTTCCACAATTTTGCAATTGTGAATTGTACCACTATAAACATGCGTGTGCAAATATCTTTTTCATATAAAGACTTTTATTCCACTGAGTAGATGTCCAGCAGTGGAACTGCTGGATCTAATGGTAGTTCTATTTTTAGTTCTTTAAGGAATCTCCACAGTTTTCCATAGTTGCTGTACAAGTTTACATTCCCACCAGCAGTGTAAAAGTGTTCCCTGATCACTGCAACCACGCCAGCATCTATTGTTTTTTGATTTTTTGATTATGGCCATTCTTGCAGAAGTAAAGTGGTATTGCATTGTGGTTTTGTTTTAATTTCCCCTGATCATTAGTGATGTTGAGCATTTTTTCATATGTTTGTTGGCCATTTGTATATCTTCTTTTGAGAATTGTTTATTCATATCCTTAGCCCACTTTTTGATAGGATTGTTTTATTCTTGCTAATTCATTTGAGTTCGTAGTGGATTCTGGATATTAGTCCTTTGTCAGATGTATAGATTGTGAAGGCAGGAGAATCATTTGAACCTGGGAGGCAGAGGTTGCAGTCAGCAGAGATCACACCATTGCACTCCAGCCTGCGCAGCAGAGCGAGACTCTGTCTCAAAAAAGAAAAAAAATAATTACTTCAGTTTTCCATTAGTTCAGTCCATTCAGTAAACTCTTGTTTTGCTTGATATTTGTGGACAATTCAGCTCTTCATGAGTCCTTACGTTTTTCTTTTATTCCAATGTCACAATCTCAAGAGTTATCAGAAACCTGAATTTGAGAGCACCTGTCAAAGTTCTATAGCTGATTATAAACCATCCTTTGAAGAGGATCAAGACAAGACAAAAAACTTAACATAACAACATTAATTGTGATTGATAGCCTATACTCAGACATTAGAATTTTAGAAATCCCATAAATTTTGGAACATATATTAATATTATTCCCTAAAATATAATCTGAGGAAGATTAAACATACCCATGTACCTAAACATATCAGGTAATCCTGTTCACCTTTCTTCTGTATGCCCCAGGGGCCCTCTGTAGCATCCAAAAGCTAACCATCAAGAAAGACAATTTTGAAACTGAAGTTTCATTTGGGGAAGACTGTTAAATATGTTAGAGGGTTAAAGCACTTGATGTTATGAAATAGAATACCAGATTACCTTATTTATTTTGCCAAAATGATGACTTGGACATTTTTTAAAAAGCAAAAACCTTTTATAACCCTTTATAAATTTTGCTAAAGAGCAGATTAGTGCCTTAAGAGTACCTTGTTGTGCTTTTATTTTAATTCTCAATTTGCAGAAAAACCATATAATACCCCTACCCCTGCTTTTTTTTCATATGGAGTCTTGCTCTGTTGCCTAGGCTGGAGTGCAACAGCACGATCTCAGCTCACTGCAACTTCTGCCTCCCAGATTCAAGCAATTCTCCTGCTTCAGCCTCCTGAGTAGCTTGGATTACAGGCATATACCACCACACATGGCTCATATTTTATTTTTAGTAGAGATGAGGTTTTGCTATGTTGACCAGGCTGATCTCGAACCCCTGTCCTCAGGTGATCTGCTTGCCTTGGCTTCCCAAAGTACTGGGATTACAGGCATGAGCCACCATGCCCAGTCCATGTAATACCCTTTTGAATTTAGTTAATCTGTTCACACACAGAATTTCTTTCACAAGATTAATTCTTACAATCATTCCACAACTTGTTGAAACTTTTAGGTTTATCTTATCTAATTCCAAACAATCCTTTAACCCTAGATAAAAATTTACATTTTGATGACATCTGCATTTTGCCAATAATCTTTAAGACTGTTTTTATTTCTCAAAGATTAAAGTTATGTAAACTAAAAGGTACCACAGCTTTTGTCTTCCCTTTAAAACGTATTTGATCCAAGTGCTTATCCTTCCTTAGGTCAATTAATTAGATCTCTTTTTATAGACATCACACACTCAACACATATATAACTAGAGAGACAGGTAGAAGAAGATCCAGCTTGGGGGACAGAGTGAGACCCTGTCTCTAAAAAACAGGGAAGTTAGGCTGGGTACAGCGGCTCAAGCCTGTAATCCCAGCACTTTGGAAGGCCAAGGATCATGAAATCAGGAGTTTGAGACTGGTCTGACCAATATGGTGAAACTCTGTCTCTACTGAAAATACAAAAATTAGCCAGGTGTGGTGGCGTGCGCCTGTAATCCCAGCTACTCAGGAGACTGAGGTAGGAGAATTGCTTGAACCCAGGAGGTTGAGGTTGCAGTGAGCCAAGATCATGCCACTGTGCTCTAGCCTGGGCGACAGAACAAGACTCTGTCTCAAAAAAAAAAAAAAAAAAAAAGTTACTAGGCTGGGCATGGTGGCTCACACCTGTAATCTCAGCACTTTGGGAGGCTGAGGTGGGCAGATCACTTGAGGTCAGGAGTTCAAGACCAGACTGGCCAACATGGTAAAACCCCGTCTCTACTAAAAATACAAAAAAAATTAGTTGGGTGTGGTGGCATACACCTGTGGTCCCAGCTCCTTGGGAGGCTGAGGCAGGAGAATCACTTGAACCCAGGGGGTGGAGGCTGCAGTGAGCTGAGATCATTCCACTGCACTCCAGCCTGGGCAAGACAGAGTGAGACTCCATCTCAAAAAAAAAATGTAACTAGATAGATAGATATAGATACATATATAGATATAGATATAGATATAGATATTTTCTTTTTCAGACAGCATCTTAATTTGTTGCCCAGACTGGAGTGCAGTGGTCCTTGTGCCTAGTTCCTCACACAGAGCTTCTGAAACATTTAGAATTTCCTGAGTGATAAGAACATTGTTTGTTATTCATAACAAGTTCCTTTCAACAATAGAACAAATGCTAATGAGATGACACTTGGTGGGCCTCTAGATAGCTTCAGGATGGGGCTGGTTGCCAGAGGAACCAATCATGTGATTAGAGAGTTAGAACTTTCACTCCTCCTCTGCTGCCACCCACATCTCTAACCTCCTGGGATGGAGAGGGACTAGAAATTGAGATGATCACCAGTGACCCATGATTTAATAACTCTTGCCTACTTAATGAAACCTCCATAAAAATTTTTAAATGGGTTGGGCACTATGATGATTAATACTGAGTGTCAACTTGATTGAATTGAAGGATGCAAAGTTTTGATCCTGGGTATGTGTGTGAAGGTGTTGTCAAAGGAGATTAACATTTGAGTCAGTGGGCTGGGGAAGGCAGACCCACCCTTTATCTGGGTAGGCACAGTCTAATCAGCTGCCAGTGCAGTTAGAATATAAAGCAGGCAGAAAAATGTGAAAAGAGAGACTCGCCTAGCCTCCCAGGCTACATCTTTCTCCTGTGCTGGATGCTTCCTGCCCTCGAACATTGGGCTCCAGGTTCTTCAGTTTTGAACTCGGTCTGACTCTCTTTGCTCCTCAGCCTATAGACAGCCTAGTGTGGGACCTTGTGATCATGTGAGTTAATACTTACCAAACTCTCCTTTGTATATGTATATTTTCCATTAGTTCTGTCCCTCTAGAGAACCCTGACTAATACAAATTTTGGTACCAGGAGTGGTTCTAGAGGAACTGAATATTAAGTTTGGAGTTCTTTCATTGGTTTTGGGGTTTCTGGAGTTGACTGCTTTATATGATTAGACCAAAAAATGCTAAGGACTCTACTTCTAATAGTATAGAGAGCACTGATAGTCCTTGGCATGAACTGTTTAGAGAGTGCAAAATAAATGCATTTGACATTCTTGATTCATCACTCATGAGAAACAAGGAGTTTAGTGACTCTATACATAATACATTTGTATGGAGTATTATGTAGACAACCAAGGAATTTAATGAAGCTGGTTGGTTGCTCCTAAATTCTGCAGACAAAGTGATGAAAGAAAATGATGAACTCAGGGATTCTATCCACCAGCTTCAGAAGCAGATACTGAACCTCAAGTCTGCTTAGATTGCCCTGAGTGAGAGTCTTATCTCCTATAGTGAAAGAGCTACAATTGTGGAAAAACAGACATGAGCTCTTATCATGCAAGTCGCTGACCTGCAATGGAAGATGCATGCACAGCCTCACCAGGTGTCTACTGTTAAAGTGAGGGCATTGATTGGAAAAGAAAGGGACCCTGCAACTTGGAATGGGGATGTGTGGGAGGACTCTGATGAAGTTGGGGACACTGAGTTTGTAAACTCTGATGAACTTTTTTTGCCAGAAGAAACAGCTCCCCTAGCCCCAGTAATGGCAACATCCCATCCCTGATCCATGCTGCCATCAGTCTTTTCAACTTTGCCTGAGGAGATAAACCCCGCACTGCCTAAGGCAACAGTGATGGCCTCCCCTGAGGCAGTTGCCAGGCAAAATAATGTTGACTCTCCTTAGGACCCACCCCACAATATTCCTGTTTGCTTGTAGACCTATAACTAGACTAAAGTCCCCGTAGGCCCCTAGAGGTGACGTTGAGAGTATGACCCCATAAGGAGGTGTACTACATTCGAAAAGAACCTCATGAGTTTTCTAATTTTTTTAAACAAAAATCTGGAGAACAGACATGGGAATGGATATTAAGGGTGTGGGATAATGGTGGAAGGAACACAGAGTTGGATCAGGCTGAATTTATTGATTTGGCCCCACTAAATAGGGACTCTGTGTTTAATGTTGCAGCTCAGGGAGTTAAAAAAGGTTCTAATAGTTTATTTGCTTGGTTAGCTGAAATATGGATTAAAAGATGGCCCACTGTGAGTGAGCCGGAAATGCCTGATCTCCCTTGGTTTAATGTAGGGGAAGGGATCCAAAGGCTTAGGGAGTTTGGTATAGTGGAGTGGATTAGTCATTTTAGACCTACTCATCCCAGCTGGGAGGGTCCAGAAGATATACCCTTGACCAATGCCTTGTGAAATAGATGTGTGAGGGCAGCACCTGCATCTTTGAAGAGCCCTGTAATTGCTCTTCTCTGTATGTCAGATCTAACGGTGGGAACTGCAGTCACTCAACTACAAAATTTAAATACAATGGGAATAATTGGATCCTGAGGTGGCAGTGGCCAAGTGGCAGCACTCAACTGTCAAAGGCAAGGTGGGCATAGTTACCATAATGGACAGCAGAGGCAAAACAACAATCAGAATAGTCTGACTCACATAGAGCTGTGGCATTGGCTAATTAATCACAGTGTTCTTAGAAATGAAATTGATAGGAAGCCTACTGCATTCCTACTTAATTTATATAAGCAGAAAACTTCTAGGTCGAATGGACAAAAGACTAATTTGAATTGTGAAAACAGAGGATCATGGCCTCTTAATCAGTTTCCAGATTTGAGCCAGTTTACAGACCCAGAACCCCTTGAATGAAGGGGAGGCCATGTCCCCTTAAGGAAGGACCCCACTACATTACCAACAATTTATGCAGTGAGTCTTTCTCCCATCCTTCCCCCAGGAGACCTGTGGCCTTTTAGCAGGGTAACTGTGCATTTGGGAAAGGGAAATGATCAGACATTTTAGGGGACTACTGGACAATGGCTCTGAGCTGACGTTGATTCCAGGGGACCCAAAACATCATTATGGTCCTCCAGTTAAAGTAGGGGCTTATGGAGGTCAGGTAATTAATGGAGTTTTAGCGCAGCTTCAAGTTACAGTGGGTCCAGTGGGTCCCTGGACTCATCCTGTGGTCATTTCCCCAGTGCCAGAATGCATAATTGGCATAGACATACTTAGCAGCTGGCAGAACCCCCACATTGGCTGGTAGAGTGAGGGCTATTATGGTGGGAAAGGCCAAATGGAAGCCATTAGAGCTGCCTCTATCTAGAAAAATAGTAAATCAAAAACAATATTGCATCCCTGGAGGGATCATGGAAATTAGTGCTACCATCAAGGACTTGAAAGACGCAGGGGTGGTGATTCTCACCACATCCCTGTTCATCTGTCTCCCATTTGGCCTGTGTGGAAGACAGATGGATCCTGGAGAATGATAGTGGATTATTGTAAGCTTAACCAAGTGGTGACTCCAAGTGCAGCTACTGTACCTGATGTGTTTTCATTGCTTGAGCAAATTAACACATCTCCTGGTACCCGGTATGCAGCCATTGACTTGGCAATGCCTTTTTCTCCATTCCTATCCATAGGCCCACCAGAAGTAATTTGTCTTCAGCTGGCTAGGCCAGCAATGTACCTTTATTATCCTACCTCAGGGGTATAGCAACTCTCCAGCTTTGTGTCATAATCTTATTCAGAGAGATCTTGATTGCTTTTCGCTTCTGCAAGATATCACACTAGTCCATTACATTGATGACATTATGCTGATTGGATCTAGTGAGTAAGAAGTAGCAAACACACTGGACTTATTGGTGAGACATTTGTGTGCTAGAGGATAGGAAAAAAATCCAACTAATATTCAGGGATCTTCTACCTCAGTAAAATTTCTAGAGATCCAGTGGTGTGGGGCCTGTCGAGATATTCCTTCTAAGGTGAAGGATAAGTTGCTTCATTTGGCCCTGTCTACAACCAAGAAAGAGGCACAATTCCTAGTGGGCCTATTTGAATTTTGGAGGCAACACATTCCTCATTTGGGTGTGTTACTCTGGCTCATTTATCAAGTGGCCTGAAAGGCTGCCGGTTTTTAGTGGGGTCCAGAACAGGAGAAGGCTCAGCAACAGGTCCAGGCTGCTGTGCAAGTGGCTGTGCCAGTTGGGCAATATGACCCAGCAGATCCAATGGTGCTTGAGGTGTCAGTGGCAGATAGGAGTGCTGTTTAGAGCCTTTGGCAGGCCCCCATAGGTGAATCACAGAGGAGGCCTCTAGGATTTTGGAGCAAGGCCCTGCCTTCTGCAGATAACTACTCTCCTTTTGAGAAACAGCTCTTGGCCTGTTACTGGGCTTTGGTGGAAACTGAATGTTTGACCATGGGTCACCAAGTCACCATGTGACCTGAACTGCCTATCATGAACTGGGTGCTTTCTGACACATCTAGCCATAAAGTGGATCATGCACAGCAGCATTCCATCATCAAATGGAAGTGGTATATATGTGAACGGGCTCAAGCAGGTCCTGAAGGCATAAGTAAGTTACATGAGGAAGTGGCTCAAATGCCCATGGTTTCTGCCACCCTGCCTTCTCTCCCCCAGCCTGTATCACTGGCCTCATGTGGAGTTCCCTATGATCAGTTGACAGAGGAAGAGAAGACTAGGGCCTGGTTCACAGACAGTTCTGCATGATATGCAGGCACCACCCAAAAGTGGACAGCTGCAGCACTATGGCCCCTTTCTCGGACATCCCTGAAGCACAGTGGTGAAGGGAAATCTTCCCAGTGGGCAGAACTTTGAGCAGTGCACCTGGATGTGCACTTTGCATGGAAGGAGAAATAGCCAGATGTACGATTGCATACTGATTCATGGGTTGTAGCCAATGGTTTGCTGGATGGTCAGGGACTTCCAGAAGAAGCTTCCAGAAGAAGCATTATTGGAAAATTGGTGACAAAGAAATTTGGGGAAGAGGTATGTGGATGGACCTCTTTGTGTGGCCAAAAACTGGGAAGATACTTGTATCCCATGTGAGTGCTCACCAACGGGTGACCTCAGCAGAGGAGGATTTTGATAATCAAGTGGATAGGATGACCCATTCTGTGGACACCACTAAGCCTCTTTCCCCAGCCAACCCTGTTGTCGCCCAATGGGCCCATGAATAAAGTGGCCATAGTGGCAGGGATGGAGGTTATGTGTAGGCTCAGCAACATGGACTTCCACTCACCAAAGCTGATCTGGCTATGACTACTGCTGAGTGCCCAATTGCCAGCAGAAGAGACCAACACTGAGCCTTCAATATGGCACCATTCCTCAGGGTGATCAGCCAGCTACCTGGTGGCAGGTTGATTATATTAGGCCTTTTCCATCATGGAAAGGGCAGAGGTTTGTCCTCACTGGAATAGACACTTACTCCGGATATGGGTTTGACTGTCCTGCACTCAATGCTTCTGCCAAGACTACCATCTGTGGACTCACGGAATGCCTTACCCACCATCATGGTATTCCACACAGCATTGCCTCTGACCAAGGCACTCACTTTATGGCTAAAGAAGTGTGATGTGGGCTCATGTTCATGGAATTCACTGGTCTTACCATGTTCCTCATCATCCTGAAGCAGTTGGATTGATAGAATGGTGGGATGGCCTTTTGAAGTTACAATTACAGGCCAACTAGGTGACAATACTTTGCAGGACTAGGGCAGAGTTCTCCAGAAGGCCATGTATGCTCTGAATTAGCATTCAATATGGTGCTGTTTCTCCCATAGCCAGGATTCATGGGTCCAGAAATCAAGGGATGGAAGTGGAAGTGGCACCACTCACCATCACCCCTAGAGATCCACTAGCAAAATTTTTGCTTCCTGTTCCCATGACATTACACTCTGCTAGCCTAGAGGTCTTAGTTCCAGAGGGAGGAATGCTGCCACCAGGAGACACAACAACGATTTCATTAAACTGGAAGTTATCATATCCACCTGGATACATTGGGCTCCTCCTACCTTTAAGTCAACAGGCCAAGAAGGTAGTTACAGTTTTGGCTAGGTGATTGACCCAGACTATCAAGATGAAATCAATCTACTACTCCACAATGGAGTTAAGGAAGAGTATGCATGGAATACAGGAGATCCATTAGGGTGTCTCTTAGTGTTACCACGTCCTTTGATTTAGGTCAGTGAGAAACTACAACAGCCCAATTCAGGCAGGACTACAAATGACCCAGACCCTTCATGAATGAAGGTTTGGGTCACTCCACCAGGAAAAAAAACCATGACCTGCTGAGGTGCTTGCTGAAGGCAAAAAGAATACAGAATGAGTAGTAGAAGAAGGTAGTCATCAATACCAGCTATGATGACGTGACCAGCTGCAGAAACAAGGATGGTAATTGTCATGAGTATTTCCTCCTTCTTTCGTTAAAAACATGTTTGTGCATGTATACACCTGTACTAAGAAAATATCTTCATTTTATTTCCTTTTTCCTTTTGCATGTGACATAAGATTTATTGACTTTACATCAGCATTTAAATATTGTTAACTTTATGGAATAGTATTTGGGTTGGGGATTGTTGCATTTCCAGCTGTACAAAGGATAGCTGTATTATGCTAGGCATAATTATGACCTTATTACTGTCTTTATTTGAAGATTATGTATGATCTCAGGGGATGTATATGGGTTTAAGTTGACAAGGGGTGGACTTGTGATGGTTAATACTGAGTGTTCACTTCATTGGATTGAAGGATAGAAAGTACTGATCCTGGGTGTGTCTGTGAGGGTGTTGCCAGAGGAAATTAACATTTGAGTCAGTGGTCTGGGGAAGGCAGACCCACCCTTATTCTGGGTGGGCACAATCTTATCATCTGCCAGTGCAGCTAGAATATAAGCAGGCAGAAAAATGTGAAAACAGAGACTGGTCCTAGCCTCCCAACCTACATCTTTCTCCTGTGCTGGATTAGGAGCACAAACATTAGACTCCAAGTTCTTCAGTTTTGGAACTCAGACTGGCTCTCCTTGTTCTTCAGCCTGTAGACAGCCTATTGTGGGACCTTGTGATCATGTGAGTTAATACTTAATAAACTTCCATATATATGTATATATGGGAGTTCTCTACCCATTCTGTATAAACTTCCATATATATAAATATATGGAAGTTATCTCATATGTATAACTAGAAGTTATCATATCCACCTGGACACATTGGGATCTATATATTTATTCCATTAATTCTGTCCCTCTAGAGAACACTGACTAATACAGACACAGTGGCTCACACTTGTAATTCCAGCACTTTGAGAGGCTAATTTGGGACAATTGCTTAAGGCAGGAGTTTGAGTCCAGCCTGGGAAACATGGCAAAACCCTGTCTCTTCAAAAAATACAAAAATTAGCTGGGTGTGGTGGTGCACGCCTGTAGTCCCAGCTACTCAGGAGGCTGAGGTGGGAGAATCACTTGAGCCTGGGAGGTTGAGGCTATACTGAGCCATGATCGCACCACTGCACTGAAGCCTGGGTGACAGAGCAAGACCCTGTCTGAAAAACAAACAAACAAACAAACAAAAACTTTAAAAAACCCTTAAATGACAGGGTTTGGAGAGCGCCCAAGTTGGTGACCACATCAAGTTCTTGGGACAGTGGTGCACCAGGAGAGGGCTTGGAGGCTTTGCACCCCTCCCCTGATACCCTGCTCAACGCATCTCTTCCACTTGGCTATTCCTGAATATAATCCTTTATAATAAACTGGTAATAGGAAATGAAGCACTTTCCTGAGTTCTGTGAGCTGTTCTTGCAAATTATTAAACTTGAGGAGATGCTTGTGGTAAAGGGGAGGAAAGACTTTTCCCCTACCTTCTTAGGTTTTGTGGCTGTTCCTGAGGATTAAACTGAGAAAGGGCAGGTTAACAGGAGATAAGGATACACATTTTATTTGACGTTAACATTTTTACATGGCAGGGGAACTTTCATAGAAGAGAAATGAAGACCCAAAGAAGCCGACAGGCCTGAGCGCTTATATACCATGTTAACAAAGAATGATAAATTGTAGAGTTGTGACAAGACAAGGCAAAGGGGCTTAGGCTGTGCATAGTGAACTGTGGGAAAATGACTAGGAAATATATGGTGAAAATTAATGGAAGATAAGATTTATTTTAGTATTTGTACAGATTCATCTCAGTGTCCATGCCTCACCTCTGTTGATAAGAATGTTCTCAAAAAGTAAAGGAAACCAAGATCTGCACAGGGATTTCCTCTGCCCATTCCTCCCACCTCACCCTTCAAACCTAAACTCGAGCCTGCTGCTCACCAGCCTAGCTTTGCTCTCACCATGGCTCTCAGCAACGCTGACGTGCAAAAGCAGATAAAGCATATGATGGCTTTCATTGAACAAGAAGCCAATGAGAAAGCAGAAGGAATAGATGCAAAGGCAGAAGAAGAGTTCAACATAGAGAAAGGTCAGTTTGTGCAAACCCAAAGACTAAAGATTATGGAATATTATGAGAAGAAAGAGAAACAGATTGAGCAGCAGAAGAAAATTCAGATGTCCAATTTGATGAATCAAGCAAGACTCAAAGTCCTCAGAGTGACAGATGACCTTATCACAGGTTTGTACCAGCTGCTGGAGCCCTGAATGATTGTTTGTTGCAGGAAATAAGATTTCCCTCTGGTAAAGTCTGCAGTGCAAAAGGAAATCTCTATGTACAAAATTGCCACCAAAAACGATGTTGATGTCCAAATTGACCAGGAGGTCCCCATTATATATCTCAACTCCACCAGCTATGTCTACCTGCCAGAGGACATAGCTGGTGGAGTTGAGATATATAATGGGGATCGTAACATAAAGGTTTCCAATACCCTGGAAAGCCGGCTGGATCTCATAGTCCAGCAGATGATGCCAGAAGTCAGGGGGGCTTGTTCAGGGCAAATGCCAATAGGAAGTTTTTGGACTAAGCCTTCAGGAGGTGGAGCTCATCCTCAGTTCTCCTGCTGTGATGTGGAAGCTTCTGATATTTGAAGAAACACAAATGTCTCTGTAGCTTCCTCTTTACTGCCCCAGTATTGCTCTGTATTTATCAGTGATGCCCCTCTGTCACTAATGCCTCGCCTAATTGTTCACAATGGTGGAAAGCTTCATGTAATATGATCAGGACTCACCTCCAGTTTATCTAAAAGTAAAAGAAAAAAGAATGTTCTCCTCTTCCTGGTATAAAGAGGTTGCCTTTCTCATGGGAAATTTATGTCCTAGTGTTTTTTTTTTTTTTTTTTTTGACAGAATTTTGCTCTGTCACCCAGGCTGGAGTGCAGTGGTGTGATCTCAGCTCACTGCAACCTCCACACCTCAGGTTCAAGTGATTCTTGTGCCTCAGCCTCCTGAGCAGCTGGGATTAGAGGCATGCACTACCACACGTGGCTAATTTTTGTATTTTTAGTAGAGTTGGGTTTTTGCCATGTTGGCCAGGCTGGTCTCAAACTGCTGGCCTCAAATGATCCGCCTGCCTCAGCATTCCAAAGTGCTGGGATTATAGGCATGAGCCACTGTGCCTGGTCTATGTCCTGTTTTAAGGTAGAAAGGTGGAGATCAGAGAGCCCTTCCTACATCTGCTGTCTCTCAAGCACCTTCAGGTCAAAATAACCAATATGCCAAAGTGGCATATTTTGGGTGGCATGTTCTGGTTCATTTCATGGGGAGCTCCTGATTTATAGCTGGTTGGTCAGAAATACAAGCGGAAACCTGGGAGTTGCAACTGGCATCTGAAGTTAGGGCAGTCTTGTGGGACTGAGCCCTTAACCTGTGGGGTCTGTGCTACTGCCAAGTAGTGAATGGCAGAATGGAATCGAATTGTAGTACTCCCAGTTGGTATCTAGAGAATTAGAGAATTGGCTTTGGGTGAAAGAGAAAAAAAATTACACTCTTGGTGTCTGAAGTGAGGAAAAACAACTCAGACATATCTGTATATCTATATAGATATATTGATATATGAGCCTTTTTAAGGTATCTGTCCCTGTGATTGGGAGTTGGTGAAAAGCATAGAAAAAGAACATGGACTTTGCATTTCACTAAGCCCAGGTTTGAATCCTGTTTCTCACATTTCCTGGATGTGTGAACTTAAGCAAGTCACTTAACCTTTGTGAGTCTCAGTTTCTTCATCTCCATTACTAGCTTCACAGAGTTGTTGTATTACATGAAATAAGGTGGACAGGGCAGGGTACACAGCTGGGGTGGCTGACTTAACGAAGTCGGCCCTTAAGATTGAATCTTTAGCATAGAGGGAGAAGGGAAGGATGAAGGTCCGAGGAGCTGGATAGGCCCTTCTACTTCTGGCATCCAGCTTGTGTAGCTAGGCCAGCACATTCAGCCCATTCATTGTCCACTAGACTTTATTCCAAGCTGGACTCAGAGCTACTATGTGTGAGAAAACTGTGGTGCTTTTACACTTTCATGGATGAGCACCTTTCCATGCTGACACACTGTGGCATGGAAACTGTTTGTAGAAGTTGTAATTAGCAGGTTTATCAAATCCCTTGTTGCTCACCAGGTCTCCTGTCACACTAATTAGGGTATCTAATTGGTGTTGGTTGCCTTAAATGCATATTTATCCTTGTCCACAAGCATAATTATTCTTGGCTTTTTTTTTCCTTCAACGTGTATAGGAAAATAAAAACACATACAAAAATAATTTAGTAAAACAGATCGAAGTTTGATGACATTTAAATTCCTAGAAACTTTGCAAGTGATATTAAAATTAGTGAAGAGTTTGTCCTGTGCTGATGTGCAGGGCTATTCATAGAATAACACTTGCCCCCACCTGTTTTCTACTTTCATTCCCAAAAGTACCATCTGACACTTGGGCGTGGGGGCTTTTGACGACACAAAACTGCCACTGTCACAAGGAGCCCCAGCTACATTACAAGATAGAAAACACTCCCCTTTTCCATTATGCCAACAGTAATGCTGTATGTTTTCTGTTCTTCCAGCTGCTTGTTCCCTGAGTCAGGTATTGCTATATATCTAGGGCCCCAGTGGTTCACCTCAGAGACATTCTGCAATACGTGTCCTAAAGCAAGAGACAGGCCCAAACCTACTCGACCATCTATTTGACAATAGTCATTGCTAGAATCTTTAATATGTTAATAATGATGATGTCATGCCTAGAGCAGCAGCACACAATAACTACTGAGCACTTAAATAAAGGTAATTATTAGGACTAGCTCCAAACCTCTTGGGTAAAAAAGCCTAGGGGATATTTTTGTCATCAGATACAGGTGCCCATGATCCAATCAAATCGGTCATCCGAACAAAGCAAGCTCAACATTGGAAATCATTTCTAGTAAAAATACTTAGTTTAAATTATCACATTTTTAACAGGATTCCTAATTAGACCCAACTTTTCTGAATATATAGAGGAAAAGATGCTTTTCTTTTTAGTATACATACGTTCTTATATGGGTCGCAATTAGCACTTTGAATTGCCAAGGCTGATCTCAAACTTCTGGCCTCGAGCAACCCTCCTGCCTCAGCCTCATGAAGTGCTTGGATTACAGGTGTGATGCAACATGCCATACCTGAATTGTACTTTTTACATTTAGATGAAAGAGGATGGTTATTAAATTCTAAATGAACAATGCAGATGGGAACAGAGTGACAGGATTGAACTGTATTAGTGTTTTTTTAGAGATGAAGTCTAACTCTGTCACCCAGGCTGGAGTGCAGTGGTGTGATCTCGGCTCATAGCAACCTCTGCCTCCCAGGTTCAAGCAATTCTCCCTGCCTCAGCCTCCCAAGTAGCTGGGATTACAGACGCCTGCCACCATACCTGGCTAATTTTTGTGTTTTAGTAGAGATGGGGTTTCTCTATGTTGGCCAGGCTGGTCATGAACTCCTGACCTCAGGTGATCCGCCCGCCTCGGCCTCCCAAAGTGCTGGGATTATAGGCATGAGCCAACATGCCTGGCCACAAAACTCTTGAATGGATTGGGTTATTAACCATTTAGTTTCAGTTTCAGGTACATTCTAGAACAGCATTACCCAACAGAACTTTTGGCAATGATGGAGATGTTCTATATCTTGTCTAATCATGTCTAATACAGTAGCCATTGGCTACCTGTGGCCATTGGGCTTTTCAAATGTGGCTAGTGCTGCTGAATAACTGAATTTAAGTTTACATTTAAATAGACACAGGTAACTAGTGTTTTCAAATATTCACTGCAGCTCTAGAAAAACAGAAAAGACCTTACAGGTTTTAGTGGTATATATTGAAATATTGGCATAAAATTAAATAGACGAATCCCCAACCAGATTGAAACATAGTTTAATGAAATCTAAACTGAACCAAAGTTTAGTAATACCACAAAAGCCTTTAAGGTCTTTTCTGTTATTCTAGAGCTGCAGTGAATATTGGCTCTCCATAGTCGTGAGCTCCACATTCATAGATTCAGCCAACAGAAGATTGAAATCATACTAAAAAAAAATTGAATCTGTGCTGTACATGTACAGACTTTTTCTTGTCATTATTCCCTAAACAATACAGTATAACTATTTACATGACATTTTTTGTTGTAGTTAGTATTATAAATAATCTAGAGATTATTTAAAGTATATGGGAGGGTATGCATAGGTTGTATGAAAATACTATACCATTTTCTATCAGGCACTTGAGCATACTCAGATTTTGGTTTCCAAGGGAGATCCTAGAACCGATTTTCCATGGATACTGAGGGACAACTGTATGTGTGTGTGTGTAATCTTTAAAAATAAATGTAAAACCTAGATATTTTCTAAAACCAATGATGTGGGGCAAAAGTAAAAGCACAAGAAACTGATGAGTCTCTCAGGTTTCATGGATAGTTTTTACATACGGAAGCCTGACCATCTTCCCCACAGGAATGGGACTTTATGAATATAATTGAACCCCTTGCAATAGAGAAACAGATGTATTATTTTTGTAGTGTCCCTTCTAAAAATGTTCTTCAGCTGGCCCGTACTACCAAGCATTCCATCAGATATGCATTGTGCTAAATGACTGAAGGAATTCATATCCAAGCCACTGAAGAAGCGTGTCAACTGCTACATGCACACTAGAGAATACAGCAGCAGATGACTTTGCAGTCAGGCTCTTTTGTCATTATTGCCTTACACCTGCCAGACTCTGGTCCTTGGTGTCTAGGAGACCAGACTTTCCACCAAGTGCAGAAACAGATTGAACTGTACTGTATTTCTGAGTGGAGAGCACAGATGATCCTGATTCTCCAGACCATTATTACAAAGTGAAATTTGAAGCTAACATAGGCTGGGCACGGTGGCTCACACCTGGAATCCCGGCACATTGGGAGGCCAAGGTGGGCGGATCACTTGAGATCAGTAGTTTGAGACCAGCCTGGCCAAAGTGGTGAAACTCCGTCTCTACTAAAAATACAAAAATTAGCTGGGCATGGTGGCAAGCGCCTGTAATCCAGCTACTCAGGAGGCTGAGGTGGGAAGATTGCTTGAGCCCGGGAGGTGGAAGCTGCAGTGAGCCGAGATTGTGCTACTGCACTCCAGCCTGGGTGACAGAGTGAGACTCTTCTCAAATAAATAAATAAATAAATAAAAATAAATTAAAATAAAGCTAACATAGAAAGAGGCAGGGATATGAACACTAAAGTTGTTTTTTTTTCAACTTTTTAATGACCTCGCACAAAAAAGAGAGAATTCAAGTTTGGTTAGTGAATTTGGATGGAATGAGGTTTAAGAGACAACTTAAGACTGTTACAGGATGATTGTGCGAGTAACACTAACATCCTAACAGATAAGCCTTGGTGATCTCATCCTCCTTTCCAGCATGCCAGCAGTGATGTGCTCTATATTTCCTGTTCTCCTCCAAGCTGCTTGCTCCCTGGGTTGGTATTGTTGTATCATCAGGACCAAGTGGTTTACCTCCTAGACATTCTGTAATCTGTGATCTCAAGCAGGAGATGGGCTCAAACCTGTCTGATTGATGAGTCATAAGTGCTTCCACCTAATTCCAGCAATATACAAAGGCATTATTTGCATCACATTTAGTACCATTATTTGTGAAATGCCTACTTTTACAAGTGATTGTGATGACTGGGGTCTTAAAGTTTCTTAAATTCCAAATAGAAAAAACTTATTCTGCCTATCTTGTCAAGGGGAATTTGTTGGAAGATTTTGGAGTCTCCTAGGGAATCAAAAGGGAAGCAAAAGAGCCAAATAGTGAAAGACTAGGAACCCAGGTGCCTGTTCTGGGGCCTAAGCAGCTTGGCCAGGACCTCCTCCTAGGGTCCAGCCAGCTCCAAAGACTTCTAGCCCTGTCTCTCAAGAACAAAGGTCACAAATCCAGGGCAAGACATTGATTGGCCCAGATTGGGTCAGCAGTCCACCTCTAGACCCATCAGCTATGGCTAGGGCAGGAGTGGATCTAGGTTTTATGGGGACTGAAACTCATACAATTTGGAGAGCCCCCCCCCGCTTGAAATAACTAAGATGTCTGTTTTACATTGTACAAATACAATGCCTGCAGCACTCCAAAGAAATCAGGACAGAAGAAATCACAAATACGAAGTGCCTACAGCCACTCTTAAGAGAGGAAGTGAGACAGAAGAAAAATTGAAGTGGGAAGAAGAGCCTGTGGTCTTAAATTATTGTGGTTGAAGAGGTGGATTATTGTCTTTGCAATTTTTATAAAAACATTTGGCCATGTGAACACATTTTTAGGGTCTCTCCTAAGACTTTGGAAGGAACTCATGCACTGAGGGGGGCTGAAACATTTTTTTTTTTTTTTTTTGAGATGGAGTCTCGCTCTTTCACCCAGGCTGAAGTGCAGTGGTACAATCTTGGGTCACTGCAACCTCTGCCTCCTAGTTCAAGAGATTCTCCTGCCTCAGCCTCCTGAGTAGCTGGGATTACAGGTCCACACTACCGCACCTAGCTATTTTTGTGTTTTTAGTAGAAACTGGGTTTCACCATGTTGGCCAGGCTGGTCTCGAACTCCTGGCCTCCAGTGATCTGTCTGCTTCAGCCTCCCAAAGTGCTGTAATTACAAGTGTGAGTCACCGCACCCAGCCGGGGGCACTAACACTTGAGCATCATTCATTTCATGGAAGGAGCAAAGTCTTTTTCTCTTCTTTTTTTTTTTTTTTTTTTAATTTAAGGATGAGGACCCTCATAGTAACTATAGGAAGAGAGCAATTCTTCAAAAAAGGGAGAGGCTGGAAAGACAGAATAACAGCGGACCACTGTCTTATCCTGCACCTGCTGCTATAACAAAATACCTTAGACTAGGTAATTTATAAACAACAGAAATTTGTTTCTCACAGTTCTGGAGGCTGGAAGTCCAAGATCTAGTCACCAGCAGACTCAGTGTCTGGTGAGGGCTGCCCTCTGCTTCAGAGATGGCAACGTCTTGCTGCATCCTCATATGGCAGAAGGAACAAATCCTATGTCCTCACATAGTGGGAGGGGCAGTGGGACTAGGGCACTCCCGTCAACCTTTTATAAGGGTACTAATCCCATTTATGAGGGCAGAGCCCTAGTGACTTAATCACTTCCAAAAAGGCCCTACTTTTTAAATTTTATTTTTATTTTTTATTTTTGAGACAGGGTCTTGCTCTGTTACCCAGGCTAGAGTGCAGTGGTGTGATCATAGCTCACTGCATCCTCAACCACCTAGGCTCAAGCAATCCTCCATCCTCAGCCTCCCAAGTAGCTGGGGCTACAGATGCACACCACCACTCTCAGCTAATATTTCTATTTTTTGTAGAGATGACATCTCATTATGTTGCCCTGGCTGGTCTTGAACTTGTGAGCTCAAGTGATCCTCCCACTTCAGCCTCCTAAAATGTTGGGATTACAGGTGTGAGCCACGGTGCTTGGCCGAGGACATGTTCACGTCAAAGTCAAAGTTCTTTTTGCTCCATCATGCTACCCAGCTTACAATTTTGGACTTACAATTTTTGTGAGGATTTATGAACAGTCATTTAATCAGTACATGTGACTAGGTCTTCTTCATAATCTCAATCAAATTATTTAATTAATGACCAAATAACTATTTTTTTTTTTATGTCAAGGAAGAAAAGAATGGCCTTGCCTTTTGGAGAAGCAAAGAGCCCAGAAGTCTGCATGAATCTCCTCTCAGGTGAGATTGTTGTTTGGAGTATGTGTTTAACTTGCTAACCAAAATATTTTTATATTGCAACTTGTTTTTCTTAATGTTTTTTTCTCTACTAATGGCTTTGGACTGAGTTCTATTAATCTTATATATGCAATAATGGAGAAAGTAGTTTTGAGAGAACTTTTTCTCAATTCAAATCAGTTGAATAGTATAGTTTTTCTAATTTTCTATATATTACTGAACATATAGATGTCACAATATAGATAAATAATTCATTAAAATTAAATTCAAAAACATCTGTTGAGCTCTGGTTCTGCGTAGGGCACTATGTTAGGCCCTATGATGGATACAAAGATGAGTAACTCATAAATCCTGTCCTTGAGAAGCTGATCCTAACCAAGATATACAGCATTTGCACAAATAAAGAAAATACATAGTCCACATGCTAAGTGTCCTGAATGAGTCTGAGCAATTTTCAAAGAGATTTAAAGAGGGGACAGATGATATTCAGTTGTGGGAAGAAGTCAAGATGCCTGGTGACAGTTGGTAAAGGAATAGGGATCCTGGAGATGGGGAAACTGCAGCTGGAGGAATAGTGGAAGAGTAGATCCAGGCAGAAAAGAAATGGAACATGTGTAAGCCCCGTGGGATTGAAAATAGGACCTGAAAGTGAAATGGATCCTCCACTTTGGAGGGTCTTAAAAGTCCAGATGAAGACTTTACACTTCATTTCACAGGATATGAAAAAACCATTGAAAGTTTTGACCATGAGAATGACATAGAAACCATTACTACAGAAAAATAATCCAACGATTGTGCTTAAAATGGATTGAAGTGGGGGAAAGAGCTGAGGGTGGTGGAAATTAGAATGTGAACTGGGGTAGTGGTAGCAAGAATAAAGAAAAAGGGACGGATGGAAGAGACATTTCTTAGGCGGAATCCACAATACTAACATTTAATTGAAACAGGAGAGATGGAAACAGAAACTACTGTGGTTTCCAGCTGGGGTGACTGAATAGCGATGCCCTTCAAAGAAATAAGGATGTCAGAAGGGATCACGCTCAAGTACTGGTTTAAATAGGTTAAGCTTGAGGTCCTAGTGGGCTTATCTGGTGTATAAGTTCATCTGGCAGTTGGAATTTCAGTCTGGAAGATGGGAAAGAAGTCTGGGTAAATTTAAAAAGGAGAAAAAGGAGTTTCTTTTTTTTTTTTGAGACTGAGTCTCACTCTGTCACCCAGGCTGGAGTGCAGCGGTGTGATCTCTGCTCACTGCAACCTCTGCCTCCCAGGTTCAAGTGACTTTCCTGCTTCAGCTTCCTGAGTAGCTGGGATCACAGGTGCCCACCACCACACCTGTCTAATTTTTTGTATTTTTAGTAGAGATGAGGTTTTGCCATGTTGACCGGGCTGATCTCAAACTCTTGACCTCAAGTGATCTGCCCACCTCAGCCTCCCAGTGTTGGGATTATAGTCGTGAGCCACCGCACCTGGACAAAAAAAAAAAAAAAGGAGTTTCTTAAGTTGCATAAGTTAAAGTGTGATACTGTATTTTTTTTTTTTTTTTTGAGATGGAGTCTTGCACTGTTGCCCAGGCTGGAGTGCAGTGGCTTGATTTCGGCTCACTGCAACCTCCGCCTGCTGGGTTCAAGTGATTCTCCTGCCTCAGCTTCCCAAGTAGGTGGGATTACAGGAACCCGCCACCATGCCCAGCTAATTTTTTGTATTTTAAGTAGAGATGGAGTTTCACCATGTTGGCCAGGCAGGTCTCGAACTGCTGACCTCGTGATTTGTCTGCCTCGGCCTCCCAAAGTGCTTGGATTACAGGCGTGAGCCACTGTGCCTGGCCAAAGTGTGATGCTGTTACACACTTTCTCTATTTAGATATTAGAAGGAAGAGGGGAGTGTAGGATTCTGGGAGCTGCCAGTCAAGGGATATAGAAGCATAGGGAAAATTAATATGAATTGGATCCTAGAAAGACAGGTCATAGCAAGGGGAAATATCCAGATTAGAAAAGCATTGCAAAATGCTGTTCAGAAAAAGTGAAATCCTAACTGGGGATATTCACAAACCCGTGGTGGCCCATGCTGTGTTGCTTAGCTTGCTGGGGAGGGGCCTTTTCTCACTGCACTTTCTGTCATTCTCACCCTCTCTCACAGTTTGAACAAGAGGACCTATAAGATCTCTTCCAAACCTAAATTTCATTATTATTATAACTTCCTTTCTTGCCAAAAAAAAAAAAAAAGGCTTAGGAAGTTTATTTTTCCTAAACACGTTACCAATTTGCTTTGTAGAATTTTAACCTTAGGGCCAATTATTCTGGATAAGAAAATTGTTGGACAGTGGCTGCAGTACCTAATATTCTTAAAGGTGCTTAAGTAAGTTCAAGGTTAAGGAGTTCATGTGTTCCTGTCAGAGTTCTCAAGGCTTTGGAGGTTCTGATTACATTTGAAGCTAAACATCAAAAAAACTTACTAAGACAGAATTGTCTAATGTGTTCTATTTAGCATGGCAAACCATAGCTTAAAATGCGCATTGAGACCCCTTTAAAATGCTGGCGTTGGAGAAGGAACCAACAGCCTGTGTAGCTGAATTCCTTTCACCAGATTTCTCAAGGGGTGCTACTGGCATTTGTGTGGTACCATTTGTACTTGTGCAGAATGGGGCCACACATTGTGAAACTTCAGCTTCCCTGGCTTTTGTCCACTAAGTGCCAATAATGCTCCCCATTTGTTGTGGCAACTAAGAAACACCACTACACATTTTCTTTTTTAAAAATTTTATTTTATTTATGTTAAGTTCTGAGATACATATGCAGGACGTGCAGATTTGTTACATAGGTAAATATGAGCCATGGTTACCATGCATTTTCATGGAATTACCCTGGCTACTTCCAGCTCTCAACACACTTGTCAAATGGTCAGGATTTGTTTCCATTTCTCCCGTTCTGTGCTCCTTCTCCCTTCTCTGTGCTGTCCTCTCTCTAGCCTTCCCTAGTATCTCAGTCTGTTTTCTGTTGCATATCACAGAATACCTGAAACTGGCTAATTTATAAGGAAAAAAATGTATTTCTTACAGTTATGGAGGCTGAGAAGGCCAAGGTCAAGGAGTTGTATCTGCTGAGAGCCTTCTTGCTGGTGGGGACACTCAGTGGAGTTCCTAGGCTGTGCAGGACATCACATGGCAAGAGGACTGGGCATGCAAGCTCAAGTCTGTCTTCCTCTTCTTATAAAGCCAGTTCCATTCCCATGATAACACATTAACATATTAACCCACTTATCCATGAATTGACTAATCCATTTATGAGGACAGAGCCCTCACTACCCAGTCACCTCTCAAAGGCCCCACCTCTCAATACTGCCATACTGGGGATTAAATTTCAATGTAAGTTTTGGAGGGGACAAATATTCAAACCATACCATCTAGCAAGTATCCTTGCTCTTCCTGTAAATTTTATGTTTGGGTTTTTACTGATACCACATTGTGATAATTTATTTCTTTCTTTTTTTTTTTTCAAGACAGAGTCTACCTCTGTCGCCCAGGCTGGAGTGCAGTGGCTCAATCTCGGCTCACTGCAACTTCTGCCTCCTGGGTTCAAGCAATTCTCCTGCCTCAGCCTCCTGAGTAGCTGAGATTGCAGGCACCCGCCACCATATCCAGCTAATTTTTTTGTATTTTTAGTAGGGATGGGGTTTCACCATGTTTGTCAGTCTGGTCTCGAACTCCCGGTCTTGTAATCCACTCGCCTCGGCTGGCGGTGGTCCCAAGTGCTGGGATTACAGGCGTGAGCCACTGTGCCCAGAACATTGTGATAATTTAATAATACAGATTTGAAGTGGTTATTTAAATGGTTATTTAAAATGGTTATTCCTTTGGTGGGATTTCCATTTTAGCAGGCATGAAAGCCAGCAGGAAAGTTCTATTTGTAGAATTTTGGTGTAACAGCTTTACTGAGGTATGATTGACACACAATAAACTGTGCATATATGTTTTATCATACATATCTCCCCATGAAACCATTACCACAATCAGTATGTACCACCCCCCTCCTCTCTACACTGTGCCCTGGAGACTTTTTTCAAGGCAGTAAACTGGGACAATCATAGGTCTCACCTTGATTATTTCCCATCTACCAGGGCTCATTGTCTTTTATTGCCTGGTGTCTAGTGTCTTGAAATCTATTTTTGCATATATTTTGTCCAATTTTTGGTTGTTTCAGGTAGGAGGGTATATATGGTCCCTATTACTCCATCTTGGCTAGAGGCAGAAAAAAACTAGTAGAATTTTAGGTTTATACCCATATATATAGAAGAGGATTTGGACTGGTGTCAGATCATTCCTGGAGTCAGTGATGGTTCTGGAATTTCTATAAAAAAGATCTTTGGGGCAGCAATAGGGGAGATTAGGGAATTCATTTACCTAGGCTGTATGTTTATGTGGGGTAGATTGAAACTCTTTTTTCCTTAGCAGGCACAGATACATTGTTTTTATGTGGCATAGATATTTATTTGTGGTGGCTCACTCAGGGGAAGACTATTGGAGATCCTAGGGAGTTGGGGCACTAAAGTCTCCCCATCTTTTGGTTTCTGCCTTTGGGAGCCTGCTGTTTCAGGCCAACTCATCAATTTCAGTTCCACACTATATTAATGAAGATAATTCCGAAGCTCAGAAGGACCTAGATTATCAAAGATTCATGTATGTGTACTATTCTGCCTTTTACAAAAAGATAAAACCACACACTTTTAGAGAAGTCAATTGAATATGAGATCTCATTTTCCCCCATTAGTCCTTCTGTGTAAAGTTAAATAGACTGTAGGGGCTTGAATTTACTTATCAGAAAGTTAGAATCTGGGACACTCATTGCTGCTGCTTCTTTTCTTCTTCTTCTTTTTTTTTTTTTTTTTTTTTTTTTTTTTTTAGACAGGGTCTTGCTCTGTTGCCTAGGCTGAGTACAGTGGTGTGATTATGGCTCACTAAAGCCTCGGCCTTCTAGGTAGCTGGGATTACAGGCATGCCCAGCTCCACTGCTGCTGCTTAATGTGTTGTTACTGCTTTGAGATTAGTCTACACTCCTAACACATGCTGACTGGGCAATGTGAGGACTTAGCCTAGATCTTCTGGGGTGTGGAAATAAAGCTGACCTGGAATAATGGCAAAAGTCCATGTTTATTTCAATCTTGGTCATGTATAAGAATCTCCCAAGGGCTCGTGGAGAGTACAGACTCCTAGGCTCTACTCCAGGCTATTGAATCCTCAGCTTTAGGGACAGTATTCGGTTGTCTGTTTTTGGTAGCTACCTAGATGATTCTGTTAGCTAGCTACCAAGGTTTGAGAATTGCTGGCCTAAATAATCTACAATGACATCAATCTTCCCCTGGATTATTGGAACTCCTGAGTTCATAATATGTCTCTAACTCACCCATCAACTTCTATCTCCTCTGCCAAAACTCCACTATCATCTCTCATCACTTCTGCAACACCTCTAACTACGCTCTCCACCTCCATTCTCAGTAACTGTCTGCCTCTGCCTGAATACATTATCCACCTTAAAGCCAAAATGATATTTTCCAAATGTCCCTTTCTTGCTTAAAACCTTTCAGTGGTATTCCATTGCACAGCAAATAAACCTTTTACCACGTCTAGACATCCCTGCAAGACCTGGCCGTTGCCCACCACTCCAGCTTCATCTCTTACTTCTCTTGCTCATCTCAATAGTTGGAGCACTGCAAACTCTTTCCAGCTCAGACCTTTGAACTTCTTACCCTTCTTAACATTGCTTTTTACATGGCTCACTCTTTCTCATCCTTCAGATCTTAGCTTAAATGTCCTCATCCCAGAGAGTTCTTGCTTGATCACCTAGTTTGAAGTATGCCACCCGTCAACAAACACACACAGGTTTTCTTTATCAGACTGTTTTGTTGATTTCATTGCACTTTCGTAAGTTATAACTACATGTTCATTGCTTATTGTCTGTCTTCCCAGTAGAATGCAAGCTCCATGAGAGCTGGAACCTAGATATTCTTGTGCACTGATATATTTCTAGTGTTGGCCCAGTGCTTGGTACATACTAGGTACTTAATATTTGTTGAATGAATAATCATATTCTTTACAACCTAGCCTGGCTTGCATAATATTGGCTTGTGGGAGTGTGATTTGCTCTAAATCCATGTAATAATAAATCATGTTTGGACAGAGTTGATGTATTTCCATTATTGCCCCGAAGAATGTGACTTATGAGCTTCTGCGGGGAGGGCTCTGCTTTGTAGCAGGGCACTGAGTGAAATTCTTAACATGGTCTTTGTAATTGGAAGGATTGAGGGAGGGGCAGTTCTAGGAATAGGCATCCACATGCTCTCAGAGTCAAGTCTTCATTTCAGCATGTAATTCCCCACATTTCTAGGATACTTTGAGAGTTCCATTGTTTTCCTCCAATTTAGAAAAATAAAAGAGGTTTTTAGTTAATGTTTGCAGCTGGGCATGATGGCTCACGCCTGTAATACCAGCACTTTGGGAGGCCAAGGTGGGTAGACAGTTTGAGCCCAGGAGTTCAAGACCGGCCTGGGCAACACGGTGAAACCCCATCTCTTAAACAAACAAACAAAAAAGCAAAAATTAGCTGGGCTGGTGGCGTGTCCCTCTAGTCCAAGCTACTCACACCACTGCATTCCAGTCTGGGTGACAGAGTAAGACCCCGTCTTGGCAAAAAAAAAAAAAAAAAGTAAATGTCTGCAGTAGTTGTTTTAGGTTACTGTGGAGGTTAAAAGTCTGTTAAAAGTGACAGAAATGCATTTTAGGTTTAAAAAGGGAATTTATTGGAATTACTGGGTCAACTCATGAAATTCAGCATTCATTCAACAGATATATTTAGAAATGGAAATATATAAAGATATAGGTACAGACAGAGATCTATCTGTCAGTCTAATCTGGCATATTCGAATTGCTGGGCTCTGTGTTCTATTTTAAATGTATGAATACAATGGTGAGCAAACTCAGTAAAGCTTAGAAATGGAATCCTGGGAATGTAGGAATGGTAAGAACGGAATTTAGACACAGCTGGAATTGGGGGCTTGAGTGTCCCAGGACTCAGTCCCTGTCTCCTTCTCTGATGTTTGTGTGTCAATTGCATCTTCTCTCCCTGAACACCACATCCTCCATGGGGCAGCACACGAGTCACCGACTGTCTTAAATTCACATTTTACAGCTTCCACCACCAGACAAAGGCTAACTCACACACTTACTTGTATTGAATTTTTAAATCCTGAAGAAAGTCTCTGACTGCCCAGCTTGAATAAATGACACACTGCTGAAAAACATTCACCACAGCTGACAAATCAGGGTCTTTAAAAACATGGCAGCTTCTGTGTGCTCTGTTTGTAGAGGAGAGGAGTAGTTTCCAAACAAAGAGGGTGAAGAGGGAGCTGGGTCTACTGTCCCATAGTTTTCTAGCACTGTCATCTCCGTAATTAAACATTTGAGTTAGAAGCGTAAACAAAAGGCGGGGTGGGATAGAAAACACTAAGTAGAGGACTAAAGGACGTTATCACGTACAGAGATTTGAAACACCTCCTAGGTGCCGTGTTTTCGGCCTAATGATGAGAAGCTGCAGGCCACAAGAAGGATGTTGTTATCAGAAATGGGGCCTCACTATATTGGCCAGGTTGGTCTTGAACTTCTGGGCCTCAAGCGATCCTCCCACCTCGGCCTCCCAAAGTGCTGGGATTACAGGCATGAGCCACCATGCCTGGCTCAACCAAAGACTTTAAGGCAACTATTATAACCATGCTCCAAGAAAAAAGTATGAACCCCTTTGAAGCAAATGGAAAGATAGAAAGTCTCAGCAGAGAAATAGAAGACATAAAAAAGGGACCAAATGGAAAGTTTAGAATGAAAAACGTACTACAATAACTGAAATTTTAAAAATTCACTGAATGGCTCAATAGCTGGAACGGAGATGACAGAGGAAAGTCATTGAATTTGAAGATAGATGAATAGAAATGATCTAGTCCGAACAAAAGAGAATAAAGATTGAAGGAAAAGACAAACAGAATCTCAGGGCACTGTGTGGCAGTATAAAAAGATCTAGTATTCATGTCTTCAGAGCCTTAGAAGGAGAGGAGAAAAAGTATAGTGCAGAAAAATAGCCAGGCACAATGGCTCATGCCTGTAATCCCAGCACTTTGGGAGACCTAGGCAGGAGGATTGCTTGACCCCAGGAGTTCAAAACCAGCATGGGTAACATAGTGAGACTCTGTCTCTAATAATAATAATAATAATAATTAATTAAATAAATGTAAAAAAAATTAATGCAAAGAAAAAGTATTTGAGGAATAATGAAGAAAATTCTCCAAATTTGGCAAAAGATATATACTTATAGGTTCAAGAAACTCAGTGAACCCCCAAAAAGATAAACTCAAAAAAATTCTACACCCAAACACGTCATGATCAAACTGCTGAAAATAATAAAGGAAAAAAATTAAAAGATACTTAGAACTTAATGCCAATACATATCAAAGTGCATGCAACTGAGCTAAAGCAGACTTTAGAGATCTGCTCTAAAGCTGTATTTACAGCTTTTACTGTATTCACCAAGAAATAAGTGAGTTTAAAAAAATAAATGAGTTAAACATTCCACTTAAGAAATTGTAGGCTGGGGCAGGGTGCAGTGGCTCACACCTGTAATCCCAGCACTTTGGGAGGCTGAGACAGGTGGATTGCTTGAACCCAGGAGTTTGAGACCAGCCCTGTCAACATAGTGAGACCCCATCTCTACAAAAAATTTTTAAGTTTGTGAAAATAAAAGAGAGATTTCAAGCTGGGAACAGTGGCTCATGCCTGTAACCCCAGCAATTTGGGAGACTGAGGCAGGAGGATCACTTGAGGACAGGAGTTTAAGACCAGCCTGGGCAATGTAGTGAGACCCCCATCTCTACAAAACAAAGTAGTTTTCCACTATCGTGGAGTTTCTAATCTTATGGGAGAGAGAAGATAACTTAATGTAAAAGGATAAACTTCTCCCCAAAATTATTGAAATAAAAAAAAGATAAACCATCAACTGAAGGCAATATAGGGTAATAGTAATAGCTTGCACATATCGTTTCCAGTTTTGCAAACTCATGGCATGTATCCTCACAGAAATCTTATGAGATGGGCGTTATTATTGTTTCTATTTTAAAATTAGGAAATGAAGTCCTAGGTCCACTAAGATGTCGAAAGACAAAATAAGCATAGATTTAGTTTTATTTGTGATTCTAGAATTGGGAGAAGTGGTCTGAAAAGCTGAGCAGAGGAGGTTGACTTTATAGGCAGAGAAAGGCTGAAGTAAGCTGAAACGAGACAAAAATTGGATTGCTTGTTTCAAAGTTACTGTTCTTATAGGGTTAAAACAGAGGACACTACTTCATTATTGACTGAGGTTGAGTGGAATCTGTTTTTCTGGAAAACTGGTCAGTTTCCAAGTTCAGTTTGATTACTGGTACTAAGCACAAGGGACTCCCTTCTGTTCTGGTCTGTTCTGCTGGGGCCTCATGCAGAAGGCTAGTTGAAAACAATGGCCTCTCATAAACTTTGTTTAACAAAGGTCACATAACCATTAAGTGGCAGAGCCAGGATTGGAATTTAGGTCTCACCATACTCTGTGACTTCTTAGTTTCTCCAACTTGTTTCCTTGTGCAGCAAAGTAAAGAAAGGTCATGGTGAGCTGGAGAGAATAGGGAAAGTAAAGGACACAGCATTGATTCTGAAAAAAGTGCTGATGCTGTTGGGAAAATCAGAAGAGTATTAGCAGGAGGGGAATTAAAGAAAACATCATTTAAAAAAATCTCAGTCCAGGTACAGTGGCACAGGCCTGTAATCCCAGCACTTTGGGAGGTGGAGGCAGAGGTGGGCAGATCACTTGAGCCCAGGAGTTTGAGACCAGCCTGGGCAACATAGTGAGACCCCATTGTTACCGGGGTGTCCTTGCTCCCAGAGCTCCCAAGATGATGGCGGGTCACTTCCAAGATGGTGGCAAGCCTCGTGTTCTCTGACCTGGGGTTCTTGGCCTCACGGATTCCAAGGAATGGAATCTTGGGCCATGCGGTGAGCGTTATAGCTCTATTAGAAGCCACGGGTCACGGAAGAGAACCGCGGAACCCAGTGACTAGTGTTCAGCTCAATTAGGATGAACCCGGGCAATTAGCTGTGCAGGAACAATGGCAAGCCTTTAGCCCGTTCGGGAGCGGCACTGGGCGCGTCACTGGATCAGGAGCAGCAGATACCCTGCTGGATCCGGAGGGATGGAAGTCAGCGGCGGGTCTGCCATGGTGGCAAACAGGAGTGGTGGACGGCGAGCGAAAGCTCAGCTCCAGTCATAACAAACACAGACGAAAAGAGAGTGCAGTTGCAAGATTTAATAGCGTGAAAACAGAGCTCCCATACAAAGGGAGGGGACCCAAAGAGGGTAGCCGTTGCTGGCTCAAATGCCTGGGTTTATATCCCGATCATTGTCCCTCCCACTGTGCTCTCAGGCGATAGATGATTGGCTATTTCTTTACCTCCTGTTTTTGCCTAATTAGCATTTTAGTGAGCTCTCTTTACTATCTGATTGGTTGGGTGTGAGCCAAGTTGCAAGCCCCCGTGTTTAAAGGTGGAAGTGGTCACCTTCCCAGCTAGGCTTAGGGATTCTTAGTAGGCCTGGGAAATCCAGCTAGTCCTGTGTCTCACCATTACTACAAAAAAATACAAAAATTAGCTGGGCATAGTGGCACATGACTGTAGTCCCTGCTACTCAGGAGGCTGAGGTGGGAGGATCACTTGAGCCTGGGAGGTGGAGGTTACAGACAGCCCAGATCTCACCACTGTACTCCAACCTGGGTGACAGAGTGAAACCTTGTCTCAAGCAAACAAAGAAACAAACAAACAAACAAAACCCCTCTCTTCATATCCCTATTTGAATTGTTTTTTCTTTATAGGATCCATTAGCAATGTACAATTAAAGGACAATCAGGTTTCAAAACTAGAATGAAAAAGTCCTTTCAGTGGAAATATCAGGGCTCCATGAAGGACAGGTACAATGCTTTCAATATATAAAGTGCTTCATTCTATGAAATAAAATGTATTTCAGAAATACAGTTTATTTCTGAAAACAGAAAAGTATACTAAAAGATTGCAGTATCAAATCTCCTCTAGTCAATGGGTTATTACCAGCGAGGTTCAATGACTTCCTTGTTTTAACAAGCATTCCTTTCGTGAGAAAACATTTGTGTTCAGTCTTAAACTACCGGTTCTCTTTGTTGCTTACTGTGAAATTTTGCATGTCATGTTTAACACTAAATTCTACCTGACAGGGACCAGCAGGAGAGCAGTACACCATCCAAGGACTCAACTCTCTGTCCTCGTCCAGGCCTCAAAAAGCTGTCCTTTCATGGCCAAGGTGCCTTTCGACCTCTACCTTCCCCCTCCAGGAGGAGCTCTCAGTCTGCACCAACAACTGGCAAGGCTGTCAGCAAGCCATCTTGCACAACAAACACAAAAGAACCCCAGGGACTTCCAGAGCACAACTCCATAAGTGAAATTCCTTTCAAGTGCAATGGGAACGGAAATGAGTTTTACTTAGGAAATTCCCTCCTAGATCCCCCTTCACAGAGCAACTCAAATTTAGAGAAAAAGGAGTCAGAACTTCATTTGTATGTTATTTCCACAACCTCATCAATATTTCTGCACTTAAAAAGTTCATGGAACAATTATATTATAGTAAGTGTCCTCCTAAGTTAACCTTAACCTGAATTTTTATATTTTTATTTTTTAGAGCAAACAAGCCTTCCTCCCTCCTTTACCTCCCATTTTGGAAATTTGGCCTTGGATTTTAATAATATTGTGAAAAACAAAATGTACTGAACAATTAAGGAGATGATTTTATTTAGGCGATTGCAATAGGGAAAAATGCTCATTAATGAGCAGTTTCTGGACGGGCATGGTGGCTCATGCCTGTAATCCCAGCACTTTGGGAGGCCGAGGTGGACGGATCACTTGAGGTCAGAAGTTCGAGACCAGCCTGGCCAAGATGGTGAAACCCTATCGCTACTAAAAAATACAAAAATTAGCTGGATGTGGTGGTGTGCGCCTGTAATCCCAGCTATTTGGGAAGCTGAGGCATGAGAATCAATTAAACTCCAGAGGCGGAGGTTGCAGTGAGCTGAGACTGCGCCACTGCACTCTAGGGCGACAGAGGGAGACTCCATCTCAAACAAACAAACAAACAAAACCTGGGGTTTTCTAGAGGTAGGTAAGGTGAGTCTTGGAAGTCACGAAGAAGGAGGGAGACAGGTCTTATCTTGGAATATGTGTGAGCAGGTGGTCTTTTGCAGTTGCTGGGGTGACAAAGAACTCAGGTAAGGTTCAACGTTGTCAGTATCATTCTGTATTGCTTAGCTGTGCTATTGAAAGTGGGTTGATGGGGGAGACCTTGTTATAGGATCAGATAAATTTATCTAGAAATCACTAGGTTAAGTCCTTATTTTATAAATGAGGAAACTGAAACACGATCTTTTTTTTTTTTCTTTTGTGATGGAGTTTTGCTCTTGTCACCCAGGCTGGAGTGCAGTGGTGTGATCTCAGCTCACTGCAACCTCTACCTCCTGGGTTCAAGCGATTCTCCTGCCTCAGCCTCCTGAGTAGCTGGGATTACAGGTGCCCACCACCACGCCCGGCTAACTTTTGTATTTTTGGTAGAGACGGGGTTTTGCCATGTTGGGCAGGCTGGTCTTGAACTCCTGACCTCAGGTGATCCACCCACCTCGGCCTCCCAAAGGCTGGGATTACAGGCGTGAGCCACCACGCCTGGCCGAAACACAAAATTTTTAAGTGATTTACTCAAGATTATATAACTTTAGGGACAGAGTCGGAACTCCCATTTAGGGACCTTTTTATTAGAATTCGTTTAAAAAATAAGTAATTATTAAAAGAGTAATACAATCCCTTTATCTTCAGTAGTACATAATTTTTATTATTGATCTTTCAACATAATAATAATAATTATAAAGGGCTATTTCAGATAGAAGAAACTAGGAAGCCAGGGTTTTATAAATGGCTAAAAATTATGAAAGATTACAGGACAACCCTTAATTTTTTTCTCATACCACTGTTTGGAAGACTTCAAACATTTAAAATTCCTTTCTAAATTTTTAAATAGCTTTCTTTAAATTAAAAATGTAAACAAATTACAAATAGAGGAAAACTCTGGTATATTAAAAAAAGATCTCATATATTCTAATAGAAAAACCAAAACTTAACTGACTTTAAAAAATCTATGTGAATACTTCAAAATAACTGTTTATGCGTCCCTGAATTGCCCAGCTTCAGGTTTTAGCAATACTTTTAAATTATGCAGCAGACGCATGGTTGGAGCATTCAGACTGGCGGACTCATTACCTGCTAAGCTATAAATAGTCTATGCAATAACAATATCTATTGTTAATTTCCTACTAGAAAATAACAATAGAACAGAGCCTGATGCTTCATGGATATTAACTTATTTAATTTTTACAACAACCCTATAAGGTAGGACTGATATTCCCATTTTATAGATGAGGAAATTGAGGCACAGAGAAATTAAATGATATGTGCAAAGTCACATAGCTAGTGTAGAGCTGGGATTTGAATCTAGGTAGTCTGATTTTTTTTTTATGACCATTGAAATAAATGCGGGTGGAGGAAGACTATCTTTATGAGTTGGTAGATACTATCATTGAAAATAACGTTCTCTTGGCCAGGTGTGGTGGCATGCACCTATAGTACTAGTTACTCCAGAGGCTGAGACAGGAGGATCGTTTGAGCCCAGGAGTTAGAAGCTCTGCTGCACACTACTGCACTCCATCCTGGGCAATAAGCAAGACCCCATCTCTAAAATAAAAAGTAAGGGCAGGTGTGGTGCCTCACGCCTATAATCCCAGCACTTTGGAAGGCTGAAGTGGGCGGATCACCTGAGCTCAGGAATTCGAGACCAGCCTGGACAACAGAGACGGGTGAAATCCCATCTCTACAAAAAATAGTAAAAATGAGCCAGGCACATGGCCTGCATGTACTTGGGAGGCTGAGAGGAGGATTACTTAAGCCTGGGAGGCAGAGGATGCAGTGAGCCAAGACTGTGCCACTTGCACTCCAGCCTGTGTAATAGAGTGAGACTCTGTCTGAAAAAAAAAAAATTAAATAAAAAAAAGTTAAAAAAATTACAATAATGTTCTATCTCTTCCTTGAAAGATGGAAAATGAATAACCAAATATTTCACATGTAAGTGAGAAATCAGGTTAGAATTCATTCTACTAACAATAAGCTACTAGTTCAATATAAACACTTTTTTTTGAGATGCAGTTTCGCTCTTCTTGCCCAGGCTGGCTTGCAATGGCGCGATCTTGGCTCACTGCAATCTCTGCCTCCCGGGTTCAAGTGATTCTCCTGCCTCAGCCTCCTGTGTAGCTGGGATTACAAGCATGTGCCACCGTCCCCTTCTAATTTTTGTATTTTAGTAGAGACAGGGTTTCGCTAAACCCTGTTGGCCAGGCTGGTCTTGAACTCCTGACCTCAGGTGATCTGCCTGCCTCGGCCTCCCAAAGTGCTAGGATTACAGAGGTGAGCCACTGTGCCCAGCCACATTAGACATTTTAACTTTCTCTGTACTTTTAGATAAAATTAACCCAAACCATCTAATTAGAAATTATCAGCACTCATCCTGATTTTAAGGGTTTCCAAAGAGTTGAGCCTCCTTCAGTAATCCATTTTATCTGTGACTTTCACCAAAAATAGTTACACCTGGGTTGTTTAGCGCCTTAAATTCTGTAAAGATGAAATGTGGTAATTCTTTGCCTTGTATACGTTGTGAAGATAGCTGCTACAAAGCTAAATATGGGATACCCCAAATTAAAATTCTGGATTTAAGGAAAACATAAATATTTGGAGAGGGAAGAAAAAAAAAAAAAGTAGAACAATGACAAAAGTAATAAGAAAAAGCACGTATCTTCCCTGCCACCATCCACCCACTACACCACTCTGATATTAAGCACAAGACAGGTTGGGTGGCTGAGGCGGGTGGATCACCTGAGGTCAGGAGTTTGAGACCAGCCTGGCCAACATGGTGAAACCCCGTCTCTACTAAAAATACAAAAATTAGCTGGCCGTGGTGGTGGGCGCCTGTAATCCCAGTTACTCAGGAAGCTGAGGCGGGAGAATTGCTTGAACCTGGGAGGCGGAGGTTGCAGTTAGCCAAGATCGTACCATTGCCTCCAGCCTGGGCAACAAGAGCGAAACTCCGTCTCAAAAAAAAAAAAAAAAAAAAAAAAAAAAGGCTGGCTGGGCGCGGTGGCTCACTCCTGTAATCCCAGCACTTTCGGAGGCCGAGGTGGGCGGATCACGAGGTCAGGAGATCGAGATCTTCCTGGCTAACACGGTGAAACCCCGTCTCTACTAAAAAAAAATAGAAAAAATTAGCCGGGCGTGGTGGCGGGAGCCTATAGTCCCAGCTACTCGGGAGGCTGAGGCAGGAGAATCGCTTGAACCTGGGAGGCGGAGATTGCCGTGAGCCGAGATCGAGCTACTGCACTCCAGCCTCACAGAGCGAGACTCCGTCTCAAAAAAAAAAAAAAAAAAAAAAGCGTGTCTGCAGTGTCAAATCAACAACATTTGAGAAATTCCTTCTGACCTGTCTTAAGCCTCAACATAAATAAAAGATTATTTAGAGAAATTGCTGAACACTGTATGACTATTTTGAGGACCCAGAATAAATGAGAAATGGCAACACGAAAGGTTTAAGGAAAAATAACTCCATTAATAAGGCAATAGTTAACAAAAGTGTTGTATATCTATGCTATGGAATACTAAATAATCATTAAAAGAGTTGATATTGTTTGGATGCAGTGGCTTATGCCTGTAATCCTAGCACTTTGGGAGGCTCAGGGGGAGGATCGCTTGAGGCCAGGAGTTCAAGACCAGCCTGGTCAACATAGCAAGACCCCATCTCTACTAAAAAGTAAACAGTAAAAAATTGGCCTGGCATGGTAGAACATGTCTGTAGTCCTAGCTGCCTCAGGAGGCTGAGGCAGCAGGACTGCTTGAGCTCAGGAGTTTGAGGCTACAGTGAGGTATGATCATGCCACTGTACTCCAACCTGGGTGACAGAGTGAGACCCTGTCTCCTAAAAAAAAAAAAAAACTTGAAGTAAATCGGTAAATCTTTTTTTTTTTTTTTTTTTGAGACAGAGTTTCGCTCTTGTTGCCCAGGCTGGAGTGCAATGGTGCGATCTCGGCTCATGGCAACCTCCGCCTCCCAGGTTCAAGCGATTCTCCTGCCTCAGCCTCCCGAGTAGCTGGGATTACAGGCATGTGCCACCATGCCTGGCTAATTTTTGTATTATTAGTAGAGATGGGGTTTCACCATGTTGGCCAGGCTGGTCTCGAACTCCTGACCTCGTGATCCGCCCACCTTGGCCTCCCAAAGTGCTGGGATTACAGGTGTGAGCCACTTCGCTGGGCTGTAAATCAGTAAATCTATATGCACAGACACGAAAAACCATCCACCTTATATTAAGTTAAATCAAGTTCCAGATTAATATATGCGATATAATTTAGGATTAAATATACATTATAAAAACATATAAATACTACAAATTTATGTGTTTATAATTCATGTCTTTATATGCCTGGAAGGACCTAAACCAAACAGATGATAGATATTTTAAAAAATTTTAGACACAAGGTCTTGCTCTGTTGCCCAGGCTGGAGTGTAGTGGCACAATCATAGCTCACTGCAGCCTCCAACTCCTGGACTCTTTCCATCCACTTGCCTCAGCCTCTGAAGTAGCTGAGGTTACAGGTGCGAGCCATGGTATCTGGCTTCATGATCAGACACTTTGCATAGTGGGATGGAAGGGGTAGGGAAAAACAGAGAATTTTATATTTTACTTTATCTAAACTGTGTGATTTTGATAAATAATTTTTCTTTCTTTCTTTTTTTTTTTTTTTGAGACAGAGTCTCACTCTGTTGCCCAGGCTGGAGTGCAGTGGTGTGATCTCCGCTCACTGCAAGCTCTGCCCTCCGGGTTCACGCCATTCTCCTGCCTCAGCCTCCCGAGTAGCTGGGACTACAGATGCCCGCCACCACGCCCGGCTCATTTTTTTTGTATTTTTAGTAGAGATGGGGTTTCACAGTGTTCGCCAGGATGGTCTCGATCTCCTGACCTCGTGATTTGCCTGCCTCGGCCTCCCGAAGTGCTGGGATTATAGGCACGAGCCACCGCGCCCAGCTTGAATAATTTCATTTTATAATGAGCAAGTGTTATATTTAAAACTTTTAAAAAACTAGATAAGAAAAAAATTCCCTGTGGTATTATTAAACACTAGAATGAGTTTTATAAACAAATCGTGTACTATAGGAGGGCTTAAAGAATAGATACATAACATTGACTAAAGGTAGGGGGAATTGATCTTCAGTAAATAAAAATTCTAACAATTTCTACTTTTTCCTTTTTCAGAAAGCTACCCTTTTACAAGATCCCTTCTATGCTAGTGAGTTCAGTCCTGCTATTGGAAGTCAAAAGCCATATAGGTAAGAAGTGATGATGTATGATAGAGTTGCATGGGGGATTTTTCTCTCCTCTTTGCCTCTCCTTTTTTTGAAACTGCGTCTCACTCTGTTTCCCAGGCTGGAGTGCAGTGGCACAATCTTGGCTGACTGCAACCTCTACCTCCTGGGCTCAAGAGATTCTCCTGCCTTAGCCTCCTAAGTAGCTAGTACTCCAGGCGCCCGCCACCAAACCCAGCTAATTTTTGTATTTTTTAGTGGAGACAGGACTTTTGCCATGTTGACCAGGTCGGTTAGATTGGTCTGACCTCAGGTGATCCTCCTGCCTCCACCTCCCAAAGTGGTGGGATTACATGTGCGAGCCACCGTGCCCGGCCCTCTTTGCCTCCCCTAACTCTGTGTTGTATGTGTGGCTATCACAGTTATAGCTCTACCTCATCTGCCTGCCCTGATGGTTAAGTCTGCAAACACAGGTATCCACTGGACATCCTTTGTATGTCTCATAGGAACCTTAAAGTCAACGTATTCAGAAGAGAAGTCAGCATCTTCTCTCTGCAACCTGACTTTCCTCTTGTGCTTCCTAATACAGGGAATGATGTCATTATCCCTAGATCACCTAAGCCAGAGTCCTGGAAGTCACCCTTTCCTCCTCTCTCCCCTTCACCATTTCCAGCATCCAGCCAGTCATCGCATGCCTTATTTATTGCGCCTTTACTATCTCTGGATAACATCCACTTCTTTCCATGGTCATTCGCTCAGGCCCCGTTATCTCAGTTCTGGGCTCCTACAGTGTTTTCCTAGCTGGTCTCTCTGCCTTCACTCTTGCTCCTCTCCAGCCCATTCTCCATTACAACAGAGGAATCTTTCGGAAGCACAAATCTGATCATGTAACTCCTCCCGGGAAGCCTTTGAATGGCTTCCCATTGCCCTTAGGTGAAAGTCTAAACAGTGTACAAAAAATATGTATGACATCTCTTTTTATTTTCCTGTCCTCAAGCGTTGTGTCCATCCTCACTCTTGCCCTAAGCTCCTGCTCCAAATGAACTTCTCACAATTCTCAGGAAGCTCCCTGTTCTCTTCCGTCTGGGGCCTATCATGATGGCCCCTCTTCTGGAATACTACTGTATTCTTCTTGCTCTTCCTGAATAACTTCAACTCATCAAGTCTCAGCTTATTTATCATTTTCTCTAAAAATCTTTCTTGACACTCCAGAACTAAGTTAGGAGGGATTCCTCCATAACATCCTATGTTCACACTTTTTTTTTCTTTCTGTTTTTGTTTTTTTTTTGAGACAAAGTCTTGCTCTGTTGCCCAGGCTGGAATGCAGTGTAGCGATCTTGGCTCACTGTAACCTCCGCCTTTCAGGTTCAAGCAATTCTCCTGCATCAGCCTCCCGAGTAGCCATGCCTGGCTATTTTTTTTTATTTTTAGTAGCGACTGGGTTTCACCATGTTGGCCAGGCTAGTCTCGAACTCCTGACCTTGTGATCCTCTCCCCTCAGCCTCCCAAAGTGCTGGGATTACAGGCATGAGCCACCACACCTGGCAATAGCAAAGACTTGGAACCAACCCAAATGTCCAACAATGATAGGCTGGATTAAGAAAATGTGGCACATATACACCTTGGAATATTATGCAGCCATAAAAAATGATGAGTTCATGTCCTTTGTAGGGACATAGATGAAGCTGGAAACCATCATTCTGAGCAAACTATCGCAGGGATGAGAAACCAAACACTACATGTTCTCACTCATAGGTGGGAATTGAACAATGAGAGCACTTGGACACAGGAAGGGGGACATCACACACCAGGGCCTGTTGTGGGATGGGGGAAGGGGGGAGGGATAGCATTAGGAGATATACCTAATGTAAATGACGAGTTACTGCGTGCAGCACACCAACATGGCACATGTATACATATGTAACAAACCTGCACATTTGCACATGTACCCTAGGACTTAAAGTATAATAAAAAAAATAAAGAAAGAAGAAGAAAAAAATAAGAAATGAGATGACTGAAACATAATGAATATATAAAAATTCGGAAGTGTATAATGATGCATGATAGAGAGAGGGCCCTCCCTCCCCACCTGCAAGGAAATAAAACACATGGAACATTAGAAAAAAATAGGGCACCAATTCATTACTCTGCAAATCATCAAACAAATGGAAAAAATATAATATATTCTTCCTTTCCTCCATGAACCGCAACGAGTTCAGGATAACCAAGTAGCCCTAGATGATGAGTGCAAATTTCATTTTATAGAATTCCAGCTAGTGAATGCGGAAGGCTTAATAGAATTAGAAAATTACAGTTTATGTAGCCTGTAATGAAATGACAGATTCATTTAACAATCTTCAGTGGATGAAACCATTAGACAGAGAGGTGAAGTGGGGCCAGGTATGGTGGCTCATGCCTGTAATCCCAGCACTTTGGGAGACCAAAGTGGGAGGATCACTTGAGCCCAGGAGTTTGAGACCAGCCTAGGCAACATAGTGACACCTCATCTCTACAAAAAAATTTAAAAATGCCGGGTGTGCCTGTGGTCCCAGCTACTTGGGAGGCTGAGGTAGGAGGATCACTTGAGCCTGGGAGGTGAAGGCTGTAATAAGCTGTGATTGCACTGCCGCACTCCAGCCTGAGTGACAGAGAGAGACCGTCTCTAAAAGAAAAAGAGATTAAAAAAAAAAAAAAGGTGAAGTGGAACTTCAAAATGGAGGGATCATGTTGTAAATAACTAAATCCATTGATTTGTCTTAGTATCACTTCAGTGAGACAGCCAGACTTTGTGTGCCTCATTATTTGATGTAATATAAAATACACAGCACCACCTATGAAGTATTTTTGTTAAAACGGTTAAACCTGAATCTGACTCAAAAGTGTGAGTATGATAAGCCGGGTGCAGTGGCTCACACCTATAATCCCAGGACTTTGGGAGGCCGAGGAGGGAGGATCACTTGAGGCCAGGAGTTTGAGACCAGCCCAGCCAATATGGCGAAACCCTGTCTCTACTAAAGATACAAAAATTAGCCTGGTGTGGTGGCACATGCCTGTAATCCCAGCTACTTGGGAGGCTGAGGTATGAGAATCACTTGAACCTAGGAGGCAGAGGCTGCAGTGAGCTGAGATGGCACCACTGCACCACAGCCTGGGCAACAGAGTGAGACTCCATCTCAAAAACAAACAAACAAACAAAAAAACAGTGTGAGTATGCTAGTCTTAAAAAGGAAGTAAATTCTGCTACTACCACATGGATGAACCTTGAAGACATCATGCTAAGTGAAATAAGCCAGATACAAAAGGGCAAATATATGATTTCATTTATGTGGGGTACCTAAAATAGGCAAATTTATAGAGACAGAAAATAGAATAGAGGTCTCCAGGGGCTGGGGAGAGTTATTGTTTAATGGGTATAGAATTTCTGTTTGGAAAGATAAAAAAGTTCTGGAAGTGGATAGTGGTGATACTTGTAGAACATTGTGAATTCACTTAATGCCACTGAATTGTACACCTAAAAATGGATATGATGGGAAACTTTGTTATATAATTTTAGTTCATTTTTAAAAAAAAAGTATATATGTGTGTTTGTATATGTATGTAAGAGAACAGATAAAACAAGATTGGCAAAATATTGAAAATTATTAGAGCAAGGTGATGGGTACATGGGATTTCTTCTTTCTTCTTTCTTTTCTTCTCTTTTCCTTTCTTTCTTTCTTTTTCTTTCCTTTCTTTCTTTCTTTCTTTCTTTCTTTCTTTCTTTCTTTCTTCCTTTCTTCCTTTCTTCCTTTCTTTTTCTTTCTTTCCTTCTTTTTTTTTGAGATGGAGTCTTGCTCTGTTGCCCAAGGTGGAGTGTAATGGCACCATCTCAGCTCACTGCAACCTCCACCACCCGGGTTCAAGCAATTCTCCTGCCTTAGCCTTCCGAGTAGCTAGGATTACAGGCATGCACCACCACGCCCTGCTAATTTTTGTGTTTTTAATAGAGAAAGGGTTTCACCATGTTGGCCAGGCTGGTCTTGAATGCCTGACCTCAGGGGATCTGCCTGCCTTGGCCTCCCACAGTGCTGGGATTACAAGCATGAGCCACTGCCCAGCTGGGTACATGAGATTTCTTATAAAATTTTCTCCACTTTGATGTATGTTTGAAAATTTCCATAATAAAAAATTTTATTGCTTGATGACGTGATATAGAAAAAAATTTTTTGAAAGACTTAAACATAATAAGCAAATATAAGAAGTATCTTATTTAGTCTTGTTTTTAACAAATCAAAACTAAGAAAACATTTTCATGTTTTATTTATGTATTTATGTATGTATGTATGTATTTATTGAGACAGGGTCTTCCACTATCGCTTAGGCTGTAGTACAGTGGCATGATCTTGGCTCACTGCAATTTCCACCTCCCAGGCTCAAGCAATTCTCATGCCTCAGCCTGCTGAGTAGCTGGGACTACAGGCGTGCACCAGCATGCCTGGCTAATTTTGTGTAGTTTTTTAGTAGAGACTGGGTTTTGCCATGTTGCCCAGGCTGGTCTCGAACTCCTAAGTGCAGGCAATCCACCTGCCTGGGCCTCCCAAAGTGCTAGGATTACAGGCATGAGCCACCTCGCCCAGCCGTTTATATTTTATTTAGTTTCGAGACAGGGTCTTACTCTGTCACCAAGGCTGGAGTGAAGTGGCTTGATCACAGCTCACTGCAGCCTCGACCTCCTGGGCTCAAGCAATCCTTCCACCTCAGCCTCCTGAGTAGTTGGGACTACAGGTGCACACTACCATGGCTGGCTAATTTTATTTATTTATTTATTTATTTATTTATTTATTTATAGAGATGGAGTCTCGTTATATTGCCCAGGCTGGTCTGGAACTCCTGGGTTTAAGCGATCCTCCCACCTTGGCCTCCCAAAGTGCTGGGATTTACACCCCTGGGCCACCATGCCCAGCTGTAAAAACAGATTTTTAAGTCAGTAGAACAATTTGAAAATGGACTGAGTCTGGCCGGGCGCGGTGGCTCATGCCTGTAATCCCAGCACTTTGGGAGGCTGAGGCGGGCAGATCGTTTGAGGTCAGGAGTTCAAGACCAGCCTGGCCAACATGGTGAAACCCCATCTCTACAAAAATACAAAAATTAGACAGGCATGGTGGTGTGTGCCTGTAATCCCAGCTACTCGGGAGGCTGAGGCAGGAGAATCACTTGAACCTGGGGGTTGGAAGTTGCAGTAAGCTGAGATTGTGCCACGGCACTCCAGCCTGGGTGACAGAGCAAGACTCTGTCTCAAAAAAAAAAAAAAGGGACTGAGTATTAGCAATACCAAACAATGTTCGATAATTTTGTAGGGTGTGATAATCATTTTGTAAGAAAGTATTCATTTTATTTAGAGATATATTCTGAGGTATGTAAGAGTTAAGTGACATAATATTTGGGATTTCTTTTTTAAAAAGTTATATGGATAGCTTAAAATTTCTATAGGTTTTCATATGTTTACTCTAAAAAAAGCATCAGTTTTCATTTTGGTATTTTATTTAAAGTGATTTTAAAGCTAATTGTATAATAAAACAGACTCAAATTCTGTGTGTGCGTGGCTTGAAATTTATTCCTGAAGGCAAGAAGGATGAGTTCCACCACTCTCTCGGCTCAGGGAAGTCATGTTTCTTACTAAGTTAATTCCTGAAGGCAACATACTTAAAATGCCATGATTTCAAATGCACTGTGAAGGATGCAACGATACATGAAAAATAGCCTCTACCTGGAAGGCATCTTCAGTTTAAAAGGAATAAACGTCCTTTAGGTTTTCAATTTAGAACTGTGTCACAGATGGGACGGTTTTGCAAGCTGACCACTGTGGAAATCATACACAACACTTCTGAGATAATATAGGAAGAGTCTTTCCAGTGCTTTACAAATGTGAGGTATTATTTATAGTAAATGTCTGGAAAGATGAAAAAATACAGGAAAAATAGAGCTTATTATTAGATTAAGAATCCTTCCTGCAGCTGGGCGTAGTGGCTCACGCCTGTAATCCCAGCACTTTCAGAGGCCGAGGTGGGCGGATTACTTGAGGTCAGGAGGTTGAGACCAGCCTGACCAACATGGCAAAACTTTGTCTCTACTAAAAGTACAAAAATTAACTGGATGTGGTGGTATGCACTTGTAGTCCCAGCTACTCTCAGGAGGCACGAGAATCGCTTGAACCCAGCCTGGGTGACAGAACAAGACTGTCTTAAAAAAAAAAACAAAACCTTCCTGCAACATTATTTTGGTGAATTTATGTTTTCTACCTGATGAAAATAGAGTATCTGTTAACGTTAGTATAGATTTTCCTCTTATTCCTAAGTTGAATAATGGAGTCTTCTGGCATTTGGCTTTTTCTTATTTCTTCAGTCAAATGAAGTTTGTCATCTATGTATAAGCTAATATTTTCTGAATCCTCAAAGAAATTATTATCCATAACTTTTCTGCAGTAATATAGAATGTGTACTCTAACTTGAATTTATGATGTATATGAGACCTCCATTTATGTATGAATTAATTTTTAGTCTGAAGAGATTAGTATGCTGTTTTCCGTGAAAATTTTTTTGGCTATTAAAAAAATTAGTTTGGCATTACAATCTATTATCCTAGTTGGCAAAGGATTAAAAACAGTTTGTTTTTATTGCAGATCTTAGCAAATTGCTGACTCCAAATGAAAAAATGGGAAAATCAATTTCAAAATAATTCTGCTGATATTGTATCTTATCTGAGCTTTTGCTTTTCTAAGCTCTTTTGTTTGTAAAAACTACATTTCTGTTGTTGGAGTTCTCAGAGAGTAGAGGGATTTCACAGTTATTTTTTAAATGAAATATGGTGGTAATTAGAAGTGGATAGGGAAGCAGGATCTTAAACTTATTCCTGTTTTATTTAGAGACCATTTATCAAACACTTAGTGTGTATGAAGGACATGCATTAACTAAAATATCAAAATAGCACATTTGGCCGGGCATAGTGGCTCATGCCTGTAATCCCAGCACTTTGGGAGGCCAAGGTGGGTGGATTACCTGAGGTCAGGAGTTTGAGACCAGCCTAGCCAACATGGTGAAACCTCATCTCTCCTAAAAATACAAAAAATTAGCTGGGCATGGTGGTGCTTGCCTGTAATCCCAGCTACGCAGGAGGCTGAGGCAGGAGACTCGCTTGAACTCAGGAGGCAGAGGTTACGGTGAGCCAAGATCACGCCACTGCACCCCAGCTTGGGTGACAGAGTGAGACACTGTCTCAAAACAAACAAACAAACAAAAAACCCAGCACATTTGGATAGGTACTACCATTATTCCTATCTTACACATGAGGAAATTGAGGCACAAAGAAGCTATGTAACTTGCCCATGATAATGACCTAACTGAGTAGGGGCAGATCTAGGATTCTGACCTCAGTCTTCATGTTCATAATCATTATGCTCCTCTGCCTCTCTGCCATTATTGAATTCATAAGGATCAGTTTCCCTCCAGCATCTCCACTAGAAAAGAGACCATTTTTTTTCAGAAGTCTTAATTTTCAGGTTAATAAGAGCGACTCATTGATTGGACAAAGGAGAACATCTTAGATGTTTTTTAAATAAAGGGGGAGGTAGTAGGCAAGTACCAACATTCCATACAGTAGCTAGTATTGGGATAAATGGCTGGTATAGGTTTCTGGAGTAAGCGGTAAAAAATGTTTTTACTTCAAGTCAGAAATTTTAAGATTTCATCAATCTACGTAGAACATGAACTATCTTTTCTACTGTTACCTTGCACCCTGGCTCTCTGAATCACTGGTTGTGTGAGCTTGGACAGATTACTTAAACCCCCCCCCACAACTTCCTGTAAAATGCGATAGTAATTCCCAGCTCAGTCCCCACAGTGGAGCCAGCTCAGTGCAAGAACGAATCTACGGAAAGCACTCAGGCCAGAGCCGGCCACCTAGTCAGCGCCCAGTTAAGCGCAAGTTGTTATTACTGAGCACAATGGGAGGTGGAAACAATATTTAACCCGATGACATTTTTTCCAAGTTGCTAAAAGTCAGCTGAGGGGCTAGGATAGGTACACGAGTAACTAACTACAAAGAGTGAAATGGGATTAATGTGATACTAGGAGTGTGAAAAAACTGCAGTGGGAGAGGGGCTGCATTTGTTGGTAGAATTAGGGAAAGATCTGAGGAGAAGGTTTTTCTGCTAAGCCAGCTTTTCCTTAAGTGTGGAACACACATGGTTCAGTAATGGGAGATAATTCCAGGTGGTACTCTGACATGGCATGAAACAACTTTGAATTCCATGGTGGAAATATGTGATTCCTTTTTCCAGCTAGGCTGATCTCATCAGGGAGAACCTCTCGGCTTGGGGCCACTAGTGACAGTTCTTGAACACATGCTCATCTGCCCTTTCCTCACAGAGAAGCCAGCTACAGGCTCAGAACATGGAGCATTTACTTAGAATTTATGTTGCTTTCATGCCATTTACACCAAGTGATACTGGTTTTCCCTGGAAAGTGACACAACATTTTCTTTATAAACTTCTTAAAAAAAGAAAAGCTAGTTGATTGAAAGTAAAATATTACATAAAGGTTCAGGGATTACGGTAAATGAAAGAGGGACAGAAATTTACTAGGGAAAGTGAGAGTATTCCTGGTATAGGAACAGCTTGAGTTAAGGGGCATGGGCGAAAAAGTATTTTGGAGCGTAATAAACAGTTCGATTTGTGGGGAGCAAGTTTCACTACTGATGAGTATTAAGGCTAGAAGAATAAAACTATATTAAAATCCCATTAATAACAAAGTTTAACAAACCTGTCAGTAATCATCGATATTCCTAAACTGCTATTTCGTACCATTTTTAAGTGGAAAATTTTCTTCTGTTTCTGTAGATCTGAGGAGAAAATTAAGCACTTCAGTCAACTTAAATCTGAACTTTTTCTTAAAGACAATTCTTTGAGGAGGATACTTTCTTTACTTATGGAACTTAAAGTAGCAGCCCAGAAAAACTTCATTCTGAAAAGGCTTTTCTGGAAGGTAAGTGTTTTGTTTTATTTTTAATCTTTAAAGTTTGTGTCTTCTGTTTACCAAATACAAGCATACATTAAAATATAAATAAGCATTGTCTTGTATTCTGATGCTGTATTTTTAAATGTTGATAAAATTTAATGCAGTCATGTCTTAATGCTGGATACTTTGTGATGTAATCAGTAATGTATATGCGTGTGTCGAGGGGAGATGGGAAGAGAGGGGAGTGGTAGCAAAAAGTAGCTCCCATGCATTGGATTGGCAGAGCCGACGGACAGATATTAGGAGGAACATTTTTGGCATACAAGATATATAGACAGTGAGATGGGAACGTAGATTTTAAGAAGTTTTTGTTTGTTTATTTTTTATTTTTTTGAGACAGAGTCTTGCTCTTGTCACCTAAGCTGGAGTGCAATGGCACGATCTCAGCTCACTACAACCTCTGCCTCCCAGGTACAAGTCATTCTCTTACCTCAGCCTCCCAAGTAGCTGGGATTACAGGCGCCCACCACCACGCCCAGCAAATTTTTTGTGTTCTTAGTAGAGATGGGGCTTCACCATGTTGGCCAGGTTGGTCTTGAATTCTTGACCTCAGGTGATCCACTCGTCTTGGCCTCCCAAAATGCTGGGGTTACAGGTGTGAGCCACTGCACCCTGCTTATTTGTTTATTTTTTAAATAGAGACAGGGTCTCACTCTGTTGCCCAGTCTGGTCTCAAACTCCTGGGCTCAAGTGATCCTCCTGCCTTGGCTTCCTAAAGTGCTGTGATTACAGGCATGAGCCACTGTACATGGCTGATTTCAAGATGTTTTATTGTGCAGTTTCCTCTACTGTAAAAATATAATTTAAAAAATTATTTTTGAGTATAAGACTGGTATTTTTAAAAATGTGAGTCCTGGGGAGGCAAGGCAACCTCATTCTCACTCCGTAAATTACAGAGGCCTCATTTTCATGTTCAGGTGAAAGTGTTAAGAAGCCCAGGTGAGTAACCTGATGTGGCGCTTATGAGGCCTAGGTGAGAGGGTGAGCCCTGCCTAGGGCTGTGTTCATGTTGATTGCTATATATTTTATCCTAATTCTGGCCATTGGTCACATAAGTAGCTGCCATCATTTTACTGAGCAATTGTAAAGCATGTGAACTCCTAACCATACGAGACAGTCCTGGCCATTTATTAGCTTCTAGGTCCTTCATATGTAGGGTGACCAACCATTTTGGTTTGCCCAGATTAGGGTGACCAACTATTCCAGTTTGCCAGGGACTAAGGAAATTCCTGCAATATTGGAGAGCTAGAACAGTTCCAAGGCAAATCAGTATGGTGAAGGCAGATTAGCTGTAGAGAATAATATGCCAAATGTCCCACAACATTGAGACATTGAGACTCAGGTAAGGATGATGTAGTGCTGCGTAGTCTAAAATGGTTGGTACTGGATAGATCCTGTGAGGAATACACCATCCAAGTTTTGACTCCAGAACTTCAGAAGATTGTGGAAAATACGACCAACCAAGTTGATTATGAAGATGAAATGGAATTCATGTGGAAAGGGTAAATAAATTAGGATTATCTTCTTCCCAAATAAACCTGTCCAGTCCATCCCACACACAGTATCAATTTAATCTACAACGCTGATTGTATGGGATTGCTTGTTCAAAAGTTTCTTGTGACTTTCCTTACTAGTAAAGACTTTGGCTTCGGCATTTAAGGCTCTCCACTAATCACAGATTTCAAATTTGGACAGGTATGGCCTTTATTTTAGTAGGCTGGGGTTATCAGGAAAGGGCTGTGTATTAGTTCATTCTCACACTGATATAAAAATACTACCTGAGACTGGGTAATTTATAAAGAAAGAAGGTTTAGTTGACTTGTTCCTGGACCCAACCAAGGGTTGGGCTGCTTATTCTCATGGCCCAATAACGAGATACAGATGAACTGGGAAAGAAGGGAAAGGCCTGGAAATTATCGCCAGACCAACTCAAAATTACAAAGTTTTCCAGAGCGTATATACCTTCTAAGCTATATGTCTACATGTAAGTGCATTCATCTAAAGACATAAGTGATTAACTTCTTTTAATCTATAACTAAGATTAGATCAGGACCTAAGGAAGGTCCTGAAGACCTTCCTCTGGGGCCTCAGTAAATTTACTCAATCTAAATGGGTCCAGGTCCTGGGGTGATTACCCTTATCTTGCCTCCTGCTAAATCACGGAGGTTTGGAGAGTTCCTTCAGACTGCCAATAAACTTGTTTGTGGCGGCCTGGGGAGTTTCTTCAGACCCCCAGTAAAACTTGTTTAATTCTAAACAGGTTCTGTTAAGAATTCCTTCAGTATCTCATCATGCTTCAAGGCCCAGGAAAGGCCTGGGCAAAACTCTTGGTGGGCTTTTGTTACATCCCAGCCTTTGTGTAAGGACACTGGCTCTATCAGCTTTTAATATTTAACATAACCACTCAGTCAGTACAGGAACAGTTGTTATGGAGGCCTGTCTTTTCAGCTGTTATGAAGACCTGGCCTGCCACAGACTTACAGTTCCACATGGCTGGGAGGCCTCAGGAAACTCACAATCATGGCAGAAGGTGAAGGGGAAGCAAGGCATGTCTTACATGGCAACAGGAGAGAGAGAGAGAATGTGCAGGGGAAACTGCCACTTTTAAACCATCAGATCTCATGAGGACTCCCTCACTATCGTGAAAACAGCATGCATGATCCAATCACCTCCCACCAGGACCCTCCCTCGACAGAGGGGATTACAATTCAAGATGAGATTTGGGTGGGAACACAGAACCGGACCATGTCAGGCTACCATCTGGATAAGGTGGGCGCTGGGGAAATGAATCCAGATGTAGATGCTCATTGAAAAGGCACAGTGCCCAAAGGTGAGAGTGATCTCTACATAAGAGTGAGCAAAATGAAATATCAGGATATTTTAGCATGTGGGTGAATTACACCCGGATGTCTGCACAAACATGTGGCACCAGGAAGATCTGCTTGTTTAGGGTGTGGGGACAGGGTTTTATGGAATGTGAGGACATAAAGATTGTCAAGAGTAAAGCCAGCAGTTAGGAGAGGACTGGGAAAGGACTTAGGACAGTGCTCAAAGGGGAAGTCCACCCAGATACACTGGACAACACAATCAGGGACTGGATTTAAAGTGCATGTCTAGGTAGGAGAACTGAAGTACCACTTAAGGGTTAGATTAAGAAGGATGTTGATGTGTATTCCTAATGGGATCAGCACCAGTGTTAGTCTGGAGGTCATTTAAGCATCTTCAGTTTAAAAACAGCCCTGATACCTGTGGCCTAGGCTGTGGAACAAAAAAAGGATGGAGAGAAAGAGAGTAAGTTTAGGACTCACAGACCTGACCCGCCACTTCATCTTCTCTCTCACCTCTGTCCTCTACAAGATTGAGCCATGTGGGATAACTTGGACACCTGTTCTACTTAGCTCTCCTTTCTCCCTGCTGTTTGCTTTCTCTAGAATACTGTTCTTCTAATTTCTTTTGTTAAAAATCATACCCATTCATCAAGGCTCAGCTCAAATGCCATTTTCTGCCTTTTCTGTCATGCCGAATGGGTAACTTTAGTACCTTCCTCCTTTTGATCTTCTCTGTCAATTCCATGCCATAGAACTTTCTTTGAAGTTTTATAATCTGCATTGTTCAATACAGCAGACACTAGCCACATGTGGCTATTAAGCACTTGAATGTGGCTAGTGACTAAAAAAGTAAAATAATTTTATTAAATTTAAATTAATTTAAATAGCCACTTGTGGCCAGTAGCTACCGAGTTGAACAATGTAGTTCTATGACACCTTTCATAGCACTTCCTTTTTAACAATTAACAGACAGGTTTCATGCCTAATCTGTGTGAGGCTTGGTGATAGGTATTAGAAATATAGCATGATTATGATATAGTTTCTACCATCAAGAATTAGCACAGATATCCTCCCTTTTACTATAGTGATTGGCATATTTTTCTTATTTATCATAATATGCTAAAAGCTTCTTTAGGACAAGTATATGTCTTACTTCTCTTTGTATTCTCCCTCAGGCCAAACACAATGCATGCATATTCCAGGTGCTGTAAGCTATTCATACTGAATTGCAAATCTGTTCTCTTGTGAAATATTAACCTAATCCAATGTCTGAAAATGAAGCTTTCATGATCTGTTTTATACTTGAAAACACTGCAGCCATTATTTAATATAATGTTCTTACCTGGGCTAAAACAGATCTTCTAATTCAGTTATCAAAAATGAAAGGCCAAAGTGAATGGAGAAGGAAATAATTCAAATAGGAAAAGGGGAAGTAAAATTGTCTCTGTTCACAGATGACATGATTGTATATTTAGAAAACCTCACCATCTCAGCCCAAATCTCCTTAAGCTTATCAAAGCAACTTCAGCAAAGTCTCAGGATACAAAATCAATGTGCAAAAATCACAAGCATTCCTATACACCAATAACAGACAAACAGAGAGCCAAATCATGAGTGAACTCCCATTCACAATTGCTACTAAGAGAATAAAATACCTAGGAATACAACTTACAAGGAATGTAAAGGACCTCTTCAAGGAGAACTACAAACTACTGCTCAAGGAAGTAAGGGAGGACACAAACAAATGGAAAAACATTCCATGCTCATGGATAGGAAGAATCAATATCATGAAAATGGCCATACTGCCCAAAGTAATTTATAGATTCAATGCTATCCCCATCAAGCTACCTATTGACTTTCTCCACAGAATTGGAAAAAACTACTTTAAAGTTCATATGGAACCAAAAAAGAGCCCACATAGCCAAGACAATCCTAAGCATAAAGAACAAAGCTGGAGGCATCACGCTACCTGACTTCAAACTATACTATAAGGCTACAGTAACCAAAACAGCATGGTACTGGTACCAAAACAGATATATAGACCAATGGAACAGAACAGAGCCCTCAGAAATAACACCACACATCTACAACCATCTGATCTTTGACAAATCTGACACAAACAAGCAATGGGGAAAGGATTCCCTATTTAATAAATGGTGTTGGGAAAATTGGCTAGCCATATGCAGAAAACTGAAACTGGACCCCTTCCTTACACCTTACACAAAAATTAACTCAAGATGGATTAAAGACTTAAATGTAAGACCTAAAACCATAAAACTCCTAGAAGAAAACCTAGGCAATACCATTCAGGACATAGGCATGGGCAAAGACTTCATGTCTTAAAACACCAAAAGCAATGGCAACAAAAGCCAAAATTGACAAATGGGATCTAATTAAACTAAAGCGCTTCTGCACAGCAAAAGAAACTATCATCAGAGTCAACAGACAACCTACAGAACGAGAGAAAATTTTTGCAATCTATCCATCTGACAAAGGGCTAATATCCAGAATCTACAAAGGATGTAAACAAATTTACAAGCAAAAAAACAACCCCATCAAAAAGTGGGCAAAGGATATGAATGGACACTTCTCAAAAGAAGGCATTTATGAGCCAACAAACATGAATAAAAGCTCATCATCACTGGTCATTAGAGAAATGCAAATCAAAACCACAATGAGATACCATCTCATGCCAGTTAGAATGGTGATCATTAAAAAGTCAGGAAACAACAGATGCTGGAGAGGATGTGGAGAAATAGGAATGCTTTTACACTGTTGGTGGGAGTGTAAATTAGTTCAACCATTGTGGAAGGCAGTGTGGCGATTCCTCAAGGACCTAGAACTAGAAATACCATTTAACTCAGCAATCCCATTAGTGGGTATATACCCAAAGGATTCTAAATCATGTTGCTATAAAGACACATGCACATGTATGTTTACTGTGGCACTATTCACAATAGCAAAGACTTGGAACCAACCCAAATGTCCATCAGTGATAGACTGGATTAAGAAAATGTGGCACATATACACCATGGAATACTATGCAGCCATAAAAAGATGAGTTCATGTCCTTTGCAAGGACATGGATGAAGCTGGAAACCATCGTTCTCAGCAAACTAACACAAGAACAGAAAACCAAACATGTTCTGCATATTCTCATTCATAAGTGGGAGTTGAACAATGAGAACACATGGACACAGGGAGGGGAACATCACACACTGGGGCCTGTCGGGGGACGGGGGGCTAGGGGAGGGATAGCATTAAGAGAAATACCTAATGTAGCTGACGGGTTGATGGCTGCAGCAAACCACCATGGCACATATATAACAAAACTGCACATTCTGCACATGTACCCCAGAACTTAAAGTATAATAAAAAAAAGAAAAAAAAGTAAATAGGTAGTCTCTCTATTTGGGGTCTCTCTACACTTCAGTGGGGTCCCCCTTGGCCCTATCCCCAACCATGCCATCAAACCCAGTAGCCTTATGTTCTTCTGTCTAATCCACAACCAAAATCTATCCTCAGATTTGTTTTCACAAAATTAGCATATATGACTAATAAAAGTCAACATCCTTTTAAGATTTTTTTATTTAAATTGTTATCATAGCCTTAAGCTAAAGCAGTGGTTTTTCAACTTTATGCTATATTTCTTGGAAAACATACGTTCTGTGAAGCTCCCTTAGAAACCCATACTGGGGTGGAGAGATTATGGCCATTGTCTTAGTCTGTTTTGTGTTGCTATAACAGAGTATCACAAACTTGGTAATTTATAAGAAAATGAATGTATTTCTGACAGTTCTGGAGGCAGCGAAGTCCAATATCAAGGTGCTGGCATCTTGTGAGGGTCTTCTTGTTGTGTCATCCCAAGAGAAGGCAGAAGGGCAAAAGAGCATGCAAAAAAAAAGGGTGGAAGGGGGCCAAACTCATCTTTTTATCAGAAACCCACTCCCACAGTAATGACATTCATCCATTTATGAGGGCAGAAGCCTCATGACCCAATCCACCTCTTAAAGGTCTCACCTCTCAACACTGTTGCATTGGGGATTAGTTTCTAAAACATGAACTTTGGGGGACACATTCAGACCACAGCATTCTGCTCTTGGCCCCAAAAATTCATGTCTATTTTACATACGAAATACATTTATTCCATCCCAATAGCTCCAAAAATCTTAATAGATTCCAGCATCAACTCATAAGTCCAAATTACCAATTGTCATCTAAATCAGGTATGGGTGACACTCAAGGCAGGATTCATCCTGAGGCAAATTCCTCTCCAGTTGTCAGCCTGTAAATCAAGACAAGTTATCTACTTACAAAATACAGTGGTGGGATGCAGGGAGGATAGACATTCCCATTCCAAAAGGAAGATATAAGCAAGAGGAAAGGGCCAAGTAAGTCCAAAACTCAACAGGGAAAATAACAATGTCTTAAAGCTGGAGAATAATCTTTCACTCTTTCACTTAAGAAATGTCTAAGAAGTTTCAGACTTTCCCTACAGCTGTCCTCTTTCTCTGAGCCCCCACCAGCATCACCTTTAATGCTCCAATTATTGCAATCTAGGCTTTTTCTAGGTTGCTCCTCCAAATTCTTTGAGCCTCTATCCATTAACCAATTCCAAAGCCACTTCCATATTTTTACGTATTCCTTATAGCAACAATTCCACTTCTGGTACCAAAATCTGTATTAGAATTCTCCAGAGAGACAGAACCACTCAGTTCTCCAACTCACATGCCAGTCTCCTCTGGAAATACCTTCACAGACATAACAGAAATAATGCTTTACCTGTTCTCTAGGTACTCCTAATTTAGCCAAGTTTACACCTAAAATTAACCATCACAGGCATCTCTAATTTTTGGTTCCTGTAATAGGATGGAAAATTATACACATATATAATGTACATATTATGGATATAAAAATTATAGATACACTATAATATACAGTGATATATAATAGATACAAAAATATATATTATATATAGTTTTCTCCCTCCCTTTTAAAATGAACTTTATTGAGGCATAAATAAAGTTTTTTTTTTTTTTTTTCTTTTAAGTGGTCTTTACTTTTTAATTTTATTGAAGGTAAAATTTAAATTATGAGAATAGGTTTTCTTTTTTTTTTTTTTTTGAGATGGGGTCTCACTCTCTCACCTACGCTGAAGTGCAGTGGCACCATCTCGGCTCACTGCAATCTCCGCCTCCTGGGCTCAAGTAGCTGAGTAGCTGAGTACTTCCCAAGTAGCTGAGTACTTCCTGAGTAGCTGAGACTACAGGCAAATGCCACCATGCTGGGCTAATTTTTGTATTTTTTGTAGAGAAGGGGTTTCACCATGTTGCCCAGGCTGGTCTTGGACTCAAGTGATCTGCCTGCCTCGGCCTCCCAAAGTGCTGGAATTACAGGTGTGAGATTACACAGGCTGAGAACACTTTTTCATAGATTGACTAAACTCCAAGTTTTAGAAGAACAGACATGTCTGTTTGTCTGTTTTGCTCAAGATGTTATCTCATTATCTAGCATACCTGCCACATAGCTGGCAATCAATAATTATGCATTCAGTGAATGAATAAATGAGTAGATAAAATAGTTCTCTATGTTCTTTTTCTAGTTTAAATTTTTTCCACCAGCACGGTGGCTCATGCCTATAATCCCAGCACATTGGGAGGCCAAGGCGAGTGGCTCACCTGAGGTCAGGAGTTCAAGACCAGCCTGGCCAGCATGGTGAAAGCCCGTCTTTACTAAAAATACAAAAATTAGCCAGGTGTGGTGGCATGCATCTGTAATCCCAGACAGGAAATCGCTTGAAACCAGGATGTGGAGGTTGCAGTGAGCCAAGATCGTGCCACTGCACTCCAGCCTGGGCGACAGAGCAAGACTCCATCTCAAAAAAAAAAATTTTTTTTTCATATGTTTTTTTTTTCCATTTTAAAAAATTGTGGCAAAATATACATAACACAAAATTTACTTCCTTAATCATTTTTGAGCATACATTTCAGTGGTATCAAGTTTATTCACAATGTTATGCAGCCATCAAAACCATCATCTCCAGAACACTTTTTATCTTACAAAACTGAAACTCTCTACCCATTAAGCAACAACTTTCCATTTCTTTCCCCCATCCCACCCCCGCAACCCACAGCCCCTGGAAACCACCATTCTACTTTCTGTCTCTGATTTTGACTATTCTAAGTACCTCATATAGTTGGAATGATATAGTACTTGTCTTTTTGTGACTGAGATTTCACCTAGCATAATGTTCTCAAGTTTAATCCATGTTGTAGCATGTATCACAATTTCCTTTTTGTTAAGGCTGGATAATATTCCGTTGTGTGTATACACTACATTTTCCTTATCTATTCATCTGTCAGTGGGTTGCTTCCACGTTTTAGATGTTGTGAGTAATGCAGCTATGAACATTGGTGTGCAAGGTATCTCTTTAAAACAGTGCTTTCAATTCTTTTGGGTATATACCCAGAAATGGAATTGCTAGATTGGATGCGAATTCTATATTTAAAGTTTTGAGGGAACACCATACTGGTTTCCAGTGTCTGTGCTATTTTCTACTCCCACCAACAGTATATAAGGGTTCTGATTCCTCTACGTCCTTGCCAACACTTGCTATTTTGTGTGTGTGTTTTTTTAAATAGTAGCTATCCTAATGGGCATGGGATAATATCTCATTGTACCTTTGAGTTGCATTTCCCTAGTGATTAGTGATGTTGAGCATCTTTCATGTGCTTATTGGCCATTCATCTATCTTCTTTGAAGAAATTATTGCAGTATAATTTACATGAAATAAAATGCACCCATATTTAAAGATACAGTTTGAAGAGTCTTGACAAATGTCTCTATTCATGTAACTATTAACACTACTTCATTCAAGATTTAGAGCCTCTCTGTCACTCCAGAATGTCACCTTGTGCCCTTTGGCCGCCAGTTCTCTCACACTCCTGGCCTTTTGCAACTATCGATGTGCTTTCTGTCACTGTAGATTCATTTTGCCTCTCTTAGCACTGCACTTACATGGAATTCTGCACTAAGTACTCTTTTGCATTTGGCTTCTTTTGGCATAATATTTTTGAGAGTCTTCCATGTTGTTTCAGGTAGATGCATGATATTTTATAAGTGAAAATTCATGAATCAGTGAGCAGGTGGGAGGTCATAATAACAGTTATACTTATTAAACATTTGTTATGTGCTAAGCACTGTTGAAGCTTTACAAATACATACTATCTTATTTAAACGTAATATCAACCCCAAGGGGTGATATTATTAACCCCATTTGAAAGACAAAGAAACTGAGCGACAAGGAGTATAAGTAATTTGCCAAATGTCACACAACTGCCCAGTGGCAGAGCTGGGATTTGAGCTCAAAGAATGTAACTCCAGGGTCAGTTTTTTAAACTGCCATACTATGCTAATTTATCAGGCACTGGGTAAGCCCAAGCACTTCTTCTTCTTCTTCTTCTTCTTTTTTTTTTTTTTGATGGAGTCTCCCTCACTCTTGCCCAGTCTGGAGTGCAGTGGTGCAATCCCAGCTCACTGCAACCTCCACCTCCCAGGTTCAAGTGATTCTCCTGCCTCACCCTCCCAAGTAGCTGGGATTAGGGATTACAGGCGCATGCTATCAAACCCAGCTAATTTTTGTATTTTTAGTAGAGACGGGGTTTTGCCATGTTGGCCAGGCTGATTTCAAACTCCTGACCTCAAGTGATCTGCCCACCTTGGCCTCCCAAAGTGCTGGGCTGACAGGCATGAGCCACCACATCTGGCCAAGTCCTTCCTTCTTTCAAAGCCCAAGCGCTTCTGAGAGTATCCGGTAAACATCCTGCTCCTCTTCCTCTTTTTCCTTTCTCCACGGCATTCCCAGCCTCTTTTCAGGCCGTATCACCTGAATAAGGGGACACGTACACTTTCTAAACAAAAAGCCTAAATTGTCACTAGTAAACCAAAATCCTGGGGAAATAACGAACAATAGAGGAATAGAAAAGAAAAGCAATTACATTACATTTCTCATTAATGCCAACTTGCCTAATTTCATGGGCCAGCGCTTATTTTCATCCTTGATTTCTCATGAGACTGGACAGGAACACTAAAAAGTGGGTTCCCCAGCTCTAAGTCAGTGTTTATTTTGACAGAAATGGCAATCTACATTTCCACTGTATTACCAGAAGAATCAATATTGTTCTGCACCATTTCCATAAGCTAGCCTAGTGCTGTACATTTGTTTTTGAGTTAGTAAACATTTTAAAATGAGAGCTTGCTTATTCATTATTCATTATATCCTCACAAAGGCCAGATTACTTTGGAAAGGCAGAAATTATAGGAGCCTCATTTTTCAAGGTGACTGAATGAGTTGCCTGAGATTACACACCTACTTCTGGATGATCTTCAAGGTTAATGGTCAAGCCAGGCCTAAGTGGCATCTCCCAGCATCACCCCCTAGCCCTTGCTGTGGTCCCCAGGACAGTGGTCTCTTGGTTGTAAGTAAGAAGTATGTTTCCAATGTGGGTTATGCTAGTATCAGTGGGAGATATTGTAATTCACTTCTCTAATCAAAGAACAAATTATTTCTTCATATTTTTAGTACATGAGAGTAGAGAATTTTAACAACAGATACCTTAATTACTGTATTTTTTTCCAACTTGCTTTCACAGACCAGTGACCTTTTCTATTTCCTAGTAAACAAACTTCATGAGTACTTGCCGGAGTCTAGGGATAAGAATGCACTTCAAAATCAAAGCCAAAGGGTTGATGAGCTGGTGTAAGTACTAACTAGATAATCATTGATTTTTTTTTTTTTTGCTAGGGTGTTAAAGATAAATGGAAGACACTGGACAAAATATATGCTGGGTTAATGATTAATGGCACTGCCAGTTTTTCTTCCTGTGGATTTTATTTTTATTTTTATTTATTTATTTATTTTCTCTTGAGACAGAGTCTTACTCTGTTGCCCAGGCTGGAGTGCAGTGGCACGATCTTTGCTCACTGCAACTTCTGCCTCGTAGGTTCAAGCAATTCTCGTGCTTCAGCTTCCCAAGCAACTGGGATTACAAGCATATGCCACCACGCCTGGCTAATTTTTGTATTTTTAGTAGAAACGGGGTTTCACCACATTGGCCAGGCTGGTCTCGAACTCCTGACCTCAGGTGATCCATCCACCTCAGCCTTCCAAAGTGCTGGGATTACAGACGTGAGCCACCATGCCTGGTCTCGTCCTGTGGATTTTTAAAAATAGAACTCATTTTGTTCTAATTTTAATGGAAGAATGCACAAGAAACTAATAATATTTGTTGTCTCAAAGTGGGAAAAATGGGTATCTGGAGGAGAGACAGCTTTCACTGTATTCTCTTTTTTACCATTGACATTTTGAGCCAAATATTACCTCTCTGAAAATATTAAAAATTTAAACAATAATTTTAAAACAGTGTGTGATTATCCTAAAAACTTTGGAAAAGAGATACATATAAAATGATTTAGTACTGACATCCAGCATTCATTCATTCAACAATTTTTTTTCTTTTTTTTTTTAAGAAAAGTTCTCACTCTGTCCCTCAGAGGGAGTGCATTGGTGTGATCATGGCTCACGGTAGCCTTGACCTCCTGAGCTCCACACTCAGCTAATTTTTGTAAAGATGGGGTTTCGCCATGTTGCCCAGGCTGGTCTCAAACTCCTGGGCTCAGGCCGTTCGCCCACCTGGGCCTCCCAAAGTGCTGGGATTACAGCATAAGTAACATGTTAGCTACCCCGCCCGACTAGCAAATGTTTTTGAGTGTTTACTGTGTAGCAGTCAGAGTAGGCACTTAACCAATGTTAGCAATTTGATGTACAAAATTTATTTCCTGTACTTTTTTCTGTATGGATATCTGGAAGCAGTTTTAGCAAAAATTACTACTTTTGTGGAATCCTGAGCTTCTAATGAAATCATGCCATTTCTTTGCCTTTTATCGTTTATTTTCTAGGGCATGCATTGAAATTATACAGACCCTAGTATTGATGTTCAGAGAAACAGAAACTGAGTCCTCACGCCTGAACACATTGGCAGCTAAGAAGTAAGGTCTTTTAGAAGACATTGGGACCTTGTAGTTGCAACCCATTAACTATTCTTGTTGAGTGTCTTCCAAAGCACATAATTCTCCAACTTCCCTGTTCAACACCCTTCCAAGTATATTTCACTCTTTTGTTTTTCTCCTTCCTTCTGTGATGAACAGGTTAATTGGCACAGGCCGAGTTCTCTCTGTCTCTCTGGATTATTAAGGGTACAAAGATTTTCTCAGCATAATTTTTTTTTGTCCTAGTCTGGTGAACTTGAAAAAGACCAAATGACCCATCATACATTAAAAGCTAGGGGAGCTCCGCTAGAATTTCCCATAGTGTCCTTATATCCACAAAACAGAAAAATTGCAAAATCAGGTGTTATAGTAGCCTCATTTACAATATAATCATGTGACCTTAGAGTAAATGACTTTGGAGAGTTTATTAATATCTAGGGTGAGCTGCTGTAATAAAGACACTCTAGGCCAGGCACGGTGGCTCACGCCTGTAATCCCAGCACTTTGGGAGACCAAGGCGGGTGGATCACCTGAGGTCAGGAGTTTGTGACCAGCCTGACCAACATGGCGAAACCCTGTCTCTACTAAAAACACAAAAATTAGCCGGGCATGGTGGTGCGCGCTTGTAATCCCAGCTACTCGGGAGGCTGAGGCACGAGAATGGCTTGAACCTGGGAGGCGGAGGTTGCAGTGAGCTGAGATCACACCATTGCACTCTAGCCTGGGCAACCCCGTCTCAAAAAAAAAAAAAGATACTCTAAAATATGTGGCCCAAAGAAGATCTTAATTGAAATCTTTCTCACATAACAGTTCAGAGTAAATATTCAGGCTTTCAAACACAAGGTGAGCCAGGGACCTAGGTTTTTTCCCCTTTGTTACTCTGTTGCCTGCTATCGTGTTGTCTTTATCCTTATAGTGGAAGCTGGCTGACCTTGATGACTTCATTATACCCTGTGGGAAGCAGAAAGAGAAATAGAGGGCATTCCAGTTAAAAAAGAAAAAAAAAAAAGAGAGAGAGAGAGAGAGAAGCAGAGGGCAAACAAGCTTCCTTTATAAGCAAGGCATGTAACACTTCTGCTCACATTCTCCTGGTGAGAACTTTAGGCACATGGCCACACCTAGCTGCAGGAAAGGCTGGAAATGTGTCTGTAGTTGGACAGCTATGTGCCTAACTTAGTTTTGAATGGTAATGAGGATATCTGTTATTAAAAGGAAGAATGTATGGGGGGGACAGCAGCATTCTTTGTCTTTTGATTTTGATTTGCAGTTTTGCATACTGTCTGCTTGATTTTTTATTTTATTTTTTTTGATACAGAGTTTCGCTCTTGTCACCCAGGCTGGGGTGCAATGGCACGATTTCAGCTCACTGCACCCTATGCTTCCTGGGTTCAAGTGATTATCCTGACTCAGCCTCCCAAGTAGCTGGGATTACAGGTGCCCACCACCATGCCCAACTGATTTTTGTATTTTTAGTAGAGACGAGGTTTCACCATGTTGGCCAGGCTGGTCTTGAACTCCTGACCTCAGGAGATTCACACGCCTTGGCCTCCCAAAATACTCGGATTACAGGTGTGAGTTATCACACCCAGCCACTTGATTTTTTAATATGTATTTATAAACTCTAAATTATATTCTTGGGCAATGTTGTGGCTAAAATCTTATTTTTTTCCACTTTCATCAATTGTTTATCTAAATCGACTATATTAAAAGGTGGAGGAATGAGCCAGACACGGTGGTGCACACCTGTAATTCCAGTACTCAGGAGGCCGAAGGGAGAGATCACTTGAGCCTAGGTGTTCCAGGCAGCAGTAAGCTATGATCACACCACTGCACTTAGCCTGGGCAACACAGTGAGACCTTGCCTCTTAAAAAAAACAAAAACAAAAACGTGTGGAGCAAATGATGAGAGCCATGGACTCTAAAATAGTCAAAACATGTCATCCCAGCACTTTGAGAGGTCAGGGTGGGAGGATCAATTGAAGCCAGGAGTTTGAGACCAGCCTGGGCAACAAAGTGAGACCCCATCTCTAGGAAAAAAAATGTTGGGCATGGTGGCACATGCCTGTGGTCTCAGCTACTTAGGAGGATGAAGCAGGAAGATCAGTTGAGCCAAAGTTCGAGGCTGCAGTGAGCTATTACTGTGATACACTGAGTGACAGAATGAGACCCTGTCTCTAAAAAAAAAAAAAGAAAAACAGACAAAAACACCCAAGGGGAAAGAATAAGAACTCTTGGTAATATTTTTCCAACCCTCCACCTTCTGGGCTCAAGCAGTCCTCCCACCTCAGCCTCTCAAGTGGCTAGGACAACAGGCATGTGCCACCACACTCGGCTAATTTCATTAATATTTCTTTCTTTCTTTCTTTTTTTTTTTGAGATAGAGTCTCACTGTGTCGCCCAGGCTGGAGAGCAGGGTGCGACCTCAGCTCACTGCAACCTCCACCTTGCGGGTTCACGCCATTCTCATGCCTCAGCCTCCCAAGTAGCTGGGATTACAGGCATGAGCCACCATGCCTGGCCCTCATTTCATTAAATAATATTTCTTTTTCTTTTCTTTTTTTTTTTTTTTGAGACGGAGATTCATTCTTGTTGCCCAGGCTGGAGTGCAATGGCACAATCTCGGCTCATGGCAACCTCTGCCTCCCAGGTTCAAGTGGTTCTCCTGCCTCAGCCTCCCGAGTAGCTGGGATGACAGGCATGCACCACCATGCCTGGCTAATTTTTTATTTTTAGTAGAGATGGAGTTTCACCATGTTGGTCAGGCTGGTCTCAAACCCCGACCTCAGGTGATCCACCCGCTTCGGCCTCCCAAAGTGCTGGGATTACAGGTGTGAGCCACCGTGCCTGGCCTCATTAATTAATATTTCTCAAGCACTCTTGCTATGTGCCAGGGACTATGGGCATACTATGCTTTTTTTCTTTTCTCTTTTTTTTTTTTAGATAGGGTTTCACTGTCATCCAGGCTGGAGTGCAGTGGCATGATCTTGGCTCATTGCAGCCTCCACCTCCCCAGTAGCTTGGACCACAGGTACGTGCCACCATGCCCTGCTAATTTTTTTGTATTTTTCATAGAGGTGGGGTTTTGCCATGTTGTCCAGGCTGGTCTCAAACTCCTGGGCTCAAGTGATCTGCCCCCCTTTTACCCCCAAAGTGCTAGGATTACAGGCATGAGCCACTGTGCCAAGCCAGCATATTATGTTGTGTAGCAGGAGTGGGCAAACATTTCTGTAAAAGGTCATATAGAAAATAGTTTTGGCTTATCACGCCATACAATCTGTGCTGCATCTACTCAGTTCTGCCATTGTAGCACAAAAGCAGCCATAAACAGTACATGAACGAATGGACACAGTTGTGTTCTGATAAACTTTATTCACAGAAACAGGCTGTAGGCTGGATTTGGCTTGCAGGCCATAGTTTGCTGAGCTCTGCTTTACCGCAAACAAGAAAATACACCATGCCAAGCCAGTTCTTATTTTTTTATTTTTTTGTAGAGACAAGGTCTCACTTTGTTGTCCAGGCTGGTCTCAAACTCCTGGACTTAAGTGATCTTCCTCCCTTGGCCTCCCAAAGTGCTGAGATTACTGGCATGAGCCACCACACCCAGCTTGAATACTTCTTTATGCGATTGGTAGTACTGCCATTTTCCTAATCTCCAAGATGGAGATTCAACATTATTTTTGATATTTCTGTCTTCTCCCCCATTAAAATTATCACTAAATCTGGTTATCCTTTTTCTCTACCTTTTGGTCCCTACCTTTCTGTTTCCAAGTTGAAAAAAATCATCCTTAGTCACCTCTGTTGTAAAGTATTGTTTTTGTGGGGTTTTCTTTGTTCTTTTTCTTTAAAAGCATTGCCTTTAATTGTTTTGTTTTAACTTGGTTTGATCACATCAGCCGTCCTATATCAAGCCTCTTTCCTGATATTACCAATTCTTTTCATGTCCTTCAATACATATATTACATTGCTATAGTAGAGTCTGGTTGTAATATTTACTTTTCTCAGCCAGTTTTTATATCCCTAGGGTCAAATCATGTGCCTCATAGTATTATGTAGCCCAGTAAATATCTAATAAAACTGTATTAGTTTTCTTTTTTCTTTTATTTTTTTTGAGATGGAGTCTCACTCTGTTGCCCAGGCTGGAGTGCAATGGCATGATCTCGGCTCACTGCAACCTCTACCTCCGTGGTTCAAGCAATTCCCCTGCCTCAGCCTCTCAAGTAGCTGGGGATACAGGTGTGTGCCACCACGCTCGGCTGATTTTTTTTTATGTTTTTAGTAAAGACGGGGTTTCACCATGTTGGCCAGACTGGTCTCGAACTCCTGACCTCAGGCAATCCACCCGTCTCGGCCTCCCAAAGTGCTGGGATTATAGGCATGAGCCACCGCACCCGGGCTCTTTTTTCTTTTTTTGAGACGGAGTTTTGCTCTGTCACCCGGGCTGGTGTGCAATGGTGTGATCTTGGCTGACTGTAATCTCCGCCCCCTGGGTTCAAGCAATTCTTGTGCCTCAGCCTCCTGAATAGCTGGGATTACAGGCATGCACCACCATGCCCTGCTAATTTTGTATTTTTAGTAGAGATGGGGTTTCACCATGTTAGTCAGGCTGGTCTTGAACTCCTGACCTCAGGTGATCCACCCCCTTCAGCCTCCCAAAGTGCTGGGATTACAAGTATGAGCCACCGTGCCCAGCCAAAATTGTATTAGTTTTCTATTGCCATATAACAAATTATCACAAACTTAGTGGCTTAAAACAACATGTATTTCTTATCTCACAGTGTCCGTGGATCAGAATCTGGGCACAGCTTAACTGGATTCTTTGCCCAGGGTCTCACAAGGTTTCAGTTGAGGTGTTGGCCGGGCCATAGTCTCATCTGAGGCTTGGGACTCTTCCTAGCTCATTTGGGTGGTTGCTGGCAGACTAAATTTCCTTACAGCTGTGGGACTCAGGTGGCTTGTTTCTTCACAGGAGAGTATCTCTTTTTCGGGGCTCACCTGATTAGAGCAAGCCTACTCTGGATAATCTCCTTTTGATTAACTCAACAGTCAGCCAATTAGGGACCTTTATTATATTCTCAGAATCCCTTCACCTTTCCCATTTCATATAACATAATCACAAGAGTGACAGACAAACATATTCAGAGGTATTGCCCATACTTAAGGGGAAGGAATTTGATAGGGTTTGTACCAGCAGGCTGGGAATTTTGGAAGCCACGTTAGATTTCTGCCCACCACAATAACATAGACTGACTTAGGAGACTATCAGGGTGGCCTTCAAAGTCTGTATTTTTAAAGATATTGTAGTACCTTCAAAATTCATACATTAGAAATAATAACAACCTAAACAATAAAGTATTAAACTGTTGGGACTCTTTTTAAGGCTGTGATGTCAATCCTCTAAGTCATCTCTATTTTCAGGATGAAACTACCATTTTGATTAAAATTTCTTCTGTTATTGTCCTAGTGGATTTTAAATTGAATTGGCAGAAGGGGTGGATTTCACATTAAATTCCACTTGGGTAAATAAAAAAGCAGTTAATCATTTCAGCATTTTCCTCTTTATTATTTTCATGAGTGGAGATTTTATTAGTTCAACATACTTTGCTGTAACTTTCTTGAAATGTGCCATATTTTTTCATATCCTAGTATTGTTAGGGTTGAATTCATATGTTATCATAGCAAGTGACCCATAATTTGAGAGTTTGCTTTGCTTTGGATGTATGATACTTTGAAAATAAGTTGTTACTGGAAATAAAGGACCGTAATTAAATATAACAGTGAATGGAATGCCAATTCAAACAATATCAAGAAACACTTCTAAAGGGAGTGTTCTGTTGATTTTAAAAGGGTCTTCTAAAAGTAAGATTGGCCATTTTAAATAGCCTGAATAAAACATTATTAAATACCCTGTAGGGTATATCCTGCTTTTGTGAGAAATGTACTAACTGACATGATTCTTCTTTTCAAATATAAGAACTAGACTTGCTTTTTGACTTGGAGAAAGGAAGAGCATTGTATTTTTACTAGAGAGTAGGTTAATCATGAGCTTCTAATCATGGTGATGATTTAAATGATTGTAAGAAGATTAGAAAGCCTCAGATCCTACTAAACAAGGGTATTTATACTCATTCTCCTTTTTTCCATTATAAAAGGAATGCTTATGGTTATGGAGAACTTTTGTATAGTCCTATCTTTGAATTATTTTACTACTCCTACCCCTCAAATCTACTCTGACATTGTCTTCAATTAGGCAACTGAGTTTTTAGCAGTCTGCCTTCAGCTACTTTTCAACCATACAGGGGTTATACTACCCAATAGGAGGAGATAGTGTTATTAACCCAGCTCATCAGGATGCACATGTAACATTTAAGTGAGTTATCAATGGACAGTACCCCACATTGGAAAGTAAAATATCTGAGGTTTTTTGGGATCAAATAAGCATTTTAAGAAATGGTAGAGTCGGGTGTGGAGGCTCATGTCTGTCATTCAAGCACTTTGAGAGGCTGAGGTGGGCAGATTGCTTTAGGCCAGGGGTTCAAGTCCAGCCTGGGCAACAAAGCAAGACCCCATCTTTATGTGTTTAAAAATTTTATATTAAAAAAAAGAAATGCTGTACATTATTGACAAAAACCAAGAAAAGGAAGCAAACTTAGTGTCCAGCAATGGGTGAATGGATAAAGAAAATGTGGTACACATACACAATGGAATATTATTCAGTCACAAAAATGAAGTCTTGTTATTTGTGACAACATGGATGAAACTGGAGGATATTAGGCTAAGTGAAATAAGCCAGGCACAGAAAGACAAATACGAGTTTGACTTTTGAGATCATGCATGATCTCACTTATATATGGAATCTAAAAAAGCCAAACTCATAAAAACAGAGAGTGTAGAATGGTGGTTGTCAGAGGCCTAGGGGCGGGGCGGAATTGGGAGATGTTGGTCAAAGGGTGCAAAACTTCAGTTAGACAGGAGGAAGAAGTTCCAGAGATCAATCATACAAATATGGTGACTATAGTTAATAACAATGTCCTGTATACTTGAAAATTGCTGACAATAGATTTTGTATTCTCACTATATAAAAATAAGCATGTGAGGTAATGCATACGTCAATTCGCTTGATTTATAAAATATGTACACATTCCACAGTATATACATATTTCAAAACATCATGTTGTATACCATAAATATATACAATTTTTATTATCAATTAAAAAAAGTAAAAACTGAAAGTGGTCGCTCAAGCCTGTAATCTCAGCTACTTGGCTGAGGCAGGGGATCACTTGAGTCCAGGAGTTCAAGACCAGCCTGGGCAACATCATAAGATCCTGTGCCAAAAATAACCCAAGCAAACAAACCTAAAAAAAGAAAAAAGAAGAGCTGCATACTGTTGCTTTGTCCCAGAGATACACAGTGCATATTAGCATATAAAGCCTCTGAGAAGTCCTGTAGTAAACACATCTGATGAACTTGGTTTAACCAAGTATTTCCCCTATCTCCTTTGACCACAGAATCTATTTTAACTATAATATTGTCTGGAATTAGCAATCCATAAAAAGTCCTTTGGAAAATAATGCTATAATTGAAATTACCCAAATCTCCCTTAAATCCAGATTTTCTAGTCTTTCTAAGCTATGTGGACTTCTAGAACTACACTCGCTCTGAGCCAGAAGACCAAGAAATTATATTTTCATTTAAATTTTTTATCTCTAGATATTCATTTGCATGTCCAAGGGTCCAAAACTTCAGTCAAAGATGGTCTGCAATGCTTCATTCTTTTAAACATAATTATATCCAGTGTTTGAAACTTGGCTTCACCATTTTTCCTCTCAACACTTTGCTCACTAATTGCCTTTTATTTATTTTTTTCCAGGGGAGCACTATTTAATCTCTTGGTAATTTTAATTAGTGAGCCTCAGATTCCAAAATCTTGTCCTGTGTTTGATATCCAGTTGGTGGCTGATTCAGCTTTAGTCAGAATGTCTTTTGACGCTGAGGTGAGATGAGAATTTGGGGGGTAAACTATTATATATATATATATATATATAGGGGCCCTGGCTTCTTTTAATGTGGATCATGACACCGTAGAATACAGAAACATAATTAAACCAAAGAGTAGATCTTTTGTCATTAACCTCAAAACTTAGATAACTATTCAGTCTAACGTAGATTTAGAGATTTAGAGGGTCAAGAAAAAGGAAAAAATAACTATTCAGTCAATATTAGTATAGCCCTTTTATATGTCTTAAGGTATGTATATTAAGGAAAGTAATTAGCATTCTTTATAAATTTGATAAATCTGTTTGTGTCTGTCTGTGTACAAAATATGATGTATATGTAATTCCATAGCAGGGGTCTAATGGGTGAAAAATCACTGTGTTAGACATTTTAGGGTTAACTCTCATACTTTGCCATTTTCCTACCTATATGAACAGTATAAATTCTCAGCAAGAGTTACCTGTTTTTCTAAGGTTGTACCAAGACATTAGAAATATCAAATTGCCTAGAAGGCATACCTTCTGAGAAAATAAACCAACTTATTATTAGTTTATTTTGAGCCAGGTTAACAGATTTTTTTAAAGGATGAAACATGATTTGATAGTTCTTAAATATATGGTCAGAATTATGTTTTAGAAAACTCATTTAGTCATTCACTCAGTAATTTTTTTTTTTTTTTTAAGAAAGGGTTTCACTCTGTTGCCCAGGCTGGAGTGCAGTGGCACAATCTCGGCTCACTGCAGACTTGACCTCCCAGGCTCAAGTGATGCTCTCACTTCAGACTCCCAAGTAGCTAGGACTACAGGCATGAGCCACCACGCCTGGCTAATTTTTGTATTTTTTGTAGAGATGGGGTCTTGCCATGTTACCCAGGTTGGTTTCAAATCCCTGGGCTCAAGTGATCTGCCTGCCTCGGCCTCCCAAAATGCTAGGATTACAGGCATGAGCCACCACACCCAGCCACAATCAGTAAATATTTATTGAGCATCTATTATGAGCAAACAGTATGCTAGGCAGTAGGGTCAAAACAGTAAGCAAAACAGACACGACCCCTGCCTTCATTAGTTTCTACTCTGCTGGGAGAGACAGACGTTATTCAAATATATCCATGAATATATAATTACAGACTGTATATAGAGAGTCTCCAATACCACTTTCAATGGTGGATTAGGGATTAAAGAGTGGGGTGGAACCAAGACTCAGATAGGCAGGGCTGTTAAGAAGCTAGTGCCATAATCTAGGTAAGGAATGATACGGGCCAGAGGGAAGCATTCCTTGACCCCCAAATGAGACTAGTCCTCCTTTATAGAGCTCCCTTAACTTCCTGTACATTTCTTTCATAGCCCTTGTCTCAGTTTATAATTATGCATTTGTGTATTTGATTGCTTGATGTTTGTTCCCCACTAGATTGTATGTTCCATGAGGGCAGGTCTCATGTCTGTGTTGTTCTCCCTTGCGTCCCCAACACCTAGCATGGTGTCTGATGCATATTTGTTGAGTAAATAAATGAAGAAAAGAAGAAAAGGGATAGTAATTGTAAAGAGGAGTTTGGAATTCTTGAGAGGAATGAAATATCTCTAAGCCCTCTATTTATCCATCCCACAGAAGGAATCTTAGTTTAATTTGGGCATAAGCCTAAATTCCCCAGAGAATCTCTCACCTCAACTCGGGGTGGGGGGGTGTATTTCTACATTCTTGAAAGGAAGTAGGGTTGTTGATCTGATTGATTTTGCAAATCAAGTATGCAATTTTTTGTCTTAGTATTCTGTGGGCCAGCCAGGGATAATGGCTTGCATCTGAATCCCAGCTACTCAGGAGGCAGAGGTGGGAGAATCGCTTGAGGCCAAGAGTTCCATACCAGCCTGGGCAACAAGCGAGACCCCGTCTCTACAAAAATAAAAAATCAAAAATTACCTGGGCGTGGTGGCACATACCTGTAGTCCTAGCTACTGGGGAGACTGAGGTGAAAGGATTGGTTGGGCTCAGGAATTTGAGACCAGCCTGGGCAATACAGTGAGACCTCAACTCTACAAAAAATTAAAAAAATAGGATTAGCCAGCATGGTAGCTTGCACCTGTAGTCCCAGCTACACAGAAAGCAGAGGTGAGAGGAACGGCTTGTGCCCAGGAGTTTTAGGCTGTGCAGAGCCATGACCACAGCACTGTATTCCCATCTGGGTGGCAGCATGAGACCTTGTCTCGAAAAAAAGAGAAAGTTTATTGTATAAGTACCTAAAGGGAACCAAGGGAAATTATCGTTTTCTGACTTGGCTTATGACGTTGCATTGATTATTCTTGAAAATTCTAGTTACAGAAGCTTATTCTGGAGTATACAAATACCGCTACAGCACTTTTATATGAGATACTTCTTGTCTTTCAGCAGGTACAATTTTTAAAAATTATATTTTAAAATATTTTATGTAACTATAAATTACATGACTATTATATTATGATATATGTATATTATGTGATTATGTTGTATAATTAATAATGTACCAAAAATGCTTGTATTTGAGATGGTCTCCAAAACTGGTTGATTTCAATGATATGAACTTTGCTCTTCAGTGCTCATCTAGTTTATTTTCCAAAACTGATTTTAAGGATTCAATTAATCAGGATAAAAATTTATTTAAGAATGAGTATCCTTTTATATACAACTTGAACTTTATGAATATAACTTGTTTATTTCCTTGAGTCTTTTAGGGAAATCTCGGATTGGGATCCACAAAGTTTGCTATTAGTTGGATAATGTCCTTTCTACAAAGCTGTCCTCCCATTGTAAGTATCTAGAAGTCAAAACGAAATCACCCCCAAGCCTAATTAAACCGATACTCTTGTGCTTAATTAATAAAACACAGATTTTCCCTGTGATGTAATCAAGTTTATCAACCAGAAGCAAAGTGTAAATTTGACAGTTTATTATTTAATTGATAAGTTGTTTTTACATTTTGGACCTGAATGTTTAAGGTACTGAAATTATATCTTAAATGGGAACGTTATTTCATGAAAAACTCTAATATATATGTAGAAAACAGAATATTAAATTATTAGCTGTATAATTAGGTAAAAAGATAAACATTTACCTTGAATAGTGAGCATGAATCTAACACTTGGGATCATTTGTGTGCTCTGTCCCACAGACACCATCATAGTTCCTATTATCACAATTTCTTTCCTTGATGCTACAATCACATCTCAATGGTCTGTCCCTGTCTTCCCACCAGATTACAGGCTGAGGGATCCATTTGAAATAAAAATCTGATTGTCATCCCTTGCTTCAAATATCTCAATAACTCTTCCTTCTGAATGAAGACTAAACTCCTTAACATGGCTTGCAGGGTCCTGTGTGCTATGGCTGTCAGCCTCCTCTGGTCCCTCAGCCTCCCTGCTGTATGGGTCTCTTGCTCACCATCCCTCTCCCCACCATCACCCCCCTCCCCGCAGCTGCATCACAGGACCGGTACCATTGCATCTGTCTCTCCATTGGAAATACTTCTCCCTCCCTTTTTCACCTGATCAACTTCTACTCATCCCTCAGGCCTCAGGTCCCCTTCCTGGGGTGGGGCAGTGGAGGACGCTTCTCTGCCCCCCGTGACAGGGGAGATTCCCTCATTAGAGACACAAATAGTGCATGGCATGGTGTCCTCTTCCTCTGCTTTATAGGCCTCATCACTGTTGCAGTTTACGTTTGTTTGTGTTATTATTTGCTTCTGCCATGTCACAGCCATTAGTGCCCACTCATATTCTGTCTCTGTCTCCTTCTGGGCACATGGTGGGACTGCACTTCTCTCTCCATGTGAAATTGGGGGGCGGAGGTGGTCTCTGAGGCTGCTTTGGCTAATGAAATGTGATCAGAAGTGGCCTATGTCACTTCTGGGCAGAAGCTTTCAGAGCCAGTGTGTGCCACCTGGCATTCTCTTTTCCTTTGGCATAGCACCCACAAGGTGGCTGCTCTGCCCGCTGAAGGCCGAGAGTAACCACAGTGAGCAGAGCCCTGCAGACCCCTCCGGGACATGCAGTGTGAATGAGTAATCAACCTTTGCTGTTTCAAGCAAAGCACTGGTATTTTGGGAGGTTTGTTACCACAGCATAATCTAGTCCATCACGACTGATACAATATCTTTCTCTTCCAACAGACTGCCAGTGCCGTGAGGGTAGAAGCTATGTCTGTTGTGCTAGGCACACCATAAATATTCAGTAAAATATCTGCTGAATTAATTCTAGTAAAGGCTTTATCCCTTAATCTCTTCTCATCTCCTCAAACTTATGCATTCAGTCAACAAACACTTAATTGGAAATCTCTTCAAAAGAGTAATCTAAACTAAATTTCCATTGCTAATTGACACGAGGTAATATGTTCTTTCTTTTTTTTTGAGACAACTCTGTTGCCCAGGCTGGAGTGCAGTAGTGCTGCGATTTCAGTTCACTGCAACCCCCACCTCCCAGATTCAAGCAATTCTCCTGCCTCAGCCTCCCAAGTAGCTGGGATTACAGGCGCCTGCCACCATGCTAGGCTAAGTTTTGTATTTTTTAGTACAGACAGGGTTTTGCCATGTTGCCCAGGCTGGTCTGGAACCCCTGACCTCAGGTGATCGTCCACCTTGGCCTCCCAAATTGCTATTACAGGCATGAACCACTGCACCTGGCCTGTTCTCTTTCCATATATGGACATGCATCTGTTGACCGTCAGTGGTCCCCTGTTGTTTCTCTAGAGTGATGTTGGGTCTGTCCTATGGAATCTAGACTCTCTTGTCAGATCCCTATGACATATGTTTACACAAAGCTGGCTGGGGTCAGAGGGTACATTTGTCAGTAGAACAGCCAGCTGCCTTCTACAGAGGTTGAGCCCATGAACTTGTCTTCCTCAGTAGCACACAGGCCCCAACCAATCTCAGAGCACTTCACAGAATATTTGAAAGTTATAGACATTCACAGCAACGGAGGCTCATATGTGCAAGATACAAGACCCCTTTGTTTTCTGTGTGGTGGCTGCAGACCCTATTACATGGACTGATGTGTGGAAATCCGGGTTTTACAGACTCCATGTAACAGGGAAGTTTCTTTTTATTTATTTATTAATTTTTATTTTTTTACTTTTATTTCCCATGTAAGCCTTTCTGCATGGTATTTATTTATTTATTTATTGGAGACGGAGTCTTGCTTTGTCACCCAGGCTGGAGTGCAGTGGCGCGATCTCGGTTCACTACAACCTCTGCCTCCTGGGTTCAAGTGATCCTCCTGCCTCAGTCTGCCAAGTAGCTGGGATTACAGGCACCCGCCACCATGACCGGCTAATTTTTGTATTTTTAGTAGAGACAGCATTTTGCCATGTTAGCCACGCTGGTCTCAAACTCCTGACCTCAGGTGATTGTCCCACTTCGGCCTCCTAAAGTGCTGTGATTACAGCTGTGAGCCACCGTGCCTGGCCGCATTTATTTATTTTAAAAATTTTTAAAAAATGAGATAGGGTCTTGCTATGTTTCCCAGGCTGGTCTCAAACTCCTGGGCTCAAGCAATCCTCCTGCCTCAGCCTCCTAAGTAGCTGGGAATACAGGCGTGTGCCACTGCACTCCAGCTAAAAGGAATTTTCTTTACCAGCCTCTAAAGTTGGTTCGCCAAAGGAATTGGGTTGAGTATGAGGCTAGTCTGTGACCATGAAGCATGTGAGGATGAAGGGTTAGCAAAAGAAAGCTTCAATATTAACCCAGTTCTAAACAGTATGGGCAGAAACAAATCATTTGAGAGATACTTGCAAGCAAAGAAACTGGGATCATTGCTATGCACCTGCATGTCAGTCAGCTCTCATTATCTTACTTGGTTAGAGAAAGGTGCTAGAAAAGTTAAAAATTTAATTTCTAAATGGGTTAATTAACATTGTTCTGTTCTACTGCCTCAGAATCTCTCAGCTCAAGCTGCGTTTGCCAGGCAATATATGTTTAATCAATATATATAATGTTTTGTCAACATATGTAAATGGTCTGGAATGGGAAAAATCCACTTCCACCTACCTGCCCTATCTGTAGGGAAGGGCCAGTTGCAACATATTACAATAGAAAAGGCAATACATTTTTACTGATACTAATTTAATGGGTGTGTAGTGTGACCTGTTGGTTAGAGCTTGAAAAGGCACTAGCGTTCTTTTCCGCCCAGGCTGGAGTGCATTGGTGCGATCTTGGCTCACTGCAGCCTCTGCCTCTGTGTTTAAGCAGTTCTTGTGCCTCAGCCTCCCAAGTAGCTGGGATTACAGGCATGTGACACCATGCCTGGCAAATTTTTGTATTTTTAGTAGAGACAGGGTTTTGCCATGTTAACCAGGCTGTCTAGAACTCCCTGCCTCAAGTGATCTACCTGCCTCAGCCTCCCAAAGTGCTGGGATTACAGATGAGCCACAGTGCCAGACCTGGCCTCCAATACTTTTTTTTTTGAGATGGAATCTTGCTCTGTTGCCCAGGCTGGAGTGCAGCGACATGATCTCGGCTCACTGCAACCTCTGCCTCCCGAATTAAGTGACTTTCCTGCCTCAGCCTCCTGAGTAGCTGGGATTACAAGCATTCACCACCACGCCTGACTAATTTTTGTATTTTTGGTAGAGACGGGGTTTCACCATGTTGGTCAGGCTGATCTCGAACTCCTGACCTCGTGATCCACCTGCCTTGGTCTCCCAAAGTGCTGGGATTACAGGCATGAGCCACCATGCCCAGCTTCCTCCTATACTTTTTATTTGACATTGGATACCATTTCAATGAGGAACATTGCAACAGTGGTGTTAGGGTAGTGAGGGCTTCAGTCTAGATTTGTAGTTGAAGCTCCAGCTGAAATAGTTGCTTTTGTGGGTGGCACACAGCCTACATGCAACTGTATTTTCCTTGTCTAGATTACTTTTGTGGCCAGTATTGTGAAACAAGTGGTGAGGGGGCTTTCAGCTTCATTTCAGCTGCTAAGTCCCTGCCAAGCAGTTCTGTTGTACCAGCAATTTTACATCCTCAAGAGCTGTCTGCGGCACAGCAGGACTCTAGCTGAGTATATTAGGAATAACTACAGAGAAGAATTCAGGTAAGAAAAAATGTCTGAATCGAATTTGCAGTAAGATTTCACTCATTTCTGAGTTCATGCAAACCTGCAACATGGTCCAATATTTAGAAGACTAGGTATTTATGGGGAATTCTTTTTTTTTTTTTTTTTTTGAGATGGAGTCTTGCTCTGTCACCCAGGCTGGAATACAGTGGTGCAATCTCGCCTCACTGCAATCTCTGCCTCCCTGATTCAAGCAATTCTCCTGCCTCAGCCTCCTGAATAGCTGGGATTACAGGCGCCTGCCACCATGCCTGGCTAATTTTTTTTTTGTATTTTTAGTAGAGACAGGGTTTCACCATGTTGGTCAGGCTGATCTTGAACTCCTGACCTGATGATCCACCCACCTCAGCCTCCCAAAGTGCTGGGATTACAGGTGTGAACCACCGCGCCCGGCCTATTTTTGTTTTTAATAATATTTCACTTTGATCTGTGAAAATGGTAGGATTTGGGGGACCTCTAAGAACCATTGCCATCTGAAGTATATTCCCAGGCCAGAAAAGACTAGTGAAACATCAAACTCTCTTTAAAGAATGGTTTGTCACTCATTGTCTTTATTGTAGCTGCATCTCACAGAAGCAGTAATAATTTTAACCTGCTATGAGTAATTAAGAGTAATAAACTTGGTTGGGCACGGTGGCTCACGCCTGTAATCCTAGCACTGTGGGAGGCTGAGGCGGGTGGATTACTTGAGGTCAGGAGTTTGAGACCAGGCTGAGCAACATGGTGGAACCCCCGTCTCTACTAAAAATACAAAAATAAGCTGAGCATGGTGGTGCACGCCTGTAATCCCAGCTACTCGGGAGGCTGAGACAGGAGAATCACTTGAACCCGGGAGGCGGAGGTTGCAGTGAGCTGAGATCACGCCAACACACTCAAGCCTGGGCAACAGAGGGAGATTCCACCTCAAAAAAAAAAAAAGTGTAATAAACTTCACTGAAGAGGATAATAAATTATGGATGGTGACTTACAATTGAGTTATTGGACAGAAGCAATTGATAAAGGAGTAACAATTAATGAACATGGTTATCAGGGGTTTTGTTTGTTTCGCTTACCCCTGTCAGTAACAGAACAGTAAGAAAGAGCAGTAGCCAGCATTGGCTTCATCTGCCAGCCTGTTCTCCTGCACCTCAGGGATTCCATTTCTATTTATAGGCTGCCAAAGCCAAGTGCACTTAGCAGTGCAGCCCTGCATCGCACCTATTAAGGAGAAAACCCAGGTTGTCTCTGACTTAAGATGAAAAGGGTACAGCGGACATAGCTTTGTCATTTGTTTGGATGAAGATGTAAAAGTATGTGGAGACATAAATTATGGCCTTAGATTGTCTTTTTTTTTAAAAAAAAACAAAACTACAGTCCAATTTATAGACTTTTTTTTTTTTTTTTGACACAGGGTCTCACTCTGTCACCCAGGCTGGAGTGTAGTGCTGTGATCTCGGCTCATCACAATCTCTGCCTCCTGGGCTCAAGCAATCCCCCCTCCCACTTCAGCCTCCTGAGTAGTTGGGACTACAGGCATGCACCACCATGCCTAGCTAATTTTTGTATTTTTAGTAGAGATGGAGTTTCGTCATGTTGGCCAGGCTGGTCTCGAACTCCTGGCCTCAAGTGATTCACCTGCCTGGGCCTTCTAAAGTGCTAGGATTACAGGTGTGAGCCACCACACTCAGCCATGGACTTTTTGTCTTCCATGAGGTATTCCATTCTGACTCCCATAAAAGGGATTTGTTTGGCTCTGAGTTGGTCCAAACAACCCAATTCCCATCTCTTCCCTCCTGCACCTCCTCACTTAAAAAAATATATATATATTAAGGTAAATTTCACATAGTATGAAATTTACCATTTTAAAATATACAATTCCATAGTTTTTAAATTCACCATATTTTGCAACTGTCATAACTATCTAATTGCACACCATTTTCATCACCTCAAAAGAAACTCACTACCCATTAAACAATCACACCACATATTCTCCTCCTCTCAACCCCTGGAAACCACTAATTTACTTTCTGTTGTGATGGATTTGCCTATTCTGGACATTCTACATAAATGGATCATATAATATGTGGTCTTTTGTGTGTGACTTCTTTCACTGAGATTAATGTTTTCAAGGTTCATCCACATTGTAGCATGTATCATACAACTCAATTTTCAAAACTTAGATACGAACATCTGAAAATCAGAACAACTGGCGCAGTGGTGTCACACTTGTGAGATGACAACAGTTAGGCAGAACTCCTGCAGCTACCCCCTTAGGTGCATCATGTACTGTTTAGTTTGCCACCATCTCCTCTCTCTCTTGCTTACTCTTACCCCCTAAATTACATTACTGGTAGCCATTTAGGTTTGGATTCTTGTTTTAAACTAGTGTTTTCAACTCACATTGCATTGGAATTATCTGAGCAACTACAGGTTGAGCATCCCTAAACCAAAAATCCAAAATTTGCAATGCTCCAAAATCCGAAATCATTTGAACACCAACATGATGCTCAAAGTAAACGCTCATTGTAGCATTTCAGATTTTACATGTTCATATTAGGGATGCTTAACCATTAAGTATAGTGCAGATACTCCAAAATCTGAAAAAATCTGAAATCCAAAAACACATCTGATTGTAATAATTTTGGATAAGAGATACTCAGCCTATTAAAAAAATACTGATAACCAGGTGTCACATCTAGAAATTCTGTTTCCATTTGTCTGGGGTGGTACCAGAGCTGTGAGATTTTAAAGATAAAGCTCTCCAGGTGATTCCAATGTGCACTCAGGGTTGAGAACCATTCTTTTAAGTCATCCAAGGGGACGGTTGAAGGCCTTCTCATTTTTGCCTCTTCCTCTGGCCTTTCCTAGGCTTTTACTGAGGCCGTGGGGGATGAGTTCTACTCTTCCCTCTTGACTTGGCCCTAGTAGTCACCACAGCTTGACCCTTTCATTTCAACTCCTCACTGCACATAGCCTGATAAACCAAGAAGCAGGAGCCTCTGCTCATACTGTGGTGAGGACAGTCCACATGTCAGAGATTTTCTAGGTCACAAATGGGGGAGATTGGAGGGCTGAAAATGCTGACCAAGTCTTGTAGCTTAGACTCCCACACCTAACAACCCTAGCCAGTGAGTGTGAATGTACTCAAGTGACCAATGTGAAAATTCTTGTTTTTAAAACTCTCTATTTTGTTTCTTTTTATGATTTGCAGGTACTTTATTCACATGCCAGCCTTGCAGAAAAGGCTCCCATTGTGTTACCCCATCACTCAACCTACCACTCAACTTTTTCATGAAGTTCTGAAATTGGTTGAATAGAAACAATGTACACAATGTTAATAAGAGTATAAAGTGTTAATCAAGAGTCAACTTGATATTCATGAGAAACATTGTTTGATTTGTTTAATATCTGGCTATCTCTGAGTCCTATAAACAAAGATTTTAATTGAATGGTCCATCAATACCTCTCTATGAGAAGTTTAAAATTTTTAAAAATAAATTTGCTTTATTATAAGTGTGCAAAGATCTTTATGCCATTGGGCAAAAGAGCCATTTCTTTATTAGAGTAGTTCTTCAAACTCACTCTTGCCACAAAATAAACGACTATCCATCAAGACACAGGAAAAAGGAATGCAGGGATTTAGGAATGCTGTACTCGCTTCTCTTCAACCTTAGCAGCAAAAGCAAGAAGGTTCTCAAAATTCTTCTGATAATAGTTCTGTTGCCTTAAGCAATAGGTTGCTGGGGAGTGTGGGGGCCCGAGGCAAGGGCATTCAAGTTCTTCTCAAGGTGTTTTATCTTCTCAGCTCGGGCACAGTGTTCTCGGTGAAACCGTGCCAGGCACAGGAGCATGCTCTTCACCCGATTCCGTACTCGGAGCCATCCAAAAACCATTATTTAGACTAGGTTCTTGGAGTCCACTATGTCCACTACCAGCAGGGCCTGGCGCATCCATGCCATTTCTGGAATTACAGCTTGGTCTGAGCCTAGGGTCACTCACTCAAGATCTCGTCTGCCAGCCACACCTCCAGGTAGAACACCGAAGGGTCTCTCAGTTCCTGCACCAGAAACCACCAGGGCCAGAGGCCAGAGTTTTAAAATCTGCTACAAAGAAACCTACATCCATTCTGACATACATAAAGTGGTGCTAAACATTAGTGTTTCTCCAGAAAAAAAGGTTCTAAGACAAAAATCTATCAAGGGAACAGAAGCATATGGAGAGTGAACACAGAAAATATAATCTGGTGAGTTTCACTGGTGTAATAATGGTGAGTGGTGTGAAGCCACGAAACATCCTGAGATAAACTGTTGTGGGGAGTATAAGCTACAGAGTGATTATTTGGGAAATGCCGAGCAATAGGATGACACCTTCCTCTTCCACCTGTACAAATTCTAGTGACAAAAGTATTCCTGGAAGAATGAGCAGAACACAGGCATAGCTGTATAGAATGTCACTTCCTCTTTTATCATAGGGAAAGAAGCTTGGACTTCAACAAAATTAAGTGCATGGTGCCACTCTGTTTCACGCATCTGTGGGCTAATTTGTGTAGTCCCATAGAGTCTCTATGAAAGATAAATTGTCCGTGAGCAGTTATGGCTCTCCCACAACCATTTAAACACTTGTCTTTACTATATTTTATGCCATAAACTAATTTAATTCCACAAATTCTTAACTTTGGCATCACTGTGAGGTGTTGAATTTGGACTTCTAAGAACATAGAAACTGGACTCTCCATTCAATTTATTGACTTGAGGGAGGATCAGAGAAAAATCTACTTCCAAAGAAAGAGTTCCTAAGCCAGATTCGCCTGTGTTGGGCAGTGGAGCTAATTACTAGGACATTTTATTCCAGGTTCTGACAGAGCCAAATGACCAGCTATTTGACTTCGAGCAAGTCAGGCCCCCTTTCCAGGCCACATCTGTTTCTTCCTGGGCTTCCTCTGCTAGGTGGAAGGGTGGGACTAGAGGTTCTCCAAGTTCTCTTCCAGCTCTTACATTCTCTGCCTGTGACAAGACATTTAACACTCTGAAATGGAGTAGTGTGTTTCTCTGCTATCTCGGCTCAGTGGATGATGTTGCACTAACTTCAAGTAATCCTCCTTTCTTTTTACCCAAAGTTTCCCTTTCAGCTGTCACCAGCCATCACCCCATAAAGTGTCCAAGTCTTTTCCTTCATTACCCAATGGGGAGTCCATGTTTTCTACCCTCAATTTTGGGGGCAGAGAGAGAGGAGCAAAATGGTGTTTTTGAGTGTCCTGGCTGTTAGATGGGGGATTATTTTCATGAGATGGTCAATCAAAGGAATATGAAAAGATTCTTGGAACACAGGCAAGTATCACCTCAAACCGGACAAAGAATGTACTGGTGAACCCGCAGGATGACAACGAGAGGATAAACTCAGCTCTGCCTTAGCTTCTAAGTAGTGCCCTGGATCTGGGCTAGTAGCTGTGCAGGCTCTGGTGAGGGCTTGGGGTTTCTCTCCCACACGATTTCTGCATGCCTCTCCCACTCCTCTCTTTGCCCTGGGATCTTACTTTAATCTCTGGGAGCAAAAGCTCTGTCAAAATATATCTGAGTCTTTTCATGTGGGGCTAAAGTCAGTGGTTTTTTGGAGAGTTAATGGTTGAATATTTGTCACCCTGATTTTCTTCAGTCTACTCTGTATAACTCATGTCTATTCATTTGCACAGTCTGGGACCTGAAACTAATAATTCGAAGGATTATCCAACCACTATTCTCTGCTGTGTGTTTTTTGTTTGCATTGTTGTCAAAGGCAAGAAAAATCGCAGAATAATCCATCTCTATTAGTGCTCAGACACATTTAACATTTTAACTAAATATTGACCTCACCTACAAAATAATTATTTTTCAGGAAATCTGATTGTAGAAAAATTTGACTATGAAGATCACATAAATAACTTCTTAAGAATCCAAAGGCTTGCCAAAAAGACAAGTACACATGGACAGTTTTCAAGCCAGGGTCAAGATTCTAAACCCTTTGGCCATCTTTATAATACAAGCATTGCCATTTACCACCACTACCTACCCCCGCAGTCATCAGCTCTCCATTTGAAAACATAGGTAGGTCGGGCACTGTGGCTCATGCCTGTAATCCTAGCACTTTGGGAGGCCAAGGTGAGTGGATCATGAGGTCAGGATTTCGAGACCAGCCTTGCCAGCATGGTGAAACCCCGTCTCTACTAAAAATACAAAAATTAGCTGGGTGTGGTGGCACGTGCCTGTAGTCCCAGCTACTCAGGAGGCTGAGGCAGGAGAATTGCTTGAACCCTGGAGGCGGAGGTTGCAGTGAGCCGAGATTGCACCACTGCACTCCAGCCTGGGTGACAGAGCAAGATTCTGTCTCAAAAAAATAAAAAATATATGTAAATAGGCTGGGCACGGTGGCTCACGCCTGCAATCCCAACACTTTGGGAGGCTAAGGTAGGTGGATTGCCTGAGCAATGGAGTTCAAGACCACGAACATGGCGGTAACATGGGGAAACCCTGTCTCTAGTAAAATAAAAAATTAGCCGGGCGTGGTGGTGCACACCTGCAGTCCCAGCTAATCGGGGTAGGCTGAGTCATGAGACTCAATTGAACCCGGGAGGCAGAGGTTGCAGTGAGCCGAGATCACACCACTGCACTCCAGTTTGGGCTACAGAGTGAGACCCTATCTCAAAAAATAAATAAAAATATAAAAATATAAAAATTAAAAATATATATGTAAATAATATATAGGGATTATATGTAATTATATATAATTATAATTTTAAAATTTCATCTATATATAATGGGGGTAAGAACACTGGTTTTGGGGCCAAAATGGTTTAAATTCCAGTTCTGCACTAGTTTTGGACCTTAGGAAGTTACAAATATTTGTGAGCTGCAGTTAAAGCAAAGATAATATAACCTACTGCAAAGGGTGTTAGGAGATTTAAATGAAAACATAAATGCTTTAGCACACAGCACAGTATCTGACGTGCAGTAAAGACTTGGGGTATATATTGTTAAAGTTAACAAAGCTGGGTGAGAATTTAGAGACTAATAAATATTGCCTTATTTTTTTAACCAATCTGAGGACCAGCCACTGTACTCATAGAACCCCTGATCTATAGAGCACTGGAGAACAGATTCATTTGAATTTTTTTTTTTTTGAGATTGAGTTTCTCTCTTCTTGCCCAACACTTTGGGAGGCCGAGGTGGGCAGATCGCTTGAGGTCAGGAGTTCGGGCCCAGCCTGGCCAGTATGGTGAAGCCCTGTCTCTACTAAAAATACAAAAATTAGCTGGGCATGGTGGTGGGTGCCTGTAATCCCAGCTACTCGGGAGGCTGAGGCAGGAGAATCACTTGAACCCAGGAGACAGAGGTTGCAGGAAGCTGAGATTGCACAACTGCATTCCAGCCTGGGCAACAGAGCAAGACTCTGTCTCAAAAAATAAATAAATAATAAAATAAAATAAAATAAATGCAGTGCAGGCTTGTAAGGTCAATTTGAATTTGGGTATCTATAGTGGGGAGACAGCCATTCTCCATGCAGCCAGACCAAACACTTCTCTGTCTGTATTTCTGTGCCTTGTGGATCTGAAGCTTTTGTCATTTTGGGGAAGGCAAAATGATTCCTTGGCTAGAAATCTGGGTAGTGTAACTTTTGGGATAAGATGCTATGTCAGACCTTGTTCTTACTTGTCATCAGACTTTTGGCAGGTTATTTTAAATCTTCCAGAATGTTTATTTTGTAAACTATAAGATAGTAAGAAGCCTACCTTAAGGGTTTTTGTGAATATGTCAATATTAATTAATTTGTATATAAACATCTAATTCTATAGTTACTATATATTAGGATGACTCATATAGCATTGCCATTTTCAAGTCTGAAAATGTTGGGATCTGCAATTCCATGTGGTTCAAACAAACAGCAAGCCCTCAATAAACGGTAGCTATTATCTTAATAGAAATACTCACTTGCTTAGTGACCTTGTACTTTAAATATACAGTATATAGTTTATTCTCATTTCCCAAGTAGTTTGACACTTTGTTATAGCATGGCTTATTCTTGCACAGATTTGCATAAACCATACATCAAGTTATAGAATTCACTTACAAATTATTGTGTGGTTATAACATACCTAAACATGTTCAGAATGGAATTAATTTTCTTGATTGCCTTATGTGACAGTAAAAGTCTGTTCTTCCACTAGTCTCTCCCTCTAAGTGAATGGCACTCCATTCACTCCACTACTCAAAAGAGAAACCTCAGAGATCTGTTTCCTCCCTTCTCTTTATTCCCCAAATGTAACCCATCAGCAGTGCTTATTGGCAATTTCTTCAAGATATATTCCTGATCTACTGACTTCTCATAATTATGATTATTACCCTAGTTTGAATCTCCAGCACCTACTGTAATAGCCTATTTAGTCACTTTTGACCCCTGCAATCCATTTTTTAAAGGGACAGTGGTATTTTGAACATGGAAATCAATATAACTTCTGAGTTAATGAATTTAAATCTTTTTTTTTTCTTTTAGAGACAGAATTTCACCCTTGTTGCCCAGGCTGGAATGCAATGGTGCAATCTCGGTTCACTGCAACCTCCACCTCCTGAGTTCAAGTGATTCTCCTGCCTCAGCCTCTCGAGTAACTGGGATTACAGGCACCCACCACCATGCCCAGCTAATTTTTGTATTTTTAGTAGAGACGGGGTTTCACCATGTTGGCCAGGCTGGTCTCGAACTCCTGACCTCAGGTAATCCACCCTCCTTGACCTCCCAAAGTGCTGGGATTACAGGCATGAGCCACTGTACCCAGCCAGTGAATTTAAATCTTTGCACTGCTTTCCATTATCCAGGAGTAAATCCCACGTCCTTACCATGGCCTTCAAGGCCCTTAGTGACCTGACCCATGATTACCTCTGTGACCTAATCCAAAACATTCTCCTCCTCATTTGCTACTCCCCAAACACATTGGCCTTTGTGCTATTCCTTCTAATAAGCACCCCAAGCTCTTTCAGGCCCTGGAAATTTGTACTAGTAAATGTTTTTTCCCTGATCTTCAGCTGTCACTTCAAAGAACTTCTTTGATCACTCTACAGTACGGTCTCACCCACCTACATTACCTTTTAACGTATTTGTTTACTTGCTTATTCTTTGCAATGTGAGAATTTCAGGATGTAAGCTCCATGAGGGTTTGACCCTTCTTTGTCTTGTTCAATACTTTATCCTCAGCACCCAGAATAGTGCCTGGCACAAAGTGTTTCATCTATGTTGAAGGAATAAATGGACTAAGAAAACATAAATTAGATGAGGATTAATTACTGGCTTAAGATTTCAGTATGGTTTTTTTTTTGTTTTTGTTTGTTTGTTTTTTTCTTTTTTTGAGATGGAGTCACACTCTGTTGCCCAGGCTAGAGTGCAGTGGCGCGATCTCGGCTTACTGCAACCTCTGCCTCCCAGGTTCAAGCAATTCTCCTGTCTCAGCCTCCCGAGTAGCTGGGATTATAGGTGCGCACTGCCATGCCTGGCTAATATTCTTTTTATATTTTTAGTAGAGACAGGGTTTCACCATGTTGGCCAGGCTGGTCTCGAACTCCTGACCTCAAGTGATCTGCCTGCCTCAGCCTCCCAAAGTGCTGGGATTACAGGTGTGAGCCACCACGCCCAGCATCAGTATGGTTTTAAAAAAAGTCAAAGTGATAGCTGATCTCCAAGCATGTTCCAAACCATACCATCCGTCACTATATTTGCATGTTACTCCTCCCATCAAGAGGTGAAGTTTGTCCAGGTGCGGTGGCTCACACCTATAATCCCAGCACTTTGGGAGGCTGAGGTGGGCAGATCACCTGAGATCAGGAGTTTGAGATCACCTGGGCAACATGGCAAAACCCTGTCTCTACCAAAAATACAAAAATTAGCCAGGCATGGTGGTGCACACCTGTAGTCCCAGCTACTTAGGGGGCTGAGGCGAGAGAAACGTTTGAACCTGGGAGGTGGAGGTTGCAGTGAGCCCAGATCATGCCACTGCACTCCAGCCTGGGGTGACAGGAATGAAACCCTGTCTCAAAAAAAAAAAAAAAAAAAAAAAAAAGAGGTGAAGTTTGTGTCTCTTCTGCTCTCATCTGGGTGGAGCCTGTGATATTCTGACCAGAAGAATGTGGAGGAAGTAAAGTTCTAGGATTTCAGACCCCAGACTTTAAGACGGTCTGGGTCTGGCAGCATCTGTTTCCAAGCCACCATGTAGAGACGCCTTGGAGGATGACATCATAGCCATGGAGAGACCACACAGAAGAGCACCAGCTGCCCTTTCCCAGCAAACTCGTGGGAAACCCAGGTGAGACCTATAGAAGAACTGCCCATCCAATCTACAGAATTGTGAGATACAATAAAGGGTTGTGTTAAGCCTGTTAAGTTTTTAAGTTTTGCATTTTGACAATATAAAACAGTCAATAATATTTTCATTTATCATTAAACAAAATTATGCATTATACCAATGTTTGCATAATTCCGAATTATTCTTTTTTTTTTTTTGAGACAGGATCTCACTTTGTTACTCAGGCTGGAGTGCATGGAGTGCATGGAGTGTAGTGGCACGATCTCAGCTCACCACAGCCTTGACTTTCTGGGCTCAAGCAATCCTCCCATCTCAGCCCCCTGAGTAGCTAGGACTACAGGCATGTGCCACCATGCCCAGATAATATTTACATTTTTTTTTTTTTTTTTTGTAGAGACAGGGTTTCACCATGTTGCCCAGGCTGATCTCGAACTCCTAGAATCAAGTGATCTGCCCACCTCAGCTTCCCAAAGTCCTGGGATTTCAATTGTGAGCCGCTGCACCCGGCCAGTAATTCCAAATTAAATAATGCACCAACATCAGGTCATTCTAAACAATCCAAGTGTTTTTACTTGTCTATATGCTCTTCCAGCTCTTTTTTCCTATATCACTAAAATCATAGTATAGATATTTTTCCTCTTGTCACTTTGAATGGATTTGATAATATTCCACAGTTTTCTAGTTCCTTAGAAATGGGATTTAGTGAGCTATGATGGCGCCATTGCACTCTATCCTGGCAGACAGACTGAGACCCTGTCTAACCAACCAACCAAATAACAACAACACAAAAATTTGTTTACATACAGCAGGGTCCATGTCATTCTTGTCCCTTCCTGGGGAGAGGCCCTGGGAATCATACAGCACAAACAATAGTTGAGCACACAAGAAAATCAAGCATTGGGCCAGGTGCGGTGGCTCATGCCTGTAATCCCAGCACTTTGGGAGGTTGAGGCGGGCGGATCACTTGAGGTCAGGAGTTTGAGACCAGCCTGGCCAACATGGTGAAACTCCGTCTCTACTAAAAATACAAAAATTAGCCCGGTGTGGCAGCACGTGCCTGTAATCTGAGCTACTCGGGAGGCTGAGACAGGAGAATCATTTGAACCCAGAAGGAGGAGGTTGCAGTGAGCCAAGCTCATGCCACTGCACTCCAGCCTGGGTGACAAAGTGAGACTCTATCTCAAAAAAAAAAAAAAAAAAAAAGAAAAAGACAATCAAGCATTAATGGAATATGATGTACACCAACTAGACTGGGATTATTCCATCCCTCATCCCTTCCTTCTTCCAGCCAGCCCCTAGAAGGGACTGGGGGAAAGTTTTATAAAACTGGGAAAAGACAAGGTCTTTGGAGGTTTATTGGTTATTCATCGTAGAGATTTCCAGGTATGAGTAGACCTCGGGTGGAAGAGTTTTTTCTTTTTTTTCCATTTTATTTTTTCTGGTCTTCTTTTTCTTTTTTGTTGCTTTCTACTTACAAGGTGATTTTGACTCTGGAGACTCTGGTGACTTTGACTTTGGAATTACTGGCCTGGCACAGTGGCTCACATTTGTAATCCCAGCACTTTGGGAAGCCAAGGCAGATGGATTGCTTGAATTCAGGAGCTCAAGAGCAGCCTGGGCAACATGGTGAAGTCCTGGAGAGCTAAGGACTATGGGTTGAGCAAAAGAATGCAAGGTCTTCTTCTTTTTTTTTTTGAGACGGAGTCTCGCACTGTTGCCCAGGCTGGAGTGCAGTGGTGTGATCTCCGCTCACTGCAAGCTCCGCCTCCTGGGTTCACGCCATTCTCCTGCCTCAGCCTCCCGAGTAGCTGGGACTACAGGCGCCCGCCACCACGCCCGGCTCATTTTTAGAATGCAAGGTCTTCTTAATATTTGCCCCAAGATTCTGAAAGAGGCAAAGAGGACCTTTAAGTTTCCTTCTAGGTGGTCCACTCCTTTGAAGGCCCCAGGATGGGTGTGGGGTTTCAGGACAGAAGGTGTGCCTATAAATAAAGCTGTTAAATTTGGCCAAAGCACGAATCCTCTTCCCTTCTCTTTCCTCTTTCTACTTCTGATGGTGATGGGGACAGAGTAGACTGTGGATATGGGATTTTTCATTTGTTTCACCAACAAGGAGGGTGGGGCGGAGGAAGGAGGGTATAAATCAAGTGACAGAGGGCTACTCTCAATACTGTTTCAAGTAAGAGTTATATGGGTTTTGGTGGGTTGTCCTGCAGCATCTGCCATTATTTACAACTTTGTTTCTACAGGGAAATTATTCTATCTTCCACACAGCTGACCTACAAAATGAATTTTTAAAGGATATAAAGCAATTGTGAATGGGAGTTCACTCATGATTTGGCTCTCTGTTTGTCTGTTATTGATGTATAAGAATGCTTGTGATTTTTGCACATTGATTTTGTATCCTGAGACTTTGCTGAAGTTGCTTATCAGCTTAAGGAGATTTTGGGCTGAGACAATGGGGTTTTCTAGATATACTATCATGTCATCTGCAAACAGGGACAATTTGACTTCCTCTTTTCCTAATTGAATACCCTTTATTTCCTTCTCCTGCCTAATTGCCCTGGCCAGAACTTCCAACACTATGTTGAATAGGAGTGGTGAGAGAGGGCATCCCTGTCTTGTGCCAGTTTTATCCAACTTACAAGGGATGTGAAAGACCTCTTCAAGGAGAACTACAAACCACTGCTCAAGGAAATAAAAGAGGATACAAACAAATGGAAGAACATTCCATGCTCATGGGTAGGAAGAATCAATATCATGAAAATGGCCATCCTTCCCAAGGTAATTTACAGATTCAATGCCATCCCCATCAAGCTACCAATGACTTTCTTCACAGAATTGGAAAAAACTACTGTAAAGTTCATATGGAACCAAAAAAGAGCCCGCATCGCCAAGTCAATCCTAAGCCAAAAGAACAAAGCTGGAGGCATCACACTACCTGACTTCAAACTATACTACAAGGCTACAGTAACCAAAACAGCATGGTACTGGTACCAAAACAGAGATATAGATCAATGGAACAGAACAGAGCCGTCAGAAATAATGCCACATATCTACAACTATCTGATCTTTGACAAACCTGACAAAAACAAGAAATGGGGAAAGGATTCCCTATTTAATAAATGGTGCTGGGAAAACTGGCTAGCCATATGTAGAAAGCTGAAACTGGATCCCTTCCTTACACCTTATACAAAAATCAATTCAAGATGGATTAAAGACTTAAATGTTAGACCTAAAACCATAAAAACCCTAGAAGAAAACCTAGGCAATACCATTCAGGACATAGGCATGGGCAAGGACTTCATGTCTAAAACACCAAAAGCAATGGCAACAAAAGCCAAAATTGACAAATGGGATCTAATTAAACTAAAGAGCTTCTGCACAGCAAAGGAAACTACCATCAGAGTGAACAGGCAACCTACAAAATGGGAGAAAATTTTCGCAACCTACTCATCTGACAAAGGGCTAATATCCAGAATCTACAATGAACTCCAACAAATTTACAAGAAAAAAACAAACAACCCCATCAAAAAGTGGGCGAAGGACATGAACAGACACTTCTCAAAAGAAGACATTTATGCAGCCAAAAAACACATGAAAAAATGCTCACCATCACTGGCCATCAGAGAAATGCAAATCAAAACCACAATGAGATACCATCTCACACCAGTTAGAATGGCAATCATTAAAAAGTCAGGAAACAACAGGTGCTGGAGAGGATGTGGAGAAATAGGAACACTTTTACACTGTTGGTGGGACTGTAAACTAGTTCAACCCTTGTGGAAGTCAGTGTGGCGATTCCTCAGGGATCTAGAACTAGAAATTCCATTCGACCCAGCCATCCCATTACTGGGTATATACCCAAAGGACTATAAATCATGCTGCTATAAAGACACATGCACACGTATGTTTATTGCGGCATTATTCACAATAGCAAAGACTTGGAACCAACCCAAATGTCCAACAATGATAGACTGGATTAAGAAAATGTGGCACATATACACCATGGAATACTATGCAGCCATAAAAAATGATGAGTTCACGTCCTTTGTAGGGACATGGATGAAATTGGAAATCATCATTCTCAGTAAACTATCGCAAGAACAAAAAACCAAACACCGCATATTCTCACTCATAGGTGGGAATTGAACAATAAGAACACATGGACACAGGAAGGGGAACATCACACTTTGGGGACTGTTGTGGGGTGGGGGGAGGGGGGAGGGATAGCATTGGGAGATATACCTAATGCTAGATGACGAGTTGGTGGGTGCAGCGCACCAGCATGGCACATGTATACATATGTAACTTACCTGCACATTGCGCACATGTACCATAAAACCTAAAGTATAATAATAATAATAATAATAAAAGAAAAAGAAAAAATAAATAAATGAATAAATAAATAAAAATAAAAATAAAATGCCCACAAAAAAAAAAAAAAAAAAAAAAAAAAAAGGATATAAAGGAGTAGTTATTTTACTTCTATTAGCAACTATCACCACCAGAGGGCATAGTTGGATTAGGAAGAGAAAGAAAGGCAAAACTTTGGTCTAACCTATGGAATATTGATTTTTTTTAATTGTGAAAAATGCATATTGAGATGTACCCTCTTAACAAAATTTTAAGTGTACATGATTGTTACCTATATGCACATTGTCGTACAGCATATCTCTAGAAATGTCTCATCTAGCATGACTGAAATCCTATACCCATCAAACTGCAACTAATTTTCCCCTCTCCAAAAACACCATTTTAGTTTGTATGAGTTTGACTCCTTTAGATGCCTCATGTAAGAAGAATCAGGCAGTGTTGTTGTTGTTTTTGAGATGGGCTTATTTCACTTAGCATAATGTCTTCCAAATTCTTGTTGCAGCATGTGACAGGATTTCCTTCTCTTTTTAAGACCTTCATTTGTAGGTCAGCTATGTGGAAGACAGAATAATTTCCCCATAGAAATAAATAATGGCAGATATTGCAGGACAGCTCTGCTGAATAATATTCCATTGTGTGTATATGCCACATTTTCTTTATCCATTCATCCACTGATGGACATTCAGATTTTTTCTACCTCTTGGCTATTGTGAATAACACAGCAATGAACATGGGAGTACAAATATCTTTTCAAGATCCTGTTTTCAATTCTTTTGAATAAATACCAGAAGTGGTATTGCTAGATCATACAACACTTCAATTTTTAATTTTTTGGAGAAACTTTCATACTGTTTTCCAGATGGCTGTCGCATTTTACATTCCCACCAACAGTGTACACATGTTCAAATTTCTCCATATCCTCAACACTTATTTTATGTATTTTTGGTAATGGCCATACTAACAAGTGTGAGGTGATATCTCACTGTAGTTTTGACTTTCATTTCCCTGATGATTAGTGACACTGGGCATCATGTGTGTATGTGTGTGTATGTGTATTTGAGATAGAGTCTTGCTTTGTCACCCATGCTGGAGCATGGCCCACTGCAGTCTTGACCTCCTGAGCTCAAGCAATCCACCTCAGCCTCCCGAGTAGCTGGACTACATGTGTGTGCCACTACAACCTAATTTAAAAAAAGTTTTTGTTTTGTAGAGATGATGTCTCACTATGTTGCTCAGGCTGGTCTTGAACTTCTGGGCTCAAGCGATCTGCCTGCCTCAGCCTCCCAAGTGTTGGGATTACAGGCATGAACCACCATGACTGGCTCTGGGCATCTTTTTATATACCTGTTGGCTATTTGTATGTCTACTTTGGAGGAATGTCTATTCAGGTCCTTTGCCCATTTTCAAATCAGGTTATTGGTATTTTTGCTATTAAATTCATGAGTTTCTTATATATTTTGGATATTAACCCCTTATCAGATATATAGTTTGCAAACATTTTCTCTCATTCCATAGGTTGCCTTTTCACTCTGTTGGTTATTTCTTTTGCTGCATGGAAGCTTTTTAGTTTGATGTAGTCTCATGTGTCTATTTTTCCTTTTATTACTTATGCTTTTGGTGTTGTATCAGCACTGATTCTTATACTTTAAAAATTCCTGCAGGCTGGGCATGGTGGCTCATGCCTGTAATCCCAGCACTTTGGGAGGCTGAGGTGGCAGGATCACTTGAGCCCAGGAGTCTGAGGCCAGCCTGCGCATCATAGTGAGACCCCACTTCTATAAAACAAATAAAAAATAAAAATTTCTGCAAACCTTCAAAATTAAATCATTTTTGCTGTCATGCTTCTATAATACATACTAACATAAATGTACATGTAAGAAAACTTATTGTATTCTTATAAAATCAACAAATTTATAATCTAAAAGTTTATTAAATTAATGCAAATTAATATCAATATGATGCATGATGTTTTCCTGAAAATACATTTCTTTTTGCAAAGTGAATATAGTAAAATGCTACAATATACTCTTGAATTCAGCATCCTTCTGTGATCACGTTCCACTTTTCTCTTTCTGAAACACTACAAGTCTTTATTTACAGGCCATGCATCTTTTTGTCTTTCACTTGGCTTGAACATTTCACTACGGTAAAGTCTACCTCTGTTCTCTCTTTGACCAGAGACAAAGTTCTCCCACTTAGGGACAAACATTGGATCAATGTAAATAATGCAAACACAGGCACTTTAAATCACAAGCATTTTATTGAAATGAAAATAACACTTTAAATTATCCAATAAACCCCACAGACTTTCTTTTTTAAAAAATTATTATTTATTTAAAAATAGAGACGAGGTCTCACTGTGTTGCCTAGGCTGGTCTTGAACTTCTGAGCTCAAGCGATCCACCTGCCTCAGCCTCCTAAAGTGCTGGGATTACAGGTGTGAGCCACCATTCCTAGCCACCTCACAGGCTTTCAAGTTGAAATCTAGGCCAGGCATGGTGGCTCACACTTGTAATCCCAGCACTTTGGGAGGCTGAGGTGGGAGGATCGCTTGAGCCAGAAGTTTGAGACCAGCCTGGACAACATGGCAAAACCCAACAAAACAAAAAACAAAAAAAGGCAGATATGGTGGCGTATGTCTGCAGTCCCAGCTACTTGGGTTGGGTGCTGAGGTGGGAGGATCACTTGAGCCTGGGAGGTAGAGGCTGCAGTGAGCCATGTTTGTGCCACTGCACTCCAGCCTGGGCGAACAGAACAAGACCTTAGCCCAACAACAACAATGAAAAAAAAAAGAAAAAGAAAAAGAAATCTAGAGACCCCAACTTAACCTCTGCTAATACAGGATAAGAGGCTTTTAAAGTGTTTTAGGTATGTTGACCTGACAGCATGCTTTGCCTGTGTGGGCCCTGGCTTACGTCTTTTTCCCCCAGCACCCACTTTCAATTTCAAAAGTGTCCTCATTTGGACACAAAGACATACAGAGTGATCTAATGGACTTTGGGGATGGGGTGGGGGGGGGGTGGTTGGACGGGGGGAGGGATAAAAGACTACATATTGAGTACAGTGTACACTGTTTGGGGGACAGGTGCACTAAAATCTCAAAATTCACCACTAAGGAACTCATCCATGTAACCAAAAACCACCCGTACCCCCAAACTACTGAAATGTTAAAATGTGTCCTCATTTGGACAATAAAATATAAGGTTATACACCCTGGTTACAGCCATCCTGGCCTAGGGTTTTAAGATCAGTAAAGACCTGTGCTTTAACAGTAGGAGTTAGGAAACAAAAGGGTCAATGTCATTTATAGAACTTTCAGAGACTTCTCTCAGGAAGCATATCTAGTCCAATATGAGTGAAGCTTTGAGGGCCCAACTGAACTTCAGATATCTTGTTCAGATCTCCTTTTGTGACTCAGACCTCAGTAGTTCCCCTACTCCCCACACCCCTAAAACACCACCTCAAAACACAGGCTATAAGAGAGGAAATAAAGAGAAAGATTTCATCACAATTAGGATCCCCTGAGATACGAGAGCATATAAGGTCATTTTAGGATAGGAAGAACGAAGCTTCTCAAAGAGTCAAATTTACTCAGAAAAGCTGGAAGACAGGACAGCAGTTTTGCAACCACATGACATAATTTGGCTGACGTTGTGAATAGGGATTGCTACACAACAAAATGATTCCTCAATGACAAGTCTCAAGATGAAATCCAGTTGCCAATGTGACTCCAAATGGTTTAGTGTTAACAATGATGAAAAGATGGAATGAAATAGTGATTTTTAAGGAGATTGAGAAATATTTTCTCTAAAAAATATATAAAGTGTTTTGAGAGAAAGTGTGTGTATGTGTGTGTGTGTGTTGGACCATATCCAAGAATGAAAGTGGCACACAAACTGAAATGTGCTGAGATTGGTATGTTGGAGAAAAAAAGATCATCTTGGCAATCTCAAGTCCTCATTCCTTCAGAGGATGACTATTATTAGCACTACTTAATATCTATTAAGCCCCAGCTGGGGCAACTTGTCAAAATGGGCAGGGAAGGAAGAGGGGAAAATGTATCATTTGTCCCAGGCATGGGCACTCGGTGTGGGGAAAATGTCTTTTAAGATATTTTAAGTTATCTGTCAGAAGGTTTAGGAGGTTTCATATGATTTTCAGAGATCTCTCTGCCCCAGAGAGAAACTGATTCAATAAGCATCTATTCTGAGTTTGTTTGATGCTTAGGGTATAGAAAAATAAATAAAACTGGGTCTCTGTTGTCAAGAATTTACATTCTTTTCTAAATTATTTGAATATAACCTTCAAAATCTTTCCCATATCATCTGTATAATAGTACTCAATACAGATTTACTCAATGTTTTTCTCAATATTTTCCTAATATTACTCAATAATTTCCCAATATGTGTACCTACCTTAGCCTTGTCATAAAGAATACCTGGGAAATCACAGATTTGGTGTTCTAGGTATATAGTTTTAAATTACTTGTGTGTGCTTTTTTTTTTTTTTTTTTTTTTTTTTTGAGGTGGAGTCTTGCTTTGTCACCCAGGCTGGGGTACAGTGACACAATCTTGGCTCACTGCAACCTCTGCCTCATGGGTTCAAGTGATTCTCATGCCTCAGCCTCCCGAGTAGCTGGGATTACAGGCCTGTGCCACCACACCTGGCTAATTTTTGTATTTTGAGTAGAGATGGGGTTTCACCATGTTGGCCAGGCTGGTCTCGAACTCCTGACCTCAAGTGATCCGCCTGCCTCAGCCTCTCAAAGTGCTGGGATTATAAGCATGAGCTACCATGCCAGACTCATTTTTTCTTTTCTTTTTCTTTCTTTTTTTCTTAGACGGTGTCTCACTCTGTTGCCCAGGCTGGCATACAGTGGCACAATCTCAGCTTACCGCAGCAATTTCTTGGGCTCCAGCAATCCTCCCTAATTAGCCTTCTGAGTAGCTGGGACTATAGGCACATGCCACTGTGCTTGGCTAATTAAAAAAAAAATTTTTTTTGTAGAGATAAGGTATCACTATATTGCCCAGGCTGGTCTTGAACTCCTGGGCTCAAGCGATCCTCCTGCCTCGGCCTCCTAAAAGTGTTGGGATTACAGGCGTTAGCCACCATGCCTGGCTGTATGTGCATATTTCTAATGTACTTTTAAAAATAAACATACACATTTTTAAAAAATTTTAAATGTTTTTATTTTATTTATTTTTTTTTGAGACAGAGTCTCGCTTTGTCGCCCAGGCTGGAGTGCAGTGGCGTGATCTTGGCTCACTGCAAGCTCCACCTCCTGGGTTCTGGCCATTCTCCTGCCTCAGCCTCCTGAGTAGCTGGGACTACAGGTGCCCACCACCATGCCTGGCTAATTTTTTGTATTTTTAGTAGAGACAGGGTTTTACCGTGTTAGCCAGGATGGTCTCGATCTCCTGACCTCATGATCCGCCCGCCTCGGCCTCCCAAAGTGCTGGAATTACAGGCGTGAGCCACTGCGCCTGGCCTACAGAATTTTTTAAAATGTGTCTTCCTTGAATTACCTAAAGTCATCTTTGTAGTACTCTATGGGAATGACCATGATAAGGAATGCTCAAAGAAGACATCATACAAGGGACTGAGTAGCTTTACCTGTAGGTAAATGCAGGTCATCCTGACTGAGTATATCAAGGAGGCCTATTTAGAAGAGTTGGCATTTGAGGAGGTTTAAAAACATATCTAAGCCTGTAATATTTCAAAGAACTAAAGGAACAGGACAAAATGATAAGATTTGACAAAGCTTGGCAGTGAGTTCACAGATGTCGCTTTTCTTCTTTGTATGCTTGAAATATTTCACAATAACAATAATAAAGTATCTCTAGGATTTGGAGAAGAGAAAAGCATTCTAAGTAGAAGAGAAGGCTGGGCACGGTGGCTCACGCCCGTAATCCCAGCACTCTGGGAGGCCAAGGAGGGTGGATCATGAGGTCAAGAGTTTGAGACCAGGCTGACCAACATGGTGAAACCCCGTCTCTACTAAAAATACGAAAATTAGCTGGGTGTGGTGGCGTGCGCCTGTAATCCCAGCTACTCAGGAGGCTGAGGCAGGAGAATAGCTTGAACCCAGAGGTGGAGGTTGCAGTGAGCTGAGATCACACCATTGCATTCCAGCCTTCTCACTTTTGACAGAGTGAGACTCTTTCAAAAAAAAGGAAGAGAAAGTATGAATGCCAGGCATGGTGGCTCATGCTTGTAATCCCAGCACTTTGGGAGGTCTAGGAGGGTGGATTGCTTGAGCTCAGGAGTTCGAGACCAGCCTGGGCATCAAAGTGAGACCCCATCTCCACAAAAATACAGAAATCAGCCAGGCATAGCTAATTTCTGAGTAGCTGGGACCACAGGTATGAGGCTGAGGTGAGAGGATGGCTTGAGCCTGGGAAGCAGAGATTGCAGTGAGCCAAGATTGCACTACTGCACTCCAGCCAGGGCAACAAAGCCAGATCGTGTCTCAAAAAAAAAAAAACAAAAAAACAAAAACAAAAACAAACAAAAAAAAACCTCTGAGCAAAAGCACAGAATCCTGAAATTCAGGGCTGGGTGTCTGGTCCTATTGAAGGTGAGTGCTGGAAAATAAGGCTGGAAAGGTAAGATAAAGTCAGATCATGCAGGACCTAAGTGGTCCTAACTAACTGAGACGGCTGTGGTGGTGGGGAATCCCTGGACATTTCTGATGAGTAAGATGATATGATCAGAGCAGTAAATTATAAATAGAACTCTAGGAGAAATTTACAGGACTGGGAGGGCCCAAAGTTGAAAGGATCTTATTAATAGTAATTCAGGTGAAAATGATCTCCCTATACCCCCTAACATCCTGATTTCTTCCCTTGTTCTGCTTGCTTGCATTCTGCTTTTATTTAAAACAAAACAAAACAAAACAAAACCCCTGAAACCATACATTTCCACAGGGAAGTCACAATTTCTTCTTCCCACTCCAGATTCTTTGTAGTCTCATCCAACTATATTGTAGACAAAGGGTTGGTAAACCTTTCCTGTAATGGGCTGGATAGTAAATATTGTAGACTTTGCAGGCCATACAGACTCTGTTGCAGGTACTCAACTCTGTCACTGAAGCAAGAAAAGCAGGCATAGAAAATATACAATGAATGGGCATGGCTGTATTCCAATAAAACTTTATAGACACTGTTAGATTTCAGATAATTTTCATGTGTCATAAAATATTTTTCTTTCATTTTTTTCAACAATTAAAACATGTTAAAAGCATTCTTAGTTTTCAAGCTATATAAAAACAGGCTGAGGACTATGGAAATGCAAAACAAAACCACAGTGAGACACAACTTCTCACTCCCTACGATGGCTATATAAAAAAGATGGATAAGTGTTAGCAAGAACATGGAGAATGAGAACCTTCATACATTACTCCTGGGAATGTAAAAATGCCACAGTTGCCTTGGAAAAGTTTGGTAGCACCTCAGTTAAACATAGTTACCATATGCTCAGGCAATTCCACTTCTAGATATGTATCAAGAGAAATGAAAACATGCCAACACAAAAACTTGTATAGGATGTTCATACCACATTATTCATAATAGCCAAAAAGTGGAAACAACCCACATGTCCACCAACTGATGGGTGAATAAACAAAATGTGGCCTAGCCATATAATGGAATATTATTTGGCAATAAAAAGGAATGAAGCATCCTAGCGAGAACAATTAGACAAGAGAAAGAAATAAAGGGCATCCAAATCAATAAAGAGGGAGTCAAACTGTCGCTGTTTGCCAATGTTATAATCATATACCTAGAAAACCCCAAAGACTCCTCCCAAAAGCTCCTAGATCTGATAAATGAATTCAGTAAAGTTTCAGGATACAAAATCAATGTACACAAATCAGTAGCCCTGCTATACACCAACAGTGACTGAGCTAAGAATCAAGAATGCAACCCCTTTTACAATAGCTGCAAAAAAATAAAAATAAATAAAATAAAATACTGAGGGATATACTTAACCAAGGAGGTGAAAGACCTCTACAAGGAAAACTATAAAATAGTGCTGAAAGAAATCATAGATGATACAAATAGAAACACATCCCATGCTCATGGAAGGTTTGACTCAATAATATGAAAATGACCATACTGCCAAGAGCAATCTATAAATTCAATGCAATTCCCATCAAAATATCATCATTCTTCACAGAACTAGAAAAAAAATCCTAAAATTCATATGAACCCCCCAAAAAAAGCCCACATAGCCAAAACAAGACTAAGCAAAAAGAACAAATCTGGAGGCATCACATTACCCAACTCCGAACTATACTACCAAGCTATAGTCACCAAAACAGCATGATACTGGTATAAAGATAGGTACAGAGACCAATGAAACAGCATAGAGAACCCAGAAATACAGCCAAATACTTACAGCCAACTGATTTCAACAAAGCAAACAAAAACGTAAAGTGGGGAAAAAACACCCTCGTCAATAAATGGTGCTGGGATAATCGGCAAGCCACACATAGGAGAATGAAACTGGATCCTCATCTCTCACCTTATACAAAATCAACTCAACATGGATCAAAGACTTAAATCTAAGATCTAAACCATAAAAATTCTAGAAGATAACATCAGAAAAACCCTTCTAGACACTGGTTTAGGCAAAGACTTCATGACCAAGAACCCAAAAGCAAATGGAACAAAAACAAAGATAAATAAAATGGAACTTAATTAAATCAGAAAGCTTCTGCACAGCGAAAGCAGCAGCACAGTAAACACACAACCCACAGAGAGGAGGAAAATCTTCACAAACTATCCAACCAAAGACTGATATCCAGAATCTACAAGGAACTCAAACAAATCAGCAAGAAAAAAACCAATCCCATGAAAATGGGCTAAGGGCATGAATAGACAATTCTCAAAAGAAGATATTCAGATGGCCAACAATCATATGAAAAAATGCTCAACGTCACTAATTATCAGGGAAATGCAAATCAAAGCCACAATGTGATACCACCTTACTCCTGCAAGAATGGTCATTATTTAAAAATAAAAAAAAAATAGATGTTAGTGTGGATGTGGTGAAAGGGAAACACTTTTACACTGTTGGTTGGAATGTAAACGACTACAACTACTGTGAAAAACGTGGAGATTCCCTAAAGAACTAAAAGTAGAACTACCATTTGATCCAGCAGTCCCACTACTGGGTATCTACCCAGAGGAAAAGAAGTCATTATATGAAAGACACTTGCACACGCATGTTTATAGCAGCACAATTCATAATTGCAAAAATATGGGACCAGACCAAATGTCCCTCAATCAATGAGTGGATAAAATGTTATATATATATATATATTTTATATATATATTATATATATATATATAATGGAATACTACCCAGCCATAAAAATAAATGAAAGAATGGCATTCGCAACCTGGATGGAGTTGGAGGCCATTATTCTAAGTGAAGTAACTCAGGAATGGAAAACCAAATATCATATGTTCTCGCTTATAAGTGGGAGCTAAACTATGGGGATGCAAAGGCATAAGAATGATACAATGGGCTGGGTGCAGTGGTTCAAGACTGTAATCCCTGTACTTTGGGAGGCTGAGGCAGGTGAATCACCTGAGGTCAGGAGTTCAAGACCAGCCTGGCCAACATGGCAAAACCCCGTCTCTACTAAAAACACAAAAATTAGCCGGGCATGGTGGCGGGTGCCTATAATCCCAGCTACTCAGGAGGCTGAGGCAGAAGAATCTCTTGAACCCGGGAGGTAGAGGTTGCAGTGAGCCGAGATCACACCACTGCACTCCAGACTGGGCAACAAGAGTGAAATTCTGTCTCAAAAATAATAATAATAATACAATGAACTATGGGGACTCTGGGAGAAGCGTGGGAGGTGGGGTGAGGAATGAAAGACTGCATATTGGGTACGATGTACACTGCTTGAGTGATGAGTGTGCTAAAATCTCCGAAATCACCACTGAAGAACTTATCCCTGTAACCAAATACGACTTGTTCCCCAAAAACCTACCGAAATAAAAAAAACGAAATACAAAACAAAACAAAAATGAAGCATTCATGTGCTAGAACATGGATGAGTCTTGAAAACATTATGCTAAGTGAAAGAAGCCAGTCACAAAAAACCACATAGTGTATGATTCCATTTATATGAAATGCCAGAATAGGCAAATCTATAAGGACAGAAAGTAGATTAGCAGTTACCCAGGGCTGGATGGGTGTGGGTTTTTTTGAGGAGGGAGTTGATTAAAACGTTATAAAATTGTAGTGATGGTTGCACAACTCAGTGAATATACTAAAAACCACTGAACTGCACACTTTAAAAGGGTGAATTGTATAGTATGTGCATTATATCTCAAATCAAGCTGTTGAAAAATAAACAACAGCAGGCTGTGAGCCAAATGGTCCTGCAGGTGGTAGGTAGGTTGGCAACTTCTGTTGTAGATATATTCATGCAGAATGCCAGATGAACTGATTCCTTTCAGAGGTCTGTTAGTGGATTCAGCTATTTGAGCTTGGAAGACTCACTTAAGGAGAGCTGGAAGTTGACTGTAATCAGAAATTCCTTTGTTCTCAGGTCTTGCTGGTGAAAGGATCTATCTTATAGATGTTTGATATAAGCAATAATGAACTCCTCACCTCCTGCTGGTTTGTAATTACAGCCACGAATTCAGCCCAGGAACTCAGGTACATTCAGACTCATGGTGGTTTCTAGTATTGGGTCTTGCATAGCCACTTGGTTGCAAGGACCTTCACTTGGTTTCAGCCACACTTCCCAGACAAGCAATCATTTTATCCATCTCTCTTCTTCTAGACCATTTGGTTAGTGCCTTAGTCCACTCAAGCTGCATCACAAAATGCCACAGACTGGGTGGCTTATCCAAAACAAATATTTCTCACAGTTTTGAGGAGCTGCAAGGGAAGTTCAAGATTGAGGCACCGGCAGATTTGGTGTCTGGTGAGGGCCTGCTTCCTGGTTCATAGATGGCTGTCCTCTCACTGTGTCTTCATATAGTGGAAGTGGCCAGGGAGCTCTCTGGAGTCTCATATAAGGGCACTAACCCCACTTGTGAGGGCTGTGCCCACATGAATCACTTCTTCAAGGCCACACCTCCAAATACAAGCACATTGGGGGTCAGGTTTCAACATATGATTTTTGGGGAGACATAAACATTCAGTCTATAGCGGCTAGTCAGCTTCAATTCCTAACCTCAGATTTGAGAAACAAAGCTTCATCTCGCAGTCCTTTTGGAGAGCTAATATGAGGGGCTAATGGTAGAGTTTAATTTAAATTTCCTTTTTACAATCAGAGTCCTCACGAAGGCAACTGCTTAGTTTTCGTACTGCACTTGGGATCTTACACATTCATTCCACAAATACATATTTTATGGCTACTATGCATTGGGCACTATTCCAGGTGCTAGAGATATAGTAGTAAACAAGAAATAAAAATCCCTGCCTTTGTGGAGTTTATATTTTATTTTAATTTTATTTTATTTTGTTTTTGAGATAGAGTCTTGCTCTGTTGCCCAAGCTGGAGTGTGGTGCAGTAGTGCAATCTCAGCTCACTGCAACCTCTGACTCCTGGGTTCAATCGATTCTCCTGCCTCAGCCTCCCAAATAACTGGGATTACAGGCATGCATCACCACACCTGGCTAACTCTTATATTTTTAGTAGAGATGGGGTTTCCCCATGTTGGCCAGGCTGGTCTCGACCTCCTGATCTCAGGTGATCTGCCCTCCTCAGCCTCCTAAAGTGCTGGGATTACGGGTGTGAGCCACTGAGCCCAGTTGGAGTTTATATTTTAATAAGATGGAGTTAACCCTTCTTTCATCTGCTTCTTTCCATAATGAAATGCTATACTTTATTATCATGAGTTAGTCTTGAATCAGAGTCCTGTGCTCCATGAAAGGTCATTTCACCACTTCCTCTAGGCAGAATAGAGTCAAACTCATCCTGGACTGAACTGTTAGGTCCTGTTGAGTTCTGTCTACAGCATAGTTAAAAAAAAATCCCATCCACTTCTCTTTTTTCTTTTTTCTTTTTTTATTTTTAAGAAATGGGGATCTCACCATGTTGCCCAGGCTGGACTTGAACTTCTGGGCTCATGATCCTCCTGCCTCAGCCTCCTGAGTAGCTGGGATTACAGCTGTGTTCCACAACACCTGGCTCAGCAATAGCTTTTGTACACATCTCCCTGAATTTTCAATTTCCCCATTGTTATTAAAATAATCAAATCTGATCATATCCTTTCCTTATTTAAACCTTTCAATAGCTTTTCTATTTTTCTTAGGATTAAGTCCAAAATATTTACCTGGCCTGTGGTGGCACTGCATGTACTGGTCCCTACCTACCTCACCTGAAATCACTCTGCCCTTGGCTTGCAATGTTCCCACCACATAGGTCTTCTCTCTTTATCTTGAAATGCCAAGCCCCTTCACACCTCCATTACACTTGCTGTGACCTCATGCTGTGATCTCATGCCTGAAACACATAAACCTTCACCAGGTTTATGTGCACTTACATCCACAAAACTCAGCTTTCTCCTTGAGGCTATTTCTGATATTACCATATTATACACTTTTAGTTATTACAATAGTTATGTTCTTATTTAATTAACGTTACGTCCATCAGACTATGAGCTCCATGAAGCAGGGTCATGTATGATATGTTTACCACTGTATCTCCTTACCTAGCCCAGTATCTGGCTCATAGTAGATGCTCAAAAGGTGTTTTCAATCACAAGCAGATATTTTGAAAAAGAAGACAAATTAGAACAACTATGAAATTACCTTAAAAAGTGAAAAAGTATTTTATGGCTAAATATTATGATACAAATTAAAATAATGGAAAAAGAGGGATATGATTAGAAAAGGAGGAAAGCAGATGGAGAGTGAGTGACAGAGAGACAAGGAGGAAATTGGCAGAATAATAGCTATATTGCAAGAGGAGAAGGATGGGGAAAAAGAGAGAATTTTATTTAAAATAAAAACTAGTGATGGCTTGCTTGGAGGAGGATTTGTACTTTTAGGAGACTTGGACAATGAAAACCCAGAACTGCTACCTAGACACTGGTCAAAGACTACCCCAAATTTTGTAATGACCAATTTTGTCCACCTCTTTATGTCTTTTGTCTCAAAACTTCACATTCTCCCAAATGAGATATTACAAACCTTCCTCAGGAGGGCTAGAAGTTTTAGGAAATACAGCACATAGCAGTTTTTCTGCTTTCAAGAGGGAAGTTTCTCAGTCGTTCACTTCCAGGCTCAATTCTAGGATAATTTGTGTTTCATCTTCCCTCACTTTATGCCACCCAGCTGGCGATAGCTAATTTTTAAAAAGTTGGAAGACAATCTTTGGTTTTATCATTAAGTGTCAGAAAGAGGGCATTTATGGAAAGAAATGTTTAATAACATGCAGAAAGCAGAGTCCCAAGGGTCCGTGCAGACCTTTGCCTCAGATGTAAATGAGGGAATGCAGGGAAATGCCACCTTTTAGTATGTAGGCAAGAATGACAGGAATGAACGTTCAGAGGAGTTAAGAATTTAATGATAGATCCACACTTAACAAAAAGTGCTCTAAAGATCAACTCTGAGGTGCACAAGATATAAATTTTAATGATGCCTATGCCACTAAAAAAACAAGTCCACAAGGCACAAAGGGAGAGTCCTAATGAGTGCTCAATCTGCAGAAATAACTGGAAAGAAAATGTTGACAAAGGTATATTTCCCATCCAGTTCTAGAGTTTAAATAATGTCTATGTATGAAAACTCTTAAATTTTAAGAAGGATAAAAATTAGTGTATTTTATGGTGCTCATGGTATGTAGCACTAGCAAAACTGATTATTTCAACAGTAAATTACAGAGTATTAGCTAGGTACTAAGCAGTATAATGATTAATAAGACCCAGTGCCTAGCTTTAAGAAGCTTAGAATACAGCAAGGAGAACAAGTTAACCACAAAAATAACTATAAGGTAGCTGATAATAAATGAACAGGAGATTCAAAGTTTTGTGAGAGTTAGAAGGAGAAAACCCTCATAATCTTACTGAGACAATCACTAACATTTGCATGAAGGAGGCAGCATTTGAGATGAAGCTTTTTTTTTTTTTTTTTGAGACGAAGTCTCGCTCTGTCGCCCAGGCTGGAGTGCAGTGGCGTGATCTCGGCTCACTGCAAGCTCCGCCCCCTGGGTTCAAGCAATTCTCCTGCCTCAGCCTCCTGAATGGCTGGGACTACAGGCACATGCCACCACACCCGGCTAATTTTTTTTTATTTTTAGTAGAGACGGCGTTTCACCATGTTGGCCAGGCTGGTCTCAATCTCCTGACCTCATGATCCACCTGCTTCGGCCTCCCAAAGTGCCAAGATTACAGGCGTGAGCCACCGCGCCCAGCCGAGTCTTTAAAAATAGTAATATATTCACAGTCTGGGATATGAGGGAAGATGCTTTCAGATAGTGGGTGCAGCAACAGCAAAAGTACAGAAGTGGGAAAGCAGGAGAGATTTTTAGGAAACTCGATAGTTATTTTGCCAGAGTAGAAAGTGTGTATGTTTCAGAAGAAGGGCAGTAGGAACTACAATTAGAAAGGTAGGTAGGAGTCAGATTGCGAAAAGCTTTTTATTCATTCATTCAACAAATATTCACTGAGTCCTTGTGCCTGGCATTGTGCTAAACTCAGTGGCCAAAACAAACAACAACAAAAAAAATAGGAGCCAGGCATGGCAGCACACACCTGCACGCCCAGCTACTTCGGTGGCTGTGGTGGGAGGACATAGCTTGAGCCCAGGAGTGCCAGACCAGCCTGGGTAACACCGTAAGAACCCGTCTCACACTCCCCAACACACACTCCCCAAAACAGATAGAGGCCTTGAATGCCACAACCACACCAACTATGCATTCATAGATTTTCTCAGATACCCAAACATTCTTTTCTTAAATTAAGTCATATTTTTTTGTCTGCCCCCCAGCTTTTTTTTTTTTTTTTTTTTTTTTTTTGAGACAAGGTCTCACTTTGTCACCCAGGCTGGAGTGCAGTGGCATGATCTTGGCTCACTGAAGCCTCAACCTCCCAGGTTCAAGTGATCCTCCCACCTCAGCCCCCCAAGTAGCTGGAACTACAGGTAAGCGCCACCATGCCCGGCTCATTTTTCTATTTTTAGTACAGACAGGGCTTCATCATGTTGGCCAGGCTGGTCTTGAACTCCTGAGTTCAAGCAATCCACCCGCCTTGGCCTCCCGAAGTGCTGGGATTATAGGTGTGAGCCACTGCACCTGGCCTTGCTCCCCAACTTTCATGATGAGTTAGTCAAACTTATCAGTGGTGGTAGTCTGAGTACATGTGAAGAGAAATGCCTTCTCCCTGTCTCACAGGGGTTCAAAAGTAATTTTGAGGAAAGAAAGAAAACACATTTGCAACCAATTATACTTTCAAGTTACACTCTAGTTTCAAGAAACTAGGTCAGATTCCTTAGCAGGTTCGGAAGGATTTAACCCATTCCTTTCTGGGAACAGTGCCTTCCATAATTTGTTCTGCCCAGAGGCTGGCTCTGTTTAGTATGTACCAGTGAGGGTGATAACACAGTGATGATCCCGTCCCAGTGGCTGATCCACCAGACTGGCCAAATTAGGACTTTAGCTACTGGAAGCAACTGCTAAAGAATTTCAAGGACAAATTCTTGCAGCTGTTTTCAGCCTTGAACATGACTAGAATATCAATCTATAAGCTGGAGGTGGCACACCTTGAGGATCTGTTGAAACTGCAGGAACCCAGATTTTAAAGTGGCAAGTATGGGCACGCTGGCTATTAAAATAAGAGGGTGTGTCTACGTTTAAACTCTTAAAAAGAAACATGAAATAACAAACATTAAAAATAGAAATGGAAATAACTGAAATGCAAGGCAATTATGCAGCTGACAATTAAAATGAAATGTAAGAATACATTAGGGAAAAGACCATAATAAAAGATTATCATTAACTCAAGGAGTTATAACAAGGAGACTTCCCGGACTGAGTGTTAATTGGGTATAAGGTAGAGGCAGGGGCTCAAAAAGCTTTCTCAGTGTGAAGCCCAAGTGGTGGAGCTCCTTGTCCTCAGGATTTTAACTCAGGCATGACAGTAAACACTTCAGGAACTGCTGCCAAACTTGTCACCGTAAGTCCTTATACAAAGCTTCTGGGCTTTGAACATCCTCACCGATGTGAGTGGAAGCAGCAGCAAGAAATTAGGCCATTATGACATGGAGTGATATACACATTGTACAGCTAGGGATGAGAGCTATGGAAGGTTATGAAAGGGCATCTAATCCACTAACGGTGGAGGCAGGGAAGGAAGTGTCAGGGAAAGTTCCTCAAATGAAAGAATAAGGAGTTGTCCAAGGATGAGAAGAGTAGAATAGAACCTAAAGTAACAAACCTGCTGTGGTGAGTACTCTGGGCTGGCTCTGGCTCTCAGCCATTCCAATCTTCTAGTGTGCTTTCTTTGAATACAGAGGTTAAAGAAGGAAAAGACACATTTCCCTCAGTCCTGCAGGTAGGGTTATGCTTCTGCCAATTAGATGAACTTGGAAGGTGGATCCTAGGCTACAGTTACGTTTTGTTTCTGCTGGAAAACTAGTTGTAGACACATTGGGCATTTCTGTAGCAGTATTTCAGTGTCTAGGTCCTACCCCTGTGCCTGTTTAGAGGAAGTAGCAGGGGCAGCAGTGGCCTCTTGATCCTTGGATCACAGGTACAGCAGTATGTCTTTGAACTCAACACTCCACTGGAGGTCTCTGACTGCCTGCCTTTCTGATTATTGCAGAGATGGCAGCTCCTCAGTAGGCCATCCAGCAGACTTGCTCTAGGAATCATTTCTGGAGGCCTGCTAAGTGACCATTCCTTCAGACTTTCCAATGATTTTATAAGCTCCTGATACCCTGCATTAAATTCATTTTTGCTGAAAATAGTTTGAGTGGTTCTTTTTCTTGCACCTAATACACCAGCAGAATACAAAAAATGCAAAATGTGATACACAGTTTTCAGGGGTCAGCAAACTAGCAAACTTTTCCTGCAAAGAGCCAAGAGTGTAAATATTTTAAGTTTTGTGAGCCACATATGATTTCTTCTCCTCCTTCCTCCTTTTCTTCCTTCCTCCTCCTCTTCTTCCTCTTCTTTTAAAATAACCCTTTAAAAATAAAAAAACCATTCCCAAACCCTGCAAGCCAGATTTAGCCATGAGCTATATAGTTTGCTGACCCTTGATAGAGTGTTGATGAGATGTCGAAAGAACATGATGAAATGTCAAAGAATTAAAATACTGAAGGAAAATAGCTCATATTTTTAAAAACAAGATATTTTAAATGAGGCCAGGTACAGTGGCTCACTCCTGTAATCCCAGCACTTTGGGAGGCCGAGGCGGGCAGATAACTTGAGGTTAGGAGTTCAAGACCATCCTGGCCAACATGGTGAAACCCTGTCTCTACTTAAAAAACACAAAAATTAGCTGGGCGTGGTGGCATGCACCTGTAGTCCCAGCTACTTGGGAGTCTGAGGCAGGAGAATCACTTGAACCTGGGAGGTGGAGGTAGCACTGGGCCAAGATTACACCACTGCACTCCAGCCTGGGTGACAGAGCGAGACTCTGTCTCAAAAAAAAAAAAAAAAAAAAAAAAAAATGTTTAAGATATGTTTAATGATGTTACCATACTAAGACACACAACAAATCCTGGGGTGGGATCAACAGTTGATGAGAGGAGGCAACAGAATTCAGGTAAATAAACTGTCCCTTGCTTACCCAACTTTGATGCCTAGTTCATTAAAAAAATAACTTTATTATGGTAAAAAAACACTACAGTTCAGTAATGTTATGCATATTCACACTGCTGTGCAGCAGATCTCCGGAACCTTTTCACTGTGTAAAACTGAAACTCTACATCCATTAAACAACTCCCCATTTTTCCCTTCCAGCCAGTCCCTGGTAACCATCATTCAACTCTGTTTCTATTAATTTGATTTCTCTAGTTACTACATATAAGTGACATAATACATGTCTTTTTGTGACTGGTTTATTTCACTTAGCATAATATCCTCAAGGTTCACACATGCAGTATATAACAGGATTTCCTCCCTTTTAAGGCTGAATAATATTCTACTGTATGTATGTAACATTTTTCTTCATTCATTCATTCCTTGATGGACATTTGGGCTGCTTCCACCTCTTGGCTATTGCAAATAATGCTGTTACGAACATGGGTGTAGGAACCTCTCTTCAAGATCTTGCTTTCAATTCTTTTAGATAATTATCCAGAAGTAGAATTGCTGGTGGTTCTATTTTTAATTTTTTGAGGAACCTCTACATTTTTTTCCACAACAGCTGCACCATTTTACATTCCTACCAACAGTGCACGAAGGTTCCAATTTCTCCACATCCATGCCAACACCTGTTTTTTGTTTTTTTTTTGACTAGCCTAATAGATGTGAGGCAGTACCTAATTGTAGTTTTGATTTGCATTTCTCTAATGATTAGTAATCTTGAGTATCTATGTTCTCATATGCTTGTTGGCCATTTATATATCTTCTTTACATAAAAGTCTATTCAAGTCTTCCGCTCATTTTAAAATTAGGGCTCTTTTTGTTGACCTGCAAGAGTTCTTTTTATATAATAGATACTGAGCTCTTATCAGATACAGAATCTGCAAATATTTTCTCCCCTTCTGTAGGTTGCTTTTCACTCTGTTGATTGTGCTAGTCCAGTTTTAATCTTTGCCCATGAATGAAAGTCTAGTCTGGAGCAAACTGCTGGCAGTCTGGCCAGGTCTGGAGCTGTCTTCTGTCCTAAAGACACTAGTGGTAATGAGTCAAAACATCTGTCTTGGATACTTCAGATCTGGATATTCTGATCCTCTACAATATCCAAAAGCATTCCCATATCTTTGCTTTGAGCCAGAACCAGCCAACTCAAGGTTTCTGGGGCTGTAGAATTAGAAGCAGCCTCAAGACTGGGTAAGTGGGAGATATGGAGGTGGACTCATTAGACTCAGGTTTGCATTATTAAGTGTCTGCCACTAGAACGCTGAAATCAAACAATTTCAATAAATATTTTTCAATTCACTATTGTTCCTTTTTGCTTCAAATGTTAGTCAGTTCAGTTTCTTTGATGCTTCATGCTTATGCTGAGGAAATAAAACATCCCAACCCTGGAGACCTGAATGATTCCAAGGAAGTACATGGAGAGTTAATCCAAGGCTTGGTCTAGAATGCAACTCAGTTCATACAAAACTTGCTCCAGAAAAACCTTGACGATTCTGTACAAGTGGATATGAACACTATGGAATGGTGCATTTGCTAAAACATCCTATTTGAAGAGATAAGGTTCTGACTTACAAAAGGTCTATTTCCTCTTCCAACCACTACTGCCTTTTCGAAGTACACAACTGGAGAAGCTGAATAGGTTAGCTTGTCAGTATTGACGAGATTTTTAAAAGCCTAAAAAAATTTATGGAAAATGACTGATTGCCTCACTGTCAAAATTCTTATTCCTATTGAGATTTAGCACATATGATAAAATTATTTATCCAAGATTGCTTATGGAAACAGAAAATTTCAAAAAACCTTATGTGCATTATTTTTCTGGTTCCCACAAGAAAAATAAAATGGGAGAGAAGGTTAGGGTCAGAGCTGCACAAGTTCAAGCAGAAAATATGCTGAAAACGTAGGGTCCTAATTCCCTGACTTTTATGTTAAGTTGTTGCTATTCAAGTACTTACATACAATGATGTTTATCACTGCATACTTCAAATTATGAATGTAAGGAATAGTGACATTTAAGCTGCCAAACACAATAGATTAAAAAAATACTTAGTTTACTCATCATATCAAGAAATCCAGAGATAGGCAGTTGCTAGCATTGGTTTAAATGTTCAGTGATTTTGTCAAAGCCAAGTATCTAATTTCTTTTCTCTCGTGGATGAAAAATGGGTACGATAGCTCTGAACATCTCATTCCTTACCAAGAAGAAATAGGTAAGAGATGGTACCAGCTTTGGCTGTCCCATTTTATCTGGAAGGCAAAATGTTTCCTGGAACTTCCCCCTCAACTCTCACAAAACTTGAGCTTATTTCTCAATGGCTGGAACTTGTAAGTGAGGCTACAAAACTAAATATTCCTAGATATTGTAGAGGTAGGTTAGTGAGAAGGGATTTGGGAATGGGTGTTTCTCTGCTAAGTTTTAGGGCTGGCCACAGAAAAACCAGGAAATACCAAAATATCCAACAATACAAGATTGACTGAGTGTCACGTGCCATATGAATCCCAGGTGGCTGTTAAAAATTGTGTTGTGAGCCAGGTGTGGTAGCTCACACCTGTAATCCCAGCACTTTGGGAGCCTGAAGAGGGCGGATCACATGAGGCCAGGAGTTTGAGACCAGCCTGGGCAACATGGCGAAACCCCATCTCTACTAAAAATACAAAAATTAGTTGGGCATGGTGGTGCATGCCTGTAATCTCAGCTACTCACATATTCATGTGGCCGAGGCATGAGAATTACTTGAACCTGGAGGTTGTGGTGAGCTGAGATCATGCCACTGCACTCCAGCCTGGGCGACAGAGCAAGATCCCATCTAGAAAAAAAAATACTGTTGCAGATAGTTACATGCTAAATTATCTATAAAGTATTATCAACTAAACATTTAATATAAAATAATAAGAAAATTTCAAATGTTTTAGAGCAAAATAAATACATATTTAAAAATTTTAAATGGACGGATGCAAAAAGAAAAAAAATGGAACTTATATTCCAAAAATGTTGACTTCAGTTGAGTTTTTCAGGAAACAGACTCTGAAGCAGAGGTTTGTATGCAGGTGATTTACTGGTGAGAATGCTCAGGAACAGCACCTGTTAACGGAAGCAGGGGCAGGACTGGGCAGAGGGGGAGGGTGAATTGCAGGGCAGTTGCCACAGAGGCTTTAACTTGTCTCATGGGACACTCTAAAGCTGGGATATCCCAGATTGTGCCAATTGACTTGATGCCTTTGTACCTCCACAACTGACCAGTCGTTGGATTTGAGCTGACCCAAGGAGGGGAATGTTGGGTGAGGCAGTTTCCCTCACTGAAGACAATTTTAGAGAGGAATTAAACTATGAGCCAGCAACAGCCAACATTCCTGGTAGCTGTATCTTGGGATCTGGGCAGCATACCACAGCATTCACTAGAAATGTCAACAGTGGTTATCTTAGTTTGGGGATTAATATGCTTTATTTTTCTATATGCTTTATTTTCTTTATATGCTTTATTTTTCCAAATTTTTCTATATATGCTATATGTCTTCCAAATTTTTCACAATAAACACAGCATTGTACTAAGGATTAAATGAGTCAATTCATGTAAAGCACTTAGCATAACTCCTATAATTTACGAAATATTCAATATATTTATAAATGATTATTTTGTATTTAGAAAGAAATCTGCATATATAGGTACACACATACATTTCTTTCTAAATTCAAAATCATAGGTAAATTTATTGAGTACTTAATGTATATACATATATAATTTAAAAAGAAAACATAAATATATACATTGTCAAAAAGAATGAAAGTGTGAAAAAGGATTTAAAATAACACATGGATTTTGCTGTTCATTTTGGTTTATTTTGGTTTATCTGATCTGTGCAAGTCTTTCTTATAACATTGTTTCTTTCTAGCATTGTCCAGTAGAAAGTTTTGTGATGATGAAAATTTCTTTATCTGTGCTGTCCAATATGGCAATCACTAGCCACAGGAGGCTACTGAACGTTTGAAATGTGACTAGCACAACTGAGGAAGTATATTTTTAAAAATTTCATTTTAAATTCATTTAAAATGTAAATAGCCACATGTTGCTGGTGGCTACCATATCTGATAGTATGGCTTTAGACCAACACTGGGCAATGGTTATTTAGAGAACAGATTTAAAATATTATTTCTCTCTTGAAGCTTGGATTAGTTTCTTACTCCATTGCTCTATATAATTCCCTAACCTTGATTTTAAAATCTCATTATAATTAGGTATGTAGAAAAACAAAATGGGAAGAGCTAATTAAGTGTAAATAAGAGTGTGTTTATGTGTGAGTGTTGTCATATGAAAGGAAAAGTAATTTAGTTGAAAGTAAGATGTTGGCCAGGCATGGTGGCTAATGCCTGTAATCCCAGCACTTTGGGAGTCCGAGCGCACGGATCACTTGAGGTCAGGAGTTTGTAACCAGCCTGGCCAACATGGTGAAACCCTGTCTCTACTAAAAATACGAAAATTAGCTGGGCGTGGTAGCGCATGCCTGTAATCCCAGCTACTCAGGAGGTTGAAGCAGGAGAATTGCTTGAACCCAGGAGAGAGAGGTTGCAGTGAGCCGAGACCATGCTACTGCATCCAGCCTGGGTGACAGAGTGAAACTCCGTCTCAAAAAAAAAAAAAAAAATGTAATAATGTATTGCTAATTGTGTGGTACTTTTAGCAAATGATCTGAAAAAAAAAAAAATGAAAACGTTTGTTCTGTGTCAAATATTTGATTCTTGGTAAGCCAAAGAAGACTTCTCCCTGAAACAGTATCTTTCAATCACACTGTTGATACGGTAAGAAAGATAACTGCAGAAACAATTTGACATTGCCTGAATAACAAGTGGAAATCTCTTACTACTCAGGTGGGAGGCCTGTGTGTGTGTAGACAACTCACTAACAGCAGCCAGGTTTATGAAGGAAAGCTACACAAACCTTGGTTTGTATCTTAGCCTTATCAATTACTAGTTCTGTGAATTTGGACAAGTTACTTAGTTTTTTGGAGCCCTAGTTTCTCCATAATCAAGTGGTTAAAAGTACACCTACCTTGAAGACTTACAAGAAGATAAGTCATATATAAAGCACTTGGCCGGGCGTGGTGGCTCATGCCTGTAATTCTAACACTTTGGGACACCACGGCAGGAGAACTGCTTGAGCTCAGGAGTTCGAGACCAGCCTGGGCATCATAGTGAAACCTCATCTCAAAGACTAAAAAAATACTATATTAAAAGATGTATAAAGTACTTGGCACATAGTAAGTGCTGTATCAATTATAGTTTTACTGTTAGTGTCACATCTAGAAAATTGATTAGGAAAAGGGAAGTAAGCCCAAATAATATCAACTTCAGGTAGTAATTAACTGGCATAATCACAAACTGTAAAATCATTTTTGGAATATGTTACTTTGTATATATTGGCCACAAATGAAATTTCATCGAAGCCAGTACAGTGGCTCATGCCTGTAATCCCAGAACTTTGGAAGGCTGAGGTGGAAGGACTGCTTGAGGCCAGGAGTTTAAGACAAGCCTGGGCAACATAGCAAGACCCCAGCTCTAAAAAATAAATTTTAAAAATTAGCCAGGCACGATGACATGTGCCTATAGTCCTAGCTACAGAGGAGGCTGAAGCAGGATCGGGATCGCTTGAGCCCAGGAGCGAGGCTGCAGTGAGCTACAATTACAGCACTGTGCTCCAGCCTGGGTGACAGAGCAAGACCTCATCTCTAAAAACATTTTAAATGTAGTCCATTGTTTATTGAATAAATGAAAGAATGAATGCCTTGCTTTGTTCTTAAAGTCCTTTTGTCCCCAAAATGGGTAGTTATAACTGAAATGTTTTTTTCACTGGCATTGTCACGAGGGTTATTTTCAAAGACCTGTGAAGAGCAATACCAAATCAATGGTCTCGAGCAGAGTTGTTTTTCTAGACTTAAGAGAGATTTTGCCTGAAATTAAGAAACAGCTTCTTGAGTAATAAAATATTACTGAAGCAGCAGTTAAGGCTTCCATCCTTACATATTTTTAGAAGACAAATAAATCTCTATGCTGAAAATGTCATCACCTGTGGAAGCCAGCCTCTAGGATAACCTCCAGTGATGCTTGCTTCCTAGCATTCAGATTCTTCACTAGTCTCCTGCTCAAATTCAGTCGAGGGTGGCTCTGAATATGGCAGAGGTGATGTGTGAATTCCGAGGCTAAGTGATAAAAGGCATTGCAGCTCCTGCTTTGGTCTCTGAACCACCTGCTCCAGGATAAGCCAGTGACCATTCTGTGAGGACACTCAAGCCGTCCTGTGGAGAGCCCCATGTGGCCAATAGCTCATGCCAAGCTGCCAAGAATGTGAAAGAGCCACTGTGGAAGGGGATTCTCCAGCTCTAGACCAGACTTTAGATGACTACAGCCCTTGCCAACATCTGACTGAAACTTTATAAGAGACTGACATAGAACTGCCCAACTGATCTACTTTTGAATTCCCAACTCACAGAAATTGTGAGAGATAATAAATGATTTTTATTGTTTTAAGCCACTAAGTTTTGGGGTTATTCATTATGCAGCAATAGATATCTAATATGTTACCAATAACAAATAATGAGCCAGGTGTGGTGGCTCATGACTGTAATCCCAGCACTTTGGAAGGCCAAGGCAGGAGGATCACTTGTGTCCAGGAGTTTGAGACCAGCCTGGGCAACATAGCAAGACCCTGTCCCTAAAAAAATAAAAATAAACAAATAGTTATTGCTGCTATACAAAATATCCTGCTCATGGGCTGAACCATTCAAAGTAACTTCTCACATTATAACTTTAACGTTTTAACAGCTTGACATGACATTAACACTATGTATTTTCTTATACCATTCTTATGAGACAAGAAGAATCAGTCAATTAAATATTTAATGAACACCTGTTAAGTTCAAGGTAGTACTCTAATTTCTAGAAACATACAATTTACCAAGACTGAATCACAAAGACACAGAAAATCTGAACAGACCAATTATGAGTAAGGAGATTGATCCAGTAACCAAAAACTTCCCAATAGAGGAAAACCCAGCAATATTCTGGCTTGTTTTCAGGTCACATAAATTTTTCACCTTTTACTCAAGATTCCTGTGGAAAGGAAAGACTCTGAGTTTTTAGCTAATTTTTTGAGGTCTTCCTTTGTCAGGGCTAGTAAAAAACAAAAAAGAAAGGAAAGGAAAAAAAAGAAAAGCCCAGACCAGATAGTTTCATGGGTGAGTTCTACCAAGCATTTAAAACTGAAGAGAAAGGAACACTTCCAAACTCATTTTATGTGGCCAGCATTAACCTCGCATCAAAGCCAGATAAAGATAACTACAAAGAAAAGAAAATTATAGGCCAATATCCCTGACTTCTGGCTCTACAGGCAAAAATCCTCAACAAAATATTAGCAAGCAAAATTCAATGCCACATTAGAAGTATCATACACTAAGATCAAGCAGGATTTATTCCTGAGATGCAAGGATAGTTCAACATAGGCAAATCAACTAATGTGATATTTCACATTAACTAAACAAAGTATAAAAATCATATGATCAATTCAGTAGATGCAAGAAAAAGCATTTAATAATATTCAACATCTTTCATGATAAAAACTCTCAACACATTAAAGAAGGAATATACCAGAGTTAATTAGGCAAGAAAAAGAAATAAAAGTCATCCAAATCAGAAAAGAAGTTAAATTATCTCTGCATATGACATAATCTGATATATAGAAAACCCACCTGGGCACAGTGGCTCACACCCATAATTCCAGCGCTTTGGGAAGTCGAGGCAGGAGGATTGCTTGAGCTTAGGAGTTTGAGATCATCCTAGGCAACAGAGCGGCACCTGTCTACAAAAAATAAAAAAATTAGCTGAGTGTGGTGGCGTGGGCCTGTAGTCCCAGCTCCTTCAGAGGCTGAGGTGGGAGGATCACCTAAGCCCAGGAGGTTAAAGCTGCAGTGAGCTGTGATTATGCTACTGCACTCTAGTCTGGATGACAGAGCAAGACCCTGTCTCAAAAGAGAGACAGAGAGAGAGATTGAAAAGGAAGGAAGGAAGGAAGGAGAAAGAGAAAGAAAGAAAGAAAGCAAGAAAGAGAGAGAGAGAAATAAATAAATAAATAAATAAATAAATAAATAAATAAATTAGAACTAACAAACCAATTCAGTAAAGTTGCAGGATACAAAATCAACAAATGAAAATTGGTTGCATTTCTATACACTAACAATAAACTACCTAAAAAAGAAATTAAGAAAACATCTCATTTATAATAGCATCAAAAACAATACAATAATTATGAATAAATTTAACCAAGGAGGTGAAAAATCTGTACGCTAAAAACAATAAGACATTGATGAAAGAAAATGAAGACACAAATAAAGATATGTTCACAGATTGAAGAATTAGTATTGTTAAAATGTCTATAGTCCCCAAAGCAATCTAGATTCAATGTGATCTCTATCAAACTTCCAATGGCATTTTTTTCATAGAAATAAACAATCCCAAAATTCATATGGAACCACAAAAGTCCTCACATAATCAAGACAATCTTTTTTTTTTTTTTTTTTCTTGAGATGGAGTCTCACTCTGTCGCCCAGGCTGGAGTGCAGTGGCGCAATCTCGGCTCACTGCAAGTTCTGCCTCCTGGGTTCATGCCATTCTCCTGCCTCAGCCTCCCGAGGAGCTAGGATTACAGGCACCCATCACCACGCCTGGCTAATTTTTTTGTATTTTTAGTAGAGACAGGGTTTCAGTGTGTTAGCCAGAATGGTCTCGATCTTCTGACCTCATGATCTGCCCACCTCAGCCTCCCAAAGTGCTGGGATTACAGGCGTGAGCCACCGCACCTGGCCAATCAAGGCAATCTTGAATAACAACAACAAAGCTAGAGATATCACACTCCCTGTTTTCAAATTATATTACAGAGCTATTCTAATCAAAACAGTGTAGTACTGGCATAAAAACAGACACAGAGACCAATGGAAAAGAATACAGAGCTTAAAAATAAACCCACACATATATGGTCAACTAATCTTTGACATGGGCATCCAGAATACACAACAGGTAAAGGATGGTCTCTTCAATAAATAGTGTTGGAAAAACTAGGTATCTAAGGTATCTACCTGCAAAAGGGTAAAATTATACCCTTACTTTACACCCTCCACAAAAATTATATTGAAATGGGTTAAAGACTTAAATATCAGACCTGAAATTATAAAACTCCTAGAAAAAAATATAGGGGGAAAGCCACTGGACATTGGTCTTGGCAATGATTTTTCATATATGCACCCAAAGTATAGGCAACAGAAGCAAAAATAAACAAGTTGGACTACATCAAACTAAAAAGCTTCTGCATAGCAAAGGAAACAATCAACAAAATGAAAGGGTAACCTATGCAATGGGAGAAAATATTTGCAAACCATATATCTGGTAATGAGTTAATATCCAAAATATGTAAGGAACTCATACAACTCAACAGCAAGAAAACAAATTGCCCAATTAAAAATTGGGCAAAGGATGTGAATGGACAGTTTTCCAAAGCAGACATAAAAATAGCCAACAGATACATTAAAACAAACTCAACATAACTAATCATCATGAAAATGCAAGTCAAAACCATAAGATATCACCTCACACCTGTTACAATGGCTATTATCGAAAAAATGGCCAGGCGGGGTGGCTCATGCCTGTTATTCCAGCACTTTGGGAGGCTGAGGTGGGAGGACTGCTTGACACTAAAAGTTTGAGACCAGCCTAAGCAACACAGCAAGACTGTCTCTATTAAAAAAAAAAAAAAAAAAAAGAAGACAAGTAATAAAAAGTGTTGCTGAGGGTGTAGAGAAACAGGAACCCTTGTACACTGCTGGTGGGAATATAAATTGATACAGCCATTATGGAAAAATAGTATGGAGGTTCCTCAAAAAATTAAAAATAGAACTATCATACCATCCAGCAATTCCACTTCTGCGTTTATATCCAAAGGATTACTCACAATAGTCAAGATACAGAAACAATGTGTCTGTCAATGAATGAAGAGATAAACAAAATGTAGTAAATACAGACAATGGAATACTTACCCATAAAAAGGAAGGAAATCCTGACATTTGTGACAACATGGATAAACCTGGAGGATGTTACATTAAGTGAAATAAGCCAGACACGGAATGACTAATATTCTATGACCTCACTTATATGGCGAATCTAAAAAAGTTGAACTCAAAGAAGCAGAGAGTAGAATGATGATTGCCAGGGTCTGGGGGGTGGGGAAAATGGGGAGATGTTTATTGCACATTTATCAGCAATTAAAATGTTTCTTTTGGGAGCTAACCTATGAGAATGCAAAGGCATAAGCATGATATAATGGACTTTGGGGACTCGCAGGGAAGGTTGGGAGAGGGGTGAGAGATAACAGACTACATATTGGGTATAGTGTACACTGCTCAGGTGACAGGTGCACCAAAACTCTCAGAAATCAGTACTACAGAACTTATTCCTATAGAAACCACCTGTACCCCCAAAACTATTGAAATAAAATTAAACAGTTTCTTTTGCTAGTTTGGTAGATGAAACATAGAATATAGTTTATTTTGCATTTCTTTGATTACTAGTGAGGTTGAGCATTAAAAAAGAATTATTTGAGTTTTATATTTCTTTTGGGACTTATATATTCATGTCCTTTTATTCTTGTTGGTTAGTAAGAGATCTTGATATGTTAAGTACATTAAACCTTTGTCTGATATATATTACAGATATTTTTTCCCCAGGATGTCATTTTTTAAAAATTATTATACTTTAAATTTCGGGATACATGGGGCAGGTTTGTTACATAGGTATACATGTGCCATGGTGGTTTGCTGCACCCATCAACCCGTCATCTACATTAGGTATTTTATACAGTCAAATCAATCTCATCCTTTTTAAGTTCTTCCAATTCTTTTATATTTAGAAGGCTCTTCTCTATCTTTAGATCAATTAGTCACTTGTATTTTTTCCGGTTTCTGGTTTTGTGTTTTACACTTTTTTTTTCTTCAGGAAACAAGGTGACAGTCTATTTTCCCACGGTTAAGCATATTTCCTTCACTATTAATTGAATATGTTTCTTCCCCCACTAATTTATAATGTCACCTTCATTACCTAAGGAATTCTTATATTATGTGGGTATGTTTATGAGTTTTATAATCTCTTTTATTGTCTATTGGTTTTGGTGATAGTACCACACTTTTTTTTTGATTACCTCTATTTATTCATCAAGAATCATCACACTCTCCTCCAGGAAGCCTCCTTAATTCTTCCAAAATGGTATGATTGCCCCCTTCACTCTCTGTCTTTCACCTTTGTCATGTTTAAAAATCAGCCTTGGCCAGGCGCGGTGGCTCATGCCTGCAATCCCAGTACTTTGGGAGGCTGAGGCAGGAGGATCACCTGAGGTCGGGAGTTCCAGACCTGCCTCACCAACATGCAGAAATCCCATCTCTGCTAAAAATACAAAATTAGCAGGGCGTGGTGGCGCATGCCTGTAATCCTAGCTACTCTGGAGGCTGGCCTTAGGCAGGAGAATCGCTTGAATCCGGGAGGCGGAGGTTGCAGTGAGCTGAGATGGCGCCACTGCACTCCACCCTGGGCAACAAGAGCAAAACTCTGTCTCAAAAAAAAAAAAAAAAAAAAAAAACTTCCTTGAAGCTGGGCGCAGTGGCTCATGCCTGTAATCCCAGCACTTTGGGAGTCCGAGGCGGGCAGACCATTTGAAGTCAGGAGTTCAAGACCAGCCTGGCCAACATGGTGTAAACCCCATCTCTGTTAAAAATACGAAAATTAGCCAGGTGTGGTGGCACTGGCCTGTAATCCCAGCTACTCGGGAGGCTGAGGCAGGAGAATCACTAAAGCCTGGAAAGCGGAGGTTGCGGTGAGCCGAGGTCATGCCACTGCACTCCAGCCTGTGGGAAACTCCAGCCTGTGGGAAACTCCAGCCTGGGGGAAAGAGTGAGACCCTGTCCAAAAACAAAACAAAATAAAACAACCAAAAAAAAAAAAAATGCCTTGTATCATTGCTAACAGGGTTGATCTTATCCAATTACATTCTTGAGTATAGGGAACAGGTGCATAATACCTATTCATTAAAATTAGATTAGCGGGATTTCCTTTAAAAGGTAGTGATGATGGCAGAACAGCTCTAGTTTGAGAAAAAACGAAAATAGGCAATTCTCTCATTTGTTCAACAAACGTGGCTGCGCCGTCCAATATGAAAAGATTATAACTGTAAGTGAACCCTACTGTACCCTAGGGATCTCACCACTTGGGGAAAGGGATATATAAATATATGCGATTAAATAGTGTGACTAAGAAGCAAAAAATAAGTATGTACAAGGAAGAAGAAAGGAAAAAACTATTGAGTAGTGGGTAGTGTTTCAAAGTAGTGGACATACAAGTATGAGCCGGGTTCATGGGGTTTCTTAAATGCCAAAGGAACTTGTAATTATTCTAAATGACAACGTGCACAATTTACATTAATGTATCCTTCATTCTGGCCAGGGGTGGTGGCTCACACCTGTAATCCCAAAACTTTGGGAGGCTGAGGTGGGAAGATTGCTTGAGCCAGGAGTTTGAGACCAGCCTGGCCAACATGATGAAACCCTGTTTCTACTAAAAATACTAAAATTAGCCGCGGTGGTGGCGCTGGCCTGTAATCCCAGCTACTAGGGAGGTTGCGGCAGGAAAATCGTTTGAACCCGGGAGGTGGAGGCTGCAGTGAGCCGATATCTCACCACTGCACTCCAGCCTGGGCGACAGAGCGAGATTCCGTCTCAAAAAAAAAAGAAAAAAAAAAAAAAGAAAAAAAAAAAAAGATAACTTTTTAAGGAAAGGTAATGCAGTTTGGGCCAGGGGCTCTGCTTATTAGCTGCAGGGCTAACACAGACCCGGGAGAACTAGAATGGGATACAGGTGAGAGTTAACCAGTGGTGTGTGATGTGATGAAAACTAGGCAATGGGGAGATCAACCTTTACCCGTCAGTCTTCTAATCTCAACAAATCACTTCCCTGAGTTGGTGCAGAAGCTGTCAGGGTTGACTAGGGTCCCTACCGTGAGTGTGGGCACAACTCCAGGCACTTCCCCATCTCCCAGCCGGCCCAGCGAGGTGCCTGGCGAGCCCAGGCCAGATGCTCTGGCCAGGGCTGACGTCACGTTTGCATGACGTCACCAGCGCTGACGAACCACACAGGGAGGGGCCTGTCAGCTCACCTCAGAGCGCAGGCAACTTCTGAGAGCAGGGAACTGACAACCTCCTATTCTACCTTGAGGGTCCGAATAGTCAGAGCTGCAGGAGCCGAAGCGCCGAAGGAGCTCAGGAACTGCTACCTCCCTCTTTCCTTGGCCCTTATCCGCGTCTTCTCTAAGGCCCAGGAGCGGTCCTGGCAGTGGCGCGCTCACGAGTCCGCCGGTGGAAGCGGTCACGCGCACGCACGCTTGTGCGCAAGCCCGTTCCCTCAGAACCCGGAAGTGCGAGACCGAGGAGAGCCACGTGGGTCGAGCTGGGGTGCAGCTCGCATGGGGGAGTCTATCCCGCTGGCCGCCCCGGTCCCGGTGGAACAGGCGGTGCTGGAGACGTTCTTCTCTCACCTGGGTATCTTCTCTTACGACAAGGCTAAGGACAATGTGGAGAAGGAACGAGAGGCCAACAAGAGCGCGGGGGGCAGCTGGCTGTCGCTGCTGGCGGCCTTGGCGCACCTGGCCGCGGCCGAGAAGGTCTATCACAGCCTCACCTACCTGGGGCAGAAACTAGGTACCTCCGCCCCGCCCCCCGAGCCCCTTGAGGAGGAAGGAAAGGGGGTATATTCCCCAGTCGGCAGTGGCTTGGGTTTCCCGTTTCTGTGTCACTTCTAGTCGCAGGCTCGACTCGGCATTCCCAGATCTCCTCCCACCGTTCCTTTCCTTCCTTAGGCTTCCACAAGCCCCGCCCACCGGCCTGCGCTGCTGATAGATTGGCGAACTGGGTAGATGCTCTTTGCAGGGCTGTGACCCAAACCGAAGGGTTTGCCCTTTTGCCTCGTGCATGGATTGATGCCATAAATGAGAAGTTAACCAAACTATGTCTTCATTGTTTTAATTAGTGACGCTGCAGCCAGAAGAGCAAAACTTTGCGAAACAACCTAGTTCTATTACTGAACACTGTTGTGTGGCCTCTTAAGGTTAAGGCCCGAGAGTCACATTTGGAGTCCTACCCCGTCTTCATAGTCCCCCAATACATATTTAATGACTAAAGTAATAAATGAATATTGGGCAGGAAAGGCAAGAAATATGCCTAACACTAGCAAGAGGAGACTTAAGGGGAAAATGGTAAACACTCTTAGCACTTCATGTACATCTTGCCTCTGAAATAAGATTCAAGAGCTGATTCAACTGATTTTTACTAGTGGAAGCAATAAGTATAAGTAGATGAGAAGGAAATAATAGATGTAAAAGGCAAGGATTATGCATACAAAATAATATTACTGCTTAATTATGACAAATAAATATATTTGAATCCTAGGAGTTTTAGAGTCAGTACTTTGACCTATTTTAGACTCTTCAATTTTCAGAAGCGTGAGGTCTGATGTGAGTGAAGGACACGTATATAAAATACAGAGAATAGAAACGTAAAATTAGTGTAGATTTCATTTTGATCCACTGCCCCCGTTCCCTAACCAGCCCCCTACTTTCCTTATATTGCCTGAAGGTGACCATGTACATCTTATTGAGCTTTCAGTGAACACTCAAGAGACAGGGCTTCCTGAGATCGTAATTGCTGCAGCAAGTATGTTGATTTATACATACTTATTTAGTATGCTAATTTATTAGCAAAAACTGGTCAGATAGTTTCACCTTATTTTTTTCCTCCCCTTTTTACAATGGCATTTCTCACAAATTTGCAGTTGCTGCTATGGTGTTATTATTCCCCTTTCTATAGATTAGCACATTATATATGCAGTTATGTTGGGTAGATGATAGAGTCGAAACCAAAATATCTGCCCTTGAACTGTCAGATGGAGTTTGCATTCATATAACTTATTAAAAATGTGTATGAAAATTATAATTTATGTATAATATATATACAGATATATGTTTTTTATATATGTGAAAATGGGGTGGATTCTAGCTGTAATACTGAAGGTAGGTAATATTTAGGCAGTTTTAGTTGTTTTTAGACTCCCCCACCTCAAAGAATGGTGACTGATTCAAGTGCCATGATTCTTTGCTTTTTTTTTTTTATTAACTTATCCATGGAAATTTGATGAAAGCTGTGTACTTACTCTCCAGAAAAATATATATGTACATATAATTTTGCATATAACCTGAGTGGGTTCAGTTGAATTTTCTAAAGTCTATTTATTGACTCCATTTAAAAAAATCTGCTACTCTAGTTTTAAGTTGAATGAGCCAAGTTTTTATGTAAACAGAACTGGCTGCCCTGTGTGTAAGAATGTGTATATAAGATCTTCACTGTCTCTGACTTGGGTTCTATAAAGTGGTCCTCAGTGTGTAAATTGATTAGTTCTGCTTGAACCCCAGCTGGCATGGGTGAGCATGAGGGCTATGCCTTGAAACTGACCTACACAACATTTGGTGCTGTGAAACATGCCCAGGTACTGTTAGGTTCCTAGGTGGGCTCCTCACTTCTGAGTAAATATTCTGAAAATGGTATATTTAATGCTTCATAACTTATTTACACGTACAGTAAACATAAGTTCCAGAATTTAAATTTTATCTTTGCACATTTTTTTTGGTACTGGAGTGTATATGATATCTGTGTGCTTACAATATGACTTCACAATTATCCGGTTTACTGTCTATTTTCTTAAAAACTTGAGAAAACTTCCGTGTTGCCATTTAAACATTCCCATGTTCTCCAATTACTTTGCTCATTAGAACATTTATATAGTTTTCTTTAGAAAGCAAAACAAAAAGTTTATGCGTGCTTTTAAAAAATTTAAAACATAATTCTGAAAAGTTTTTTCAGCCTTACTGAGATATAATTGACAAATAAAATTATATATATTTAAGATGTACAACTTGATTTTTCATGTATATGTAAATTGTGAAATGATCACCACAATCGAGCTACTTAGTATGTCCATCACCTTACATAGTTATCTTCCATCCTTCTTTCTTTCATGTGTATATTGTGAGAATACTTAAGATCTACTCTCTTAGCAAATTTCAAGTAAAAAGTGAGTCTTTTTTAACCTCTCTTATGGATGGTATTTATTTGAGGCCTTAGCAGTGAATCCTGATTAAAGAAGCAAGCAGGGCCTTTAGACAAAAGATAGACCTTGACAGGCAGCTTTCTTTTCCTGTCTTGACCCTGTTACTGAAAAACTTCGAGTAGGGCCCTTATCTTGGTTCCTTCTCTTTCCTTTAAGAGAGAATAATACCTGTTTGGGGAAGGATCAGTGATTAAAATATGCTGACTCAATGCCTGTGGAGAATTTTAGAAGGTCATACTTTTCTTCCCTTTGTTTCATTACTGGAGAGTTTCCTCAACCTTGGGTTGCTGAAATTTAGCATAGTAGAAAATGACTTAACTTGAGAACTGATGTTTAAAAATTATTATTAGCAAGAAGTTGGAGAATAAAATGCCCAAGATGTTTTACACGTTCCTTTAATACACTTAAAATTTCATGGCATAAGATAAACTGTTGAAATCTTGAGAAATTATGAGCATTTATAACTAGAGCCTTCTAAAAATCATTCAAAGTAATCATATTTTATAAATTCAAAATATTGAAAAGAGAAAGAAGTTGGATGTTTCTGATTCCTTGTTTTCCAGCATGAAGAAAGGTCAGTCCCCATTGGATATTCCAAACCAAGATAGTGAACAGATAGGATTGGGTTCCTGAGAGCTTTGAGAAAAGAGAACTGTTTGAAAGAAATGTGTTGATGGTCTATCTCTTCCTTAGAGTAGTTTCACTTTACTTGGTTTCACATGCTGGTGATTAGCCTTTATCGATAAGCTTTTAAAGGTATTCTTTGTAGTTATGTAGTGTTTCCATTCCCCCAGATAAGGGTAATCTGATGAAGTTAGGTATCCTTTTTTTCTCCCATAAGTCCTAGAGACAGATGATATCCCTCTTTCAATGCGAAGTTAAAATTTTCACCAAGGCCACCCTGTTTAATAGTACTAGATAGCTGTTCTTTTTGTAGTACTTGAAGCTCCCAGTTCACCACAGTTTCAGAAGCTCAATTATGTATTATTATTAGGAGTTTAAAAAAATGTATCAGTTATAAATAGAAGGGAAAGGAATTAGTATTATAGAATATATTCTTTGTTCCAGGCACATTACACACCAAATGTTATTTCATTTTTTTTTTTAGCTCTATCACCAGTTTTATGTTAAAAATGACAACTAAAGCTCAAAGTGGTTCAGTAGTTTGCACATCAACATAGCCTGTAATCGTGGGAGCTGGGATTTGAAACCAAGTCTTTCAGACCTCCACAGCTTTTAGGTTTTATGTGATACTCTTATTACCTTCCTAAGCCGAGAGGTTTTATCCTAGATGTGGGCACAGAGGTCTATTTATGTTGTACCCTTCACTCTACAAAATCAGCAGAGCTAAACTGAATATGGGCATGGGAGGAAGGCAAACCCTGCAGGGAACCGTTCCGTATGGGATATTGGTGTCACAACTGGTCCACCTGTACCCATATGGACTTTAATGGTATTAGTTGGAGAAATGATGTGCCAGCTACTCAATCTGTTTGGAACAAGCTTTCCAACCTGTGGCCTGCGGGCCACATGCAGTCCAGGATGGCTTTGAATGAGGCCCAACACACATTCATAAACTTTCTTTCTTTCTTTCTTCCTTTCTTCTTTTCTTTTCTTTCCTTTGCTTTCCTTTCCTTTATTTCTTCCTTTCTTTTCTTTTTTCTTTTGTTTCCTTTCCTTTCCTTTCTTTCTTCCTTTCTTCCTTTCTTCCTTCCTTCTCTTCTCTTCTCTTCTCTTTTCATGGAGTCTTGCTCTGTTGCCCAGGCTGGAGTGCAGTGGCACGATTTCGACTCACTGCAGCCTCTGCCTCCCGGGTTCAAGCGATTCTCCTACCTCAGCCTCCCGAGTAGCTGGGATTACAGGCACCCACCACCACGCCTGGCTAATTGTTTTGTATTTTTAGTACAGACGGGGTTTCACCATGTTGGCCAGGCTGGTCTCGAGCTCCTGACCTCAGGTGATCCTCCCGCCTCAGCCTCCCAAAGTGCTGGGATTACAGGCATGAGCCACCATGCCTGGCTAAACTTTCTTAAAACAATATGAGATTTTTTGTGCGTTTTTTTTTTTTTTTCCTCATCAGCTATGGTTAGTGTTAGCATATTTTATATGTGCCCCAAGACAATTCTTCTTCTAATGTGGCCCAGGGAAGCCAAAAGTTTGAACACCCCTGGTTTAGACAGTATATTGGAAAAACACTTTTCAAAGTATCTGTAGTTTGTCTAGGGTGTCAGAAATAAGTAGGGTAACCAACTGTTCAAAATTTGCCCAGGCCTGAGGGATTTCTAGGATGTGGGACTTTGTTTTAAAACCTTATAAAGATTTCCTGAGAAGCTAGACTTCTAGTGCTAAAACCTGGAAAGTCCTGGGTAAACTAGGACAAGTTGGTTACCTAGTAGTAAGGGAAGGAAGATTCATTTCTTGAAACATAAACCGAGCAATGAATTAAAATCAATATTGCAAAATGGTTCATTTATTAAGAGGATATTTTACAAATGCCTTAATACATTTTTATTCCTAATTACAGGTATATGTTTAGAATAGTAAATTCATTGAAGAGAAAATTTAAACTCTTGTCCATCTCTGAGTTTTTCAATATATTCCTAGAAATCACTGTTTTAAACCTGCCCTGTTTCTTTTTTCCTTTTCATTTTCCTAATATCTTGCCTCTGGTCCTTTGGTGGGTGCAGAATTGCTTAAGGGAACATCCATGAAGCTGGCTCTATAATTAGAAATATAATTGGTCATTTGTACATACAGAAGTGAGTAAATGATATCTATGCTATTTGATCCTTTTTGGCTATGTAAAGGTGTTTTTGGTTTTATTTTTTGCTGATTTCCTTTGGAATCCCCTGGTTACAGCAGCAGTTATTTATAATTGGTTCCTGGTCTTAATAATTCACAATGTGGTGCTTATTATTTATAATGTATAGTGTCAATCTTGTCAAGAGTGCTAAGATTTTCTTTATTCTCCTGGGATCCCAGTAGTCTGTTTTCTTGCATAGAGGGAATATATGTGTATGTATTAAATTTTCTGGTATGATCTAAAAGATAAGATTCAAAGGAAAATACAACTCTAAGGCAGAAACAAAAAAATCATGACATAGCAGGAATGACAATAGTGTTTCATAATTTGTGTGTTCTTTTGCTTTGAATACATCTATGTGAAAGGTAGGCTTTTTAGTTCCAGTTGGTGTTATTTGCTAGGTTAATTATGCTCTGAAGTAAATCTGAATCCTCATTGAATCGGGGTGGGGGAGAATTGGTACATGGGTAAGCAAATTGTACGCAGGTCCATTGCTACAGTAATGAATTCTATCAGGTATTCGTTTAGCTTATTCCTTAGGGAAATTATGAATCATAAAGTATTTATGATAATCATAAAGTATTTATTTATATCTCAATCATAGGAGACAGAGAATATGGCAGATGAAAACTTACTGAGCTCTGTGGGTTTGGATTCTTTGCTTTTGCATGCTGGTAGGTGTTTGGTACTTACGGTTTCTCCTTCTTACTTGTCATGTGCTTATGTCGTTTGCCTACCAGGGGGCCAGTCTTTCTTCAGCAGGAAGGATTCCATCCGCACCATCTATACTTCGTTGCATAATGAGCTGAAGAAGGTGGTGACTGGCCGTGGTGCCCTGGGTGGGACTGCTCCTCACGTGGAAGAACTCCTTTCCCACCTGTCAGAGCAGCTCTGCTTCTTTGTTCAGGCTCGGATGGAGATCGCAGACTTCTATGAGAAGATGTACACCCTCAGCACACAGAAGTTCATCAATGCTGAAGAGCTCGTTGGCCTTTTGGATGCCATCCTGAAAAAATACAGCTCCAGGTCAGTGTGGGGAGGAGGGAGGGAGAAAACGTGGCTGTCCTATCAATCCCACACAAGCTCAGAGTTTTTCTCCACACTCTTATGAAAATCTGTGATGAAATAACTGTGAAATAAATAACTGGATTACATTTTATACATATTCATTAATCAACAGGTATACATTAGGCACCTTCGTTGGTCTTATTAACACCACACTGCTGCTAAGCAATAGCAAAAGACCGAGAATGAAGTAATCATAGAACTTGTATTATAACCGATTTTGCTGCTAAGAAAGAGTTCACACAACAAGAGAATTGTATATAAAATAATAGGAATTTCTTTTTTCTGGAAACCAAATTGTAACATAGTAAAATAATATGAAAATACATATTTTTTGGAGATGGAATCCCACTCTGTTGCCCAGGCTGGAGTGCAGTAGCATGTTCTCAGCTCACTGCAACCCCCACCTCCTGGGTTCAAGCAATTCTCCTGCCTCAGCCTCCTGAGTAGCTGAGATTATAGGTACATGCCACCACAACCAGCTAATTTTTGTATTTTTTTTTTTTAGTAGAGACGGGGGTCTCACCATATTGGCCAGGCTGGTCTTGAACTCCTGACCTCAAGTGATCCACCTGTCTTTGCCTCCCAAAGTGCTGGGATTACAGGTCTGAGCCAATGCACCTGGCTGAAAATAATGTGAATTTTTAACAAATTATTATTCAAATAAATGTTGTCCCTTTTAAAGTAATCAGTGATTTATCTGCTTGTTCCTTTGAACAAGCCATTCTTTAACATGTGTTGGACACTCCTTTGTAATTGCTTTTAGAGTTTCTGCCATACAGTTTAGGTTTCATTTTAAGTATTCTTAGTGGAGGCAGTCATCCACTAAGTGCCTGTAATCTCCTGGGTTCAAGTGATTTTCCTGCCTCAGCCTCCTGTGTAGCTGAGATTACAGGCACATGCCACCATGCCTGGCTAATTTTTTTTGTATTTTTAGTAGAGATGGGGTTTCACCATGTTGGTCAGGCTGGTCTCGAACTCCTGACCTTGTGATCCGCCTGTCTTGGCCTCCCAAAGTGCTAGGATTACAGGTATGAGCCACCATGCCCAGCCGAATTGAGCTTTTAACGGCAGGTAGGATTTCGAAAGCAACTGTAGGAAAGAAGACGGCAGGTGTTTTGAGAAGAGAGGATATTTCAGAATACAAAAAGACTTCAGGGTTTTGGTACTTGCAATTCTTTCTCCCTTATAAGTTCTTACTGTAGTTATCTTCTCATCTTTAAGTCTTGGTTCAAACAGAGAAGCCTTCTCTCACTATCCTACCAAAACTATTCTGCTTTTAGTCACTATCTTATTCTCCTGATTTATTGCCATCTGAAGTTACTGTTGTTTGTTTAGGGTGTTTTTTCTTTCCTTTTCTCAAAAACTAGAACGTGAGCTCCGTCACAGCTGCTGTGCCTTTAGCACCTGGAACAGAACCTAGCACATAGTAGATGCTGAATAGATGTTTGCTGAGTAAATGAGTGAATAGTTGTGTTCCAGGTTGAAAATTTGTACTTAATTTGGTAAGTAGTGAGGAACCATGAAAAGTTTTGAACCAGGAGTATCATGTTCTCATCTTAGACTAATTACTGTGGCACTGTGTGTGCAATGGGATGGTGAAGGGAGAGATTACAGGAGAAAAGGTTAGTTTAGCAGGCTATGATGGTAGCCTAATAGGCAGAAGGAGGGCCTCATGGTTGCAAGACAGTGGGAAAGGAGATGCTGACAAGAAGTCTGTAAGTCTTGTCAACAGGATGGTGGGAATAATGAGAGGTTGCTGTCAAAGATGATACTTAGGTTTTGCCCCTCTAATGATAATATTGTTTACAGAATTGAAAAGACAAGAGGAACTGAACTGGTTTAGAAGGAAGGTAGTAAGCTAAAATTGGGGCAAGTTGAGTGTGAGTTGCAAGCAGATTTTCGAGTAAAGATTTAGCAGGCATTTGGAAATGGGGGTCTAGAGTTCAGACGAAAGGCCAGAAATAAAACAACTTGGAAGTAGACTCATACAGTTTTATGGTTTAAAAACTAAAATGTCATTGTTCTTTAATAAAACAGCAATTGATTTTTCACCTTGTAGGAAAAGAGGGGGAGGGTGGAAATAAGGGTGGAAATATTTATATATACCTATTCTGAAGGAAATTAGCATGTATTGAGCAACTACTGTGTGCCAGACACTATGCAAGACCCTCTTCTCTGTTACCTAGTTTGAAGTACAGGTATAAATAGTGCACCTTTTATAGAGTCCCAGAGAAGTGGAACACTTTGCTTAGAGTCATACAGCTTAGCTCTGTGACTTCAGAGCCCATATTCTTTTGTGTATGCATCATTGCTTGTTATTAAAAATTGAGATGTTTTTTATCTAGTCCAGATAAATAATTTCTCTTTGCTGATCATTTTGTAAGTCAATAAATTAGTTCTTCAGAAGACCTAGGAAGCATTTACTATATTCTCTTGCTAGGAATACGAGTTGTGTGCTACCTACAACCACGTACATACAAAGTCTTTCTGAGCATAAGATAGTTTGGTTAATATATTATTATGTTACTATTCTTTCTTTTTCTTTTCTTTCCTTTTTCTTTTTTTTTTTTGAGATGGTCTCGCTCTGTTGCCCAGGCGGGAGTGCAGTGACATGATCTCAGCAAACTGCAACCTCCACCTCCAGGGCTCAGCGACCTTCCCACCCCAGCCCACCAAGCAGCTGTGACCACAGGTGTGCACCACTATGCCTGGCTAATTTTTTGCACTTTTAGTAGAGACAGGGTTTCTTCATGTTGCCTAGGCTGGTCTCAAACTCCTGAGCTGAAGCAATCCACCCACCTCGGCCTCCCAAAGTGCTGGGATTACAGGAGTGAGCTACTGTGTCCAGCCTATTCTTTCTTTATAAAAGTTTTCCTCTGATTTCTTATTTTGAAATTTTTGATGCTATAAAAAGTTGCAAGTATAGTATAATGAACATAGTTACCATGTGATCAGCAATTCTGCTCCTAGGTATATATCCAAGAAAAATGAAAACATATGTCCACACATAGAACCATTGACATGAATGTTCATAGCAGCATTACTTATAATAGCCAAAGGGCAGAAGCAACCCAAATGTCCATTGACCAATGGATGAATGTATAAATAAATGTGGTATATCCATACGATGGAATATTATTCAGCAATAAAAAGGAATGAAGTGCTGACACATGCAACAACATGGATGAACCTTGAGAACATTATGCTAAGTGAAAGAAGCTAGTCATAAAAGACCACATGGAAATCACATAATTTCCATTATGCGAAATACCCAGAACAGGCAAAGTCATAGACACAGCAAGTAGATTACAAATTCATAGTCACAGAAAATGGTTGCCAGGAGTTGGAGGGGAAGGAGGAGTGATTGCTAATGGGCACAGGATTGCTTTTTTGGGGACCATGAGACTTTTCTAAAATTGATTGTGGTGATGGTTGCGCAATTCTGCAAATATATTAAAACCATTGAATTGTACACTTTAAAAGGATAGTACATGAAGTAATTAACAGTAAAGCTGTTACTAAAAAAAAATGACTGTACAATGAACATATAACTGTCCTTCACCTTTGTTCACAAATTGTTAACATTTTGCCACATTTGCCTTATCTCTCTCTGTATATGATTGTACTTCCCTGAGTTATTTGGAAGTAAAATACAATCATCATGACACTTTCCTCCTACATACTCAGATTTTGTCTTCTAAGAACCATACATAATCATAACACAGTTCTGAATGAAAAAAACAGTTTTTACATTCAGGAAATCTAACACTGATTTTCTGCCATTGTATAATACATAGTCCATGTTCAGATTTCCCCAGTTGTCTCCAAAATGTTCTTTATAGTTGCTTGTTATTTTTTATTGTCATAGCTCTTTGATTTTTGTGACATATTCTAAATTTTCTTTTTTTTAATTGTTTGATATATAATATGTTCACATGGGTCAACATTTATAAAGTGTAACACAGTGGAAAGTCTTCTTCCTTCCCCTTAGCCACTTAGTTCCCGTCTTTAAGAGGCAACTAAAGTTAGCATGTTTTTTTTTTCTTTAAGACGGAGTCTTGCTGTGTTGCCCAGGCTGGAGTGCAGTGGCGTGATCTTGGCTCACTGCAACTTCCGCCTCTGGGGTTCAAGTGATTCTCCTGCCTCAGCCTCCCAATTAGCTGAAATTACAGGCATGCGCCACCACGCTTGGCTAATTTTTTTTGTATCTTTAGTAGAAATGGGGTTTCACCATGTTGGTCAGGCTGGTCTTGAACTCCTGACCTCAAATGATCCTCCCACCTCAGCCTTCCAAAGTGCTAGGATTGGTGTGAGCCACTGCACCCGGCCTAAAGTTAGCAAGTTCTTGCTGTCATTCCTGAGAAATAGGCTACACATATAAATATATACTTACTTTTTTTAAACATTTAAAAATTTTATATTTTTGGAAATACTGTCTTATTTCTTCCTCCAATCTGATTAGTATGTTTCCTTTTAATAACATAGTTTTTTGAAACCCCAAAACTGAAGTACAGTTAAGGATATGATTCCTAAGGGGAAGAGATCTCATGTAGTGATTCCCAAACGTTGATGTAAAAGTGGTTTGCTGAACTCTTCGGGAAGCTTAAGAAAAATATCCATCCCTGAGCCCTTCCTCCTCTTCCCTAAGAGGGTAAAACTTAGTGTGCCCAGAAACCTCTGTTTTCAAAATTCCCTGTGATAATGATACATGGTCTGCATACAAAAAAATTGGGTGACTAAGAGAAAGATGTCAGCTCTAGGATAGAATAGGTACTGAACCTTACTGATGTGTGTGTGTACACGTGTATGTGTGTGTCTCCTAGGACTGATTAGTATTAATTGTTTTCATTTTATTAGATTTGTGCCCTATCATCTTTATTTATTTCGAGATGAGGTCTTGTTCTGTCACCCAGGCTAGAGTTCAGTGGCGCTCTCTCGGCTCACTGCAGTCTCAACTGCCTGGGCTGAAGTGATCCTTCCACCTCAGCCTGCCAAGTGGCTAGGACTATGCCTGCCAAGTGGCTAGGACTACACCTGCCACTAGGCCTAGCCTGCCAAGTGGCTAGGCATGCCACCATCCCTGGATAATTATTTTATTTTTTTGCAGAGACAGTGTCTCACTATATTGCCCAGGCTGGTCTTGAACTCCTGCGTTCAAGCCATCCTCCTGCCTTGGCCTTCCAAAGTGCTGGGATTACAGGTGCCCAAAGTGCTGGGATTACAGGTGTAAGCCACACACCCAGGCCCTATCATCTTTAAACCTTCTTTGAAACACCCCATTTCCCAGAGCCTTAGGAGTTTCTCCCTTTCCCTGCAGATTTAATTTTCAAAGTTCTTAGGGCAGTTCTTAGTTTAAACCCTCATCCTCTGAGTGGATATTGATGGAGTTGGATGGAACTGGATTACAGTATGGACAAGAGATGTCTTTCTTCATCTACAGTTTCCATCTTCCACCCATGCTGCCTTTCTCTAATTAACAGGGAATGACTGATCACAGACACATCCTAGCCTGAAAATGATCTAAATTAGAGGCTTTGGGTTAATTTGAACAACATAAATTCTTTAAGGAATTCTGAAAATTTGAACTTCTGTATAATGATTTTCTTTGGGAAGTGGGATTCCTTTATGTATCAACTAACATGATTTTGCCCTTTGCTAGGTTAATGTGCTTTTTTCTGTAGACTTTTTGATCTGGCATCTGTGCTACACCAAACATTTCTCCTTTATGGTTTCAGTGTTCTAGAGAAATAATTCATATTTTGGTATTCTGTTGTATTGAAAAAGTTAATCCTCTTCCCAAAGGATCCATTTATCTTTCAGGGAATGTCCCAGTGTAGCTGATCCATGTCAGAACTCTTAATAACAAATTTTGTGACTAGTACTATGTTTCAAATGCTGAAATACCTTTGTGTTAAAAAATTAATGAGTGTGATGAATAGCATGGAATCTAAACCTCTGGCCTTGATTTCACATGTAGGTCCTATGTGAGTTACTGCAATGTCTAGTCTGCTTTCACAGATGAATGGAAAGTGTATTTTGGTTTTCTTCTTCTGGAAGCCAGTTGTTTTCACAGTAGAATGGTGTTAAAAAAGGCTTCCTTTTTGGTAAATTTATAACTTTTTTTATTTTTGAGATGGAGTTTCACTTTTGTTGCACAGGCTGGAGTGCAGCGGCGCAATCTCGGCTCACTGCAACCTCTGCCTCCTGGGTTCAAGCGATTCTCCTGCCTCAGCCTCCAAAGTAGCTGGAATTACAGGTGCCTGCCACCACACCCAGCTAATTTTTGTATTTTTAGTAGAGATCGGGTTTTACCATGTTGGCCAGGCTGGTCTCGAACCCCTGACCTCAGGTGATCAACCCCGCTTAGCATCCCAAAGTGCTGGGATTATAGGTGTGAGCCACTGCACCTGGCCAGTTTATAACATTATTAAGCATATATAAGTTCTTGTTTAGGAATCACAGTCATTTGTGATTCTGCATTTCAAATTGAATTATTAACAAATTGAACTATATTAATAATATAATTATTATATAAGTTTAATTGTGTGCCATTTAGCAGAAGAAACATGAACTTAGCTTGTATAGGGTCACAGTATCTGCTATTCCTTGAGTACTTTTGAGGAGCGGTAGAACTTGGGTTTTTGTTTTTGTTTTCCAAAGAAGCACCAGTGGAACATTTTCTGATTCTGCAGAATTTTTTACACATTTATTTATTATTTTGTGGGTATAAAAGAAAATTCTGGCCAATTTTTCTGTTTCATGGTTAAAACAAATTTGCAAGATAGATTGTAAATGCACATTAATATCTCTCCTAAATCAAAACTATAATATTAAGAAATAATACTTTTAAAGAAAGAAGAAAGCTATCACTTGAGCATTCTAGACTGTTAAAAAAATATCTACAGTATGGCAATAATAAACCATTCTGTGATTTTAATTGTTAAATAATAATTTTATAGCTAGAATTTAAATAACATTAAAAAATTGATCTACATATATTTGTTTGCATTTTAGGAAGCACACTTTCTTGATCTGACTGCTTTAATTCCCAAATTTCTCACAAAAGGCAGAACTACAATTTATTTAGCCCTTATGCCCACTTTTCGTCAAAAAAAGAATTTTGATGATAAGGCTGTTAATAAGACATTTTGTTAGTTGCATGTGTATAGTTAACAAGGTTAATTATTGCTCAATGAAAATTTCACAAGCAAAACTAGTAGTAGGGCAATTTCTGTGGAATGCACTCTCTCCTAGTCATTTGACATGCTTAGATTTTAATAGTGAAGACTTAAGCAAGGTCTTCCATGATAGTGCCCCAGCCTATCTTTTCAAATTCACCTGCTACCTCCCATCAAATGCTTTACACTGCAGTTAAATTCTTAGTACAAAGAAAGACACTTAAAAGGGCCAGGCGCAGTGTCTAACGCGTGTAATCCCAGCACTTTGGGAGGCCAAGGCGGGCGGATCACTTGAGGTCAGGAGTTTGAGACCAGCCTGGCCAACATGGCGAAACTCCATCTCTACTAAAAATACAAAAATCAGACAGGTGTGGTGGTGTGTGCCTGTAATCCCAGGTACTTAGGAGGCTGAGGCAGGAGTATCACCTGAACCTGGGAGGTGGAGGCTGCATTGAGCTGAGATCGCACCACTGCACTCCAGCCTAGGCAACAGAGTGAGAGAGAGAGAGAGAGAATCAAAGAGAGTCAAAGAGAAATCATTGAGGATTTTAAGCAGAAGTCCAGTCATTGAGGATTTTAAGCAGAAGTCCAGTCATTGAGGATTTTAAGTAGAAGTCCAAAAACAGCCCCATAGTCTAATACTCAATATGTTCCTCATAAGGATTTGCCATTTCCTACCTCTCTGCTTAGGCTTCTGTTGTTTTTATGCTCAGAATGTCCTTTTGTTGTTCTATCATGTATCAGTTTGTTATTGCCACAATAAGTCTGCATAACAGACTTCCAAATTTACACTTGTGTGTTTGCAGGCCTACTAGGGTTGGCTGACCTGAGCAGGGTTCAGGCGGGTAGCTCTGCTTAACACTGTCTCATTGGGGTTGACTTTTTGCTGTGAGCTTTGGGCTTAGGTCTGCTCCACATGTGTTCATTCTGAGCCCAAGGTTGGAGGGGAAGTAGCTACCCAGTAGCAATGTCCAAAGTGCAAAAGTATGACCTAGCTAAGCTCATTTTAAGCCTTTGCTTGCATCCAATCTGTTAGCATCTCTTTGGCCAAAGCAAGTTACTTGGCCCAGTCCATATTCCATGGGTAGGAAAGGAGCTGCAAAGTTACAAAACAAAGGGTGAGGAATCATGAATGGGAGAAGACTGGGGCTGGAAAATCAAGCCCCCATCTTCATATGGCAAAATCCTGCCTACTCTTTCCCCCTGCTTTTTTATTTTGTTAAAAAAAATACATAATATCAAATTTACCATCTTTTTTTTTTTTGAGACAAGAGTTGGCTCTATCACCTTGGCTAGAATGCAGTGACCTGATCTCAGCTCACTGTAACCTCCACCTCCTGGGCTCAAGCAATTCTGCCTCAGCCTCCCGAGTAGCTGGGACTACAGGTGCATATCACCACACCTAGCTAATTTTTGTATTTTTGTAGAGATGGGGTTTTGCCGTGTTGCCCAGGCTGGTCTTGAACGCGTGAGCTCAAGGGACCCGCCCATCTCAGCCTCCCAGAGTGCTGGGATTACAGGCATAGCCACCGCCCCCAGCAAATTTACCATTTTAACTTTTTTTATGTATCCAGTTCAATAGTGTTAAGTATATTCACAGTCTTTTGTAGTAGATCTTTAGAATATTTTCATCTCGCCTCACTGAAACCCTGTACTCATTGAGCAACATTTTCCCCCCTCCCAGCCCTGGTTAACCACTGTTCTGTTTTCTGTTTCCATGAGTTTGACTACTCTGGATACCACATATAAGTAGAATCACACAGTATTTGTCTTTTTGTGACTGGCTTATTTCAGTTACCATAATGTCCTTGAGATTCGCCCATGTTGTAGCATGTGACAGGATTTCCTTCTTTTTAAGGCTGAGCAATATTCCATTTGTATGTATGTACCACATTTTCTTTATCCATTCATTTGTCAATGGGCATTGGAGTTGTTTCCACCTCTCAGCTATTTTAAGCATCATGGCTCAATTCAAATGCCATCTCCTCTATGGCTTCCACAATCTTTTGACCGAAAGGAATTGTTCCTTCCTCTGAAATGTTATTTTATTCATAATAAATGTATTAGTTTCTACTTTGTATTCATTATAAATACCTCCTTCTGCCATGGAAGGTCCAGTAGGGCAAATCTCTGGGTAATTTTTTATATCTTCAATGTATTGGTATTATTAGTAAACAAATTGTTTTAAATGAAAAGATGTAACAGATTTTGTTTTGTCACGGTCAAATATACATAACATAAAATTTATCATTTTGGGTGCAGCAAACCACTGTGGTACACATATCCCTATGTAACAAAGCTGCATGTTCTGCACATGTGGAAAAAAAAAATTTATCATTTTGGCCTGGCATGGTGGCTCACACCTGTAATCCCAGAACTTTGGGAGGCTAAAGCAAGAGCATTGCTTGAGGCTAGGAGTTCAAGACCACCCTGGGAAACATAGCAAGACCCTGTCTCTACAAAAAAATTTAAAAATTAGCTGGGTGTGGTGGTGTGTGCCTGTAGGCCCAGCTGCTAAGTGGGCTGAGGTGGAAGGATCCCTTGAACCTGGAAGGTTGAGGCTGCATTGAGCTGTGCAGTGAGACCCTGCCTATAAATAGATAAATAAATAAACAAATAAGGACATACACCTTTTGGAAAGAACTCCATGGTGCAAATTTGCAAAGGAGAAAGGCAGTGTTTCTAAAGTGGAGTTTTGTGTTGCATTAGAATATTACACAAATCTATTCATTTTATATTTTCCTCTATTCTATGGAGCGAACCTGCCTGCCTTCCTTCCTTCCTTCCCTTTTTCCTTCCTTCCTTCCTTCCTTTTTCCTTCCCTCCTTTCCTTTTTCCTTCCTTCCCTTTTCCCTCCCTCCCTCCCTCCCTTCCTTCCTTCCCTTTTTCCTTCCTTCCTTCCTTCCCTTTTTCCTTCCTTCCTTCCTTCCCTTTTTCCTTCCTTTCCTTAGAGCAGATGTTCTCTGCAAATAGTTGTTAATTTATTCTGTATTAAGACTATTCAGACTCTTTTAAGCTTGCTGCCGTAGCTTAGGTGGATATTTTTGGATTACAACCATTTAACAGAGCCTCCTATGATACGAGTTGTGAATAGCTATAAGGCACGTGGCAGAGTGGAAATAGGGAAATGATACATCATAATGCTAATCTCTAAGTCTTGGCAGACTAACATTAACATGAATTTTTAGCTCTTCTTGAGGTTGAAAAATAGCTTCGACATTCACATTTATCTTTAATAAATGTTGAGCACTTAAGCACTTTTAGTGTATGTTATGGAAGAGCTTCTTTGGAGTTCTTTCTGAAGGTTTGGACAGGGAATTTATGTCCTCTTAAGGAGAGCATTGGATACGAATGATGATTTTCAGCTGAAAGCAGTAGAAAGATAACAATAGTGTTATTTGTACTAGAATTTTCTCTAATTTCATGTCATTAATCCTGTGATTAACAGTCTTACTATGTTGCTAGTTCCTGGGCAAATTTTCCTAATAGCCATGATTATAGAAGATTGTGATATTTAATGCTTGTAAGTGTCAAGGGGCCTAAAAGCTAAGGTGGTAGGAGGCTTTCTTACAATTCAAAGATTTTGAGACTTATTCTATAACAGCGTTTTGCATGTGTGCATTTAAAACGTTTTTAAAAATATATAGTGTTTAAGGAGATTTTTTTAAAAAGTGTTATCCTTGTATAGGGGACATGCTAATCTTCTCTGTATCATTCCAATTTAAGTATATATGCTGCTGAAGTGAGCCTTTTTTTTTTTTAAGACAGTCTCACTCTGCTGTCCATGCTGGAGTGCAGTGGTGTGATCATGGCTCACTGCAGCCTCAACCTCCCAGGCTCAAGCAATCCTCCCACGTATGTAGGCCTACAGGCGCACTCCACGAGGCCTGGCTAATTTTTTTATACTTTAAGTTTTTGTAGAGACAGGGGTCTCACTGTGTTGCCCAGGCTGGTTTCGAACTCCTGGGCTCCTAATGATCCCCCTGCTTTGGCCTCCCAAAGTGCTAAGATTACAGGTATGAGCAACTGCTCCCAGCCTGAACTTTCTTAGCGTTCATTCTAAAATATATAATGTTTGAAAAGTCCAAATTAATTAAACACGTAAGCTGGAAGATTTGAGATCTGGTTTATCTTTCTGATTTTTTGTGTATTTATATATTTTTTTACTTTAATTTTTTTAAGTTCTGGGGTACATGTGCAGAATGTGCAGGTTTGTTACATAGGTAAACATGTGCCGTGGTGGTTTGCTGCACCTGTTAACCCATCACTGAGGTATTAAGCCCAGCATGCATTAACTCTTTTCCCTAATGCTCTCCCCAGCACCTCCAACAGGCCCCAACAGGCCCTAGTATGTGTTGTTCCCCTCCCTGTGTCCACGTGTTCTCATTGTTCAGCTCCTACTTAGAAGTGAGAACATGCAGTGTTTAGTTTTCTGTTCCTACGTTAGTTTGCTGAGGATAGTGGCTTACAGCTTCATCCATGTCCCTGTAAAGTGAGAACACGCAGTGTTTAGTTTTCTGTTCCTACGTTAGTTTGCTGAGGATAATGGCTTACAGCTTCATCCTTGTCCCTGCAAAGTGAGAACATGCAGTGTTTAGTTTTCTGTTCCTACTAATGTTAGTTTGCTGAGGATAATGGCTTACAGCTTCATCCATGTCCCTGCAAAGGACATGATCTTGTTCCTTTTTATGGCTGCATAGTATTCCATGGATTGTGTATATTATTAGACTTAATCTCACCAATATTTTAGCTTCCTCAGCTGGAAGGATGTTGATGTAAAATGCAGATAATAGATGAAAAACAATGTGTGTTTTTCACATGAGTAATGACATTTCACATGATAATTGGTTTCTCTCTTATAATGTCCAACCTGGTATGGACTCTCTTAACCATAATCCTTTTAATTAGTATTTAAGTAGATTTTTAAAAAAAAATCCTAGATACACTTGTGATTTTTTTTTCTAATTGTTTAGTTGATAACCAGCATTTTCTTTTTCACTAGCAGCCAAAACAGAGCTGTGTGAGAAGCGTCCGTCTCATTAACAATGAAGTGATCAAATGCACTCAGGCCTGTAGATCATCTACCATAGTGCCTGGAACATATAATATGCTCCATAAATACAAGTACTTCCCCTGCCTTTACAGTGGGATCACTTGCTGAGGTGATTTCCGCAGCCTCTGCAGGTGCTGTGGATCTTTAGGAAGAGCGTAAGCGCTTGATGTAGGCTTCTGGAGAGGGAGCATGTATCAGGCCTGGCAGCCACTAGGCGCTTCTCAGAAGAGAAACTGAGCAAGAAAGCTCTGTGTGGTCTGTACAGAAAGGACTCTCCCTGCCATTCTAGTCTACTGTTATAGAACTTCGTTCAGCCCATAACCAGCAGGCAGAATCAATGAGGCAGAGACTTGGATTCATATCTTTACATAGTTGATCACCACATTAACTAAATTTCTGCTTGAGTCATAATGTTCTAGAGACAAAGGAACGAATAGAGGAGGCAGCTATTACTTCCGCTTGGGGAGGAGCTTAAAACTAGGGTGGCTGTATGTCTGTTTTCCTGAGAAATTATATGGTCAAACTACTAAAGTGGGAAAGGTATTAGGAAATGAGAGGATGTAACTGGGGAAAATGACCTCATCTGGAAGTGGACAGAGAAAGCTTTTCTAGGGAAGTGACTGACGAGGAGACCTGAAGAATCAGGAAGAAGTAAGTATTGATGAAAATGGGTCATGTTCTCACTTGTCTAGGGTCCCTGAACTTGCCCTTTTTTCCCTGTGCCTAGGAAAGAGGGTGTCCCACATCATGTTCTTTTCCCTTTAAACATTACTATTACATGTGAAGTAGAACAGTGTTTTACAAACAGCAGGTAGTAATCTATGGGTTATAAAGTTAACTTAGTGAGTTAGTAATCTGATTTAATATATATAGTAGAAAATAAATATATATTTAATATATATTAGAAAATATCAAGTAGAAAATAAATATATATTTTATATATATTAGAAAATATCTGTATATATTAGAAAATATCAATAGCGGAAGTAATAGCTGCCTCCTCTATTCACTCCTTTGTCTCTAGAACATTACGACTCAAGCAGAAATTTAGCAGAGTACATTGTACATAGTAAGAAAGTATTGAAATAAAATATTTATGTGTGCAGGTACTTGGTCACAATATAAAGTGTATTTTTTACAATAGATCATAGTCAAAAACTTTTTTTTTGGAGACAGGGTCTCACTCTGTGAAGCACAGTAGTGCGATCACAGCCCACTAGCCTCAATCTTGCTGGGCTCAGGTGATCTTCCCACCTCAGCCTTCTGATTTGAGTAGCTGGGGCCACAGTTGTATACCACCACACTTGACTAATTTTTGAATGTTTTGTAGAGATGGAGTTTTTCCATGTTGCCCAGGCTGTCTCATGAACTCCTGGGCTCAAGCAGTCCACCTGCCTCCGCCTCCCAAAGTGCTGGGTTTACAGGAATAAGCCACTGTGCCCAGCATCAAAAACTTGTATACATTTTGTCTAGGACAAGTGGAAGTAAAATTGCACTACTGTCTTGTACTCCTTGTAGTATAATTGCATTTTCAGTTATTTATTGAATATCTGGAGAAAGGGAGAAGAATAGGAATGTGGCTCAAACTGGGAAGGGACTACATTATTCAGTGCCTTCTAGGCCTTTTTATGGATTTGGGGTTTTATCCTAAGATAAATGGAAAGTGATTGAAGTGTTAGCTATTTCTTATTGGGTCACCATTTGTTTGTTTGTTTGTTTGAGACAGAGTCTTGCTCTGTCTCCCAGGCTGGAGTTCAGTGGCACGATCTCAGCTCACTGCAACCTCCCCCCACCCGCAGGTTCAAGCAATTCTCGTGCCTCAGCCTCCAGAGTAGCTGGGATTACAGGCACATGCCACCATGTCCGGCTAATTTTTGTATTTTTAATAAGGATGGGGTTTCACCATGTTGGCCAGGCTGGCCACCATTTTGTTTTTAACTATAATTAAATATGAAGAGAATTTGGGAACCAGGATTGAATAAGGGCTGTCTGATAAATGCTCTATTTCTTTAATAAACATTTATTTTATCTACTGTGTTTTCCATATAAGCTTATAGTATGTACTCTCATCTGCAAGATAGGCTTAATACCTCATAGCATTACTGTGAACATTAAATGAGTTTATATATGTCATCTACACATTCAACAGATGTTTTAGTGACTTTTTTTGTTTTACCTCCGCCTCTTTAGGACCACACTCTGAAAAGAGCATGCCTTGTTTCAATGATTGTTTTAGTCATACAATTCCCAGAATAAATAAAATACACTCAGAAAGAATTATAGCTAATTTAGGCCAGGCATGGTGGCCCACACCTGTAATCCCAGCACTTTGGGAGGCCAAGGCGGCAAGATCACTTAGAGTTCGAAACCAGCCTGGGCAACATAGGGAGACCTTGTCTCTACAGCAAATGGAGTGTGTGCCTATGTTCTCAGCTACTTGGGATGCTAAGGCAAGAGGCTCACTTGAGCCCAGGAATTGAGCTGCAGTGAGCCATGATTGCACAACTGCACTCCAGCCTGGGTGACAGAGCAAGACCCAGTCTAAAATAAATAAATAAAAGAAAACAAAAATGAATTGTAGCTAATTCGGTATTTCTGTTGTTGAAAGGCAAGTGGCCACTACTCTTAGGCTATTTCCACAGGAGAATATGATGTTGACATAATTTTGAAATGGTGAAATTATATCAGAATTTTAAAACAAATCAACATGTAGTTCTTCCATCTTTTCTTCCCCTGTCCTGAAGCATAATATTATTTGTTTGGCCATATTGTTGCTTTGTGGTTAGAAAAATGTCAGTGTGGCAAGTGAAGTAACATTTCCACTTATCTCCATTAATTTCCCTCTCCCCTTTAGATTTCACCACCCAATCCTCAGTCCTTTGGAAAGCAGTTTCCAGCTGGAAGTTGACGTCCTGTGTCATCTCCTGAGAGCCCAGGCCCAGGTCTCAGAGTGGAAGTTCCTCCCGTCTCTGGTTAATTTACACAGTGCGCACACCAAACTGCAGACCTGGGGCCAGATCTTTGAGAAACAGCGGGAGACCAAGAAACATCTGTTTGGAGGGCAGTCTCAGAAGGCTGTGCAGCCTCCACATCTTTTCCTTTGGCTGATGAAACTCAAAAACATGCTTCTTGCTAAGTTTAGCTTTTACTTTCATGAGGCTCTGAGCCGACAAACGACTGCTTCAGAAATGAAAACGTTGACAGCAAAAGCTAACCCAGACTTTTTTGGAAAGATTTCCAGCTTCATCAGAAAATATGATGCTGCCAATGTGTCCTTAATTTTTGACAACAGAGGTTCTGAGAGTTTTCAAGGTCATGGTTATCACCACCCCCATTCCTACAGAGAGGCCCCCAAGGGTGTGGACCAGTATCCAGCTGTAGTGTCTCTGCCCAGCGACAGGCCAGTCATGCACTGGCCCAATGTCATCATGATCATGACGGACCGCACATCTGATCTGAACAGCTTGGAGAAAGTGGTCCACTTCTATGATGACAAAGTTCAGAGTACCTACTTCCTAACCCGCCCGGAACCTCACTTTACCATTGTCGTCATTTTTGAGTCAAAGAAATCTGAGAGAGACTCCCACTTTATTTCCTTCCTCAATGAGCTCTCACTTGCCCTTAAGAACCCCAAAGTGTTTGCAAGTCTGAAACCTGGATCCAAAGGTTAGCAGGTGATTTGTGTGGAGGGGTTTCAAGACTAGAAACTGTTCTTAATTGCCCTAATGATATACGGTGGTCTGTGAATAGAGTTTACATCCACTCATGCCTCTTTCAGAACTAAATTAAAGACAAATCCTCCCTGTGTTGCACACGTTATAAGCAATTAAGGCCAATTGAATTAAGTTTCCAAAGAGTAATCTAGGAAGTGGTCATGGTACAGCAAAGTAGTTTCAGTATTTTCCCCTATTTTCTTGTATTTCTTGTAGATTGAATATTTATTGGGCTTTTTTTTTTCCCATATGTTTTTCTGTTGTTCTAAACATTGTGTTCTACTGCAATTCCAAACATCCTCTCTGTTTCCCTCCTTCTTGGAAGAGTAATAGGGATGAGATATTAAATGGCCTTTTTGGAATTAAGGACTGTATGTTTTCTGTCTCATAAATTAGCAAATGAATATGGAGTTAGCAGTTTTATGATTCTGATCTACAAATTAACATTTTTGATGCCAAAATTAGGGTCTTGGTAAGAAATTTCTATCAGTTATTGAAACTGAAGGTGAGTCAGATTGGTAGCATGATGTAAGGTTTTAACAGTTCAGAAGATCCTCATGGCAGGTTTAATAACCATGGGTTCTTTTGGGGTAATGTACACACCTAACTGCATTTGTTTGGACTTCTTCAATGTTTGAATGTTTCACTCTGTTGTAAAGTCAGCATAAGCCATCATGTGGGCTTTCTTCATTCTTCAGCATATTATCCGCTTGGCTTTCTGTTTATCACTTTTCTGCTGAAATGTACATGTTTGGCTCTACTCCTTGGTTATTTTTAGGCTTAAAAGCATGCAGTCAGTTTTTCAGCCACTTTTGGATACTCATGCAACATAGCCTACTTTTATAAAATCAAAATGAAGGTCTTCATACCCTGTACTTGCTAAAAATCAACTGTGCGCTTGAAAGACCTCTTCATAGTTGAGTAATCACCTCAGTACTTAAGCACTTCTGAACTTGGGTTTCATGCCTGCCCCCCCCAAATTATGTTTAGAAGCAGCACTGCATCTTAGCACATGCTGCCTCATCCCTTTCCTTCGGCAGGTGTTCATGGGAAGTAGGTGGATCAGTGAAGGCATAATGGGCTGTGGAGACCTTCACTTCTAGATTATTGATTCAAAATAAAAAGAAGCCACAAAGAGTGATTGAGTTGTTACTGGTTTGATGGTTTCTTCAAAGCTTGTGTGAAATGTAATGGTCACATTCATCTTTTTTCTCATGATTGTATGGAGCCACTGTTTTACTGGGTGTCCACAGCAGGTATGCCAGCAACATCAGCAGAGACCAGAGAGCCCCTCAGAGTCCATGTAGGAAGCCTGCCCACCTAGCGTGGATTGCCTTGCAGAAGAAAGAACCGGCCAGGCACAGTGGCGCACGCCTGTAATCCCAGTACTTTGGGAGGCTGAGACGCATGGATCACTTGAGGTCAGGAGTTCGAGATCAGCTTGGCCAACATGGTGAAACCCCGTCTCTACTAAAAATACAAAAATTGGCCGGGTGTAGTGGCGGGTGACTGTAATCCCAGTTACTCTGGAGGCTGAGGCAGGAGAATCGCTTGAACCTGGGAGGCGGAGGATGCAGCGAGCTGAGACTGTGCAACTGCACTCCAGCCTGGGTGAAAGAGCAAGACCTGTCTCAAAAAAAAAAAAAAAAGAAGAAGAAGAACCAAGAAACTACTGGCCTATTTGTTATTTTCTGGGAAGAACATGTATTTTTCCTTTTTTTTTTTTTTTTTTTTTTTTGAGACAGGGTCTTGTCTGTTGTCCAGGCTGGAATACAGTGGCACAATCACAACTCACTGCAGCCTCAACTTCCTGGGCTCAAGTGATCCTCCCATATCAGCGTCCCGAGTAGGTGGGATTACAGGCATGAGCCATCACAACTGGGTCTCACTATGTTGCTCAGGCTGGTCTCAAACTCCTGGACTCACATGAGCCTCCCGCCTCAGCCTCCCAAAGCACTGGGTTTATAAGCATGTGCCACTGCACCTGGCCTCCTTTCTTTTTCTTTAAAAATGGTCATAAGCTTTGTAAAAAGCTAGTTTGCTTTAAATAGAAAGTAGTGATTTACCTCTGCATTTTATTCACTCAGGTTCTATAAAAAAATCTCAGCAGATTTTACAACATTGACTTTACCTAAGAAATTGAAAGCAATTGGAGCTAAAAAGTCAAATCACTTTTCCTCTCTATTGTGTTTTTCCAAGAAACTGAAAAATATTCCTTGGTATGCATGTATTTTTTTCCTCTTAGATTAAACCACCATTAGCCTTAATGACACAGTCCCCCAAATACCTAGAAGAATATATACTTCAGTGGAACCCTGAGAGAGGTGTAAGTAAAGCATATATATGTTATTTAAATAACCAGTCCTCACCTAGAACATATTTGAATTGTATATCTATTTTTAAACATAAACACAAAAAGAATTTCAAAGAACAGAAGGCAGATGTGAATATTAAGAAAATCTAAGACAATATGTATTTATAAATTACTGTGCAGCTGTCATAGACTGTACTGGAGGAGTTTTTGAAGATTGAAAATTGATACTTAAATTATTTCTTAAGCTCTTCAATAAAGTTTTCTAATTATGAAAAAAACTCCACATAATTTGGTTCAAGCCAAGAAACAAAGTCATTTTACTCTAAGATTTATTCTCTAAATATAGTAATGAGATCTGTAAAGTCTGTTTTACTAATTAAAAGAGTAAATCTGCATATTTTTTGCAGACTGCTTTCTTTGAATCTGTTTCTAAACCACAACTTGATAAGTTTTTATGGGTAACTGGGAGTATGGTCAACACTGAGTTTTCCAAGGGTTCCATCCAGGAGTATTTCATTTTAGGATGCTGTTTGGACACAGGGTTTGTAACTTCGTTCTCTCTGGGTCCTACCTGATCTCTGGCTGTGTCATTTCAGGGAGTGTGTGAAAATAAAGCCCAATTCTTAACCAAGGAGCCAATACCCTTGATATAATTGCTTTGGATATTTGGACATATTGGGAGAAATATGTCCAAATACTTTTCTTTTCTTTTCTTTCTTTCTTTTTTTTTTTGAAAAGGCAAGGTCTGTCGCCCAGGCTGGAGTACAGTGGCATGATCATAGCTCTCTGCAGCTTTGAACTCCTAGGCTCAACGATCCTCTTGCTTCAGCCTCCCGAGTAGCTAGGACCATGCCTGGCTAATTTTAAAAAAATATTTTAGAGATGGGGTCGCACTATGTTGCTCAGGTTGGTCTCGAAACCCTGGGCTCAAGTGATCCTCCGTCTTTAGCTTCCCAAGTGGGAATACAGGTGTGAGCCACTGTGTCCAGCAGAAAATGTACTTTCTAGAAAGAAAATAATTGGTACTTCACTACATTCCCAGGGAATTCGTTCAGGTGATCTTTAAAATACGTCCACCCTTTTGATCTAGAAGCAGACTCGCGATTTTGTTTGTTTGGCAAATCAGCCTCTGAGCTCAACTTCCTTGTCTGTAAAATGGGGCTAAGGAAATGTGGGCTGCCTTTTCAAAGGATACTGTTAGGATGGAATGAGATCATGTGTGTAAAAAAGGCTTTGGAAACTTTCTGGAATTTGAAGGCTATATAAATAAAAGATGGACCACTCTTTCCTTAAATTCGGCACGTTTCCTGTTCTGTTCTTTCTCTTCAATTCTGTGGCAAACCTGTACCTAGTTATTATGTTTGAAGGAGAACTGGTTTAGAAGAGGAGGCAGAAAAATGCCTAACCAACCTACCCACTCTTTCTATTTTAGAATCTTTGTGGTTTTTTATTCCCAAATTTTTATGGTTAGTTGATAGCATCATTTTAGTTCTCCTATATTATGATTTCTTTTTTTTCCTTTGGTTACTCTATCAATTACTGAGCGAAGTGTTTCAAAGTCTCCAACACTGCTTGTGGATTTGTGATTTTCTTCCTTTATTTCTGTCAGTTTTTCCATCCTGTATTTTGGAGCCCTGTCATTAGGCCCATATACATTTATAGTTTTTATTTCTCTTGTATTCACCATTTTATCATTATGAAGTTTCCTGCTTTATCTCCACTGCTACTGCTTACTCCAAAGTCCATTTTGCCCAGTGTTTTTATGGCCCTTCCAGCTTTCTTATGCTTACTGTTTGTGGTGTGTGTGTGTGTGTTTTCCATGTTCTCATTTTTAACTCACTTATTTATATCTTTGCATTTGAAGTGTCTACAGACAGAATTAAGGAGATAAGACAGATTAAAAAGAAAAACAATCTCTGCCTTTTGATGGGAACGTTTAGTTTGTTTCTCATGTAAGGTTTTTACATCAGGATTTTGATGACAGTATCCTTGAACTATCACTTGTTTTTCATCCTTTTTTCCCCCTTTATATTGGAAGTTAGAGCAAGATGTTTAATCAGATTCAGCTTTTCTTTGTGTAGTGGTATTGTATATTTTATTAGGAAGCAGCTAATAACTGGCATTGCCTAGATAGATTATATCATTAGAGGTTACAAAATGGTAATATTCTAATTGTTATTCGTTTTCTCATTATTAGCCAGAATACATCTACAAAGAGAAATTCACCTCCAACTATTTAGTACCTTGAAGTACAGTTCATATGGAATGGATGGATAAATCCTTGATTCTTTTGCTTTTCTTTAATTAATTTATTTATTTTTGGGGATGGAGTTTTGCTCACTCTTGTTGCCCAGGCTGGAGTGCAATGGCACGATCTCTGCTCACCACAATCTCCACCTCCAGGGTTCAAGTGATTCTCCTGCCTCAGCCTCCTGAGTAGCTGGGACTACAGGCATGCGCCACCACACCCAGCTAACTTTTGTATTTTTAGTAGAGTTGGGGTTTCACTATGTTGGCCAGGATGGTCTCCATCTCTTGACCTCATGATCTGCTTGCCTCAGCCTCCCAAAGTGCTGGGATTACAGGCGTGAGTCACCGTGCCTGGCCTTTATTTATTTATTTTTACTAGTTCTTAACATATTGAGTTAGTTCCTTAGCATCTTCCAGACACTGGGGAGTTTTAAAAGAAATGTATATGAATTTATAAGGATTTCTGCCTCTTAAGTTTAACCCTGAATTTGAAATAAAGCAGCCATTTTCTCCCTGACCACAGGATTTTTTTTTTTTTGGTAAATATTATGACTTTCTCTTATTCCTTCCTCATGGTTAATTTTCTCTCTTAATTACTGTTGATTATTTTCCTCCACATTTTTTTCTCTCTCTCTCCCTCTATCTCTCTCCCTCCCTCTTTCCTTCTTTTCCTCTCTCACTTCCTTCCTTCTCTCCCTCCCATCCTCTCTTACCTTTTTCTTCTCCGTTGCCCAGGCTGGAGTGCAGCAGCACAATCTCTGCTCACTGCAACCTCCGCCTCCTGGTTCAAGCAATTCTCGTGCCTCAGCCTCCTGAGTAGCTGGGATTACAGGCGTGCACCACCATGCCCGGCTAATTTTTGTATGTTTAGTAGAGACCGGGTTTCACCATGTTGGCCAGGCTGGTCTCAAACTCTTGACCTCAGGTGATCTGCCCACCTAGACCTCCCAAGTGCTGGGATTACAGGCATGAGCCACTGTGCCCAGCCCCATCCTCTCTTACCTTAGTTTCTGATTTCTTTCTGATAGATTCTGCTTTAGCCACCTTTCTTCCCATGCCTCTGAGATCCAGGACATACACCAGTAGTCTCTGACCCAGTTTTGGGAAACAGCATTTGAAAGTATTCATTTTGATTGTTTTTATAACCAGTTACTTTTTTTCAGGCAGCGAGGAAGGAATACATAGAGGGGGAAAGGTCAGTGTTGATACTAATAGGGTGACCACAATTAGTCCTAGCCACTTCATGAACACACAAGGCCTTTGGCCAACTGCGGCCAAGCATTGCTGTATGTATTTGGCAAGTTATTTGGCAGGAAAAGTTACTCACAACTAAAGTCTTTGCAAGTGTATTTTTACTATGTGATTTATTATTATTATGTAAAAGATCACTTTTAGTGTATTTGCACTAATTATTGTATAAAAGCATTAAATTAGCCTCTGATTTTTTTCAAGTAAAAATGTAAGAAAACTAGATTTTTTTTTTCTCCTAAGTGAGAAACAAAAAACATGTCATGTGACTCCCCACGAAAGCCCTGTAGGTTGAGTTTAATTTAGCAATTCCCTCTCTACTTTTCTACCAGGTTCCTGTTACCAATGCAATTATTTCGTGGCCTTTTGCCTGAATTATTCTAAGCTGCTTCTCCAGAGGAAATGAGTCAGAAGAAATAGGCTTGATGTGCATTTCTGCCTTTGGAGACTTCTCTTGATATGGTGTAAATCTGTAAGGTTTCATTAATAACTGCATATTTTTTCAATCTGCTTTTGATAACAAGGTCTGTTTCTAGGGTACTTCAAATTTAAAACCGTAGGGTATGTGTAAAATATCACCACTAGAAAATGGAGAGACGCAAATGGGTTCCCCCTTCTGTAGTCCCTCCCTAATGTCAGAATCTGGGGTTAGGGTTCTAAGTGATAGTATCACTCAGGAGAGGGTCACAAGAGGCAACGACATGGGAGTGCATTCTGAAAGACGACTGCTTAGACGTGCGGTGAGAATGGCCGGAAAACGGAGGATGGCGCTTGACATTGATCTAGGAAAGGAAGATAGTCATTGGGACTTTTGCTAAGTTTGTCCGTAGAGAGTGAATTCTGCTTTTGCTGGTCCTAAAAACTGCAGAGTAATTCTACAATCCAGTTAAATTTGTAAATCTAATGCGTGATTTGATCTGAGATTTATAATGACTCAGCTGGTTGATCCAGCTTAGGTCTAGACTCATTTCACTTTTGTTGTGACAAGATACGACAATGTAGGACACACCCTTTACCCCCCCAGGGTCATCCTGGTGTCAGTCATTTCAGGCTAGGCCAGTGTCAGAGCAGTCCCTGAAGCAGAAGTGGATGGAAAGATGTGAATGATTTCTAATATTCAACATTCATTAATTTAACATCGACTATGCTAAGGGTAGTGATATAGCAGTTAACTAAGACCAACATGGTGTCGGTTTGGTTGATGCTTGAAATAAGGTGATCTGGCCCCAGCCACCCGGGTGGCCAGGAGCTGAAAGGGCTGTAACCAGTAGGCAGTGAATAGTCTTCAAACTTGTTAACTTGCATACCTCCCTACAAATTTTGGAAAAACCACGAGACTCTGATTGATTTTTTAAAAGAATATCTAAAATCATTATGTTTAAATAGCCTCAAAAGAAGCATTTTATTATGTATTGTAAATATTGGCATTTTAAAATGTTATTCAGGCTTTTAAATGTATCCAGTGAAATCTTGGTACAATAGAGATTTGATAGCTACCATTTTCCATCTTTAAAAATACTTTAACACACTTTGTAACAGTTGGAAATATTGTTTGATTCCTTTTGCTCCCTGAACTCCATTCTTCTTCTTCGAAAGAATTTTATCCTAAAATGAATTTATTTTTTGCTTAAAAGTCTTATTGGTTACCTTATTAAATATTACTCAGTATATTATAGATATGTGTTCTTCGTGTTACCATAGGCTCTAAGAGTTTAATGACCAAATGACATTTTAATAAATATTAAACTTAAAAAATTACATTTGGCTGGGCGCAGTGGCTCACGCCTGTAATCCCAGCACTTTGAGAGGCCGAGGTGGTGGATCACTTGAGGTCAGGAGTTCAAGACCAGCCTGGCCAACATGGTAAAACCGGTCTCTACTAAAAATACAAAAAATTAGCCGGACATGGTGGTGGGCACCTGTAATCCCAGCTACTCGAGAGGCGAAGGAAGGAGAATCGCTTGAACCTGGGAGGCAGAGGTTGCAGTGAGATGAGATCACACTACTGCACTCCAGCCTGGGTGACAGAGCAAGACTCTGTCTCAAAAGAAAAAAAAAGTTATATTTAATTTGAAATACATTGAAATTTGAATACATTGAAATTTGAACAGGTATAATATTACAGTGATTTGGTTAAAGAAATTGTCTAAATGTTCTTTTGTTTGTTGGACAGATATTTTTACACCCTATGATAATACCCCATGTTAAAAACTGGGAAGGGTTTGCAATTTTACCGTATTTGCTAGCTAACAACTTGCCCTGACATAGTTTCACAGATGTGGACAGAAGACACAAGACAGTTATTCTAGCAATAGCAGGGGCTGGATAACATCATTTTTGCATTTTTTATTTCTTAAGCTTCAGTTCTCTCAGAGCCAGTGTGGATGGGCCCAGATGGATGCCTGCTTACATGCATGTGAGAATTCTGATCTTTGGAAACCCAATTTTTTTTTTTTTTTTTTTTTTTTTTTCTGAGACGGAGTCTCACTCTGTCGCCCAGGCTGTAGTGCAGTAGTGCAGTGGCGTGATCTTGGCTCACTGCAAGCTCCGCCTCCCGTGTTCACGCCATTCTCCTGCCTCAGCCTCATGAGTAGCTGGGACTACAGGTGCCTGCCACCATGCCCGGCTAATTTTTTTGTATTTTTAGTAGAGACGGGGTTTCACCGTGTTAGCCAGGATGGTCTTGATATCCTGACCTCGTGATCTGCCCGCCTCGGCCTCCCAAAGTGCTAGAATTAACAGGCTTGAGCCACCGTGCCCGTCCCCTAATCTTTTATAATGGTTTGTAAGCATGCCTTCCCTTTGCTCCAGAGGGAGACATTCCTATTCCAGCCAGTGTGTTGGTTTCCTAGAGCTCCCATAACAAAATACCAAAAATTGGATGGTTTAAAACAACAGAAATGTATTGTCTTTCAGTTCTGCAGGCTAGAAGTCTGACATGGTGATGGCAGAGCCATCTTCCCACTGAAACCTGTAGAGATAGTGCAGAACTAAGGGCAGTTGATGCCTTACTCTCAAGACCTGCAGAACATGAAAAAACCCATGGAAAATGGTCTCCTAATACACTATGGTAAACGTATGGGTGAGAGGTAAGATGATTTTTTGGTAAGAGAAAGGCAGTTATTAAAGGAGAAGGTAGAAAAAGCTTAGTTTACTAAAAGCACTTTCACAGGTTCTTAGGAGAGAGTTCATATGGAAATTGAGGAATCTGAAATTGATTTCCTAAAAATTGATTTTCTCAAAATGATCTCTATTCTCATATCTTTTGAATAATATTTCCATATCTCAGTAGGATCCCAGTTTGAAGGGACATGAGGTACATCTGAACTGCTGTTCTCTGGGAATCACCACATATAGTACAGCTTTGAGATATTGATGCCATAATGCCCCCTTCTATTTTCCTGAACTTTCCAAGAAGTCTTTGCTAAAAGTTGTGGATGGGCTGAGCAATGTGATGATCAAAGAATTAAAAGAGGGGTTTCTGCCTTCTTTTAGGGGAGGGCAGCAGTAGCAGGAGGAAGGTTGAATCCACGAATTGCCAAAGGTGGTATGCCACAGAGCCCCTGTCAGCCTGTGTACAGGGAATGTGGTCAGGAGGCAGATGAGTGGCGGAGGCAGCAGACAGCTGGATTGGGGTCCTGATTTCCAGAAATAGTAAGGAGAGGAATTTGTCAAGAGCCTGGAATTCCTGTAATTAAGCAGAATGGGGAGTTGACATTTTCCTAATGGATATTAACAAATAAATGTGACCTCATTTTACGCTCCCATTGGCCAAGGTCTGGACATTACAGTTAAAGTTTTTGACCAAATTATATATGGCTAAGTTGATGTGGAATCATTCGTTCCATAGTAAACCATTTATACAGACAAAGTGACTTATTTACATATTTTTTCCTACTATGTTTTTTAATAACAAGGCCAGTTTTTGTGAAATGTAACTATCTAGTCTAGCAAGTACAGTTGTCCTTGGAGAGCTTGAGAAAGTTCTTCTTATAGTATTTATTAAATGTCATTTTTAGTTTGAAAACAAGCACAGATCTCCAGGAGCAATAATGTTTTATGTTATTAAAGTTGAGCCCCTATAGTCTTGCTTGATTTTAAAAGGATGGATGAATGACATTAAGGAGAGGAAGATAGGTTTTTTGTCTCTGTCCTCAGGGAATTAACTTCCAAGGAAGGGGGACCACCAGCACCTGAAGAGATATCTAGCTTTAAAAAAAAAATCGTATAGATTTGTCAAACTTTACAGGTGGGAATTGTAACAATATTGAAAAAATGTCAACTACTTAACAGCTGGTAAGAAAATTCTTAGGGAAAGTATTAAATGTTTAGAGAAAATACGTTGAGGAGATACTTGGAGTAGGATTGGCTTTATTACCTGCAAGGCTTTCATTTTTCCTTCCCTGGAGAAAGAATAGGGTTCAGGGGGCAGAGATTGCTGGGTGTGATAGAGAGAGGGGAGCCAAGAGGCTCAACTCAGCCTAGTAGAATTAAATAGACCCTTAGATGCACTACTGCAAAGCTGGGGGAGAATGCATAGGGGGACGTCTCTCAGGGTGTCAGTTATGAGGTTACAATGTAAACCTCTCCTCTGTCCTCTTTGAAACCTTCAATAACTCCTTGAGTGAATGTTTTTGTTTTTTTTTTTGAGGGGTCCTGACTGCAAAGGAGGGAGAAGGGACAATTGACATCTAAGGGCACGATATTCTTTCTTCCTCCTTCTGTTCCTTAAGTTATAGGAGGAAGGGATTAGCAACCTCACCTTTCATTAATCAACAAAAAAGTCTTTAATTGTATTACCTGCCTTGGGCTTGCTGATGCATAAGTTGGTGGTTGTGACTTATGTTTATCACCCATATGTATTGATTTTATAGGAAGGTGATATTGGACGGAAAGGCCAAACACGATCAGTCTTCTAAATTTTAATGTGAACGTGAGTGAAAGATAAGGTGCTTTGCTGGATTAAAAAGCAAAAAGGAAAAGAAGGGAAAAGCATATGAAGGAGGAGAATTAAGTGCAACCCTCTTTTCCTTTTAGCTCTTAGTTTGTGCCAGTATGAAGAGGTGGAAGGTACATGTGGGGTTAGACGGTTCATAAAGAGGAAAGGAAGAGAAGTAATAAAAACAAAAAACCAGGGAAGGAGGAAGTGAACACAAGAAGAGTGAAGAGAGGCCAGGCATGGCTCATGCCTGTAATCCCAGCACTTTGGAAGGCTGAGGCTGGCAGATCACTTCAGCCCAGGAGTTTGAGACCAGTCTGGACAACACGGTGAGACCCCATCTCTACAAAAAATACAAGAAAAAAAAATTTTGCTGGGTGCGGTGGCATGTGCCTGTAAGTTCCAGCTAGTCAGGAGGCTCAGGTGGGAGGATCACCTAAGCCTGGGAGATGGAGGCTGCAATGAGCCAAGATCATGCCACTCCAGCCTGAGTGACAGAGTGAGTACTGTCACACACACACACGAAAGAATAGTGAAAAGAGTTACTATGGCATTCGGAAATAAAGAGTCTTTTCTGTTCTGGTCAGTGCCATGGGCTTATGAACTAGGTGTACAAGACCCTTTCATTGTAGTTCAATAAGAGCAACAAAGTCCTCACTTGGGGAACCTGGTCCCTGCTTCCTGCCTTCATGGGGTATGTGAGAAGCCATTCAATTCTAACTCTCAGCTATTCAGCCAGAATCCTTGGCACTATGTTTATTAAGCTTACCACGAAAACCACTTTCTACACACAGCCTAGCAAAGAGAATTACTTTTAATGAAACAACAACAACAATAACAATTTTCAATGCTATTATATCCCTATTCCATTCTGTGGGCACAAACCTCTGCTCATTCATAATCACTTCATATACAACACATTAAAAGCATCTTTTGTCTTAATTATGTGGGGCTAACAAACATGTAGGGAGCATTCACTATAAACTCTGTTAGTCAATGCTGAAGCTTCCTAGTAACATTGTTGACATTTGGTCTTGCCTTACTTTGTTTTTGGAGCTGGTAGGTTTCTGTTAAAAAAAAAAAATTTTTTTTTTTGACCTCTTGGGGCCTGAACTGTCTAGAGAGGCTCTGGATCAAAAAAGCAGCCTAATTGCAAAATCTTTCCTTTGGCAGTGAAAAGGTTGGGAATGAGAGTCAATGACGACCAGCCAGTAGATGGCAACACTAAAGCAAAACACAGCTTCTTGGCTGTGGCTTCGTTTCCATCCTAGGACAACCCGTGCAGCTCAGCTTCTTTGGACAGTGGGAAGTTGAGCAGTATGAGGTTTATAAAAATGACCATTTTTACTGTTTAAGGTTGGGGCATTAATGACTACTCTTGTAGAGACAGGTATTCAGGCAAGAATTGGTTCAAGAGATGAGTCAGAAACTTCTGTCATTTCCAGTGAGTTTTAACCAAGACATTCCAAATGCCTTCCTCATCTGGTGACTGTGCAGTGATCTTCTCCTGACTCAGAACCATCTACACATGACTGTAACTGCTGCTGCTGCTTTGTTCCTGAGGCATTTTCTGTTTGTTCTGAGACTCATGCTGCCTCCCCAAATTTTCAGACAAGAGGGCTTACCTTGCTTGGAGTGTTTAGAAGGATGAATGGAGAGTATTAACATTTTTGTGAGGGAAAAGGGAGTTTCATGCTCCTTGAGCTTGTAATGAAAGTACATACCACTCCCCAAATGTCCAGGAACACAAATAAAATTTGCTTTAATAATTTGGGAGGTTCATGGGACTCCCCATGAGTCCATGGGCCCCCAAGATAAAAATCCCTGTTTGGGAAAAGCTCTTGATGAAGTCCAAATAGGCTATTCAGGAGATACAGTAAGTCTTAAAGGTCAGTACTGTCCCAGGCAGATAAATAACTGCTGGATGTTTTCACCCGGATATCCTGTAGGCAACTCAGCACTTTCCTTCCCCAGACTTGCTCCACTTGGCATCCTTAATTCTTTCTTAGTATGACTCTTATCCCAGTCGCCTTCTCTTCAGACTTTGGAGTCATGTTTGATTCTTCTGTTTTAGTCACTGCTGAATTTTTACAGCACTCTCATATTCGTTCCATTTTCATAGTCAGTTCTTTCTTCACTTTGGGCTATTAGTCAAGCCTGGATTAGAAATCTCATCTCCTGCTTGGTCTCTCACCTTCTGTTTCTTTCTATTCCAGGCTTTCCTTCTTACCTTTGCTAGGGAATTATTTGAAAACCCCGAGCTGGTTGTGTCTCTTTGGCTCTGCCTCTTGCTCCCTCTTTTTAAAAAGTCCTGATTAAGTAGCTCCCCAGAGTCTGCTGGAAGAAGTCCAGTTCTGACAATCAGGTTCAGACTTTTCTTTTTTCTCTTCCGCTGTTCCCTTGCTTTACTTCAGTTTTACGCAAAATGGAATACTTGGCCAGCCTTGTATTTTCTTGCCTTTGCTCCGAGTTTTCTTTGTCTGGAATCCTTCTAGACTAGGGGTTCTTCATATTTTTGGCATGATAAAAGATGAGATTTCATCGGCAGCCTGCAAAGCATACACTTTCTCACAATGTTTTTAATGTATAAAATGATACGCGAAATTACAAAGAAACCAATTATACTGAAATACAGTTACAAAAATATTTAAAAATCTGCTATGTTGTGTGCATTCTTCTTTATTAATACATTTAATAACATGATATGGCATTGGTCCTAATAATTATCGTGGCAATTTATGGCCTACATCTGTAATGGAAGGAAATGCTAAATTTCAGTTAGACATTAGGGAAAATAAAGATGTATTTTTTTCCTATCCAAGTTCACAGACCCCAGGCTAAGGATCTTAAATCTAGATTATTGATTCTCCAATAAAGTATGAATCAGAATTACTGGGATGCTAAACAAAGCATGCTAAGCCTCATTTCTGATTCAGCAGGTCAAGGGTAAGTCCCTGGCTTTTGTATTTCTAAGTGTTGCTGATGCTGCAGGCCCAGGGATTGCAGTTTGAAAACCTCCGATCTGCCAGGCGCAGTGGCGCACACCTGTAATCCCAGCACTTTGGGAGGCTGAGGTGGGCAGAACTCCTGAGGTCAGGAGTTCGAGACCAGCCTGCCCAACATGGTGAAACCACTAAAATACAACTACTAAAAATACAAAAAATTAGCCGGGCGTGGTGGCAGGTGCCTGTAATCGCAGCTGCTCGGGAGGCTGAAGCAGGAGAATCACTTGAACCCTGGAGGCAGAGGTTGCAGTGAGCCGAGATCACGCCATTGCACTCCAGCCTGGGCGAAAAGAGCAAGACTCTGTCTCCAAAAAAAAAAAAAAAAAAAAAAAGAAAACCTCTGATCTAGGATAGATCATCACCTCTTGCCATCTTTATCTGCCAAAACCCTATGCCTCCTAAAAGACCCAGGGAAAGGCCACCTTTTGTATTAAATTTTCCCCTATATCCCCTATTGGAAGAAATTTCTTCTCCTTCAAGGACCCTGTCCCAATTGTTCATCCCACTCTCACGGCATTTAACTTTCTGCCTTGTTCGCTGGAGTAAGATGTGTCTATTCTCGACTTGGGCTTGAGCCTTCTAAACTATTTGTACTACTGGAAATGCCATGATGTTTCAGACCTCCATGAAGGAATAAATGTCTTCTCTCACTCATTAGACTGTGAGCTTTTCTCGGGTATGAAACGTCGTAATTTGTGGGAGAGAAGAGGGACTAAGGAAGGGAAGAAGGAAAATTTCAATAGAGAACTCCTCATTAGGGAAATTTATCTAGAAGCACAGAAATTAGTCATGAAAGAGAACACCTCATTTATTCACATAATACCCTTCCTGGGTGCTACGGGCTGAAATGTCCTTTATCCAGATTAAAAAACAACAAAGTAGGTTACACAGTGGACCTTCCAGCAAGTTTTCAAAAGATTTCCATTGGCCCATGGTCATCGCACGGTATATGGCCTCATCCAGGTCCCTGGTAAGAATGTTTTATGGGTCAGAGTCCTGGGAGTGCATATGGATTTTCTGCAAAGGCTTTGATGCAGTACTCTGGAGTTATTTTTAAAGACAGGATAAGCCCACTGGGGCCTTTTGTATGGCACAGCTTATCTGTACCTGATCAGACCTCCTAACTAGTGAATATCAATCGTTTGGAGTCAACCTGGGAGGAGACAGAGAACTAAGTAAGCATTGAGCTGCAGGATTATGATTTCATCCCTGTACTGTTTCATTCACTTGATTTTTTCTTCCTTCTCCCCCTTCCCTTTTTTTTTCTTCTCTTCCTCTCTCCCTTTCTTCCCCTTTCTGTCCCTTTCCCCTCCTTTCCTTTTTTTAATCCAATGACTAGTTTAGCAATTATGTTGAAGGTTGGTCTATAGGGGCCTGTAGGTTTCCTTCCAGACAGAAAATTCTGAGACTCTATAAACAGATCCACAGTAAGGTGTTCTCCCTTGCCAGGTAGCAATTTTATCTGTGGTATTGTTGCTTCCCATACTTTAAATCTTGTTTATTTGACAGAGACTATGCCTTTGTGAAGTGGAAGCATGCGCTGAGATTTCCATTCAGGTCTTCTGTCTCTATCTTGCTGTACTTGTATGAATTGTGTGATCTGGTTACTCTGTCAAGTTTAGATCGTGAATATAGAGGCAAAAATAGCAATTTTTAACAGTGATGATAAACATTTGGATGTAGTGCTTTTCATTTCTAAATGGCTTTGAAGAGACCAAATCTGTTAGTATTAGTCATTCTGCCTGTGGGATTCCTTATCTTGGGTCAGAGGGTTTCCCTTGGACTCTGTTCTAGCTGTGTAGAAAGACTCATTTTGGTAGCTATTGAATTTTTCCCCCTATGAGGCATATTCTAAACTTTTAATCATTTCTCATGGGTTACATATGTTCTCTTGTTGCTAGCTGTGCATGTTTCTATTCTCATACATGCATTTAAAATGAATTTATCCTGGTACTGTGGCTAGATAAGAATTCTTTACTGAATTCTTTCCTAGGAGGGAGAAATGGAATTTTCTCTGGAGGTTCAGAACAGATCTTCAAATAAAACTCTGATCTTCATAGTGGTACCCATGGGGTAATTCAGCTGATATGTTGAATGCCTTTTTCCCTAAGGCGGTGGGCTAACAATGGTAGCTACCGTTTCTCCTGGGCTAGTCTAGATGCAAACGTTCAGGTGAAGGTTGTCCCATGCACATACCTTTCTCTCCCTTGTCACTTTCTGGGTATTCTAGATGGATTTGCATATAGTTCTGTGTGTATGAGTAAGCTGTAAGGAACAGGTACTGGGTCTTTTGTCTTTTTACACTTAGTGTTGGTATGTAAGTGGTGCTCAAAAATTGTTGCGCTGAAATCCTCTTTATTCTAATCTCAAACCAAACCGTATCCCCTTTATTATTATCTCCAACCACAAACAAAAACATTGTTTTCCATGTATAGATTCAAACTAAAATCATATTAAATTGATTAGGGAGCACATTCTGACTTGTACATGGCTTCATGATCTAAGGATTTATTTTTAATAAACACCGCCGCTTGCGTGTGGAGCCCGGCCCCTTCCCCAGGCTCGTCGCATGCGTTCTTCCCTGGCTCTGTTTGGGTCCCAGGAGCAGCCCGTGCTGTTCCCTGTGTCTTGCATGCTTTTCTTCACCCTCTGTCTTATGTCACCCTTTATCCCTGCATCCCTCAGGCCTCATCTCAGTCATCACTTCCTTGGGCACCCCAGCCCTGTTTCTGCCCAGCCGGGCTCAGTCTCCTTTAGCGAAGGGCTCTTCAGTTCCTTTCCTTCAGAGCCCTGATCACCGTTGTAAGTGGTTGACCACTTGCTTCTGAGCAACTCCCTTCCTTTCTGTTCTATAAACTTCCTGAGGCCAAGGGCTAAGCCCATTTCTGCTGACCTTTGCATTTCCAGCCTTTGCACAGTGGCTGGGGCATAACAAACACCAGTGGCCGTGCCAAGGAATGCTCAGGGTTGGAATACCTCATAATTTCTATCATTCCACACAAAATAGTTCTATTCTTGGATATGAACTATTGCCATTTTCCCACTCTCATGTAAAACGTGAACATTAACTCCACGAGGGCAGGGCTTGTCTGTCACTATGTATCTTGAGCATTTAGATGAGTGCTACCTAGCAGGTGCTCTGAAATATTTGTTGAATTGATAAAGGTGTCTTGAGAAATCTTGGTTTTCATTGATCTGTGATATTCAGTTGTATGTGCTCTGCAAACCCAGTTTCAAGGCAGGTGCCTTCCCTCCTTTCTCTAACTCCCCGCCTTCTAACTAGACTGCACTTTCAAGTCCATTGCTTTAGCAACTCTGGCACTGCCTACTGGTAGGTTCTCAACACATATTTTATGAAAGTCCAGAGCTGGAATTTTTCAAGGAAGTTTCTCAACCCTACACACCTAACAAACGTGTGCTCCAACTAGAGAGGGGGTGGGCTAGGGGTGGAATAGGTTTCCCAAGGTATCTCTGCTTCCAACAGTATGCTATGAGTGATTCATGAATATATATGCAGTTGGCTTTGAGCAAGTACCCAGCAAGATTATCAGCTGTAAAATATGTTTTTATTTAGAAAGCTTAACAGCGAGCAGGTACAGTGGTACATGCTTGTAGCCCCAGCTACTCAGGAGGCTGAGGTGGGAGGATTGCTTGAGCTCAGGAGTTCAAGAACAGCCTGGGCAGCATAGGGAGGTCCCATCTATAAAATAATAATAATCACCACCATCATCATCAATCATCATCATCATCTCAACAGCTTTTTAAAAGGATAGCGTTTTTTAAAAGCCATTTTTAAATTGTAAATACTAGTTTACATGTGCATATAAACGAGCACTTCCATATGCATGTATCCCTTCCCCCCGTTACTTATTTATTTTTGAGATGGAGTCTTGCTCTGTCCCCCAGGCTGGAGTGCAATGGCACAATCTCAGCTCACTGCAACCTCTGCCTCCTGGGTTCAAGTGATTCTCCTGCCTCAGGCTCCCAAGTAGCTGGGATTACAGGCACCCACCACTATGTCTGGCTAATTTTTGTATTTTTAGTAGAGACAGGGTTTCACCATGTTGGCCAGGCTGGTCTCAAACCCCTGACCTCAGATGATCCTCCTGCCTCAGCCTCCCAAGGTGTTGGGACTATGGGCATGAGTAACTGCACCTGGCCCCCCTCTGTTATTTTACCGGATTGTCACTTCCCACTGTCAAAGTTTCCTTGCAGTTCAGCTTGTCAGTGGCCTCATCAAACAAAGAAGGCAGCTTGTTGTCACCAGCAACCGACATCTGGTTTTAGATGTGGCTAGCGTGCCTAGTTGCTGTAACAGAGGGGATGTCATAATTAAACTGCAAGGCATGGTGAAGGGTATGGCTGTCATACATTACCACACTTCTGGGATAGAAAACAAGGTCTTGAACTTAGCAGGGACATGCAGGAATACAGTTATTATACACTTCTTGAAATTGTCTCATTCCAAAAAACATTTGGTTTTAGGGAAACACATTGGATAATTAAGACACATTGAAAAGCTAGAAATAGGTCAAAGTGATTGCAAAACAGTCTTTCAGCATTGTGGTGGGGCACCTAATGGCTTTCGTTGGTCACCCAATCAGAGAGCTTGTCTTTAGACTAATGCTATTCAGCTGGTTACCATGGCAATGATGGAGTACTAGTTGTCATGGCAATGAAATGGAAATTTGGGGGACCAATTTCTTTAGAAGAGGTGGATTCATTAAGCCCTTTCTTTCTTTCTTTCCTTAAAACTTGACCATGTCATACAATACTTTTAAAGGGTGTCCATTTTCATACTCTATACATTTTAGGATTTATAAAATCTTTTCTTATTCTTGGATCTCATGTCTTAAGTCTTTTCACCTCTGTGATTTGAGTAGACACCCCCACCCCTACACAGTCTTTTGTGGTTCATATTAAAGAATGACACTGCAAAAGCTACATTTCTTTTTATCCCCCCAAAAGTGTTTCTGCCAAGCTCCATTGGATTCCTCCAAAGTTATTTTGGTATGAAATAGAATAGGTCAGAATAATTATATTGGACTAAATGATAAATGAGACTTCTACCAATGCATTGCAATCACCTGTTCCTCACTGAGGTGTTTATCAGAATTGTACTTTAAGGCGGATCCTTTTGAGAAGCACCAGAAGCCTGGCTCTTTTTCCCTCCCTGGGCTGATGGGGGTTTTATTCCTCTTTGCTTAGAGTCCACTCTATGGGATCATCAATGGGAAATAGATCTTGTTCACATGTTATGCAGACTTGAGTGACCTTTTTCTTGACTTCTCCCAAGGAATTAATTTAGCTGCTTATTTTGAGATTCTAGAAAAGAATAAGTGGTTATATATATACATACATATACATATATGTACATATACATATATACATATATGTACACGTGCATATATACGTGTATATGTACAGATATACGTGTATATGTACATATATGTATACGTGTATATGTACATATATACGTATATACATATGCATATACATATATACATACATATCCATGTATATATGTATATGTATGTATACATATATGTATACATATGTGTCTGTATACATATATGTATACATATGTGTCTGTATACATATATGTATACATATGTGTCTGTATACATATATGTATACATATGTGTCTGTATACATATATGTATACATATGTGTCTGTATACATATATGTATACATGTGTGTCTACATATGTGTCTGTACACATATATGTATACATATGTGTCTGTACACATATATGTATACATATGTGTCTGTACACATATATGTATACATATGTGTCTGTACACATATATGTATACATATGTGTGTACACATATGTATACATATGTGTGTGTGTACACATATGTATACATATGTGTGTCTGTACACATATGTATACATATGTGTGTCTGTATACAGACACATATACGTATATGTATACATACATACGTATATGTGTGTATATATGTGTGTGTATATATACACACACACACATACCTATATATATATATTTGTTGTTGTTGTTTGTTTTGAGATGGAGTTTTGCTCTTGTCACCCAGGCTGGAGTGCAGTGACGCCATCTCGGCTCACTGCAACCTCCGCCTCTCAGGTTCAAGCGATTCTCCTGCCTCAGCCTCCAAAGTAGCTGGGATTACAGGCGCCCATAACCATGCCCAGCTAATTTTTATATTTTTAGTAGAGACGGAGTTTCACCATATGGGTCATGCTGGTGTTGAACTCCTGACCTCAGGTGATCCACCTGCCTTGGCCTCCCAAAGTGCTGGGATTACAGGTGTGAGCCACTGTACCCAGCCATAAGTGGTAATATTATTGGGTTGGCTAAATCTGGGGATTGTTAGAGATTTTAGAGAAAATATATTGGATCAAATCTGAATTCATGGACCTCTAAATTTTTCTGAGATTATTTTTGTTGTATTAACATGAACTCTGGAAAAGACCTTTTGGTATATTTTTATACTGCGAGTTTGCTGCTATAGAATTTTTAGAGGATATTTGTGACAGTAATTCTCACGTTCTATAATGAAGGAAAATTCCTTGGGGATTTAGAAGGAACCTCTAAGAGCCTTTCCTATAATCTGTAACCCCTCATTATTATAGATACACTACTTTACATGAGATCCTGAGGGGAGCTCAGTAGATCTTGTTGGGTCGAACACCCCCTGTATCTGAACTCAGGCTCTGTGACCTGAGGGTTCCAATACTGCATAAGGAGGAGGCTGGGCTTTTGTCTGAGATCCTCCCCCTTTTTACTGCCTATTGCCTCCCTCCAGTGCCTGTGGATTGGCCTGCTGGGGCTATAACAAATTACCACAGGCCAGGTGACTTAGACAGCCAAAATGTATCTTATCTCAGTTCTAGAGCCTTGGAGTTCCAGATGGGAGTGTCAGCAGATCTGGTTTCTCCTGAGGCCTCTCTCCTGGGCTTGTAGATGGTGACCTTTACCCTGAGTCTTCATGTGCCCTTTCCTCTATGTGCACATATCCCTGGTGTCTCTTATGTTTGTCCAAATTTCCTCTTCTTAAAAGAACACCAGTCAGATTGGATTAGGGCCCACCTTAACAGCCTCATTTTAACCTAATCTCCTCTTCAAAGGCCTTGTCTCCAAATACAGTCACATCCTGAGTGCTGGGAGTTAGGGTTTCAACATATATTTTAAGGGGATACACTTCAGCCCATAGCAGACTGCAACACCATATTATTTTCATTGTTGATTGTTTCCAGCAACTCCCTGGCTGGGATCTAAAAGAAATGGTGGCAAGCTTCATGAAATCAGACAGAAAGACTTCACCATTCTCTGCAGTGTTGGGACACAGGAGTAGGTAAGGGGTCAGGGGGTGGTAAGGAAGCAATCTCTTGATGTTCCTGGAAGCACAGCTGGGTTTCCTTGGCCTAGTGAGATGGACAACATCAGAAGGGGTTTGTGAGAAGTAAGGTGTTATTAAACGAGGCAAGAAGAGCAGATGGGGTGGGGGTGGGGGGCAGAAATGCACTTTTTTTAAAGGCCTCTTCTTGGACTAAGATTTGAGTTCCCTTAAGGATTACAAACTAAAGGTTAAGATGCAAGACTGGATTAATTTTCAAATTTACACAAAAGTCTAGATTTGTAGGTTCTCTTAGATGATGTGACAACAGAGCCCACATTCCAGAGCAGAAATAATTTCTTGCTAACCTCCTTGGGCTTTATTAGAATAGCTTCTTTGCTTTCAAAGAAGATATGGCAGATGGGCTTCAGCCAAAGGAAGTGAAGCCAGTGATCTCTCTATGAGCCATGCTGGAAGGCCCCAGCAGGAAGTGAAGAGGTGGCCATGAGGTGAGAACTGCTCATCTTGCTTGGGGCAGACTCAGTGTGTTCAGGGCTCCCAATCAACCTATAAGAAATAATCCATCAGAAAGGTGTCCAGCAATGTCCCCTGCAGGGAAGAAAGGGCATGAAGGTACTACCACCAACTGGCTTGGTGTTATAGTTAGGCAATCTTTTTCTTTCCTCCCTCCCTCCCTCCTTTCCTCTCTCCCTCCTCCCTTCTTCTTTCAGTCCTTCTTTTTTCCTTTCTCCCTTCGTTCTTTCCCTCCTCCCTTCATCCCATTTTTCCTTCCTCCCTCCTCCCTCCTCTTTTCCTTCCTCCCTCCCTCCGTCCCTTCCCTCCCTCTCTCCCTCCCTCCCTGCCTACCTGCCTGCCTGCCTGCCTGCCTGCCTAGAGGTAGTGTTGGGGATGGTAGATACTGGCTGCTGGGTCTGGATCCAGGGACAGTGACAGAGGCAGTGATGTCTTCTAATCATTTCTGTGGCATAACCCTGAGTGAGTTCCTAGCTAGGAGACCCTCAAGCCTAATTCTCTGGTCTTCCTGCAGGTTCTCTGAACTACTAAAATAGCTTTAAATAAATTCAGCTTTTGCATAAATTATCCAGAGTCTGTTTATTTTGCTTTTCATAATGAATGCTGATACTCTTTGTGCTCTGCCCAGACTTACTGGTCACAGACAAGAACCTTGAGATGGCCACATGTCCCAAATTGTTATCCAAATTTCCAGAGAGACCCAGAGCCTGTCTTAGGGAGCCCCAGATGAGTCAGTCCCCAGATACATTCCATGACTCCTCATGATAATAGTGTCACTTCCTTGAATGAGGAGCTTGAATGAGGAGCTAGGTGAACAACTCTTTCCAGCAGCAAATTAAGTCCATTTTTTTGTTCTTTGCAAATGGAACATGCTCAACAAGTTCAAACTAACTTTAATGGAATTTCTAGCTGTCCGTGTCCAAAGTCCCATCAATAGTGTTCTCTTTAAGTATGAAAGTGTTTACTGGAAAGAAAAAAGAATTTCTCATGTTCTGTGCTTTTCTCTTGCACAGAAAAATACAGCACCAACCTTAGGTTTAATTAGAGTTAAATTATGACCCAAGCAGGAATAGGGGTCATTCTGAAAATCACAGGCTTGGCAGAGACTTTCAGAAATCATTAATGCTGTTCCCCTATCCCTGGATTTAAAAAATTGGATTATGCAAGAAACCTGAGTGTTGGGGTTGGGGGTTGGGGGTTGGGGGTGGAGTTTGAGAGAACCCTGGAAGTGGAGTAGGGAGTGGAGATAGCCAAGAAGCATCCTTTTCTTAGGTTGATTGGGTGTCTGTCAGCTCTCCATCCCCAGTGAAGTTCCATCTCTCTCCTCCATACATTAAAATAATGCCTTAGTTTTTCTTTTATTGAAAAATTAGTAAATGTATTGTCAATACTAAAAAGCAAACAAAACGGAAAGGAAAAATAGTCACCTGTAATCTCACTACTAGAAGATAATTACTGTTAATAATTTGGTGTCTCTATTAATCTAAACTGTTGCTAGTGACAACTCAAACTACCTTGAGTTAAAGAAAACGGAAATGCATTAGCATATAAAACTGCTAAGTCCAGGGTTATATATAGTTTTAGGCTTATCTGCGTTTAAGGGTTCAGTGTCATAGGGGGTTTGCGTGAAGAAGTGAGATGATGTGTTTTCTTTTTTAGAAGATTATTGACTTATTTTTGTCTTTAACTGTCTTTCTTGCTCATCAGAGCAGAAGGAATTCTTTCTTAAGTGTAGTATAAACATCCACCCTAAAAGCCTCTTCCCGGCAAAGATCTGAGAAAGCTGTAGATGCTCATGGGGCTAAAACAAGCAGACTTTTGTGAGGTGCTAAGAGCTAAGTCACAGTATAGATCCATAGCATGTACATTTAAAAAAAGAAGAGGAAAGGAAAAGGATGCCCACGTAAACAGTGGAAGTCTAGAACCGTTACGAAGCCTGTCTTGCTTCCAGCTGCATGCAGAAATGTAACATTGATATTTTTATCATTTATTCTCTGGATACCAGATTCCTTAACTCAGAAAGAAGGATACCAAATTCCTTAACTCTTTAACTCAGGGACTTTCTAGTTCATGGGAGTGCTTATCCTGACTCATAATTCTTCATAATTCTTCTTTTGTTTCTTCCTTTTGTTTCCTATATCCATGCATACATAATTCTTCCTTTTGTTTCCTATATCCATGATATAATGACAAAGGGACAAGTAGAAAATTTACATGTATTAACAAGTTAATATATCTTGCATAGTTTAAAATAACATTACATTTTAAGTCAACTCTCTCTATTGCTTTTTCTAGAATAGCTGTAAATGAGAAAATGATCTCATTTGTTCCACCAGTTGGGCAAACTGACAAATAATTACCACCAAAGATATGCTAAGGAGAAAAGTACTTCCTTCACCTACTAGGCACAGTTATGGGATATGTTGCCTGTAGCATCTGTTTTACTGAAATGCTTATTTACTCCTTCTGTGTAATTGTTTGAGCATCTCACTCACGTGCCAACATGTTCCTCTGATTCTTTGTGTTAGTGTTGGCAATTTTAGATTCGCTGCTTCGGAGGACGCTGCTGCTGTGTTTACCCTGCAGGCAGGGATGTTGTGCAGTACCGTGCTTTGGACACAGCTCTCAAAAAGGCCAGCAACTACTCAACTGTTGGTGCTTCTTTGCCATATTCAGCATATCAGTACAGGACCAAGGAGACAACTACTGCATCCCCTGAAGCACTTCGAAGCAAGAAGGAACCTCAAGGCCCATAATATGGGAGGAATGAGAGCCTAAGAGGGAATAGATGGACTTCTGGAAATCTTACTGTGACTAGCAGTTAGAGGTTGGAGCTCAGGCAGTGTAACTCTAGAGTGTAATAAGGATAGTGCGGCCGGGCACTGTGGCTCATGCCTGTAATGCCGGCACTTTGGGAGGCCGAGGTGGGTGGATCACCTGAGGTCAGGAGTTCGAGACTAGCCTGGCCAGTATGGTGAAACCCCGTCTCTACTAAAAACACAAAAATTAGCCAGGCGTGGTGGTGCGCACCTGTAATCCCAGCTACTCGGGAGGCTGAGGCAGGAGAGTCACTTGAACCCAGGGGCAGAGGCTGCAGTGAGCTGAGATCGCACCACTGCTATCTCCTGTCTTCATTGTGACCAATATATTTCCAGGTCTAGAACTTCCTGGTAATTATTTTACAGAATTTTTTCCGCTCATCTTGCATTGCCAAGACTCAGTTATCTTTATTCTAAGAATTTTCATGCGCGTCCGTGTGAAGAGACCACCAAACAGGCTTTGTGTGAGCAATAAAGCTGTTTATTTCACCTGGGTGCAGGTGGGCTGAGTCCGAAAAGAGCGTCAGCAAAGAGTGGTAGATTATTATTAGTTCTTATAGGTTTGGGGATAGGCGGTGAAGTTAAGGGCAATGTTTTGCGGGCAGGGGTGGATCTCACAAAGTACATTCTCAAGGGTGGGGAGAATTACAAAGTACATTGATCAGTTAGGGTGGGGCAGAAACAAATCACAATGGTGGAATGTCATCAGTTAAGGCTATTTTTACCTCTTTTGTGGATCTTCAGTTACTTCAGGCCATCTGGATGTATACATGCAAGTCACAGGGGATGCGATGGCTTGGCTTGGGCTCAGAGGCCTGACATTCCTGCCTTCTTATATTAATAAGAAAAATAAAACAAAATAGTGTTGAAGTCTTGGGGAGGTGAAAATTTTTGGGGGGGTTGTATGGAGAGAGAATGGGCGATGTTTCTCAGGGCTGCTTCAAGCGGGATTAGGGGCAGCGTGGGAACCTAGAGTGGGAGAGATTAAGCTGAAGGAAGATTTTGTGGTAAGGGGTGATATTGTGGGGATGTTAGAAGAAACATTTGTCATATAGAATTATTGGTGATGGCCTGGATATGGTTTTGGATGAATTGAGAAACGGAATAAGAGAAGGAGAAAAATAGGTATTAAAGGTCTAAGAATTGGGAGGACCCAGGACATCTGATTAGAGAGTGCCTAAGGAGATTCAGCATAGTCCTGCCAGCAAAGATTATTTATTTACTTCAAGAGTTAAGAGTGGCGGTTTGGGGATAGCACGAGGAGACATCAGCTGTGATGGCTTGGAGAAACAGTGTAAACTGGCAGTGTAAACAAGAGCAGGGCATGTATGAATACTTGAGAACGGAGAATAGGAGTATGACTAGACAGAAAATAGTAGAGATGACAAGTTTTTTGGGGGGCACAGTCTAAGTTGGTCTGGTATCTGGAATGAGACTGGGGCCTAATAAAAAGGAGCATCTATACAGGAGCTTAAATGGCTGTACCTTGCAGCATTCTGAGGACAGGTCTGACTTCTGAGAAGGGAAAGTGGTAAAAGTATTGTCCAGTTCTTTTTAAGTTGGTGGCTGAGCTTGGTGAGGTGTGTTTTTAAAAGACCTTTAGTCCGTTCTACTTTTCTTGAAGACAGAGGACTATAAGGGATATAAAGGTTTCACTGAATACTAAGAGCCTGAAAAACTGCTTGGCTGATTTGACTAATAAAGGCTGGTCTGTTATCAGACTGTATAGAGGTGGGAAGGCTAAACTGAGGAATTATGTCTGACAGAAGGGAAGAAATGACTGCGGTGGCCTTCTCAGACTCTGTAGGAAAGGCCTCTACCTATCTAGTGAAAGTGTCTACTTAGACTAAGAGGTATTTTAGTTTTTGTGACTCAGGGCATGTTGAGTAAAGCTAATTTGCCCATCCTGGGCAGGGGCAAATCCTTGAGCTTGATGTGTAGGGAAGGGAGGGGGCCTAAATAATCCTTGAGGAGTAGTAGAATAGCAGATAGAATAGCAGATGGAACACTGAGAAGTTATTTCCTTGAGGATAGATTTCCACAATGGAAAGGAAATGAGAGGTTCTAAGAGGCGGGCTAGTGGCTTGTACTATAGCATAGCCTGCCTTTGCTGGTGTGTGGCGATTAGGCCTGGTGGAACTGCCATCAATAAATCAAGCATGATCAGGGTGAGAAACAGGGAAGAAGGAAATGTGGGGAAATGGGATGAACATCAGGTGGATCAGAGAGATGCAGTCATGAGGGTCAGGTGTGGTATCTGGAATGATGTGGGAGGCTGGATTGAAGTCCGGGCCAGGAACAATGGTAATTGTGGGACTTAATGAAGAGTGAGTACAGCTGAAGGAGCCAGGGAGCAGAAAGTATATGCATCAGGTATGAGGAAGAAAATAGATTTTGGAAGTTATGAGAAATGTAGAGAGTGAGTTGAGCATAGTTTGTGATTTTGACAGCCTCTAAAAGTATTAAAGCAGTGGCAGCCGCTGCACGCAGACATGAGGGCTAGGCTAAAACAGTAAGGTCAAGTTGTTTGGACAGAAAGGCTACAGGGTGCGGTCCTGGCTCTTGTGTAAGAATTCTGACCACACTAACCATGCCTAGGAAGGAAAGGAGTTGTTGTTTTGTAAGGGATTGAGGTTTGGGAGATTAATTGGACATGATCAGCAGGGAGAGCACGTGTGTTTTTACGAGAATTATGCCGAGATAGGTAACAGATGAGGATGAAATTTGGGCTTGACTGAAGTAATGGGGGCTGTCTGTGAAGCCTTGCGGCAGTACAGCCCAGGTAATTTGCTGAGCCTGATGGGTGTCAGGGTCAGTCCAAGTGAAAGCAAAGAGAGGCTGGGATGACAGGTGCAAAGAACAGTAAAGAAAGCACGTTTGAGATCCAGAACAGAATAATGGATTGTGGAGGGAGGTATTGAGGACAGGAGAGTATGTGGGTTTGGCACCATGGGGTGGATAGGCAAAACAATTTGGTTGATAAGGCATAGATCCTGAACTAACTTGTAAGGCTTGTCTGGTTTTAGGATGGGTAAAATGGGGGAATTGTAAGGAGAGTTTATAGGCTTTAAAAGGCCATGCTGTAGCAGGTGAGTGATAACAGGCTTTAATCCTTTCAAAGCATGCTGTGGGATGGGATATTGGCATTGAGCGGGGTGAGGGTGATTAGGTTTTAATGAGATGGTAAGGGGTGCATGATTGGTCGCCAAGGAGGGAGTCGAGGTATCTTATACTTGTGGGTTAAGGTGGGGGAATACGAGAGGAGGATGCAAAGGAGGCTTTGGATTGGGAAGAAGGGCATCAGTGAGATGCAGCTATAGTCCAGGAATAGTCAGGGAAGCAGATAATTCGGTTAAAATATCTCGGCTTAGTAAGGGAACTGGGCAGGTGGAGATAACTAAAAAAGAGTGCATAAAAGAGTGTTGTCTAAGTTGGCACCAGAGTTGGGGAGTTTTAAGAGGTTTAGAAGCCTGGCTGTCAATACCTACAACAGTTATGGAGGCAAGGGAAACAGGCCCTTGAAAAGAAGGCAATGTGGAGTGGGTAGCCTCCATATTGATTAAGAAGGGGACGGACTTACCCTCCACTGTGAGAGTTACCTAAAGCTTAGCGTCCGTGATGGTCTACGGGGCTTCCGAGGCGATCAGGCAGCAGTCTTCAGCTGGTAAGCCAAGGAGTCAGTCAGAGAGCCTTGGGCCAGAGTTCCAGGGGCTCTGGGAGTGGCTGCCAGGTGAGTTGAACAGTCTGATTTCCAGTGGGGTCCCACACAGATGGGACATGGCTTAGGAGGAATCCTGGGCTGCAGGCATTCCTTGGCCTGGTGGTCAGATTTCTGGCATTTGTAGCAAGCTCCTGGGGGAGGAGGTTCTGGAGGAACGCCTGGCCGCTGCAGTTCAGGCGTTTGGAAGTTCTTGTGTGCTGGAGATGTGGCTGGGGTTTGTCCCACAGTGGAGGCAAGGAATTGCAACTTTTTTTTTTATTATTGTACACCTTGAAGGTGAGGTTAATTAAGTCGTGTTGTGGGGTTTGAGGGCCAGATTCCAATTTTTGGAGTTTTATTTAATGTCGGGAGCAGATTGGGTAATAAAATGTATATTGAGAATAAGATGGTATTTTGACCTTTTAGGGTCCAGGGCTGTAAAGCCTCTCAGGGTTGCTGCCGAATGAGCCATGAACTGGGCTGGGTTTTTATATTTGATGAAAAAGAGCCTAAATGCTTCTGATTTGGGATAAAGAAAAAGGAGCATTAACCTTGACTATGCCTTTAGCTCTAGCCACCTTTTTAAGGTAAATTGCTGGGCAGGTGGGGGAGGGCTAGTCATGGAACGAAACTGTAAGCCAGACCAGGTGTGAGGAGGGGAAGCAATAAAAAGATTATAGGGTGGAGGAGCGGAGGCTGAGGAAGAATTGGGACCTAGCTCGGCCTGGCGAGGAGGGGAGAAGTCAGATGGGTCTGTAGAAAAGGAAGATTAGAAAGACTCAGCGACGCTTGGGGTTGGGATTGAGGGGACAGGCGGGAGGGAAAGAAGGAAGATTTGGGATGAGTTGCACTGGGCACAGAGACTAGGGAGGGACTGATGTGTAAAAGAATGCCTGGACGTCAGGCACCTCAGACCATTTGCCCATTTTACGACAAGAATTATTTAGATCTTGTAGGATGGAAAAATTGAAAGTGCCGTTTTCTGGCATTTGGAACTACTGTCGAGTTTGTATTGGGGTCAAGCAGCATTGCAGAAGAAAATAAGACGCTTAGATTTTAGGTCAGGTGAGAGTTGAAGAGGTTTTAAGTTCTTAAGAATACAGGCTAAGGGAGAAGGAGGAATGGAAGGTGGAAGCTTGCCCATAGTGAAGGAGGCAAGCCCAGAGAAAAGAGTAGAGATGTGGAGAAGGGGTGGGGGTTTCTTGCCCTCCAGAAAAGCAGAGAAAGGGTTGGGGTGTGGAAATAAGGGATTGGGGCACAGAGATAAGAGGTTGGGGTGCAGAAATAAGGGATTGGGGCACAGAGATAAGAGGTCGGGGTGCAGAAATAAGGGATTGGGAGTTCTTGCCCCCTAGAAAAGCGGGACTTGCTGCTAAGGGTGAAGGAGAAGGGGTTGAGGGGTACTTGCCCCTCTCCCAGAAAAGTGGGACTTGCCGCTAAGGGCGAAGGAGAAGGGGTTGAGGGTTACTTGCCCCTCCCTCAGAAAAGCAGAGAAGGGGTAGAGACAAGGAGAGGAGGGGTTGGGGTACTTGCCCCTTCCCCAGAAAAGCGGAGAAGGGGTAGAGACAAGGAGAGAAGGGGTTGGGGTACTTGCCACTTCCCCAGAAAAGCGGAGAAGGGGTAGAGACAAGGAGAGAAGGGGTTGGGGTACTTGCCCCTTCCCCAGAGAAGCGGGACTTGCCACTAAAGGTGAAGGACCAAGGCAGGCGTCCCTGCATGGTCTGACACCTTTGAAACGTGGGTGAATAATCAGAGAGGCTTCCCTGCGATGATTAAACACCAAGGGAAGGCTGCCTTCCCAGTCCGTGACCGGCGCCGGAGTTTTGGGTCCACGGATAAAATATGTCTCCTTTGTCTCTACCAGAAAATGAAAGGAATTGAAATTAAAAGAAGGGAGAAATTGAAGTGTGGCGCCAAGATTGAAAGGAGAAAGAGGTTGAGGGATAGTGAAGGAGGTTGGAGAAGAGAGTAAAAAGAGGCCACTTACCGGATTTGAAATTGGTGAGATGTTTCTTGGGCTGGTCGGTCTGAGGACCTGAGGTCGTAGGTGGATCTTTCTCACGGAGCAAAGAGCAGGAGGATGGGGGATTGATCTCCCAAGGGAGGTCCCCCGATCCGAGTCACGGCACCAAATTTCATGCGCGTCCGTGTGAAGAAACCACCAAACAGGCTTTATGTGAGCAATAAAGCTGTTTATTTCACCTGGGTACAGGTGGGCTGAGTCCGAAAAAAGAGTCAGCGAAGGGAGATAGGGGTGGGGCCATTTTATAGGATTTGGGAAGGTAATGGAAAATTACAGTCAAAGGGGGTTGTTTTCTGGTGGGTGGGGTGGGGGTCACAAGGTGCTCAGTGGGGGAGCTTCTGAGCCAGGAGAAGGAAATTCACAGGGTTAATCACTCAGTTAAGGTGGGACAGGAACAAATCACAATGGTGGAATGTCATCAGTTAAGGCTATTTTTACTTCTTTTGTGGATCTTCAGTTACTTCAGGCCATCTGGATATATACCTGCAAGTCACAGGGGATGCGATGGCTTGGCTTGGGCTCAGAGGCCTGACAAGAATATTTCTCAATTCCAGTAGACTTTTAAAACCATGATCTGCATTTGACCTAATATAAATTCTTATTTTTATTTTCAGACGGGGTCTTACTCTGTTGCCCAGTCTGGAGTTCAGTGGCACAATCTCAGCTCACTGTGACTTCTGCCTCCCAGGCTCAAGTCAAATGATCCTCCCACTGAAGTAGCTCCTCCTGAGTAGCTGGGACCACAGGTGTACACTGCCACGCCCAGCTAATTTTTTATATTTTTGGTAGAGATGGGGTTTTGCCATGTTGCCCAGGCTGGTCTGGAACTCTTGACCTCAAGTGATCTCCCCGCCTTGGCGTCCCAAAGTGTCAGGATTACAGGCATGAGCCACCATGCCTGGCCATGGATTCTTATTTTGAAATTTCCTCTATTCAATGTAAGTTATCCCCAGTTTCCATAAGTTATTTTGAGGGGTACATAAGCAGATATATTGGAACCCCTTCTTCCCTACTTACATCATTGGAGGCATTTGGTTCTCTGGCAATGAGGCTTACTATTTTTCCTTCATCAATACACTCCCATTCTAAACAAGATATATTGTAACTTTTCTTTTTCCAAGTGGGAATTTATGAGCTGTTATGGATGACCATTTTATTTATTTGTTTTGTTTTGGCTGAGTATTTCCTTTATTCAGTGAATATTATTATGTATCTTGTTTCACACCATGCTAAACAAATTTTCCTCATTTCTTTTTTTTGTTTTGGAGACGAAGTTTGGCTCTTGTTGCCCAGGCTGGAGTGCAGTGGCATGATCTCAGCTCACCACAACCTCCACCTCCTGGGTTCAAGCAATTCTCCAGCCTCAGCCTCCTGAGTAGCTGGGACTATAGGCATGCGCTACCATGCATGGCTAATTTTGTATTTTTAGTAGAGACAGAGTTTCTCCATGTTGGTCAGGCTGGTCTTGAACTCCTGACCTCAGGTGATTCGCCTGCCTCGACCTCCCGAAGTGTGGGGATTATAGCTGTGAACCACCATCCCTGGCCTTTTTTTTTTTTTTTTTTTTTTTTGAGACGGAGTCTCACTCTCTTCCCCAGACTGCAGTGGTGTGATCTCTGCTCACTGCAACCTCCACCTCCCTGGTCCAAGCCATTCCCCTGCCTCAGCCTCCCGAGTAGCTGGAAGTACAGGTGAATACCACCATGCCCAACTAATTTTTTTGTATTTTTAGCAGAGATAGGGTTTCACCATGTTGGCTAGACTGGTCTTGAACTCCTGACCTCAGGCAATCAGCCCGCCTTGGCCTCCCAAAGTGCTGGGATTACAGGCGTGAGCCACTGCGCCTGGCCAATTTTACTCATTTCTGATCACCTTTATTTTTTCCTTTAAAAATATATTTTTTTGTTAAAAAAAAAAAGAGAAACTAGAATACCTCTGAGATGAAACAAAACACTTTCTGCCATGGTTCTGCTTCTAAATGCTAAAGTGATTAAACCAGGTAAAATAAGGATAAGTTCTGGCTGAGTCCTTTCCAAGCCATCATCTCTTCTTTTAAATTTTAATTTTAAGTTCTGGGGTACATATGCAGGATGTGCAGGTTTGTTATACGGGTAAACGTGTACCATGGTGGTTTGCTGCACCTATCAACCCGTCATGAAGGTATTATGCCCAGCATGCATTAGCCATTTCTCCTAAATCTCTCTCTCCCCTCACCCCAACCCCCTACAGGCCCCAGTGTGTGTTGGTCCCCTCCCTGTGTCCATGTGTTTTCATTTTTCAGCTCTCACTTGTAAGTGAGAACACGTGGTGTTTGATTTTCTGTTCCTGTGTTAGTTTGCTGAGGATAATGGCTTCCAGCTCCATCCATGTCCCTGCAAAGTATATAATCTCATTCCTTTTTATGGCTGCATAGAATTCCGTGGTGTATATGTACCACATTTCCTTTATCCGGTCTATCATTGATGGGCATTTGGGTTAATTCCATGTCTTTGCTATTGTGAATAGTGCTGCAGTGAACATATGCGTGCATGTACCTTTGTAATAGAATGATTTATATTCCTTTGGATATATACCCAGTAATGGGACAGCTGGGTCAAATGGTATTTCTGGTTCTAGATCTTTGAGGAATTGCCACACCGTCTTCCACAATGGTTGAACTAATTTACATTTCCACCAACAGTGTAAAAGGGTTCCTATTTCTCCGCAACCTTTGCCAGCGTCTGTTGTTTCTTGACTTTTTAATAATCACCATTCTGACTAGTGTGAGATGGTATCTCAGTGTGGTTTTGATTTGCATTTCTCTAGTGATCAGTGATGTTGAGCTTTTTTTTTTTCATGTTTGTTGGCTGCATGAATGGCTTCTTTTGAGAAGTGTCTATTTATGTCCTTTGTCCACTTATTTATTTATTTACTATTTATTTATTTAGTTTTTTGAGCTGGAGTCTCGCTCTGTTGCCCAGGCTGGAGTGCAGTGGCATGATCTTGGCTCACTGCAACCTCTGCCTCCCAGGTTCCAGCGATTATTCTGCCTCAGCCTCCCGAGTAGCTGGGATTACAGGAGCACACCACCACACCCAGCTAATTTTGCATTTTTGGTAGAGACAGGGTTTCACTATGTTGACCAGGCTAGTCTTCAACTCCTGACTTCAAGTGATCCACCCACCTCGGCCTCCCAAAGTGCTGGTATTACAGGCATGAGTCATTGCACTTGACCCTTTGCCCACTTTTTAATGGAGTTGTTTTTTTCTTAAAAATTTGTTTAAGTTCTTTGTAGATTCTGGATATTAGACCTTTGTCAGATGGATAGATTGCAAAACTTTTCTCCCACTCTGTAGGTTGCCTGTTTGCTCTAATGATAGCTTCTTTTGCTGTGCAGAAGCTCTTTAGTTTAATTAGATCCCATTTGTCAATTTTTGCTTTTGTTGCAATTGCTTTTGGTGATTTCATCATGAAATCTTTGCCCGTACCTATGTCATGAATGGTATTGCCTAGATTTTCTTCTAGGGTTTTTTATAGTTTTGAGTTTTACATGTAAGTCTTTAATCCATCTTGAGTTAATTTTTGTATAAGGTGTAAGGAAGGGGTCCAGTTTCATTTTTCTGCATATGGCTAGCCAGTTCTCGCAGCACCATTTATTAAATACGGAATCCTTTCCTTATTGCCTGTTTTTGTCAGGTTTGTCAAAGATTAGATGGTTGTGTATATGTGGTCTTAATTCTGAGTTCTCTATTCTGTTCCATTGATCTATGTGTCTGTTTTTGTACCAGTACCGTGCTGTTTTGGTTACTGTAGCCTTGTAGTATAGTTTGAAGTCTGGTAGCATGATGCCTCCAGCTTTGTTCTTTGTGCTTAGGATTGTCTTGGCTATACAAGCTCTTTTTTTAGTTCCATATGAATTTTAATATAGTTTCTTCCAATTCTGTCAATGGTAGTTTAATGGGAAAAGCATTGAATGTATAAATTACTTTGGGCAGTATGGCCATTTTCACGTTATTGATTCTTCCTATTCATGAGCATGGAATGTTGTTCCATTTGTTTGTGTCCTCTCTGATTTCCTTGAGCAGTGGTTTGTAGTTCTCTTTGAAGAGGTCCTTCACTTCCCTTGTTAGCTGTATTCCTAGGTATTTTATTCTCTTTGTAGCCATTGTGAATGGGAGTTAATTCATGATTTGGCTCTCTGCTTGTCAGTTGTTGGTGAATAGGGATGCTTGTGACTTTTGCACGTTGATTTTGTATCCTGAGACTTTGCTGAAGTTGCTTATCAGCTTAAGAAGCTTTTGGGCTGAGATGATAGAGTTTTCCAGATATAGGATCATGTCATCTGCAAACAAAGACAATTTGACTTCCTCTCTTCCTGTTTGAATACCCTTTATTTCTTTCTCTTGCCTGATTGCCCTAGCCAGAATTCCCAGTACTATGTTGAATAGGAGTGGTGAGAAAAGGCATCCTTGTCTGGTGCCAGTTTTCAAGGGGAATGCTTCCAGCTTTTGCCCACTCAGTATGATATTGGCTGTGGCTTTGTCATAAATGGCTCTTATTATTTTGAGGTATGTTCCTTCAATACCTAGTTTATTGAGAGTTTTTAACGTGAAGGGATGTTGAATTTTACCAAAGGTCTTTTCTGCATCTATTGCGATAATCATGTGGTTTTTGTCTTTAGATCTGTTTATTTGATGAATTATTTTTATTGATTTGCATATGTTGAACCAGCTTTGCATCCTGGGGATGAAGCCAGCTTGATTGTGGTGAATAAGCTTTTTGATGTGCTACTGTATTTGGTTTACCAGTATTTTATTGAGAATTTTTGCATCAATGTTCATCAGGAATATTGGCCTGAAGTTTTCCTTTTTTTGTTGTATTTCTGTCAGGTTTTGGTATTAAGATGATGCTGGTCTCATAGAATGTCTTAGGGAGGAGTCCCTCCTTTTCAATTGTTTGGAATAGTTTTGGAAGAAAGGGTATCAGCTCTTGTTTGTACTTCTGGTGGAATTCACCTATAAATCCATCTGGTCCTGGGTTTTTTTTGTTGTTGCTGTTAGGCTATTTATTACTGCCTCAATTTCAGAATTTGTTTATTTGTCTATTCAGGGATTCAACCTCTTCCTGGTTCAATATTGGGAGGGTATATGCGTCCAGGAATTTATCCTTTTCTTCTAGATTTTCTAGTTTATTGGCAGAGGTGCTTATAGTATTCTGTGATGGTTGGTTGTATTTCTGTGGGGTCAGTGGTGATAACCCTTTATCATTTTTTTAAGGTGTCTATTTGATTCTTCTCTCTTTTCTTCTTTATTACTCTTGTTAGTGGTCTATATATTTTATTATTATTTTTCAAAAAACCAGCTCCTGGGTTCATTGATTTTTTTGAAGGGTTTTTCAAGTCTCTATCTCCTTTACTTCTACTCTGAGCTTGGTTATTTCTTGTCTTCTGTTAGCTTTGGGGTTTGTTTGCTCTTGGTTCTCTAGTTCTTCTAGTTGTGATGTTAGGGTATCTATTTGTGATCTTTCTAGGTTTTTTGATGTGGATATTTAGTGCTACAAATTTCCCTCTTAACACTGCATTAGCTGTGTCCCTGAGGTTCTGGTACGTTGTCTCTTTGTTCTTATTGATTTCAAAGAACTATTTGATTTCTGCTTTAATTTCATTATTTACCCAGGAGTCATTCAGGAGCAAGTTGTTTAGTTTCCATGTAGTTGTATGGTTTTGAGTGAATTTCTTAATCTTGAGTTCTAATTTGATTGCACTGTGGTCTGAGAGACTGTTTGTTATTTCAGTTCTTTTACATTTGCTGAGGAGTGATTTACTTCCAGTTATGTGAGCAATTTTAGAGTAAGTGCCAAGTGGCACTGAGAAGAGTGTATATTCTGTTGTTTTGGGGTGGAGAGTTCTGTCGATATCTATTAGGTCCACTTGATCCAGAGCTGAGTTTGAGTCCTGAATATCTTTGTTAATTTTCTGTCTTGATGATCTATCAAATATTGACAGTGGGGTGTTAAAGTCTCCCACTATTATTGTGTGGGAGTCTAAGTCTCTTTGTAGGTCTCTAAAAACTTATTTATGAATCTGGGTGCTCCTGTATTGGACGCATATATATTTAGGATAGTTAGCTCTTCTTATTGAATTGACTCCTTTACCATTATGTAATGGCCTTCTTTGTCTTTTTTGATCTTTGTTGGTTTAAAGTCTGTTTTGTCAGAAACTAGGATTGCAAGCCCTGCATTTTGGATTTTCCATTTGCTTGGTAAATTTTCCTCCATCATTTTATTTTGAGTCTATGTGTGTCTTTGCATGTGAGAGGGGTCTCTTGAATACAGCACACCTATGGGTCTTGACTCTCTACAATGTGTCTTTTAATTGGGGCATTTAGCTTATTTAAATTTAAGGTTAATATTGTTATGTGTAAATTTGATCCTGTCATCATGATGCTAGCTGATTATTTTGCAGCCAAGCCATCTTCTCTTGGGGCAGCAAATGGGATGCTCACACACCCCTGGTGTAGATAGGCACTATTTTGCAACTGTTGTTGTCTGCAGAATTTGGGAAATTCTCTGTGGTTAAAAGGCAGCTTGGTCCCAACTAGCATGTACCTTTTTAACATTCAGGGTTCTTTTACTCTCCTCTCAAGAATAACTAATTTTTTTTTTTTTTTTTTTTGAGATGGAGTCTCGCTCTGTTGCCCAGGCTGGAGTGTGGTGGTGTCGCCCAGGCTGGAGTGTGGTGGGCTTACTGCAAGCTCCACGTCCTGGGTTCACGCCCTCCTGTCTCAGCTTCCCGAGTAGCTGGGACTACAGGCACCCACCACCACGCCTGGCTAATTTTTCTGTATTTTTTAGTAGAGATGGAATTTCACCATGTTAGCCAGGATGGTCTCAATCTCCTGACTTCGTTATCCACCCGCCTCAGCCTCCCAAAGTGCTGGGATTACGGGCATGAGCCACCTCACCCAGCCAAGAATAACTATTTTACCTTTACTAGGAAGAAAATTGTTCCTAACAACTTGTATCAGTCAGCGCTTTCAGTTGCAAGTGTCAGAAACCCACTCCAATTGATTTTAAGCAGAAAGGATTTGTTAAGAAGCTAAAGGAGGAGCTTGTGTTTAAAGGTGGTGATTTGAAGACAGACATTTATCTTTACAGCCTCCGAACACCTCTCTTAAGGACAATAAGGGGCATTTAAAAGAAGATATAAGCACACAGGTTAAAGAAAATAAGAGAGGTACAACAGTTACAAAGCTTTGGAAGATACAAAAGAGATTGCAAAGAATAATTAATTTAGCATCTGAAGAAAGTTGAATCCCAAACTGGAAACCTGACTTGCATTAAGGAAACTTCTCAAAGTTTCAGAAATTGATCCCACTTGGTACTTCTGTGAGGTGAGGCTGAAACAGGGAAATTTGTAGCTATAAGAAGCAGTTAAGTCTCAATGTATTTTCCAACTCCATGTGGCCAGGCAAATATACTCCTTATTGCTCTACCAGGAGACTTGGAGATTTACTCTCTAGAGCAGTAGTTCCCAACCTTTTTGGCACCAGAGACCGGTTTTGTGGAAGACAATTTTTCCACAGATGACAGTGGGATTTGGGGGGATTAGATAAGGAGCGCACAACCTAGATCCCTCAATTGTGCAGTTCACAGTAGGGTTCGCACTTCCATGAGAATCAGCCTTGGCTGATCTGACAGGAGGCAGAGCTCAGGTGGTAACGGTCATTTACCCCCTGCTGTACAGCCCAGTTCCTAATGGGGTAGAGGGAGGGTAATGAGCATTATTGAGGTATAATTCATGTATCATATAATTTAGTACTTTATTGGATACAATTCAGTGGTTTTTAGTATATTTACAGATGTGCAGTTATCACACAATGAATTCTGGAACATTTTATCAGCCCCAAAAGAACATTCCATACTCCCATTAGCTGTCATTTCTCTCCCCAAACCCTTTTCCCAGCCCTCAGCAACTACAAATCTACTTTGTATTTTTATAGATTTGCCTATTCTGAATATTTCATATGGATAAAATACACACAATATGTGGTTTATGACTGGCTTATTTCACTTAATAATGTTTTCAGTTTATCCATGTTGTAGCATGTATCAGTACTCCATTCTTTCCCATCTTCATTACAAAATAATATTCCATTGTATGAATATACCACATTTGCTTATTCATTTGTCCCACTGTTGATGGACATTTGCATTGCTTCTATCATTTGGCTATTATGGATAATACTGCTATGACAATCTGTTTTTTAGTGCCCTTCTTTAGTGCTTGTTTTTAAATTTGAGCAATAGCCAAAGATCACCAGGAATTTTAGGAAAGCCTGTAACATAAACGAAAGCAAAGCAAACACAGGTCAAAAATTTTAAAAAGCAACTTAGAGGAAATAGAGTGTGCAGAGAGAAGAAAACTTAGAAGAACTATCATTAATATTCTCAAAATAAAAAAATATATAGGCCTGTCAAATAAGGACAGGATTCTATAAAAAAATGAACAGCCAGCTCACAAAAAGAGCTTTTGGAAATTAAAAGCATGAGAGCAGAAATAAAGTACTTAACAGAAGAGTTAGCAGATAAAGTTGAGGATATTTCCCTGAAAATAGGGCAAAAAGTCAAATAGATGAAAAACTGGAGGAAAATTAGTAAAATTATAGGATCAGTTCATGAGGTCCAACCTGCAAATATTGGGAATTATAAGAAAACAGATGGAATGGAGGAGATAAAATAATCAAATAAATCTTCCTTGATAGATCCAAGAAGATTTATAAACTATAGCATGTTTTTAATGCATTGAGTTTGAAAGCATTTCTGTGGAAGATTTTGAGAATGAATTAATTTTTATCTACTTATGTACATAGAAAGCTAAGCAAATGAAATAAAAGTAATTATAAACTCCAGGGAAAAGAAGACTTTCCAGAATCAAAGTGTAAGATGGGCTGAAATGGTCTTCAGTACAATGAATCAAAATAGATCCACATCAGGATATTCTGAAATTTCAGAAACCCTGAGAAAAACATGTAATAGTAAATGATGTATAGAGAAAAAAAAGAACATACAAAGTAACAGAATTAGAATTACTTTGGAATGTTCGGTAGCAACACTGATGCAACATCTCCAAAATCCTGAGGGGAAATGAGTCATAATGCTAGAGAGAATAGAGAAATATGGGCACAATCCTTCTTGTTTGTGGATCTCTCCTTGGCTCTGCCTTTTCATGCTGTTTCTACCTCTTTCTGCCACCTCATGCTTACACTTTCCAGATAATGAGCCACTCTGAGAAAATCTTCCTCACCTACCATACTGATACTGAATGTTTAGCTTGAAGTTATCGGCCCCAGGACCCAGCCCCTGGCAAACAGAGTCTGGGCTTCCTTGTGAAGACAAAGGGGTAAGGAAAATAGGAGAGTAGCCATATGCCAGTGGTACTGATTATTCATACATTAATCTTCTGACATATGAGATATATTTGTCTTTTGATTGAGAAATCTTTGGTGATGGAAACTAAAGCCAAGTAAATCTATGGCTGGGTCATTTCCACTTAACACTGGGAATTACTAGGAGAACATATTTTTCCTCCTTTCCTTGACCACACTGATTTTCTTTAAGTTAACATCCTAAGTAAGATTTTATACTCAGCCAGACTATCACAATTACATGTGAGATAAAGACACTTTCTAGACATGGAATGTCTCAAAATAACACACTCAATCTGGAAGCTGATTAAGGATATACTACGTTAAATCTAGGTTAGTCATCACTAGCTGAGATGGCTGTATGAGGTTCCAGGAAATAGTGGAACCAACTCAAGAGAAAAGTGGATTGAGTCCCCAGAGATCTTAGGCTCTCAGGTATGCAGTAGACTTAGAGAACAACCTATCCATACTGAAACAGGTCAAATGCCTCTGTAAGTGATGGATCCAAGATTTATAAACTATAGCATGTTTCAATGCATTGACTTTGAGAACACTTCTGTAAAAGATTTTTGAGAAGGAATTTTTACCTACTTATGTAAACAGAAAGCTAAGCAAATGAAACAAAGGTAATTATAAACTCCAGGGAAAAGAAAAAAGAAAGGAAAAGTAATAGTATGCATCAGGAAAGGCTACACTATGCTGTGGCATAACTATGCAACCTAATTCTCAATGTCAGTAGCTTGATATAACAGTAGTTTATTTCCTGCTGTTGTAGAGTCCACTCGAGTCCAAACAATTCTCCAGGATGACCATCCTCCATGCAGTGACTTAACAATCTGTGCTTTTCTAGCATTACAGCTCTGCCATCTTAACGGGAGGCTTCTGTGAGTGCCATGGCAGAGGAAGAGACTGCTTGGAAAGCTTGAATCCTCTCTCATACGTTATTGTTATTATTTTTTGAGACAGGTTCTCACTCTGTCACCCAGGCTGGAGTGCAGAGGCATGATCTCAGCTCACTGCAGCGTCTACCTCCCAGGCTCAAGCGATCCTCTCACCTCAGCCTCCCAAGTAGCTGGGATCACAGTCACACACCACCACAACCAGCTAGTGTTTGTTTGTTTGTTTGTTTTTTGAGATGGAGTTTCACTTTTGTTGCCCAGGTTGGAGTGCAATGGTGCAATCTTGGCTCACTGCAACCTCTGCCTTCTGGGTTAAAGCAATTCTCCTGCCTCAGCCTCCTGAGTAGCTGGGATTATAGGCATGCGCCACTACGCCTGGCTAATTTTGTATTTTTAGTAGAGATGGGGTTTCACCATGTTGGTCAGGCTGGTCCTGAACTCCTGACCTCAAGTGATCCACCCACCTCGGCCTTCTAAAGTGCTGGGATTACAGGTGTGAACCACCGTGCCTGCCCTACAGCTAGTTTTTTAAAAAACTGTTTTGTAGGGACAGGGTCTTGCTATGTTGCCCAGGCTGGTCTTGAACTCCTAGGCTCAAGTGATCCTCCCACCTTAGCCTCCCAAAGTGCTGGGATTACAGGTGCGAGCCAGTGTGCCTAGCACTCTTTTATGTTTTAACCCACAAGTGACACAAGTCATTTTTGCTCACAACCCACTGGCTAGATCTAGTACATAGAGCCACTGAATGATATGAGTGGTGGGGCAGAGAGGGTTCTTATCATTTTTTCCTCAACCTGACCTCTGATTACTGTTTGACATGTTCCACATGCTCCGTAAGTTGTCAAGGCACATGATATTCATGCATTTTCACTGGGATTTTTCATTTTTATTAGGTTGGTGCAAAAGTAGTTGCTTTTTTTTTTTTTTTTCTTGAGACGGAGTCTCACTCTGTCACCCAGGCTGGAGTGCAGTGGCGCGATCTTGGCTCACTGCAACGTCCACCTCCCGAGTTCAAGTGATTCTTCTGCCTCAGCCTCCCGAATAGCTGGGATTACAGGTGCACGCCACCATGCCCGGCTAATTTTCGTATCATTAGTAGAGACGGGGTTTCACCATATTGGCCAGGCTGGTCTCAAACTCCTGACCTCATAATCCTAATTATTTACTAGACTTAAATGAAGTTGCATTTTTATCAAAGCATAATCCGATCAATACTGATTTTCATTTAATTCTATGTCAACTAAGAGGGTAGACTTTAGTATCCGATGTGTTGGGTTTGAATCTCTGGTTTTTCTAGACGAATCTCCTTCAAAAGCAATTGGGTCTTAAACTTTTCATATACTTGAAATCACAATCCATGAAGTTGCTTTAGTATTTAATCCTTGACAAACCAGAAATGACTGGAGAAATTTTTAAGTTTTTGGAATAAAGGACAAATACAAAGCAGGAAATAGTTTTAATTTAGAAACATCTAATCCTAGACAATTTAGTAACATTGATTATAGCACAATTCTTGAGCACTAACTATGCACCAGGCAGTGTTTAATTGCTCCGGGCTCAAGCAATCCTCTTGCCTCAGCCTCCCAAAGTGCGGGGATTATAGGCATTAGCCACTGTGCCCGGCCCTGGGTTCTTTTTCTTGCATTATAGGAAGATGCCATTTCCTGGCCTCCCTTGCCATGTGACTTGGACATGTACATAGTGATTCATGTCTCCTCCATACCAAGACATAAAACCTCACATCATTGCAAGTGCTTTCTTTTCTTCTTCATGGTGGCCACATACTATGGTGGCAGCAACAAAAAAAATGGAAGGAGCCCAGAACCCTGAGTCACCTGCCCGATCCACACCAAGCTGTGATGTGAAGGCGAAATACAGCTTGATTGTGTTACTGAGTTTGGGGGGTTGTTTGTTACAGCAGCTAGCATCAATTATCTCTTGTGAAATCAAACAGCTAACAATTGAGCCAGTATCTGACCTAGACCTATTGCCTACAGAGCACCACATTTAACTACTATTATCTGGCCTCTTTATTGCCCCCACACACTTGAAATATAAATTTTTAAAGACATTTTATTCTTTTTTGTATCCATCAGAATTTATTGAATCCTGATCATTTTTTCCTTAATGTTGATTTTGTAGACTCATTTGCAGGAAGAACAATGTCAGGTAGAGAGAAGGAATTGAATGAATATTTTTAATAAATTTGTAGATGTTAATATAATTTACTTATTTGCAATTCTCATAGCTATACGATATTCTATCCCATTTCCAGTGTGGCAGCGACAAAAAAATGGAAAGAGCCTAGAACCCTGAGTCACCTACCTGACCCACACCAGGCTATGATGTGAAGGAGAAATACAGCTTGATTGTGTTACTGAGTTTGGGGGGTTGTTTGTTACAGCAGCTAGCATCAATTACTCTCATACATATGTGTAAACAGATACTTGCACTATAGTGTTTTAGGCCCTGCTCCAGCTCTTCCAACAGTGTCAGACATATGGTAACCCTCATGAGTTATTTGTTCAGTAAATGATGAATTTAGAGGTAGACACATTCCTTTGTTACAGTGGGGGTCTGAAGGAGTGTTGAGGGGTGGGGAAGCCACCTCACTCTATGGGAAGGCATGTGTACTATCACTGATCTTTCCATGTAACACCCTTTCTCCTGCCAAGAATGCCCCTTTTTTTAGAGGTGCAGCTACCATACCAAACCATCCACTTTCTGGTCCCAAAGCATGAGCAGTGCAAGCCTGGCTGTTAAGGTCTCTCAGGTCGGAGAATTTTATGCCTTATTCCACCTATCACTTCTTCAGAGAAGGTAATCTTTCCTAGAGAAGTGTGTTCTTTCGCCATTGACCCCTGGCAGTTGGTAACATTTTCACCAGCCTCCTCCTATTAAACTGCAGTGATGCAGCAGCAGCCCAAAGCCATAGAAAACATGGCAAATGTGATTTTTCATATGTACTAACACTCATTGCTGAGCCCACTTTCCTTGAGGCCCTAACCATGCACGTTCAGATAGATGGCTTATTATTCCCTGTTGTACTCGGTGTAATAAGGCTAGATTAATAGATGTAACTTCTATAAATATTCATTTATTTTATCATTTCCTTTTAGCTTTGCCTCTAACAAAACCCCTAATCTTGGGGTCAGGGCACCTAGAAACATGCTCATACCCTTTCATCCTGTAGATGAGTACCCTTGGGTATCCATCACAAGGAATAGGATGATAGAACATGAGTAACATATGCAGAGATCAGAGTACTTGCTACTAAAAGAGCAAAAACACTGGAAATGGGATAGAATATCATATAGCTATGAAAATTGCAAATAAGTAAATTATATTAACATCTACGAATTTATTAAAAATATTCATTCAATTCCTTCTCTCCACCTGACATTGTTCTTCCTGCAACTGAGTCTACAAAATCAACATTAAGGAAAAAATAATCAGGATTCAATAAGTTCTGATGAATACAAAAAAGAATAAAATGTCTTTAAAAATTTATATTTCAAGTGTGTGGAGCAACAAAGAGGCAAGATAATAGTAGTTAAACGTGCGGCTCTGTAGGCAATAGATCTAAGTCCAGATACTGGCTCAATTGTTAGCTGTGTGATTTTACAAGAGATAATTTCTTTAAACCTCAGCTTTTGTTTGTTTTAATCTGAAAAATGGGGATAATAATGATTCCCATCTTACAGGATTAAATCTGATAATATGAAAGCAGTTAGCACAGTGCTTGGCACATAGAAAATATTTAACTCAGCCAGGCGCGGTGGCTCATGCCTGTAATGCCAACAGTTTGGGAGACTGAGGCGGGTGGATCACCTGAGGTCAGGAGTTCAAGACCAGCCTGGCCAACATGGCGAAACCCCAGCTCTACTAAAAAACAAAAAAATTAGCCGGGTGTGGTGGCATGCACCTGTAGTCCCAGCTGCTCTGGAGGCTGAGGCAGGAGAATCGCTTGAAACCGGGAGGCAGAGGTTGCAGTGAGCTGAGGTTGTGCCACTGTACTCCAGCCTGAGAGACGGGGTGGGACTACGTCTCAAAAAAAGCAAACAAACAAACATAAAAAATATTTAACAAGCCTGAGCTTATTTTTTTATATATTTATTTATTTATTTTGAGACGGAGTCCCACTCTATCCCCCAAGCTGGAGTGCCGTGGCGTGACCTTGGCTCACCGCAACCTCCACCTCCCTGGTTCAAGGAATTCTCCTGCCTCAGCCTCCTGAGCAGCTGGAACTACAGGTGGGCGCCACCACACCCGGCTAATTTTTTTCTGTTTTTAGTGGAGATGGGGTTTCGCCATGTTGGCCAGTCTGGTCTCGAACTCCTGACCTCAGGTGATCCGCCCATCTCAGCCTCCCAAAGTGCTGGCATTATAGGCATGAGCCACCGCGCCCAGCCTTAACAAGCAACATGGTGAAACCCCATCTCTACAAAAAATACAAGAACTAGCTGGGCGTGGTTGCATGCACCTGTAATCCCTCGTACTTGGGAGGCTGAGGTGGGAGGATCACTTGAGCCTGGGAGGCAGAGGTTGCAGTGAGCCAAGATCATGCCACTGCACTCCAGCCTGGGTGACAGAGTGAGACTCTGTCTCAAAAAAAAAGAAAAATATATATTTAACAAATGTTAACTATTTTTATTATCATATTTATGTTAACAAATGCACACTAGAAATGGCAATCATTTCTTCCTGGGTACTGATCACATTACATGCTCCTCTTGGTTTTCCTCCTCCGCCCTGGCTGGTCCTTCTGTCTCTTCTGCCAGCTCCTCACTCCAACCAAGCTCTCCCAAGCTGGGCTCCCCAGGGCTTGGTTATGTGCTCTGTACCTTCCTTTCTCTTTCTCTTTCCAGGAGATCTCCTCCGGTCCCACAGCTTTAAATATCAAATTTACACCTTCTGGCCAGAAATCCCCCCTTGAGCTTCAAGTCCATCTGCCTCCTAGACTTCTCCACTTGGAAGTCTAATACCTATCTTAAATAAGTTCAAACCTGAATACTTGGTTGTACATCCTGGCCAACTTCTTCCTTTCCTCAGTCATTCCTTTTAAGTATATATCAATATATTCCACCCATTTGCTCAAACAAACAAATACTAGGAGCCACTCTTGATTCTTTTCTTTCTTTATTCCCATATTTAATTTATTAGCAAATATTGATTTTAACTCTAAAACGAACCCCTGGTTCATCCCTTCCTGTCTTTCTACCTGGCTATCTAGTCCAAGCCACCCTCATCTCCTGTGTTGCTCCTTAATTGTGGTCTCTCACTTCCCTCTTGCCATTCCCTCCCAAGCTCTTCCCCACCCCGGGACCCCAAACATGACTACAACATCTATGGTGATGTTTAAAATTGTGGTGAAAAAATTACATAGTATAAAATTTACTATCTTAACCATGTTTAATGTGATGTTATCTGCATGCATATTGTTGGACAACAGATCTTTAGAACTTTTTATCTTGCAAAACTGAAACCCTGTAAACACTGAACAACAATTTCTGTTTTCTTCCTCATCCCGATCCCTGGCAATCACCATTCTGCTCTCTGTTTATAAGAGTTTGACTACTTTAGATATCTCATAGAAGTAAAATCATGCAATGTTTGTCCTTTATTGATTGGCTCATTTCACTTAGCTTAGTATCCTTAAGTTTCATCCATATTGTGGCATATGACAGGAATTCCTTCTTTTTTAAGGCTGCATAATATTCTATTTTATGTGTATGGCACATTTTCTGTACCCATTCATCCATTCATGGGTTGCTTCTCTCTCGTAGCTATTGTGAATTAAGCTGCATGAACGTGAGTGTGCAAATCTCTCTTTTGTTTTCAATTCTTTTGGATATGTACCCAGAAGTGGGCTTGGTGGATCATATGAGGATTTTATTTTTAATTTTTTGAGGAACTTCCACACTGTTTTCCTTAGTGGCTATACCATTTTACATTCCCACCAACAGTGCACAAGGGTGTCAATTTCTCTACACCCTGGCCAAGACTTGTTATTTTCTGGAGTTTGTTTGTTTGATCATTTGAGAGTGGCCATCCTAATGGGTATGAGGTGATATCTCATTGTGGTTTTGAGGGTGATCTTCTAAAAATATAGATGCTGTCACTTTCCTTTTTGGAAACTTCCAATGGCTTTCCTTGAACTTAGAATGACATCTAAGTACCTTACTTTTTGTTTTTTTTTTTGAGATGGAGTCTCACTCTTTCACCCAGGCTGTAGTGCAGTGGCATAATCTCGGGTCACTGCAACCTCCATCTCATGGGTTCAAGCAATTCCCCTGCTTCACCCTCCCAAGTAGCTGGGATTACAGGTGTGCACCACCAACACCGGCTAATTTTAAGTACCTTACTTTGGCCTCCAAAATCTGATCTCTGTCCACATTCTGGCCTTTATTTTCATCTCCAGGGCTTCTTGCTTATGGTGGTACAGTCACAGTGAATGTGTTTGACTCTTTAACCACGTGAACATGGCCCTGTTTTCCTATGTGCAGTTCCTTCTGCTTGGGTCTTTCTCTTCCTTTTCACATGGCTGGTTCCTTCTCATTATTCAGGTCTTAGCTCAAATGCTACCACATCCAAGGTGGCATTCAAGCTGTTCCATCTAAAATCCTTCTCCTGGACACTCTAAATTCTATCACCCTGTTGTTCACTTTTGCTTTTTGTAGCAGTTATCAACACCTGAAATTATTTTGCCGATTTAGCTGTTGGCTTATGTAGTGTTTTTTTTTTTTTTAAATCATATCAGGAAGTACACTCCATGAGACCAGGAGCCCTGTGTGTGTCTCATTCACAGCTAGATCTCCGGAAGGGAGCCTGATTTAATGAAAGTAAAATGTAACAGAACAATTAATGCCAGCTGGGAGATTTGGTGAACCCTTCATGAAGGATGTAACCATTTTGTTGGGTTTGGAATGATGAATATAATTTCAACAGGCAGTTGTCAGGATGAAGTAGGGGACATTTTAGGCTGAGGAATGACATGAAGTATATGCAGAGGGAGCACGCAGCATCACATTTTCAAAGAAAGGTAGCTTGCTATGGCTGAAACTAAAGGTTCCGAAGAGGAGGTGGTGAGCAGGAAGGCTGAAATGGCAGGCTGAGGTCAAAGTGGCAGACACTGAATTCATTTCAGTTCCGCCGATTTGCTATTTAGTTAGTGATGCGTTAGGTTTGAAGATACAAAGATGAATAAGACACAGTAGTATGCCGTCCTGCAGCAGTGGGGAACCACGTGTGGCTTTTGTGCAGGTTAATGACATGAGCATGTTATAGAGGTCAGAATGCAGCAGTGGTTATGAGCATAGCCTCCAGCACCAGATGGCTTGGAATCAAATCCTCCTCTGTCACTATCTAGCTGTGTGACCAGGGCAAGTGTTTTGACTACTGCGGCTTAATTTTCTTATGGATAAAGATGATGATAATAACTGTGGCTCTCTTGGCTTTCTTATGAGGGTTAACATTTGTAGCATGGAGTGTGGTACTCAATACATGTTAGCTATTAACATGCAACGTGTTAAGGAAAACGATGTCAGTACATGGTACATTTTCAATGATTGTTAGGTTTCTCATTTTGTTTTTAAGAAAGATGATTTATTGGCAGCAGTGTAGATAATCATTTCAAGGAGGAGACAGTGGGCACAGCCACACCACTGTGGAACCTACGGCAATTGTTGTGGCAAGGGGAATGGTGCACAGAATTAGGTTAGAGCAGAGATAGGCAGCGGAACAGATTGGAGGATGTAGAGGGGCTGCAGAATATTTTTTGGAATGAAACAAAGTGGGTTTAATTTTTGGGTCTGTTGAGCTTAAGGTGCCTGAGGAAAATCTCTGTTTGCTGATGTTTAGCTGAAACAATAAAGAGTCATCTGAAGTTTACAACACACAGGTGAGTGAAATAGAGATTTGTACTTTGGAAATGTGGGTGTGTACATTAACAAACGGCTAAGAATTTGCATTGAGCCTATCACTCATCTATTATACTGGTAAAGAAACAAATGACCATGTTTTATACTTGTGTACTGTTATGCATTGCTGGCAGGGATGTAAATTTGTACAACTTTGCTGGAAAACAGGTTGGCAATATTTGTCATGAGCCTTACAGATAATTGCCTCCTCTGACCTAGTGATTTCACTTTTTGGAGTCAATGCTCACTTTATGATCCAAACACAGACAATTATTATATACAGAGCTGCTCACCACAACATAACATTCAATTGAAAAAAAAAAACAAAACCTTCAAACAGGCTCACTCAGTGATAGGAAAATGGTTAAATAATGATGTGTTCATATGCTAGAATATTATACAGCCATTAAAAAATCATGTTGACTGAGACTCCTAGTGTGAATTGCTATAAGGGAGAAAAACCCAAAGTATATACAATTATATACAGAATATGAGTTTGACTCTGCTAAAAAAAACATAGTGTAAGGATTGGAAGACAATATACTAAGACGTTCATATTATTATTTCTGTTTGGGAAATGGAGGCATCGGTTGGTATTTGTTGAAGTCTAGTAACTGAGTTTGACTTACGACTATATAATAGATTTTTGGCTTACTTAAAATTTATTTTCCTTCTTTTCCTAATGCATCTGGTAATATTTAGTTACTAACACAGTAACAATCTTTGGCTCACAGACCAAAATTCAAATGGCAATTTCTATTACAAATCTTGACCATGTTTCATTTTTTTTCTTTTCTTTTTTTTTTTGAGACAGCGTCTCACTCTTCTACCGAGGTTGGAGTGCAGTGGTGCAATCATAGCTCATTGCAGCCTCAAACATCTGGGCTCAAGCAATCTTCCTGCCTCAGCCTCCCAAGTACCTAGGACTACAGGCATGTACTACTATGTCTGGCTAATTTTTGTGTTTTTTTTTGGTAGAGATGGGATCTCGCAAAAAATATAAAAATTTGCATTTTTTGTGTTGAGTTCATTGCCCAGGCTGGTTGAACTCCTGGCCTCAATTGATCCTCCTGCCTTGGCCTCTCAAAGTGCTGGAATTACAGGCATGAGACACCACTTTTTGTTTTTAATAGATGCAGTCCATCAAAGGCCCAGAACGTCAAACTTCATTTTTGAGTTAATGTCATGTCATTGTACAATTTTGAATGTGCCACTGGACCACTGAAGATGTTTCCTTCTCCTGGCTTATTGACACAATCATCTACTTGTGTTTAGAGGGACATGATTTTTACACAAGGGGTTCCTTGGGTATGTCAGAGACAGAAGATTAGAACAATACACCATCATTGAGAGGGTAATTCATCAAAAGTCCTAACTTCAGCTGCACAGCCAAGCAGCTAAAAGAAACCCAATGAGCCTTGGAAGCACCCCTGATAGAGAGCTGTTCTCTATCAGGGAAGCAACCCTGATAGAGAGCTGTGAAGGATCCATCCATAAGTCGCCAGAATTGGATCGCACATATCCTAGAGCTGACGATCTCCTGGATCATGCTGCCATAACTGCCTTCAAGATGTTAATACTGAACAAGGCATGTTGTTTCAGGACTGCAGGAGGAGCAATCTCTCTTCCCAACCCCTCCCCACCCTCCCACCCACACACGTGCACATGCACACAAGCACATGTTTTGATATCCAGCCCAGTCCCATTTCTCTTGCTGAGACTGACCTTGATAGAAAAACTATTTTGTTTTTATTTTTTTATTATAGAAGGCAAGTTTTCTGTTTACTATGTAGAAACAGACAAAAGGCTACTGAAGAAGTGATGAACTTCACCGTCATTATTAAGTGAGCAAAAATATTTATACTAAAGTTTAAATACTTGCTTGCTTATACTATAGTATAAGTAAGCCAAAAATTATCTGGTCCTAATTCAAATTCATTTACTAAACTTCAATAAATTACCAACCCATGCCTCAGTTTTCCAATATTTTCCAGGGCTATATGGCCTGTGGATAGAATTTACCATCATTCTGTGCTTTTAGGACCTTTTTGACATTCTAGGTCAAACTTGGGGAATTTTCCTTTTTAGGAGTCCCAACTACTCAAGGCAGAAGCCAGCAAACACCCTTGCCCTGCCTTTCTAAGATTCTTACAGGGTGCAGGCATATGAACTGTGGGAACTGACGACCAGTCACACCCCGTTGGGACTCTGGTTCGGGAGTGAGAGATGGGGAGGCAGGTGCAATTTTCTCAACAGGAGATGGTTGTGGTAGGCTGAGGAGCTTAGATTTGAGGGTAGCAGGATGGTGGAGTCTTTCCTGGAACAACTCTATAGACTGATTTGGGCATTTGTTCCAGGTGGGCTAGCCTCTAAATCCAACTCTCTGGTCCTAAAGTAGGCATTGAAGAAAAAGCATCCAGCATCGGGTAAGAGAACATGACTTGATAAGCATCAAGTAAAGCTTCAACTAGTTTCAGTGTCATCTATGAATATTTCCAGCCTCCATATCAGACAGTGCTTTTTTGGAAAGAAAGAAAAGTATCCTTGCCTTTGAGAAGGCCTTCTGGTCAACGACTTAGTTCAACATTATTCCGTCATAGTTTGGGAAAACAATTCCTTTGACAGGGGGTCCCCCACCCCCCATTCATTTCTCCATGTTTAAAGATATCTGCATATACTACCCAAAGTTTAATCAGGAAATACTAAAATAAATATAATATTGAGCATATTCATGTAATGGAATTCTATATAGCAGTAAAAATGGAAAAACCACTATTTTACTAACAATGATGACTCTTACAAACATAAATTTCAAAAGGAGCCAGACACAAAATCTACATACTGTATGAACCCATTTATAGAAAGCTAAGATGACAGGCAAAACAAAACTATGGTGTGATTAGTCAGGATACTGATACATTCACAGAGGCATGAGCACAGTAGCTTCTGGGATGCGGATAATGTGCTATTGCTTAAACTGGGTGGTGGATACATCAGTGTGTCAGCTCGTGAGAACTGTTACACTAATGATTTGCACACTTTTCTGTTAGTATTTTGCACTTTAATAAAAAGTGTTTTTCCTTGATTTGCCTGTCTTTTAAACTTTATATCTTATCAATATTCAATCTTGCACAACTTATATTGTTTTACAGAGCTATCTACTACATATTGCTAGACCTTGTGTTATCTTTTTTTTTATATTTAAAGAAAAATACCTGGCCAGATGCAATGGCTCACACCTGTAATCCCAGCACTTGGGAGGCTGAGGTGGGTAGATCACCTGAGGTCAGGAGTTTGAGACCAGCCTGGCCAACATGGTGAAACCCCGTCTCCACTAAAAATACGAAAAGTAGCTGGCTGTGGTGGCGGGTGCCAGTAATTACAGCTACTTAGGAGGCTGAGGCAGGAGAATCGCTTGAATCTGGGAGGGGGAGGTTGCAGTGAGCTGAGATTGCGCCACTGCACTACAGTCTGGGTGACACAGAGAGATTCGTCTCAAAAAAAAAAAAAAAAAAAAAAAGAAAAATACCAATGCACGGGGAGTTCTAAGCACAGAAAAATAACCTAAGGATTATTTTTCAATTTATTCAAATGAAACCAAAGATGGGCTTGCCATGGTTAACTAGAGTCTTTCTCAAAAGAAAGATTTCAATCTGGTGCATGTTTAGGAGGCTTGTACGCTCTCAGCTTCTCAGTTAAGTCTCTCCCAAGACTCTTTTCTCTGACTACACATTGAGCCTCCAAATCATGACTGAAAAACCACAGCTTCATGGGCAGGGCCCTGTGCAGGACACCGTATTTCCAAATGAACAAGAAATGAAAGTGAGATAAAAAAATATTTTAAAGGCAGAAGTTTCACATTATTTAATGCAAGCTAGCTGTCAGGGAGAAAGTAGTGATGAGAGAAAGGAAAGGAACAAAGACACCACAGAGATGCACATCAAACTGGAAGCAGACAAAGGCAGCTAGAACTATCTTATTTATTATAAAGATACATGGTGAAGAACAAACCTGACTGTATACCGAAGCCTGTAATGGTACATGCCAAAATGTACAGTACTATACATAAAAGTGCATTGTCACAACAGATTAACAAAACATTTTTTTCTTTCCAGACTGTAAAAGCATCCCCCTTTATTTTCACCTCAGAGAGGAGGGAATGAAATGGTGAGAGGCAGTACAGAGCACGGGCGAGTGCGATGCTGTCAGCAGCACATGAGCGGGGGACAGATGCGGTGGGATGGGAGGACACAGGGGTGAGAAAGGCACAATCACGTCTACAAGGAAAACGAGACAGTCTGAGGACTGACAGGGATGTGAGACGGGACATTACTGAGCACCGAGGCACAGGAAGGTGGGGATGGAGAAGGTGGAGGACAGGGAGGAAGCTTCAAAACACTCGAGTGGGCAGCAGGAATTGGGAGGAGGAGGTGGGGGTGGGGCACAGAGTGGGGCCACGGTACAAGAGCAAGGCTAAAACTCCTCTAAAATAGAAAGGCACTTTCACATGTACATACTACAGATGTACATTGACACAATTAGGTAACAGTCACAAGCAGGAAGCTACCGGTACTGCAATTGATCAAACCGACAGGAAAGGACAATACTGATTTAATTACGCGGGCAGCAGTTACCCTTCAGTACGTGGGTAAACAGCAGTCTCTCCTGTTACACAGCCACTTACTATACTTTAAATATCTATAATAACCATCACACTACACACTGAACTTGGATGAATGCTCTAAGGGGGGCATTCACAAATGCACAGTTCATATATTTTCTTTTACTAAAGTTTCTAAGATAAGCATTATGGAACCCAGTACAATTATTTAAACATACAAAATTCCCTACGTAATTTAAAGACACAGGTATCCATCTCGATTATACCACATAGACTTTTTTTTTCTTTTTTTTTTTTTTTAAGAAAGTATACTAGGGTAAGTGAAAGCTCAAATTCCAGTTTGCTTTATGGATCTGACGAAACTTCGCCAAAGTCACCCTGCACCAAGCCTGACTCTCCAGCCCAGCTGGAGCTTGTGTTCTCAGCTTGGGAGGTGGGTGGCAGGTGGTCTGGAGTAGGGAGCTCTATTTATGCATGGGTAGAGACTTCTAAGCTGCTCTGTGTCTCAGGGTTTCTGTGGTGGACAATCGAAAACAAGACTGAGTCCCAAGCACACTTCCTGCACAAAAAATGGCCTCTCACTGCTATGGTCAGGAATCAATGAGCGTCATCCCAAATTTGAATCCTCTAACCCCCACCTCAAGAGACACATAGGCTCTTTAACTTTGGATTTCCAAGGCTGATCAGATGAAAGTTTCTTCAGTTTGTAGACTCCAGAGGCTATGTCATTCCTAAATGTTAAGGACACAACTACCAACCCACCCCTCTTTTCCTTTTCTTTGATTAAATTATAAACCCCCCCTTTTTTGGTGGGGGGGGGATAGCAAAAGTTAGAAAACCCTTAACTGATACAATCTGACTCTTGGAGCACTATATCCACTGATAACTGTTCACGATCATTGCAGTAGATTGTGGGACCCTGCTATAAATTATTCTACAGGTGGCTCGAGGGGCACCAAAGCCAGATTATGTTGTACGAAGATGTGCAAAGCTGTTGAATGGTGTTGACACTGAACGTGAACATGGAACTCTACAAAGTGCCACTCAGCAGGTTCAAACAGTTCACATAACGCCCATTAGAAAATGTGTACTAAGTACCTTTCTGTCCCCAAATCCACTCCCCAAACCCCAACCCAGTCCAAAAGGCTGACTTGGTGAATCTCCTTCAGTGAGTCCTATGGATGGGATGTGAACACACAGTTGGATGGGATGTGAACACACAGTTATATGAGCTGAGAATACATGTTCTTGTGTAAGTGGAGTCAGGTAATCTTTGCAGAGCCATCATTTACCCACCATCAAAATGCCCCCCCTCCCCAAATTGCACATGAAGCCTGAAAAGCTCCTTGAAACTGGGGGCAGAACATCTCAAGGCCTCATTTTCCTTCTTCTCTCTGGTTTCCCTGTGTCTTCCCACCTCCCCTGTGTGCTGCCGCTGTGGCTATAAAGAAGGGCTGTGAAGCTTCTCAGCTGCAGTGGCTTTTAATGAGCTTTACTGAGCATGATTCTGGATTATTTGTGAAGTGGCCACCTTGTCTTATCTCTGGAATCCGAAGACATTTAATAAACCAAGTAAGGAGAGGTGAGTCTTTACTGAGTCCTCACTCACTCTGAGGTCATACCCTTCATTCGGAATTGAAAAAAAAAAAAGTCTCAAGGTGACAATAGAGGTATAGGGAAATAAGATGGAGACACGTAAAGTGAGTGATGGGAGAGTATTAGGAACTGTTTCCTGAAAGAAGGCACAGCCTGTGAGGCTCTGCGCAGCATGACTCCTGCCGGCCAAGACAGCAAAGTCCTGATGGGGAGCACAGAAAGGCAATCCTCGTTCCACCACAGGTGGACACATCAGAGAGAGGAGCCGCTGGGGAGGATGACCAGATAGAAGGCTGAATAAATGAACAGGCAGGAGGAAGATCTGAAAAGCTAAGGCTGAAGCTCAGAAAATAGATTGAAAAAAAATAAATTCAAAGACACCGCTGGCCCTTTGATGCCCTCTGTTAACATCTTACTCTTCCATCAAATAAGGAATATGGTTTTTAAGAATTCTTACTATTTTAAAGAAGTGGCGGAATGGCCGGGCATGGTGGCTCACATCTGTAATCCCAGCACTTTGGGAGGCTGAGGCCGGTGGGTCACCTGAGGTCAGGAGTTTGAGACCAGCCTGGCCAACATGGTGAAACCCCATCTCTACTAAAAATACAAAAATTAGCTGGGCGTGGTGGTGGCGCCTGTAATCCCAGCTACTCAGGAGAATTGCTTGAACCCGGGAAATGGAGGTTGCAGGGAGCCGAGATTGCACCACTGTACTCTGGCCTGGGTGACAAAGCAAGACTCCAACTCAAAAAAAAAAAAAAAAAAAGTGGGGGATTATTTTGGAAAGTTTAAATTCCTAAGGAATTTGTGAGGATTGTTTAAAAGGGCTAGTGCTATTCAAAGCTCAGTCTTGGCTGGATCTCCACGGTGTCCAAGGGTGCTGAAGGACCCCAAATGCTCAGGACAAACGGGGAGGGGCTGGACAAGGCGCTGTCCTGGGCTTCTTTCTCAAAATGGGCAAGAAGTATGGCTCTGAAAATTTGGAGGTTTGAAAGTTTACCATACCTAGAAATACATGGGAAAAAAATCACTATTCATTTGTGAAATTAGGCCACAGGCAAGCAATCAGCAGTGTGACTCTGAAAGGTAACAATATCTCATCAATTTAATCTCTTCCTGCAATAGAATGACTAGACTGGCAAACTGAGGTAGAGCTCAAAGTAATGATCTTGATTTTAGTACAGATCCCAATTCTTTTCTGCACGATGCATTCACCAATGGGCTGATGAAGTAAAATTTACACTGTGTAGCTCTTAGATGGGCGTGCAATTGGCTGCCAGTTTGAAATGAAACCAAGAAGGAAATTAATGGTCGGCCAGAGGGATTAGTTCTGGGAAATCCATTTTTCTCAACAACAACAACAACAACAACAACAACAACAACAACGACAACAAAAATCTTTATCAGTAACTTCAATGATAGAGTAGATAAAATGCTCATAGGTCTACAGGTGATATCAGCTGCTGCTGGTAGGAGAATGGAAATCAAAGCAAATTTTCTTAAGATAGGGGGAAAATGTAGCATAAATATAGGCTTAAAAAATTGTCTGTGTGCTAGGATGCCAGAGAAAGAGGGTCTCCAATTGAGAGTTCAGCTGACTATGGGAGTTATGTACAGACCACATACAAAAACAAAAACAAAAAAGGGAAAAGGGACAAAGAAAAAGAGGTCGTGGTTGTGAGGTACACAATTGGGTGAGAACCACAAGGTCATGTTCTGCTGATGGCCCTGCACGGCTCTTACTCAGGTACCAGGGCCAGTTCAGGGTTGGCTCAAAGACAAATGGAGAGGACAGTTGGGATTTCAAATTTAGGATCATCAGGCCTTTGTAGCTTTTTTTTTTTTTGAAGAGACAGGGTCTCACACTATGCTGCCCAGGCTGGACTCGAACTACTAGGCTCAAAGCCATCCTCCTGTGTAAACCACCTGAGTAGCTGGACTACTGGTGTGCACCACCATGCCTGGGCTTTGTAGCATGTTTAAAGAAACCTAGGTGATTTAGTCAAAAGAGAACACTGCATGAACCAAGGCCTCAGGTGCTTCTTGCTGCCTTCATTTCCACAGAGGAGAACACAGGGATTTAGAGGAGATAGAAACACTTTCTAGGCAGTTATTGAACAACGGATCTTTGGAGGAGTTCGTGGAGTAGTGTAACCAGAAAGTCTTTAAAATTAAACCCTTCTAATTGTTTGTAAGTGTAGGAGAGGGACTTGGAAATCTCCAGGGCCTAATCATGCTCGCAAAAGGAGTGACATTAATAGCTTTGGAGATGATGTCTTCCTCTCCTTTCCCAGGTTAAGTTCAAGCAGTAACAGCAGAGGTTCTACCTCCTTCCACCGAGTCTTTAAGCTGGACCTGGGGAAATAACTGTTAGGAAAGAGGCAAGCATCCAACCCACTCGAGCTGTGGGCTGACAGTCCCACTGGGATCGTCCCATGGAGACAATTGCAAGTCTTTTGCATGAGCTAAACCCCACTCCACATGGAATCGAAGGTGCTCATCGTCAGCTACCATGCAATGCCATTATCACCTTTCAGCCCAAGTGCCACAGACCAACACTGGCTATACTCCAATGAGGTGTGGAATTCGGGTTCTTCTGCTTTCAGGTCACAACCTTTCTGACTCACCTGGGCTACGTTAAACCTGAAGCTCTGTACAATGTGGAGAGCGGTGTTGCCTTCATTACAAGTGGTGCAGCATTGGATTTTCAAGTAAGTCTAAGTGTTTCTATTGTCCTTAAAATGACATATGTCCAGTTATGTAAAAAAATTACAAAATACAAATGCCCGTGTTAATTTAGCTAGTCTCAGACATTACATTCGACAACATAGAAAAGCCAAAAGATCTCCAGTTATAAGCACAAAACTAAGGAAAGTTATGGATCAGTGACTTTTGTCACTAATCCGTTTTCTTTTTTAAGTCACCTCCCTTTATGGCCTTGCTTGGCTGGTTTTTACATTGTGCAAGACTTGTCTGTTGGACCCTGGGGAGGTGGGGCAGGTCCTATGGTAGGATTTGTTTTTGGAAGAACAGCAGGTTTTGGCCTAAGGGCTGGAGGCTTCAGCTGCACGCCCATTCTGGGTGCCACCATAGGCTTGAAAGTACTCATTGTGTCACTGGAGGAGCTCGTGCTACGTCGAATCTGAGGCTCGGAGCTCCTGAGGGCAACGTTGTGCAAAGGGCTGGGAGATTCCGTGGAAGTGGCAGGGGTGGGAGAGTTTTTCACTTGCTCCAGGGTATCCAGCACCACATCAGGGGCATGCTTTGCTGTGCTCTGTCTCTCCAGTTCTCGGAGTTCATTCAAAGCTGTGTTCATCGTTTCTTCAATATCCTATTGAAGAATAATCAGAAAGCGAGAAAGCACAGACTGATAATGAATACTAATGTATAGAAACTCAGACACTTAATTTCAAAGTAAACGGCCCAGCAGAGTATGAATATCTTTGACTCCATAGTCTGCAGAATATATAAACATGATGCCATCTCACACAATCATCATTGATTCAGGAAACTGAGATATAATGGCTCATGGAGCCATGTATCAAACATTGGTCTTCCTAAGGCCCTAGGGTAGCCTTCTAATGGTCTCTGCCTTGCATGCTGACTTAAAAAAAAATTTTTTTTTTGAGGCAGGGTCTCACTCTGTTAGCCAGGCAGAGTGCAGTGGTGTGAATCAGCTCACTACGGCCTCGACCTCCTGGCCTCATATGATCCTCCCACCTCCTGAGTAGCTGGGACCACAGGTGTGTGCTACCACACCTGGCTAATATTTACATTTTTTGTAGAGATGGGGTCTTGCTAGTTGCCCAGGTTGGTCTTGAACTCCTGGGCTCAAGTAAGCCTCCTGCCTCTGCCTCCTAAAGTGCTGGGATTATAGGTGTAGTCCACCACATCTGCATGCTGACTTATTAATATAGAATTCTGTTTCAACTTATGATAAAAGTTTATGAAAACTTTTGAAAAAAAGTTTTTCAACTTTTTTTTCCCCCCAAGATGGAGTCTTGTTCTGTCACCCAGGCTGGAGTGCAATGACATGATCTTGGCTCACTGCAACCTCTGCCTCCTGGGTTCAAACAATTCTCCTGCCTCAGCCTCCCAAGTAGCTGGGATTACAGGCCCACACCACCATGCCTGGCTGATTTTTGTATTTTTAGTAGAGACGGGGTTTCACCATGTTGGCCAGGCTGGTCTCGAACTCCTGACTTCATGATCCACTTGCCGTGGCCTCCCAAAGTGCTGGGATTACAGGCATGAGCCACCGTGCCGGGCCAAGTTTTTCAACTTTTATGACAAAAGTTTAAATTTAGATACTGCAACAATTTCTCAAGAAATAAATATAATAGGAATAAAAAAATCTGGCTTCATTCATTCATTCAGCAAATTTTTGAGCACTTACTACACACTTGGCTAATTCCAAGAAGTTCTTCGAAATTCAGTTTAAGTCTTCCCCTGATACAGTTTTCCAGTGGATCTCAATGAAAGTGGTACTGTCTCCTGCAGGGCATTTTTGTAATATGGTGTATGTGTGTGGTTTTTAATGTCACAATAACAAGGTTGCATTATTGGCAGCTGATGGGCAGGGTCGGACATATTAGGTATCTTGCCTTGGTGAGTTTACATGCAGTGAATTTTCCTGCACCTTGTTCAACTTTTGAATGTCCTCCAGACATTTATGTAGGTGAAAATTCTCTTCTTAAGAACCTGAGTCTAGAACCTCTTTTTCTAATATATAAACATAAAATATTTTTTGGATGGTGTTAATTTTTTAAGAATGTTATTGTTTGTTTTAGGAAAGTTATTTTTTGTTTTGATTAGAACAGTATGACCAAGGGTTGTTCACCATTTTGGAGAAATATTATCACTAATGGAAGCTCTTTTCATGGAATCTGAGTTAACTCAATTAACTGAATACTCCCATATCAACATGCATTTTTAATTACTGCATTTATGGAAACTCTACCATGTAGGTGAAAGCATCACTACCTCATTTGTCTTCTAGTATAGTCAATAATTAACTGAAATACATTTAATTGTTTTAATATCAATTTCCTTTTTATTTTATATTCTATTTAGAGCTTTATATGTATTTTTTCAAAATAGATATATCAATCAATTTATTTCAGATAGCCAGGCGTGGTGGCACACGCCCAGCTACTCTCAAGGCTGAGTCAGGAGAATTGCTTGAACCCAGGAGATGGAGGTTGCAATGAGCTGAGATGGCGCCACTTCACTCCAGCCTGGGTAACAGACTGAGACTTCATCTCCAAAAAAAAAAAAAAAGTCAATTTATTTCAGATAGTAAAATGGGGGAAGTTACAATAAATTTGTTTCAAAAAGGTGGAGTATGCCCCATCAACAGATGGATAAACAAAATGTGGTATATACATACAAAAAAAATGTAAATTATAAAAACTTCCCTTAAAGGGAAATAAGTCCTACCGCATGCTGCAGCATGTGTAAACCTTGAGGACATTACACTAAATGAAATGAGCCAGTCACAAAAAATACAAATACTGTATGATTGCACTTATATGCAGTATCTAAAGGAGCCCAATTCATAGAAACAAAAAGTAGAATGGTGGTTGTCAGGGACTGGAGGAGGGTGAAATGGGAGCTGTTTAATGTGTACAGAGTTTTGGTTTTGCGAGACGAACACATTCTGGAGAGATGTTTCACAACGTGAATATACTTTTCTGAACTATACATTTAAAAATGGTTAAGATTGTCAATTTTATTATTATTTATATATATATATATATATTTTTAAGCACAATTAAGAAAGAAAAAGGCAGAGTGTTGTGTGAGATGGTAGAGAACCACTGCCCTGGTGACTGAAATGTCTCTTCCCAACATATTCCCAGGGCTTCTCCCACTCATCTGGAGCATACCCTTCATGGCACGGTTTAATGGTAACTGATTTCTCTATAATTTCCGCGACTAGATTGAATGTGAGCACTTTGAGGCTGCGGCTATTGTTTAATTTTGTTTGCATAAAACCTAGTGTGAGACCTGGCATACAGTAAATGCTCAATAAAGATTTGCTAAATGAATAATCTAAGATCCTGATGTTAAATCACAGTCTCCAATAATGAATAAACCAAGACACGATGATTATGTATGGATGTGGCAGTCTTTTGAAAAATCTCCATTAGGCATTCCATTAATTTGCTTAATAAAATAATCTGCATTTTTTTTTATGAACACCTTGATGGCATGCTCACTTATCCCCATGGGAAAATCTGAAGGCTAAAGATGGAAAGATAAAAAACAAATCTGGAAGCCATTTTATGAGGGTGACATCACTTTTCAAGTTATTACTTTCATATGTGATTTCCGTTTGTGGCTAAACATAGGGATTTTTTTTTTTTTTTTTTTTACAAGTATTTACCTCAGAGACATGTGCAGAGCCTAGTCATCTGTTGAGTTTTTGTTTTTATAATTTTTTTTTTTTTTTGAGACGGAGTCTTGCTGTGTCACCTAGGCTGGAATGCAATACTGTGGTCTCGGCTCACTGCGACCTCCGCCTCCTGGGTTCAAGCGATTCTCGTGCCTCAGCCACCCGAGTAACTCACATTACAGATGCCTGCCACCATGCCCAGCTAATTTTTTTTATTTTTTGTAGAGACAGGGTATCACTATGTTGGCCAGGCTGGTCTCAAACTCCTGACCTCAAGTGATCCATGCGCCTCAGCCTCCCAAAGTGCTGGGATTACAGGCATGAGCCATTGCGCCTGGCCTGTTTTTATAATTTACAATTTTAAAAAATCTCCTGATCCTAGAAGACAAAGGGTTAAACAGACCTTATATGCCTTCCTACCTCCAAGCACCTAAATCTCTGTCTCTCTAACCCAAATTATGTTTCACCTGCTTATTATAAGCAGTGATGTTATAAGTTTCTCAGATCATTAAATTCAGCTATAGTAAAATATTGCTGGTTGTAAGTATGCCTCAAAGGGCCTTGCATAGCACTTTAAACAGAAAAAAAACAGTCAAAGCCTTTTTGATTTTTGCTGAGAAGTTGCTGTACACTTAAAATTGCTTTAATTTTTAAAAAACACATTAAACTTCTCACAATCTAATTTGCTATCCCAAATTCTTTTTAGTTAGAACACTCAAAATAGCTTGGACATTTGTCATATTGGGGCCGGATTCCTTGGGTGCTTTTTATTAAAAATAACCCATCTTTAATCCTTTTCCATGTTTCATTCATTTCTCATTCACTCTTTTTTGAAATCTACTTAGTTTTTAAACTTCATTGATAGCTGGAAGCTGCCTTTTAGATTACTCAAATGGTAAACTCTGAATCTATTAACCTCTTTTCTCACTGACTATAAACATACATATATTTGGAGACAGGGTCTTGGTCTGTCACCCTGGCTGGAGTGCAGTAGGACAATCATAACTCATTGCAGCCTCCAACTCCTGGGCTCAAGCAATCCTCTTGCCTCAGCTTCCAAAGTACCTGGGATTGCAGACATGCACCACCACTCTTAGTGTGATGGTTAATACTGAGTGTCAACTTGATTGAAGGATGCAAAGTATTAATCCTGGGTGTATCTGTGAGGGTGTTGCCAAAGGAGATCAATATTGGAGTCAGTGGGCTGGGGAAGGCAGACCTACCCCTCATCTGGATGGGCACCATCTAATCAGATGCCAGCGAATATAAAGCAAGCAGAAGAACGTGAAAAGGTTAGACTGGCCTAGCCTCCCAGCCTACATCTTTCTCCCATGCTGGATGCTTCCTGCTCTCAAACATCAGACTCCAAGTTCTTCAGTTTTGGAACTCGGACTGACTACTTGCTCCTCAGCCTGCAGACAGCTTATTGTGGGATCTTGTGGTTGTGTGAGTTAATAATAAACTCACCTTTATATGTATATGTATTCCATTAATTCTGTACCTCCAGAGAACCCTGACTAATACAGGTTTTGGTACCAGGAGTGGTTTTAGAGGGACAGAATATTAAGGATGGAGTTCTTTCATTGGTTTTGGGGCTTCTGCTTTATATGATTAGACCAAAAAATACTAAGGACTTTACTTCTAATAGGATGGAGAACACTGATAGTTCTTGGTGTGAACTGTTTAGAGAGTTATGCAAAATACGTGCATTTGACACTCCTGATTCATCGCTTATGAGAGGCAAGGAGTTTAGTGACTCCATACATTAATACATTTGTATGGAGTATTATGTAGAGAACCAAGGAACATAATGAAGCTGGTTGGTTGTTCCTAAGTTCAGTGGACAAAGTGATGAAAAAAAATGATGAACTCAAGGATTCTATCTCCTGGCTTCAGAAGCAGATACTGAGCCTCAAATCTGCTAAGATTGCCCTGAGTGAAAGTCTTATCTCCTGTAGAGAAAGAACTAAAATTGTGGAAAACCAGACACGAGCTCTTATCATGCAAGTCGCTGACCTGCAACGAAAGGTGCATGCACAGCCTCACCAGGTGTCTACTGTTAAAGTGAGGGCATTGATTAGAAAAGAATGGGACCCTGCAACTTGGAATGGGGATGTGTGGGAGGACCCTGATAAAGCTGGGGACGCTGAGTTTGTAAACCCTGATGAATCTTTTTTGCCAGAAGAAACAGCTTCCCTATCCCCAGTAGTGGCAACATCCCCTCCCTGACCCATGCTGCCATCAGCCTTTCCATCTTTGTCTGAGGAGATAAACCCTGCGCTGCCTGAGGCAATGGTGATGGCCTCCCATGAGGCAGCTGCCAGGCAAGATAATGTTGACTCTCCTCAGGAGCCAACCCCAACACCTCTGTTTGCTTGTAGACCTGTAACTAGACTAATGTCCTGGTGGGCCCCTGGAGGTGAGGTTGAGAGTGTGACCCATGAAGAGGTGCGCCACACTAGAAAAGAACTGCTTGAGTTCTCAAATTTATATAAATAGAAATCTGGAGAACAGGCATGGGAATGGATATTAATGGTGTGGGATAATGGTAGATGGAACATAGAGTCAGATCAGACTGAATTTATTGATTTGGGCCCACTAAGTAGGAGCTCTGCATTTAATGTTGCAGCTCGGGGAGTTAAAAAAGGTTCTAATAGTTTATTTGCTTGGTTAACTGAAATATGGATTGAAAGATGGCCCACTGTGAGCACTGTGAGTGAGCTGGATATGCCTGTTCTCCCTTGGTTTATTGTAGAGGAAGGGATCCAAAGGCTTAGGGAGATTGGGATGGTGGAGTGGATTAGTCACTTTAGACCTACTCATCCCAGCTGGGAGAGTCCTTGACCAATGCCTTGCAAAACAGATTTGTGAGAGCAGCACTTGCATCTTTTTTTTTTTTTTTTTTTGAGATGGAGTCTTGCTCTGTCGCTCAGGCTGGAGTGCAGTGGTGCAATCTCGGCTCACTGCAAGCTCTGCCTCCTGGGTTCACGCCATTCTCCTGCCTCAGCCTCCCAAGTAGCTGGGACTACAGGCACCCACCACCACTCCCAGCTAATTTTTAGATTTTTAGTAGAGACAGGGTTTCACCGTGTTAGCCAGGATGGTCTCGATCTCCTGACCCCGTGATCTGCCTGCCTCGGTCTCCCAAAGTGCTGGGATTATAGGTGTGTGCCACCGTGCTTGGCCAGCACTTGCATCTTTGAAGAGCCCTGTAATTGCTGTTCTCTGTGTGTCAGATCTAACGGTGGGAACCACAGTCACTCAACTACAAAATTTAAATACAATGGAAATAATTGGATCCCAAGGTAGCAGGAGCCAAGTGACGACACTCAATCGTCAAAGGCAAGGTGGGCATAGCTACAGTAATGGACAGCAGAGGCAAAGTGGCAAGCAGAATAGTCTGACTCGTGTAGAACTCTGACATTGGCTAATTAATCACATTGTTCCTAAAAGTGAAATTGATAGGAAGCCTACTGCATTCCTACTTAATTTACACAAGCAGAAAACTTCTAGGTCGGATGGACAAAAGACTAATTTGAATTATGAAAACAGAGAATCATGGCCCCTCAATCAATTTCCAGACTTGACCCAGTTTACAGACCCAGAACACCTTGAATGAAGAGGAGGCTGGGTCCCTTTGAGGAAGGACCCCGCTGTATTACTGACAATTTATGCAGTGAATCTTTATCCCATCCTTCTCCAAGGGGACCTCCAGCCTTTTACCAGGGTAACTGTGTACTGGGGAAAGGGAAATGATCAGACATTTTGGGGACTAATGGACACTGCTCTGAGCTGACACTGATTCCAGGGGACCCAAAATGTCATTGTGGTGCTCCAGTTAAAGTAGTGGCTTGTGGAGGTCAGGTAATTAATGGAGTTTTAGCTCAGGTCTGACTTACAGTGAGTCTAATGGGTCCCCAGACTTCTCCTGTGGTCATTTCCCCAGTGCCAGAATGCATAATTGGCATAGACATACTTAGCAGCTGGCAGAACCCCCACATTGGCTCCTGGACTGGTAGGGTGGGGGCTATTACGGTGGGAAAGGCCGAATGGAAGCCATTAGAGCAGGCTTTACCTAGAAAAATGGTAAATTAAAAACAATATTGCATCCCTGGAGGGACTGTAGAGATTAATGCCACCATCAAGGACTTGAAAGATGCAGGGGTGGTGATTCCCACCACATCCTCATTCAACTCTCCCATTTGGCCTGTGCAGAAGACAGATGCATCTTGGAGAATGACAGTGGATTATCGTAAGCTTAACCAAGTGGTGACTCCAAGTGCAGCTGCTGTACCAGATGTGGTTTCATTGCTTGAGCAAATTAACACGTCTCCTGGTATGTGGATTGGAGCCACTGACTTGGAAAATGCCTTTTTCTCCATTCTTGTCCATAAGGCCCACCAGAAGTAATTTGCCTTCAGCTGGCAAGGCCAGCAATATACCTTTACTGTCCTACCTCAGGGGTATATCAACTCTCTGGCTTTGTGTCATAATCTTACTTGGAGAGACCTTGATTGCTTTTCGCTTCCGCAAGATATCACACTGGTCCATTACATTGATGACATTATGCTGACTGGATCCAGTGAGCAAGAAGTAGCAAACACATTGGACTTATTGGTGAGACATTTGTGTGCTAGAGGATGGGAAATAAATCTGACTAAAATTCAGGGACCTTCTACCTCAGTAAAATTTCTAGAGGTCCAGTGGTGTGGGGACTATCAAGATATTTCCTTCTAAGGTGAAGGATAAGTTGCTGCGTTTGGCCCCTCCTGCAAACAAGAAAGAGGCACAACGCCTAGTGGGCCTATTTGGATTTTCGAGGTAACACATTCCTCTTTTGGGTGTGTTACTCTGGCCCATTTATCGAGTGACTCAAAAGGCTGCCAGTTTTGAGTGGTGTCCAGAACAGAAGAAGGCTCAGCAACAGGTCCAGGCTGCTGTGCAAGCTGCTCTGCCACTTGGGCCATATGACCCAGCAGATCCAATGGTGCTTGAGGTGTCAGTGGCAGATAAGGATGCTGTTTAGAGCCTTTGGCAGGCCCCCATAGGTGAATCACAGCAGAGGCCTCTAGGATTTTGGAGCAAGGCCCTGCCTTCTTCTGCAGATAACTGCTCTCCTTTTCTTTTTGAGATGGAGTCTCTCTCTGTCACCCAGGCTGGAGTGCAGTGGCACGATCTCGGCTCACTGTGACCTACACCTCTCTGGTTCAAACGATTCTTCTGCCTCAACCTCTCGAGTAGTTGGGACTACAGGTGCGTGCCACCACACATGGCTACTTTTTGCATTTTTAGTAGAGATGGGGTTTCACCATATTGGTCAGGCTGGTCTTGAACTCCTGACCTCGTGATCTACCTGCCTTGGCTTCCCAAAGTGCTGGGATTACAGGCATGAGCCACTGCGCCTGGCCAACTACTCTCCTTTTGAGAGACAGCTCTTGGCCTGTTATTACTGGGCTTTGGTGGAAACCGAACATTTGACTATGGGTCATCAAGTCACCATGCAACCTGAACTGCCTATCATGAACTGGGTGCTTTCTGACACATCTAGCCATAAAGCACGTCGTGCACAGCAGCATTCCATCATCAAATGGAAGTGGTATATACATGATCGAGCTCAAGCAACTCCTGAAGGCATAAGTTACATGAGGAAGTGGCTCAAATGCCCAGGGTCTCTACTCTCTCCTGCAGCCTGCACTGATGGCCTCATGGGGAGTTTCCTATGATCAGCTGACAGAGGAAGAGAAGACTAGGGCCTGGTTCACAGACGGTTCTGCATGATATGCAGGCACCACCTGAAAGTGGCCAGCTGCAGCACTACAGTCCCTTTCTAGGACATCCCTGAAGGACAGTGGTGAAGGGAATCTTTCCCAGTGGGCAGAACTTCGAGCAGTGCACCTGGCTGTGCACTTTGCATGGAAGGAGGAATGGCCAGATGTGTGATTATGTACTGATTTGTGGACTGTAGCCAATGGTTTGGCTGGATGGTCAGGGACTTAGAAGAAGTATGATTGAAAAATTGGTGACAAAGAAATTTGTGGAAGAGGTATGTGGATGGACCTCTCTGAGTGGTCAAAAACTGGGAAGATATTTGTATCCCATGTGAGTGCTCACCAATGGGTGACCTCAGCAGAGGAGGATTTTGATAATCAAGTGGATAGGATGAGTCATTCTGTGGACACCATTCAGCTCCTTTCCCCAGCCAACCCTGTCATTGCTCGATGGGCCCATGAACAAAGTGGCCATAGTGGCAGGGATGGAGGTTACTCATGGGCTCAGCAACATGGACTTCCACTCACCAAGGCTGACCTGGCTATGGCCACTGCTTAGTGCTCAATTTGCCAGCAGCAGAAGCCAACACAGCCCTCGATATGGCACCATTCCTCGGGGTGATCAGCCAGCTACCTGGTGGCAGGTTGATTATACTGGACCTCTTCCATCATGAAAAGGGCAGAGGTTTGTCCTCACTGGAATAGACAGTTACTCCGGATATGGGTTTGCCTATCCTGCACGCAATGCTTCTGCCAAGACTACCATCTGTGACTCATGGAATGCCTTATCCACCATGATGGTATTCAACACTGCATTGCCTCTGACCAAGGCACTTACTTTACGGCTAAAGAAGAGTGGCAGTGGGCTCATGCTCATGCAATTCATGGGTCTTACCATGCTCCCTATCATCCTGAAGCAGCTGGATTGACAGAACGGTGGATTGGTCTTGTGATGTCACAATTGCAATGCCAACTAGGTGACAATACTTTGCAGGGCTGGGGCAAAGTTCCCCAGAAGGCTGTGTATGCTCTGAATCAGTGTCCAATATATGGTGCGGTTTCTCCCATAGCCAGGATTCACGGGTCCAGGAATCAAGAGGTGGAAGTGGAAGTGGCACCACTCATCATTATCCCTAGTGACCCACTAGCAACATTTTTACTTCCTATTCCCGCGACATTATGTTCTGCTAGCCTAGAGGTCTCAGTTCAGAGGGAGGAATGTGCCACCAGGAGACACAGCAATGATCCCATTAAGTTAAGTCCATTGCCACCTGGACACTTTGGGCTCCTCCTACCTTTAAGGCAACAGACTAAGAAGGGAGTTACAGTGTTGGCTCAGGTGACTGATTCAGACTATCAAGATGAAATCAGTCGACTACTCCACAATGCAGGTAAAAAAGAATGTACATGGAATACAGGAGATCCATTAGGGTGTCTCTTAGTATTACCACGCTCTGTGATTAAGGTCAATGGGAAACTACAATAGCCCAATCCAGGCAGGACTACAAATGGCCCAGACCCTTCAGGAATGAAGGTTTGGGTCACTCCGCCAGGAAAACAACAACAACAACAACAACAACAACAACAAAAACATGACCTGCTGAGGTGCTTGCTGAAGGCAAAGGGAATACAGAATGGGTAGTAGAAGGTAGTCATCAATACCAGCTATGACCACGTGGAAACAGGGACTGTAATTGTCATGAGTATTTCCTCCTTCTTTCGTTAAAAACATGTTTGTGCATGTATATACTTGTACTAGGAAAATATCTTCATTTTATTTCCTTTTTCCTTTAGCATGTGACATAAGATTATATTGACTTCCTATCAGCATTTAAGTATTGTTAACTTTATGTAATAGCATTTGGGTTGGGGATTGGTGTGTTTCTGGTTATAGGAAAGGACAGTTGTATCATGTTAGGCGTAATTATGACATTATTGTTTTTATTTGAAGATTATGTACGATCTCAGGAGATGTTTATGGTTTCAAGTTGACAAGGGGTAGACTTGTGATGGTTAATACTGAGTGTCAACTTGAGTGGATTGAAGGATGCAAAGTGTTACTCCTGGGTGTGTCTGTGAGGGGGTTGCCAGAGGAAATTAACATTTGAGTCAGTGGCCTGGGGAAGGCAGACCCACCCTTAATCTGGATGGGCACCATCTAATTAACTGCCAGTGAATATAAAGCAGGCAGAAAAACATGAAAAGGTTAGACTGGCCTAGCCTCCCAGCCTACATCTTCCTCCCGTGCTGTATGCTTCCTGCCCTTGAACATCGGACTCCAAGTTCTTCAGTTTTGGAACTTGGACTGGCTCTCCTTGCTCCTCAGCCTGCAGACGGCCTATTGTGGGATTCTGTGATCGTGTGAGTTAATACTTAATAAACTCCCCTTTATATGTATATATTCCATTAATTCTGTCCCTCTAGAGAATCCTGACTAATACACCTAGCTAATTAAAAAAAATTTTTTTTTAGACATGGGATTTTGCTATATTGACCAGGCTTGTCTCAAACTCCTGACCTCAAGCAATCTTCTTGCCTCAGCCTCCTAAAGTGTTGGGATTACAGGTGTAAGCTACCCACTAGGCCTATGAACATATTTTCTCATGACCTGTGCTGTGAAAAGAGCCAGAACCAGAGAGAAAAATGGTAGCATGATGGGCAAATTTATTAGTATTGTTTCCCTTTTACTTGGTCAATTTTAGTCATTAGAAGAAAACTACACAGCCCCTCTCTGCAGTCACCGCTGGGAAGCAAAGACCTGAATGTGTTCAGGAGGTACACAGGATCCAGACTTGTTCTTCAAATATCTATCTATTATTGATCACATTATTTATTAGGTCTCATCTTTTCTAAGTTGAAAGTGCCATCTTTATCATATACAGTAGGGGTTTGCACTATCTGTGGCTTCAGGCATCCACTGGGGATCTTGAAACATATGCCCTGCAGATAAGGAGGGACTACTGTTTTAAGGTTTTTCTGTTTCTGGGCTCTCCATTCTGTTTCATCCATCTGTCTGTTTTACTAGCTTTAGAATGCATTTAGGATCTGGCAGGGCCACTGCTTCCCCATTCTTCTTTTTCAAAGTTTTTCTGGCTATTGACAATGATAGGTTTGAATGTCCTGGGTCCTACGTTTTTGTCATGTTTCTGTTTAAATCACTATGAACCTTTGGGCCCTTCCAGTAACAAATTGTTCAAAAAAGACTCACAGTCAGGGCCTAAGTTAAAGAATGAGCTGGTTTTGTTTCTGTTTTCTTTAGTTGGTTCTATACAGAAATATAAAGTAAATAAAGTAAAAAATAAATAAAGTAAATCTTTCACACCTCCTACATCACACTTAGGTACTTAAAATGCAATATGTAATTAAAAGCATCGTACCTGAGCAATTGTCTCTGGGTCCAGTGGCTTGTGGTCATTGAAGCCCGTGTATTGCCCTGATGACGTGGACCTTCTAATGGGAGGGCTGTCGATCTTCTTGAGGGAGTCGTGCCGGCTGATGTTGGTCAGGCTGCCATGGCCAGGCCTGCGCCTCCGCTCAGGACTGTCATTGTTGAGGCCACGGTTCTGCAGCAGGCCCCGGGGGTGACTGGCAAGGCTCGGGGACCCCAGGTCAACTGAGGAGTTAGAAAGGGCATGTGGAGGGTGGAGCGGGCAATGGCCATCACTGGTCCTGCCAGGACGCCTTACTGGAGGGGGTGGCTCTCCTCTTTTTCGTTGCCTAGACGTTCACAGAAACAGGGAGAAAACAGAAGAGTGTATCACACCGGGCAGTACTGCAAGGCTGAGGGTACAGTGACTCCTCATGGCCCCAGGAGTGGAGGCTTAGGGGCCTGATTCCCCGGCTCTACTTACCTGGCTAAATAGCCGTCAGGATGACGGTCTGTTGGGGAGTTCATGTCCTTGGATGAGGACTTGTCTTCCGTGACTGGCCCACTGCTGGCCTCACTGTCGGCTTTTTGGCTCAGAGTGTCTGAAAACGTATCATCCCTGAAACAGTAAGATGAGTGGAGACAAAATTTACTAGATTTACAAATTTTACAAAATTTGCTAGATGAGTGGAGACAAAAATTTACGTGATAGCATTCATGTATGAAATAGCATTATGCATGAAAGCCCTCCTTTTATTACAATAACTTTTCTCTTTTCATTATAAAAGCAATACAATTTCATTACAGGTACAACAGCAATTTCAGTTATACAAAAAAGACTGAAATAATCACCCATAATATAACATTCAGAGACAACTACTGTTAGAATTTTAAGAAATATCCTCCTCCATCTTCTATTCTATGCCTGGGATACATATCTGTGAGTGTGCACATACATATGTATGGCATTTATACTACAGTCACGTGTTGCTTAACAGCGAGGATACGTTCTGAGAAATGCGTTGTCAAGCAATCTCATCACTGTGGGAACATCATAGAGTGCACTTACACAAACCTAGATGGTAGAGCCTATTGCACACCTAGGCTACATGGTGGAGCCTATTGCTCCTAGGCTACAAACCTGCACAGCATGTTACTGTACTGAATGCTACAGGCAGTTGTAACACAATGGTGTAAACAAATATTTGTGTATCTAAACATAGAAAAGGTACAGTAAAAATAGGATATTAAATCCATCATATACGTGGTCCATTGATGCTCAAAATGTCATTGTGTGGTACATGACTGTACAGATATTTATGCAGATTTATTTTATATATGAATATATTTATATGTTGATATTTCAGATATATATGACTACGTGTCTGTATATACACACATTTCTTGGCTTCCGAGATACACATTTTAACATTTCTGAAATTAGGCTGAATCATTCAGTCACTGTATACCTTTTGTGTGCTATATTTGTCTTTTCCTTAAAAAGCTACTTTTGGACTACACATTATTTTGCAACCTGTTTCTTTCACTTAATATGTTATGACTATCTTCCCATGTCTTTAAATACTTTTGAAATTAGAGCTTTCTCCTCAGCAAAAAACAAAACAAAAAACAGCATAGCAATGATTCCCTCTGACTTTAGGCCAGTGTCCTTCCCCTGGGGAATCTGGAATTGAAATGGTAAACAGACATCAAGAGAAGAGCACTGCTGTTTTTGGAATTACCAATGTCACCTCAGCTCTTAACCCCATTCTATGCATAGGTTATTTTTCTAACAATCTGAAAGCTTCAGAAGATGTCTCCCCTCAGTTCTTGCTCCAAACCTCCTGGGCCCTGACTTACTGTTAGCAAAGAGCCACTGGCAAGGTAAGGAACTGTGCCTAGCTCTGAAGTTTTATCTCTGTAATCTCTTCTGCTCCTTTCTCACAAGACCAAGGTCAGTTTAAGAACAATGGCTGGAGTCCTCTATTGGGAGCACTCAGGCAATCAAAGTTGAGACTACTCACATATCCTGCACCACTATATACTGGTGAGGCACCAGCCCGTCAATCCCGTTGTGCCTGCCTTCCCACCAGTCCTCAGATGCACGGTGATACAGCAGCAGGGAGGCACCCTTCTTGAAGGATAGTTCTCTGGCGGACCGCCCAACATAGTCAAACTTGGCTATTGCTTCTATTGGCTCACACTCTACAATGAACACACCAGAAAACAGTGAGAAACAGAGTTGTTAGGAAGGCATGGTATCCTATCTGTGAGGGCTCTATGAGGCTTCAAATAATCAAGACCATTTTAATATCTAGACTGAACAGAGTCATCAACACATTATCAAGGCAGAAAATAGAGGCTGTTTAAAAAGATACAGAAAAACATTATCTTGCTGTCATCAGTTTTTCAGGCAAAGAAAAACTGAACATTGGATTTTCATTTCCACAGCCTTTTACTAGAGATATAATGACAGTCAAAAAAAAAATACTTTAAACTTTGCAATAGGATATATAAAATCTCTCCTTGAGTTGTAATATCCTCCGTAATTGCTTCAATATGATTTTGACATTGATAGATGACACTGAGGGAATTTCCTTGTAACATGTTAATACCATTTATAACATGGAAAAAAATCACCATCTCAGAACATTAGGAAGTTTATGCTTTACCGCCTTATTTAAGAAAAAATCAAGTAAAATCACAATAAATAGTATGTGAATACATTTAATTTCCCCATATGCTCTCTGGCACTATCAAATCTTCAAACTAACACTGACGGTAATCCCGATTTTTTTCTCTAGTATCAGTAACAAATTTTGGATCTTAACCATGAAACAAATATGCCTTAAATTGCCCTCTGTCCAAATTAAAAAAACAGATTCAAAATTTTTATTTTTCTTGAGATCAAAGGATATTCAAGGGAATGATGGTGAGTGAAAAAAGCCAATCTCAAAAGACTGCATACCATACAATTCCATTTATATAGCATTCTTCAAATGACATAATTATAGAGATGGAGAATATATTAGTGGTTGCCAGAGGTTGGGGATGCGAAGGTGATGGAGGGAAGCGGCTGTGGCTATAAAGGGTAGCACAAGGGTTCCTTGTAATGGAACTGTTTGTTATCTTGACTGGGTTGTGGTCACACAAAGCTATACATGTGATAAAACTGTACAGATCTAAGTAAACACACACACAAAGGAGTGCATATAAAGCTGCTGAAACATTTATATAGTGAATGGTTTGTATCATTGTCAGTTTCCTGCCTGTGAAATGATATTACAGTTTTGTAAGATATCACCATTGACAGAAACTGGCAGAAGGTATACAAGATCTCTCTGTATTGTTTTTTACAACAGCTTGTGAATCTACAATGATTTCAAAATAATAAGTTAGAAAAAAAAAGATATCAACTGCTAGGCTTACACTTGGAATTCAGCTCTGATCTAATTCTGACCACAAATATTGAAGGCAAACAGGAGGACAAACTCAGCAACCAAAGAGGTGTTTCTTTGTGATTTATCTTATTGCAAGAAGCTCCTCAATTTGAGGCATTATGATCTTTGCTCCCCTCTCCCACAAATACCTCATCCTTAGCCTTGTAATCATCAAAGGTGAGTAAACTTCTCTTCAATAATAAACAGTACGAAAAGGGGCCAAGGCAAGGGGCATATGCTTATAGGAATATGCCTATGCAATGAACAATACATCACTTGCTAAAAACTGAGCATGTATTCATTTCCAGATACTCTAGAAGATGTGTACACAGAAGAGATTAAAACCTGCCTATCTCAAAAATTCCCCAGGAAGTTGTCTTCTATTTGGTAGCAAACCTTCCCATTTAAAAGAGTTTATTCTTCCAAAAGTTTACTGCAATAGCCACTGTACTTGTAATAATTGCATGAGAAAGTCTTGGACAGACAGCTGGGCTTCTATCTCATTTGATATATTGAAAATTCTCTGGGACATAGAAGGCAAAAACATAAAAACCAACAAACATATTAAAAAGCTTAGGCTTCACCTTATTATATAAAGGCCCTGGCCAAATTTCAGCCAAACATTTTAAATAAAGACAAAGAAAAATGCCCCTTCTTTTTGCTTTGGATAATTTTTTTTTCTTTTAAATAGTTACAGGGTCTTGCTACATTGCCAAGGCTGGTCTCAAACTGCTGGGCAACATAGCAATCCTCCAGCCATGGCCTCCCAAAGTGCTGGGATTATAGGTGCCTGGCCTCTAGTAGATAATGTTTGAGGCAAATAATATTTTGTATCACAGAACCACAACACTATAATCTGCACAGTAGGCTTCCCAACAAAGTAGTTGTAAGGATAATGTTTAAAACAACAGTTTAAATGTTTTAGTGGCTGGGAGCGGTGGCTCTCGCCTGTAATCCCAGCACTTTGGCAGGCCGAGGCAGGAGGATCACTGTGTTGCCCAGGAGTTCGAGATCAGTCTGGACAACACAGTGAGACCTCATTTCTATAAAAATAAATAAATAAATAAATAAATAAATCCTTTAGCAATTGAATAAAACTTTTAGATTATATGTTAACACTCTGGTATTCCCCCAAATTATATTTTACCAAAACAATATAAATAGCAGCTTTATTAAACATCTATGTGTCTGCTTCATAGAGGAGGGACTATAACTTTATATTTAAAGGGAATGATCTCATTATAGTTCAAAACTTAAAGAATAAATCCTGGCTGACTTGCGATGACAGATACCCAAATATGTACCCGAGTTATTCCTATGAAAAAGAAATAAACATCCCATGGAAGAATGAAGACATGCTAGTTTTTGTTTTTTTGAGACAGGGTCTCATTTTGTCACCCATGCCGGTTATAGTAGCACAATCATTGCTCACTGTAACCCCAAACTCCTGGGCTCAAGTGATCCTCCCACCTTAACTTCCTAAGTAGCTAGGACTACAGACGTGGCATGCTAATTTATTTATAAGAACTTCAAGACATGTAATTTGCAAATTCCTGTGTGAACACACCCACATATTTGTATTTGGCTTTACTTACAAAAATTAAAAGATACCAGCACATGATACAGTATACAGTCTACATATACTTGTGTTACAGGAATAAAGACAGAACCATTAATGTTCTTTAATGACATTCGATCACACACTGTCAATGCTGGCCATTCAACATAGTTAAGACTATTCAACAGATACATACATATTTTATTATAATTGCACAATCACGACCTCTATGATCATCTCCTCTTATTATTACTTTATTTTATTTTGTGACAGACTCTTGCTCTGTCGCCAGGCTGGAGTGCAGTGGCGTGACCTTGGCTCACCACAACTTCTGCCTCCTGGGTTCAAGCGATTCTCATGCCTCAGCCTCTCCAGTAGCTGGGACTGCAGGCACGTGCCACCATGCCCCGATAATTTTTGTATTTTTAGTAGCAGTGGGGTTTCACCATGTTGGCCAGGATGGTCTCGATCTCTTGACCTTGTGATCCGTCCGCCTCGGCCTCCCAAAGTGCTGAGATTACACGCGTGAGCCACTGCGCCTGGCCTTATTATTTTTTTGAAACAAGCAACAGGATTATCCGACTCTGCTTATTTATTCAAATGTGGTCAGGTTATGACAGGATGACCAGATAAATCAGCAGAACATTTTATTGGCAATCCTAGTACATCAACTAGTAATTCTCAGCAGTTTCATTATTTTTACTCTTTCTACTCCCGTGAGAGCCATTTCACAGTCAAGTGTCAATCAATAAGCTATTTACACACATCTTAGTCTGGTCATTGCAGAGCAAATCAATCTCAGGGCACGGTACACTATGCCTCTTTCATATAGAGAGCCTCACAGTACTTCAAGGTCCTGCAGAGACTTCATAGAATGCTGCTACTGCTGCTATCAATAACAATAATAGTGAGAGTGCAACATGATCACTTAGTTTTCCTGCATGGGTAATATAATTTTGTGCAAAAGGGAAGACAATTCAGCACAGCTGATTCCGACTGCCTGGTGCTGTCAAGTCTTATATTTCCATTTCTTGTAATGTTATATACAATGTGATCACACTTTCTCTTTGGGACTTTGCTGTTGCTGACATTTTTCCTCCTAGAGCTGTTACCCACTATCCTTGCAGAGAATGGTTTTGTTCTGTGATAGCCTGTCTTTCAGAAACAAAAGCTACTCTCTCTAGTGATCCATGACAGAGAAAAAATACAATACCTCGGCAATCAAAGGATAATTGATACTCTAGTTAATTTAGTTACAGGATTTTGGAGGTTGGCTGCGGGTGAGAATATCTGTCCTTTGTAAGCAGTGTTTTTCTTTCCAGAAAAATCAGGTGAACATGGTCAAAATGTTATCTAAAACACAGAGCACTCGGCAAAGCTCTTTTATAGTCAAGAGGTAAAAGGCAGATGGCATGATGGTGAGATTCATGTTTGGGAAGAGAGATGGCTGGGCTTTGTCCTGGCTTTTCTGGCTACTGGGGAAACCAGGTAAACACCTAAGAGAAGGCAGCAGTGAAAAAGAAATAAACCATGCGAGAAACAAAGAAACCCAAAAGAAAGGATGGTGGCAGAGGCAGGACTCAGAGACTTTCAAAAGCAACATCACAGGCTGGGCATGGTGGCTCACGCCTGTAATCCCAGCATTTTGGGAGGCTGAGGCAGGAGGACTGCTTGAGGCCAGGAGTTTGAAACAACCCTGGGCAACACAGGAAGGCCCTGTCTCTAAAGAAAAAGAAAAAAAATAAAAATAAAAAAGAGCAACATTACAGAAATAGAAGCTCTCACTTTAAAGGATGTCTTGTAAATTAAGTTCAGAAAATGTCAACTGATTTTACTTTTAAAGACACAAGGAAGGCAGGGCGTGGGTGGCTCATGCCTCTAATCCCAGCACTTTGGATCCCAGGAGGATCGTTTGAGCCCAGGAGTTTGAGACCAGCCTGGGCAACATAGGGAAACCCTGTCTCTACAAAAAATACAAAATTAGCCAGGCATGGTGGTGCATGCCTATGGTCCCAGTTACTCAGGAGGCTGAGGTGGGAGGATCACTTGGCCCCAGGAGGTTGAGGCTGCAGTGAGCCAAGATTGTGCCACTGTACTCCAGCCTGGGCAACAGAGTGGAAACCCTGTCTCACAGAAAAAAAAAAAAAAAAGACACAAAGAAGCTTTCTTTTTTAGCAGATAGTGGACACTAGATACCTTAATTACCCTCCTGCTAGAATGAACAAAAAATGCTGGATTTAAAAGCAAACAACCAACCTTTGTAATTGCATTAATAAGCTATCAAGACAGTAGAGAATACTAAAGACCAAAATGCAATGAAAGTGGGAACCCAGAGAGGTAAGCAGAACATTAGAACATGAGTCAGATTTTGCCTTGAGGGCATTTTTCTAGACTGGTCACCTTAAGCTTTCTAATTTTTTTTCATAGGAGATTAAGTCCAGGGCTTGCCCAGTGTTAGGGAATCTAAGCCTCTTCCCCTCCTCCCCACCCTCAGAGAATTACACCCTCAGTTTCAGAGTGAACTTCACTCTAGTGTTCTAGAACTTTCTACAACACTTCTAGTTCTAGAACATCTAGTTCTAGAAATCTTTTCCCCTTGTAGCTCTCAATACCTCTCCATAGATTGTAACCATCTCCTCTGTCCTCCACCCCCATTAAGGAAATAATCTATCTTAAACCTTGACACAAATCATCTGAGAATCCCATCCACATTCCAGTTCTCAGGTAGGTTTGCAGTTTAAATGTGCACTACCTGGGTGGTCTGAAAAACTTCAAGCCAAAAATTCAATGTTGTCCCAGGCTGGTTGTAACCCAGGCAGAAGTACATGAAAACCCTCTCTGGAAGAATCTACCTTCCACTGAGCCTAAAGTTCCAAGAAATCTGTACAAAATTTACAAACACAGTGGAAAATAAGACTCAATGAGTGAGAGTCAACAAAACAAATTTGGGAGGACATATGGAAATTATCAGACACATATTCTGATGGGAAGTGCTGATGAATAAACAGCCAGAGACTATAAAAAATGATCAAGCAGCAGATATAAAAGCACACCAAATACAACTTGTAGAAAGAAATAATATTTAAAGGCTGGGCGCGGTGGCTCACACCTGTAATCCCAGCACTTTGAGAGGCTGGCGGGTGGATTACCTGAGGTCAGGAGTTTGAGACCAGCCTGGCCAACATGGTGAAACCCCATCTCTTCTAAAAATATAAAAATTAGCTGGGCATGGCGGCATGCACCTGTAATCCCAGGTACTTGGGAGGCTGAGGCAGGAGAATCACTTGAACCTGGGAGGCGGAGTTTGCTGTGAGCTGAGAATGCACCATTGCTCTCCAGCCTGGACAAAAAAAGCAAAACTCTGCCAAAAAAAAAAAGAAAAGAAAAATAATATTTAAAAATAAAAATTCAATGGATATGCTTAAAGCAGATTAGTTACAGCTGAAGAGATTAAAAAAAGAATTTGTGCATATAGCTAAAGAAGTACTAGAGAAAACGGACAGCTTTAAATGTTTATATTAAAAAGTAAAAACTGTTGAAAATGAATGCTAAGACAAGTTAGAAAATGAAAAAAATCTCTACAGAGAAAGAATAAAAAGTTTATTTGGGAGACATTAAATAGCTGGAAATATGTTCATGGACTGGAATATTGAATATTGTAAAGATATCAATTCTCTCCATATTAATATATGTAGAATTAATACAAAGGCAATCAAAGTTCCAGTTGGGCTTTGGAGGGTTTTGTTTGTCTGAAGAACTTGAAAAACTGAGTCTAAAATTTAAGTGGAATTGCAAAGAGCCAAGAAGTATTACAAAGCAGAGGTGTTGCTTTATGAACGATTAAGATTTATTAAAAGGTATCAAAATTAGGACAGTGACATAGGGATAGACACGTAGACCAGTAGAAAAGAATAGAGCTCAGGAGGAAATTCACACAAAGAAGACACTTCATTTATGGCAAAGATGTAGAGCAGTGGAGAAAGGACAATTAATGCTGAGATAATTGCGACAATTACGCATCCATATAAAGAAAAAGGGAATGGATCCCTACCTCATCCCATACCCCCAAATAAATCGCTGGTGGAATAAAGATTTATGTGTGAAAAGCAAAACCTTAAAGGATTTAAAAGAATATATGGGGCCAGATGCAGAGGCTCATGCCTGTTATCCCATCACTTTTGGAGGCTGAGGTGGGTGGATTGCTTGAGATCAGGAGTTTGAGACCAGCCTGACCAACATGTGAAATGCTGTCTCTACTAAAAATACAAAAATTAGCCATGCCTGTAGTCCCAGCTACTCGGGAGGCTGAGGCAGGAGAATCACTTGAACCCAGGATGTGGAGGTTGCAGTGAGCTGAGATCATGCCACTGCACTCCAGCATGGAGGACAGACAGACTCTGTCTCTAAATAAATAAATAAATAAATAAATAAATAAGGCACCAAAGAAGACATATAAAGAGCCAACAGGTATATTTTAAAATGCTGAACATCACTAATCATCAGGAGAATGCAAATCAAAACCACATATGAGGTTATCCCACTGTGTTAGGAAACAAACAAAAGATAACAAGTGTTGGCTGGACACAATGGCTCATGCCTATAATCTCAGCACTTTGGGAGGCCAAGGCAGGTAAATGGCTTGAGCTCAGGAGTTCAAGACTAGCCTGGGGAACACAGCAAAACCCCATCTCTACAAAAAATTAGCTGGGTGTGGTAGAATGTGCCTCTAGTCCCAGCTACTTGGGAGGCTGAGGTGGGAGGATCACTGGAGCCTGGGAAGTCCAGGCTGCAGTGAGCCAAGATCATGCCACTGCTCTCCAGCCTGGGTGACAGTGAGACCCTGTCTGAAAAACAAAAAACAAAAACAAAAACAAAAAGATAAGCGTTGCCAAGGATATGGAGAAATTAAAACCTTTGTACACTGCTGGTGGGAACACAAAATGGCACAGCTGCTTTAGAAAACAGTACAGAGATTCCTCAAAAACTTAAAAATAGAACTACCATGTGATCCAACAATCCTACTTCTGGGTATTTATCCAAAATAACTGAAATCAGGATCTTGAAGAGCACTCCTATGTTCATTTCAGCACTATTCACAATAGCCAAGATGTAGAAATGGACTCAATGTCTATGGACAGATGAATGGATAAAGAAAATATAGGTAAATACAACGGCATTCTATTCAGATTGTAAAAAGAAGGAAATCCCGACATATGTGACAGCATGGATGAACCTGGAGGACATTTTGCTAAGTGAAATAAGCCAGACACAGAAAGACAAATACTATGTAAGTTCACTTATATGAGGTATCTAAAAGAATCCAATTCATAGAATCAAAGGGTGGAACGGTAGTTGCCAGAGGCTGGGGGAAGGGGGAAATGAGAAGTTACTAATAAGCGAGAATAAAGTTTCAGTCAAGCAAGGTGAACAAGCTCTAGAGATCTGCTGTATAACACTGTACCTATGGTCAACGCTAAGGTACTGTACACTTAAGTGTTCTTACCAAAATAAAATAAGAGAATATAGGAGAATTATTTATTACCTCAAGACACAGAAGGATTTCTTAAAGGAGATGTGAAGTAAAATTACCATGAAGGAAAAGATTGATAAATTTAACTACTTTAAAATTAAGATCTTCTGTTTAGCAAAAGACATAATAAGCATTTGAAAAGCAAAGCTACAGAGCAGGGGAAGATATCTGCAAAGCATATACCCAATAAAGGACCTGATGTGGACCCACAAAGAACCCTTACAAATCAAATAAAAAGACAACTAAATACAAGACCAAGCGAAACCAAACAAAAAGAGCCCAGAAAACTCAATAGAAAAATGGGCAAAAGACTTGATAGGAATTTTACAAAAGATAAATAAACATATTATCAACCATGTCTTTTATCTTCTGACATCTTGGGCCTTGCTGACCTTGGAGGGACAGTCCCTCTAGGGTTAGCCAATTTCTGGAGATAGTAAACAACTCACCCACAAGCAAACTTTTCAAACACCAACCTGCCCATTGGAGCCAACACCCCACCACCCTGATTATCAGGCTCTCCCACTCCAGGCCACTGTTGCCCTATTCTCAGCACCCCAGGGCCAGGTACCAGACAACTTGGGACACCCCCTAATGCCCCAGAGCCTGCTGAAATTATTCCAACTAGGCGACCCTAAAGCTGCTTACCCTGCCTCACCCATTCCTTCCTGTGGAAAGCACACCAAGGTCTTCACTCTCCCTCTGCCTCCTGATGCTTCCCCAGGTAACCTCCCATAGCATGGCATGCCCCGTTCTCTGGGGAACTATAAGTAGCAACTGTGTTCATAAAAACGGTTTGACAGTATAAAGCTGAAGACACGCTTAGAGAAACTCCTGTACATTTTCAGTAGGAGACATGTTCAAAATGTCCTAACAGTGCATAGTAGCACTGTTCTTAATAGCAACGAGTAGAAAATACCTCACATATTCATCAAGGACGGAATAGATACATACAATGGAATATTATACAGTGGTAAAATAAACAGTTCAAACTGCAAGCAACTGCACAGATGAACATCAGGAACATAATACTGAGTAGAAAAAAACTCACGAAAAATACATACAGTATGATCCCACTTATAGAAGATTTAAGAAAATAGAAAAGGAAACAAGAAACTATTTAAAAACACAAACACAGTGGTTACTCCTGAGGGGTAAGTAAAGCAGTCGGATCAGGGAAGTACAAAGGAAACAATAAGTCTTTTTTCTTAAGCTTGGTGGTGGTTCCATTGGTTTTCATTGTAATGTTATTTTTTATACCTTACACATATTTTATGAATTTTTTTTAATCTACTAGTTTTTTTTTTTTTTTTTTTGAGATTGGGTCTGTTCTGTTGCCCAGGCTGGAGGGCAGTGGCGCTATCCTAGTTCACTGTAGCCTCAGACTCCTGGGCTCACGCAATCCTCCCACCTTACCCTCCTGAGTAACTGGGACTACAGGTGCACATCACCAAGCCTGGCTAATTTTTTGTATTTTTTTGTACAGATGGGATCTCACTATGTTGCACAGGCTGGTGTTGAACTCCTGGGCTCAACTGATCCTCCAGCCTTGGCTTCCCAAAGTGCTGGGATTATAGGTGGGAGCCACTGTGCTTTGCCTCTAAAATTTTAATACAAGCAATTGTTTACAGTAGGGATATAAAGCCTGGTTTTATAAAAGCATAAGGGCAGAGCATACCATCTTCACTTGTGTGGGGCTCCGTACCAGCATCTTGGTCCACTTCCTCCAATGTACCGTGCTCACTGTATGGGCTGTCGCTGTAGAATACAAATGAAAATTCATATGAAATTAAAATAGATAAAAATTTTTTGAGACAGGTTCTTGTACTGCTGCCTAGGCTGGAGTGCAGTGGTGTGATCTTGGCTCACTGAAACCTCTGCCTCCCAGGCTCAAGTGATCCTCCCACCTCAGCCTCCCAAGTAGCTGGGACAACAGGTGTGCACCACCACACCTGGCTAATTTTTAATTTTTTTGTAAAGATGAGGGTCTCATTATTTTGTCTGGGCTGGTCTCAAACTCCTGGGCTTAACTGATCCTCCTGCCTTGGTCTCCCAAAGTGCCAGGATTACAGGTGTGAGCCACCACGCCCAGCCTGAGAGAATTTTAATAATGAGCAATTGCTATTGTAATGAAAACTATAAGACTCTATAAGGGCAAAAGAGTAATTGGATAGTCGTCAGTGGAATCCTGGCGCCTCCATTGATTATGCTGTCTGTCCTATAGGAATATATATTAGATACATACATTCATCTTTGACTAGGTTATTTTACAACTCTATAAAGACAGAAGTTAACTTGTAAAAAATGGATAGCATTATAAGTAATTCTTATCCACAGAAATACAAATAAGTTGAATTCTGGTAGAATATGATTATTGCCCTATGGATAGACCAGTTTTTACAAATTCATTTTGCTATTCCTTTACTACATATAAATTGGTGGTTCTCTGATGTCTCCTTTGAACTGCTTGTGGCATCTTTACCATCTTTTCTTGACACATGTTCATTGTATATCTGTATGAGAATCATGATTTTATCCTCTTTTAAAACTTGTCCCTTAACACCGTTACCACCAATCCTCAAATGTGTGCTGATAAATGGAATACATAGGCCACAAATATAAACCTACTGTTACTGTAAAAGCCCATTTACATTTCTTATGTTGGGGGACAAGTATAACTACTACACTGTTGACTTCCTGTTTAAAATGAGCAACACCCATAGAAAAAGACAGACACCGTCAAGCACACGTTACTGGCTGCAAGACTATCATGGGACCTTTACTCTGTTTGGAAAAAGTAGCAATCACAAAATGTCCTAGAATATAATACATCAAATAATATTGACCAGACATCTACAAACTTGCTCTTTTATAAAATGAACAAGACAGCAGAGCTTACTGACATAGACCTAATATTTAAAAATGCTAACCAGGCCAGGCATGGTGGCTCACGCCTGTAATCCCAGCATTTTGGGAGGCCAAGGTGGGTGGATCACCTGAGGTCAGGAACTCGAGACCAGCCTGGCCAACATGGTGAAACCCTGTCTCCGCTAAAAATACAAAAATTAGCTGGGTATAGTGGCAGATGCCTGTAATCCCATCTACTTGGGAGGCTGAGGCAGGATAATTGCTTGAACCTGGGAGGCAGAGGCTGCAGTGGGAATACAGTGAGTCAAGATTGCACCACGGCACTCTAGCCTGGCAACAGAGTGAAACTCTGTCTCCAAAAAAAAAAAAAAAAAAAAAAAGCTAACCATATCTTTGGTACTGGCCTTAAAACAAATACAATGATGAAAATAAAATCGTGTATCTCAGCAGGGTTGAGTTGCATTCATTTACTTTCCCAGAGCCAAGCTTACTCAGTATCTTTCCCATAGTAAGTACTCAAGTAAATATTCTGAATTGAACTTCATGTGTAAAGTTGGTGAATATACTACAGAACTGGAATCTAGTATGTTTCGTTCTTAATTTAGAAAACAGTACTTCTGGAAATAGTCAACTCAGTTTTCTTAAGGCATATGACCATACTATGATTCAAGTAAAAAAAAAAAGTATTTTCAGTTATTTAACTATCTTTCCGCTACTCATTCCACTTCTACTTAATCTTCGGTAAGAAAATGAGAAAGTGTTGTGAGCAGGGTCCAGAATAAGGGATTTAGACAAACCTATTTCCAGCTGCTCTTGAATCCTAGCTGCACAGGGCAGTTTCTGAGGTGGGCAGGGAGGACGCCCAGTAAGAAGACTCACCTAACCTTGATTTACTACTAATCATTGGAAGGCTCCTTGGCCTTTCCTAACTTACTTGGTAGAGTGGTCATGCTAAATAAAAGAGATCATGTGCACTAAGCAGCTGAGATATAATAGGGGTTCAAGAAATTGAAGTTTCTTTCTTTGCTATTTTTTAATTGATATATAATAATTGTACATATTTTAGGGGTACATGTGATATTTTGATACCCATATACAATGTGTAATGATCAAATCTGGGTAACTGGGATATCCATCACCTCAAACATTAATTTTTTCTTCATGTTGGGAACCTTACAATTCTTCTGTTTTGAAATATACAATACATTATTGTTAGCTATAATTTTCCTCCTGTACTATTGAATACTAAAGCTTATTCCTTCTAAATTTTTTTATTTTTTTGAGACAGAGTCTTGCTCTGTCACCCAGGCTGCAGCGCAGTGGCGCGATCTTGGCTCATTGCAACCTCTGCCTCCCACGTTCAAGCGATTCCCCTGACTCAGCCTCCGGAGTAGCTGGGACTACAGGCACGCACCACCATGCCTGGCTAATTTTTGTATTTTTAGTAGAGATGGGGTTTCACCATGTTGGCCAGGCTGGTCTCGAACTCCTGACCTCAAGTCATCTGCCTGCCTCAGCCTCCCAAACTGCTGGGATTATAAGCATGAGCCACTGCGCCCAGCCTTTTTTTTTCTTTTTTTAGAGACAGGGTCTCGTTTTGTTGCTCAGGCTGGAATGCAGTGGTGTGATCAGAGCTCATTGCAGCCTTAAACTCCTGGGCTCAAATGATCTTCCAGCCTCAGCTTCTCAAGTATCTGGGACTACAGGTGTAAGCCACTGCACCTGGCTTATTCCTTCTACCTAACTGTATTTTTATAGCCCTTAACCAACTTCTTTTCATCCTTTCTATTCCCCTTCCCTTCCTAGCCTTTGGTAACCATCATTCTACTCCCTACCTCTATTAGAACCACTTTTTTAGCTCCATATATGAGTAAGAACATGTGATATTTGTCTTTCCTGCCTGGCTTACTTCACTTAACATAATGATCTTCACTGCTAGGTATACATCCAAAAGAAAGGAAATCAGTATATTGAAGAGATATCTGCACTCCCATATTTATTGCAGCATTAGTCACAATAGCCAAGATGTGAAAACAACCTAAGTGTCTATCAATGAATGAATGGATTAAAGAAATTATGGTACATCTACACAATGGAATATTATTCAGCCATAAAAAGAATGAGATCCTGTCATTTGCAGCAACATGGATGGAATGGGAGGCAATATTGCCATGCTAAAAATTTTATCCCAAAAATATATGAATATAATAAATTGGCTCAAAATGACCTAAAGGTCTAACTATAATTATAGCTAGAATTATATTCATTAGTAAGAGTGAGAATGAAAAGTTAAGAATAAAAATTCATTTGGTTGACAGGGCTCCTTTAAAATGAGAATTTAAAAACACTTTATATGAAACCAAAACGTTTGATTTAGACTGAAAAATAAAATGTCAATCTGTTATCTTTTCTTGATTTAATGTAACGATAAAAGTTAATATAGCTCTACATAACATCAAAACCCTTTTTCTCTACAAAAACCATGATAGGGTAGATTTATTTGAAAGATAAGAGTCCTTGGAGAAAAGAGAGGGATGAATATGAGTTTCCATGGGTCTTAGCATTCTAAAAATTTATCTCAAGTTTTACTGCTTCTTCAAGTTGGAAGCATTGGTGGCTTATGGGAAACTCTTTCTTCTAATAAAATTGATAGCTATATTTCCATAATTTTTGGTGGGAGAGGAGGACTAAAATTCTTAGACTTACCAGTAGTCATCTCCAGCCATACATTTCTCATAAACAGGGCCATCCAGCTCTTTAGCATCTGGGAAAATAGTCTCATGGTGGATGATGATGGTTTTGATAATTTCATTCACATGTGCCTGGCAAGACACTTGATCCTGTATTTCTGGGACAGGCATCAATGTTGGGCCAAAGCAAATGGCCAGGTTATAAGGGTCCATCATATTCTCATCGCTGTACTGTGATAGACTACAAAAGGAAACAAGAAAGGAGTTATAAAAGAACAAAGAGAAAAAAAGGATATAAATGTTTAATAACAAGATACTTCAATACTTTAACAAGATACTTCAAGTTGGCTCAGCAAACTCCAAAGAAAGTGAAATGACTTATGACCTTAACTAAGTAGAAATTGAGAGGGGATTCTAAGTCCTATTTGCTTAACTAAGTAGCATTTTTCAAAGTCAGGAGGGGGTTTAATATAATATTCACTACAATGGAGACCAGGATCATGTAAATGAGTTTTATTTGCAAATGTGACGGTCAAGCTCTAAATGTTCCTCAAGTAAATTTGGGATACACAGCGAGGATTTCCATAAAGCTTTATGGATGTCTTTAAAATTGTCTTCTCCCCACTCAAATATATCTCAGATTTTTAGCTTTCTCCTATAAATCTTGGGGAAAGCCTAGGAAAAAACAAATAACCTTTTCTTTGTAACTACTGAAAGGAGCCAATAACTCCAGGCTTTATAATCTGCTTTTGGGTAAGACATTCAACACTAGGTGACAACCAGTGTCACAAAAGCCATTATAAATACAAGAAAAGGGGAAAAGAATCCTCAATTCTTTTATTCTATGCAAGGCTTGCAAACTGTGGGGGAGATTTCCAGTTGTCTAGTACTAATTTCTACATTCTACTCAATGGGTATTTGTGAAATATTTTCACAGTGACTCAAAATAAGCCAGCTCTTTATTGCTATGCTCCCTGTTCTAGGGAGAGTTTAGATATGTTATCTTTCAGTGTATATAATGTCAATCTTGAAAGGAAATGTAAAATCCAGGTGAACATATGACAAATGGAAGGAGAAAAAGGAGACTCAACTACCTTTGTGAGATGATGACAGATACAAAGAAACTGAGATACCACATGACATGATAGTTTACCCTTTTTTTGGAAATAAGATAGTCTAGGAAGTAGAAAATACAAAAGCATAATTTCCACAGCTAACATATGTCTTTCCCTTCTGCCATTTCTCAAACACACAATATTTTTTAAAAAAATCACAATAACAGTAAATGATATTACAGATCATCTTGAAAATGGGGATTCTGAATAAGAATGGCCTAATTTCCAAAAGACATACTTCAGCTCAGTGGAGACAGTCACAGTTAATCTTTCTGGGTCTTTAGTGCTGGCTTGCAAACAAAAACTTGATGTAAAAATGTTATTTCCAAGTTTTGATTTTGCAGTAAAAAAGAATACCTAATTTCTCTTTTCATAATCCCCACCCCAACCATCCTGCCCTAGAGGCTGGGCCCTTGTGTCTGCAGGAAGGCAGGTGCAACCAGCCAGGTGGCCTCTGGGTAGAACCACTGGAAGCAAGGCCAGCAACACCCATGGTGCATTTGCCATTCTTTTGAGATGCATGATGAGTTAGGTTCAGGTTTTGAGAACTTTCCTGATTAACAGACTGCTTTCCTAGTCCATTATGGATTATTGTTCACAGTGGATTTTGTTCAGGTGTGTCAGGAACATTTGGTAGGAATGGTATGGAGGGGGCCAGCAGGAATGCGAGGTACTCCATGCTGGTGTATGGTGGTGGTGGTGGGGCGGGGTGGGGTGGGGACAGGCAAGCCTCTGGATTTTTAAAACTGCCTGAGTGACTGTGTTTCCTTAAAGGTAAAAAAGTACAGTGTCTAGCCTAAACATAGTTTAAACCTATCTCTCTAGATATTGCTTATTTCCAGTGGTGATTAATGTACAAAGGGGTTGCTACTGTCATTTGTGAATGTTTTAGGCACCACAGGTCAGCAGTAGAGTCTCATTCTGTATGGTTCTCTGCCATCATTTCCCTGTTGTATGATACTTGGCTCTTGGGGTCAAGCCGAGTGGGTATGATTTCAGGACTAGTCAGCGGGATTGTAATAAATCACTATGGCTTTTGAGAACTCCAAATGTCCCATGAAATAGAGAAAAGAAAACACCCAAATTTTAGGAAAGGAGAATCCATGCTAGCATGAAAAGGCATTCCCCAAGTTTACTCAATAAGTTGATTCCCCCTGCATTTCTTTATTTCCAGCTGCTTAGCTGAAATGTTGAATAGCAAGAGTACTCTTAGATAGGACTTGGGGAAGCTGTTCTTATAACGGAACCTATACAGCAGGAAGTAGCATAGCTGAAAATCAAGTTGCTGAAATTAAAAGAATAAAGTTCTTTGAAAATAATGTAGCAATTTAAAAGATTTGTTACTCTGTTTAGGAGAACATTTTGAGGTATTTTCTTGTTGATAAGTTCTCATTACAGTGAATTTGCAGAAATTCTTTTTTGGATTTGTGTACAGCTCCCATCTATGATTTTCTTCCATCCCCGACTACAATATTAAAAAGTCACAGAAATTTTCCACAATGAACAGCCAGTTTACATCATTTTGACAAAAACATTCATGACAGTTTTGGATGGAAGTTTGAAAAACACTGAATAACACTTCTCACTGAAAAGTTTTTTTTTTTTAAGTAATATTTAAATATCTTTGCATTTGTGGCCACAGTTTTTACATCTGGGGTACGGCTTTCATCTATCAATGACGTTGATCTGCTGAGGAAAAATGTACCTTCAGTACATTTTTCAATGTATATTCAATCATTTTTCCCTTGGACTTTGCTGATAAATGGAACCCAATGTACATTTTATAGGATCCAAGAACAAAGACAGAATTCAGATGGGCCTTTTGTCAGAGCATTCAGGTACTTACTGATTGAGGAAGGCAAAGAGGTACCTCATCACTATAAGGACCGACCTGGGCAAAGTCAGGAGGAGTTTGCGGATGTGAAGCGCCCTCTCATAGAGATTATCTATTCCTACAGAGAGAAGATGACATGGTCAGAGTCCTTTCACTTGCCACATTTAAAACAGAACATTGCAGTACATGTATTACTGGTACACATCTAAATATAAGCAACACCTTGCTCTTGTGTGAGATCCAATTGTAACCAAAATAAATGATTGGCTTGGGTATACCACCATTCCAGAGGGCATCTCCTCTGACCCTCACCGTTTTCTCTGATTTTCATGGACTTGGCTTTGAGTAATTTAGAGTCTTCTAGATTTAAAAGCCATTTTTTCCTTTGCTGCTAATTCTAAATTTTGCATCTGATATGATTTCAACTTCTTCTTGCTGCATGGTAACCAGAGTAGCTTTCTGGGGCATGGCACCTCTCCCCCAACTGTTATGCATTAATTCATCATATATTTGTCTATGATTATGATCCAGGCAATGTGCCAGGTTTAGAATCTCTCCTTTCTCAAAATTACCATTGCATTTTACTTATATGACTTTTCACCTTGTATTACATTATACCATCAATGTTAGGAGAGCCTACCAGGTTTCAAGCACTAGGAATACATTAGCAATACAATTCCTGCCTTCATATGATGCATGCCCTGATGTTTATAGCTATTTATTTCCTTATCTCACCTTCCCTGTGGGATGGTGAGCTCCCCCAAGACAGGATTACCTGAAACCAGTGTTATGCTATCTCTTTACCAGGAATACAAACTGTCCAAAGTGTCTCAATACTAAAGTGCTTGCGAACATCAGCAAAAAGGTTACTACTACAACACATTATTTGTATTATTCTCTCTATATTTAAAAACAAATTTTCACATTTGCTATCTAAGTTAAAAGGAATAATAAACTTTGCAGTAGGCAGGGCACACAATGTCATCCCCATTTATCAGATTAGGAAAATGAGAACTGGGCAAGCGGCATACCCAAGGTCAGCAGGCTAGAAGGGGCAGACCTGGGACTACAACCTATGTGTCCTGTTTCATAAGTCTGTTTCACAAGTCTGTTTTCTGTTTCGTAAGTCTGGTTGCCTTTCTTGGATCCCAAGACTACCACTTTGTAAAGTTGTACCTTTACAAAGTACAACTTTGAAGATACCCAATAAGCATACATTTGAGAAAATATTTCCAAAAAAGTAGTATGTTTGAAAACATTTCTGAAGCTTCCTATACTTTTATATCACCATGTTGTTCTTAATTGCTTGAGATATTCATGAAAATACTTGAAAATTCTCAGTCCATAGCCTCTGACACCATAGTCAACTCATTCTCATTATTATTGTTGTTTTTCAAACCTTCTTCCACCTATAAATGTGGATAACTCTCAAAGATTTCTACCTGGTCTCCTCAATGGCAACCTCCTCCAGTTGCAAGGTTACAAACATCACTTCTAAGATGATATCTTTGCTTCATTTTTCTCCCTTGAATGGGAAAGAAGTCCTGTAGTTTCTACTTCTAGATATCTCACCGCTAATTTTCTAATTGAAGTCTTGATTATTTCTAACTTAGACTATCAAAATACTCTCCTAACTCAGTTTCCCTTTCCGATTCCTCTTGTATGAGTGGTTCTCAACCTTGACTTGGATTCACTTGGGGAGATTAAAAATGCTGATGCCTGAGATTCTTTCATGCAGCCAGGGTTGAGAACCACTGTCTTAATTACCCTTGCCAAGCTCATTTCCCTGGAATCTTGAGTGCTGATCCCAGCTGTTTTCCACTTATTATCAAACTGGGCATTCTATTTTCCCTTCTGCATAGCTGAAAAGGTGCGAAAAATCTATTAGGAATATTCTTGATTAACCAAGAATGAGCTGACAAAACAAGCAATAATTTATCAGGATTCCTGAGAAAAAACCACTTCCATTCCCACCTTTAAGTATGCCAAAGTTGGAACCATAGCTCTGTCATCTTTTAGCAAATGCAATTTCAGAAACTCCTGAACCAGAATGTAAGTAAAACATTATCATGCAATTAACATTCTCATTCTTTCATTTTTATTCTTTCAATATAAATCTATAATTTATAATAGTATGATCTTAGTAATACTGAATTGAATATATTACATTTTGCCTTTTTTATTTGTAAAATATTTCAAAATGGAGAAAATATAACGCTATGAACAAGGCAGATTAGGGTTACGTCTATTGCATACAAGCACTTTGTTAACATACTTCCCAGGCAATGGTCTTGATTTATTTTTCCCTGAGAAGAGGGAATAAGATGCTTAAAAAAGAAGTTATTCAACAGGTGTATAAATTCTCTCAGGCCACAATAACTCAATAATTAAGTTATCAACATTTCCACCCAGTTCGGTCCTAGTAGGATCAAGACATGTCCCAGAGTAAGCTGTTTATCTCCATGACAACTTCATGTGATATGTGCAAAACTACATTGTACAGAGAGGGAAGATGAAATGCCTAACAATGAAGTAATTTGCAAGTCATTGAGAATTTCATGGGAATTTTGTACCTTTAAATACTATTTCAACACAGCTGCATTATTATCTCATATCAGAAATTAACTGGTTGAATGCTTATTACCTAAAATAGCTGATTTTATAAAAAGTGTAATGTTGTTGCTGCTTTAAAGAAGACAAAGATGATTTAGCATACCTGTATCTAGAAAGTCTATCTCTAAAAATGAAAAAGAAAAAACTCTTCAAAAGCGAAATTATACATATTATGATTTATTCTTAAGACAACAATAAAACTTCTCCCGCTGTTTAATGAGAATCTTGGGTGTTTCAAAAGTGAAGTTTCCTCATTCTCCCAGCAAATCCTCATTTTAAAGTTAAAGTCGAGGCTAAGATAAGAGAATTGCTTGAGCCCAGGAGTTCGAAGCTCCAGTGAGCTATGATCACACCACCACACTCTAGTCTGGGCAACAGAGGAATACATCGTCTCTAAAAAAATTAATAATCATAAAGTTAAGGTCAACTATCAGGGACAGGATTTTTGTAGCTTAACGCTAGTTTTGAAGTCCTAGAGTTAAAAACAAAAGGAAAGGAAAGGATGTAAAAAGAACCATTCTTACTATATTATTCATCTTTAATATTTGTCAAATCCCATAGATGGCAAGTCACTCTGGAGGCTACATTCTCTATAACTACAGGACATAGGCGTTAATTCCAAGAGGTTTTGTTGTTGTTATTGTTCTTGAGACAGTGTCTTACTCTATCATCCAGGCTGGAGTGCAGTGGGGCGATGTCGGCTCACTGCAACCTCTGCCTCCCGGGTTCAAGTGATTCTGATGCCTCAGGCTCCCAGGTAGCTGGGATTAGGAGCACCCACCACCATGCCTGACTAATTTTTGTATTTTTAGTAGAGAGGGGATTTTGCCATGTTGTCCAGGTTGGTCTCGAACTCCTGGCCTCAAGTGATCTGCCTGCCTCGGCCTCCCAAAGTGCTGGGATTACAGGTATGAGCCACCATCCCCGGCCTCAAGAAGTTTAATCTTAATTCAAGATCTTCTTGTTTCTATCTCTCGGTTCTAAACTTAGTCCCTCTACCTCTTAAAGGCAGTTTTAAAATTTTATTTAATAAGAATTGAGGGAACAAATATTTGTACACCAGTTTCAGAGTAGCATTGTTCATAATAACCAAAAGGTAGAGACAACCTAAATGTTCATTGACAGATGAGTAGATAAACAAAATGTGGTATGCACACACAATGGAGTATTATTCAGCCTTAAAAAGAAAAACATTTCTGACACATGCTACAACATGCACGAGTCTTGAGGACACTATGCTAACTGAAGCCAGTTACCAAAAGAACAAATATTATATGATTCCACTTATGTTAGGTACCTGGAATAGGCAAACGCGTAGAGACAGAAAGCAGAAAAGATAAAGCCAGGGCCTGGGGCGGAGGTGCAGGAGGATGGGGAGTTATTGTTTGATGAGTACTGAGTTTCTGTTTGAGAAGATGAAAAAGTTCTAGAAATGGATAGTGGTGATAATTGTGAATATACTTAATGCCACCGAACTGTACACTTAAAAATCGTTAACATGGTAAATTTTATATTATATAGATATATATTTTTACCACAATAAAAGAATGAGGGGGCCCATGGGATGCAAATGAAAGACTTCAGGGGAAAAGCAATGGGGACATAAGTGACACCAAAAAAACTAGATAAAGTTATATGAGGCAGATGTACATTCTTTATAACTACAGTCAACACAAATCAAAGCAAAACAGAACTGCTGGCATTCCTGAAGTAGTAGCAAATCTATTCGTCTCGAAGGCCTCCAACCATTGATGGCTGCGAGCAGGACTCCCAATTCTACCTGGCTGTCTGCTCAACAGGCACGCAATGTGCATCCTACAAGAGCTTCGCTCTGGTGCAAATGACTCATTTACTGTCCTGAGTCCAGTTAGCAGGCAAAATTTATGGTTGCTGCTGACACCCTGATGAATGTACGTTCCTAGCTGGCTCTGAGTGTGGCAAATTTCACAATTTCATGCTGGAGGGAAAGATGGGTCTTTTCTTCCCCTCAGAAAAGTTGTCAGTGAGGAAAATCGTTATTTCACTTGGATTTCTTGTAAGCTGGGCTATGTTTTCCACAATTCAAGGTCTCATGTAATTAGGTAAAAGTGGCATTCGTCCAACCTTGATCACATGCTCAAAGCTCCCTGGGCTAATATATGTTTTTTTCCCAGCAGTGCAAGATTTTCATGTTAGCGTCCCAACTTCCCAGCAGGCGGGTTAGATAGCTCCATGTAAACGCATGTGAAAAATGTACCATAAAACACAAGTTACTTCAGCAAATGGCAAAAAGTTCAAATGGTCATCACTCTGAAAATACTGGTTCTTCTGTGGACTATTTGCGGAAGTATTGGTTTGCCAGAAAACAAATAATAAATCACAAGATGCAAATTTCTCCTTAAGTATGAAGACAGGGAAGGAAATTCCTCGGCAGCCACATTTAGAAACTGTTTATTTAACAGTGGGTACACACATACTTCTGAGTTCCATAGCCTAACAGCTGGCATTCAAGATGAATGTACCAGTTTCAGGACATTTTTAGGTTCACACTAACAATGTCAAGGTGTTAATCAAACCTTTGCATATAATTGTTTAATAGACTGACTTCTGTGAATTAAACCATTGATTTCTCTCCTAAATAACAGCACTATAGAAATACATACATAGATGTTTCCTATTCTGCTGAATTATCATATTGAGGTTAGTAAAGAAACTGAGTCTTAGCCTAGAGAGCTTTACCTACTCAGTTCAGATACTCAGCCTATTAAATATTTTTAAGGATAAAGGAAAAGTTAAGAACATTATTATAAGGCATCAAACAGAAATTTAGAATTCAGAGAGAAAACCACCATGTATGTCAATAAAGCTGAAAGAAATTTTTATAGCAAAAACATATATTAGAGCATCAGAAAAAGAGTTCAAAAGCTTTTTTCATGAAATAATCAGAAAAGGCAAATAAATTTAGGTACTAAGAAGCTCATCATAGTATTTTGGCATAATTGCAAAATCACTGGAAACAATCTAAATGTCTAAACTAGGGGATTTGTTACATAAAATAGAAATCATAGGGTCACTAAAAGCTATATTTTGAAAATAATATTATTGAGTTTTAAAAAAATGGTTTATGAAGAGCCAGGACGGCATGGCATAATTTTTTACAACAGCTTGGCCGGGCACAGTGGCTCACACCTTAGTTTCAGCACTTTGGGAGGGCGAGGCAGGTGTATTGCTTGAGTCCAGGAGTTCAAGACCAGCCTGGGCAATGTGGTGAAACCCTGTCTCTACCAAAAAAATACAAAAATTAGCTGGGTGTGGTGGTGCATGCCTGTGGTCCCAGCTACTTGGGAGGCTGAGGGGGGAGGATCGCTTTAGCCTGGGAGGTTGCAGTGAGCTGTGATCATGCCACTGCAATCCAGCCTGGACAACAGAGTGAGAGCCTGTCTCAAAAACAATTTTTTTTACAACAGCTTTATTGAGATATAATTAATATACCATATAATTTACCCATTTACAGTTTACCAATGATTTTTAGTACACTCAGAGTTGTGCAGGATCACCTCAATCATTTTAGAACATTTTCATCACTTCAAAAACAAACCACTTATCCATTAGCGGTCACTTGGTACGATATAATTTTTATGAAAAGTACATAGGAGTGGTGTACCCACAAAATGGATTATTATTTGGCAATCAAAAAGAATGAGGTACTGATACCTACTGTAACATGGACGATCCTTGAAAACATTATGCTAAGTGAAACCCAATCACAAAGGACAACATACTGTATAATTCTATTTGTATGAAACAGCCAGAACAGGCAAATCTATAGAGACAGAAAGATTAGTGATTGCCTAGGGCCGGGGGTGGTGGTGGTTATGAGTAAATGGGGAGTAATTGCCCATGTTTGCTAACTGGGGTTTCTTTTGGGGGTAATAAAAATGTACTATAATTGATTGTGGTGATGGTTGCATAACTCTGTGACTACACTAAAAACCACTGGCCTGTGCTCTTTAATGGATGAATTGTAGAGCATGAGAATTATCTCAATAAAGCTGTTTCACAAAGTACATAGGTACTGTAGACAAACTCTGGAAAGATACTAAAAATGTTATCACTATCTCTGTGTAGAGAAATTACGATTTGTTCTTAGTTCATAATTTTTCTACAGTGATAACATGTTAATTGCATCACATTAGGTTGGTGCAAAAGTAATCATGGTTTTTGCCACTGAAAGTAATGGCAAAAGCCGCAATAACTTTTGCACCAACCTAATAAATAATTAAAGCATTGACTACTCATTTGATGATTTAAGGAATTATTGTTGGTTTTAAGGGTATGATAATGGTATTGTGGTTATGTTGTATATTAACATGAAACATAGTATTTGTTGTTGTTTGTTGTACACAAAATGTGTACATGTCAGTGGTTCTCTTTGGGTAGTGGAATTATGGAATTTTGGTAGACGATATTTTGTTCTATGTGCTTTTGTGCATTTTTCAGGTACTCTACAATGACTACATGTTGGTTTTGTGATAGGAAAAAAAATTCAACCTTAAGAAACCGTTTCCTCGTATCCAAGTAGTCACCTAAATAATAACACCTAATGCAAAATGAAATGAAAATGTTTCATCTGGGCTCACAGCCTTAAGACAGTCAGAAAAAAAACATGAACTACTTGAGTGGCTTTTCTAGGGCAAGTCACTTGAACTTATGCCCTAGGAAATCTCAGACCCATGATGCAGGGATATTCTACAAGCTGCCCAGACTTTGTGGGTATGACCTGGAGCATTGACAAAACCACTCACAGAGTGGATGGTTAAAACAAAACAAAAACAAAATAACTCTTGGGTGAGAAACTGAGAAACTACCAAGTTTGCCACTTCAAATTTATGTTGCATTTGGTTTTACTATGTCTTCATCCAAATAAGTAATCTTTAAAAAGAAATGTACAATAAATTGGGGAACATATAGTGCATATTTTTAAAAAAAGAATGCTAAGATAAATTTCCTTTGACTACATATATTTGTAAGCTTCCAAAGAACGTGGTCACTCAGGGTCATAAAGCATAAACATGGCTGGATAACTACTCATCACACACACACACACACACACCCCTTTCCCCAAACAATCCAAAAATATGGAAGCGAAAAGTAGGGGGTGCTCCAGAGACTTATGCAAACTCTTAGAAAAGATGAAAAGGGAAGATTTTTCTATACAAAATAACTGTCATGTGAAATTACTTTAACAGGGAAAATCAAACCCAATTACAGCAATGCTACAAGATGACAAGGGTAAAAACAACCTATCACTCAGATCTCTCTTCCCTCTAAAATTTCAAAATCTTTGTTTCTATCGTATATTAACTTAGCCTGCATTTATTTGTAAATATCTTACCTTTCCTGCTACATTTTGAGCCTCTTAAATGCAAGAATCAAGTCTCTGAATCCCTAGAAAGTTTTATACATTGTAGGCAATTAATCAACTTGGTTCAAATCGTCAAAAGTCTGCAATATTGATAAGGGGATACAATGATAAAAGATGTATTATGCTACTCAAAGGATTTATTGAAAATCAGGAAAAATGCAGGAAAATCCAGGAAAAATGCATTATGGTCACATTGGTAAGAAAAAAATGCTTGCTTAGAGATAATAACATCCAAGAATCCTCTCTTTCTTAAGAGGTTAAATGTTGGAGGAAAAGGGGTTGTTATATAAAGAGGCTGTTAGTGTCAATATGTATGTTTTTGGAAAACCTGCCATTCTGTAAAACTGTGCACTAAAAGAAACAAGACTTATGGGAAAAATAGGATTGGGGCCGACTACTCAACACTTATGAAACTTTGGAACTACAGCACTAATGAAAACATTAACAATCCTATTAAAATCCAGGGATTATGAATCCATTGATTTTGATTAATCCATTGTTTTAATACAGGAGGGAATGTCATTGTAGCTTCTTCACTTGCACTTGAGCACTGTAGGCACCACTTACATGAGATATCTCCATAGATTTTTTCCTTGTAGTTTACATATTCGCTAAATATGACTAATTGTGAGAAAGCTTGACACTGATTGCTACAAAGTATTTAATGTGCTGGGAAAAATCATGCTGGAAACAATGTAACTTGAGGATAATGCAAATATTTCTAAACTCACGTGAGTTAATTATGCCAAAGAAACGCATATTTAGCACAACAGACAGATTGATAAGTGGCTAACCCAGGTATTGGCATATGTGACCACAGTTTATAGTCAAAGTAATTGTAATAGTAGTAATGATGACAGCTTGTAACACTTACTGAGCGTTACTATGTGCCAGGAATGATGTTAAACCCTTTACATAGACTATCTCATTTATTCTTCACATAGACTCTATAAAGTAGGTGAAGAAACAGCTATTTAATAAGATTAAGTATTAATCTTTGCCCAAGTTTATACAAAGTTGGAAAGTGGGAAAGCTAGGATTTGAACCTAGATCTTTCTGACTCTATGGCGTCAGTTATTGAAAACCACTATGAAATGATATTTTTCATCCAAGAAAAGTGTGAAATGATTCTATAATGGTAACTGACAATGTGGCCCAACACCCTTTATCCAACTGGTACATGTACATGGTACAGCTGACATGATGTATGGACCTAGAAAACCACTAAGCATTGTACAGCACTTGTTATTTTTCCAGACTTAAGCTTTTTGGCTAGGATGTGAGGGAAATCTTTGGACATGGCCAAAGGAGAATTCCAGAAGTGAGACACCGCCTTTTCATTTCTTTCCAGCTGGGTCAGAGGTTCGTTGTGATGACTCAGGCTACGCAAGGGCCGTGGAATGGACGTGCAGCTGTACTTCTAAATTCCAATGGGACATCAGACTGGGGAGGATTATGACCAGGAAATTCATACCCAACTGGAGCCAAGACTCTAGGCACCAATGCCAGACAAAGAACTCGTGGTGGAATCTTGACTTTTCAATTCATTTCATCTATAAATTCTATTTAACTTAACATGCTCCAGGAATTAACTAATTCCTAACCTTTGGGACTGGCCAAATGTTAGGGCTGCAAAACTACTCCACAGACCTGTGGAGCTAACTGTGGGCACTTCATTGAGCATATTCTATGCCGGGCACTCTTCTTGGCATTTTACACATATTAACTCACTAAATTCTCACAACCCTATGATGTAAGGATTAGTGGTCCCCCTATTTCATAGGTGAGGAAACTGAGATGCAGAGAGCTGAAGAAACCTGCCTAAGGTCACACAGCTGATGAGTATATGACAGAGCTAGGATCTGAACTAGGCTCTTTGAATCCAGAGCCTCCATTCTTAACCTACTGCCTAAACTCCTTCTCTAGTAGTAGGAGACAGAGGGGTTAAAAAAATTATAATGCGGGGAGATCAGAAAAATTCTGGACATACGTACCCAATAGAATAATGGGAGAGGAGAAAGTGGTGGGAAGGACAGAGTTGTGGGAGGAATGCCAGTTTGGCAAAGCCTTCACAGCAGATGTTGAATGGTTATCATAGACAGCTGAGGAAACAGCATAGGCAAGTGGATGGAGGTGGGAAATGGCCCAGCATGTGTGCAGTCTGCTACTGCTGAAATATACAGTAAATATGGTAGGGTAGCAGGAGAGGGCTGTGCAGCAGTAGGAGAGATTAGAGAGACGACGAATTCAATTATATGAATTGGCCATGCCATGGAGTTAGCTTTTTTTTTTTTTTTTTTTGAGACAGAGTCTTGCTCTGTCACCAAGGCTGGAGTGCATGCAGTGGCACGATCTCGGCTCACTGCAACCTCTGCCTGCCAGACTCAAGTGATCCTCCTGCTTCAGCCTCCCAAGAAGCTGGGAATCCAGGTGCATGCCACCATGCCTGGCTAATTTTTTATTTTTAGTAGAGATGGGATTTTGCCATGTTGTCCAGGCTGGTCTCAAACTAATGGAGACCAAGCAATCAGCCCACCTTGGGGAGTTTGCTTTTATATTGAAATAGGTTTTAAAAAAGGGAGAAAGCAAGCAACCCAGTTTTTTTTTTTTTTTTTTTTAAACTCTAGCTGCAGTGTGGAGAATGCAGGGTTAGGGGTTGGGAAAAGAAGGCAAAATCTAGAAGTAGAGTCCATTTAAGAGACTCTAACTATCCCCAGTGAGAAACCAAGGTGATGGTGATGGGGAAGCAGGGATGAGTAGTGAGATGTTTTTTTTGAGGCCAGATCAATAGGACTTGTTGATTCAGGTGGGGGGTGAGGGGTGGAGGGACTGTAGGGAGATTTCTTTATTAAGAGTAAAAAGTTGATCCTTATGAAGCCTAAGTGATTGAAGTCAGCTCTAGACTCTTGCTGGGAACTCGGACTTAAAAGGGACACTGTATTTTTAGATGCATGGATCTTGATTGTGGCTAATAATTAATTCATGGTATCATTATTTTCACCTTCCTTTGTATAGTGTCAAAAAGCCCCCACTGAAGTAAACAGCAATGCTTTACTTTGCCAGTGATTATCGGTTTCATAATATGTCATAGACAATCCCAGAGCAACTCTGCCTATTAGCTTGGGTTGCCCACTGACAGATAATTACCACCTGGTGTTCCTGCACTGTAATAAGGATCTTTGATCTTATTTTACCCATTTCTTGAAATAACATTCAAAGATGGATAAATTACCCCACTCCTAAAACTGGTTGAGAACAACCAAGAACCAAAAGCCAAGAAAAGGTCACATTTCCCAGCTTACAACTTCCTCCTTTCCCTTAGGCGGCTGGCACCTGGCTTTCTGCTCAATTCCAGCCATGAGTGGGAAGCTCCTGGCTTTCTGGAGCCAGAGGATGCTCAGGAGGAAAGCCCACTCAGCTGAGGGCGAGGCCACAGCTGGGAGGATGACTCGCACTGGATCCAGAAAGAAAACAAATGGTCTCAGAAATATGGTGGTAATGGGGTAATGGTGGGGGTGGGGGTGTATGGAGGGGGGCCACTGCCTTTTCCAGGAAGTTGGTTAGTGAAATAATTCTGGTGGGAAAAGACGAAAAAAATGTCCACTTACTGATACAAGAAATCAGATCGTTAAATCTTTCCTTAGGAAAGAGGGGGTTTTCCAGCCCACGGAAATAGAGCTTCAGAACGCCAGCAACTGAGTTAATATCATGGTTACTCTGGTCATCAGCCAAAGGATTTTCACCTAAAAAAAAAAAACAAAAAAACTCGTTACATTAACAGTGCTTCTTTTTTTTTCTCTGAACAAAAATATATTTCTATGAACACACACATTGCTATATATACATGTATCTTTTAATTATGCTTTATGAAAGATTATATGGTACTAAAATTAAAATAATTGGTTTAGATATCCCACCCCATGATTATGATTAACCTAAAAATAGCTGACTAAAATAAAGCTTTTAAAATCTTACGCTACTAAATAATCCCTTACAAGTTACTCAAATCTTAAAATAAAATATTGTGGAATTTATAATTTTACCCAACCCCCACTTTTTTTAAGCTGAAATCTGTAATCTTAGTTTGACATGAATTCAAACACTACATCCTGTGTTTCTTACCCTCCTGGGAAAAAGACACACCATAGGTCTGTCTGACTATGCTATATGGGTCAGTAAAATTTATCAGAAATGTCATAGGCGCCACTGAATTGTGAACACAATTCCTACTGAATTGTGAACACAATACCTACAATTAAATAAGTAGGTATTTCCCAAAGTGGCATGGTGGTGTTCACAGCACATCTGAAAGCTGTCTTGAGCAGAGGGAGACTCTAAAATCAGATAGAAGAACTTGAAAATGTACCTTTCACGTTACCAAGGAGTTTGTCTAAAAAGTGGGAATTTTAAAAATATATCACAAATATAAAATATTTTTTTTTATGGTAAACAACTTTAAAATATTAGGCAACTAGTCTGGTTAGTGTTTCTCTCTGAGAATTAAATTAAATTATTAGGCAACTAGTCTGGTTATTGTTCCTCTAGAGATAAAATCCTTAAGAAGTTCAACATAAAATACAACCTTAAATCAAATTCTATTTTTTATTTACAGTTTTATGCTTCTCTTCTAAAGTTCACAAAAAATGTGCATTGCATTTTAACGTTTTTTTTGCTTCTTAGGGCAATTTATTTTTAGGGATCTGTTGTTCTCTTTTCTCTGTTCCTAGGGCAAGAAATCACTGAACATGAATTTATCAGAATATAATAATTACTATTATTTTTGCCCACTGTGAGAAAGCCTCACCCAAGCAGATCACAAACAAATAACAAATACTGGGAAAATTTCCAAGGAAAAATGATCATGTATTTTGCCTGTGGTGGCTAGCACAGAACCTGATACTTTACTATATTTCAGCTCATCCTGAAGATGGCCAATGCATGAGACTTGGCACATGTGGCTGCTCTACTCTAGCCATCCATTTTTACAGTTTTGCAGGTGAGGAAATCGAGGCCAAATAGGAATTGAGCAACTTGACCCATATCACATGATTGATTAGTGGCTGAGAGTCTGATATGATTCTAGGTCTGCCTGACATGAAAGTGTGCAGCTTTGCTAATTATAATGTGCTAATTGGAATGTTTCTAACATAAGGAAATGATATGTGCTTCAGGTGGTGGATATCCCAGTTACCCTGATTTGATCATTACACATTGTATGCCTGTGTTAAAACATCATATATACCCTATTAATACATAATACTATTAGGTACCCATAATAGTTAAAAATAAAAAATTAAGGGAAAAAAAGTATTGACATTGAAAAAAGATAATGTATATGGTATATGACCCAGTTTAGTAGAATTTATTTGACAGCCAATTATGAACAAGCATAAGGCACCCCCTAGGGTCACAGGGAAGGAGTCTGTGGACAGTGAGAAGAAAAAGGGAAGAGCTCCTGACAAAGGGAGCAGCTGGGCAGCTGGGAGGAGCTGCCTCCCTCACCTGCTGTCTAGGCCCAGGGCTGCCCTGGCCACTCTTCTAGAACCCTTTCAGCCCCACATTTGCTACACCTGGCACCAATTATCAATGTCAGTCCTCAACCAGGATGCAGAGCTCATATGCTTTTCTAATTTTAATAACAAGGGCTTATAGTTTTGGTCCCATTTCTCAGCTATTCTTAATGGATTCTTACTGCTGCACCCCTAATGCAGTACATACAAAGAAAGGTTTTGAAGATATACAGAATAAGGGTGCCACTTCAGTTTACAGAACATGATGACTTTTCAACATGGTTTGCTTATAGGGATAGACGTGCAATTACCTCTCTCAAATGAATTTTTAATATCATTGACTTCCACCTGGGAACCAGACACTCGGAAAATCCCCTGATGCTGAAGACCTAAAGAGAAAAGAAGGGAAACAGGATAAAACCCCCATCACATTGTCTAGGTCCCTCTTTTCCCAGGAAGTAAATTTACTGAAACACTTCTAGTGATTTTTAAAAAAATAAGAATTCTGTAGTTTATGGCTTACCATAGAGATTGATGAACCGAATACAGCTTTCCACAATGAGGGGAATAACCTGTCCTGAGTCCTGGGTAAAGGGATGGAAACCAGTTAACCTCAAGGGAGAGGTATAAACCCATCATAATAATAAGGCTTAGAGTTTAACAGTAATTAAAGAGGGATTTTTGCAGTTCTGGAGCAAACCAAGTTAAATACATTTAAGGCAATTCTGTTTCAACTTACTCTGCTGTGCCTAGAGATGTCAAAACCTAATTCATCTCTTTTCTCATATTAAGACTTACATACCAAAATGAATATGTGAATAACTCATTTTTAAAAGCTTATTTATACAAGTGATCAATCTTTGACAGACTTAAAAAGAACTCTGTGTATTATAATCATAGCATCTTCAGTTTGATTCGCTATATTCATCATGAAAGACAACCTTTCAGCCACCTCAGGATTCTCTCTATGACATCCCTGAGAGTACATCACCTAGATGACAAGTTATAAAAAGGCTTCCATATCTATAGATGCATAATATAAGAATTGTTACAGAGATAATTAAAACATGTATTTACTTAGTTTGCATCAGAACTTACAGATTTTTCATTAATACATTGTCATATTTTAAGGAATAAGAAAAAAATGGCACAACTGTATATCGCAGATTTGTTTTTTTAGAAAGGAACATTTTTGGGCCTTCTCTCCCCACATCTTGTAAAACAGTCACTGCTTTCTACTGAACAAATGTAAACTGTGGTAATGTTTTAAAACATGTATAGGATGACAAATGAGATGAAGGGCTGCTGAGGTCACAGTTAAATATGTACCAATGCCATGTACTCCATGAAGTTAAAGAAGGTTACTGACTACAGAATTATTTTTCATGTATTTTTAAGACTCTGCTTTTTCAGGAATTAGATCTTTTTTTAAAAAAAAAGACAAAAAAACAAAACCATCGGGCTCAAAAATGGTTAGCTGACATCAGGTATTAATTCGTGAGGAATTTTATTTTGAAATGCAAGAAACAGTTGGTTGTCTTAATATATTAGAACAATTCAGAATCCATTAACCTTTCCAATTAAGCAGTGGGGGAAGGATTAGGAATAATGCAGTTCAGCAATTTAAACGCTTTACTATTCCTAGAATGGGTATTATACTTCTTAAGGAATTGTCTTATTTTAGGTTTTAAGACAATCTAATCAGTGTATAAACCAGTTAATGGCTCAATTACTTCTGGAGACTGTATTAAGTTTCTCTAATTAGTTAATTTGTTTTAGGAGCATAAATTTTGTTAATTTCTTAAAGAAGAGTCTTAAGAATAAAAATGCATTTTAGTGTGGACTAGTTGGCTCAGGAACAGCAATGTAATTACATCATAACTTACTGAATATGTGAAAGGATTTTTCTTTAAGATATAAGTGTTTTAGGGGAAGTAAACTGTACGAACAATTCATGGAACACTAATCTGAAAGCAACATATTTTTAAATGTAAGTGATAAAAAGAGATCATTAGTTTACATCTCTGCTGAATTTAGTATTAAAAAGAAAAGCAAAGAATACAAGGTTATGAAAAGGAAAATGTTTGCACTAAGAAAGTTCTCAAAAAATGTCTTCGGTTTTCATATTTTTAAAAAAGTTTTTGTGTTTACATTTACTAATTGCTTTTTTAAAAAGCTATGATCAGTATTTCATTCGGATATAATTAATTTTGTAGTCAAAAAGTAATGAGCATATATGATTTAATTTAATTTTACAGATTTCAGATGCATGGGTAGAAAACATAAGAAAATATTTTATAAGAACAATGGGGGTGCATTCCATCTATCATTCAAACTAATCTCTTGGTGTCGGTTTTCCCACGAGAAAAAAGAGAAAAAATGGTTTTGCTCTTGCTGTCTTCACAGTGACATTGTGGAGATTTCAAGTGATCAAGCCCTTTTTAGAAGTGGAAAGGAGCCCTCTGTATTGTTTCTATTACCAAAGATTCTTCAATGTGCCATCTGGGCTGTGAAGAGCTTCTATAAGTGAATTTTCCATGATAGCTGGTTTATTTATTCTTTGGTACCTCAATTTACTTTCATTTAACTGTTCTTAATGAAAAATTGAAAAAGTATGTAATATGTGCTTTTCTGTCATCTTAAGTAGCCATTCTCATACTGTATTATCAAATACAACAGAATCCTATGTCTGCTTCTTGCAGTTTTTCTACATTCTCTTTCTCTGCCAGGCCATCAGCTGCATATCTCATTGCTTTCATTTTATCGCTCCTCTCTCTCCATATAATTTGTCCCTGCTTATAAGCCAGGGGCTGGGAAAACAGGTAATCAAATTTGACAATAATTTTATATTAAATTAGAGCCAATAAGGTTCTTCTGGATTTAAGGCTTAAGGCAGTTGATTTGTAACTGCTATTTAGGTTCTTCAGTGGCTTTTCACTTAATTCCAGAGTAGGGCTGATTTTTAAGGCTGCCAGAGGTTTTTAATCTATGTATGTATGTATGTATGTATGTATGTATGTATGTATCTATGTATCTATGTATGTGTGTGTCTGTCCTTATACATGCCACATGCACATTTAATTATTAGTACACATATTCAATAAACAGACCTAAGAAAGTAAGACGTCTGTAACACATCATTAAGGGAGGTTATTAATGACGTGGTTTCTCAGATAAACTTAGTTTGCAGAAACACTGCAGCCCATGCCATAAAATGTGAACTACGAAGGAAAAAGCAAGCCCTTTTCTTTTTTGTAAAATTCACACTAGGGTCCAAAATCCAGTATTAAATGTGTATTTGGTATTTAACATTGACTTTCCCTAATAAAGCCCTTGATCAAACTTGATACATTTGCCAAACACATAATGTAAAAACTAATAGTTTAATGTATCCATTTTTCCTCTAGTGTTTGATTGCTACAGTTTCTAAGTAAAACCTATTTATAAACTTGTCTAATTTCCAAATGCAAACATTTTTCTTTTAAAAACCTTAACGATCTAATTAAAGCCAAGCATGAGCACGACTTGAAAATGATACCAACAGTTGAAAGAGCACCCTTACGTCCCTCTAGCACTATACCTGATGTCTTGTGTGCGAGTTTCTTCGTCCTCGGCTAGAAGCATTATCAGAAATACAGGATGAAAAAGAAGACGAAGAGTAAACACAGCAGAGATACAAGGTATAGATCATAGGGTCTTACAATTCATTCAATATAATGAATTCCTCAAGTCATGGGAAATCAAAACTCCTGCTGTGTTTCAGAGCTATCCTAACAAGCAGACTTTAAAGAATATTTTGTGCCATCTCATTTGCATGAGTAAAAATACAACATTTTTATCAGGTTGCTTTTTAACTTTCTGTACAAATTATGGCTCTTTTTAAAAAAAATAAAGAGGGCTTTCTTTTATGCCCACATAATAATACCCTCATTTATCCTCTCTTCTGAAGGCACTCAACCCAAATATTCTTTCCTCTCTGACTTCAGGAAATATTATATTGATTTTCTGGGAAAGCAAAGAGCCCCAGGACAGACTTGGACATAATGACCTTCCTCCTCTTACAAGAGGCTGAGACCATTATAGTAAGAAGCATGGAGATCAGCCACCCAGATGGCTGGTGCCAGTACCTTGACGAATGTTTCCAAATCCCCATTAAACAACTTAGTATTATACTGTGAGCGGGGCCTGGACTTCCTGTGTTTCTGGGGCTTAGGGGGAACATTTGGAGGCCTAAGGGAAGGGAATATAATTACTGAGCATGGCAGAAATCAAACAATAAATGAAACATCTATAGGTCACATCAATATTACAAAACACGGGGATCTTGGGTTCCTTCCCCTCCCCCAATCACAGGGGAAAACATTCCCTCCCATTTCCCATTTATTTACTTTCACTTCTGTATCAAAAAACATACAAATTGTTTATTCACACTGCTGTTTCCCTGTATGTTGCAGCTGACATTTGTTTGTTTGCTGGTTTGTTTTAAAATAAGCACTACCAAGTAGACTCGTTAGCTATTTGGCCAAATGTTACAAACCAGCATTCTTGTTATTTGGTTTACAAGTCACACAGTAAGATACAACCGGTCATAAAGATTAGGGCTCTGGTAGATCCCCAAATGAGGAATTAAATGTAACATTTTTAGGTACACATAATTTTTTTTTAAAGACAGAGTCTTGCTCTGTTACCCAGGCTGGAGTGTAGTGGAATGATCATGGCTCACTGCAGCCTCCACCTTCTGGGCTCAAGGGATCTTCCCACCTCAGCCCAAGTAGCTAGGACTTGTACAGGCGCATGCCATCATGCCCAGCTAATTTTTAAATTTTTTGTAGAGACGGAGTCCCCCTGTGTTTTCCAGGCTGGTCTTGAACTCCTGGGCTCAAAAGATCCTTCCACCTTGGCCTCCCAAAGTGCTGGGATTATATGCGTGAGCCACCTCACTCAGCCCAGCAAACCAATGCAAGTAACATCACATCTGTTCGATACCCCTCCAGTAGTAATGGGATTTTATTTTATGCAAAAGTAACTATTAATGGGTCACAAGTGAAAAAAATAGTTTGGGTTCACTGCTCTTTCTAATTTGGGGGACATACAGGCTCGCATGAGTTATTATTTCTTTAGAACAAACTATTCCACCACCTAAATATCTGAGGATGTACTCGTTTATGCCACTGCAGACTCTCTTCCTCTCCAGTCTGCCCATTTGCTCTGGTGAATAAACCATTCTCTCTGACATATGCACATCTAGTGCAGCATGTAGTATATTTAGAAACTGTGACACCTTGCCCTGTGACTGCAGAGAAGGAACCTCTTCTGCTCTCTCCCGTTAGTGGAAAGAAGGCCAGAATTACCTGACTCAACTTCTACTACTGCACTGAATGAAATACATGGAAGGAGAGCCCTGAGACCTGTCTCTGGATGTTTTAATGTAAAACTCCTCTTTAACTGCAAGGCTTATAGGAGGATACACACCACACCAGGAAATTGTGTAAAGCCCTTCATTAAGCTTCAGACTCCAGGAAAATTTATCTTTTTTAGTTCATTTAGCTTAAGTTCAGAAAGTCTGGTTCATATACCAGATCCCAAGAAGTTACGTGGAAGCCTGACTAGCTTCCTAAGACACTATCATGTATGGAAACAAACCTACTGGTACAGCCTTCCATAGCTAAATTCTAAGACCCTCCCAGCAGATGGGCTCATATGATGAACAAGGTGCACAGCAAGCAGCACCTGAAGTCATACAGTGCTGGCGAGGTTAAAAGAAGCCTTTGCGAGTGTCTAGGAGAGAATATGGAAACTTCTACCAGGCAACATATCATCTCCCGTCACGGATGAAATTTCTGAGATCTCTTTTATACACTGAGTTCTGGCCATTCATAGAGGAAATAATCTGATAGGTGTAAAAAGAACAAAACAACCAACCACCAAAGCGTTTAACCCTACATACTTGATTTCATCCACTCCTTTCACTATTTTAAAAGTGTTTTAAAATGTGGATTTCATTTTTATTCAGGTATGGTGAGGCCAACGATCAGGAGACAACTACCACTGAAAAGATAGTTTGTTAAAGAGTTGGGGATGTGCCCCATCACCAGGGAGGCCACAGAAGGAAGCACCAGGGTTGGTCAGGAGGCAGAAGGCACAAAGGAAAATGTGAGCAAGAGTCTTTAGTCCCTCCAGTGGGAAACACTGGAGGGAATGGGAGAAGCTGGGCAAGCAGGTTTAGAATAGGCTAGTTGGAATGATTCCAGTGGGCTTTGGGGCATAGGGACTATCCCTAAGTTGTCCCATACCTGGCCTTGGGGTGATTAGGGAAGGGGAATAGTGGCCCTGAGTGTCAGAACCATGAAGGAGGTGGTTGGAGGTAGGTTGTCTGGATCACCTGGCTTGCATACAAAAGGCACACTTGGCAAGCCAGTTCTTACTACTGCTAGGAATTGGCTAATCCCGGGAGGGGCAGTACTTCCGGGGTCAGAAAGGCCCCAGTATACCAAAGCATTAAAAAACTAGAAAATGTGGTTATTACAGTAAGGTCCACGAGAGCTTCACATCTGGTGATATCTGGAGAAGCTGACAAAGCTAAGGAGATTAGAATTTTGTTTGGTCACTGATTCACAGAGCAAGCCAATCTTGTAGACGGAGCCAAAAACCTCCAATGCACTGAATCATTGTCCCCGCATGACTGGGAGATGCAGGGTAATGCTGGCTAACGGAGGGATATCTTTTGAGTCTTCTACCAAAGGCCTGAAAATCACCTCTGTAGAATTCTATAGTACGGTAAACGTGAACACATGCAAGTTGTGAGAGGAACTTGGAATGAAAACAAACTGCCTCAGTGCTTATCAAAGTAATTTCCATGGCAGAGGTCCGATGATTCTTGCTCTGCTACACCCACATCAAGTGAACAGAGCCAGGGACGTTCAACATTCCAATTGTGTGACTCATTCTGATTCTGTGGCTACCACATGACTTCCTGATAATTTGGTTTCCTACAGAGGATGCCCACATGAGAGGAAGTACTGGTCAGGTTGATGTGAATATCTAGTCTATTTGGCAATTATAGCTCTCATGGCAAATTAATATATTTCCATTTCTGCTTTTTAAAAAAATCTCTTTTGAATTGCCTTACATTAATTATAATTGAGAAACAACAGGTAAAATAATTGATAGTGCAAGGAGATGCTATAGGTAAAAAACATCTCTATAAGCTGCATATTACCAGGTCGAGGTTATAGTCTTCTTTTTCACTGACATAGTGAAGAAAAACCTCAGTGTTTTTTTTCTTTTGTTAGGTTTGGAAAAGTCAGGAGCTGTATCTTTCTAGTTGGTTTACCATGAAGTACGAGGGGCTTCCTTATGAATAAGCTGCCCCGCAATAACATTATAGATCCTTGAAAGTCAACTTGCCAATTACTGCAACAGATATACCAGTGTTCTAAATGCCTCTTATTTCAAAGAGAACTCAATTTCAAAAATGCAACATCTTGCTATGCTAATTAGATAATTTCTGTCTGTTGCACAAATGGTGACATAGAAAAATAAAAGTTGCCACAAACTTTCCCCAACCCAAATCAGAATCTGCTGCCCAAATGGCTTTCCTTTCTTGTAGTAGCTTCACAATCCTCCCCTGAATGAAGAAAGTACAATATGGGAGTATGTGTTAAAAGTTAAATGTTTAAAGTGAATCGAAATGGAGAATATATAGACAGCTAAAATCCTAAAGATATTCAATATAGCTCAAATTTTTATTTTTGTTTTTTATTTTTATTTTTTGAGATGGAGTCTCGCTCTTGCCCAGGCTGGAGTGCGGTGGCGCAATCTCGGCTCACTGCAACCTCCGCCTGCCGGGTTCAAGTGATTTTCCTGCCCCAGCCTCCTGAGTAGCTGGGATTACAGGCGCACACCACCAAGCCCGGCTAATTTTTTGGTATTTTTAGTAGAGACGGGGTTTCACCACGTTGGCCAGGCTGGTCGTGAGCTCTTGACCTCAGGTGATCCACCCTCCTCAGTCTCCCAAAGTGCTGGGATTACAGGCTGAGCCACTGCACCCGGCCAGCTCTAATTTTCATATGACTAAAGGAAAATAGGAACAGAAAATAATTATACTTTCCACTTACTTATGCAGTAGATGTACACATCATATTGTTTTTTTTTTTTTAAATTAAACTATCAAATCAAAAGTCCTGTCACACTATTTAGAAACACTTAAAAAGTGTTCTGGATTAGATAAACCAAGCTGGTTTAACTTAGGTTTTTGTTACTGTCTCTGCCTATTAAAGAGCTTCACAATTCCAGAGGGAAACAAAAATAAGCCAGAACATACCTAGTCTTGTAAGAAGCCCAAACATTTCATGTTGCTATGCTTTTTGCTATGCTTTGTCAAGCCAAAACTATCTCCCGTATTCATGAACAAAATATGTTAATTCTTTCAGCATTGAAATGGTTGCTTCTTGTTAAAGAGAAAGTGAAATATGCTGTAAGTTATGATAAAATATTTTCCTACCTTGTAGTCATATATTCAGCTCTATGACCTGCAGGAAAAAAATTTAAAGTAAGTAAACTGAAAGGAATCAGTGGAATGTATGTGGTACTCTTTTGTATCTCCTATCCGGTATTTTAAAACACTGAGTTTATAATAACTTACACGTTTTTGTGGCAGAAAACATGAGGATAGCATATGAAGATAGACACATAATTCAGAGTAAACATTTCATAAAATCTATACATAAAATTTAATAAATTCTATAGATTTGAGAATCATGTTTCACTTGGCAATTTGAGGCTGGTTTTTTTTTTTGTTTTTGTTGTTTTTTCAGAAAAGAAACAAGAATAGCTGCTTGATCATAACTGTAAGCCCAAAAATGAAATACAAATAAGACATATCCAAGATTTACATGTTAGTTATTCTCTCTGTTTTGATTGACACTTGTTGGGGAAAAGGATGGGTTCAAATAGAGTTGGGAGGGTTCAATTTTCCTTAGACTAAGTTGGTGTTCTTTCTATAATATGAATCAGGGGACTGGAGAGAAGCTGTATTCTGTAATCAAAAATGACATTTGCGAATATTAAAGTACAAGGACATTAAATGATACTACATTCCACCAACTTGTAAGCTAAAAGCCTTTCACAGAGTTCTCTGTCCATTAAAACATCAACTTGTTTTACATTTGGGTTTCTTGACTTGTTTGAAGTAACAGGGCTGAATTTTTGTAGTGCTCTGACAATCTGCAATAATTTCAAGTTTGCACGTGTTTATCGGTTGCTTTGTACGTTTAGGGCGGAGTAGTGGGAAGGAATGTGGGAAACGTTGAACCATTCAGCTGGTTTGTTTGCAAAATAACGATATGGTCCTGAAACACCTTGAAAATATAGCTGGCAGGGGATGGTCACGTTGCAGCACAAATAGCTAAGCTCAGCCTATCATATCATAATGCAGTGATTCAGATTTCTAGGGCAAGGCCAACATGACAATGGTAAAGAAAGCTGGCTTGTTGGGAACTGTGAACCAACACTCCCAGGCTGCAGTAGAGCCTTTGACTCTATTATCTCCTCTTGAATAACAAATAACATAAAGGATTTGGTTAATATCTATTGATTAAATAGGGGGAAACAGTTAAAATCTGAGACTACCTTTCTTCACATAGGGCCAGGCCACAGTAAAAATGTTGGCAGAATGAGTTCATGGACATGACTTGAAGTGGGGATGAAGGGAAGGGAAGAATCTCCTCTTCCTCCTCTTCCCAGTTCTACTTATTTAAGTTATAAGTCCCTTCCTTTTGCTGGCCTTCTGCTACCTTGGAGGAGAAGAAAAAGGTGAAGGTGTACACAGAACTTCAGAATAATTTATAGCTATTCATGAATGAGAGTGAAGGTCTACTGAGAAGTAGAGTGGGCAGATGGTGAGCTGACTGTGGTATGTGGTGCCTTATGGGATATCCTAATGGAAGTGTTCGGCAGGAAGCTGGCTATACAGGGTTAGAGCACAGAGAAAAGACAGGGCTGGAGATAAAGATGTGAGAGTCACCACCATTTAGGTTGTGTTGGGTCCAAGGGAGCCACGTAAGATCACCCAGTGTGAGGCAGTAGAATGTGCAAAGGGTTGAGGGTAGAGAAACTGTCTGGCTTGTGCTGTATTATGTTGTTATGTTGCATACTTTATGACAGCATTAAGTCTAATTAGGTATGATGCAATATATATTAGTAACAACAATAAAAACAGCAATGATGTCTAATATTTATTAGACACCATTATAAACACTTTATATTACATATATTAACTCACGATTTTCACAACGACTTTATGAGGTAGCTTCTATTATTATCCTTATTTTACAGAAAAGACTGAGCATATAGAAAAGTGACTTGCCCAAGGTCACGCTATTAGTATGGGGTGGGTGTGGCACTCAGGTCCAAGTTCGTTTTAATCCCAGTCCTGAGCTCCCAGGAACTATAATGTACTAGCTCCCAAGCACTATAATGTACCACCTTTAAAAACGTAAGTCTTTTTTCCTGGCAAATACTTTGAAAGATCTTAGAAGAAAGGTAGGGATTATGGCTTACAATTCTGTCTGCCTCACATGCCTAAAGCCAAATACAAAATACTGAATATTTAAATAAATTTAATAAACTCTATAAATATGTACATTATTAAATTAATATCTATAAATGTAAATTTGATAACATAGGTAATCACTTTCAAGTGATTCAATGGTAATGATGCCAATGAGAATTCCTTAGAAATGAAATGTGTTATAACTTTGAAATTCTGCTATTTTTGTTACAATATCCTAACAAATTATTCCTTAGATTTAGAAAATGATATGTAAAATGCTTAAAATTATTTTGCTCCATCCATCCATAGTTAATAGTATAAGATAAAAAATTAAAAACCTATAAAAGATACATTTTGAATAATGAACCAAGAGCGAGCTTGGCAAGAACTATCATTCACAGTATAACCACACTACCACATCCATCGTTTTTTCAGCTAACAGTCCTGAGTGTGTCTCAACTGATGAATGAGGTTTTATTTTTTAATCAGTATCATCATTAATAGATCAATAACACACAAGCTTAGAAGACTCTTCTTCCCAGAGAAATGTGAAAGCTTCCAGCAGTCTGAGGATTAGATTTCAATCATTTTCTTTGGAAAGCTACTTAATTATTAAAAACAACGGACCACTCCTTCCCCTCGCCACACCCCACAACATGCAAGCCATTTTGAAGGAAAAAAATAACCCAGGCTTAACTTGTTCTTGGTTCAAACATTTTTTTTTGCTACTCTTAAATTTCACTCGAGAATTATTAAGTGAATTATTTTTCACACCTAAATGCATTTTTATCTCCTACATATAGTTAATGGGATAACCAAAATACAGTTTGATGGCAATTTGATATTTTAAAAAAGGAGATAAAATACTTAAAATGTGTATGGCTCAAATGAGACACAGGCATCCTGGATTTGCTCCCTAATGAATGGCTGACGAGAACTCCTGGCATTACTTTCCAGTCCTTTTTCTTCCTTAAGAATACCAACTACTGCAGTGCTTTTCTAAAAAACCATAATTACTCACAATCAGCTTCCCTTCTGAAAGTATACTTGTACTCCTACTCAAAGACAGACAATGGATTGTATGAAGATAACCTATTAAATTCCTTTGTCAGAAACCTTATGCCCAGGGCAAGAAGCAATAAAATATGGAGCTCAGCTCCTAGTATCAGATTTTTTGTTTAGCAAAATTGCACTGATATTTGCACCCCTTAACTCCAAATGCTGCATACAAAGAAGCCAATGTGAACATTAAGGCTCATTACTGAAAAAGAAAAAAAAAATCAGTGCCTCAGTTTTATAGATGTATATCTCATTTACTGTGGTCAATTTAACTTCTATGATTTAAAAACAAATGACATCACAAAAAGATACAATGGTGTTGCTGAGGGATGAAGAAAATGATAATGATGAGTTTGGTCTTAACAACTCATTGCGTGTTTCTTTCTATTTCAGTAGTTTTCAAAGATTTGGAATTCTGAATTTTGACAGTGCCACTTTAAGAGCCCAATCTAGTTGCTTCACAATGTTGTAAATCAAAGAACTTACTGGGCCATTGGCAGCCTACCAAAAAGCGAGCAGTAAGGCAGGCCAAACACATGTCTGTAGTTACAGATTCAGCTGTGTACAAGCAACTGCTAAATCTTCGGGTTAGGCTCTATTTGTTTTACTATGAAGGCAGTTTTTGCAGCCGTGAGTCTAGTATACTTCAGAGAGGTGATTTCTATATAAAAAGTCAGGACTGTCCCCAAACATACCATTGAATCCTGTACTAGTAACCCTATTACACCAAATCTGGGCTCAGATTCCTCCATAAGAGCTCACCATGGGATTACTTCACTATGGGATGGGCGCCATTAACTCTCCTGGTCTCCTTTGATGTGGCCTATTAACATGAAGAGGGCTTGCACAGAAAGCCAGCAGGCTTATAATGGTTGAGCTAAAAGGTGGGGCATGTCTCCCATGCTCAGCTTTTCTCTGGGCAAATTTGCCAGTGTCATATCCAGGCAGTGACCAGCAATTGGTGTGCCACCCAGCCTGCAAAAGGGGCAGGGCTAGGAAGCAGAGACGTCTGCAACCAGTGGGCAGAGGCTAGTGTGCCTGCTGCTGATGGATGAAAGCCATCCAGTTTCTTCTGCAGCGTAAATGGAATCCTGTGAAGGTTTTATACACCTCAGCACAGCTTGTGTCCCTGGTATACCAGAGCCCGTTGAAAAAAATTCCAAGATAAAGAAATCCTGAGCTGGGCACGGTGGCCCACGCCTGTAATCTCAGCACTTTGGGAGGCTGAGGTGGGTGGATCCTGAGGTCAGGAGTTCGAGATCAGCCTGGCCAACATGGTGAGACCCCGTCTCTACTAAAAATACAAAATTAGCTGGGCGTGGTGGCAAATGCCTGTAATCCCAGCTACTCAGCAGGCAAGGCTGGAGAATCACTTAAACCCAGGAGGTGGAGGTTGCAGTGAGCTGAGATTGCGCAACTGCACTCCCGCCTGGGCGATGAGAGTGAAACTCCATCTCAAAAAAAAAAAAAAAAGAAAATTCTGGCTTGCAGTTCACAAAGTATAATACAGATTTATGTAGTTCATCAGCTAAAGACGGAATTTGGCATGTGGACTCAATAAATTGTCTAGAATATAGCCCCATCCAATAATGACATGTAAAAGAATATTAACCACTGGGGCTTTCTCTCTAGGAGACACAAGAGAATCCATGTTGAATAGGTACCATAAAAGTTTCAGAATGTGGCCCCAAGCATATTAACACATGTGTCTGCAAGCAGTGCCAAGAATGAATTCCCCCACTACTTCATGCTCTCAAACACAATTTCTAAAGTGGTATCCATCCTCATAGGGTAGGACTTTGTGCCTGTAAGCGTTCATCTACACTTAAGATAATTTATGCTTTGGGCCTGGCAACTGACCTTGAGGGCATCACTTGAAATATCAGGCATTTGTGAAAAATTGAAAAAAAAAGACCTTACATGATACTGTGAGGGAAAAAAGAAAAAACAGGACACAATTGTGAGAAAACTATTCAAAGATAAAAAGACTTTTTTTTTTTTTTTTTAAAGTTCAAACCTACAGAAGAGTTAAAAGAGAAGTACAGGAAGCATCCTTATCCCCTTCATGTAGATTTTCCGGCTGTTAATGTTTGCCACATTGACTGTACCTTCTTTCTCTCTCCCTCTTTTTTTTTTTAGAACCATTTGAAGGTAAGTTGCAGACATCATGACACTTTAGCAAGCATTTCTTAAGAATAAGAATGTTCTTCTTTATAATCACAATACCATTATCATATCTAGGAAAATTAACACTAATTCAATAATATTATTTAATATAGTCTGTACTTCAATGTCCCTAATTGTTCTTAAAATGTCTTTCATAACTTTTGCTTTTCGATTCAGTATCTAATTTAATCTAGTGTGTGACGGTTCATACATTGTATTTGGTTATTTTATTTTTTAATGACACTCTTTAGTAGTTTAAGTGTTGCTTTTTTTTTTTTCCTTCTAGGTGTAATTGGCCTTTTCATCCTAACTGTGTCAGACATGGTTCTTAGGTTATGATAACCTTTCTCCATGTGGTCATTCCCTGAGGATGATGAGTTCTTTGGTGGAAACCAGGAGATAAGGTGATGGAAACTTTATGGTTAAGGAAGGTTCCAGAATTGTGGGAGGCAAGAATTTAGCTCTAAGAGGGGCAATCTCTTTTTTGACCTGAGTTACTCACACAACTCAGTCCTCTCGTTTCCCACTCCCTTCCACGTTCTCTTTTACTTTTTCTAACTTCTGGCAGGGTCTAGTGTGAATAAAAGATAAAGTTACAGACTATGAAGCACTTAAGACAGGAACTTGGCTTGTATTTATTTTTTTCCTTTTAAATTTCATAAAGACAAAGAGAAACATTAACATTTATACAGTCCCCTTTGCCTGTATTCCCATGCCTCCCCTCAGTTTCCTCATTTGTAAAAATGGAGAAATTATTAGCGCACAGTAAAATATACAACTCAGAACAAAGCCTGGCGCAGAGAAAGCCTTACAAGTGTTAGCTGTTGCTGTTGTTTTTGTTACTATTATTAGACATAGCAATCTACTTATACTGTAAGATTGTTTCTCAACTACAGCCAATGCCTACTGGAAGAAAAAAATCACCCAAACTGGTTTAACTGGTTTCCAGAGTCTAAACAGGCAACAGATGGAACAACAAATACTCGCCCATTAAAACAAACAGGGGTGGGGTTGGAAGGGTGCAGAAATCTGAGAAGGGAAGGAAGAAGAGACTGGGGGGTCAGCAGGTAGGGGAGGGGCAGTGTCTCCAGACTTTTCTATGATCAGGAGCACCACGATCTGAAGATCCCTCCCTAGGAGCTCGGTATTGACTTTCCAGCCCTCCCTAGATTTCACTATGCTTCCTCAAGGTTAGCACCATGCTTTAAAAGAAAATCGTGCCAGGAGACCTTGATCATGACATACACAAACGAAACCAAATCTAAACACAGAGTGTCCTTTGCTTCTTAAAGCACAAATATACAATTCATACACTTTCTGGAATATATACATGATACGACGTATCATCCAGGTCATCTTCCCATACATTTCGGATAACTCACCTTCTCCCAGGGTCCTCTGCAGCAAGTCATGTTTGGCTTGAAGTTTTGTGATGAGATTACTGCCTTCCAAATATTCTCTGAGTTTCTGCAAAAGGCAAGAATAATTTTTAAATCTGTTTTTGTTTTTTGTTTTTTGTTTGAGACAGAGTTTCGTTCTTGTCGCCCAGGCTGGAGTGCAGTGGCGCGATCTTGGCTCACTGCAACCTCTGCCTGTGGGGTTCAAGCGACTCTCCTGCCTCAGCCTCCTGAGTAGCTGGGATTATAAGTGCCCGCCACAACACCTGGCTAATTTTTCTATTTTTAGTAGAGATGGGGTTTCTCCGTATTGGCCAGGCTTGTCTTGAACTCTTGACCTCAGGTGATCTGCCTGCCTCGGCCTCCCAAAGTGCTGGGATTACAGGCGTGAGCCACCGCACCCAGCCTAATTTTTAATTTTTAAAAATTATTCAATGTCAAGGAACTTTTCATAGATCTAAAATCCAGCCATTTTGATCTTCTAGACCCTAGAAACTTGTTACTTGAAGTGTGGTCTGCAGACCAGAAGCAATAGCCAACCCTTGGGAGCCTAGGAGAGATGCACACTGTCAGGTTCCTTTTGTACCAGACCTCTGGAAATAAGAACTGGCACTTTCACCAGCTCTCCTGGTGACATGTATGGATATTAAAGTTTAAAAGTACTGTGTGTTTTTAAATTTTAGAGTTGGGGTCTCACTCTCTTGCCCAGGCTGGAGTGCAGTAGAGTGATCTCAGCTCACTGCAACCTCTACCTCCTGGGCTTAAGCGATCCTCTCGCCTCAGCCTCCCAAGTAGCTAGGACTACAATTGCACATCATTATGCCTGCCGGCTAATTTATATATCTATATAAATATAAAAAAAATATAAATATATATAAAAATATAAATATATATATGTTTTGTAGAGACAGGGTTCTGCCATGATGCCCAGGCTGGTCCCAAACTCCTGGGCTCAAATGATCCTCCCACCTTAGCCTCCCAGGTGTTGGGATTAGAGGGGTGAGCCCCTGTGCCCAGCTAAAAGTACTTTTATACCAGTCCTCTAACTAACTAAATAACTCCTAACTAACTAACTCCTAAATAACTCCTAAACTCTTTCCGAGACTGACTCAATCAGGAACTCTGATGGTAGACAGGAGTCTATTTTAACAAAAGGAACCCCAGATGGTTCTGATGTGACTATAGAAGTGGCACTTGGGAATCCTAGATCTGAGCTCTGTAGAGTGGCTTGGGAAGTGGCGGGCACACCATGAAGTAGAACTGTTCAGTTTCCTGCTGGTTGGCTCTTCTCTTGGCGATGCTGGGTTTACTCAGGTAGGTTTCAGAGACAGTGGACTTCACAGATTCTGTGGAACGACTGTGCTGGAAGCATTCAGAAACATCATAGTCCTCGATGGTGACCATATCTTGTATCGTCTGCAAGGTGGCTTCAGTCGTTTTCTTAACCTGGGAATAGAAATACATTTCTCACGTTAGTACATTATTTCGTGAATCCCACAAACAGGGAGAGTCCACTCTGTCAGGCAGAGATGAGGACACAGGGCCTGCCCCCGCCAAATTCACAGTCTATTAGGAGAGAAACAAAGGTAAAAAACACTCCATATCACCAGTTTAAGGGAATGATTTCTTCAAAATCATCCTAAGGAGGTTATCACTTTATATTTCAGTCCTTATAAATCTCATATATTACTGGGTACTCTCTCAATTACTTTTTTGTCTTAACATTTTCAATTGAAGTCAAACTACATATAGAAAAATACACAGACTATAAGTGTGCAGCTTGATGATGAATTATCACAAAGGGAATACACCTATGTGAGTAACAATCAGACCAAGAAAAAGTATATTACGAGACTGCTTGTGCCTCTCCCAATTACCATACACCTATACCCTCTCCTCCATTACCTGGATTTCTAAGATTAGATATTAGCTTTGCCCTTTCTTGCACTTTACATGAATGAAATCCTACACGATGTATAATTTTTGTCTTCCTTTTGCTCAACATGAGATACACTCATTTCTTGTGAGTATATTTCACTGCTATTCATTGTAGGAATACACTGTAATTCATCCATTTTACTATTGATAGATGATTTTTTTTAGTTGTGGGCTATTTTGAATAATGCTACTATAAACACATTTTTGTTTAGTCACACATATATGAATAGAATTGCTGCTTAACTGTTTTCCAAAATGATTGTAATTTACATTCTCACCAGCAGAGTGGAAGAATCCCTGCTATTCCACATCCTCATCAACAGTTGGTATTGTCAGTCTTTCTTTTAAATTTAAACAATTGTGTTGGGTGTGCAGTGGTATCTCACTGTGGTTTGAATATGCATTTCCCTGATATATGAGATTGAGCACATTATCATATGTTTAAGGCAATTTGGATCTTCTTAATTGAGAACACTTTGTTAAAATCTCTTGCTCCATTTTCTAAGTTATGAGTCTTTTTCTTAATGATTTGTTGATATGGATATGAGTCTTTTTGTAGTTGTATGTGTTGCAAATATTTTTCCCCACTGTGCTGTGGTTTTTCCCTCTTTCAATAGTGTCCAGATGAACAAAGATTCTAATTTTAATATAATGCATTTATCAATTCTTTCCTTTTAGTGTTTTTTGTGTCCTATTTAGGAAATATTTTCCTATCTCATAGCCATAAAGATACCGTTTTATGTTATCTGTTAGGAGCTTATTTATTAATCTTTTAGTAGTCTTTTTATTCACTGAAGGTCATATTCTACCTTTGCTTATCAAAGTGTAATGTAAATTGATAGCTTTTTCCTTCTGTCACACAATGTAAAGAGTTTAGAACACCTTAACTTCATTTACTCCTCCTGATTTATATGCTATTTTTGTAATATATTATAATAGAATATATATAAATATTAATATATACATTTAAGACATTATTATTTTATGTAGTCAAGATTCATTTAGCATCACCCATGTATTTATTACATTCTTTGATGTCAAGTGCTTATATTTTAAGGGTACCCTTTAGAAGTTCTTTTTAGTATGTGTCTGTTTTGTTGACTTGACAATGTCTTTTATTTCACCTTCATTTACTAAGTATCTTTTTCTGTGCAGCAGTTATTTTCTTTTTGTATATTAGAAATATATCACTGTACTTTGTTGTGGCTTCTATGTTCCTGTTGAGTGAGAAGGTTACCGTCAGTCTGTCATTGCTTTGAATAAAATCTGCTTTCTTTTTCCAGCTGCTTTAAAAATTTTCCATTCATCTTTGGGTTTCTACGGTTTCACTGTAATATATCTAGGTAAGGATTTAAAAAATATATTCTCCCTGGAATTTCTTGGACTGCTTGAATTTGTGTGATGTTTTTCATAGGTTTTAGTAAGTTTGCAGCTTTTATCTTTTCAAATATTGACTCTATATTCTTTAATTTTTCTTTCTGAACAGGGCACGGTGACTCACGCCTGTAATCCCAGCACTTTGGGAGGCTGAGGCGGTGGATCTCTTGAGGTCAGGAGTTCGAGACCAGCCTGGCCAATATGGTGAAACCCCGTCTCTATTAAAAATACAAAATAGCTGGGCGTGGTGGTATGTGCCTATAATCCCAGCTACTCGGGAAGCCGAATCAGAAGAATTGCCTGAACCCAGGAGGCAGAGGGTGCAGTGAGCTGAGATCGTGCCACTGCACTCCAGCCTGGGCGAAAAAGCGAGATTCTGTCTCAAAAAAAAAAAAAAAAAAAAATTTTTTTTCTTTCTGGGAGTTCAATTAGTATATTAGACATTACTGTGTTTTCTATATCTCTTATTCTTCTTTTCCATATTTTATTATCTTTTGTTTTTGATGCTGCGTTTTTATTATTTCTTCTGATTTGTCTGCTTTCATGATTTATTTTTTAGCTCTACCTGATGTTAAACTCACCCACTGCTTTCTTAATTTTGGTTATTTCTCAGTGCTAGAATTCCTATGTAGCTCATTTTCAAATCTGTTACTTTAGTGCTTACGATTTCCTGATGAAATCTAAGCTTGGCTTTTAAAAACCTCCTTGAACACTGTAAATAGTTCTTTTGTCATTTATTTCTGATAATCCCAATATTTGGAGTTCCTGTGGGTGTGTCTCTATTGTCTATTATTTCTTCTGGCTATCACTCATGGTTTCTTATCTCCTCATTGTCTAATTATCTTTGCTAGATATTTTTTGTAGAGTTATTTGAGGTCAAAGGTGAGGTTATCTTCCAAAGAGAATGTTTATTTTCCCAAACCATTAGGGGCACTAATAGCTCAGAATCTCTGGACTTTATTACTGTTCAAAATATTGGATGCTCTTCCTTTTGGGAAGATATGGTTCCCCGTGTCACAGGTTTCAGGCTTGGCCATGCATCTTGTCCTAGAAAATGAAATTTGAGAAATCAGTTGAGTGACCCAGTCCATCATTACAGGAAGTGGAAATCTTTTCAATTACTTTTTTTTTTTTGAACAAAATAATGTTTGGGAAAGAAACAGTAGCAATTAGTACTAGTTTGGATGCTTAGAAGGTCATGTGATGGAATTAATATTAAAAAAAGAAGGGAAATAAATTTAATAGACAATAATCATTCCTGGGGTTATGCACAATGCAAAGAGTAGACACTGTTGGAAAAAAAGCATATTAATGACCATTAAAAATACTGTAATTAATTACTTTAAGGAGGTCATAATTAAATATCTATAGACTGAATTAAAAGAGTCACCATCCTACACTAGTCAAATAGGCCCTTGTAGCTTGTAGACAAATTTCTAATGACAGTATCATGCACAAGTTTTAAAAGCACTGTATTTCAAACAAATAGATGTGAAGATGGTATACTCTGAGAAAAGTGTACTTGATGACTCTGTTGGGATCAAGTCCTCCAAAATCTGGCCATAAACTGGCCCCAAAACTGGCCCCAAACCAAATCTCTGCAGCACTGTGACATGTTCACGATGGCCGTAACGCCCACGCTGGAAGGTTGTGGGTTTACCGGAAGAGGGCAAGGAACACCGGGCTGCCCAAGTCAGAAACTGCTTAAAGGCATTAATAGCATGAGTGATCTGTGCCTTAAGGACATGCTCCTGCTGCAGTTAACTAGCCCAACCTATTCCTTTAATTTGGCCCATCCCTTCGTTTCCCATGAGGGATACTTTTAGTTAATCAAATATCTATAGAAACAGTGCTAATGACTGGCTTGCTGTTAATAAATACGTGGGTAAATCTCTGTTTGGGGCTCTCAGCTCTGAAGGCTGTGAGACCCCTGATTTCCCACTTCACACCTCTGTATTTCCGTGTGTGTGTCTTTAATTCCTCTAGCGCCACTGGGTTACGGTCTCCCCGACCGAGGTGGTCTCGGCAGACTCAAAATGTGGCTCTGGTAATGACAAACACAATATCAGGATATATGAAGAGCCTTCATAAAATTGTGAAAATGAGAAAAATATAGTATTTCTAAATTAAAACACTGTTTTATATGTGATTTAAAATATTTATGCATAACTAAATTAATAGCTGAATACTGAAGGTAAATATTTGACTATGTTATCTACATCTCCATAAATTTTATATTTATAATACTTTTAAAAAATGGAAGCCTTTACTTGTGCCAATATATAGTAATTAAAATACTACAAAGTAAATGCTATTATTTCTTTAGTCAATTAAACTCTTGAAATTGACAGTGTAAGAAAACACAGACAAAAGAGTATACTGTGTTGTCTGAGAAGTCAGGGAAGGCACCATTCAGAAAATAAATTTTGAGCATGTATTAAAAGGTGAGTAGGTGTCCACTGCAAAAAAGGGCAAGCCAGGCAGAGGAAAAAGTGGGAAAAGAGAGACCCTGGCCTTCTTGGGATACAACAAATAGCTTTATATGAGAAGTAGGAGTGCATAGCGTCTAGAGAAGATGACTTGCTAATAAAGGACCTTTCCATTGTATGATACTGGGGTTAGAATTAAAAAAAATAAAACAAAAAATAAAGGCCCTCATATACCACACTTAATTGAGAATCAACACGGAGCCACTGATACCTACAAGGGACAGTGTAGATTTACATTTTTAAAAGATCCCTGAGTTGATGAACAATAAAAGGGAAAGAGACAGAAAGCAAGAGAGTTAGTCAGGAGACCCTAGTTCCACTGAGAGATGATGAAACCTTGATCTAATGAAGTAAGAGTGGGAATGAACATGATGGGGCATATTTGAAAAACATTTAAGCAACAGCAGTAGCAGTTAATCGTTTTCAACATATGGATTAAATAGCAAAACTGCTGGAAAGAACTACAGCTTCTTTTGCTCTGGAGGGCAGAGCAGAACTTCCAAATACATAGAAGCATGAAAAGTATATAATGTTCTTCAGATACCAATGAGGTGAAGTATAAGAATAACATGATGTAAGGTTCAATAAGGTGCTCTGATATGTACCTAATTAAAACACAATTAAAGGAAACAATGACAAAAAAAAGCTTCTAAAACAAACAAACAAAAAAACACAAAATCCATCTGAACAACAAAAAAACCCAAAAAGAATCATGAACCAAAATAAACATTTGTAGTTTGTCTTCAAATACAGTCAGGTTTTTTTTTTATGGATTCTGTATCCATGTATTCAACCATTCACAAATTCAACCAACTGTGGGTCAAAAATATTTGGAAAAAGAAAAAGAAAAATAATAATACAACAATAAAAAATAACAAAACCCAGTATAACTATTTACATAGCATTTACATTGTTTTAGGTATTATAAGTAATCTAGAGATGATTTAAAGTATAGGAAAATGTGTGTAGGTTATGTGCAGATACCACCTCATTTATATAAGGGACTTGAGCATCTTCGGGTTTTGGTATCTGTGGGAGGTGCTGGAACCAATCCCCCTTGGATGCCAAGGGACAACTGTAGTCTGTGAATTTGTTGGAATTTTGCAATTAAAGTGTGTTCACTGAGTTTATGAGACAGATGGTTACATAAGAATGTTTCACTAGAACCACGTTCTTACATATAGGAAACCAGAGACAGCAGCATTATCAAATGCACACATGGAATACATATACAAAGATCAAAATCAACAACACCATTTTTCTTCTTTTTTTCAACTTCCTTCTCAGAAGCAATGGTGTCACGGTTAAATTTGGAAGTATCAGGAATAAAGGATGTGACAGAAGCCACCAGACTCAATGCTGGGACTGCATATCATCCCATGGGATGCTCGCAGCAGACAGTAACACGAGCTTCTGACACACACCAGCCATATTAATAAGTCTCAGGGGGGAACATAATGAGGCAAATATGAAACAGCTAATATGAGCCTTGAAATACCTCCCCATCAGCAGCAGGAAAACACAGTTGGGTTTTGGTGGAAGGAGAGGCCAAAGACTTGACAAAGGATTCGTGAGAAACCAGAAGAATGCACTGCACTGAAGGAGCTGCCCAGATGGCTTGAACTCTGAGCTGTGGGTCAAAACAAATGAGGAGGGAGAGGTGACTTCTGTGGGCTTTTGTGGACTGGCTTTGTTGCCTTTGTGTTACCAGGACATTACCATCACTGGGAGAACAAGACAGCCATTTCAGTGGTCTCATTCCCTGAATGCACTGTGTTAGTCTGCTAAGGCAAACCAGGTACTGAGTGGCTTAAACAACAGAAATGTATTGTCTCACAGTGCTGGAGGTTAGACGCCTGAGATTGAGGTGTTGGTTTGCAGGGTTCGTTCTTTCTGAGGGCTGGGAGGGAAGGATCTGTTCCAGGCCTCTCTCCTTGGCTTGCAGATGGCCATCTTCTCCCTATGTCTCTTCATATCCTCTTCCTTCCACCTGTGTCTCTGTATCCAAATTTCCCCTCCCCTTTTTATTATAAGGACACCAGTCATATTGACCTTACTTTAATTTGATTACTTCTGTGAAGCCCTATCTTCAAATAAGATCACATTCTTAGTCACTAGAAGCTAAGAATTTAAAATATGAATTTTCAAGGCGGACACAAATCACACCATAACACACTCCATGTATTTTACGGCACTGTGCCTTGTACCTTGCACCTGATGCAGTCCTATTCATCCTTTAAGACTCATCACTCATCTGTGAAGGTGACCCTCATCCCTTCCTTCGCCTCCCCACTGAACTACTTCCTCCTTGCCACTGCTGACCTTGAATGTATTTCAATTACAGCACTGTGTCATTTCAGAGGTACTAAAAATTAGCAGAAAGGGACCACACTCACACACACACACACACACACACACACACACACACACACACACACACACAGAGAGAGAGAGAGAGAGACAGAGAGAGAGAGAGAGAGATTGGCTCAACTCCATAATTAATTAGCCAAGGGTACAGAAACTCACAGCTAGCACAGGCCACAGAAGGCGAGAGCACAGGCAGATCATCCTGCCATGGCCTTCTCTTGCTCCTTGTACCCTAACATGGGTGCAATGCTAATAACCCTATCCCCTGTCTGTGTTGGGTAGGCATTACCAGATCTGAAAAAACCAATGTTTGCTGTCCCACAACTTTTTTTTTTGGGGGGGGTGGGTAGGGAATGTCACATCACCATTCCAGAAGAATTCACACTAATAATTTATGTACTTGCATTTAAGGTAATGTTTACAAATGCTGGGCTCTCTTGTTTTTGAACAAAATTCATTTTCAGCAATGATATAACTTAATCCAAGGAAGAAAACATCATCATTGCTCAGGACTCTCAGAACAAAGTCTCTGCCTTCAGCTGTGTCTCAGAAAACCTGTTTTCCTGTGGCCCACCCCTGACTGATTTAATGACCCATGTGGGTGGACCTGACAGAGTGTGGTCTAAGGAGCATGATCTCAAATCAATTTCTCACAAGCACTTGCCTCACTGTTTAGAGGTTTATATTTCCACCTATGGTGGAAGCAACTTGAAGTCAATGATAACTTATTAATCTTTATAGCTCCAGGGACTAGCACGGTACCTGAAACACAGCAAATTATCAGAAAAAGTTCACTGAATGAACAGTGGACGCTGAAGTTATCCTTTCAAATCATGGATGCCAAAATGCTCAGTGCATCAGAGAAAACGAGTGGTTTCTCCACTGAGAGCCATCCTGAGCTCTGCCATTTTCTTTGGGGTGCTCTATCCCAGGACTCATTTTTATACCCATCCTAGAAATTCTCTTCATTTCTCTTGGTATTCTTTTGGATCAAGGCCCTCCCTTCAGTGAGTTAAAGCTTGCTTGAAACAAAAAATATAAATGTGTGTTTGCGTGAAAGACAGTTGATCCTATTTTTAATTTTAGCCAAGATGTCATTTAAGGAACAAATGGCAGTTATCTTTTACTTAGGATTTTCCTGTTAGCTCATCAGTAGAAGGTTGCAGGCAAGTCAAAGATACTTAAATCAGTAAAAATGAAGTTAAAGGCCACAGAGAAGATCCAAAACAGCAATTATAATTAAGTGGTTATCAGGCTTCACATCTTATATCAAGTCTCGAAAAAACTTGAGAATCCCCCATGAGAGTCTGATCATTGATTTACATGACGTGGGATTCTGCTGAGGTCACTGGTACTATGAGAAATTTGGGGCGAAAATGTGATTTTTCTACCCTAGGTAGGAGGTATAACTGAAATATCTCTTAGTTCCCTCAGTTTCCCATGCCATGCAAATTGTCTCAAATGTTTGCCTAAAATCTTGCTCATTATTGTTGAAAATATCTTGTGTAAGTAATGTATTTTTGGAACAGTCTGTGAAATACTCCTTGGCAAGCTGCTGGTGAAAGACTTTAAATGGTGCTAGGAAAATTTACGTGGAGCTATCTGTTCATTCAGCACTGTCGCAAATTGATTGAGAAATTATGGGCTTCTCTCATTGTACATTCCCCTCAGGGTGGTAAATCTACTATAATTTGAGAGAGACTAGTTGTTTTACATGTGAGAAGGTTTTACTCATAGAACAGCAGTGACATGCTGATGAAATCTTTATTTTCTGGACCAAATATTGGGACAAATGGTCTGAAAATGGGGCAAGCTATTAAAAACCAACGCTGTCCTAAAAAAATACAAAAGGCGTAGTTTCTCTCCTCAAAGTAGTTCCTTTTTCTCTTTCTTTGACTGTGTATAGATAAAGGGAGGGATGAGAAACTTGAAGAAATGGGAACTGTAAATAAATGGTGAGTTACTCCAGAGGCTAGTTTGGAAAGAAAGAAGCAACAGTAATGACCCCTAAGCAGAAATCCCTACAACAAGGTTAAATGCAAACTTTGAGAAAGCAGACAAGACAGTGCAATATTAGGCTGGAAAGTGTTTAGAAAATGTTTATAATGAGAAAGGTATAAATGATTATTTAGTTTGCTTTTGAAAAGTTGCCTTTAAGAGCAATGTTGGGCCGGGTGGCTGAAATGAGTAATGTGAGCCGGCTGTGGCTCTCACCTGTAATCCCAGCACTCTGGGAGGCCAAGGTGGGAAGATCGCTTGAGCCCAGGAGTTCAACCAGCCTTGGGAACATAGGGAGACCCTGTCTCTACAAATAATAAAAAAGTAGCTGGGCATATTATTTTGTTTTTTGAACAAAATTCATGAACAATAATTGAAAATTTAAAGAATAATTCAAAATAGTTATTTGTAGAGACACTGTCTCTACAAATAATAAAAAAAGTAGCTACTTGGGAGGCTGAGGCAGAAGGACCACCTGAGCCCAGGAGGTTGAGGCTGCAGTGATTGTGCCACTGCACTCCAGCCTGGATGACAGAGCGGGACTCTGTCTCAAACAAAACAAAACAAACAAAAACAAAAGTAATGTTTATTAATGTTTCACTTCAAAGTTTTAATAAACAGTTAAGTAATCAAAATAAAACAATAATTGGGAAAAAGGCTGTGTGGCAGCAGGCCCTGCTCTCATTCCATATACACAACACACAGTGGGCACTAATGAATATTCACTGACAGATCGGCTGGAAGTTGGAATCGTGAGACTGAGGTACCATGGGTTCAAGTTTGCAGCATAAAATAAAACTCAAACCTCATTTTAAAAAGTTTAACAGGTAAATGTAAAGTTGGGAAGTGACAATAAATGTCACAATCTCTTATGAATCTTCACCAACCACAAATTTAATTAAGCCCTCTCAAACCTTTTAACTTTTACTACTTGTAAGTATACTGAAGCCATTTCACAAGTGTGTACTGCTCTCTTCTCTTTGTTTTAAGGCAGCTGATACAAACTCCCGTATCTTTAAGGGCCAGGCAAACCATGAAAATGAGGTGAGTAGGCTGAGTGGAGAACACGGCAAACAGGAAGCACATATTCTGTGTCTAAGGGAAGTCAGTTATCGTCCTGTAGAAACATAGGTCTAGTGTGATCAGTACTTCTAATTTTTAAAGAGGCTGGATATTGATAAATAATATATATTTACAATATGTATATATATATACACACGTATTTTTTTTGAGACAGAGTCTTGCACTGTTGCCCAGGCTGGAGTGCAGTGGCGTGATCTCAGCTCACTGCAACCTCCGCCTCCTGGGTTCAGGTGATTCTCCTGCCTCAGCCTCCTGAATAACTGGGACTACAGGCATGCGCCACCATGCCTGGCTAATTTTTATATTTTTAGTAGAGACAGCGTTTTGCCATGCTGGCCAGGCTGATCTCGAACTCCTGACCTCAAGAGATCTGCCCGCCTTGGCCTCCCAAAGTGCTGGGATTATAGGCATGAGCCACTGTGCCCACCCTGCATATTGATATTTTTATGAAAACTTACAGTTTTTAAAGGACAGCAAATAACTTTCAAAACCCAAGCACTGTAGAGCAAACAAAAGTTTTCCGGCCAGGAGTGGTGGCTCATGCCTGTAATCCCAGCATCTTGGGAGGCCGAGGCAGGCGGATCGCTTGAACCCAGGAGTCAGAGACCAGCCTGGGCAACATGGTGAAACCCACTTTCTATGAAAAATACAAAAATCAGCCAGGCGTGGTGGTGCATGCCTGTAGTCCCAGCTACTCAGGAGGCAGAGGTGGGAGGATCACCTGAGCCTGTGAGGTCGAGGTGCAGTGAGCTGTGATTGTGCCTCTGCACCCCAGCCTGAGTGGCAGAGTGAGACTCTGTCTCAAAAAAATTTTTTTTTTCATGGGCCAGATATGGTCTGCTGCAGGTGGTGCCTACTTTTTTTTTTTTTTTTTTTTTTTTTTGAGACAGAGTTTTGCTCTGTTGCCCAGGCTGGAGTGCAGTGGCACAATCTCGGCTCACTGCAACCTCCCGGGTTCAAGTGATTCTCCTGTCTCAGCCTCCTGAGTAGCTGGGATTACAGGCACATGCTGCCATACCCAGCTAATTTTTCGTATTTTAGTAGAGACAGGGTTTCACCATGTTGCCCAGGCTGGTCTCGAACTCTTGAGCTCAGGCAATCTGCCTGCCTTGTTCTCCCAAACTGACTATTTAAAGTATTCTAAGATTTGGTGAAAAGGCTCATGTTCTACTTAGCTGTACTGTCCATGCTTTTTAAAACTTCGGTGAAATTCTCTCTCAACTTTTTTTTTTTTTTTCGGAGACAGGGTCCCATTCCATTACCCAGGCTAGAGTGCAGTGGCACAACCATAGCTCCATGCAGCCTCAAGCCCCTGGGGACCTTCAGTATTTATTGTACTGAACTACAGTAACAAAACTCCTTAACTTGGCTCTCAAAGCTTCTTGTTGAATGACCTCACGTTCTCCATCAGTTCATCCCCAAAGAGAACTGGAGTGATAACCGAACTGTTCTATTCTCCCAAGGCACCTTGACATATATTGAAGTATCTTTTCTTCCCTCTATTTTTATGGTATCTACTGATTATCGAAAATCTAATTGAAATCTTACTTTCTTTGGGAATCCCACTCCACTACAGTAAATTTTCTTCGGTGTTCAACAGATCATAAACCAGTAGTCATGCTCACAAGAAACATTAGGATAACCCAATTCATTTGCTTTTTCAGCTAATGTTTAAAAATTCTTTTTAAGTTTTATTTTGCAGTCAGTAGGTTTTTAAAAATTTATTTTAATTAATTAATATTTTTAAGAGACAGGGTCCTGCTTTGTCACCCAGGCTAAAGTGCAGTGGCACCATCTCACCTCAGTGCAACCTCGAACTCCTAGGCTCAAGAGATCCTCCCTCAGCTTCCCAAGTTCTTTAGATAATTTTAAAAAATTAACCCTCACAAAGCATTGCCTGACTCTCTAAGTTTATAAGGACACTGTGCTTCTCCACATTATGCCTAAAAAGGCATACATTAAGGGTCACAAACTCAAAGGCCTGTGGAGGACAGACAGGTAACACAAACAGTCCAGTGTAAGAGAACTGGGAGTTGAATGACTCCGGCAAAGTAGGATTCAAATGCCCCAGCTCTTCAATTCATGAGGCAGTGCAGGGCCAGAGTGGCCAGACCTTTTTTTTTTTTTAAAAAAAAAAAAAACAGGTCAAAACTTTGGGAGCCAAACAAAACAGATCTGTGAGCTGCCAGTTTTGACTTTGTGTATAATACACTATTTTCCTTGAGTTTAGAGAATGTTATCCAAATAAAACAGCAGAAGGATATGCAGGGAAAAACAAGGGAAGTCACTAGACATACAAACTGTAGATAGAATAGGATCCAGTAAACTGCATTAGGTATTTTGTGAAGCCTAGACAAAACCTAGGCTCTCAAACGCTGCCTCAAGGTGAGCAATAGCTTTCCTTTGGAAAGGCTCATTTGTGCGACTCTACTTAGAGATGACTCTACATAGAGATGACATTGGTTGCATCTTAAATATACACATTTGAATAAGGGCTAGTTTGTTTCTACTCGGAATAATAGAAGCCAAAAATTACACTGGGTTTTGACCAAATTATACTGGTCTAAAAACACATCATTCTTTCTTAACAGAAACAAATACACAGAGCTCAAACATCCTGGTGGGATTAAAACAAAGCAGGGTATGAAAGTGAATTTTGATAATTCACTTTATCACTGTAAGTTATTTTTTTGCTTCTGTCCCACAGTCCTTTCTTTTGGGAATTGTCTGTCTCTAGAAATACACTATTTCTGTTGGAATTCTCAATCAAAGGGTTCTATGAGCTGCACATTCTCCAGGTTGGCCAATGACAGAATCTCATTTCCTAGATGTAATGGTTTGTCCAGAAGTATGCATGACTTCAGCCAGGTCAGTGAAGAGTCAGTCCTACTTCAGAGACAAGAATGCTAGGATGGAGTGGGATGGAAAGCTTTAAAAGGGACCACATAGTTCTGCATCTATCCTGAAAACGCTACCAACACACATGAAGAAATCACTTCAAAGTGATAAAGAGAGAGTCCTGATAACATCATTTGAACACAAATCCAGTGATGTCTGAGGATACTGAAAACACTGACCAATAGTTAACTTTTTAACTTGTGTTCCTGTAAATTACAATTGGGAGCCTTGACTGATGCAAGAAACATTTGTGGTTTGTATCTTTATTTTAGGAGAACATGGATTCAAGTAAGTTAATTTCAGAAATAGGCAGCTGAATTGTATAATTGCTTCCTAGCTCAACATATATTGATAATTCATATTTTATATTCTATTCATTTAAATACAGTAATGCTGGCAAATGAACATTTTCTATCCTCATTCAAGTACCATTTCAAAATATGATTTTGTTCTAATTATATCAGTAATGCCATGTTCAGTACCAAAAATTTAGAGAACATAGGAAGGCATAAGGAAAAAAAGAAGTGAATTTTAAAAGTTAGGATTAAATTAACATGGCACACTGCGGCCAGGCACCGCAATGGCTCATGCCTGTAATCCCAGCACTTTGGGAGGCCAAGGCAGGAGGACTGCTTGAAGCCAGCAGTTTGAGTCCAGTCTGGGCAACATAGCAAGGCCCCATCTCTACAAAATATTTTTAAAAATAAATTAACATGTTAGTCAAAAGTTCCACTGTACAAAAGATTGTGTATTTTTGGATACATACGTTGAATTTGATAACCCATGGGAACTATTTTCAGTATAAATTACAATTTAAGGTAAAAAAACTGTGTTTACATGTATACGCAGTTGCGTATCTAGTAAAATATTAATCTATGGCAGAATACAGAATCTTTGCATTTATCCCCTACAAAGAGTACTACAGGAACCCTGAGAGCAGGAAATACGTGATGAAGAGGTTGAATCTTGAATATTAAATATGCCCAGGTCATGTGAGAATGTCTTCCAGTTATATTTGAATTCAGATTACTGGTGTGGCAGGATGAACGCATGCTCACCTCTTCATTCTCGATTTTGAGCGTGGCAAGGCGGGACTGCAACTGTTGGTACCTGAGCATGAGCTCTGCCTGGACTGGCTGCTGGGCACTGACCTGGCACACCTGATGGAGAATGAGAAACCAGTTTACAACACGGCACCGTCAACCCACCTCCAGAAGCATGGCTCTGCTATTTAAATGATGCACGAATCACACCAATCCTCTCAAGGTTCCAATTACATAATTTACTTTTAATAGGCGCATCAAAACTTCACTTGTAAATATGGAGCTGTTACATAAGCTGCAATAGCAGAATGCAGCTGCTTGGCCTAGCTACAACTGGGAAGATGGCAGCTGCAGGAAGGACTGTGGTAAGAACGGGACGGTTCCTGCGATGGAGCTCTGATGCTGAAATCTCACTCATGGAATTCTTAATGACTCTTGTGCAGGGGCAGATGATTCAAGTGGACTGTACAGACATAAGTAAAGAAGGCAGCAGGGCTTACTGGTTAGGGTCTGAGCTCTCGAGTCAGTCAGTTGTACTCGAATGCCAGCTCTGTCCCCTACCAGCCAGGTGACCGTGGTAAGTTACAAAACCTCGGTTTCCTAATCTATAGAATGAGGATAATAAGAGTTCTTATATCACAGGGCTGCTGTGGGAATGAAATGAGACAACGTACACAGGAACTTAGAATAGTACTTGGCACATAGTAAAAACTCAGCAAATGTGAATGACTACTTTAGCATCTTTCAAATATGGCTTCCCTAACCAATATCAGCCAAATCGCGTGATTCACCATGAACTTCAAGAAGTCACTTATCTTAGGTTTTGATAGAAGACATTTGGCCATGATCTCAATTATGGATAAGGTCAAAATTACAGCATTATTAAAACTGCACCAGAAACAAACAATTTCTTCTTATCTGCCTTGTTTTAGAAATGCTCTTGGCTCATGGGGGTTCCTTTCATAGAGTTTCCAGAACATTAGAGAGATTACCACTGCTCCTTAGCAGAACTGGCCATAAAAAAAGGGCAACCAACTTACTTTATTAAAACAATAAAACCATTAACATCCAACTGATGTCATTTGTCTGTGACATGTTAACATGCCATGCTTAACATAACCACAGCTGAAAAATTAAAACAGCAACCATTTGGTTTTGGAAAGATGGGATAAGCAACTCATCTTGCTTGTCAAAATCATGTGCGTTTGGCTTAAATACCATTTCCATCAAACACACATAAAATCCAATTAGAAATACAGCAGGTACATTATATGTGTATATATATAATATATATATAAAAACATGTATATATTTTACATGTCTTAATACTTGGTGTTTCAGAAAAAAACATGGCATTAAAGAAATCTTTTCGTGATCTTATAATTTACATTTTGAAAAACAGACTGTCACCATAATAAGTTAAGACTGTTTTTATCTATGAGTTTCGTTTTGCACAGCTGAGACAACAAGTGCTATATAGCATGCTCCCTAAGTTGGCTTTTTTTGTTTTCTCCTGTCCATAGACAATAATATAAACAACTGTAACTCATAATCAGTTTAAATGCATTTTTTTGGTAAAATAACATAGAAAGCTGAATTTATATAAAGGATCTAAAACAGTCATAATTTCTAAGGCTCATTTTACAGCTTTGGAGCCAACTTGAGTCTTAAAAAAAGTTTTGTACTTTTCTTTCTTCCATTTTCCTGCCACATACAATTACGTTTCTTTATGAGAATCTTTAAATCAGGATTATCAGAAGCCATCAGACAGATTCTATCAGACCAGCAAAATGCCTTCCTTTTCATTAAATTAAAATGTCTTGAGGTGGAACAAAAACTTTCTATTCTGGGATAGCTTAGTGCAAGGCAAATCTGCACCTTTTATCTGTTTGGCCTCTGTGGGTATTTGAGTGTTTGACGTTTGCTTTAAAAGGCAGTAGTGGCTGATCTTAGCATTATATTAAGAGCCTCTGCAAGGACAGGAGAGAGAAAACAACTGGGAATTATTACAACTGTTAGATTATAGCAAGTGAAGAGAAACATAAGTGAAGAGACAATTCATTATTTTAAAAATGATCAATTACTGACCTCATCACCCATGTGAGACTGAAACTCAAACTTCATTGGTGGACAGAACGCAGCAGGGTACATCTCCATGAATCTCTGCTTATCGCTCCTGGGCTCTAAATTATCAACTGCATTCTCAATAATGTCTAAGCCCTCATGTCTGGAGGTTTCAAGGTTGTACTCCGCAGAGAGATATGTTCTTAGGGCTCTGTTCAGACTTGCATGGTAGCCAAGATCACAGCACTTAAAAAGTAAAAGAACACCACATACAAAAATGAATGCAAAATTGATCAAAGACAAAAATGTGAGACCTATAGCTATAAAACTCTTAGAAGGAAACATGGGGGTAAGCTTTCATGATATTGGATTAGGCACTGGTTTCTTGGATATGACATCAAAAGTACAAGCAACAGATGAAAAAATAAATTAGATTCATCAAAATTGAAGACCCCCCGTCTCTACTAAAATACAAAAAATTAGCCAGGCGTGGTGGCACGCACCTATAGTCTCAGCTACTCAGAAGGCTGAGCCACAAGAATTGCCTGAACCTGGGAGTCGAAGGTTGCAGTGAGCCAAGATAGTGCCACTGCACTCCAGCTTGGGCTACAGAGCAAGACTCCATGTGAAAAAAAGAAAAAAAAATAGACACTATCAAGAGTGTGAAAAGAGAACCCACAGAATGGGAAGAAATTTTTGCAAATCATGTATCTTATTAGGTGCTTATATCTAGAATATATAAAGAACTCTTACAACTCAATAATAAAAAGACAAAGTCTAATTTTAAAATGGGCAATGAATCTGAATAGACATGTCTTTAAAGACGACATACAAATGGTCAACAAGCACATGAGGAGATGCTTAATATCACTGGGAAATACTAATGATAATCGGGGAAATGCAAGTCAAAACCACAATGAGATACCACTTCACACCCACTAGGATGGCTGTAATCAATAAGACAGACAATAGCAAGTGTTGGAGAGGATGTGGAGAAATTGGAGCCCTCATACACTGCTGGTGGGAATGTAAAATGGTAGAGTCACTTTGGAAAACAATCTGGTAGTTCCTCAAAAGTTAAACACAGAGTTACCGTATGACTCAGCAAATCTGCTCCTAGATATATATCTAAGAGAAATGAAAACATATTTCCACCTAAAAATGTGCACACAAATGTTTATAGCAGTATTATTCATAATAGCTAAAAGGTAAAAACAATCTAAATGTCTACAAACTAATAAATAAAATATGGTATAGCCGTATCATTAAATATTATTCAGCCACAAAAAGGAAGGAAGAACTGATACATGCCATAACATGGATGAACTTTGAAAACATTATTCTAAGTGAAAGAAGCAAGTCACAAAAGACCACATATGATTTCATTGACATGAAATGTTCAGAAGAGATAAATCCATAGAGACAAAAAGTAGATTGTGGTTAATGAGGGCTAAGAAGAGGGAAGAAGTTGGGGGTGATGGCTGAGAGACGCAGGATTTCTTTGTGGGATAATGAAAATATTCTAAAATTGATTGTGGTGATGGATATGCAACTCTCAGTATACTGAAAGACAGTTGTAGATTTATAATGGGTGAACTATGTAGTATGTGAATTGTATCTTCATAAAGCTGTTAAAACATAAAAGAGGGAAAATCAAATACCAAAAGAATGAAAAATAGCATTCAAGTTTTATTTGTGCAATACTGATATTGATACAATCATTTATTGAAATCTCTGTAGGTTGCAAATATACTAACTACAATATTTTGAATTTGCATATTTTATTGAAGATCAAGAATAAACTTTTAGAAGTGAGATGAACAGGTTAGAGTCTGCCAAAATAGTCTAGGAATGCCTTCCCTCTTATCCCCAGAATAAAATTCTTAAATAATAAATGATTGCCAAAGTCTGCTTATTGGAGATAGAATTTCATTTAGTATTCCTAGGAATATAACAGCTTTGAGATTCTTGAATCTTCATTATCTTTAATTTGCGTTTATATTTTTTCATGTTGCCTTTTAAGAGAATATGACTTGAAAAAAAGCATAATACTGGAAATCAGTAATCAATTACTGACAATTACTGACAGGTTCATTTTCAATTTGTACATAAAAGCAGTATAAATCACTTAAAGAGGAAAGAAGTGACTTTAAAGGTAAAAAACCAGGTCCTTTCCCTATATTGTTCCAGTGAAGTTCAATCAATTCAGTTTGATTCAATTCAACTCACTAATTGGCCATGGATTAAGTGCCAGGGAATATGCTAGGCTCTAGGCATATAAAGATTGGAACATTGTAAATAAACTATCTCCATCCACAAGGAATTTGAACATAAGCTGTCTGTCGGTTTGTTGTTAAAATAGTGGAGGAGTCGCAAAGAAAGCAACCTTTGTACAAAGGATGTATCTACCAGGATGTGAACCATCAGATCTGTCTTCACTGACCTGTCTTTAAACCTATTTAATTCCACCCTTGGAATTAAATTAAATAGGTTGGTCCTTACAACTAACCTATTTAATTCTAACCTTTACCCTCCAATTTCAGAATTATTAAATTTGAAATTTGTATGTAAAGATATTCTAAAATCTTGCTATTTAAAATTTAGTCTGTGGACCAGCAGCAACGGCATCACCAGGGGCTTGTTAGAAATGTTGTATCTTGGCTGGGCGAGGTGGCTCACGTCTATAATCCCAGCACTTCAAACAGCCAGGGTGGGAGGACTGCTTGAGCCCACGGGTTCAAGACCAGCCTGGGTAACATAGTCAGACACTGTCTCTACAAAAAATTGTAAAAATTAGCCGAGTATGGGGGTGGGTGCTGTGGTCCTAGCTACTCAGGAGGTTGAGATTGGGGGATCACTTGATCCTGGGAGGCAGAGGCTGCAGTAAGCTGAGATCGTACCACTGCACTCTAGCCTGGGCAGCAGAGTAGGACCCCTGTCTCAAAAAGAAAAAAAGAAAGAAAGAAAGGAAGGAAGGAAGAAAAAAGGGAAGGAAGGAAGGATGGAAGGAAGGAAAAAGAAAAAAAAGAAATGCAGGATCCTGAGTCCCACCTTGACCTATTTCAGAATCTGAAGATTAAAAAGGCTCCACAAGTGATTCATATGCACATTAAAAGTCTGAGAAGCAATGCTCTAAAACAATCATCAAGTAAATGGGCCTGCAATCATGTCTTTTGGGGGTGCTATTTCCCCAAGTAGAAAAAAGGACTTGATTAAAGACGACTTGATTTAAAAAAACATAAAGTAGCTGTGACACCAAAATTACAAATACAAGCAAAATACAATTGTGAAATGCAGCAATCAGTCTCATCATTAATACATTTCCAGTGGAATCAGCTGCACTCAAATATAGAGAATGATTCATTTTGGTTAATTTAGAAATTCTAGTCCCAGATGAACAAAGTCCTCTTGTATTCCTCTTGCTTTTCAAAATCTATAATGGTTCTGTGTAGCGGTTTTATACATATCAGAGGGCCTGAAAAATTATTCTATCTTTCAAGAAAGATAGGAAATTTGCGTTAATGAAAACACAAATTTGTAAAGGAAATGACCTCTTTTTTTTTTTTGAGATGTACCAGTGTTTAAAAACATCTCACTATTCTGAAAGAAGATAGATTCTACTGGATTATAATGAAGCAGATGAGACAAGCTGTTCTATTTTATAAGTATTGATTCCAAAGGAACTTAAAAAATTGGAATCAAGAGGAATGAAATCAGGAGAAAAGCCTCCCCCTCCCAGAAAAACCCCCAAATCTCTTAAACAACTTAAAAGAGAAAGACAGAGAGAAGGAAAAGGCAGAAAAAAAAGAGAAAGTAATCTAATCCCAACCACCAGATTGACTTGGAGCTCTGAAAAATACATACTAAATTTTCATTATTCCGAGACTTAGCTCACGCCTCAAAATTTTAAGTGTAGCTTGTTTGGGGAAATAAATGTGAAGACTACAAAAGCATCAGTGCATGTTTCCATACCCAGTGCAGTCAGTTGGATTCTGCAGGTCTGGGCCCAGCAAGAGACAATTTCATTGTGGCTTCCTCCTAGGCTGGGAGGAGCGTGCACGCAGCTTAGTAACTGATATAGGAGCCTCCCCAGGTGCCTTCTGAGCTTTGAGTGCTACCCTTAGGAGGCTTCTGTGAAGAGTTTTGATAGGAAATTTCCTTCTCTGACCCCTATGGTGCTTGTCAGTCTGTAAGATTGCTTAATTGGCCTAATTTTGTTACTTCTGATAGGCAGCATTTCTACACTCTAGGTTTTTCAGGCATCTTGAACTAGAAACAAGATACAGAAAAAAGGAAATTCTTATTCAAGGTCTCCTGAGACAGCAAGGCTAGTCACTGAATCTTTTTTTTCTTTTTCTTTTTTTTCTAAACTAGAAGCTGAAATGACACTGGATCTGTTAAGATTCAAGATACTTGGTTAAAAAGGTTTAGAGTAATTCTATGGAGCTCATGAATTATTAATGACAATATGAAAAGCCAGCCTCTGCACAAAGAGCTGAGTTATAGCCCAAGTGCATTTAGTGATGAAAATACATAAGCAACCAATACAAGATTTCATGAAAACAAAGCAATGTTGTTCTGATGGATGAAAAATTCTGAATGGATACATAAAATTATGGATTAAAATAGGGGAAGAAAAGGCTGTTGGAAACAGAAGGGCATATGTATATTTTTAAAATATCTGAAAACCTGTCAAGACAGATTCCAGTAGATATTAGTCTAAATCATCACAGTAGACTAATTTTCTTAGGCAAAAGGGTTGCAAATAGTATCAAAATGAAGATGAAATCCAAGTACAGACGCTCCTCAACTTACAATGGGTTACATTCCAATAAACCTGTTGTTAAGTGGAAAATACTGTAAATTAAAAATGCATTTAATGCCCCAATAAACTTATTGTAAAGTTGAAAAGTTGCAAGTTGAGCCATTGTAAGTCTAGATGCTCCTCTATTTGCAGTGGGGTTACGTCCAGATAAATCAACTGTAAAGCTGAAAAACTGTAAGTTGAACCAGTGTAAGTTGAGGACCATCTGTATGGAGGACTGTGACAAATGCTGAGAGTTGGCTGAAATAACATGGTGAGTATAATGTGTAATGTTAGGTATAACTGGATCACAGCTGTTCAGAAGGAATACCTTTTATTTTTTGGCATAACTCCATGATATGAGCCCTAGTGGGGTAGAAGTTTGCTCCTAAAACAGGAGTTACCACAGTGGAACTGTATGGGAAACAAGTCTGACATTCATGTTTCAAGAACAGTAGCAGCCACGGTCGTTCGCCAGGGTTGCACTGGAGTAACTGGAGGGCAGCCCCAGGCTCCCATGTGACTCCAGAATTCAGCAGTTGTCATGAGAATGGAAAGGAAGGAAGTGTTCTACCTCTTCTGCAGAATGATTCTACCTTCATTTCTATACTCTGGTCTCTGTTTGAGAGACTTCTGTGATCTCATGTCCTGGGTCTTATCTCTGGGTTTAAAGAAGCCTGGCTTTGATCATTCTAAAGCCATGGATATTGGGTATAGACTTTATCCACTCCTTATTTTGAGCCTTCTTGCAAAATAGTGCAACCTAAGCAAAGTGAATTATAAAGGACCAGAAATAGAAAAGTTCAGAGCTTTTACATAGTAGTCAAATGAAGAAAGTGGATTTCTTCTGCATAACTACCTCTTTGACCTTTTCTATTTTCCTAACTATACAGAATTTCACCCTAGAAACCACAAACACATTTTGTGAGAGATAGGCATCTTGCAGGACTGAACCAGATGTCTAAACTTCTACAGGCAATTTTTACACACGAGTTTTCATATCTGGGTTCCTGAAGGTCCACAGAGAGCTAGCTGACAATTTAACTCTTCTTGTTGTTTTAACAACTGTAACCAAGCATTTAGAAAAAGTTGTTTTGAGTTTTCTCTTGAGCAATGAAAAGATCAAAATGGCACATCTGTGTGATAGGGACGGGTACAAAGTAGCAAATAGGAGTGAGTTGCATATGCCTGAGCCAATGAGTAGGCCAAATAATCATTTGCTGCCTAACACATCTCCCACCCATACACCAATGGACAATCATTTCCTTCAGGGGAGCTGCTACTCATTTTTCCCAGGCTAAAATCTCTGTAACCAGTCTGAATCAAATAATGAGAGAGGAGAGAGAATGAGCAAACCAAACCCAATTAAATACAGGCCAGATGGTAAATGCTATAGATAAGATAAAGGGTCAAAGGAATAGGGAGAGTTAGGGGAAAGGGTGTTGTCCTTTTATATAGGGCAGCTGAAGTGCAACGTAAATGAAAAGAAGCAGTCAGTCCTGCAGTGCTCTGGAAGAGTGTTCCAGACAAAAAGTGCAAAGGCCCCAGGCGAGAAAAAGCTTGGTGGTTCTGAACAAAGAAGGCCAATATACCTGATGTATGGTGACTAAGTGAAAAGTTGCAAGAGATGACACTAAATGCAGGTAGGCATCAGTTCATACAGGGTCTTGGTGAATAGTTTGGATTTTATTCTAAGGACAATGGGAGATCTTTGGAGAATATGAAATAGGAATTGATATATCTGATTCTCTCTCTCTCTCTCTTTTTTTTTTTGTGGAGTCTCATTCTGTTGTCCAGGCTGGAGTGCAATGGCATGATCTCAGCTCACTGCAACCTCCACCTCCTGGATTCAAGTGATTCTCCTGCCTCATCCTCCCAACTAGCTGGGATTACAGGCGCCTAGTATCATGCCCAGCTAATTTTTGCATTTTTATTAGAGATGGGGTTTTGCTATGTTGGCCAGGCTGGTCTCATACTCCTGTGATTTATGTTTTCCAATACTCTGGCTGCTTGGGAAGAGAATGGATTTTTGGAACATATGAGTGTAAGCTTAGGAAGCTATTGCAATAGTGCAGTCAAAAAATGAAGAGGCTTAATTTAGGAAACTGCAAGTATAGCTACTGAGAAGTGGCAGGGTTTGGGACATTTAGGAGGTAAAGATGACAGGATTTGCTGATGAATTTATATGTGTGGAACAAGAGAACTGGTTTTTAGCGGAAAGTGGCATTATTTTCTGAGGTGTAAAACATGACTAAGAAGAAAGTTGTTATGTGTGTGGAGGATGATGACAGTAAGGCGAATGGATATAAATAGTTGTGTTTTGAGTATTTTACGTGTTCAAGATGCCTGTTAGACATCTGGTTAGGGATGCTCAGTAGTGAGTTGATGTACAAATCTGGAACCCAGGAAGATGATCAACGCTGGTGGTAAAAATCTAGGAGCCATCAGATGGTACTTAAGCCATGGAAGCAAGAGATCATGCCTCAGGTGACTCCCAACATTCAGAAGTCCAGCCAAAAAGGGTAAGTGAACACTGGAGACTGAGAAAGGAGAAAGAACAGCCCATACTGCAGGAGGAAACCAGATTGGTGCAGCTTCCTTTAAGCAAAGGCCCCTGGAACCTCCATTGAAAAGAACTTTAAAAGCCAACTACTTCAGTCATCAAACTCATTTCAGTTTTTAAATACCCTTTCTATCACAAAGGGATAAAACCATGCCTAAATTAGTTTACACGATCTCTACAATATCCTAACCCATTTAACATAATCTCTCCATAATCTTCCTAATAGGAGTTCATGTCTAATGGGGAATACGGTACTACAATGGGACAGGTTTTCATGGATAAATCTTAATACCATTATATGGGGGAAAAGTCAGACTAAGAAAACTCTGAACTCTGAATAAGTTGCTTTTTAATTAAACACATGTCCCAACTCACAAAAAAGATAAGGCTAAAAGCTTTAACGTAGCTGATTATTCAGAAAAGATAAAAAAGGATGGCAGGCAATATATGATGTAATCTAATTTCAATCGTATTCTGCATAAATGGCCAATAAAACACATGTGACAGATAATCTCTATGAAGAAAACTGGCTGGAGTGGGGGATTATTCCTTGGCAATATTCCATAATTATAATAACAAAGATTTATCTTTCATGCTTTCAACCAACCTGCAAATGTTTATAAGGAGAAACTGAAGAGCATGAAACTGTACTGCAAGGATGACAAATACTTTATTATTACTGGGCAGGTGCTCTGGGAGAAAGCACAGATAGAATTTTATTGTTGAGGACTGAGTTTCTCCGAATATATTTTGAAGGTGTGGAACTGAACTGGAAGAGGCTACATTATCAGTAATGCAATTTTAAAACCAGTTGTTTTAAGAATTCCATATTTTCAGCGTGTTGCATCTGATTATAGATCAGAGGATCCTAGCATTAAGACTTGTACTCTAATTCTTTTCTCTTAGCAAATCATAATTTTTTGGAACTCTCAGCATTCAATTACAAATATTTGTTGCCTGTATGATTTTCCTTCTAGTTGTAACACATCCTAATTCTTACAGGATAATAAGTTATAGGCTCTTTTGCACTTAATATTGGGGATAATAATTATCACAGATATTTAAACTATTATTTACAAACACTACAATCTATTTTCCTCTACAATGATACCTTTATTCTCCCAACCAATTAAACTTCCTTTGGCCAATATTTGCAATATATTTATTCTTTAGCATGACATAATAAAAGTCCTTATTTGTTGTGAAATTAACAGGGTGTTCCACTTTCCACTTGATGCCAAGCTAAGAGATTGTTATTTTACAAACTAAAATTTATTTAGGACTTTCTTCAGAGACAGAGGAGAAGCACTCTCAACAGTCTTCTGTTTTAAGTGATACTCCAGGTTAACTAACACTTGCTTCATTTTATAAATCAGGATCGGCAAACTAGAGCCTATGAGCCAAATCCAGCCCACAGCTTGGTAAGGTACATAAAGTCTGACTGCAACACAACCACACCCGTTTGCTTACTTATTATCTATGGCTACTTTTGCACTAGAGTTGAGTAGCTGTGACACAGACAATATGGGCTCACAAACCCTAAAATGTTTACCATCTGGCCCCTTACAGAAAAAGTTTGCTCTAAAGCATAGTGACCAATGCCAATGGCAATGTGAATACACACAGCCAGTAGGTGCTCTTTAATACTCCTCTATATTTCTGCTCCAACAATTCATCTGTATGCCTCCAAGAACAGACTGTACAATATTTGTGCCATTTATATTTATTATAACTATAATTTAATTACCTATCAAATAAACTGATAAAATAAGTCTAAAAAATTGTTGGAAAGACTCAGGAGTAAACAAAATTGCTATTAGGTGAGGCAAAGGTGTAACAACTGTGCAAGATTGTGAAAACATTGTAAATGTCCAGAATATTTTTTCTTCACCAAAAAACCCTCAAAACTAGAAATTATAAATGATACACAATGAAAGTGATTTGTGGAAAGGAAGATTACTCTGAACTCTGTACAACAGATAAATCATTAGAAGTATATAATGCATAGTGAAAACAAAGAACAAAAAGATAAATCATAATATTAAAAGATTGGCAGGTACAAGTATATTGGTGAGCTTTAGATTAAACATATTTGAGGCATATATTTATCATTTTAGTAACTCCATGCTTTTTCTTTTTTAAATATAAAATATGCCATACTTATAGAAAAGTACAAAACATATATGTTTATTTTGGCTTTTTTTTGAGACTGACTTTTCTTCTTGTCGCCTAGGCTGGAGTACAATGGCGCAATCTTGGCTCACTACAACATCCACCTCCCAGGTTCAAGCGATTCTCCTGCCTCAGCCTCCTGAGTAGCTGGGATTACAGGCACCCACCATCATGCCTGGTTAATGTTTTTGTATTTTTAGTAGAGACAGGATTTCACCATGTTGGTCAGGCTGGTCTCGAACTTCTGACCTCAGGTGATCTGCCTGCCTCAGCCTCCCAAAGTGCTGGGATTACAGGTGTGAGCCACCGCACCCAGCTTATGTTCCTTTTAATGTTACTGATATTTCAGAAGTTCTCCAAGTTCCCCCTCCCCAATCACAATTCCTTCCCTTCTCCCTAGACATAATTCAGTATCTGGAGTACCCACAAGTGTCCAACCCTTGTTTGGTATACTACAAATATTTTCAGCTGAAATAAAAGAATAGATACTTGGTTAACAATTGAGCCATTTTCATCAGTGTATTACCATCAATATCAATAAACTTTAGAGTTCTGATATCTAATATTTTTAACTTGGACTTGATCAAGAAATTAATTTTTACCTACTAAGTTTATGAAGGAGTCATGTTTAGTGATGGAACTCATCATAATGTTCATTCATTGATCCTAACAAGGCACAATTAAGTATGTAAGATTTACTAAAAATACATTTCAGTAGACCTCCAAAAACCATTATTTATAAATGATTAGAGATTTTCTACATTGGTAGCAATTTCTCAGAGAGATACAGAGAAAAAGAGAGAGAGACAGAGAGAGAAAGAGAGAATGCACTTTAGTAATTCAAACTAATATTGATAGGTAAAGGTTATCTCAAATAGATTAAAATTGGAAATTATTAAATATTTTTAAAACCATTAGATCACCTCTAAATATACAGAAAAGACAAACTTGTCTATTAAAGTGTTGAATTATTAAAAGTTTTAGCTGTAGTAGTTAACAAAAGGAGATTCCATTAAATACAGTGTCAATGATATATATGTAAACTGATTAGTCTGAAGTGCTTAAAAACATTTTAAAAATTGTTATTCCCCTTTAGTTTACATTATTAATTTTTACTGTAAGAGTTTTGCTGAACAAAAGTAAATTATAGCTCAGATGTTGCTGAGTTCCAAATTAGATTTCCAATGTAATAAAATATAAATTTGAGAGGTTTTAAAATATCCATAGTCTGTTGTAAGGAGGGAAGACTTAACTATAAAATGTAGGAAATCGAAGTCACATCACCCAAAGACAGCAATTTTAGCATCACTGTTGGTGGGTTAAATAGATGTTGTGGTATGCCTAAATAAGATGTAGCAACACACTTAATGATGTATTCTATTGCAAAGTGCTTAACTTGAACTCATCAGGCCTTTATGTAAAGTTCAACTTGCAAGAATATAGAGGATAAAGAAACAGGATAAATGACATAAGGAGGTAATAGACAAATCCAGAAGCTGGGGCATTTTGAGGAACACCTGTCCGTGTCTCTTCAACAGAGAATTTTGCTGGATTAGGCTTGGCACAGTGGCTCAAGCCTGTAATCCCAGCACTTTGGGAGACTGAGGTAGGCAGATCACTTGAGATCAGGAGTTCGAAACCAGCCTGGCCAACATTGTGAAACCCCGTCTCTACTAAAAATACAAAACAATTAGCCGGGCATCGTGGTCCGTACCTGTAATCCCAGCTACTTGGGAGGATGAGGCAGAACTGCTTGAACCTGGGAGGTGGAGGCTGCAGTGAGACGAGATTGCACCACTGCACTCCTGCCTGAGCAATAGAGCAAGACTCCATCTCAAAATAAATAAATAAACAAATAAATAAAAGAACTTGACTGGATTAAAAAAAACTTCAGGGACATATCATCCAGACATAATGTGTAATCCTAAATCAGATCTTGCCTAGACACATCAGCTGTGGAACATTCCTTGGGGTCACAAATGGAAATGTGGTATGTATTAGATGAGACAAAAATCTACTGAGATGGAAGGATAAAGATTATTGATTTTAAAAAGTAGGTTAGAATGATCTATGTAAAATGTTATTTCACACTCTCCTTCGGGTTTAAAAATGTGTGTATAGAGACATAGAGAAAGTCTAGCTTTAACAATGATGATCTTAGATGGTAAGAATGTGATCACTGGAAATCCTAGATAGTGGAATCAGAGAAGAGAAAGAAATAACATACAAATTGGGAAAGAAAAAGTCAAATTATCCTTGTTTACAGGTGATATGATCTGAATATTTGGAAAAAGCTAATGATGCCACTATAAAACTATTAGAACTGATAAGCAAATTCAGTAAAGTTACAGGATACAAAATCAACATTTCTATATGCCAACAGCACACAATCTGAAAAAGAAATCAAGAAAGTAATCCCATTTATAATAGCTACAAATATAATAAGATACCTAGGAATAAACTTAACCAAAGAAGTGAAAGATCTCTACAATAAAAACTATAAAACACTGATGCAAGCAATTGAAAATACAACAAAATGGAAAGATATTACATGTTCATGGATTGGGAGAATCAATATTGTTAAAATGTCCAGACTTCCCAAAGCAGTCTACAGATTCAATGCAATCTCTATGAAAATACCAATAATACTCTTTACAGAAATAGAATAAATAATCCTAAAGTTTATACTGAACCACAAAAAACCTACAGTAGCCAAAGCCATCCTGAGCAAAAAGAAAAACACTTGAGGAATCACACTACCTAATTTCAATTATACTACAAAGCTATAGTAACCAAGACAGCTATAGCAACAAAAGCTATAGTAACCAAAACTGTACTGGCATAAACATAGACCAGTGGAACAGAATAGACAACCCAGAAATGAATCCATACATCTACAGTGAACTCATTTTCAACAAAAGTTCCAGGAACATTGATGTGGTTTGGCTGTGTCCCCACCCAAATCTCATCTTGAATTGTAGTTCCCATAATCCCCACATGTCATATGAAGGACCCGGTGGGAGGTAATTGAATCATGGGGACAATTACCCTCATACTATTCTTGTGATACTGAATGAGTTCTCAAAAGATCTGATGGTTTTATAAGGGGCTTTTCCTTGCTTGGCACATCTCTTTTGTGCTGCCACGTGAAGAAAGATGTGTTTGCTTCCCCTTCCACCATGACTGTAAGTTTCCTGAGGCATCCCCAACCATGTGGAACTGTGAGTCAATTAAACCTCTTTCCTTTATAAATTTCCCAGTCTTGGGCAGTTCTTTATAGCAGTGTGATAATGGACTAACACAAACATACATTGGGGAAAGGTCTCTTCAATAAATGTTCTGGGAAAGTTGGATACCCATATGCAGAAGAATAAAACTAGACCTCTGTCTCTCACTATACACAGAAATCAAATCAAAGTGGATTAAAGACTTACATCTAAGACTTCGAACTATGAAACTACTACAAGAAAACACTGGAGAAACTCTACAGGAAATTGGTCTGGGCAACGACTTCTTGAGTAACACCCTAGAGGCAGAGGCAAACAATGCAAAAATGAACAAATGGAAACACATCAAGTTAAAAAGCTTCTGTGCAGCAAAAGAAACAATCAACAAAGGGAAGAGAGAATCCACAGAATGGGAGAAAATATTTGCAAGCTATCAATCTGACAAGAGATAAATAACCAGAGCATACAAGGAGCTCAAACAACTCAATAGGAAAAAATCTAAAATTTGAATTTAGAATAGGTAAAAGATCTAAATAGAGATATCTCAAAAGATGACATACAAATGGCAAACAGGTATATGAAAAGGTACTCAACATCAGTGATCATCAGAGAGATGCAAATCAAAACTATAATGAGATATCATCTCACCCCAGTTAAAATGGCTTTTATCCAAAAGGCAGGAAAGAACTAATGCTGGTAAGGATGTGGAGAAAAGGGAACTCGTGTACACTGTTGGTGGGAATGTAAATTAGTACAGCCACTATGGAGAACAGTATGGGAATACCGCAAAAAACTAAAAATAGAGTTATCATATCATCTAGCAATCCTACTGCTAGGTATACACCCAAAAGAAAGAAAATCATTACATCGAAGAGATACCTGCATTCCCATGTTTACTGCAGCACTATTCACAATAGTCAAGATTTGGAAGCAACTGAAGTGCCCATCAATAGATAAATGGATAATGAAAATGTGGTACATATACACAGTGGAGTTCTATTCAGCCATGAAAAAGAACGAGATCCTGTCATTTGCAACAACATGGGTGGAACTGGAGGACAATATGTTTAAGTATTAATAAAATAAGCCAGGCACAGAAAGACAAACTTCACATGTTCTCACTCATTTGTGAGAGCTAAAAATCAAAACAATTAAACTTATGGAGATAGACAGAATGGTAGTGGGGGTGACTGGGAAGTGGGGATAGTTAATAAGTACAAAAATATAGTTAGATAGAATGAATAAGAGCTAGTATTTTTCAGCACAATAGGGTGACTACATTTAAGTGTACAATAAATTACTACACAATAATTACTACACAGTAATTTGTTGCACACTTAAAAATAACTAAAAGCATATAATTGGAATGTTTGTAACAAAAAGAAATGATAAATGCTTGAGGTGATGAATACCTCATTTACCCTGATGTGATTATTATGTATTATATTCCTGTTTCAAAATATCTCATGTACCTGATAAATTTATATACCTACTATATACTCATAAAAATTAAAAATTAAAATTAAAAAAGTGATCACTTAATATTTGCTTGTAGTATTTTCTGTTTTTTTACAATACACATGTACTGCTTCTATAATAGTTTCTATGAAAATTTATGACTTTTCTGTGGTATCAATAGATCCATTCATAATGGTTCATCATAGAAAATTTGTTAGAGAAAAGACAGATACTGACATGACTGGAAGGTAAAAGGAAACTGGGAGTTTATATAAAAAGATCTCAACTTTAATTCTCTGACTCTTTATAATGCTTTGAATTTATCAAGATACATTTACTGCCTTTCATGTCATTTCACATATAAAATGCTGTGCATTAAAAATGTTGTCTTGACTTTTTCTCACTGGAGGCATTACAGCTCTTCTCATTATTATTAGATAGCTCAGTATAAGATGTACTTTGCTAAATAAACTCACAAAGCATGAAGAATTCTAGATACCTCTGCATAATAATCAACCTGTTTCTTTTTCACCAGGAAGGGTCAAGCTTAATGGTTGTTAGGATCACCACTATATATGCAAATTGGATTCCTACAAAATAAGCAACCATTTTAGAATATACATATTCACACTCTAATTGCCTTAAAAGTGAGTCAAGGAACATAAAAATTACTTTCACTAAGAGAGTACCCAATTTCAGTTGAATATACAACAAACCAATTTCATATCATTTATTTCCAATATCTTAAGTTATATTATTTGCGAATTATTCACATTTTAAATTTAAGACTGATCTTTCAAAAGTCCAACTTTTTTAAAAATGGAAAATCACTTGGGATATTTAACAGTTACTTATTTAGGTCAGAGTCAATTAGATCTGGAGGTTAAAAATATATGAGTTTGAAGCCTACCTCTGATTGGCTGCATAACCTTAGGCAAGTTATCTAGCCTAGCTAAATCTCAGTTTTGTTTTGTTTTGTTTTTCAATCTATAAAATGGAGAAAACACTATGTACGTCAGAGTGTTGTGATGATCTGATGAGATTATGCTGCCTGTTACACAGTAGGCACTCAATAAATATCCATGACAATGATGGTGATGACTCTCAAAATCCTGACATGCGATTCCGGTCTGATATATCCCAAGAATATTGGGGATGCTCCTTTACATCTCCACACAGATGTCTGATAGGTATCTCAGTCTTCTCAGACATAGCAGGACTACTGCTCCCACTTCAGTCTGCTTCTCCCCTGGGGCCCCCATCTCAGTAGATGGCATTATCAGTAACCTAGGAGTCATTTTTTAGGACCTCAACCTAGCAGTCATTTCTATCCTCTTTTTCACACATGGCAGCAAATTCCTATGAGCTCTAGCTTCAATCTGTTTTGATCCTACCACTTGTATAGGTCTATCACTACCACACCAGTCCAAGCCAGCATCATCTTTAGCCTGGGAAACTGCAAAGACTCTTGCTATAGCTCCCTGTTTTCACTCGTGTCCTCCTGACTCCTTTAGTCTATTTCTCACTCAGCTGCCAGAGTGAATCTTTAAAATGTAACCCAGTGATGTCACTTCCCTGCTCAAAAAACCCTTCAATGGCTCCCCATCACACATAGAACAAAATTCAAACCCTTCCCTATCCAAAAGATGCTAAGTGATAGGACTTCTGCCAACCTCATCTCCTAGCACCTTCCTCCTCACTCGCTCAGCTGCAGCCATCCTGGCCTTCTTTGCTATTCCACAGGCATCTTAAGATGGGAAGACACACCTCTGCCTCTGCACCCTTAGATATGCCAGTCCTTCTGTGTGAGGCATTCCTTCCCCAGATAGCTGCATGGCATTGCAGCTCACTCCTCTGCTCAAGTATCAGGCTTTTCCTGGACACCCCATCAAAAGAAGCAACTCCATAGCTCTGTTTCATTTTTATGTATGGCACTGTCATGACTTATTTTATATGTGTGTGTGTATACATGTACTTGTATGTATATAAATTCATTTATAGTTTGTCTCCCAACTCACACATAAAATCAATAAAGGTGAAGCCTTCATTTTATTCACTGCTGGATTCCCATTGTCAGGAATGGTGCTTAGCACCTTGTAGGTATTAAAGAAATATTTTTCGATACATGGAGAGTTTTTTTTTGTATTAAAGTTGGTTTGGATGGGCCAGGCGTGGTGGCTCGCTCACGCCTGTAATCCCAGCACTTTGGGAGGCTGAGGCAGGTGGATCACGAGGTCAGGAGTTCGAGACCAGCCTAACCAACATGGTAAATCCCCATCTCTTCTAAAAATACAAATATTAGCTGGGCGTGGTGGCGCGTGCCTGTAATTCCAGCTACTCAAGAGGCTGAGGCAGGAGAATCGCTTGAACCTGGGAGGTGGACGTTGCAGTGAGCCAAGATTGTACCACTGCACTCCAGCCTAAGTGACAGAGCGAGACTCCATCTCAAAAAAAAAAAAAAATCGGTTTGGATTTAGCCAAGTACTCCAATCACTACCAAAATGAACCCTAATCAAAAAAGCAAGAAAGAAGTTACATAAGATTAGTTCTTTTATATTCCCTATACCTTGGAGAAACCTGACAGATTTAAGTTTGAGAACTGGGGTAATAAAATTCTTTATTTTTACTCAGGAAACTGAGTAAAATCTTTTATTTAGGAAATCTAGGAGCAGTGTAACAGAAAAAGTTCCTTTTATTTCATTAGGGTGCTAGAAGAAGTAAGTATTTAAAACAACACAAAAAGTTTCTGCATTTAAAATAATCAAGTGATTACTTGAATGAAATATTTTGTAATAAACGAAAAGAGAAAATTTTCCCTGGTTTTATTTATTACTACATGGTTCTATATAAACAAATTATGACATTATAGGATAAAATTGTTTTGAGATGAAAAGAAAAAATTCACATCAGAGGTTGGGTGAGGTGGCTGGCCAGGCACAATGGCTCAGGCCTGTAATCCAAGCTCTTCTGGAGGCGGAGGCAGGTGGATCACTTGAGCTTAGGAGTTCAGCATTGGCCTGGGCAACATGGCGAAAGCCCATCCCTACTAAAAACACAAAAATTAGCTGGTGTGGTAGCACGCGCCTGTAGTCCCAGATACTCGGGAAGCTGAGGCAAAAGAATCGCTTGAACCCAGGAGGCAGAGGTTGAAGTAAGCCGAGATAGTGCCACTGCGCTACAGCCTGGGTGACAGAGTGAGACTCTGCCTCAAAAAAAAAAAAAAAAAAAAAAAAGAAGCATATCAGAGTGTTAATAAGCTAAAAAATAATTCCTTCCCTCAACAATTCTTTTGTAGAAATCCCAAACTGTGGCTAAATGATTTGGCACAGCTAAATACATGAGACTTGAATTCACCAGAAAAATGAAGTTGTTTTTACCTACTATGTGTTTAAATTATGACAGCTACTATGAGCCATAAAATATTTTATAATAAAACTGTTGAATCCAATCAATACAAAGCAGTATATGAATAAAATTCCAGCAGATAACCCTCTGAACCTCTATGACTTTATCTGTGCTGTTTTTATGGCACTTAATCACTTGTTATCTTTTATTTGCGGGCAGTGGCATTTTTGGACACGGGATTTTTCTGTTTCATCTTTGCAGTCTCCTACAGTGTTAGCACAATGACTGGGCTACTCAGTACATGTTTTCTGAATGAAAGGATGAATTAATAATGTGGAGGGTTAAAGCTGGGGAATAATGGCAGTAAATGCTGCATACATATAATGAATATGTATTAGGAGAGCTCTAAATAAACCTAATTACTGCTTTTTTATATCATATCCTATGAGAGAACGTACAGAGACTTAGTTACATCTATAAATGTCATTTATGTGCACTGTATTTTGCATCCCAGTAATGATTACAACTGTAATAAAGTAATCATCCATTTAATCATTTCTTAAGTCTGTCTTCTCCACTTTAAATCCTAGAGGGTAAGGGCTGCATGAGGCTTCTGAGAGCTTCAGCATCTCACGGTAGTGGGGGCCCAATAAACATACTTTGAATTAATGAATGCAGTTAGGGCTGCGCCACTGCATAACTTGCAAATGACTGGGCCCTGTTTTAGTTAAGTTTACCAGGCTTCTCACAGCTTCACAGAATCTAACCATTTATTTTTCATTGGTTTTAGGATACACACTTTTTCACATGCATCTTACAGATGATAGTGTCTTTGTATCATGGATAATTTAAATAAAAGTATTTTTTTCTTTCTGAGTATTACGTAAAATAACAGTCTTAAGAAATGATAGTATTTTCCAATCAATGAAATATGGTTATTGTTAATTTCATTTTAATATGGAAAAGACAAAAACTTCAAGTACTCACATCAATTAAATCAGAAAGATCATGAATATAGTACTTGAAAACTGAGGCATTGGTGGCTTCAAGTGTTAGGAGATATTCGTTCCGTGCCTTAATTGATTTTAGCTTATTTTCCGAATATTTTGCTTGTCTCTGGAATGAAGAAGATCCAGGCATTTGGAAAGAATGCAAAGTCATTTTTAATCAAGACAGAGAAACATACATGAATTTTTATTAACCTTAACAATTTATTCCACATATACAAATGACCCTCAAAGTCCTTTGCCAAAAGTACATTTTGAATCTGATTTAAATAGCAAACTAAAATTACCCAGCTATGGGGAATAATAACAATGTATTTGGGCTTCAGGCCCATTCGCAATGAAATCGCCTTGTTAATATTCAAGTTCTCCACACTGCGTATTGAATACTTGGCATTTACCACTAAATGATGTCCAGCTGTTATTACATGATTTTTACATTTCCTAAACATTTCTCATTCCCATGGGAGGAAATGCATGTCTTTTCACAGTAATTTACAATGTGTGGATATCAGCTATTGCATCAGTGTTCTTAGTATTGTCTCCTCAAATGAAGGCAGAAGAGCTCTGCAATCTCTTTTTACTTACTTTTTCTTTCATTTTTTCAATTTTCTTTACAGAGCTTCGCCGTTGATGTCTCTCCTCTAGTCGAATATGGAAGACCGGATCACCAGATCTCCCAATTTGCTTTTCCTCTTGTTTTTCAGCCTCTTTCAGCTTGCTCTCTGCACTGATGCTCTCTGCATGATACATATGGTATGTTTTCATCACCTGTGGAAAAGTGACCGAAATCGTTACAAGATGTCTGTCTGTAATTTAGAGAGTGAATGGGAACCATTTATACGACATATACGATATACATACCACCTTCCAAATGGCAGAGGGGAAAAGTCAGATTGTCAGTAAAGTAAGTGAATTATGGACTACTGCTTCTACATAAAGCACACAGAAATATACAAATTCATCTGCCAGAAAAAGGCACTTAGAGGACAGGATTTGATGAAAAAATGATTTACGGAGTCTTATGCATACTTTTCAATGTACTTGAAAAGTTATCTTAAGCTTAAAAGTATTTCTGTAAAATCTCCTCTACATTATTAATCTGCAGAATAAACCATTTATTCATGGATCGATTTTAGCCCAACCCAAACCCAAATTAGTATAGTCTTTATTAAAGGAATTTTATTGCATAAAATCTATTTGTCGAAGTAAAAAATGTAAATATTAAGGTTCATACATAATTTTAGTTGAAAAAACATTGTTTTTCTGACCACAAAGTAATACTTTATGTTCAATGTAGAAAACATTAATTTTCTTAAAAAAACAAACAAACAAAAACAAAACAAAACAAAAAAATAGGCCGGGTGTGCTGGCTCATGCCTGTAATCCCAGCACTTTGGGAGGCCGAGGCAGACAGATCACTTGAGGTCAGGAGTTTGAGACTAGCCTGGCCAACATGGTGAAATCCTGTCTCTACTAAAAATACAAAAAGTTAGCCAAGTGTGGTGGCACACCTGTAATCCAGCTACTCGGGAGGCTGAGGCAGGAGAATCACTTGAATCTGGGAGGTGGAGTTGGAGTGAGCTGAGATTGTGCCACTGTACTCCAGCCTGGGTGACAAAGTGAGACTCCATCTCAAATAATAATAATAATAATAATAATAATAATATAAAATAAAATAAAAAGCAATCAAAAATAACCACTGACAAGATTTTAGTATAAAGCCTTCCAGCCTTTTCTCTATGAAAACACACACACACACACACATACACACACATACACACATTTCTTCCTTTAAAAATGCCATCTATGGCTGGCTACTGTAGTGAGGGGATGGTAGTTAAAACTAAGGGCAGGGCATGGTGGCTTCACGCTTGTAATCCCAGCACATTTTGGGAGGCCAAGGTGGGAGGACTGCTTGAGCCTAACTAAGAGTTTGAGACCCGCCTGAGCAACACAGCAGGACCCTGCCTCTACAAATATAAAAAAATTAGCTGGGCCTGGTGGCATGCACCTCTAGAACCAGCTACTTGGGAGGCTGGGGCGAGGGGATTGGTTGAGTCCGGGAGGTGGAGGTGGCAGTGAGCTGAGATTGTGCCACTGCACTCCAGCCTGGGTGACAGAGTGAGACCTTGCCTCAAAAAAATAAAATAAAATAAAAACAAACAAATAAATAAAATAAAATGCCATACATGATTTCTCTCTTTAAAAAACTGAGATCATCCTATATTTGTAATTTTTAGATTGCAATGTCCTTTGCCACTTATATATCAGCACACTTTCCTCTATCATTAAATATTCTTCTAAACATAATTTTAAGTGCTACATAGTATTTGTCTATATGATTGTGCCATAACTTAATTCCCCATTGTTAAAAACTTTAGGATATTTCAACTATTTGCTTTATAAAGTTGTGTTAAAAACCTTTGATGTATATCTAATTTCTTCTCTTAGAAATGATACATGTAATTTGAATTTTAATAAATTTAGGAATATATAGAACATAACAATTTCATAATGTATTAAAATTTATAGAATGAATCCTCAATTATTACACATTTTGGCTATATTATTATTACAAAAAATGTTTGTGTACAAAATTGTGTCATATTTCCTAGGACAAATTTTCAGAAATAGAATTGCAGTGTTAGAGAATATGCACATTTTTGAGACTTAGTAATATATTGCCAATTTTATAGTCAGCTAATTAAAATAAACTGATCTATTGTGTTATTTCTGAAAGTATTTCAGACAACATATGTGCTTAATAAATATTTTCTTAAATAATAAACAATCTATTCATTATTTTTATAATAGTATCTATAAATTGGTATGTAATCTCTGTACTCTTAGGTACAGGAGAGTAACAGTCACAGATTTCAGAGTCACAGATTTTATCTGAAAATCATAATTTTTCCAATATAATTTCAGTATGCTTTCATAAGTCAGACATCCGGGTGAATTCGAAAACCTGTGTATTTTGAGCACAATTATGCTCCTTAAAACAAACAACACATGTAAGGTGTGATGACTCCAATGCAAAGGATGTATCAAGGAGCACACCCAAACTCGGCACCCAGTGCTAAGCATTCGTGGCAGTACTTTCTTATAAATGATGTCAAATTCTCATCCCCAGAAGACAGACGTCATTTCATATGCAAATAACCATGTTACTCAGAGCCAATTTTATAACCAAGGTCTAAGAAGCTGAGAATAATGCAATGTTTTCAAGTAATGAATTTGATTTTTCTCATTTCAGGAGATGAGTTTTTAAATAGTTTGAGACCTGGAAGCATCACTGGAATAAATATATTTATTTAGGTTAATCCATATGAAATTGCTGTTTCTGTGGGTTATTAAAAAGGTGGAAAATCAGCATTTTCTTATGGTTCAACTTAACACATGTTCTCAAGATGACTATTTTGAAGAGTAAAACATGGGGTTAATGAAGAACCTCTGCTTATTTTCATAAAATCTGATGATGGCTTTCCTTAAAAATGTAAGCTGGTAAATCATGTCAAAGGCATTACAGAGCCAGAACAAAGTAAGGGCTAAACTATAAAGCACTGGCAGCTTTTTCTGAGCCATGTGTAATTGGAAAGTTGTCTGTTTTTAGTAATTATTGAACCTGTCTGGGAGAAGTTTGGTTGGCTACTCCAGCTAAAAAAGCAAAATAAAATAGCAGTAGGAAGCAGCTGAGCAGCTGGGAAATGAAAAGGGAGTCACCCTGCAGCTGGGCAAACAGCAAAAGGTCAACGAATCTACACACACCTTGCATTTCTTTCTAGGCTTGGCTCTGTTATTCCCTGCCTGAAGCAAACCCACATACTATTATATTTGGGTCTTGGTTCCAGTTATATCTTAAAATGAGACGGTGTACACACACACACACACACGCACACGTTGCTCAGCTGTCTGTATTCTTGCTAATAGGAGTGAGGAAATGAGAACATGTGACTCTCATTACACTTGGATGAAAAGGCACCTCAGGCCACCCCAAGTATCTGAGAAACATTTCTTTTAAATATATTATCGCAAAGAAAAAATCTGAACTTCTGACTCTTGCTTGACTTGGACACTGAGGACTAGTATAAACAGATAGTTTGCACAAACTAAGCCTAAGAGAAAGGATACTGCGCTGACTGCCAGCAGGGTGTTGCTTACTGACTAGTGTGGGTTAAAAGGAAAACATTTGAGTTTGACCTAACGCTGGAAAGAAAAGAGTGTATCTCATCATAATGTGGTTCAGCACAATAGCTGAGTATTCTCTACTTAGTTCAGTGGTAATTTCCGGAAAGCAAATTTCTCTGTTGAGTTTTCCAATTTGACTTAGGGTTTCCACTATTCACTAAAATGTTAACAGTTACAATGAATGAATTTTAAAAGTTGGGGGGATAAACGCTAAAAGCTTTTTCGAGAACTCTAATTGCAGATAATGAATGCAGGTACAAACTGCATTATTTAAAATGTAAGCTGTTGACAGAAGTCAAATGTATTTTGTATTTAAAATAACAGACAGTTCTCTTTCTTTTTCAGAGAAGTAAAGGAAAGCTTTTATTTTTTACAGGTGCATTTTTAATACGTACTGCAAAGAAAATAACAGCTTCTCCACCAGCTTAATGCAAACACAAGCCTTTGCATACCAAATGACCTGACAGGCATATAGCCATGTAAATGTACTCCCATAGCATATTTTCCTGTTTGAATTCTTCTCTACTGAAACTTCATGCATAATTCTCCATTCAATACACCTAATTTATCTTTCTTGCTCCATTTTTCCTCAACTGCTGAAAAAACAGTCAAGTAGAAAATGACCCACATCATGAATTTCCTTAGGAGATTGGGATATCCTGTATGATAACTTGCACAGAAGTTAATATTTTTTTTCTTATTGACATGCCTATATCATGTATCTGACACCACTCTTATAGTTTAAATCAAAATAATAAAAATACCTGTAGCAAATTTATTACTTCGTGTTAAGAAATCACTATATATCTGAAAACTATATGTGTTGGAGAAGATCAATAGATTAATGCTATAGTTTCTACTTTTTGACTACTGGCTCAAAAGTTAGAAGACATGGATCCCAGGAATGGATCTACAATTACTAGGTATGGGGAAGTTATTTAATGCCTCTGATTACTTTACAAGGTCATCATGGATGCCAAATTGTGTGTCTCTGTGTGTGCGTTTTTTTAAATTTAAATTTTATTGAGTATTTACTATATATATCTATGTATACAATATATACAGATATGTACATATATATGTATAATTTACTTTAGCAAGCATTATATAATGCTCACTATGTGCTAGACATAGTTTTCAGCATTTTACAAATAACATATTTAATCCTTCTAGAAACTCTTATGAAACAAGTACCTTTATTCTTCCCTTTATGTTGATGAAAAAACTGAGGCATAGAGAGGTTATGTAACTTGTCCAAGGTCACACAGCTGGTAGAGCAAAGGTGGGAACCCAAACAGCCTGGCTTCAGATGAGGTGTTTTGGACTGCTATGCCATAACCTTTGGAAAGTCTAAAGTATCATACAATTGGAAGGCCTCTTTATCTAAGGGATACAGTCACTCTTAGTTATATGTAGGAATAGAGGAAAAGAGGGGATGAAAGATATTTATGTATTCAACATGTGCTTGGTGCTTACCACCCATAACCCACTGATGGGTGTGAAAAGAAATACTTGGTTTCCATCTTCTAAGAGTTTAAAATTTTGGAGACTAAAAAATGCGCCTTCGATATTCTGATGGGCACAGATGAAGGGAGGGCATCCAGGCTAGAAAGATGGTACAAGCAAAGTTCTAATAAGGCAGGGATGTGGGAAAGTGCACAGGTGAGGTGGGCATGAGCAGACCAAGATGGCAGAGAAGGGGTCCAGGGAAGAACTTGGAAAGTAGATGGTTGGGTAACAAGCTGAAGGATAAGACTAGACAAGTTGGCATGGGCCAAAGAGTCTTGAAACCCCCACTAAGAAGGGCATAATGTGTTCTATAGGTGTTGGTGAATCCACAGTGTTGCAGACAGTATGGTCAAAGCAGTGTCTTAGTAATAATATGGTGGAGATACGCAGGATGGCTTGGGGTGACTTCATTCAGTGTGGAGGAAGAGGGAATGGACAATAAGAAAAAGAATCCACGATGACAGTTATAGGGCCTTTTCCCTGTTACCATTCTCTTTGACCTTTTCTTAAACTTGACATGATTCCCTCTACCATGGAGTTCAATGCTATCAGACTGGTCCCAACACCCATCCAAGCAGCAATTTGTGTACCACTCTGAGTCAGTCACTTACGGCTCCCTCCCCAGAATTTATACGTTCCTGCCTCTGCAGCTTCTCCCAAGCAAGTCCCTGAGCTGCTGTACCCCAGCACCTTCTCCTTTTGACATTTGACCCATTCTCCATGGCAAGCTTAAATCTCACCTATGGCTAAGTGTTCCCTGGCTTCTCAGCCAGAGGGATCTTATTCTTCTGACTGCCAAGACAAGTATTGTCTTTCAAGACAGCTCTTCATTCAGAGTCTTCAACACACAGCACTTTAGCTATATGTCACAGATCTCTGTGTACCACCCAGATTGTGGACTGTCCTGTAAGAAGAGCCAGGTTACCAGTCATGTTTATGTACCTTCAGATTCTTAAAACTGTCTCATATATAGTATGAGTAAAATAGGTGAGAATCAAATGAAGGGTAAGAACCCATTTTATAGTAAGCTTGTCCATCCATTTATTCACTTAACAAATATTTATTAAACATCTACAATGCGCCTGGCATTGTTCTTTTCTATTCTCGGCTTCCAAAATAGCACCAGCAATAAATACCTGGGATTGGACTAATGGGATGACAAATAGTTCTAAGTCATTTGTGAAATATGGTTAGTGTTGGAATTTAGGGCCTCTCAGAAAAGAAATGATGTGGTGGTTTGGCAGGGAAGGGAGATGAAAAACAGTATGTTAGTGACAATATTTCCTAACTCTATATAGCCTGCTGCTTCACTAAATCCATTAATCACTAAAAGCTCTTCTGAGAAACTACATTCTTTGCGTTTCTTATCAACTACCTAAGATAAAGATCTATTTTCTACAATCAATACATAAGAGGACTCTAACTGTAGCTGAATTTCTGCAAGTGCCAGACTAACCAAACCACTGCGGTAGTACCACAGCCTTGGAGGCCCACGCCCATTGTTTCCCAAGAAACTCTCAGGTGCTTGGGGAAAGCCACCAGGGCCACCTTCAGCTGAACCCCAGGAACCTAACACAGCCACAGTACCTCCCTCCAGGTTATGGCCTCTCTTTGGGCACGCTCTCTGGTGGCTTGAGACAGTGGTAGTGGGCAGGAATTCCCTCAAAAAGAGCACTCAGGACACTGTGTGCCATGATCTTTACATCTGCAATCTCCAGTCTTCTTGCTCTTTAGTACACCTGGCCAAACCTGCTGATGAACACAGATTCTGGAACCAGGAAGACCTGGATGTGAGTTCCAGTGCCATCAATTCTTAAGTGGGCAAGTTTCCTAATGTCCCTGAGCTCCAGTTCCTTCGAGGTAAAATGGGGATGAAATGACAGAATGTAAGCACACAGCACGGTGGGTAGTTATGATTCTTGACAGTGTCTAAGGTATGATGTAGAAGTAACAGTGCAGGCTTTGGGCCTTCATATCCAGGCTCTAAGCAGATAGGTACAGGCCAGTCTCCGAAAGGCAAAGCAGCAGAGAGAACTGAGGTACAATAAAAGCAGACCAACAGATGCCTTTTTGCTATTTCATGTTGAGAACTGGGCTAGCCCAAACCTCATAAAAACTAAAACAATATATCAGTGAGGATGGCCTTGGAGGCGAATGCAAAGACACTTACACGTTTATAAAACACTTCTGAATTCACACTTTGAAAATGCTTTCGGCCTGTCTACACACACCTCTTATAATTAGCACCTTTTTCAATGTATGCTGACCGTTACTCTAAAATCAGGTAGACATTAGCCCAGGTTTCAGGTGCAATGTATACTGATTTTATTTATTCATCCACCAAACAGTTACTGAGTGTCTGAATACCAGACACTGTGCTAGGCCTTGAGACTAGAGATGAAAGACATAATCTCTCCCCAGCAGGGGTGACACAAAGGCCAGCCTACTCTTACTGCACTACAAATAGGAAGTGGATATATGCAGACATGGGAGAGGGGCAGTTACTGGACTTCAGGGTAGGCTGAGTGAGAATTAGGTAGAGAAAAATTCCCAGGCTTCTTTGTAATCAGCTTATATTTAAGTCTGGAAGCCCATTTAGGGAGAGAAAAAAAATGGATAATATATTTCATTTATATAAAGGATATAAAGGCATGAGAAGCCAGCCCTTAACATATATCTACAATGGATGTCTCTGTTTCTCAGTTCCCATCCCATCCCCCATCTCCCACTTAAGGCCTGCAAGTGAAACCAGAAAGTTTTTTTTTTTTTTTTTTCTTGTTCCCAGCATCGGGGCTGAAAGGGTTGCTGATCCCTGAGGTCATGAGTGGCCAGCAGCACTGTTACAATGATAAACTTTCACAAACCCACCTTCTCTCCCTGGGCCAATGTGGCTCTTCATAAATCAGTGAAAGCAAAGTTTACAAAACTTCAATTACACTTGCAAAGTAGCATTTATAGGACAATTCAGTTTGAGTAGTAGCATACTCATGGTTAAGAGCTCAGACTCATGAGACAGACTGCCTGGGTTCAAATCCTGCCTCTGCCCTTACTTGCTGTGAGATCTTTGGCAAGTAACCTAACCTTTCTGTGCCTCAATTTCCTTACTGTAAAATCAGAATTACAATATTACTCACTGCCTAAGGTGGTGGGGAGGATAAAATGTGTTAACACATATGAAGAGCACAGAAGAAAGAGGCTGACATATAAGTGCACAATAAATGTCAGCTATTGATATTTGAAAAGAACGCCATTAAATAATTCATTTTAATAACAGGTCATAATTTTTCCATGATTGGAGGGATTGTTGTTTCTAATAGAGGTAAAAGGAAGAAAATCAGCAATATTTCCATTTATATACTACTCTGCTTTTGCCCTGCTATAGAGAACCACCTGAGACTGAGTAATTTATAAAGAGAAAGGATTAATTGACTCACAGTTCTGCAGGCTGTATAGGAAGCATGGCTGGGGAGGCTTCAGGAAACTTACAATCATGGTGGAAGGTGAAGGGGAAGCAGGCATGTCTTACGTGTCCAGAAAAGGAGGAAGAGGGCAAAGGGGGAGGTGCTACACACTTTTAAACAACCAGATCTTGTGAGAACTCTATCATGAGACAGCACGAGCAGGATGGTGCTAAACCATCAGAAACCACCCCCATGATCCAATAACCTCCCACCAGGTCCCACCTCCAACACTGGGTATTACAATTCAACATGAGATTTGGGTGGGGATACAGAGCCAAACCATATCAGTGAATATGTTAAGAATTTTAGCAAAGCTCTTTATTTATTTATTTATTGAGACAGAGTCTCACTCTGTCACCAGGCTGGAGTGCAGTGGTGTGATCTCGGCTCCTTGCAACCTCCACCTCCCGGGTTCAAGCGATTCTCCTGCCTCAGCCTTCAGAGTAGCTGGGATAACAGGCATTCGCCACCATGCTGGGCTAATTTTTGTATTTTTAGTAGAGATGGGGTTTCACCATGTTGACCAGGCTGGTCTTAACTCCTGACTTCAGGTGATCCGTCCCCACCACAGCCTCCCAAAGTGCTGGGATTACAGGCATGAGCCACCACACCTGGCCACAAAACTCTTTAGAATGAGCAAATAGACCAAGGTGAACAATTAAATAGCATGAGATATGGTCTTTATGGCAAGTTTATCAAAGGAAATTTGAGATACATTGTGACTCCATTGAAATGAAATCAGCATAACAGTCTGAATTTATCATCAAATTATATTTATAATCCAAACAAATGCTTTGAACAAAAGGCACTGTCTGGGACTCTGTACTCTGCTGGCTAGGGACTGCCAAGTAACCAAATGACAGGGCAAACGAGATGCAGAGACTAAGTAAAATAAAGGGAAAAATAGAGAACACATATGCAAAGGGAGGCAATAAAGCTAAGAAAAATCACAGAAATAATCAGCTTCTGTTCACTGTAGTGTTAATACTTTTGTTTCAGGAGTAATACAGAGTAGCATTTTTTTTTCTTTTTTGGGGATTTAAAAAATATTTTTATTTGTAATTGACACAAAAAATTGTGCATATTTATGGGGTACAGTGTGATGTTTCACTCTATGCATACTTTGTATAATGATAAAAAATAACTAAAAAAGGTAATGTATATAAAATGTTTGATGCAAAAATAACATTAATATTATATGAAAATATGTACGTTGCTAAAAAGTAAAAGCACTGATACTCATACATTTAGATGGGTCAAATAATGCAGCAGAAAATTCATAGACAGGCTAAAGAAATGTTTGAAATGTGCTCAAGATCAATAACAAGTGAAGAAACATGAGGCAGATTTTTTTTTTTTTTTTGCTTTGAAAGCTCATGTCACTTGTTTGTAATAGGAAATCACGTCATCCAGAATTTAGAAAGTGACTGTGAGGGCTTGTTGTCGGTTGCCGGGGGCAGGAGTGGGTGACTTATGTGCAGAGCTAGGTCCGTGGCTCTGGTCAGGAGCAGCCAGGCCTGCTCCATGCCTGGCTGCTGGATAAACCAGTTCTCTTCTGACCCACAAAGCAATCCAATGGTGGGGCAAACTCAGGATCTCTCTCAGCCCAGAGATCTGACTGATGAGGCAGAGTTTTTAACTATTTGTAAAAAAATGGAAGTATCTCATACTGCCATTGACACAGCCAGGTGGGAGGCGGTCACTGGAGAAACGCCAACTGGCCTGCCCATGGGGTGTAGCCTCGGGAAGTTTAGGCCCTTTGCAGTGGGAAGGAGCTGGTCCCTCCTCTTCCTGTGTAGAACCTGAGATTCAGTCTTCCAGTGGGAGAAGCACTGGAGCATGGGACACTGTCCCAGGGAGAGTTCTGTTTCCCCCTTTTCTTCCTTTTCAACAAATAAAACCCTGTCTTACTCACCATTCAAATTGTCTGTGAGCCTAAATTTTTATGGCCATGGGACAAAGAACCCTGTCTTTAGTTGAACTAAGGAAAAGTCCTGCAACACCATAGCATATTGAGATTTTGCCCCTAGTAAATTTAGAGAGTAGCATTTTTAATGGAAAGGTCTATGAACAATGAACCTGGATTTTGGTCCTGGCTTTGCTGCAAAATAACTCTGTAACCTCAGCCTTTCTGACCCTCATCTGTTAAAGACGACAACATGACAACATGAGGTCTCTCTATAGGATCAAAATTAGGGAAACAATCAAATCTAACTTTATACCTCAGGCACTTTGAAAAGTGTGGGATGAAAGACAAAGTACAAAGTAGAGGCGTGATCACAGAAGGAAAAATTGATCGCATAACTTCTGCGTGCAGAAGGCTTCCTTTCAACAGAATTTTAATATATCCTTTAAAAGGAGAATATCTGAAGCTCAGAGGAAATAGTGTAGGATGACATTTAGGAGTAGTATATGAAAACAGTGTCCTTACTGTTATTCCAGTTTTTATTTTCTGTTGGAGCCTTCAGTCTCCCATGCAGAGACTGTGTGACTCTAGGGCAAGGTTTATGTAACTCCTACAAAGGAGGTGGTTCGTTTATGTGTCCTCTCGGATCTTTTCTAACTCTAAAATTCTATTGATATTGAATCCATGATTTCAAATTTTTATCTCATAATAACTAAATTCTGTAAGAATTTATTATTTGGGGAAACATATAACATACTTCTCAGTGTCAGGGTAGATGGCAGCTAATTTTTTTTTTTTTTTTTTTTTTTTGAGACAGAGTCTTGCTCTGTCGCTCAGGCTGGAGTGCAGTGGTATGATCTCGGCTCACTGCAACCTCCTCCTCCCAGGCTCCAGTGATTCTCCTGACTCAACCTCCCAAGTAGCTGGGATTACAGGTGTCTGCCACCACACCCAGCTAATTTTTGTATTTTTAGTAGAGACAGGATTTCACCATGTTGGCCAGGTTGGTCTTAGACTCCTGACCTCAAGTGATGCACCCACCTTGGCCTCCCAAAGTGCTGGGATTACAGGCATGAGCCACCGTGCCCAGCTGGCAGATAAATTTTAACCAAAAGAAAAAGCCAGTGTAACAACAAATTATACTAATTATCTCCTTCTGGTTCTGTTGACTTGAGACAGCAAGGAGTCCACTGTGCTATGCCAGGGATGTAAGATTCCTCCTGGAATTCTCCATGGGCTCCGAGGCCATAACTCATCTGCTTTGCTGAACAGAAATTATATCTAGAAATGAACAATGCCCCTATAGTCTGTCTAGCACACTGTTAAATTGATGAACCTTATACAGGGATATCTATTACTCTAGTGACTTTAATTAGCTCCCAAACTGATTATTGATCAATCATCAAGTGCTCATTAAGGAGGAAAACCCAGGAGCTATTTGGTAGGTGTGGGCTGACATACTTACAGATACGCTACATGCTTCTATTTTTGATGGTTACATTTAAGTTAAATCAGGGCATTAGTCATCTTTTTCAAAATGCTAAATTTAGCCATGATTTTTAAATGTTAACATAAATTACAATTAGTTTCATAAGATTTTGGTACTTTAATAAAACTAATGAAAAAGGATCAACTTACCCTAAAGAAGATAAATTGTTTTATGCCTTATTAAAAAGAAAATGTTTCTATTTGTAAGGAAAGTAAAGTGTACTTATAAATCTTAATCTGCACTTGCTCTTTCCAGCAGTTATTGGAGGCAGGTTCTACTTTAAGTCTTTGAGTCATAGGTGGGGTTATTGGTTTTGTTTATCTCTAAGGAACTCTTGATTAACATTCATATTCAGCAAAAGTTTCTCAATCCCTCTACTATGTACAATAAATAGGCCTTGTCTTATTTGACTTAATTAATGTTCTATTGCTAGAAATCCAATTATGTTTTCTTCTTTATTGATTTATGCTAGTTCATTAGTTCATAATTTTTTATAAACATAATTATCAATTTGGTGTTATACTACAGTATCTGCCCACTTCACAATTATGAGATTTCAACATGAAATAAATGCTATTTTATCCAATAAATTCTAATTTAGCAAAAGATTCTTTTCCTTTCTTTTCTCTTGAGTACTCATTGTAGTGGGGTAAAGAGAGAATGGTAAGGAAATGGGATTTTAATAAATCTCAGTTTAATGCTTTGCTTATTTATTTATTTATTTATTCATTTATTTATTTTTTGAGATGGAGTCTTGCTCTATTGCCCAGGATGGAGTGCAGTGGCAAGATCTCAGTTCACTGTAACCTCTACCTCCTGGGTTCAGGTGATTCTCCTGCCTCAGCCTCCCTAGTAGCTGGGATTACATGCACACGCCACCACGCCTGGCTAATTTTTGTATTTTTAGTAGAGACGGGGTTTCACCATGTTGGCCAGGCTGGTCTCGAACTCCTGACCTCAAGTGATCTGCCTGCCTTGGTCTTCCAAAGTGCTGGGATTACAGGCGTGAGCCACCGCCCCCTGCCTGCTTCATTTATTTTTACATCAGTGATTTGCTAACACTCTTGCAATATTAGCGTGTACGGAGTTCCCTGCAGAGGCAATGTTTCACACATCTGTGCTTTCCCTCACACACTCTCCTCTTTTTGGAACGCTTTTCCCATCCATCCTTTATCACTAAATTCAGGTGTCTGCTCCTTCAGGAAGTCTCCTGAGTGGTTCCATGCTTGCCCAGGGCCGCAGAGATCTCTATCTAGTCTGGTGCCAAACACTGTTCATGGACATATCTCACCAGTCTAGCTCCCTGATCACAGGGCTGTGTGTTACTCGGCCATGCTCAGGACTTACATATTTGTAGAAAGAACCCATCCCCAGCCATTCAGTGTTTAAGACTTGGATGCAATAAAAATAATCCTATAACAATTTCAGAGCAGAAGCAACAATGCTTTTAGTACTTTCCATTTATCTGATTTAGAGACACGACACAAATTCTGAGATTTCGGACATATGGGGAGTAACTGCATTCCACAAATTCTAAGACCTTAAAGTCATAGCTCCTCTCTCCGTACCTGCTGGCAGCAACCCGGAAAGAAGAGAGGAGCACTGTCCTAAAAGAGAGCCCATTCCATTTCTGAACAGCTCTAATGGTTCATCCCAGGAATCAGAATGCTTGGGTTCAAATACTAGTTTTGTCTTATACCATGTTCCTGGGTTTACTCACCACTAAACTGGGAATAAGACTATTACCTGTAAGGTTGGAAAAATGAATACAAAAAATAAATAAATGAATAAATGAATACATGTCAAGCCCTTGCAGTGATCACTGGTACACAGTGAATGCTTCATGAATGCAATACAAGTAATAAAGTACTCCACTCTTCTATCACATCTGCTACGGTCTGAACGTTTGTGTCCACCACAACGTCATATGTTGAAATCCTAACTCCCCAAGGTGATGACGAGATTGGGGGGACATAACCAGGGTGATCAGTCATGGGAGCAGAGCACTCATAAATGCAACTAGTACACTTATAAAAGAGGCATGAGAGAGACCTCTTGTTCCTTCAACCATGTGAGGGCACAGCAAGAAGGTATCGTCTATGAGCCACAAAGGGGTTTCACCAGATACTGAATCTGCTGCTGCCTTGATCTTAGATGTCCCAGCTTTAGAACTGCAAAATAAATTTCTGTTGTTTATAAGCCACCCAGTTTGTGGTATTTTGTTATAGCAGCCGGAACAAACTAAGAAAATCTGTTCAGCCCACAATAGGTATAGCCTATCCAGTGCTCACTTGTTTATTCTCACACATCTGAGAGGCCGGGGAGCCGAGGGATGGTCTTTGTTTTATGGGTCAAAGCAACTGAGCTGCAAAGAGACTTAATCATGCCCAATAAGTCAACAGAGAAAGTCGGTGATAGAGAAGGTCATTCAGAAAGTTCTTATTTCAAAAGCAGTTTTCATACAATGTCTTCAGAGGCACTGAAATACAAGTTTAATCTACTGAAAGAAATATCCAAGAGTTTGCACGTGGAATAGATATTAACCAGGGCCACAGTGGCAGCAGGAGCTAAGCAATAGCCTTTGGTGGCAAAGGAAAAGTTTCAAGTAGTTGGCAGTGTTGAAGGGGAAAGCACATGCATAATGAAAGGCCACCAAATTTACTAGAATTTCAAAGTCACCTGCAACTTTAAATATTTAGTTCTTAGGGAAATGTTTCACATGGCTTCAACATTACATGTGTGTATTAGACCTCTATATTACAAGGTTTAGTATATGAAATATTTACACTGAGGACCCAAGATACTTCAGAATCTTGAAATCATTAAAGACCCACACCTTTAGAATTGCAGCATCAACTAAAATGGAAAGGCTGCTATGGAATCCTTTTCTTTTAACGAAAAATGGTTCCGAAATTGACACGTATATTCTATGCCTCAAATTCAATACACCTCACTCCTTTTATTGGAACAATAGAAAAAAAAAAGAGAGAAATAAGAGGCCTTTGTTAATCTGTGCAAGAGAGCTTTTTGAGTTTGCAAACTGCTTTTGACTTGATATCTAACCATTTTTTTTGCTGCCTATGTTCTTTGCAATCTCGTTTTAGTAGCTGTTCTGAAATCATTCAACTTCTGATTTTCCCTCTTTCCTTAGATAGGGCTCCAGAGGGAGATTCTATGAATGTACCTTGTGCTTTTTCCCAACTCTGTGCCTTGGCTCTCACTGCTCCTTTTCCTCAGATGCCTTTCCCCCGTTTCATCTCTCCTCTTACTGAAATCCCGGCTATCCTCTCAAGTCCATTTTTAGACCTTTTCCTCTCTGCAATTTTCTCAGTCCTCAACTTGGACCCCTCTCTTTGGATCTCCAAAGCCCTCTGCCTGAACCTATCTGTGGGTACATAATAGTCTGTGTTATGTACCCACACTATATTCACCAGTAAAAAGGGAGTACAGCATGTGGGCTAAGCGCATAGTCTGCCTTGTCTGAGACTTCCTAGCTGTGTGACCTTGGGCAAGGTACTTTACATCTCTCTGCCTCAACTACCTCCCATGGTTGTTGGGAAAATATAAAGAACTAATTACGTAAAGTGCTTGGAATAGTGCCTGGCACAAAGGTTAGCTGTTATTATGTCCTAACTTTAGCACATCTGCTAGACTGAAAGCCTCCTGAACTGGTACTGTCTCACCTGAAGCTCCTAGCATGGCAGCACACACCTCATAAGAACCTACTTGCTAATCTGAATTAAAATAAAACCCGGGTTTCAGTTCCAACCTGGCCATGAGTTAGCTCTGGGACGTTAGTGAATCACTTAATCTCTCTGAGTCTTCTGGATATTCTTCCAAAATGAGGAGGTTAATTTGAACATTTCTTTTTTTTTTTTTTGAGATGGAGTCTTGCTCTGACCCCCAGGCTGGAGTGCGGTGGTGCGATCTTTGCTCACCACAACCTCCTCCTCTTGGGTTCAAGCGACTCAGCGTTCCAAGTAGCTGGGATTACAGGTGCGCATCACCACACCTGGCTAATTTTTGTATTTTTGTAGAGATGGGGTTTCACCATGTTGGCTAGGCTGGTCTTGAACTCCTGACCTTACGTGATCTGCCTGCCTTGGCCTCCAAAAGTGCTGGGATTACAAGCATGAGCCACTGCACCTGGCTCTAAATTTGAACATTTCTAAAGGTCCATTTCGGTCCCCAAATGCTATCAAACTATGGCAGGATCAAATTCACATAATCATGTTAGAAAACTATGCCAGTGAGTTAAGATATGTTGAATTGGATCATCTGATAACAACTGATTTAGAGTTTGATTTCCTTTACATAATTTTTTACATTTCTACTGGTCAACATTTCTGGTCCAATTTCAAACAGTAAAATCCAAGAAAGATGCTTCTAATTTATTTTGGCAAGTATCATATATATTTAGTATTAAAAACGGCTAACGATGTCTGTCATTAAAGCATTCTAATTACTTAAAAATTATAATACTGTATTTCAGAATATAGTAATTTGGACAAAATACTTCATTGAGAAGGATTCTGGATATAAAATATTCTTTAGAATTTTTTTTTCACTAAACTATACTTTCTAACACGTTCTCATTTCTAAGCTAAATAATTACATTGGGGTTCATATGGCTCACTTTTTTTTTAAAAAAAGACAGCCTTACTTGTGGTATATAAACATTAATCATAACTAATTCTTAAATATCAGAAAGAAAATGAAACTATAAGCAGGAGGTAGGAAGCAGGTGGCATCACTGATCAGCAGAATGCCCTCAAAGATGTCTACATATAAAGTTCTTATCAAACAGTTCTTCTCAAAGATCCTTGAATTGCTCATTTTATTAATCCCGATCATTCTGGCAGAAAAACAAAGCCAGGTTAAATTAGCTAATCTAGTCTCCAAAGTCAGTGTGTGTCAAGGCCAAGACTAGAATTCAGAAGTTGCTCACAGAGAGTCACATGACCCCAATCCCTCTTTCTTTCCACTGAAGTGTCTAGCAATCAAAGCCAGGGGAAGGAGGTACGGAAATCCTTTGTCAGCCCAAGGTCCCTAAATAGAGTGTTTTTTAAAAAGTTTTCCAGGAGGCATCATGGAGAATGTGGTATTCCAAAGATATTTTCAGTTTGGGAGAGTTTTACATATTCCTACTCCTTATTTCCCTTTGTTCAGTGTTTTGAGACCCAGGCCTCTGTAGTCTGTCTCAAAGGAATGAATTTTCATTTTCACTACAGAAATATATATTTCAAATTCTTAAAATGCCCTTGAGCTAAAATAAATACGTAACTCCCACTCCTCCCTTCTCAAGGTCAAAAACCTCTTTGAGGCTCACAGAAAAATCTTCCGATATGAGGTGGCAAGTATCTTGGGCTCTCGGAATGACTTTTCAACCTTGCCTTGGGCATGTTTCTTCTTTATAGAAGGATGTATTAGCTCCTGGTCTGTGGGAGGCTCACAAAACCATCCAACAAAGTTTCCCTCCACAGTCCTCGGAGGCTGTTTTCAAGGAAGGGCTTGAAATAATAAAGAGCATCTTTTCATTCCCTCTAAAAAATAATTATCTTTTATTTTTTATTTAAACGTTTTAAAGAGACAAGGGCTTCAAAGATACGTAAAGGCCAGGCTAGATTCTGTGCTCACATCAACTCTGTTTTTTAAACCGCTCCTGTGAAAGTTACTCAGCCCACCTCTGGGTTTGTACCAGGACAGCTTCCATCCTCCATTTACATTTGTTAGTCATTGATACGGTTTGGCTGTGTCCCCACACAAATCTCACCTTGAATTGTAATAATCCCCACGTGTCAAGAGCGGGACCAGGTGGAGATAACTGAATCATGGGGGTGTTTTCCCCCATGCTGTTCTCATGATAGTGAGTTCATTCTCAGGAGACCTGGTGGTTTTAGAAGAGCTGCCCCTTCACTTGGCATTCATTCTCTCTCCTGCTACCCTATGAAGAGGTGCCTTCTGCCATGACTGTAAGTTCCCTGAGACCTCCCAACCTTGGGGAACTGAGTCAATTAAACCTCTTTTCTTTATAAATCACCCAGTCTCAGGTATTTCTTCATCGCAGCGTGAAAATGGACTAATACAGGCATATCGGAGTTAGCACTCATTAGGAAGAAAACAAAGCCGAATGGAGCAAGACGTGGATCCTCAGAAGTAACCACTATGTTTCATATGCACACTGAACAGGAAGTTTTACATTAGAACACTAAAGCTAAATGAAAGGCTGCACCCAAAATGAACATATCCTAATTTTTTTTTCTTTTTCTTTTTTTGAGACTGGATCTTACTCTGTCACCCAGGCTGGAGTACAGTAGCGCAATCATGGCTCATTGCAGTCTTGACCTCCTGGACTCAGGTTATCTGCTCACCTCAGCCTCCTGTGCAGCTGGGACTATAGGCACACATCACCACACCCGGCTAAATTTATTAATTTTTTGGGAGAGACAGGGTTTTGCCATGTTGCCCAGGCTGGTCTTGAACTGGGCTCAACTGATCCTCCCAGCTCAGCCTCTCAAAATGCTGGGATTACAGACGTGAATCACCACACCTGGCTTCATATCCTAATATGAAAGCCGATTACACAAAGTCATTTGGGTTTGCTCATTCTGTAACCCATATAACAGTCTAGAAAGCTCATGTTTTTACAAGTATCCAACATAGAATGCAGTGAGAGAGTTTTACTGACTCTTTAGCTCAGGTTTACCCCTCCTTCTACCACCTCCTCTGCACATCCTTCTCTAAGGCAGCTGCCCAATGAGGAACTGATGGGCCTTGGGAACAGAAGTGGGTTTAGATTTTGGATCAGTCATTTACTGTCTGTATGATCCTGAGCTAATTATTCCAAGCCCCAGTTCCCACATGTAAGCCTGAGATTAGGCATACCTGCCTCACAGTGCTGCTGCGGGAAATAAATGGGATAATGTGCTTGCCCTCATGGTAAAGGGTTGGATAAATCTTCATTTCCTCAGTCCTTTTCCTCCTGATCTAATGGAACTTGAGGATAGATTACCTCTTGACTCTGGCTAGCTGTGTGTGCTGCTGATGCAGAGAGAGTGTGATAATCAATTACACACAATTAACAATCAATTTCACATGGCTTTATCATGATATCTGTGTTAATCTTGATTAGAATTAGCTGACTGAGAGTGGTCAACTCCTTGTTTTGTAAAATGCTGAGTGTAATGCTGTAAAACCTAGAGAAAGTAAAGAAATAGTAATAAAGGGCAAATCATGGTTTTTCTATTAAATACTGCATAACCTTTTGAGATTTTGGTAGTGGGACGGGCTTAACACTTTAAACTCGTTTTATATGACCTCTTTACTGGGCCAATGAAGGCACATTTTATTTTGAATGTTCCCTCTAACCTTTGTGTCACCATTTTTCTGTTTTTGCCTTTCACTTTTCCACTTCTTCGATCACAGCCCTGTTAACATTTACTATCAATGTAGTTTCTTAGGGAAGTTACCTTCCTTTTTTTTTTTTTGGTACAAAAGTAACATATATTCATCATAAAAAAATTCATATATATGTAAAAAAACCATCTGTAATTACTATTAAAATCATTCCTGATATCTGCATTTACTTTGTGAGGCTGACATGAAGCTGGGGCCATCCCCATTCCACCGATAAAGAGGACGATGATGATAAGAAGGCTAACACTAACTACTAATGTTTTTTAAACATTTACCTTGTGACAGGCACTGTTCTGAATGCTTTACCTGTATCAACTCAGCTGTACTTTTCCTCTTACCTCTTACACCTCCCATATTATACATTTATTTATGGCCCCTCTCTCTCTCTTCACTGGAATGCAAATGCCTTGAGAGGAAGGACTTGGTCTGTTTTTATTCACAGCTATATCCCCAGTACATCTCACAGTGCACAGCACAGCAAGCATGCAAAATGTTTCCATTTGTCTTCAGAACATTCATTCTTTTTAACAACTCTAAGAGGTATTATTTTGATCTCCATTTTACAGATGAGAAAACTGAGATGCAGAGTCGTGCACACCAGAAAGGGACAGAGCTGTGATTTAAGCGTTGACCCTTCCCCATTATACCCTTGTGCCTTGTCAGACGCTGTAATAATTAATTTTATGTGTCAACTTGACCAGGCCGTGGGGTGCCCAGATATTTGGTCAAACATGATTCTGGATGTGTGTGAGAGTGCTTCTGGATGAGATTAACATATGAATCAGTAGGCTGGGTAAAACAGATTGCCCTCTCCAATACAGGTGGGTCTTATCCAACCCACTGATGACCTGCATTGAACAAAAAGGCTTAGTAAGAGAGAATTCACTCTCTCTGTGTGATGGTCTTTGAGCTGGAACATTGGTCTTTTCCTGGAGTTGAACTGGAACTTACACCATTGGCTTTCCTGGTTTTCAGGCCTGAACTCAGACTAGAACCATACCATTAATCCTCCTGGCTGGATCTCCAGCTTGCTCACTGGAGATCTTGGGACTTCTCATCTTCCGTAACTGTGGGAGCCAACTCCTTACAGTAAGTCACTTTGCACATGCACACATACACACACACCCCCATTCTGTTGGTTCTGTATCTATGGAGAACTCAGACTAATACAGGTGCCCAGAGAAGCTAAATGATTTCCCAGTGCCACACAACTAACAATTAATGAAGCTGGGATTCAAATATAAGCTTGCTGGGATTCAAATATAAGCTTGCTGACCGCCAGTCCAGTTACTTTTGTTTCATGATAGCACAACGGTGTCCCTGGTTTCTTAACCCTACTCCCAAACTTGCTAATTCTATCCTTTAGCTTGCTTTCAAATGTTTAACTCAAAAAGAATTAGCAAATTAGGCTGAGAAAGGGAGTCTGGGGATCCTGGTTCACCCTTTCACTTTTAGCCGATGAATTCCACCTGTTAAATCATTTAAATACACATGTCTAAGAAGTACAGGTTGCCATTGAGCCACATGTTCAATTTGCCACCTACATTTTGTTAAAGCAACATTAATGCCATAGATTCTAAAAACTATAAATGAGCTGTAGATAAATTGCTTATGTTCTCTGTGTTGTGGGGGAGGCATTAACATTTAGAGATCTTATTTAGAAAATAGTTCCCCACAACTACGGCAATAGAGATAAAAATGACAGTAAAGGGTAGAGGCTCTGCAGCCAGTCCTGGACTTGAGATCCCACCCTACCACTTATTGTGCACCCTGGGGCAAGTCCCTCTGAGCCTTAGTTTCCTCGTCTGTCAAATGAGGATGATGAGAATAATCACCTCATAGAGGTGCTGTGAGGATTACATGAGATGATGCAAATAATAGGCTTAGCACCAATAACTAGCACAAACATAATCAGCATGTGGTAAATGTGTAGCTACTCTGGCAGGCATGGCTAGTTAGCTACAAATCACTCCTCTTCTCTTTCAAATGAACAGAATCCCATTTTTAAAAAACTGGTTAGCAATGACCTGGCTAGCTAAAATACTGGAATTCCCAGACCTCCTTGCAGCCTGGTGAGACCATGTTCTAAGTTCTGGCCAATGAGATGTATATAATAGTCTTGTGTGAGACTTTTATGGAGTCTCCTTAAAAGGCAAGGCCCTTCTTCCCATTTTCCATTCTGTTGCCATGAATGCAGATGTAATGGCTGGAGTTCTAGCAACCATCTTGAATTCTAAGGACAAACGTTACAATGGGGTTTATCTGAACAACGCAGTAGGAGGAGCTTGAGTCTTGGAAGGCTTTATGTTACCTCCATACCAGGCCTGCACTGTCAATCTTTGGTCTTTTTTTTTGTGAGAGAGAATATAAACATCTATTTGGTTTATGCCATTATTTTGAGAACCTTTGTTCTTCAAGGCTGAACTAATCATCTTTCTTTTCTTTCTTTTTTTTTTTTTGAGACAGAGTCTCACTCTTGTCACCCAAGCTGGAGTGCAGTGGCACAATCTCGGCTCACTGCAACCTCCACCTCTTGGGTTCAAGCAATTGTCCTGCCTCAGCCTCCCGAGTAGCTGGGATTACAGGCACCTGCCACCATGCCTGGCTAATTTTTGTACTTTTAGTAAAGACAGGGTTTCACCACGTTGGCCAGGCTGGTCTTGAACTCCTGACCTCAGGTGATCCACCTACCTCGGCCTCCCAAAGTGCTGGGATTATAGGCATGAGCCACTGTAGCCGGTGAAGACTAGACTGAACTAATCTTAACTGCTCTGGCTGTCTTTTGTAGTGGCTGAAGAATTCAAATAGAGGTTTAAAACCATTTGAGGCCTTTTTTTTTCCCCCGGCAAATAAAGGCAAGATTGGGCAAAAATATAGAAAAGGAGCTGCAAGTCTTCAAAGCCTTTCCTTTCAGTAGCCACTCTAATGCCACCATCCTGTCTTCTGCTTGTAAGTCCAGGGCTTCGTGCCATATCCACACAACCTGTGCTCTATTGTATTATATATCTATCATATCATCATATGATATCATATCTACCCTATCATCCGCACAATCTGGCCTGGTAAAACTCAGTTCACTCTAACGTATAAATGACCATAGGGCATCTCTCTCTATTCTCCTTCCTGAGCATATATATTTTATTTGAGACAGAGCCTTCTGGTAAAATGTTTGAAATAATCAACAATTGCTGTGGGAGCAATATTCTGGGGCAAGGAAGTCCAAACATAAGGCTGTCACCCACCACTAAGGTTGACTGTAATTTAAAATTAAGTACTCCACTGGCACATGGAAGTTAGTATACTTCTCAACTGCTCACTTTCAACTCCCAAGGAGTGTCAAGGGTTGAGAGCAAGCGAGGAGTGAATATTTGCCAGAAAAGACAATTAAAAAACATCCTCAATTCCCTGAGGCTATGTATTTTATACCTGTTACTTCAACAATCACTATTACATCATCAGTTGTACAAAATTCTATGCACGATGCAACTAGGTTATTTGTTCATGACCAAAATACCAGTGAGTGGTTGAATGGGGAACCTAAACTACATTCCTCCAAATATTGTTCCGCTGTTCAAATATGCCTCATCCTGCCTCTTTCCTAATGTAAACTGAGTATTAATATAATGGATAGATTTGATTTGAACAAGACAGAGTTTGTGTATCTGAAGATAAAGTGCAAGATAGACCAAATAGCATCTTCTTTTAGAATAAAAAGGGAGAGGGTGTGTGTGTGTGCATGAGTGATATGAAGTTCCCTCCCCACAGAACATGACCTCTGGCCTTGCTGAGTATGCTCTCTGATTCAAGTAAATTTTTTCCCCAGGAGCTCAAAGTGATCTACAGATGACATAATTAAAACCTCATTACTTGTCTGCCCTATCCCTTAATTCCCCAACCAATTCTGAGAGGTTAAATGACTGTGATAGGGTCACTCCAACCCTGGTGGCTTTTGGTAGAACCTGGCTCTTTCGGCTTTTGGGCTGATACTGATAAGAGTTCTGAGGTGTCAGCTTACTTACTTGAAAGCTACAGAGTCTGCAAAATGTCTAGGTGCAATCGATTGGCTGGATCTAGGAGAAATTTCATTATACATATCCCTCACTGAGATAAAATTTTCAGGACATTCTATTGACTTTTCTTGTATTCAGTGGTCAAGTTCATCTTTGCCACTGTTGTCTTTACTACTACTACTATTTTCAGACCATAATCAACAGGCTCTAACCTATCATGGCATGACAACCAGCAGACTTATTTTTTTAAGGTATGAGGGACCGATTTCTATTTCTAGGTAAAACAATGTCTAAGCAAAAGGAACCTCAAGGAAAGTGCCACAACGTCCTCCTCATCTTAAAAGAGTTCAATGGAAGACAACACAGAATTTCTGCTTATTCCTCTTTGGAAGTATCAGGTATACAAAGGTCATTTTACTTTTAAATTACTGGGCTTTTAGAAATGGTTGATACCCTAGGGTATCAAAAACTAACAAATCACATAAGGCAGGAGCTAGAAATTGGCCTTTATCACATAAAAATCAGTTTCATTAGGCATTTGGTATATAGATATAATCTCTTAACCTGAGGCTTTCGTAGGTTGCATGGAGAGTCGAAAGTTTCTGAAGGAGGAAGTAACACATAGAAACTATCAATTCAATTTATATGCACAGATGTAGTAAATGTGCTTTATAAAAATAGATTTATCACACACATAGAAAAAAACTAGAAAGTTCGTTATATAAAGAATCATTTTATAAAAGTTTAATTTACAAGTTTCTTTAATTAGTAAGTATCAAAGGAGCATTAAAAATTTAATTTACAAAACTGTATTTTACACACGTGCCTTTTTAGGAACAAATGGAATTGGTAAATCAAGAAACATGCTTTCGAGTTTCAGGTTAGGTTGCCTATAAAAAAACAATTCAGGCCGGGCTCGGTGGCTCATGCCTGTAATCCTAACACTTTGGGAGGCTGAGGTGGGTGTATCACATGAGGCCAGGAGCTTGAGACCAGCCTGGCCAACATGGCGAAACCCTGTCTCTACTAAAAATACAAAAAAATTTGTTAGGCATGCTGGTGCATGCCTGTAATCCCAGCTACTCTGGAGGCTGAGGCAGGAGAATTGCTCGAACCTGGGAGGCGGAGGTTGCAGTGACTGAGATTGCGCCACAGCACTCCAGCCTGGATGACAGAGCGAGACTCCTCAAAAACAAACAAACAAACAAAATAATCTTGTGCAATAAAAATCCAAATATCTTTCATTAATATAAATTAATATTACTCATTTATTGTTATTTTATTCTCTTAAAATAAAATATCCCCAAAAGAAATTTGTATTTAATAACATGGTCATTAAGTGTGAAAAAAGATTTACATGAGTATATTACTGATTCTAACATGCAACATCATCAGGTGTTAGTTATTTTTAATAAAGTAGTTTTAAATTATTTAATTTTTAATGATTACATGAAGTACCCTAAATAAAATATGAGTCACAAAAGCAAATTATTGCAAAACAAAGATATCCTTCAAAAATAATTTTAATATGTCACTAACAAAACAATTAATTGAACTAAAATGTGGAAAAAAAAGAAAGTACCAGAATAACGCAACCTAAACTGCTCAAGTTCCATAACGGCAATATTTTTTTTTTTTTTTTTGAGATAGAGTCTCACTGTGTTGCCCAGGCTGGAGTGCGGTGGTGTGATCTTGGCTCACCACAACCTCTGCCTCCCGGGTTCAAGTGATCCTCCCACCTCAGCCTCCCAAAAAGCTGGGATTACAGGCGCATCCCACCATGCCCAGCTAACTTTTACATTTTTAATAGAGACAGGGTTTCACCACATTGGCCAGGCTGGTCTCAAACTCCTGACCTCAAGTGATCCACCAGCCTTGGCCTCCCAAAGTGCTGCGATTACACCACACCTGGCCACAATGGCATCAATTTTAAACAAAATATTCTCGAATTCAATATATGTAGAGGTCACATACAATCCAGTTAAAAATATATCTTATGGAGACATCTATACTTCAGTTTCTTAAAGTGTGCTAATTGTGTATATATGTGTGTATGTAGACAGATAGGTAGATAGATAATTTATTTGAATACAGTTTCTCCAAATTGGGATGGAGTGGCAAAGGAATGTAGCTGTGTATACCCATCCCTTGTTCCTGTATTTCAAGCAGATGAGGATCCACTGTCACTCTGGCTTGGAATGAATACTACAATGAGCAGTGTTTTTACAAACCAGAATTCTAATCCAAGGATTCTAGAAAAGAAGAAAGATTATGTGCTTACCGTATAAAGCTCATTAAGAACCTTCATTAAATCCTCATGAAGTTGGAATGCAATCTCTTTGCTCTGTAATTAAAAAGAAAATAAAAAAGAATATTTTAAAATTATTTACATCTTAAAAAGTCCACTAACATGACAGAAAGACAGCAAGCCTCTATAATAACCATCTTCAACGGAATGGCCCTTTGTAAACTCTAGACATTGTACACAGGTGGTCCCCATAGGATAAACAGAGCAAACAAGTGACAACCTTGGGTAAATGGCTCCCCCGCCATCCAAACAGACTTTACCAAAAAGAGAGAAAAAGTAAGCAGGTTGAAGCGTCGTGCTTGCTTAAAAGTTGAGTTGCAGAACTAAGGACCATTAAAGATGAACTAGATCATGACATTTTACAGTGTGATTCCCAAAAAGCTAACTTAGAAACCAAAGGGGAAATTAACTCCCTCTGTCCAAAGTTACAATGTGACTGACAACAAGTTTAATTTTAAGAAAGCACTTTTTTGTTTTTGGAGACAGGGTCTTACTCTGTCACCCGGGCTGCAGCGCAGTGGCATGCTCACAGCTCACTGCGACCTTGAACCCCTGGGTTCAGGCAATTCTCCCACCTCAGCCTTCCGAATAGCTGAGACTACAGGGGCATGCAACCAAACCCAACTAGTTTTTATATTTTTTGCAGAGACAGGGTGGCGTGCAACCAAGCTTAACTAGTTTTTTTATTTTTTGTAGAGATGGGGTTTCACCGTATTGCCCAGACTGGTCTCAAACTCAGTAATCTGCCTGCCTCAGTCTCCCAAAGTGCTGGGATTATAGATGTAAGCCACTGAGCCTGGCAAGAAAGCACTTTCAAAGCAGTAAAATGGTAAGTCCACTCAAGGTCCATAAACTTTTACCTCTGATTTATTATTATTTTCAATGAAGACAAAAAAGTGGAGAGTATCATTCTTCTACCCAGTTGGTAAGAAACAGCATTTGAAATAACCTTCCCTAGGCTAATTCTGAGAGTTTGATAGAGAAGTATTCGAATATTATTTTCAGCAAAAGCTGTAAGTTATTTTAAAGAAATCATATATCCAAATGACCTTTTTTCCCCCATTTTGAGTTCATTATGTAGTCAGCTACAGAAAATGGAAAAAAAATGTGTAGCATAGCTTAATCTACAGTTTGCAACAATAACAACATCCACTGGTCCATGAATGTACCTCTCACTGGACTATCAGTATTAAGGATAAGGGCCATATCTTAATCAGTTCTGCAACCCCTCTGTGTCCTGTGTGGTGCTTGGGCAAGTGGGCACCAAGAATGCAGAATTTAAAGAGGGTCCTAGTCCTGGCCCAAGTCCATCTGTAAACATGAGGTCATTGGGTCAGGCCTCAACAAAAGCCAAACAAATATGATAGACTGAAGACTCATGGAAGATAAAATAGTGTGGGAAGACGGCATCAGAGCAGTACCTGAACTTTGAGAAATTTAAATTTATTAGCAGTATTTTTCACTGAATTTCCCTGGAGTATCTAAGAGAGTGCTGCTATTTACTAAGCTCTGACAGCTTCTAAAATCCCAAATTGGAGTTAGGGATTTTATGTCTTGCTGTGTCCCTGATATGTGAAGATGTGGGTTACAAATCACTCAAGAGTGAAAGGAAAGTCATGAGTAAAAAAATGAAGTCAATTGAAACTCATTTTATTTTTCCTATGTTTTGATTATCGAGAGGGTATACATTATACTACAAATCTCCTATGACTTCAGTTTGGTGTTATTTTAATATCAGATTTCATTCAAGGATCTGGGCCAACAATTTAGAACTCTCTAATGGGATCAAAGGCCACCAAGTAACTCTGCTCAGCTACCCACGTTTCAGGTAGCAAGTCTAAAAAGAAAAGATGGCTGGTCACTTTGGCTCATGACTATAATCCCAGGACTTTGGGAGGCCAAGACAGGCAGATCACTTGAGGCCAGGAGTTCAAGACCAGCTTGGACAACATGGTGAAACCCCATCTCTATTGAACATACAAAAATTAGCCAGGTGTGGTGGCACACACCTGTAATTCCAGCTACTCAGGAAGCTGAGGCATGAGAACTGCGTGAACCCAGGAGGCAGAGGTTGCAGTGAGCCGAGGTCACACCACTGCACTCCAGCCTGGGTGACAGAGTAAGACTCTGTTTCAAAAAAGAAAAAGAAAAGAAGAAAATATTTCTTGGCTAAGACTTCAGAACAATAACAACAACAAAAAAAAATCCCTTATGTTCAAGAAACCTTAACCCAAGAAAATATTCTGGGTCAGATAAAAGATTTAGGTTTGGGGTTATAAGGGTCCTCAAAGCTATCTTAGGTCAAATATCTTAGGACAAGATGATTTTTTCTTTTATTTAACTTTTATTTTAAGTTCAGGGGTACATGTACAGATTTGTAGTATAGGTAAACTTGTGTCACGGGGGTTTGTTGTACCAATTATTTTGCCACCCAGGTATTAAGTCTAATACGCGTTAGTTATTTTTCCTAATCTTCTCCCTCTTCCCAGCCTCCATCCTCCAGTAGGTCCCAGTGTGTGTTATTCCCTTATATGTGTCCATGTGCTGACAATTCATAGTATAGTCCATATTTTGTAAGACTTTAGATAATGAGGTAGAAGAAATCTGGCATCACAGACAGTGTTCTGCCAGACATACACTTACATTTTTCTTTTGTTATTCCCCAGAGGCCCTGAAATATATAAAGTTTGTCTGCAGGCAGTATAATATAATGCTTAAAAGCAAGGTCTAAGGACTACAGAGTCAGAATGCCTAATGTGAAGTCTCAAGGACTTTGGATCTGCCTATGCCTCAGTTTCCTGACCTGTAAAATGAATATAGGCATTGTACTTATAAGGTTCTTGTAAGTGTTAATATGATGATTCACGCATAGTATTTAGAATGGATCCTAACACACAGTGAATACACCATAATTATCATTATTTCTTTTTCCAGACACTGTTCGGCATGGCAACTCCCTTGAGTGAAAAGTCCACATCACATTGTCCTATCCTGTGGTCTCTTTTGACATTGATTCTATTGGCTTCCCTGTAGGAGGAGCTTGAGTTGACTTTGATGTCCCTCCCCACTGCCCTGGCCTTTAGATTCCTTCAGGTGACCCCGGATTCCAAAGGGCCCTTAAGGATTATGCTCCAACTTTTCTTATATCCATATTCCCTTGCCATGTGTGTATATTAAACCTGTCTTCCTATGTTACATTTTCTCAGGGAGTTCTACTACCAGTGCTATTGAATGAATTAATGAAACATCCCTTAGAAAATGGATAATTCCTCAAGTCCCCATAATAAGGTATATGTAACTGATGAAAGAGGTCCTTGAGGAGCAGGCTCCAGTGGGAATTTTAGATTTTGTGAAAAGTTGGTGTGGAGTTCCTTTCAGTAGGTAGACCCTTGGCTATCCTCATGACACAGCACCAAAGTTTCTGCCTGTTCGTTCACTTTGAATGACAGTCCAAACCTTCCACTGTCTAGTAAATAACGTAGAAATTAACGATTTTCTTCCCACCACTAGTCTGCAAAGATAGCTAAGGAACTGAACTATGCTCTGAGAAGCACTAGTTTATGTGACTAATTTGTGAAACGTGAATTCACACATCATTGTATTCACAGATACTTGGGCCGGATAAAACATCAAGTCCTAATCTTAATCCTGGGGACATGGTTCCTGTTCTCATGGTATGGCAACAGTGGAGGAAGCACCTCATGTTACCCCCACTTTAAATATGTTTCCAGTTTATTACAGTAACAATGAGAAACAATTGTTTCTTCAAAGTGCTACTCTGGACTCCCAAAGAATCAATCTTTAAACCAAAATGCACCTGGTGTGGCCCACTTAGCATACGACATTACTAGGCTAATGAACTGAAATCCTTTAATTAGAAAATATCTGGGTTGTTAAAAGTCCATCAAAATTCAATAAGTGAGGCCAGGTGTGGTGGCTCACACCTATAATCCTAGCACTTTGGAAGGCTGAGGCAGGAAGATTACTTGAGCTCAGGAGTTTAACACCAGCCTGGGCAACATAGTGAAACCTTGTCTCTATTAGAAAAAAATATATATATTTAATAGGTTAAATATGCCTATGGATTCTATTTCATTAAAAATTTGAAAGCAGGCTGGGTATAGTGGCTCATGCCTGTAATCCCAGCACTTTGGGAGGCCGAGGTGGGCAGATTGTCTGAGCCTAAGAGTTTGAGACCAGTCTGGGGAATATGGGGAAACTCCATCTCTAGAAAAAATACAAAAATTAGCTGGGCATGGTGGTGCACACCTGTGGTCCCAGCTATGAGAGGCTGAGGTGGGAGGATCTCTTGAACCTAAGAGTTCGAGGCTGCAGTGAGCTGTGAGCATACACTCCAGCCTGGGTGGTAGAGTGAGACCCACTCTCAAAAAAAAAAAAAAAAAAGATAATAACTTAAAATATTTGAAAGCAGTGAGAGCAGACCCTTGGCCCTTGAACAAGAATTGCCACATAAGAAAAATAATATAGGTATTAAGAAAAGCAATCAATGTTTCTTCTGTGTTAGGGAAGAAATTTTTGTTACCCAATAATATATTCAAATAATGGTAAAACTTCTAATATTCTAATACATTTCATTAGGATTCTGGAATCCTGACCCAAGGGGAAGGAAAATGGATACAACTTCAATTCAGTTAACATTTACTGAATATCTCCAGCGTATAAACCCAGAGTTTAATTCCAAGCCTATTTCCAATTGTTTACTGTTTATTGTCATTTTGATGTTTCAGATATTTCTAATATAAGTCCAAAATGAACAGTCTCAAAGAAAATGAACTAAGTATATTGAATATTGAAAAAATAGAGAATAGAAGGACAATCCCCCCCAATTATAATTTTTTTTGTTTGTTTGACACAGGGTCTCCCTCTGTCACCTAGGCTGGAGTGCAGTGGCCTGAGATTCTCCCACCTCAGCCTCCTGAGTAGCTGGGACTAAAGGCACATGCCATCATGCCCAGCTAATTTTTGTATTTTATGTAGAGAGGGTTTTGCCATGTTGCCCAGGCTGGGCTCAAGTGATCTGCCTGCCTTGGCCTCCCAAAGTGCTAGGATTACAGGTGTTAGCCACTGCACTTGGCCCACCATTATGATTTGATGTATTTTTTCAAGTTTATTTAAACATAGGTCTAAGTATATTTTCCTATTCTGTTTTTTTTAAGTTACAATACATTTTTACATGTAATTATATAACTTTCAGAACCACAATTGGATTCATAATAACTACCTAGTAAATGTACATTAACATTAAATTTAAGTGTACTGTTTCCAATGTTGCCACTATTTTCTACCAACCAGTCAATCATTTATTTATTTATTCAATTTCACCAATATGTTTTAAGCACTCTGAACTAATATCATAAATGCTGGTCAAAAGGCATATATCTTGCATTTGTATTATTTGCTTAAGCCAATTCCCAGACATGAAATTACTAGCATAAAAGTATAAACATTTTTAAGACTCCTGATACATGTTGGAAGATTATTTTTTAAAAGGGTTATAATGAAATCATAATGCTTCTAGGACAACAATTTCACTCAAGTCAGAAATCTAGGGTTCCTCTAAGACTGGCTGCTTTTCCTTGAAGAAGTCACCATTCTTATCAATTCTGGCTGATCAATTTTTTTCTATAGGTCATCAGAACTAAAAAAAAACCTAATTAGGCTTCCTCTGATTAAAATTGTTGAAAGGCTTGCTATATTATTTTAGGACAGAGTTCAATTTTTTTTTTTTTTTAAGTTCAAGCCATTTAATGGAGTTATTTAAATAAGTGGGGGAATTCTCCAAAACACACAAATATACCGATTGACATATATACATCCTAAAATGTATATGCATATTAAAATATAATGAGTTATAGGTATACATACACACACACACACAATCCTTACAGGTTTCTGTAATACGGGTAATTAAATGATGAAAGAAAGAGTTACATATCAATAAAAAGATTTAAATACAAATATGTTTACTGGTTGATTTGTTTTTGTAAATAGAACTTAATTGACCAAGAGAATTTTGACATCACCTTTTTTTTAAATTTTTTATTTTTTTATTTTTATTATTTTATTTTATTATTATTATACTTTAAGTTTTAGGGTACATGTGCACAATGTGCAGGTTAGTTACATATGTATACATGTGCCATGCTGGTGTGCTGCACCCATTAACTCGTCATTTAGCATTAGGTATATCTCCTAAAGCTATCCCTCCCCCCTCCCCGCACCCCACAACAGTCCCCAGAGTGTCATGTTCCCCTTCCTGTGTCCATGTGTTCTCATTGTTCAATTCCCACCTATGAGTGAGAATATGCGGTGTTTGGTTTTTTGTTCTTGAGATAGTTTACTGAGAATGATGATTTCCAATTTCATCCATGTCCCTACAAAGGACATGAACTCATCATTTTTTATGGCTGCATAGTATTCCATGGTGTATATGTGCCACATTTTCTTAATCCAGTCTATCACTGTTGGACATCTGGGTTGGTTCCAAGTCTTTGCTATTGTGAATAGTGCCACAATAAACATACGTGTGCATGTGTCTTTATAGCAGCATGATTTATAGTCCTTTGGGTCTATACCCAGTAATGGGATGGCTGGGTCAAACAGTATTTCTAGTTCTAGATCCCTGAGGAATTGCCACACTGACTTCCACAAGGGTTGAACTAGTTTACAGTCCCACCAACAGTGTAAAAGTGTTCCTATTTCTCCACATCCTCTCCAGCACCTGTTGTTTCCTGACTTTTTAATGATTGCCATTCTAACTAGTGTGAGATGGTATCTCGTTGTGGTTTTGATTTGCATTTCTCTGATGGCCAGTGATGGTGAGCATTTTTTCATGTGTGTTTTGGCTGCATAAATGTCTTCTTTTGAGAAGTGTCTGTCACAAGACAGGGATTCCCTCTCTCACCACTCCTATTCAACATAGTGTTGGAAGTTCTGGCCAGAGCAATTAGGCAGGAGAAGGAAATAAAGGGTATTCAATTAGGGAAAGAGGAAGTCAAATTGTCCCTGTTTGCAGATGACATGATTGTATGTCTAGAAAACCCCATTGTCTCAGCCCAAAATCTCCTTAAGCTGATAAGCAACTTCAGCAAAGTCTCAGGATACAAAATCAATGTACAAAAATCACAAGCATTCTTATACACCAATAACAGACAAACAGAGAGCCAAATCATGAGTGAACTCCCATTCACAACTGCTTCAAAGAGAATCAAACACCCAGGAATCCAACTTACAAGGGATGTGAAGGACCTCTTCAAGGAGAGCTACAAACCACTGCTCAATGAAATAAAAGAGGATACAAACAAATGGAAGAACATTCCATGCTCATGGGTAGGAAGAATCAATATCGTGAAAATGGCCATACAGCCCAAGGTAATTTATAGATTCAATGCCATCCCCATCAAGCTACCAATGACTTTCTTCACAGAATTGGAAAAAACTACTTTAAAGTTCATATGGAACCAAAAAACAGCCCGCATTGCCAAGTCAATCCTAAGCCAAAAGAACAAAGCTGGAGGCATCATGCTACCTGACTTCAAACTATACTACAAGGCTACAGTAACCAACACAGCATGGTACTGGTACCAAAACAGAGATATAGATCAATGGAACAGAACAGAGCCCTCAGAAATAACGCCGCATATCTACAACTATCTGATCTTTGACAAACCTGACAAAAACAAGAAATGGGGAAAGGATTCCCTGTTTAATAAATGGTGCTGGAAATACTGGCTAGCCATATGTAGAAAGCTGAACCTGGATCCCTTCCTTACACCTTATACAAAAATTAATTCAAGATGGATTAAAGACTTAAACGTTAGACCTGAAACCATAAAAACCCTAGAAGAAAACCTAGGCATTACCATTCAGGACAAAGGCATGGGCAAGGACTACACGTCTAAAACACCAAAAGCAATGGCAACAAAAGCCAAAATTGACAAATGGGATCTAATTAAACTAAAGAGCTTCTGCACAGCAAAAGAAACTACCATCAGACTGAACAGGCAACCTACAAAATGGGAGAAATTTCTCGCAACCTACTCATCTGACAAAGGGCTAATATCCAGAATCTACAATGAACTCCAACAAATTTACAAGAAAAAAACAAACAACCCCATCAAAACGTGGGCGAAGGACATCAATTTTTTTTTAACTCATCCATAACTTCTGCCTAACTAGTGTACTTCACTTTCCACAAATCCCACATCCCATCCTTCAGCTCGGTCCTAAACTGCTAAGTCTCAGGCCCTGCTTTCCCATCTCTGTACTTTCCTCAAGTCATTTCCTCTTGCCTAGACTCTCCCTCCTTCTCTTTGGCTGGTACAATCCTACATGTAACTCTGTAAAAACTTTCTGGTAACTTCAACTTGTCCCCCAAGGAAAGAGATTAGGTCTTTCCTTCCTTGTGATTTTATAATACATTAATTTATTACCACCTCTAGGCTATCTAGTATACTGGCTAAGAGTTCAAACTCTAAAGTTGAAGTGCCTGTGTTCAAACTACCTTGTTACAGTCTGTGTACAAGTTAAATAATTTTGTAAAGCCTCAGTTTTTCCACCGACAAAAAGGAAATGCTAATAATCTCTGTCACAGGGTTTTATTGAGATGGTCCTTATTAAACACTTGAAATGTTGCTAGCAGGCTTGTCACGTTTGTTTCTTTCCTCATAAACACAGTTTCTTTGAGAGCAGGGACCACATCCTAACAACTGTCCTTGCATTCCCAGTGCCTACTTTGGTGCTTGGCACCCCGGAGGTACAGGATCTATATCTGCTGAATGAACAGCACTGAGTAAGGACTGGTTTCTGCACTCCAGTTTGCAATCTCACGAAGACGCCAGACATACCAAAACAGCTTTCTACATGGAGTGCTATGGTAAATGCTACACTGGGTGGGCCCCGGCCAGGGTCCGTATTCCTGGAGGGCTGCAGTCTTACCCCCAGAACCTCCCAGAAAGAAGGGAGAGGAAGAACAAAGAGGATAGTTAAAACAACCACTTATGAGTACACTGAGCAATCTATCAAGTGATCTATGTGGTTGGATTCAATGACCCATTCAGAAGGCCTGTGGCCTTTTACAGAGGTATTTTTAAAGTAAATCTACTGTGATGACCAGTCAAGAAACCTGACTGTATGCTGAGTCACCGTGGGAGTAAAAAAGAAAGAGAAAAACCAGATTAAATATTTAATGAGAGGGTGTCAAATGATGGTAGTGTCTCATGCTCAGTCAGTTTGGGATGTAAATTCTGGTTAAAGGGATCAGGCCATACTTCCACAGTATGTGTGCTTTTAAGTTGCCAAAGCTCATGTTCATGTGTCTCTATGATACATTCCCTTAATTCAGGTAAACTCTGAAGACACAGGCAACAGTGTCTTCTAAAATGCCTAATGGAGAAAGTTGGGTTGTGCTTGATGGCCTGAACCAAGTTTCTGGGTAATGTTTACAGTGTTTCTGCACATTTCCCTTCTGTCAAGGGACATGGTTTTGTACTTACTAAAATCACAACTAAGTATTGAAGCTATCTAACTATCATGGAATTAGTTTCATGATCTACTTTACCTGAAAGGGGTAAAAACCAGATTTTTTTAGACAAAACTCCATGCCACTAGAAAAGGAGAAATTAGACGGAATCATAAATACAGAGAAACCAGAGCTTCATTTCATATCAAGACAAAACTTAACCATAAAGGGAACTATCTGGGGCATCTCTTACAATTACTGATGTAATTGCTGGACAAATGTGGTATTCTACATCCAGGTGAAAAAGGTCGGCTGTTGCTGTGTTCAGCCTTCGAGCAGACAATTTGAAAGGTGCATAGTCATCAACACCAAAGTCACTCACCATCTACTACATATAAACAGTATTTGAACGGGCTGATTAAGTAACTCAAGACTGAGATTTAAATCCTACAGGAAATAAAGTAGATGAAACAAGTGTCTTCATTTTCATTTCCCGAGCTCTTCAAGAAACACATGAAGAGTTGTTTCTCTACTCAAAATGCTGATAAATTGAAAATACCTTTTCAGTGTCACTAAATGAATAATCAGTTACATATAAATTCTCAGTGGCTGATGTAAATAAACCTACTTAATTAAAATCAGAATGAGTTATAAAACTGTTTCAGACTATAATTAACTAAAAATATCAAAAAGTAGTTCCAAACCATTTTCAATATGCTGAACTTCACAAAAGTGCAATTAACTCAGCTTTATGAGCAATTTCTCACTATTACCACAATAATATGTCTTCTTTAGTGCATGAACTTGAGCCTACTAATTTATTAGTAAAGCCAACTGGCCTTCTTTTCTGTGACAGCCATAACTGTGAGAGATCCAAAATTATACCGTTCCCTGGTGTGACCAAAAGCTCACATCTACAACTCAGGTGGCTGGGATTATAAGTATATTACGTAATGAAGCAAATTAGACCACATTGTGTAGGAAACCCATAACCTTAGTCTTAATAGTACTGTGGTAAGAAAAATCTAGGGACTAATCAAATCAACAAGCAGGAAATTTGCTCATTTATAAGTCATCCATTGGATTAGCAAGCAAAAGGCAGAGATTCTTTGAGATATTGAAGTAAGTTCATTCATTCACATACTCAGTCATGCATTAACCCATTAATTCTACTAATTTTTACTAAGTGTCTCCTATGTGTTTAGGAAAGAAAAGTGACCTTACAGTCTAGGAGAGAAACAGAGAGGTAATCAAAACAATTTCAATCCAGTCTGATTTACGCATCTTCAAACACTTTAAGCCAAGCAAAATCTCTATATTTATATCACTCTGGAACTATACCCATACTTTTTAAATAAACTAACTGATCTTTAAAAATTTAAACGAAATCAGAAACTTCCTTTAAAGACTGACATTTGGCCAAATAGCACCATCTCAGAACTACAGCCAGTTAACTGGTCACCAATCTGACAATGGATGTAAGTAAAGGTACCATAACAAATAGAAAAAGAAAAACATTCTTATGGAGTAAGTATCTTTTTGACAAAGATACTTGGGTTGCTGAATACAATTGGAGAAATTTTAAAAATGCTTGTGGCTAATGGGCAATTGCACATGGGGTGACAGGCACTTTAAGGCGGAAAACCCCCAAAACCTTCAAGAAGGGCCAAGCTATCTAAATATCTGTTTAAATATATTTAACTTCTCTGAGCTATTTCCGCTGTAAAATAGGGAAAGATCACAGTATATACTCCATAGGGTTGTTAAAAGGATTTAAATGACATGCCCATGGTTTTGTGCTTAACAGAGTGTCTGGCACATACTAAGCATTCCATAAGTATTATCTCTTATTGTCATTATGATGCTATTATTAGCTCAGCATCTTATCTTTATCCTGTGAAGACACTTTGTTTTTCTAAATTTGAATGCAACAGTCTATTCATATAAACTTTCAAATCAGAATGTCTTAGTCAACTCAATATAATTCAAGATTTACTTTTTAGAATACTCAACTGTGTTTGTGGTACTATATTAAGGAAGATAAAGTCCCTTCCAGAGAATATTGCAAAACTGCAACAAAGCAGAACTCTAGATGTGAGATAGCCTTGCTGACTTCAGACTGTTAGAAGGTCTTTCTTAGGATAAAGTAAACCTGTCTCTACTTAAGTTCCTCCAATTGGTCTTAACTCCTGTAGCCTTATAGAGTAGGTATGCTGACACCATCTTCTGTATGACAGGTCTTCAAATATTGAGTCCGAGCTGAGACTTATTTTCTCTGTACTAAATATTCCCAATGTCTTTAACTGCTCCTTATATCAGGGGTCCCCAACCCCTGGGTCATGGACTGGTACCAGTCCGTGGCCTGTTAGGAACTGGGCCACACAGCAAGAGGTGAGTGGTGGCTGAGCGGTGGGTGAGCCACCATTATAATGCCTGAGCTCTGCCCCCTGTCAGATCAGCCGCAGCATTAGATTCTCATAGGAGCACAAACCCTACTGTGAACTGTGCACGCAAGGGATCTAGGTTATGTGCTCCTTATAAGAATCTAATGCCTGATGATCTGAGGTAGAACAGTTTCATCTCAAAACTATCCCCTTGCCCTTGGAAAAACTGCCTTCCATGAAACCACTCCTTGGTGCCAAAAAGGTTGGGGACCACTGCCTTATATGACACAGTTTACAGAAAACAGAACAAATTCTCCTTGCCTCATAGATAACGGTTCATTATTTTCCAGCTAGTGATATTAAGTACAAGTTTTTATATTTCAAGGGGTTGAAGCTAAGATCTTGGGAGGATTAGGAAGCAACACAGGCCACTCAGTAATTTGTAATCACTTGTGATTGCCCTGTTTGGTGGAGTCAGTCCAAATCCATGTCTGCATAGTTATTATAAGCCCAAGAATCTAGGAATCGGGATTAGATTCTTTTTCTTTTCCCAATAAGCTAAAGATCCATCAGCTAAAGAAGTAGAAGCCTTAAGAAAATCTGAATAGGATGGACTGAATAAAAATATTCTGAATTTACATTACTAACAGGGCTTTTAAAAGTCAACAGCAAAAATCCATTCAACTCATTATTAATCTGCACCAATGATAATTCTTTCTTCCCCTCCCAGGACACACTGGTGGTTGACAACAATAAAAACTTTTTGAAGGCAATGTCATTATAAGTTTAGAGTTATGCTCTGGCCACAATTCACATGATAGGATAAAAATTATCACCCAGATTATTAATGCAATAGCTTCCTCATCAGGTTCCCCAAGACAAGTTTCTTCCCATTCCAATGCTTTCAAATGCTTCACAAAGCTGATTAAGTCATATATCTGCTTTAAAACTCTCTTAGCATCCTTAATTGCTTAAATAACAACATACCAATTCCTCAAACTGAGATTCAAATTCTTGTGCCCTCCACAGCCTGCCTCTCTAGACCTCAGACAGCTGTTACTCACTGTTTATCCTTCATCACGCCATAGGCTACACTCCTAACACTAGCCAGCTGGGTAAGAGATGTGAGCATTTGCTCTAGGCACAGAAGTGGCCTGATTCATCTTTAAAACTCATTGCTGTTAAGGGGCCACCAGGAGTCTTATCTACCCTTATCTTTCTCTAGCTTCATTTCCTAGATATGTGCTAGGCTGGATCAGAAATTCAGAGCCTTGTCCTTGCTGGTCTGCCAGTATAGAAGAATGTACTTCCCCCAGTTCCTTTGTAAAACCCCACCAAGTTTAAGAGCTTGATTAAATGTCACTCTCTCTGTGAGGCCTTTCTTCCAGCCAGAATGCTTTACTCAATCCTTTGTGCTCTCATGGTCTTAGGTCCTATCTATCTAACAGCAGTTACCAATTTGTAATGTAATTTTTATGTCTATAGTTCCTTTCCTTACTAGAGTCTAAGTTCCTATGGGGGTACCAGTTGAAGATTTGTGTCTTACTCACTTTTGTGACTGTAGTAGCCACCACTGTGCCTATCACAAAAGGTTATCAATAGAGGTTCGTTGAATAAATAAAGAAATATAATGCCTATTCTGTTTTGGGAAAAAGCTGATTTCAGTAAAGTTAGGTTTCAGAAAAAATAAAAAGGGAAGAGAAGTATAAGTTACTATGGATTTGTCATGACTTCTTCGGTAGAGTGATTAGATCTTGTTAAATAATAAAAGTTGATTATAATAATAGATCTGTGCAATCTCCATCTTTAGAGCTAAAGAGTTAAAACTTTAAAAAAAAAAATTTTTTTAAAAGACAGGGTCTTGCTCTGTCTCCTAGGCTGCAGTGCAGTGGTGCAATCATAGCTCACTGCAGCCTTGAATTCTTGGGCTCAAATAAGCCTCCTGCCTCTGCCTCCCAAGTAGGTGGGACTACAGATGTACACCACCATGCCCAGCTATTTTTTAATTTTTATTTTTGTAAAATGGGGGTCTTGCTATGTTGCCCAGGCTGGTGTGAACTCCTGGCCTCAAGCAATCCTCCCAACCTTGGCTTCTCAAAGTGCAGGGATTACAGGTGTGAACCAATGTGCTCAGCCAAGATAAAACTTTTATGGACATGTTTATTCAAGCCAGCACATTAGCCAATTATGATTCTATGTGTTCAACTGAAACTGTTAACGTTTACAAAGTAGTGCTTGTTTATTTACTACTAATTATTGAACATTATTTTTTCTCAATCTAAATAGTTCATATATCCAGTGTCAAGATCTTTCCTTTTTTTATAGGCTTCTAGGTGAATTACACGAAGTATTTAGTTGGCAAATTTTCTTGTTCCTATTTAACTGCTTTACTCACAATAATATTTTTTTTCTTCTGAGATTTAAAAGGTACTGAAATAAATCTGACAGCCATATTCAGTATCTCTTCTGCAAATGCATATTTTTAGGTTGATATATTCCAAGGTATCACAAGTGTTTCTTAATTCAAATATTTGCTATATGTGCAATCTCCCCCAATATGGCATTTCTTACAGCTGCTGAAAAATCTTTCAGAATCCCTACCATGCGGTATGAAACATAGTCTTCAACTGGTAAGAAAGTTGGCTAGCAACCAGAATACTGTTCTTAGGTTGCTTTAGAATTTGTTGACTCAACTGCAGACACCTCGACATATGGTAGGAATGTTCTCTCCTCATCAGTGTCTTTCTTAAAGCAGCATCTTCTTTCTCAGATGAGAAGAATGGGTAAGGATTCAACGTGTCTATGGCTCTTTGAAAATGAACTTTATTGGGCCGAGTGCGGTGGCTCACGCCTGTATTCCCAGCACTTTGGGAGGCCAAGGTGGGCGGATCACGAGGTCAGGAGATCAAGACCATCTTGGCCAACATGGTGAAACCCTGTCTCTACTAAAAATACAAAAAATTAGCTGGGCGTGGTGGCGGGCACCTGTAGTCCCAGCCACTCAGGAGGCTGAGGCAGGAGAATCACTTGAACTCGGAAAGTGGAAGTTGCAGTGAGCTGAGACCGCGCCACTGCACTCCAGCCTGGTGACAGAGTGAGACTCTGTTTCAAGCGAAAACAAAAACAAAAAAAGAATACGAACTTTATTAAGTGCTCATCTTTTATAAATAACTGAAATGGAATAAACCTGGTACTGAACAATATTTTTAAATTCCTTTTTCATGGGTCATGAGGGACTGGGTGCCTTCTGATCTACCCCATGTTTGTTTATTGAATTTGGACTTGCAAATCCTAAGATGGGAAAACAAGCCAAACTGGAATATTTCTTTTAAAAAAACTAGGATGGAAGACTCAACTTACATTCATGTTTCTCAGCTGGGGACAATTTTGCCCCCAGATGACACTAGGCTTGTCTGAAGACATTTTTGGTTGTCACAACCTGTGAGGTGCTGCTAGCATTTAGTGGGTTAAGAGTCTCACAGCCATTTGAATTAATGTTCACCCCAAAATAATATATCATTTTTCACTGGCTGCTTTCAATATATTTTTCTTTGTCTTTAGTTTTCAGTTTTATTATGATGTGTGTAGGTATGGACTCCTTTGGGGTCATCTAGTTTGGTTTTGCCGAGCTTCTTGAATGTGTAGGTTTATGTCATTTGCCAAATTTGGGAAATTTTCTTGCAATTATTTTTCAACTAGTTTTATTTTTATGCCCCACACTCTTTCTCCTCTCCTTCAGGACCTCTGATGACACAAATGTTAGACATTTGGGTATCATTCTCAAAGTCCCTGAGGCTCTGTTCGTTTTTTAAAAAATATTTTTTCTCTCTGTTGTTCAGACCAGGTAATATCTGTTAATCTACCTTCATATGCACTGATTCTTCCCTCTGTTATCTCCATTCTGATATTGAGTCTAGCTAATGAATTTTTTTGTTGTTGTTTTAGTTACAGCATTTTTCAGTTCTCAAATTTCCATTCATACCTGTTTTTTTTGTTTTTGTTTGTTTGTTTGTTTCTGAAACTTCCTGGCTTTCTATTCATTTCAAGAGTATTCGCCCTTACTTCTTAGAACATTTTTATCATGGTTGCTTTAAAAGTCTTTGTGGCCAGGCACAAAGGCTCATGCCTGTAATTCCAGCATTTCAGGAGGCCAAAGTGGTCAGATCACTTGAGCCTAGGAGTTCAAGACCAGCCTGGGCAATATGGTGAAACCCCATCTCCAAAAAAATTACAAAAATTAGCTGGGCGTTGTGGTGTATGCCTGTAGTCCCAGCTACTTGGGAGGCTGATGTGGGAGGATCACCTGAGCCTGGAGAGGTCAAGGCTACAGTGAGCCATGATTGAGCCACTGCACTCCAGCCTGGCCAACAGAGTGAGACCCTTCCTTTCTCCCTCCCTCCCTCCCTCCCTCTCCTCTCTCTCTCTCTCTCTTTCTTTCTTTCTTTCTCTCTCTTTCTTTCTTTCTCTTTCTCTCTTTCTCTCTCACTCACACACACACACACACACCCCCCCCCAGATCTTTGTTGGATAATTCAAACATCTGTGTCATCTCAGAATTTGATGTTTATCAATTGTTTTACTCATGGAAGTTGAAGTTTACCAGGTTCTTTGTGTGCTGAGTAATTTTGGATTGTATTCTGGATATTCTGAATATTATATTATGAAACTCCAAGTCTTGTTTAAACCATACATAGAATTCTGATAATTTTATTCTATCAGGAAATCAATCTGGTTGGATTCAGAATACAAATTCTGACCAGTATCCTATTGTTAATTGTTTCCAACACCTTTGCAGTGCTATTTGTACCTGTCCTGCAGATGCACCACAAAGTGGCCTCTCTGGAACTCCCACAATGCTCCTATTCTATAGTTCAATTCTCGAAGTCTTTGGTAGGTTTCTGCCTAGGATTAGTCCCATTCATGTGTAGCTTAGGGATTCAGCAGTTCATAAAGAACTTTATGGTGTTGCTTTCTCAATCTTTACCCCTTCTGAAATCTCCCCAGTACTTTTTGGTTCCTAGGGCTCCCCTTTTCATTGCTCTAACTGGAAAGTTGGGGCTTTAGTTATTCTAATCTACTAAACACTCCTTATGACTGTGTCCACATCTGAGGCCAAGTGGCAGCAGGACAGACAGAAAATAAAACAACAGGTTGTTGCCCCACCCTCTTGGATCACAGCTCCTCTGATCAGGGAGGAAAGTTTTTCTATTTCAGAGTTGTAGGTAGTTGTAGGCCTCTGTTGGTGTCACTGCTGCTGTTGCCATTTTGGGATTGTCTGGTGACTGGGGCATGAGGAAGTAGCGAGAAAAATGAAAAATTTGGGATCATCTTTATTTTCCCTTTTCTGCTTTTTGTGTCACAGCTAATAGCTTCTCCTATAGCCCTCTATGTTTATGTAAGTCCAATGTCTACTTCCAGGTTTCTAGCTGCCTTGCATTTAGGCTAGAGGTTACTGAAGGAAAAGAAGTGGAAAACACAATGCCAATTTGACGGAATTTTAAAAATCTGGTCTTCTTCCCCAAACTACCTGCTACTATTTAATTTTCAGTTTTTAAACTGCTGCAGGTATTCAGTGTTTTTAAAAATGCCTTCAGTGGGAAGGCATGGTGGAGTATACTTAGTCAATTTACCCAAAACCTATTTTTATCTTTTGATTTCATCTACCTTTTGGGGAGGGCACAGGTCTTTACCTAGTGTATCATTTAACTTCTGCTGCGGAACAAAACATCCAAATTTAGTGGCTTTAAGCAACACTTTACTTAGCTCAGGATTCTGTGGGCCAGCTGGGAGATTCTTCTGTTCTGAGCTGGCTTGGCTGTGTTCTTTCTTGCATTTGCAATCAGCTGGGGTCAGCTGGCAATTGGATGATCTAAGATGTCCTCGTTATATGTGTAATATTTGGCTGGCTGTCACTTAGGAGGCTTCAGTTGTCTTCCATGTAGTCTTGTGCCTCATCCAGCAAGCTAGCTAGGACTTGATAACTCGTTACATGTCCAAAAACATTAAAAGAGGGCAGGCCACAATGTGGAAGCACTTTTCAAGTATCTGTTTGCTTCACATTTACCATTGTCTCATTGACCAAAGCAAGTCATATGGCCAAGCCCAAAGTCACTGTGGGCAAGAAATACTTCAGGGAGTTGATAAAAGGAAAATGCTAACTTTGCACACAATCTACCCAAACTAAGTGTGTATTCAGGAAAGTACACTACATATTTAAGATAGCTCTTCAGTTGCTTTTTTAAATGAATAACAACTTGGTGGTATCTAGAATTTTGGAGTTGTAACTTTCCTTCAATTGTCCTTGCAGGTTTTGCTCCATTGTTTTTTGACATTTAGTATATTATATATAAGACCTAATCTGTGTTCTTTTTGAAAAGAGGATGTTTTTATGGAATGCTGGGTAGAAGTCATGCAAGCTTGAGGCTTGAAAGTACTACGTGTGTGTGTGTATGTGTGTGTGTGTCTTTTCAGCAAGTTTGTTTGAAAACTCATATTTTATTTTCATATTGTGATATTTTCTCAAGTTGGGATTCTTTTTCATATCATATTTCTTTTATTTTTAATTCTCAGTCCCTCCAAGGGTTGGTTGAAATCTTTTCTACTTTTCTCAAACCTTATTTTCCCAATAGACCATTCTTTCTTCTCCTCCTCCTTATGAGATGTTATCACTTCTAACTTCACAAAGAAACAGGAATAGAGAATCCCGCATCCATAGCAACTCTTCTTTCATCTCCAAATACAGTCTTTTGCCAGAGGCTAATCCCTCTGCCTGTCCTTTGGGTCCCATTACCTGCCCCCTTGGCCGAGTCTTGGATCAATCAATTACACCTGTTCACTCCTAACATGTCAAGCTTCCTTTTTTGTGGCTCCTTTTCCTCAACATATTATTTTTGGATTTTTTTAGACAGGGTGTCATTCTGATGCCCAGGCCAGAGTACAGTGGTGTATTCATTGCTTACTGTAGCCTTGAACACCTGGGCTCAAGCAATCCTCCCGCTTCAGGCTCCTAAGTAGTTGGGAATAGAGGTGCACATCATCATGGCTGGCTAACTTTTAAATATTTTTTTCTTTAGAAATCATGTCTTGCTATGTTGCCCACGCTGGTCTTGAACTCCTGGTTTCAAGCGATCCTCCCGCCTCGGCCTCCCAAAGCACTGGGATTACAGGCATGAGCCACCAGGCCTGGCCCTCCTCCACATTTTAAACTAGTTTGTCCTAACATCCTGTTTTTGTTTTTTTTTTTACACACACACACACACACACACACACACCTACCTTTCTTGACCAATGTTCTTCTTCAAATACTTCCCTTATCTTTCCTCCTCTTTACAGGCAAATTTCTAGACAATACTGTCCACATTTGCTGTCCTAACTTGCTCGCTCAACATCTGCCATTCTGCCCAGACTGCTCTTACGGAGATAACCAATGACCCTTTGCTGCTCAGTTCAGTGGACATCATGGACCTTTGCATATTGACCATTGACCACTCCCCCTCCTGGCAGCATTTTCTTCACTTAGCTTTCCGGACACCTCACTGACCTGCATTTCTTCTCACCTCTCTGGCTGATCCTTCTCAGTCATTTTATAGGATACATTTCTTCTTCTCATCCTTTAATTCCTAGTTTTGCTGCGAGTTTTTCTTACTCTTCCCTCCTCACCCTATATGTTCTCCCTGGTTTATCTCAGCTACTCCCAAGATTTTAATGACCTGCCAAAGGTGGATTATTCCCAACTCTCTAGCCTTGATCTCTCTCCTGAAGTTCTTGGTCTGCTTATGGGGCTTCTCTACCCAGTTATCCACAGGCACACCCAAAAGTAAACACCATGTTTTCCATAATCCCTTTCCCATCACAGCCTCTGTGTCCCGACCCTTCTCCTCTCATATGATGCCTATCACTGACAACTGCCCAAGCCTGGGTGTCACCTCTGACTGCTCCCTCTACATCTCTCTCCTCTCCCACCCAGCCAATCAATTATCCAGGCCTACATATTCTATCTCCAACACACCACTCGAATCCACCTGCTCCTCTGTCTCTACTGCCACAACCAAGGAAGGGCATCATCATCTCTCATCTGGATTAGTTCAAAGAGCTGCAAACTGAATCTTTCTGTCTTATTACCTTTCAATCCACTCTCCACACTCCGGGCACACTGAAAGTGGATACGTCACTACCGTGTTTAAACCTGTGAATGGCTTTCCATTGCTCTTAGGATAAATTCAAACTCCTCAACATGGCCTTTAATTTCAACTCCTTATTTCTCCAGTCATCTCTCTTGCCATCTGCCCTCTCCCATTCTTTGAGTCACCTACAAAGAACACCCTTTTCGTCCATGAAATCTCTCATGGCATGTGGTTCTTCACACATGCTGTTTCTTCCTGAAGAGTTTTCTGCTCCTTTACCACCATTTTCCAGCTAACTCTTCATAACTGATTCAAATTGCAGCTTTCCTCATCTCCAAGTCATAAGAAGTAAGGGGCTTCTCCCCTTACTGTACAATTAACATGCTGTTCTGTAATTAAGATTGTAATTGTCTGTACTCTCCCACCGTAAGATCCAAGGGGCGGGGAGAAGGCCTGTGTTGCTTACTGCTGTATCCCCAACATCTTGACAAATGCCTAAGACAAAGAAAGCTTCAATAAATACTTACTGAAGAATGAATGAATAAACTATAGCATGTATTTAGAGGAACTATGTATTCTTCTCTGTTTATTCATACTTATCCCTGTAAGTATGTGCATAATTATCTCTCTAAGGAAGTTCATGCTTGCCTGGTATTGTCTTAAGAGTCAAATGGGAGGCTGAGCTTGATTTTGAGTGACAGTTCTTGAGTAATTTTTATATAGACTGGATTTCCAAATATCTCAAGGAATGATGAAAAAGAATATAAATAATCCCAAGAGCAATTTTCAGTTAGGAGAGTTAGGTGGGAATCTGTGCCATGTGAACCTTCCGGTGAATTTCATGGTGCCCATGGGTGCTTAGAGCAAAGTATGGTGCTTTTTAATGCCATGGTCCCAGGGCTACCAATCTGTGATAGAACAGAGAGGATGCTCCAGTGATGAGCATCATCAGTCCTCCTAGCTGACCTGTGAGAGTAGGTTACTACTAGGACCCACTCTGATTTCTTTCTCTCAGGAAGTAGGTTGTACATTATAGTGTTGCTTAAACATAGCCTTGCTAATGCTGGGTCTTGCTGAAACGCCTTGAAACTTCTGTTATGTAAATGCCACTATCTTTGGTTTCTAATGCAGAAGTAAATCTTTATTCATTACTTATTCATTCAATAAATATTTACTGAGCACCTACTCTGTGCCAGTCATTGTTTCAGTGAACAACACGAAGGTCTCTTCCCGTAGGAACTTACACTAGAATTGAGGGGACAGAAAGTCAACAAATAATTAAGTAAATATATAGTATGTCACAAAGGGATAAGTGCTATAAAGAAGAATAAAGCTGGGGAAGGGAGGTGGGGATGTAGACTTTTGCTCTGAGTGTGGTGAGAGTCATTAGAAGATTTGGGCAAAAGAGTGATAGGCTCTGCTTGAAGTCGAAATAATTATTCTAGTCTTTCCTATTTATGTATTCGATTGGTCATTTAACAGATACTTTGGGAAGTAAGGTGGTTGGAGACCATGTAGAATCTGCTGTCACAGTCAGAAGTCCTCTGATTTCATGTCTTCCTATTTTAACCATCTTAAGAGTGCATAATCCAAGTGTAATTTTCAACTGGACCCGGAGAATAGGCAGATTCTCCATTAATAAGCAGCATTTGGGGATGAATTATTTACTGGATAGAGTTTTCCCACTCCTTTACAGCAAACAAACACTGGTATACCTGGACCAAACTTTTCCTTCAGATTTCAGTTTACAAAAAATAACTGTTTAATTGTGTGTTTTTAATAAAACACACAATACAACATGTTCATTGTGTAAAATCAGAAACTACAGATAAGCAAAGAGAAGAAAATAAAAGTAACCTAGAGATATCCATTTAAAACAATTTACCCTTCTAGATTTTAATTTTAGCTAAAAAATAAGTTTTCAAGTATTCCTTGATCACTTATCTCAATGTAATTATGAGTTCAAGTACAGGCAGGCATTACTTAACCACAGAAACATATTCTAAGGAATGCATCATTAGGCGATTTCATCGTTGTGTGAACATCATAGAGTGTACTTACACAAATCCAGATGGTATAGACTACTATATACCTGTTCTATATGGTATAATCTACTGCTCCTAGGCTACAAACCTGTATAGCATGTTATTGTACTCAATGACGATGGCCCATAAGATTAGAATGGAGCTGCCCTACGCAGGTGTATCATTTTTTATCTTGCGTGCTGTAATTGTATTGTACCTTTTCTGTGTTTAGACACTCAAATACTTACCATTGCATTACAGTTGCCTTCAGTATTCAGTACTTCCTCTTGTTATATTAAAGTTAAAGCCAGGCCAATCACACATATCCTGTTGTTACTAAATAATAAAGGCAACAATGTAACTCCAAGAACAGCAGCACCAATAATTGCTATTCAGAGAGCACTTATTATGTGCTTGCCATCCTGATAAGCAATTTATAAAAACAAATTAAAAATATTTTCTAAAATATTTCAGAAAATTACATCATTGCAAAAAATGATAGTTTAGTTTTGGCTTATTTCTTAAAAAAAAAAAAAAAAAAAGTTAGTCATAGGGTTGATAAAACCCAAGAGAACCAGCTAGCAGTGTTAGCTTGAACTGTTCTTATTTATCCAGGCCCTATCAATAATTAAACTGCCCCTTGAGGCCACCGGAATACCATTTAATTCTTCTGCAACACTGCACTAAAATGCTTTGGAAAAGTTCTTCTTGTTATATTATTTACTACTGTTACATAAGTATACTAAATTATATGTGGTAGCTTACTGCTAATAAAAGTCAATTAATTTTTCAGTGAATATATGACATGTTTTTACATGACAACCATGACCATCATTACTCCAGAAAAGCAAAATTCTTAATTCTTGAATTAAGAATTTAATTCAAGACATGAAATTCTAACAAAATTCAAAGGCCACCCTCTGACTTGATAATTCTACTTCAAAAAATGTAGCATAAGAAAAAAAATCATAGATTTAAATGTCTAACAACAGAAAACTAACATGGCCATGCACATAGTAAAGTACTATGTAGTCATGAGGTAGCCTATTTCCAGATGTGAGAAATGCTAATAATATTCTATATGAAAATGGCACCTTTCCAAGCCATATAGAATGAAATCTCAATTCTGTAAAATATATACATATATATTTAAGTATATGTATACACATATAAATAGTGAAAAGATAGAGCCTAAAATTTAAAAGTAGTTAGTGTTAATATGGGTAATTATTATTTCTTTTTATATTTATAGCGTTTTCTAGATTTCTATAATCTATATATATTTTTATATTCAAAGAGATATAAGTTCTTTTTTCACATATAGAGATTGGTAGTTTTCAGACGCTTTTAACTTATGGGCCTTTTTTAAAAAAAAAAAAAGGTCAGAGCCTTAGAGATCTGTAGTCAAGTGGTATCTTTTATTAACTTCTACTAAAACATGTTTGAATATTAACCTATTTTAAATGGTGTATTTGAAACTACAGCTTTTCTCCTCCATAAAATATCTTTGCTTCTTTTTTCATGTTCGGGTATTTAAATAGAATATGGCTGTCTTTGATCAAAATAAAAAATAAGTATGAATCTTACTAGTAACCTTCTCCTTTTTTCAGATTAAGCCACACAATCAGCAATACCTAAAGTGAGTCAACTGAATTTCTGTGAGTCTGACTCTGACAACCTATGGCACTTATGCCAAAGAGGGGTTATTCTCACTGGCTTTGGGCCAGTTTCTGCTGCTTTGAATCCCTCCCTGTAACTTGGATGATTGACAGATGTCGTGCCTCTTCCCAGAATATCATTCTTCAGTCTTTTCATGAGAAATGACTAGGACAAGAACCATAGTGTCCTATTTCTCAGAAGTTTCTGACCCTATGCATTGGGTGACATCTCTACCATCAAAAAATACCAACAGAGTACATAGCAGCTATGAACTATCTAAGACATATGGGCAAACACAAGAATACATGCTAGTCAGCCTGATGCTGCAATTTATACTCCTGAGCATTTTGTTTCCTTATCCCTGAAGTATGGATATAATACCTGTTCACTGGGCAGCTGTGAGGATATGTGAGCTAATTTATGAAAATGTAGAGTACAATGCTTGGCACACAGCTAAAACTCAGTAAGTGGCAGCTTACAGATGTCATTATTAGTGAAGAAACAAAATGAATTATATTGTACATATATTTATGTAAACCAAAGAAGAATAAAAACATATTAATGATTTTAAAACAATCTTTGGGGAAATGACAGACTTCAAGGTAATTTAAAACTCATAGAGATAACCTAACATATTCAAATGCCACCATTTGATGATATACCTCCAAACTACATACTTCTATTAACGTTCTTAAAATTGGTAAATAACACCTCGTGATTAGGTGCTTAAATAAAGTGATTATTGCAAGCTGGCTGTATAGCTTGTCCTGCAACTGTGACAGATGACATTAATTACATTTTTATGTGTAGCATATGAACTGCACATTTTCTGGCTGCAGAACCAAACCAGATGCAGAGCACTCTGTTTCAGCATGAGTAATGGAAAGAAGGAAGCAAAAGCTCATGACTGCAGAAGGCAGAGCCGGAGAACAGGGCAAGAGGCACATCAGCCCTGGTTCTTTGGGAAACAAGTGAGGGTTGAGAATGAAACAAGCCCTTGTGTAGCAGGAGCCTCCAAATTCTGACCTTCTCTTAAAATAGCTAAGCAGAACTTAAGAGGTTAAAAGCAGAGTACTCTCCTGTCCGTGTTTACATTGTCTACATCTAATAGAAGGTCTGGAATTAAATAACTCTTTTGTTGAATGAAGAAATCAATTCAGCCTCAAAGGTAAGGCTCTCCATGTGAAATGGCTGTGGGAGATTTGAGAGGCATGGAGTCTTGGCCAGCTTGTGCATTCACTTGGATACTCCCTGATTTCCCACTAAATGTTCAAAGGTGAGGACAAAACTTTTAATTTAGCCACAAACAATGCTGTTGTGAGGGCACTTATCACTGTTTGCTTACAAATATTGTTTGGAACTTCATAATAAGTAGTAAATAAATTTGATTCTCTGGAAGGGTTTTTCACATCATTGTGAAAACTCTATACTCTCCTTAGAATGAGGATACATTTGGTATAATATTTGGTATAATCTCACATTACATAATTATTATAGGTATATAGAATAAGTGCTTATAATATAGATAATAATAAAGATATTAGATAAAAGTTACCAGGACTTATTAAGTCCAGACACTAGGCTAAGTGGCTTTCCATATATAACTCATGAATCCTCTAAACGACTATCTGGAGTAGATTACTATATCCACTTTATAGCTGCAGAAACTGAGGCTTATCTACAAATATTCCCAAGTCCACACAGCTCCCAATAGTGGCAAAGCCAAGATTCATACCCAGAATATCTGATTTCAGAACCTAAAAGCTGAATCACTGTTATTTTGACCAATAGGCTTCATTTAGAATTTTAAAGGCATAAATCTAAAATAATCAGTATTTGAATAGTTGAATATTGTTGTTTTTAAAATGCTTCACTTTTTTTTTTTTTTTTTAACCTGTTGAAAACTTTTGAGTTCAGGCAACTACGTCTGTAACTGGTTCTGATGTAATTAAGATTTAAGTCTTGAAGCTGTTCCCTATAACTCTGCATGGAATTATTTCCACAAGTATCTTCTTGATTATTATATCCATTTAGACAGAAAAAAATTCCTGAAATTACCTGCTCCAAACTCCTTATCAGACAGAATAATTTGGGTAACATGATTTTTTTGTCATTGACTAAATTGTATAAGATATGGCTGTTTAAGAGACTAAAACTATCAGGCACACAGCATTTATTTGGATCTCCATATAGACATGCGGATATTATTGAAACATGAGGAAGTCTCAAAATCTTCTCCCCAAGGAAAACAAGCATTATGTTCACTAATGACTCCACAGCAGTTCTAAAGGCTGCTTCAGATTCACACTAATAATTTCTTTCCATTTTGATAGAAAATAGGCTTCTGACCTAGAACCATAACAATGGAAGACGAGCTAGAAAAGAGGAAGATCGGTGATTAAAACCCATTTATGCCTAGTGTTCCACTATTGGAATGCTAAGCATGTGGCAGTAATTTGTATCTTGCTGGTCAAGGTAATTGCCAAGTTCTAATTGTAAAAATTAAAAAAATTGCAACCTCAGGCATAAATGGGTACAAAAAAAAAAAAAAAAAAGGCAGGAAAGACTAGTCTTGCTTTCTAATCTAAAGGGACCTGGAATTCTTTGGACTTGGTAGATAAAGATTCTGGCTTCCTATTCTTTCAGATGACAAATGTGTCCTAGGGGTTGATCTTACTCCTCTGTAAACTCTGATTTCTCCCTTGTGTCCTTTGCCTCTTTTGTTCCTTCCTCTTCCAGCAATAACACAGATGGGAAGGTAAGGTCTGTAGTCTGCTGTGTTCGCTCGAGGAAGGCAGAACTTCACACCTGTAATTGTAAAGGCTTGTTACCCTTCCAGGTGGTCAGCAATGGTTAGGAATGACAAAGCTGTTCAGGAAGCATAGAACATTCCCCCTACTAAATGCCAAAGTAACCAGGAATCCACTGTAAATAGGCAGTTTTCAAGGATGAAATTCTTTGAGAACCAGAAAATCTGGATAAGAAGAGAACTCCTGGTAGCAAGCAAGCAGACATATCTGTTTGTTTTTGTCTGTCTCTCTGTCTCTGTCTCCCTCTCTGCACGTGTGTGTGTGTGTGTGTGTGTGTATTTACTGTGCATTCTCCAGGCCATTCCTCAAGAGCCAGCAACTCATTCCTCCAACTACTGGGAATACTGGCTGCTAGCTGTTGAAACTCACAGCTGATCCCTCTCTGGGAATTACCCTCCACCAAAGGGAGCTGCCTCACTCCAAGATTACTTAATCCCTCCCCAAAACAAAGGCCAAGTCTCCTTGCCTGGATATGAGATCACTCCAAAGGCCATGCCAGCCCCAGAGCACTCACAGGTGCAGCCTCTCCTTCTGCCCAATTTTGCCTTTCTTGCTTCCTCAAGAATGGAGAGCCTGCTCTTGAATCTCTGGAATGATCTCCCAAGATCACAAAGCAAGTATGCAGAAGGGCTGGGATTTAAATCCAAATCTGTTTGACTCTTAGCCCTAGGTTTCTATCAACTTTATCAAGCCCTTGACTTTGACTTACAAAATACACATCCTCACATTTTAGCAAGACATACAAAGTCCCTTCTTACATGACCGTCTTTTCTAGCTTCACATCCCATCACCCACTCCCATACGATCCCTGGTCCAATCATATCAAACTCTTTCCTTTCCCTGAACATGCTCATGCTCTCCTTTCCTGGAATAGCTCATTGTCCTTCTGTTTGATGAATGCCTCCTTCTCCTACAAGTCTCACTTCAAGTGTTCCCCTTTCTGTGAACAATTTCCTCATCCCCTAGGTAGAGTTAAGATCTCCAGCCTTCCAGTTCCATTTAGCGTAGTAACTGTTAATTACTGTAATGAGCTCCTTGCAGGCAGGGACATGTCTTTTAGCTCTGCTCCCCTAGCCAGGCATTTTAAAGATGCTTTGTTGAATGGATAAATAAATGAACTCAGTAGAGGTACTGGTCCTAGAAGCCCTGTCTGAATAAGAAGCATTATATAGTGCCATACAAATTTGGATAAATTGTGACCTCCTTGAGCACCAGGACTAGATCTTCTTCATCTTTGTAGCCTTTTCAGCACCTGTCGTCATAGTCTCCTGCCCATAGGAGATGCTCAGAAAAACCTGCTGAACCAAATGAGGTCTCTGCATAAAGAGCTCATATACAAGAAAATTATTGCACTTTCATGGCTCTGTCTAAATTATTTTTTTAAAACTCTACTATTTAAGACACATAGGATATTTCTCTATCTCTTAAATTATATGCTCCTTAGTTTCCATTTTTAAAGTTTCTCCTTTGTTTGAAATTTTTTTTTTTCTGTTTAATGGAGCATAAGGTGACTTAGAGCTTGCTAAATTCCCTTTCTAGGTCAGAAATCAAATCTAATGTGGATACATCAAACATGACTAAGAAATTTTCCAGCTGGCCTGCTTAACACTATGTCTTTGTTTTAAGGAGCCTCTTTGAAACATAAATATGTCATTAATCTACAGAGTGGTTTTTCTCCCCCCTACTTTCTGAAACTAATAATTACTTACTGAATAGAGGTACAGGTATAGGTACAGGCATCAACATTCCTAATACAAAGCTGAGGGGGTGGGGGAAAACTCTCATCTTACAAGCATAAAAAATGAACGCTAATCGTACTGGGCAAATAGCTGCATTCTCTACACAGGAAATGGTCCCATTTTATTATTTGTGCTCAGCAAAAATATCCACACAACAAAAAAATTGCTGAGAGTTGGCTGAGATTAGTAACAATGATTAGAAAACTTCAAAGCCCAGTTCTTGTTTTTTAATGGATTTGGGAAGGAGGAAGTTCGCTGGTGTGTAAGGGATGGAATTTTCTGTGCCCTGTGAAATTTTCTTCATGTCGCTCTCTCACAGCCTCTGCTGCTGGTCTGGTGAACTAAGAAAGACTGTGCTAACATCTTCTCAAGAGAGTAGCACATGTAATAATCTTTTTCTTCACAAGTTTCTCACCATGTGTGAGCCCCAAACAAAGAATTCAAGGCATTTACCTTCTGGTCTGATTTTTCGTGAGTACAGGTAGTCCGTTCCTGGGCAGAGGTACAATTTGCAGGAACATCTTATTTCAAAATTTTTGCTCACATTGTGTAGCTCATAGATTCACTGACTTATAACTCTATAAGTATGCCTTATACCTAACTTTTTATTCTGTATTTTTAAAAGATTCATTCATCTAATTTTTAACTCTTTTTTTTGTTTGTTTGAGTCAGAGTCTCACTCTGTTGCCCAGGCTGAAGTGCAGTGGTGCAATCTCGGCTCACTGTAACCTCCGCCTCCTGGGTTCAAGCAATTCTCCCGCCTCAGCCTCCCAAGTAGCTGGGACTACAGGCAAGCACCACCACGCCCAGCTAATTTTTGTGTTTTTAGTAGACACAGGGTTTCACTATGTTGGCCAGGATGGTCTCGATCTCTTGGCCTCGTGATCCACCCGCCTTGGCCTCCCAAAGTGCTGGGATTACAGGCATGAGCTACCACGCCCGGCCTAATTTTTAACTCTTTATTCCGTGTCTTTAAAACACCCATTCATCTAATTTTTAACCGTTTATTCTGTGTCTCTAAAGGATTCATTCATTCACCTAATTTTTCAGATACCATTCTCAGTCCTGGTTATAGGCAAGGCAGTTATCGGAAAGCACACTATGGCAGGATTTATGGAGTGTACCTTTTTAAACATCCTGGTAGAATCCTCACTTATCTGCATGAACCGCATAATCACATTGTTCAGATAGATGTCACTCAAGGTTGCATGGTCTTTGCTTTCTCTCCTTACTTGGTTCAGGAGCAAATACCAGCAGTTCACTGGAGACAACAGGTTCTGGTCTTTCCTAAGAAGTGAAGAAACACAGAATTACCATCCATTTCAAAGTTGCCCCAATCAGATAAGTGAAGTCACCAAGGCAAACTAAAGAACCACAACAGATGGATACTGTGCTGTGCATCCTGCTCTGAGCATTTCTCAGAGCAGGATACTTATCAGCCAGCAGAACAGGCTTCCAGACTGTGGATGGCATAGAGCCAGCAACTGTCCAGGTTTGGAAGGAAAAACTTGGACCATGAACACTGGTGAAATCCATATTCCTGACAAGGACCATGGGACCCTAATATACACAGTGCTTAGGCAGGCCCTCAGCTTTAAACGCTCCATTGAAGAAAGCAATTTATGTTTACATAAAAATCTACTGACTACTGTCTCAGACAGACTGTGGTTTTGCCACGGCATACAAAGTCTGCTTTGAATGTTCAGTCTGTTGCTGGAAAAGAAATTTGGCTAGTTATGCATTCCATGGAACATAAATTTGAGGGTTATTTATTAATCCCCTGATACATAACCTCCAGTCTCCCAAAAACTGTTCCTGGGAATCAGAACTTTATTGCATTGTCTCAAGGCTCATGAAGAGAACCATGAAGTTTGCTGGCTTATGACTTGTCACATGTCCTGTTGAAACCCATTAAACTGTTTCAGACTCGTAACTGCTCCTTGTTTTATTCTATAAAATAAAGCTAAAAGTTAATATAAACAGCAAAAGAAAACTGTTTAAAAATCTTAAAGAATAACTCAACAAAAACAGTGAGCAACTGGGATGATACAGCTTAAGAAAAATTACTTTTTAAAAATTTTTTGCGGCCGGGCATGGTGGCTCACGCCTGTAATCCTAACATTTTGGGAGGCCGAGGCGGGCGGATTGCCTGAGATTGGGAGTTCGAGACAGCCTGGGCAACATGGCGAAACCCCGTCTCTAGTAAAAATACAAAAATTAGCCAGGCATGGTGGTGGGCACGTGTAATCCCAGCTACTTGGGAGGCTGAGGCACAAGAATTGCTCGAACCTAGGAGGTAGAGGTTGCAGCGAGCCAAGATTGCGCCACTGCACTCCAGCCTGGCGACAGGGTGAGACTCTGTCTCAAAAAAAAAAGAAAAGAAATTTTTTTGTTTGTTTTTTCTTTAAAAAGTAACTGTAAAATGGCAAAATGGCAGAGAATCCTTATGGTAACGCAGGAACAAAAGCACCTTTTAATCAGACATGTTATCCTCCTATTATTTATGATCATATATGACTCTGAATATTAATTAAGTTAGGAAAGAAATGATAAAGTTGGGCCTTTCTGCCATTACGTCTCTCAGATTCAGGATTTAATACTGCATTAAGTCAATGCCCTCTCTAGAAGAAAATGAAAGCAGACGATCGAAGCAGGAATGGGCATAGAGAAAGAAGGCCTGATTTAGGCTCCTAGCACTTGGCACCAGTGAGGGCAGCCTCCCATTCTCCCCACTGGCACACTGAAGAATTATACCCTCTACCCTGCGATCTCCCTTTTTTCTTAACACCATCAGGCAAAGAGCAGTGGTTCTATAACAGGTAATTGGAGCTTTTCTATTGAGAGTTTCTATCTACCCAGCCCCATATAATAAGGTAAATGTTACCTTATTTCTATTAACCTTCATGTAGATCTTCTTTGCTGAAGTAACCCACAAATTCTTTCAGAACATTTCATGCTTCAACGTATCCTCAGGGCCTTGCCCCATAGTAAACATTAAATAAGTGTTATTTCACTCATTGCATAAACAATTATTATTGCCTTAGTAATAATAGCAGTAGTAGTAATATTGAAAATAATAACAGCTATCATTTAATGAGCACTCACTGTGAAAAGTAATATCCATGTTAAGCTCATGGCCTCTGGAGCTGCACTGTCTAGGTTCAAATGCAGGACTACCCCTTACTAGCTATGAGATCTTGGACAAATGATCTTAACTGCTCTGTGCCTCAGTTACTTTGTAGAATGGGTAAAATAACAGTGCTTATAAGATTGTTCATGAGAATCACTGGAGTTAACATATATTTTAAAATGCTTATAATAATGCCTTGTATACATAGTAAGTGCTATATAAAGTCAGCTGTTTTATCCACGGGCTGGTATAAAGATTTTACAGACATCAACTCTACTTAATCCTTATTACTACCATTTGAGGCAGAGATTCTTTGTATCTTCTTTTTATTTATTTTTATTTTTATTTTTTTAGATGGAGTTTCGCTCTTGTTGCCTAGGCTGGGCTGCAATGGCGTGATCTTGACTCACTGCAACCTTTTCCTCCTGGGTTCAAGCGATTCTCCTGGCTTAGCCTCCCAAGTAGCTGGGATTACAGGTGCCTGCCACCACGCCCGGCTAATTTTTGTATTTTTAGTAGAGACAGGTTTCACCATGTTGGTCAGGCTGGTCTTGAACTCCTGACCTCAGGTTATCCACCCATCTCAGCCTCCCAAAGTGCTGGGATTACAGGTGTGAGCCACCGCACCTGACCCTTTGTATCTTTTCTATCAGTGAAAGAATGGAAGCTTAGCAAGGCATACTGATCTGATAAAGACCAAAGATAGTGTCTGAGAGAGTCTTTTTCTAGTCCAGGGAAGCTGAACCAAGCCTTGGTCTTTCCACTATGCAGTGGCATCTTTAGGCCAAAGAATGTTCTACACAATAAGTGTCCCAAAACTGAGTAAGAATCAGACTCCAGAATATAGCTTAAATGATTGGTAATAATATCATGCTAAAGATGTAACATTTGTTTGGTTAAAAGGAGAAGGAATATCAAGTGCATATCCTGGGCTGGTTATCAATCATATCAAAGACTTTATCACATTTCTCACTTAAGGGTCATAAAACCTCATTTTACAAGTTAGGACACCAAGGCTCAGGGAGGTTAAGTAACTTAACCAAAGTCACAAAGTGGAGCCAATATTCAAACCCAAGTCTGGCTGACTTTTTTCCAATCCTGTTTTATCCTTTTCAGAGACATATTCATCTTATCTTCAGTCCCATATTCAATAATAAACTTACTCAAGTTAAAGAAAATTTCAAACTGCTTACCTTTTAAAGAAAACTACCAAATAAACCAGGAGAAACAAAAATGTGTCCATCCACCATGGGGCCAGATAAGGTACATGGACCCATCCATATTTTCCCTTCACAGCCACTAATTACCAAATGCAAAACACAGAAGATACTAAAAAATATTTACTGAATGGGCTGTGCATAGCGGCTCACACCTATCATCCCCGTACTTTGGGAGGCGAGGCAGGCGGATCATTTGAGGTCAGGAGTTCAAGACCAGCCTAGCCAGCATGGCAAAACCCTGTCCCTAGTAAAAATACAAAAATTAGCTAGGCATGGTGGTGGGCACCTGTAATCCTGCTACTCGGGAGACTGAGGCAGAAGAACTGCTTGAACACGGGAGGAGGAGGTTGCAGTGAGCCGAGATCACACCACTGCACTCCAGCCTGGGCGATAGAGCAAGGCTCCACCTCAAAAAAAAAAAAAAAATTACTGAATAGATGAATGGGCTGTCTTCTTAATTACAACTGCTTTTAAAAAACAACAGTTAAGTTACTATGTGAATATAGTACTGGCTCCAGCCTCTGCTTCCCAGCCCCGCTGTTAAGTACATATAACATTTGTTCACCCTGGGGATCATCATTAAGATTTATTTTTATGCTGGACCAACAGTAAAGGTTAAAGTTGAGAGATTGTGTTTAGGGCAGGGGGAAGAGAGAAAGAGAGAGAGAGAAGAGAGAAAGGGAGAGGAAGAAAAAAGAGAAGAGAGGAGAGAGAGAGGGAAAGGGAGAGGAAGAAAAAAGAGAAGAGAGAAAAGAGAAAAGAGAAGAGACAGAGAGGAGAGGAGAGAAAAGAAAGGAAGAGAACAGAGAGGTATTTCTTATCCAGAATAGTTTTGTGTTTGCTTCTGCACAAGTATCCCAGAGATAGTTCCCATCCCATTTGTTTATGCAGGGTCCAAGGTCATGGAGAGGTGTAAAATGAATGGAACTGCAAAGCCAATGGTGAAAGAAAGGCATGCTTCTCCACAGCCCCTTCACAACAGGAGCCCAGGTCTTCTTGTTGTACCCTGTGAAGGTGGGTAGAGGGTTTTCTGTTTAACCATTTCACTGAGATAGTAGCTCTTCTGGTTCTGGGATGCAATGTAATGGGGTTGGTGGGGAGGAAGCTCTCAGTTCCAAGTCTTTACTTGGCACAGACCTTATCTTCTCTCCCCCATGTGAAATTAAAGGGTGGATACAACTGCCACTTAGGTTTTCAGTTCCCTCTTCTTTTATTGGCCCCTAGAAATTTATATTTAAAAGGATGTCCATTATATGTTAACCAGCATTTCTGAGAGTTTTCAGACAGACATGTTTTTCAGATTATCTGGCCTGCTGTATTTACAGAAATGAAAGCCTGCACTGTCTTTTTACTATCTCCAAAACAGGTCAACTTCTCTCTACCTGCAGTGTTCCTTCTCATGCCCTCAGGAAAAGGTCCCAACTGGCCAGGAAGATCCCCAGGTCCCCAGGACTTGCTCTGATTCACACCTGCAGCCATGCAGCTCATCACCTCCCTACTCACTCCCACTGGACTACTTCTGTTCTGCAAACCTGCTGTACATCCCTCAGCCGGGCGTGGTACATTCCCTGCCGGCCCCTTGCCCATGATGTTTCCCTTGCCTGGAATATCCTTTTCTTCTCTCCTTTATTGACCAACTAGTCCTTCAGGTCTTTGCTTAGACGCCACTTCTTTCAGGACCTTCCCTTCCCCACCTCCAATGCAGAACAGATATAATTTGGGTCTGTCCAGGGTCTCCCCAGCCTTCCCCTGTTGGAGCACTTGAATATTTCACTGGAGTTGTCTGCTTACTTGTCTTTCTCTGTCCTGAGGCCTTTTTTTTTTTTTTTTTTTGAGATGGACTCTCACTCTATTGCCCAGCCTGGAGTGCAGTGTTGCAATCTCGGCTCACTGCAACCTCCGCCGCCCAGGTTCAAGCTATTCTCCTGCCTCAGCCTCCCGAGTGGCTGGCATTACAGGTGCATGCCACCACACCCAGCTAATTTTTGTATTTTTAGTAGAGACGGGGTTTCACCATATTGGTCAGGCTGGTCTTGAACTCCTGACCTCAGGTGATCCACCTGCCTTGGCCTCCCAAAGTGCTGGGATTACAGGTATGAGCCACCCCACCTGGCCCTGTCCCCAGGATTGAAATCATACAGTAACTTTCATTAGCAGAACATCTTATGTGTATTTTTTAAAGCAAATAAATTATAATTAAACTTACTTTATGTTCATTCATAGCATTTTCCTTAAAACTTTTGTTTGAAATGAGTGTCAATTACAATGACCATAAAAAACATGATGGGCAGGAAGGGGGGCACTAAACTCAAGCAATTCTTACTGCTTATTTTCATAGAAATTCACTAGAGAAAATTTGAGGTCTTTGCTTGAACAAAAAGCTATTTTAAATCTGTCCTACCTATAGCAGATATCAACTCCCAGGTTTCTATAATCAAGAATTTTACAAACACATACCTTCTCTTCTGGCATATGAAGTTATCGATAAATATATATGTATTGGAAAGACAAAACTGTCAACAGACTACACTAGTTTAAAATGATAAACCGATGCCCATAAATTACAAATGTAGAGGGCTGCTTTTATTTATGAGAATATGCTCTACAACCACTACTCAGACAAAAACAGAAAAACAAAAAATCCACAAAGGTGGCAAAGGCAGGATGGATATCACCCTTGGAAAGGTGAATTAGATTCAAATCTCTTACTTGTATTGTTGATGATCCTTAGTGCTTCTTGTTTTTGCCATGAACCTTTCTGCTAACTTCTCTAGATTCCGGGAATATTCCGTCTCAATTTCAGCTTTTTTTCGGAAGAAATCTTGCAGGTCCTGGAGAAGCTGAACTCGCATCTCTGTTTGCTGCTCCAGGCATTTTTGTTGTTCTACCAGTTGAGCTCGAATTTCTAAGGAGAGAAGAGAAGCCATTGGATGGTTACATTAAAATTAATGAGGTATGCTGGTATGTGCAAGATATAAGTCACGAAATATATATAATATATATATATATTATTTATTTATTTATTTATTTTTGAGATAGAGGTCTCGCTCTGTCGCCCAGGCTGGAGTGCAGTGGTGCAATCTCAGTTCACCGTAACCTCTGCGTCCTGGGTTCAAGTGATTCTCCTGCCTCAGCCTTCTGAGTAGCTGAGACTACAGGCATGCACCACCAGGTAATCCACCCGCCTTGGCCTCCCAAAGTGCTGGGATTACAGGCGTGAGCCACTGCATCTGGCTATGACTCCTATTATTTATTTAGCTCTGTATTGGATCTTTGTTAGAATACTGTGTCCAGGTTGATTCTTTAAATAAGTTATCTGCTGACCCTTTAAAAGAACAAGAGAAGCCTCAGGAAAGAATGTAATAAATTAGAATAAATATATGGGTCACATTTGTAATGCCACAAACACACAAAGAGCCATGAGGGGAAAGAATGAAAGCCTTTCAGATAACAATTCATAACATCTTTGGGTAGCTGCAAACACTGCAATTTTTTCAACAGCACTCTACCTCAGCTATCCCTTTTGAGTTTGAATGGCAAAGAAATAAGCACCATTTCTTCCAGGCTCTGAACCATTACACATTTGCCATTTGGCACATACAGAGACTGACATCTGGTAATTTTTATTTAGTGCATAATTTCTAGTTTGTAAAACACATAGCTTCAGGGCTTATAGGGATGCTGTGCCTAAAAATAACTTCTTTCCATAGCCAAATAATCCATTCATAACAGTGCAGTCCTCAGATTCCAGTTTATTATTCTGTTCACAACAAAAAGGCCTCTTCAGCTGGCCTTCACCTTTTACACGTTGTTCAAAATAATACCCTTATTGACACATTTAATCCTCAAAGAATCCTCTGATAATTTTAATACATTAGGAACATGAAAGGTGGTCATTTAGTGATTCAGCAAAATCTCAAAAGCAAAAATGTGGCATGCAAAAATATGTGTAAATGACTGTAACAAAGAAACATGTGTGTTTTGGAAAATGAGATACAGTAACTAATAACTACCGACTTGTTTTTGTTCTAAGTCCTAAGGCTAAGCTCCAAAGACAAGAACATCATGCTGGAAAACTTCTTCATTTCATCTTTCCCAGTGTCCATGCATTTCCCAAAAAGTGAAGGCTGAATCTAATTCAGTGGAGTTAGTAGAAATCAATGTCCAAATAATGTCTCTTTAAATTTCTTGCTATTCCTCTTAGAGAAGGCCAGTACTGATAATACATACATACATAAACTTGACCATGTTTAATCAAGTTCATTAACAGCAAGTTAACAGCAAGTTCATGAATAAGGTGGTCAAGTTCTGAATGGGGAGTCAGGAAATGTCCTTAATTTAAAAATAACTAATAATAACTCAATGTTTACTATTCTGTGCCCTAATGAAGTAGGTTTTAGTATTATCTTCCATTTTACAAAGAATAATTGAAGTTTAAGGAGTATAAATACTTTATCTAAGGATTTTAGCCAGTAACTGGTACCCCTGGAGACTTTTGACCCTGATCTGTCAGTCTGACTAATCAAAAACTTCCCATCCTTGTTTTTTTTTCTTTTCTTTTTTGTTTTGTTTTGTTTTGTTTTGAGACGGAGTCTTGCTCTGTCTCCCAGGCTGGAGTGCAGTGGCACGATCTCGGCTCACTGCAAGCTCCGCCTCCCGGGTCCACGCCATTCTCCTGCCTCAGCCTCGAGTAGCTGGGACTACAGGCGCCCGCCACCACACGTGGCAATTTTTTATATTTTTAGTAGAGATGGGATTTCACTGTGTTAGCCAGGATGGTCTCGATCTCCTGACCTCGTGATCCGCCCGCCTCGGCCTCCCAAAGTGCTGGGATTACAGGCGTGAGCCACCGCGCCCCGCCAAACACTTCCCATCCTTCTATCCATCAAACCTTTTTTCAGGTACCTGTACTGTGCCACGCTTGCATACCGGCAAAAAAGAAACAATAGCTAATGAAACAAGATCTCTGCCCTCAATAAGGTCAGGCTTCAGGCAGTGCTGTTTCTGGGGAGTCCTGGGGGAAGACAGGGAAGAATTTCTCAACTGTCCTTGTTTGGTCTCTCCACCTCTAGATTGCAGGATTTTATTATAACTTCACAGATGTGTGCTGAACACCAGAGTTGAACACATTATTACAGGCTTTTAACTACTATGAACAGCATCTGGTTTTTAGTCAATCAAAGTAAGTATTTTCCAATACAGTATGATAATCAGCATGTTTGCCAAACTTTGTCTTTCAAAAACACAGAGCTCTTTTTGTTTCATGAAGAAAAAGAATATATCAAGGGTGGAGTGTTTCCCATTCAGGGATCCCAGTAAGTCTTTTAAGATGAAGTAATTTTAGAACATCTTGCTGCACTAAGAGAAAGTAAATCAAACATCTTAAGCTGTCAACTAGTTTTCCGTATTTTGTTTGTTTTTGTTTTTTTTTTTTTAGCTGCCTTAGTGCCAAGTAAGAAATAAAAGATAAAAGTACAAATCTCAAATCTCATCAGAAATACACAAAAATTATACTGACTTTTTTCTTGGGTCTGATTTTTAAATATTTTCTTGCTTACTTCCATCAGGATTTAAGATCAAGAACTAGGGAATCATGAGAATGACGGATTTAATAATTAAATCGTCATCCTCATTTTACAAAAATTAACTGTTATTTTGTGTCATCTGTAATTTTCCAATCAAAATAAGACACTCAGCATTCTCCACAACAGGAAACATGTAAGGAACAGAATCCAGAGCATCACTGTGCGAAAATCAACTCCAAAACATGGAGGATAATCCATTCAACTACCTCTTCCATTTAGAAAAGTTTAAGACAAATAAGGAAAGGATCATAAGAAAGATCATTTTTAAAAAAACAACAGAAAACTACTACCATAAGAAACATCTCCTTAGAGGCCAGGTGCGGTGGTTCACGCCTGTAATCCCAGCATTTTGGGAGGCTGAGGTGGGTGGATCTCTTGAGGTCAGGAGTTCGAGACCAGCCAGGCCAACATTGTGAAACCCTGTCTCTACTAAAAATACAAAAATTGCTGCGAGTAGTGGCATGCGCCTATAATCCCAGCTACTCGGGAGGCTGAGTCCCGAGAATTGCTTGAACCCCGGAGATGCAGGTTGCAGTGAGCAGAGATTGCACCACTGCCCTGTAGCCTGGGCAACACAGCGAGACTCCGTCCCCCCCCCCCAAAAAAAGAAACATCTCGTTAGGAAGAGAAAATCTTTGGATTCCTTATACTGCACCAGCATCATAAGGCTGCACAGTACAGTGGTCACCTCCCTGCCCAAATGGCATGGCTATCCTAATATGACTTCACTAGATTTGTGCTCACCTTAAATAGCACCAAAGAATTTAAAGAATTTTAAGAATTTACCTTAAAGAGTAAAATAAATGGTCGCATAAATTTGTGTCTGCTGCTCGGAACAGATAAAGGGCCATGCAGACTGGCTCATGGACGTAATCCCAACACTTTGGGAGGCCAAGGCAGGTGGATTGCTTGAGCTCAAACGTTTGAAATCAGCCTGGGCAAGATAGGGAGACCCTATCTCCACACAAAAAATGAGAAATTAGCTGGTTGTGGTGGTGCACGCCTGCAATCCCAACTACCCAGGAGGCTGAGGTGCAAGGATCGCTTGAGCCCTAGAGCTTGAGGCAGCAGTGAAGCTGTGATCACGCCACTGGCACTCCAGCCCGGACAACAGAGTGACACCCTGTCTCAAACAAAAAAGAACGAATCAAGGAAGCCCATGGTGCACTGGGCCCCACACTGCATGAATCCTGTCATGGGGCCACAGGCGGCTGCAGCTAGAGGCACCACTGTCATCATGGGAACTACAGAACATTAAAGCTGGAACTGGTGAAAGCATTAAGTGCAAGGGGTGATTTTGAGAAAAACTGTGAGCCTTATTTCTGCATAAGACATTGCAGCTTCCTTCCTACCCCTAGATTCTTTGACAGTCTATTAAGGCTCCCACCCCTTTTTAGAGGCTTTTTTAGGTTAGTATTGACCTGAATCATTTTTTTAGACTCAAGGTTCATTTTAGTTTAGGTGAACAAGCAATTATTGAGTTTCCATTTTGTGTTAGGCAGCGTCCTAGGCACTGGAGATACAAAGGTTTATAAGACACACGTCCTTCTTGTTAGGAAGACAAATCCTAAACCAATCATTTACACTCTGTTCACTGCCATAACAATGAAGTGCAACAGGAAGCTATGGAAAGAGGAGCAGAAACTGACTCAGACTGGAAGACTGTGGAAAACATAATGCATTGAAGGGTAAGTAGGTTACAAGATACACAGCAGTAACCACCAAGAAAGTGAAAAGACAACCTATAGGATGGGAGAAAATATTCACAAATCATATGTCTGATAAGGAACTTGTATACAGAATACACAAAGAACTCTTACAACTCAACATTAGAAACAAAATCTCAATTTTAAAAATGGACAGGCTGGGTGCGGTGGCTCACGCCTGTAATCCCAGCACTTTGGGAGGCCGAGGCGCGTGGATTATGAGGTCAAGAAATTGAGACCATCCTGGCCAACATGGTGAAACCCCATCTCTACTAAAAATACAAAAATTAGCTGGGTGTGGTGGTGTGCACCTGTAGTCCCAGCTACTCAGGAGGCTGAGGCAGGAGAATTGCTTGAACCTGGCAGGTGAAAGTTGCAGTGAGCCAAGATTGTGCCACTGCACTCCAGCCTGGTGATAGAGAGAGACTACATCTCAAAAAAAAAAAAAAAAAAAAAGTCAAAGGGTCTCAATAGACATTTCTCCCAAGATGATATACAAATGGCAAATGGCCAGTGGCATATGAAAAGTTGCTCAATATCATTAGCTTTCAGGGAGACGCAAATCAAAAGCACAATGGGGTGCCACTTCACACTCACTAGAATGGCTATAATCAAAAAGATTTTAAAAAAGTGTTGGAAGACAATGTGGGGAAACTGGAACTCACACATTGCTGGTGGAAATGTAAAATGATGCAGTCCCTTTGGAAAACAGTCTGGCTGTTCTTCAAAAGATGACACTTAGAGTTACCATATGACTCAGCCATTCTGCTGCTAGGTATACATTCCAGAGAAATGAAAATCTATTTCCACACAAAAACTTGCATGTGAATGTGTGCAATAGCAGCATTGCTCATAATAGCTGAAAGGTGAAAACAGCTCAAATGTGTATCAACTAATAAAGAGATAAAATGTGATATAGCCACACAACACAATACTGTTTAGCCATAAAAAGGAATGAAGTACTTATTTACAACATGGATGAACCTTGAAAACATAACTTTAGTGAGTGAAACCACTCACAAAAAACCACAGTCTATAATTTCATTCCTATGAAAGGTCCAGAATAGAGACTAATCTATAGAGACAGAAAGTAGATTAGGGGTTGCCTAGAGTTGGGAGGGTTGGGGAAAAATGGCTGCTAAGGGGTGCGAAGTTTCTTTATAGGGTAATAAAAATGATCAAAAATTGATTGTGGCTCTGGTCGCTAAACCTGGCATATGCCAAAAGCCACTGAATTGTACTCTTGAAATGATGAATCGTGTGATACGTGAAATATATCACAGCTGTTATATACATAGAAAGATAGCTATATCACAATTCCATGAAATGTTGGTTGTTGATACATTTCTGATAATGATGATAACAGTAATAGCAACAAACTCCTATTTCCACACCCAGTACTTTTTGGTACTTTTTGTCAAATGTCCAACATGGAGACAAGCACTTTAAAAGGATTTCATGAGCCCAAAGGCACTTAATGGCATAGAAAAGATTTACCTAATAGAATGTTAGGAAAGGCTTTTCACCATGAATGCTCCATAACTGCATAACACAGCACAACCTCTTTTAGGCAGAAAAATGTGATCTCTGAGGAGGCTGTAAGCAGTCATTATTTAAATCTAGGTCAAGACCTACTAAATAATCATAATGGCTGTTTTAATGGAGGCTAAAATTTACTGTTTTTTTTTAAATGACTATTATTTCATTTCTGTTCTACCAGAGCATCACTACAGAATGAATCAATACCAATAATCCAACAAGAACAATGCACAAAATGAGGGTGCTTTTCAAACTGCTGCAATTAATTTGTTAAAAAAAAGAAAAAATGGTTCCTCTAAGCTATAAAAATCTGCTGACTAATACTTGCCAAATAAAATGGAATTGCCTAGAAACAGAGGAAATGAAGGAATGTCTTGCTATTGCTCTCAGAAAGGGAAGCCCTAACTCTTAAAATAAATTTGTGTGAAGCCACAAACTGATACATATTTCACGGAAAGATTGATCCACACTGGGCTGTTTCTCTAATATATTACTGAATGACTACGACCAGGACATAAAATTGATACACTGGTGTGATACTCATGATCATCTAGCAAATAATATAATAACATTTCTAAAGTATCACAAATCATCTCTGTTACTTCACATTCTCATTTGGTCAGAATTTCCTTATGATACCAAAGGGGTCTACATTCTCTTAAGATGTATTATTACCTCTATCCAAAGGACAGAAGGGATTTTCCTAAATGACAGGGGAGAGCCACTGAAATGTCTTTCAGAGCAACGCAATGAGATGCCAACGGGCTCTATTGATTATTCCCATGCTCACTGCTCATGTGAATATTTATACAACCTGGTGACTGTTGATTAACTAAACACCAGGTGCAAATTTTGCATAATAAGCTTTTTTAGGCTAAAAATTTGGAGCAGGCAAAAATTCCATAAAAGTGAGCTTTGTTGTTTTTTTTTTTTAAGTGAATGAACTGAATAAACAAACGCAATTTCTCCACTTCACTAGAAATCTGAACCCAAGATTTATGCTTCTCTTATACTCTGAACATAAATTAGGAAGCGTCAGGATGTACGCTACTTAATTCAATTTACGAAATTGAATTCTGGATGGGTAGGAGATCTAGTCACAGACTAGGTCACAAAGGACCCACACTAGGTTAGGATGGACCCAGACTGGAGTTACAGTGTCACCTAATACAAGTCATGTGATATGTAGCAAGTCTCTCAACCTCTCGGAATTTCATTTTATAAAATAATACTTCCCACCTCACAAGGCTGTGCCGAGAATTAACTGAGATGATAAAAGTGAAAAGCATTTTGCAATCTGTAAACCACTATGAAACAGATGGACGTGTTATTATTACTAGCATCAGCAAGCTTTCATTAAAAAATATTTATTGAATATTTCTTTGTGCCAGACTCCTTATTCGTGGCCATAAATAACAGACTGAAAGTCATGAGTCCCATTCTCAGCGAGGAAGCAGAGGCCACACAGACAGATAATGAGAGGGGGCGACCTTCACAGCCTCAAGGTAAGAATGTCAAGATGCAGTGAGAGTCTGGGGCGGACACATCCATGGCTGGGCAAGAAGGCAAGGGCACAAAGAGGTGACCCTGAGATTGACTTACCAGGAGTTTGGCTGAAGGAAGTAGGAGAGAAGGAGAGTTATAACAAGTAGTTCTCTGTTGCTGAAATTGAATTCTGGATGGGTAGGAGGTCTAGTCACAGACTAGGTTGGAAAGGACCCCATGTGGCATGCTAAGGAGTCAGATTTTATTTCACAGGTCAACTTTGCAAATTGGCTTGATGATAAAAACCACCTGGCGTCCTTACTAAAAATACCTGTGTTTAGGCTGGATATCTGGATCTTGTTGGTCTAGCAGGACCTCAATGGAGGATGCTTAGAAGCATCAGTGGGCAAAAATTGAACAATTTTAAACAAGGAAGATTTATAATCAGACTTACATTTCAGAAAAGAATACAATTCAGCAAACTCTCAGGATACAAAATCAGTGTAAAAAAATCACAAGCATTCTTATACACCAATAACAGACAAACAGAGAGCCAAATCATGAGTGAACTCCCATTCACAACTGCTTCAAAGAGAATCAAATACCTAGGAATCCAACTTACAAGGGATGTGAAGGACCTCTTCAAGGAGAAACAAACCACTGCTCAATGAAATAAAAGAGGATACAAACAAATGGAAGAACATTCCATGCTCATGGGTAGGAAGAATCAATATCATGAAAATGGCCATACTGCCCAAGGTAATTTATAGATTCAATGCCATCCCCATCAAGCTACCAAGGACTTTCTTCACAGAATTGGAAAAAACCACTTTAAAGTTCATCTGGAACCAAAAAACAGCCCACATTGCCAAGTCAATCCTAAGCCAAAAGAACAAAGCTGGAGGCATCATGCTACCTGACTTCAAACTATACTACAAGGCTACAGTAACCAAAACAGCATGGTACTGGTACCAAAACAGAGATATAGATCAATGGAACAGAACAGAGCCCTCAGAAATAACGCCACATATCTACAACTATCTGATCTTTGACAAACCTGACAAAAACAAGCAATGGGGAAAGGACTCCCTATTTCATAAATGGTGCTGGAAATACTGGCTAGCCATATGTAGAAAGCTGAAACTGGATCCCTTCCTTACACCTTATACAAAAATTAATTCAAGATGGATTAAAGACTTAAATGTTAGACCTAAAACCAGAAAAACCCTAGAAGAAAACCTAGGCAACACCATTCAGGACATAAGCATGGGCAAGGACTTCATGGCTAAAACACCAAAAGCAATGGCAACAAAAGCCAAAATTGACAAATGGGATCTAATTAAACTAAAGAGCTTCTGCACAGCAAAAGAAACTACCATCAGAGTGAACAGGCAACCTACAAAATGGGAGAAAATTTTCGCAACCTACTCATCTGACAAAGGGCTAATATCCAGAATCTACAATGAACTCAAACAAATTTACAAGAAAAAAACAAACAACCCCATCAAAAAGTGGGCGAAGGATATGAACAGACACTTCTCAAAAGAAGACATTTATGCAGCCAAAAAACACATGAAAAAATGCTCACCATCACTGGCCATCAGAGAAATGCAAATCAAAACCACAATGAGATACCATCTCACACCAGTTAGAATGGCAATCATTAAAAAGTCAGGAAACAACAGGTGCTGGAGAGGATGTGGAGAAATAGGAACATTTTTACACTGTTGGTGGGACTGTAAACTAGTTCAACCCTTGTGGAAGTCAGTGTGGCGATTCCTCAGGGATCTACAACTAGAAATACCATTTGACCCAGCCATCCCATTACTGGGTATACACCCAAAGGACTGTAAATCATGCTGCTATAAAGACACATGCACACGTATGTTTATTGTGGCACTATTCACAATAGCAAAGACTTGGAGCCAACCCAGATGTCCAACAATGATAGACTGGATTAAGAAAATGTGGCACATATACACCATGGAATACTATGCAGCCATAAAAAATGATGAGTTCATGTCCTTTGTAGGGACATGGATGAAATTGGAAATCATCATTCTCAGTAAACTATCTCAAGAACAAAAAACCAAACACCGCATATTCTCACTCATAGGTGGGAACTGAACAATGAGAACACATGGACACAGGAAGGGGAACATCACACTCTGGGGACTGTTGTGGGGTGGGGGGAGGGGGGAGGGATAGCATTAGGAGATATACCTAATGCTAAATGACGAGTTAATGGGTGCAGCACACCAGCATGGCACATGTATACATATGTAACTAACCTGCACATTGTGCACATGTACCCTAAAACTTAAAGTATAATAATAATAAAATAAAAATAAATAAATAAAAATAATAAATAAATAAATGCAATGCTAAGCATCCTACACCTTATGAAATAGAGTTTTCTTTGTAAGTTGTATGGTTCCCCCATTTGAATGAGGAATCACAGGGCAAAACAAATTAATAAAAACAACAAAAACCCTCACAAGAATGAATGGTATCCATATTTTCCCCTAAGCCTCTTATTATTTTAATTATTTATTAATCACTCATTTCTGTCTTCTGATGTGGAACTAATGATTATTTCCATTTAATCTGTTATCAAGGAGTAGAAGCTGATTTGCAGCTACATTGTGGAGAAATCTTAAGCACTGCGCTGCCCAGTATGTAGCCACAAGTGTCACTGAGCACTTGCAACGTGGCTAGGCTGAAGAGAAGTGTGCTGTGAATGTAAAACACACACAAAATTCTGAAATCTTACAAGAAAAAAAAAGAATGTAAAATGTCTCAATCATCTGTATATTAATTCATGTTACAATCATAAAATTTTGGATATATTGTATTATATAAAAATATTTTAAAATTAATTTCACCTATTCAATGGTTTCTTTTTACTTTTTAAAATGTAACTCCTAAAAAATCTAAAATGACCAATAAGGCTTTTGGATAGCTCTCCTCTAGGATATGAGGGAATTAGCAACTAAATTTGTTGTAAGTGGAGTCTACAATGTGGAGTTCCTATCAGAACGGGTCCTTGAGGACTTGACAGGCTTAATCAGAAAGCAAAACCTACGCCCAAGGCAAACATACTACAGAATACGGAGTGTCTGAACACTGTTTCTAGTCAGAGGAGGTATGACATTGGAGAAGGGACGATTTCTTTGGAGCTCGTGTTTCCTTAACTGCGAAGTGGTCATTAATAACTGCCATATTTCCCTTCCAAAGGTGATGGAAGGTTTCAATCAGATGAAATAAGAAAATACTTTCTCATTATGTAAAGTGCTGTGCTGGCCAATTATTAAATGTATAATGAAAAAAAGAAAAATACAAGTTCTAGATATGATGGTGCAGACTACTTAGTCTAAGGGACATTCAGGAAGGAAAGATCACTGGCCACTTGGGGGTCATCATCACAGATAGCTTCAGAGGGGTTGGCTCTGGACATGTAGGATTTGGGAGGCTGCATAAATGTGGGAAATGGAAATGTCATGCCTTAAATAAACTCAAAATGATATTCTTGATACCCTAGTCCAGAAGTGTTATTTTCTAGGAAGTTTAGAGTGGCTGAACCAAATGTAACTTTCCAGGTCACTGTCTTAAGGAAAATATGACTCCCTAAGGTCTTTTCCTACTTTAGAATTATGGTATCACCAGCAATTTAAGCAAACAAAATAGTACAATGAACGTAATATAAAATCAAGTTGCTTTCATTCCAAGCTCAAAATCATAGGCTCATCTTAGAACTCTAGAGGTGACTTGCGTATCCAGGGGGTAACAGAATTATAATAAAATCCTTTTTTGTATTAAAGTAAGACCAGAAGAAAAAAATAAATAAAAATTAGAAGAAAATAAGGAACTGTCTTCTCAGTACAGTTAATCCTCATTATTTCAGATGTGAAAGTAAAGTAAATTTCAAAAAATTTCTGACACATAGAGGCTATATTCATTGTTCTAAGTCTTCATTATAATACCTTCATTTGAAATGATGTTAACCTCAACATTATTTTAAAATAAAAGCTTACTACAAAACTGTCAGTTTTTCATAGCTTTTGAAAGCCAAATATTATATTTTGGCCTACATAACATTTTTAGATAAAGTATGGAAAACAAACTTGCACTTTTTTTTTCATATGAAAGCTAGCCAGGATAAAAGGCAATAAATTAGAGTGTTCAATGATTGCAGTTTAACAACATTGTAGGAAAGGACAGTTTAAGGAAGTGCAAATCTGAATGATCCACTATTGTACTTTTACTTAAAATGCACAGGAGGCAGGGTTTCATTAACTTCCCCATAATTAAGCAAGGACATTTCAGACCTTATTAGTAGACTGATTTTTACTACTACAGAAAGACAGTGTGTGGGAATTATTGACTTATAGAGAGTACAAAGATTTACATTTTGGAATGACTGAAAAGCATTTGGAATGACTGTATTACTGACAAAGGTTCAAGGCATTTGCCAAACATTGACATTCTTTCCTGATACAATTCAACATGAAGTTTCATGGAATATATATCAAAGTTTACACATGTTTTTCTCTGAACAAGTTTTAAAAATGGAAAACTTTTTTGGGAAAATATTGGAAAGGAAAAAAGAAAAAAAATGAAAAACTTTTAAACTAGTTTAAATCTTTTGCACTGAGTACTGAGTTAACTGCAAATTGAGCCTTTTTCAAATTAAAGCTATTTCTCTTATTGCAATAATTCGAATTTTAAAGTGTCTACTAGAAAACAGTTTAGACTTTTAAGCAATTTAACATTTATATCTAATAAAAGAATACTTATTGATTTCCTATAATGTTTTCAGGTTCTGTGGTAAGTACTTGATACAGTTTATCTCATTTAATTCTTACAGCAATCCTATTATGTGGTGCCTCCATTACAGAGATGATAAAATTGAAGCAGAGAGTGCATAAGTATTTTGTTCAAAGTATGATAATTAATAAATACCAGAACTTGGATTCCCATTCAGGTTTGTCTGACTCCAGAGACTACGATGCAAACTTACAATGTTCGGCAATTATACATAATATGTAATTATGCAAAGCAAGCTAAAGTGACCCAGGCCCGTGCTTCTAGATGGTCTATTAGAATGTTTAGAATATATTAGAATGTATAACTATTAATCCAATGAGAGTTGATGCAGCAAATAACAGTTTAGGTGCCAAGTGTCTAGTGTCATTTCTAACATTTACTTTTTTTCTCTTTTGAGACGGAGCCTCGCACTGTTACCCAGGCTGGAATGCAGTAGCGCTATCTTGGCTCACTGTAACCTCCGCCTCCCGGGTTCAAGCAATTCTCCCTGCCTCAGCCTCCCGAGTAACTGGGATTACAGGCGCCCGCCACTATGCCCAGCTAATTTTTGTATTTTTAGTAGAGACAGGATTTGTCATGTTGGCCAGGCTGGTCTTGAGCTCCTGACCTCAGGTGATCCGCCTACCTCGGCCTCCCAAGTGCTGGGATTACAGGCATGAGCCACCATGCCTGGCCTTCTATCATTTACTTAAAGCCAAAAGAACTCTCCAAAATTCAAATTTTTTTGAAAAACTAGCTAAATGCCTAAAACTAATTTCCTAGTATTTCCTGAATGTCATGACTTTCTAGGAAACTATGTATTTAGGTCAACTGCTTTTGTTTTAGATCATTATTGTACTATTGCTATTATGTTCTAATTAACATAAAGTTTTGAACTATAATGTATTATAAGATCCTTGAATACAAATAACATGTTTTCTAAATTTCCACAGAACACACAGTAGGTACTCAAGAACTATCTCTGGTGTACGTCTGTTTCAAGAAGTATACTAAGTTATCAAAATGCTATCGACTTAGGCACCTAATTTTGCTAATTCAAAAAAATGGTTTGCCTTCTCCACTCCCTGCAATCCGCCACCGCATTACGACTTCTTTTTTATTCTTTGCTCCTTATGGCCTCCAACCCTATAAGGTTTCTCCTATAAACAGTATCTTATTTGGTCAGCAGTGGAAAAGAATTCCAGTTAGATCCATTGAATATCATAATGTTCTAAACATCTCTGAAATAAAAGTATATTTTATTTATCTACTTCTGCCACAAGAGAATACCTTAATCTAAAACACTGACAAAGGAAACACTAATCATTTCACTTAATTTTCTTTATACCTCTATTAGAGACATTTTAAGAAAAATCGAGACAAGGTCTTGCTCTGTTGCCCAGGCTTGTCTCTATCTCCTGGCCTCAAGCAATCCTCCCACCTCGGCCTCCCAAAGTGCTGGGATTACAGGCATGAGCCATGATGCCCAGCTTTCTATTAGAGACTTTGATTGGATTTCTATTGGCAACTGTCTTATTTTGATTTAACTACATTTCAATAAATGAGAGCTCCAATCACCTCTGGTCCACATGGACTACCTGGACTCTGGATCAGGAGCTGAAAAAAGGAAGCCAGAGAATAGCCTCATTACCCACGCTTCCTCAACATCCATTTTACAACTGAAAGCCGCAATTCTAAATCATAAAATAAAAGCCTTTCAAGTTTTAGGCTACAAAATCCTTAAAGAGATGGCAATTATTTTTTCAGCTAAAAAAAAGATCACACCCACACACAAACACACCCACACACACACACACCCACACCCCTATACCCACACACACCTTTTAAGATTTTTCAGGCCTTAGCAAGTACTGACCATTAACTAGCTTTACAATGTCAGATATGTTAATTCTCTGCTTCAGTATTTTATCTCTTCAAGTACCAAAGAAAATGTCCAATGTGACAACCTGTGTTAAAAGTAAGTTTTCTATTTCATCCTCAGATATGAGCCAAACTCTATAATAAAAGTATACTTCTAGTCCTGCACAAACATCCAGCTTTTACCTGCATAATCTGAAAAAAACTGAATTCAACAATGTTCATTAAACAATGTCTAGTCAACAAGGAACAAGTAAATATAAAAATGCTTATGTTACTCATCTGACAAACATTACTGAGCATCTTCCAGGTGGTGGGCTCTGGAGATACAAAAAATCTATTATTTCTTGACCTTGGGGCCTCCCAGGTTACCTCCTGGTCTACAGACAGGAAAACATGTAACTATTAGTTGTATAATTATCATCATTTACAATGCAAGGTAATACGCCCTATCATGGAAGCATGAAGAAAGTACTATGAGAACACATAGGCAGGAACAACAAATTCTGCCCAGGTAAATCAGGGAAGGCTCTGGAGTGACACTGGAGCTACCAGCAAAGCAGAAATTTGGCAAGTTGTGGGTGGGCTCCGAAAGGGTACTATGGACAAAAGGAGTGGCTGAGAGTGTCTAGAGAGCTCAGGGTGTTACAAGGATGGCAGTTCACTTTGTATCACAGGGTGGTTAGGTAGGCAGAGGCTGGGCTAATTATTAGGGCATTTTAAAGTAAATATTCTAAAATGATATGGGATGCTATCTTGATTCAGCTCTTCGTTCACTTATTACGGGAAATGCTTCAACTTAGTTAACAAGTTAAAAACAAATGCAAATTATGCACATTTAGAAAAGATAGCTGTAGATTTATGTTCTAACTAAAGAAATTATCAGGAAATGACATTTCCTGCCAAATAGGGAACAACAGATTTTTAACATTGTTTTGTGTTAATTTTGATAAGGGAGGGGGCAGTTCCAGCTACGTTCAAGGATATGGAATGGAAGCATTTGTGAGTACCATAATGCGATCCGAGTTGCCTTTCAATATAATTAGATTTAAATTTTGAATGAAAGTGGCTTAAAATTATAATTATTTTAAACACTGATCTTCTGCTTTTCTTATTTGTTTTATGGTCTATTCAACTTGCAAACTACTTTGAAAAGTTACACTTCTTTAAAAATATATCATTAAATATTACAACAAAGCAGCATTGCAGAAATACTATGATGAAAATGTTAACATTTTCTAATCTCATACCTCTACTTCTCTATAAGCTTTTTGTAAGGTCTCAAATATGATTAGCAATATTGCCTCTGCCACAGTCACCCTTTTACATCTGTTCTTATCTGGAAGGGTTTCATTTTTAAATATGATCAGATGCATAAATAGCTTAGTGCACTGCTGGAGAAATACTGTCCTCCTCCATCCAAATCCCCAGCACCAGATAGCTCTCACCACCTCTCCCCCTAATTACGCATCTACAATGTAAATGTTGCCTTTTAATTTAAACTCTCCTCCCCAGCTTTCTGCCCACACAGTACACTCCTCTCTGTTAAATTTCCCTGTGTCTTGGAAAAGAGGCGGAAGTAGTAAAGAGATGAAAACAGAAGACCCTGTACTGATGGTCTGGGGAAAGAGGGAAGGTGGGAGCAGGAAAAGGATAAAGGGAAGCATAGCTCAAGGAGAGTAAGAGAAATTTAAAAGAGGAGAAAGTCAGGAGGGACACATGAGGAAAGGCAGCATGGTAAAAAATGAATCAAATGTAAAGTAAATGATTAAGGTCTTCAGGAAGTCACCAAATCACATATGGAAACACGGGCTCTAGTGGGATTTCAAGAGAGTTTTGGTCTGCACATGCTTGTCTTCAGGATCGTAGATTTTTTAGTTTTTTTTTTTTTTTTTTTTTTGAGACGGAGTCTCACTCTGTTGCCCAGGCTGGAGTGCAGTGGCGCCATCTCAGCTCACTGCAAGCTCGGCCTCCCAGGTTCATGCCATTCTCCTAACTCAGCCTCCCGAGTAGCTGGGACTACAGGTGCCCACCACCATGCCCGGCTAATTTTTTTGTATTTTTAGTAGAGACGGGGTTTCACCGTGTTAGCCAGGATGGTCTCGATCTCCTGACCTCGTGATCCACCTGCCTTGGCCTCCCAAAGTGCTGGGATTACAGGCGTTAGCCACTGTGCCTGGCTGATGTTTTAGATTTTTAAACAGTACATTTTGCTGCTAATACATTCCAGGTATCAGACTTTAGTCTTGGTCCAGCATGAGAATAAAATTTCAAGTCAAAACGAAAGCACGATTTCTTTTTCTTTTAGAACGAAAGAGTAGGTTATTTGGTATAAGACCTCCCCACCCCCACCACTTTAAGACCTTAGAAATGGTGCAATCAAAATCAGTCATGAATATGTAACTTCAACTTTAATGAAATCTGCCATCAGATTCATCCAAGATCTTCTTTCACAGTTCCCTAATTCTAAGGTAGCTCTGACACCAAACAGAAATTCTTTGTATTCATTTTATTTTCATGGTTAGGTTTTAAACGCAACTACTCTAGCTTAATTATCTTGGCACCTAAAAACAGGTGGAGTCCGTCAGACTGCTTCACACCGTCTTCCTTCTCTGTAAAAACGAGCAAAATTCAAGAAGACCAAAAGCTTTCCACACCGACCGACAGTACGATTTTTTTCCCTTTGAAGTTTAGATGTTTCTGGCGGGGACCCACACTACTCACAGGCACAGCTGATGTTCTCTTGGCTGCCGGCATTCAGAAAGCTGTCTGAATGGATGGCATTGAGCCTCTGCCACTCCATTGGACGCTTCCCCAAGCACAGGTGCCAAGTAACCATGAGCGGAGGCAAGCGAGCAGTCTGCAGGGCACTTCAGGCCGGGTCTCCTAGACTAGGGCTCTCCTGAATGCCAACAGCGCAGCACAGGATGAATACATTTTTTCTTCTTTCCTCTGGTTACAGAGTTGACTGGCCAGGATTATCCTGAAGACACAACACTCTGCCCAAATCCAATGAAACACTTCACATTGTTCAGCAGTCCTCACAGGGTTGAAACGGTAGCCACTTACAGACTTAAGACCTGCCTGTGAGCCTTACACATGGAGCAGGGGTCACAAACTCCAATGCCCTCACAGGCCAGACAGGCCCCCCAAATAAGAGATGCAGGCAGGGTGTAAAGTAACAAGAGACGGTAATGACCATGGTTACATGCGGGGGCACATGCTTCATCTAGCCACCAAGCTCCAGATAACGGCCGCTGTGTAGGAGGTATGATGCAGTTATGCCAAATCTGGTATTTTTGTTTTCTGAGAGAGAAGCCAGAAATCTGGATTTTTGGGTAAAATCTCCAAAATGTTAAATATCAGTAACTAATTAAAACAAAATACTGTACAGCCAAACAAAGCACATTCTCGTGCCAAATTTTACCTATGGCCTACCATTTTGTAACTTCTGATGTACAGAAATTCTAAGCTTATTGGACAAAATTAATACCTTCTTTAATTGTCACAAATATAAGAGGAACAAAATTCACATCAATAATAGTGTGTAGGACCTCATGAATGTGGCAGCAATGTAAATGGTGTGTGGAGACCTATTAAAATAATTTAAGGTAACATATTTAGTGAGTCACGTTATCTCCTGGCTCTTAAGTAAATGTATTTGTAACTTGGATGCCAATGAATTGACTTATTCTAAAACTTCTCACACTAGTTTCCTAGCATTGAAAATACTAGAACAGTTTCTCCTCCTCACCATTCCCTTCCTGGGGCTCTGCCTAAATCTGGAAGATGATCTGAAGTCCAGGCTTACTGGAACTGTTTCTCAGGATGAGCACTGTTGATGCTGACTCCAGAAACTGGGGGAAAGCCCTTCTGCTCTCAGTGCTGATACAAAACCTGTTCATCACTTTTGCTAACAAAGGCTTTCCAGGACAATCTGCAGTTCCAATTAGCTTTTCATATCTCTTCCCTTTGGGCATATGCTAGAGAAACAGAATTACGGAATCTCACACTTACAACAAGCCTTAAACATCACTTAGTCCTACATAGAATCCAGGGGTCAAATCCCCCCAAGCCCATTCCTGCCCAGAATGTCCCATCTCCCAGAGCAACCTGTGCTTTTATCAGGCAACTCCAACCCCAGGAAAAGTTTCCTTGCCTGCAGTAAGAACTCATCCACTGGTTCAACAAAAATGTATCAAATACCAACAATATGACTCATGCTAGTTGCTCTGAGACAGGGTCTCGCTCTGTCACCCAGGCTGAAATGCAGTGGTGCAATCATAGCTCACTTTAATTTCGACTTTCTGGGCTCAAGCCATCCTCCATCTTCAGCCTCCCAAGTAACTGGGACTATAGGTGCATGCCATCACATGTGGCTAAGTTTTTTTATTTTTAGTGGAAATGAGGCCTCACTATGCTGCCAAGGTGGGTCTCGAACTCCCGAGGAGAAGCGATCCTCCTACCCTGGCCCCGCAAGGTGGGGGAATTACAGGAGTGAGCCACCACACCCAGCCTGCTAGTTGCTTTTATATAAAAATGAATAAGCCAGGCTACTGCCTGCCCTCCTCCCAAACGGCTAATAGAAATAATTTTTAAAATAAATATCAAACTTCCAGAAGGGTACTGTATGAGTAAGTGCACTTAAGAGACAGGATAAAGCCAACCTATCAAAAAGCCCAGGACATAAGGCAACTTATGAGACGTGAATATGGAAATTTTTAGGAAAAAAAGGGTTAATCATTATGAATACTCATATATGAAATTTCCTTCAACTCGAATCTAACATCTTTTCCTAATCTGGGAACCAGAGGCTAAAAGGAAGACAGTCACCAAGCTCATTACCCATTATAGAAGGGGAGCAGATTTACTTACCCATTTCCTCCAGACTTGGAGTGCACAAAACCAGCTTCCAGTATCACCACCCATTTCTACTCAACAAACCTCTCCCTTCATGTTACCCCTACCCCTTCTTTTCCTATGCTGTCTTTTAAGCCTAAATTAAGAAAAAGATATTCTATTAAAACCACCCCCATTCCTTCCCTCACACCCCAGTTACCCAATTAAAAGAAATTCTAGAAAAAAAAATTAGAATTTGGAGTGGTAGTTTAAGTTTATATTATAGCTAACAGCTGAGAAAACTTGATCCAATGTGAATTTGGTCATAAATTCTGTGGAAAGTTTTATTTCCCCAGCTTAGCATAAGTGAAGATTTCCTTTGTTAACATAATGAGGATTTTCTTTTTCCTTTGAAAGCACAAGTTTAAGTCCTGAGTCCTGCCTTGGGTAATTTACATCATCATAAGCCTCAACTGAAATAAATCTCATTAACCTGTTGTGAGGATTAAATTAGAAAATGCATGGAAAAAGTTCAAATATAGAGCCTCATACAGAAAATGCTCAATAAAGAATACCTATTATTATTATTATTATTATTATTATTATTATTGTTATATCTATTGGTCCTAAAACATCTTCCCACATTCCCAAGAATTTATATTTTTGTGAGTTCTAATGTACTGCAAATTCCATTTGGGGTAGTGATTATGCCTATGAAAAATGCACTTTTGGCTGGGCATGGTGTCTCATGCCTGTAATCCCAGCACTTTGGGAGGCCAAGGCAGGCGGATCACTTGAGGTCAGGAGTTCAAGACCAGCCTGGCTAACATGGTGAAACCCTGTCTCTACTAAAAGTACAAAAATTAGCTGGGCATGATGGCGGGTGCCTGTAAATCCCAGCTACTTGGGAGGCTGAGGCAGGAGAATCACTTGAACTTAGGAGGCGGAGGTTGCAGTGAGCTGAGATGGTGCCACTGTACTTCAGCCTGGGCGACAAGAGTGAAACTCCATCTCAAACAAAAAAAAAAGAAAAATGCACTTTTATCTTCTCCATTATGCATACAAACATGCTTATAGTAGAAAATTGGAAAAGTAGAAAGGAGGGAAATCACCCATTCAGAGAACACATATGTTAACATAGTACAATTACTTTCTGTGTTTTTTTAAATTTATTCATTTTTTGTAGAGATGAGGTCTCACTATGTTGCCCAGCAAGGTCTTGAACTCCTGGTTTTAAGTGACCCTCCTGTCTCAGCCTAACAAAGAGCTGGGATTATAGGTGTGAGCTACTGCACCCAGCCCACTGTATTTTGTTTTTCTTTTTTTTAATGTAAATGATGTTTTAAATAAAAAAATAACTTTTTATTCCTACAAAAGTAGATATACGCATCATAAAAAGTTAGAAAATGTAACCAAAATATGCTTGATTTTCTATTACCAAGCTATTAATACAGTTAACATTTTGTTGTATATCTTTTTAAAATAAATTTGCCCGTTGTATATCTTTTCAAATATTTTTCTAATATGCAAAGCTCTAGGTTACATTCATTTTGATTTTCCAAAACCCAATGATGTGTTCATACACTGTCTTTGGTGTGGAAGGTACTCCACTGGTCTATATAGGTAGAATTTTCAGAGCATCAATACCCACTGTCACTGGGCCCCTCCCAAAAGCCAGTCTCTTTATTAGCTTACCGTGAATCCTTATAACAGTCCCAAAGCACACATTCGAACATTCGTATTTTGCAGATGTGAAAACTAAGATTCAAAGAGGTCCCCTAATTAGTCCAAGGCTACAAAATGTTACGTGACAGAGCCAGGTTTCAATGCATCTTTGTCTGGCTCTAAAGCTCGTATTTTTTCCCCATATAAGCCTAAATTTAAGCAAGATTACAGATTCTGTAGCTGAAAACAATTAGGCAAGATCAATGGATCCAGATCCTTAATTTGGGAGCAAAGTAGTATGATTTTCATTTTACAAAAGGACAAAAGTGACTCAATATTACATAGTGAACAGGGAATTGGGCCTTAAACACAGTTAAGTTGGATGAAGACACCGTCATTTTAATACAGTTAGTCCTCTGCTACGAAATGTTAAAATTTACACTCCACCGGGGTTTTAGGTAAAATGAACACACTCTCAAGCCATCCACAAGTAACCACTAGTAAGTTGTTCTTGGGATATAATTCAAAGAAGAAAACCCACAGTGTAACTAGGGAGTTATATAGGCCTCAAGTGTAATGCTTTCTCTGGGGTTTATTAAGTCCTACTTCTCAGGCTACTGGAAAGGGTCAACTGAGAATACTAGATGAGATTCCCAGCTCTGCCACTACTTAAGTGACCCTGGGCAAGTTACTAACCCTCTTTAGGGCTCAAGTGACTTCATCCTTAAAACAGGTATAATAAATACTCACCCTTGTGGACTCACAACACTGTTGCTTGAAGGATGAAAGGATGAATGACAAAAGGCTTCGAAAACTTAAATTTCTCATTCAAATATAAGATATCTAATAATAGTAATAACAATTATAATCATATATTGCTATAGCTAAATGTGAGCAAGTGGATATTATGTCAGGCACAATTCTATTTTGTAAGAATTAACTCATTTAAATTCTATACCAATCCTATTAGTTAAGTATTATTATTATCATCTCAGTTTTACAGATGAGGACTGAGGCAAAAAGAGACTAAGAATTTGCCCACAGCCACCCGGCTGGTAGCTGAAGCTGGGTGCTGAAGGCGGGTTCCTAGAATCCTTTACCTTCCTCTTTTCTCACTTCCCCAGGGGAAAAAAATCAAACCAAAATACATTCTGTTCTCTCAGCAACTTCTGCTGTTCCCAATTACATAATTTTCTTTATAAAACAAATAAAACAACCTTACTCTGACAACCTGTTGATTTAAAAAATGATTTTGTGTATTTCAGCAAAGTTCTATTTGGGTATACCGGGTGATTTAATTAAGAAAAATTTCAAAGAGCTCACAAATCTCTGAAATACTGAATACTATTATTTTCTTGTATTTAAAAATTTTTTTTATTTCTAAAATTTTACTCATGAGGGAGCTTAAAAAGTTGCTCTCCTAGAAGTAAAGAGAATAGTGGTCATCAGAGACTGGGAAGGGTAGGGAGGATGGGTGATACAGAGAGGTTGGTTAATGGGTAAAAAATTACAATTAGATTGGAGGAATAAGTTCTAGTGTTCTATAGCACAGCAGGTGACTACAGTTAACAATACATTACTGTATATTTTAAAATAGCTAGAAGACAGAATTCTGAATGTTCCCAACATGAAGAAATGATAAATGTTTGAGGTGACAGCTATGTCCATTACTCTGATTTTATCACTCTGCATTGTACACACATATCAAAATATCTCATGTACAATTATGTGTCAATTAAAAACATTAAAAAATGAATACTACTATTTTAACAAAGGTTCTCACTAAAACTTTTCCCCAGTGGTCCTGAAAAATTATACCTTGCTCTTAAAAGATGACACTATCTTAAAACTTCAGTTCTGAGAAAAACTTAAGAAGAAGAAAAATATGCCATGGAGATAAAATTTTAAAGTAGTAACACTCATATTTAAAAGAAGCTCATTAATCTACTAAACAATGCACTGTCTATTGGTTCTTCTCTCTTAACTGGTGGTTCCCGTGGAGTTATGCTCTGTGGCTGTTGGTGAACATATTCATCTCACACATTTTTATTTTCTCTCCACGGCATCATACCCCAATGATATGCCCAAACTGTAGACATATACCCTTAGAAAGTAAGCAGACAAAAATAGTATATAAGCTATAAATGTAGGCCACATACATAATTTTAAATTTTCTAGAAGCTACATTAAAGCAAGTAAAACAAACAGGTAACATTTATTTTAAAAATATATTTTAACTCAACATACAAAAATACTATAATTTCAACATGTACTCAATATAAAATATTAATAATTTTATGCTTTTATGATTTCTTATACTAAGTCTTCAAAATCCGCTGTGCATTTTACCCCAACAGCACATTCAACTTGGATTAGCCACCTTTCAGACCCTGAATAGCCACGAAGGGCCAGTAGCTGCCATATTGGACAATGCAGTTCTGTAGAGTAGTTTTAAGGGTATAATGAGAATTAGAAAATCAGGATGTTTTGGCTGGGTGCGGTGGCTCACGCCTGTAATCCCAGCACTTCGGGAGGTCAAGGCGGACGGATCACCTGAGGTCAGGAGTTTGAGACCAGCCTGGCCAATGTGGAAAAACCTTGTCTCTACTAAAAATACAAACATTGGCCTGGCATGGTGGCAGGCGCCTATAATCCCAGGTACTCAGGAGGCCGAGGCAGGAGAATTGCTTGAACCCGGGAGGCAGAGGTTGCAGTGAGCCAAGACTGCACCACTACACTCCAGCCTGGGTGGCAGAGCAGGACTCTGTCTCAGAAAAAGAATGTTTCTCACCCCCAATCACCAAAGCATTGGTCAAGGAGAAAAGTTAGAACAAGTGGTAATTCTGCACTGTTTAAGTATTGTTTTAGCATAAGTCTCCTTAAACTAGAATTTAAATAGCAGCCTACACTGTAAAAAGTGGACACTCTTATTGGGAAGTAGAGGACATATATCAGCATCCCAAAGTATGTAGTTTGAAAAAGGAATATTCAATATTACAATGAAATTTTGTATTTGGAAAAAAAGACCATATAGATATATATACACACAATTGTCAATATCTAAATAATGACCATTAGCAAAATCTCAGCCAGTATGGGCACCCAGTGTAACCACACAGAGGGAAGCAGTGGGAGAAAATGTGGGAGAACACTATTAGGTGACTTGAAGTTCTGAAGATCAGTGATAAAACTGGAGCCCAGATCATTTAATTTCCTCCTTTCTACCTTCCCTGTCTCACTTGATTGAGGTCTATCCTCAGATGTCTCCTCCCCTGAAAGGTTTTCTGCAACCACTTATCTAAAATACACCCACCAGCCCCTCCGTCACTCCATCTCATTACTATGGTTATTTTTCTTCATAGCACTTATCACTCCCTGACGTTAGAATATACATCTATTTATTGACAAATCAGCTCTCTCTCCCTCTGGAATGTAAGCTCCATGAATCAGGGAAATTGTTTTATTCTCTGTGGAATTCTAGTACTCATACAAATCAGGGCATGAGTGGGTTTTCAGTAAATTTGTTTATTCAACAATGCTATGTACCTACCACCCACTATCAGGCATTGTGATAGGTACAAAGAGGACACCCTCAGACTTGGGCAAATGGGGGCTCTGTCCTGGTCAGGAGTCCTGAGGGCCAAGGGAATGGAGGCCACATCCTGCCCCACATTTAGAGTATGCTCTACATATACGATCTGGAATTCCCCATCCATACAGCCCAAGACTGCTTCCAGGGCCTGCCTGGCCTCTGCTCCAGGCACATCCAAGGCCCTGCACAGTGAGGAGCAGAGCTGGGGGTGAGGAAAGAAGGGGGCAAGGCTTCCAGAATTCCATGTGAGGAGATGCTAGCCAATATTAGGGGCAGGTCCAGGTAGACCAGGCACAACTCCTGTCCTAAGCATGCTGTCCAATGGAGTGTGCTGAAACTATGGAAATGTTCTATGCCGACACTACACAGTACAGTAGGCTCTGGCTGCATGTGGCTATTGAGCACTTGAAATGTGGTATGGCTAGAAAATGGAACTTTAAAATTTTTGTCTCTAATTTTAATTAAAGTTATATTTATCTAGGCACATGTGGCTTATGTACGTGACATCTGACAGCACAAATCTAGTGGGGAAAAAAATCAATGATTACAGGTTTGTGTATGTTTCCTATTGCTGCTCTTACAAATGACCACAAACATAGTGGCTTGAAACAACACAGATTTATTCTGTTATAGTTCTGGAGTGCAGAAGTCCAGATGAGTTTTCAGAGGCAAATACTAAAGCATCAGGAAGGCTAGTGGACTTCTGGAGGCTGTTGGGGAGAATCCATTCCTTGCCTCTTCCAGCTTCTAGAGCCTGCTGACATTCCCTGGCCCTGGACTGAAAGCACACCCCAATCTCTGCTCCAATGTCCCATCATCACCTTCTCTCCCTCTGACTCTCTTGCATCCCTGTTATAAGGACCCTTGTGATTACACTGGGCCCACTGGGTCACCTAGGAGAATCTCCCTGTCTCAAGATTCTTCACCTAATAACATCTGCAAAGTCCCTTTTGCCATATAAGGTGATGTTCACAGATTCTGGGGATAGGGATGTGAACATCTTTGGGGGAGCCATTATTCAGCCTACCACAGGTTATTGAGTGCTATAGGAGCTAAAAAGACTGAGAAAGCAAGAGAGAGCCAGAGAAGGATTTTCATCAAGAAAGTGGCATAAAAAAGATCACTATGGTAGCAGAATGACTGCAGCAAGGTCAGACTAGGGGTAGAGGAACCCATGAGGAAGCTCCTTGGAAGGAAAGAGTAGAGAAGAAAAGAGAAGCCTAAAACCAGCTGGCGGTGGAGGGGCAAGGAGAAGGACGGACAAACATGGGAAGCACTATGGAGCTGGAACCCACAGAACCTCCGGAGGGGAACCCTCAGTCTGAAAGGATGTTGGTGGAAAGGACAAGGAAAGTAAGAATTTCAGGGTTCATCTCTCGGAATTCCAGTTGGTGATTTAGAATATCTGTGTCATTTTCCTATTGATGTCACCTTAAATGGATTCCACTATTGGACCAAACACGCAGGCATTTTCCACAATGTGGGCGTTCTAAAAAGTTGATCCATCGTCTAGGCACTAATTAGAACTTTCATTGGGAGTTTAAGGATGTGGATGCACACATAGTACAAGGAGGCCACAGGGTCAAGTCCATCCTTCACTTCACCTCAATGCTGAGTTAAAAGGGGATAATGCAAAGGACTTGAAAGTTTCAAAGCCAGAAGATAAATCTGATGAATTCATCTGAGTAAAGTCTAGTGATTAAGCCTGTGAGCTTTGACATCTCACACACCTGGGTTCCAACACTCCTTTGCCACTTTACCAGTTTTGTGACCCTTGAGCGAGGCTAGTAAAGAACACTAGTTTCTTCATCTTTAAAGGAGAGATAAGAATGCATATTATATGGTTGCTGTAAGGGTTAAGTAATATACTTTTTCATGCCCAATACAGTGTAGATCTTCAACAAAGGTAATTATTATTAACTGGAAGACTTATTTAAAAGAATCATAATCAGAAAAACATACTGTTTATTACTAATAAATCTACTAAGGCTCCCATTAACAGTTTAAAAAAAAACACCTCACACAAGTAGGGATTTCAAATCTGGAAAGAAACGTATCAGCAAATCCTCATAAAATAACTATGGATAATCTAATGACATGGGTTTAAATATTCATGATCAGTGCCAGCTGAATTGGATTTCTTGAGTTTCTATTCTAGCTTTAACTATTGCACTGGACTTCACAACTATTTTAAGGAATATAGTAAAACTTACTCTGAGTTTAATCAGCTGTTCTGGCATCAATACTGAATTAGGAAAAAAAATTAAGTGAACAGGTGTCCTCAGTTTATGAGCTAGTTATGTTCCTGAAAGAATATATGTTGCAAACTAGATTTTGCAAATCAGAACTTATTTTCTCATAATAATTTCAGAAATGCGTTTCTCTGGAAAAATTCAGTAACTTTTTAAAAATTTTAAATGAGTCAGACGATTAGGGTAGATGGTATCTGGTTTTCTGGCACGGATGAAGTTAAACAGATTGCCCCAAATTAAATTTTGGGTCTTGCTAGGGTCATGTTTTGACTAAAGTGGCAAAGTAACCCTCATCTTCTGGTAATGAAAAAACACCCCATCCTGTAATTGATGAACTGAAAGATGTTCAATCTAATGTACAATGCATTTATTTGTATTACCTCCCGGGAGCAAGACATTCTACTTACATAAAAGACAGCAATTACCCAACTTCAATAAATGCTTTACATAAATGGGACTTTATGAATAGATACACCATTAATCAAAGGCAGAAAAAGAACACTGAGGGAAAATTAGAGTTTAAATATAAGAAATTACTAAAAATCAGCCTTCCGTTGACAAGGCTTATAGTAAGGTGTGGTGTATGATTTTTAGGACTTAATTTCAATTCATCGTTGGGATTTTGTTTTTTCAAAGTAACACTTGCAGAAAGCAGGTAAACAACTTAAGATACAGTTTGCCTGAAGTAACACAATTTGGCCAGCCAGCCTCCTATTTGCAAACCTAATTACCTAAGTACCAAATTAAATGCTAATCTTCACTGTCCACTCACAGTATTTTTAAAATGATATCCTCTGTGCTCTACTTCACCTTATTAAACATTCAGTGAAGCTGCTCATCAAGTCACCGTTCAACAAGGACAATCAATCATAGTTAACGGCCACTATGAAAATCAGCCTGCAACACCTAGTAGACAATTTTGTAATTAGTAGCAAGTGTGGGATGCAGCCTTTTGGTAAGGAGGGCCCTAATTCCTCCATCTTCTGGGGAGTGAGAAGGGAGGGACGGGGAGTAAACCAAAGCATCCCTGCAAGACAGCTGAGCACACTGCACGGAGAGTGGCACACTGAGGATGGGGCCAGGAGAACTTTCTGGGGCTCTGCAAGGTTTCTGAGAAGGAATGCAAGGGCCATAAGAATACCACTGGGTGCCAGGGTGTTTTCTTCAAGCTGTCACTCACCTTATTCCCTATCAAGCATGTTCTCAGCCATGTCAGTAACAATTTTGGAAAAACTCAGTCCCCTCATCCGAAGGGTATATACCCATCCCGGTATCTCTTTGGAGCCAGAAAAGAAGCTAGTTTCAAAGACTTCAAATAGGTACTCAACACTGCTCTGCATCCTTCTCCAGGGCTGCTGTGCCTCAGGTGGCACTATGCAGTGCACTATGCACTTTGTCCTCGTGGTCCCAGACTCAGCACCCCGCGGAGGCATGCAGAATAGAGATGCAGGTCTGAGCAAGAAACCATTTCTGGAGATTTTTTTATATCACTCATCTCATTTGAGATTAAATCATGCACAAAGGAAGGGAAAAGCAAATCCTCCAAGAACAAAATTGCTGAGAGAAAAAAGGAACACATTAAAAAGCAATAGACAAGTAACCAAGACAAGCAGACGGGTACCGCAGCCCTGCCTCTATCGGCCCGTATGTTTCCCCTCACACCCATATGCTCTCTCTCAGTTCCCATATGGTTTTTCTTTTTCAATATGAAATTTGGAGTGGGGTAAGGGCAGGGACGAGCAGCATTTTATAGAAACTTTGTTTCTCTAGAAGTTGCCACAGACACAGAGTATCCTAGAGCATCTTAGACAGGAAAGCTGAGGTCAACAGAGGTATGGCCAGGCTGCGCTATGCCTGACTCTGGCTCCTTCCTTCCATCTTCTCTCCAGGGCCAGATACTTGTGGATGTCCCATCATAGTTATGGATTCGCTGGCCCAGCCACAGGCATTTGTTCCTGTTCATGGTGGTCTCCTACCAGAAGCCTAAACCTGAGCAGATGACCTATAAATGTGAGTGTGCCAAGGAGGCAGAAGCCCAGGAAGCTCACTGGCGCTGACCTGCTGATGTCCAGCTCTTCACCTGGACCAGTTAGGGCGATGATGAGGACTCTGGCCTTGATTCATGATCCTCAATGATAATGTGACCTGGAAAAGTACTGTGCCTTCAAATGTTTACAGCAGCATTATTCATATAACCAAAAAGTAAAAATGACTCAAATGGTCATCAACTGACGCATGGATAAATGAAATGTGTGTATCCACACCACGGAATATTATTTGGAAATAAAAAGGAATGAAGTACTGGTACATGCTACAACATGGATGAACCTTCAAAACATTATGCTAAATGAATGAGGACAGGCATAAAAGGACAAATATATGACTTCATAAACAGGCAAATCTATAAAGACAAAAAGTAGATTAGTGGTTGCTTAGGGCAGAATGGAGAGTGATGGCTAATGGGTGTGTTGTTTCTTTTGGGGATGGTGAAAATGTTCTAAAATTGATTGTGATGATTGTTGCACAGCTCTGAATATACTAAAAACCATGGAATTATACACTGGAAATAGTAAAGTGTATGCCTCTATCCAATAAAGCTGCTACAAAAAAAAAAAAAAAAGCCTTGTTTACTGATGATCAACAAGCAAATATATCCTATCAATAACAGGAGGCTGCTCAAAACCTGAGACCAGATGATAGGAGCTCCTTACATTTTTGTTGTATTAGGAGATAATATTTAAAACTTTTTCTTGTTGCTCTTTCAGTATGTCTATTGCATATGCTTCTCTGCTATCCAGCACCCAATCATCTTGAACTATTTTTTTATTTTCCTTTTAAAGGCATTTACACAAGTTGTTTTTTTATAGCCTTGGTGCCTCCTTGCACAATTTATGCATCTGCAACTTTGAAAATATGCATCTGACAGACATTCTACCTAGTGCCTATATAACAGATCAAATTTTTAATGACACTTAGGCTGGGTACAGGGGTTCATGCCTGTATTCCCAGCACTCTGGAAGGCTGAGGCAGGCGTATCGCTTGAGCCCAAAAGTTTCAGACCAGCCTGGGAAGTTTAAGATCGCTTGAGCCCAGAAGTTTCAGACCAGGCTGATCCCAGAAGTTAAAGACCAGCCAGTAATTTTGTACTTTTCTATGAAAAGTACAAAATTAGTCAGGCATGGAGGTGCATGTCTGTAGTCCCAACTACTCGGGATTGCGCCAATGCACTCCAGCCTGGGTGACAGACCTAGACCCTGTCTCAAAAAAAAGAAATCACTCTTATGTCATGCAAACAGGGCTAACAGACATCAGTGACTTATCAAAAGTGTGTTGCACAATCAGTGGCTCAGTCATAACAAACTGAAGCACGTGTTCACTTTTGGACAGAGCCTTTTGAGAACACAGAGTACTTTTAGGGAAGTGATTTATAATCAGAACTGTACATCCTCAAATAATTTTCAGTAAATGGGTCCAGGCAAAATAATAGTCATTAAAAGAAAAGAATTTGCTCATATTACATTTTAAAAGTTTTTTTCCTATCCCAAACTCAAATGTCCATAAGCAGCTCATTATTTCAATTCAAATACAACTCAGTTTAAGGCCCCTCTTCAAAAGCTTGTTTTTTTTTTGTTTTTTTTTTGCAAAAATAAAAAAGAGAAACTTATGAACATCATATTAGTCAATACAGTACCTGAAAAACAGATTGCTTATGAAGAAAACCAACATTGAGAATTAACTCCTTTCCTATCAGTTGGCCTTATCTTATGTCACAGTGGAGTCTCTCTTAAAGTTACATTTTCACTTATTCAGTCAAGTAGGTATTTATAATGACCTTTACAAACAACTGGCATGAGGAGTTAAATCTAACTAAATTAAATATTTAAGAAGGACCACAAAAAAATGATAAGTGTGTGAGGTAATGCATGTGTTAATTAGCTTGATTTAGCCACTCCACAATGCATAACTATATCAAAATGTCATGTTGTACACCATAAATATATGCAGTTTTTATTTTTATTTATTTTTTTTCTTGAGGCAGAGTCTCGCTCTGTCACCCAGGCTGCAGTGCAGTGACATGATCCCGGCTCACGGCAACCTGTGCCTCCTGGGTTCAAGTGATTCTCCTGCCTCAACCTCCCAAGTAGCTGGGACCACAGGTGCACACCACCATACCCGGCTAATTCTTTGTATTTTTAGTAGAGATGGGGTTTCACCATGTTGGCCAGGGTGGTCTCAAACTCCTGACCTAAAGTGATCTGCCCACCTCGGGCTCCCAAAGTGCTGGGATTATAGGCACGAGCCACCGCGCCCGGGCTTTTATTTGTTAATTTTAAAAACTAAAAATAAATTTAAAAGGCTTCAAAAGCAAATAATTTTTAAAAATCTTAATTTAAAATAAAGGAAAGGGGAAGGAGGAAGTGTACTGACAATTGGGACACTTTGCATACATCTCCTCACTTATTATTTAAAACAACCTTGGAGGCAGTTCTATACTAATTTTACAGATTTAAAAAACCAAGTTTCCAAAAGGATAAGTAACTTGTTAATGATCCCACAAACTAGGAAGCAGCAAAGCTGTAATTCAAACCTATACTTGTGTAGCTCAACTATTTTTCCATTGCTTCAAATTGCCTCTACTCACACTGCACACTGCTTTTTTTTCTTTTCTTTCTTTCTTTTTTTTTTTTTTGAGATGGAGTCTCGCTCTGTCACCCAGGCTGGAGTGCAGTGGCACGATCTCGGCTCACTGCAAGCTCCGCCTCCTGGGTTCACACCATTCTCCTGCCTCAGCCTCCCCAGTAGCTGGGACTACAGGCGCCCACCACCACGCCCGACTAATTTTTTGTATATTTAGTAGAGATGGGGTTTCACCATGTTAGCCAGGATGGTGTCGATCTCCTGACCTCGTGATCCACCCGCCTCAGCCTCCCAAAGTGCTGGGATTACAGGCGTGAGCCATGGTGCCTGGCGCTTTTTTCTTTTTAATGAGAAAGATGGGGGAAAATTCCATCTAAATAAGGCAAAGAATAAAAGAAAATTAGAAATTGCTAGGGCAAGAAAAGTTTTTCATGAAAAGGAAATATGTAAACAAAATGCTAGAATGTTAACTTTTCTGTGATCTTAATGTTTTGACTCTTCAAGATATCTTCCTAATAGAGTTATATAAAACTACAACCTTTTTCTCCTAGGAAGAGGAAAAAATCTTCCTATGGAGCTACTTTCAAATCACAGTTTGTTGAGCAAAACAAAACAGAAAAAAATATCTCTGCAAAGTTTTATAGAAGAAACACTTAGACTGATGTATGGATGTATGTGAGTGCCTCTGCTACCAAGACGATGTCTGTAGAATAGCAAAGAGAATTAGTGAAATGTCCTAAATAACAAGAACAACAAAAAAATGATTGACAGTGAAAAATACATAATTTATTTTCATATATTGGGAAGACTGTCAGTGAAAGTTTAGGGCTCAGAAATAAGCCGATGATAAGCTCTCCAAATGCATTTCCACTGTTAACAACAGCATCATTGCTAGAAGTGCTGACATGAACCAGTTCCATGTTATTTTTTTAAATACTGAGATGGCAGCAAGGATGAAAGTCTGGAAGGAATGGTTTCCTTTAACCTTATACTTTATACCCTTCCAGATGATGGAATCATGGGCAGTGGGCAAGGTGGCTCATGTTTGTAATCCCAGTGCTTTGGGAGGCTGAGGTGGGAGGATCATTTGAGACTAGGAGTTTGGGACCAGACTGGGCAATAAAGTGAAACCTTGTCTGTAAAAAAAAAACTTTAAAAATTAGCCAAGTGTGGTGGTGCGTGCCTGTAGTCCCAGCTACTCGGGAGGCTAAAGTGGAAGGATCGCTTGAGCCTGGGAGGCAGAGGTTGCAGTAAGCCAAGACCACACTACTACACTCCAGCCTCGGCCGCAGAGTGAGATCCTGCCACCAAAAAAAAAAAAAAAAAAAAAATCAATCAACAAACTTAAATGAAGACCTGTGCAAAAGAGAATAAGGCAGAGACTTTAAAAAGTGAAAAGGCTTTTCCTTCTGAGAAGATGAAAAAAAAAAAATAGAAACTTAATGAGATGATGTACCATGTCAGATTCTCCACATATGGCTCACCTTCTGTCTCCCAATCCCTGTGTTTTCTCCCCACTTTCCAGTATGGTCCTATCACACTATCAGCAGCCACTTAACAATAAGCCAGTGGACAATCTGGTATAATGGAAACAGTACAAGCTCTGGAGTCAGAGATCTAAGTTGGAAGCCATCCTCTGCCACTTACTATTTGTGTGACTTCAGGCAAATTACTTATTCTCTTGATGTCTTTCTCCAGTAAAATGGGAACAATACCTGCTTTCAAAGTTGTTTTAAAGATTAAATGAAATTATACATGCAAAGTGTTTTAAAAAGTGTTAGCACCTGGCCCAGTGCAGTGGCTCATGCCTATAATCCCAGTACTTTGGGGGGCTGAGGCAGGAGGACTGCTTGAGGCCAGGAGTTCGAAACCAGCCTGGGCAACATAGTGAGATCCTGTCTCTATTTATAAATAAAAAATAAAAAAATAAAAAAAAGTGTTAGCACCTGTACCTCCTTTTCCCTTCCTCCCTATTAATTTAGGTTTACTCAGCACCTCCACTCAGGGCTCTTTGTAAGGGCTTCATCAAGATATTTTTTATCCCCAGTACCATGAAACACAAACTGTGTCTGAGGCCCACTAAGCTGATCATTCTGGGACTAACTTCTATTTGGTGTGTCAAAGGCAGGATGCATCTGATTCTCATCCAGAAATCAGAAGGAAGGCTCATTGGTGTGGATTTTTTCTTTCTTTTCTTCCTTTCTTCCTTCTTTCTTTTTAAGAGACAGGTCTCACTCTATTGCCTGGGCTGTAGTGCAGTGCACAATCATAGCTCACTGCAGCCTCAAACTCCTGGCCACAAGCAAGCCTCCCACCTCAGCCTCCCCAGTAGCTAAGACTGTAGGTGCACACCACCATATTTGGCTAATTAAAAAAAATTTTTTTTGTAGAAATGTGGTCTCACTTCGTTGCCCAGGCTAGTCTCAAACTCCTGGCTTCAAGCAATCCTCCTGCCTTGGCCTCCCCAAATGCTGGATTACAGGCATGAGCCACTGCACCCAGCCCTGGTGGGGGTCTTTTTCATCCATTCTATTTCACTATTTTTGGTTCACTAGGGCTACAGAAAGCAGAATAGTGAGGTGCAGAGTGGGGAGGGGGGTGAGTGTACGTTTAAAGTAAGGAGGACACAGACTCTAAAACTGTCCTGTGTACTAGATGATAAAAATGTTAACTAACTGAGGCCAACAAGGTCATTTTCTGCATGAGCCATAGGTAAGAAGCTGACCCCTTCCTACTCTCTATTATGTATTTTAAAAATTGGCTATATCACACTTAACCTACCCCCACCTCCACACACACACACAAACCCAAAACTCGATCCACTGAATAAAAGTATATTCCTTCTAAGCAATAAAATGTTTTCATAATGTATATAGTTATGTAAGCCTATCAGTTACTAAGTCTGAAAAGCAGATCTTCCCCTAACAGCAAGAGCTTTTAAATCAGAAAACCAGGAGCATGCTGAGGAATCTTAAGAAAGTTCGTCTTCATTCCATCAACATAAACATTCTACAAGTCAGTCTAAAAAAAACAAATACAAATTCAAATAAAATAAAGAGCCACGGTGGAAGAAGCCTTCTCTTTAAGTTTAATCTGTTTCTTGTAAGCAAGCTCTACAACACTTAAAAATATCTGCCAGAATTTGGACAAGAACACTGTACGAATTTTGATAGAGTTGTTTTTCAGATCAGTTTTGCTGCTGTGGCTGCTGGAACACATTCTTCACCTAGCATACAAGGTGAGGGCAGTGGTTAAAATAGTTCTAAATGAAGGCCGGGTGCAGTGGCTTATGCCTATAATTCTAGCACTTTGGGAGGCCAAGGCAGGCAAATCACTTGAGGTCAGGAGTTCGAGACCAGCCTGGCCAACATGGCGGAACCTCATCTCTACTAAAAATACAAAAATTAGCCGGGCGTGGTGGTGGGTGCCTGTAATCCCAGCTACTGGGGAGGCTGAGGCAGGAGAATTGCTTGAACCCGGGAAGCGGAGGTTGCAGTGAGCCGAGATCACACCACTGGACTCCAGCCTGGGCGACAGAGCGAGACGCTGTCTCAAAAAAATAAAAGTTCTAAATGGCATGGACCAGCCCATTCACAAACATGAATTAAGCACTTACTATGTGTCAGGTACTCAGATAAGACACCTGAAATAAAGTAAGGATATGAATGAATCCCTTCCTGTTCTCTAGGACCCCATCTAATTACAAAAAAAATAAATAAATCAGACAATTGTCATATAATACGTAGGTGCTGACATGGCAACAAGTAGAAAATTGTTAAGAAAACACTAATGTGGGGCAACTAATGCATAATGGGGGTGGGGTGGGGTGGAGTGGGGGACTCAGGACAGGACATACAGGTAGGCTTTTCCAGAAGAGAAGACACTGTGTAAGGAGAAAAGGTCACTGTTTGAAATGATCAATGCCAGGCAAGGCTTCCAACACATCTCAAATGTTTCTGCTCCATTTAGAGAATGTCAACAATTCTATGGAATGCAAAGGTTTATACAGATTTTATCACCTCCTTGAAAATTCAAAGACTTTGGTTAAGATGGCGGGCTCTGGGATGAAAGGAGGGCACGGAGGGACATAGGAAGAGGTAAACCTTTCTCAGATTAACAGGATGTTGCCCCAAAGTGTCCCTCTGAAAGAAAGCTACAAGCATGTCATGAGCTGGAGAGAAGGGCCCACCTGGACACCACGTGCAGCATGTTAGAGCCATCATCCTGCCAGAAAACAGAGATGGACTCTAATAAAAGCAAAAAAGAAACAGTTGAGTTACAAAAAGCACAAAAAGCTTGTGGTATTTGCACAATTCCTTAAAGAGGGAGAAGTCAGAAAGAAAACCACACTCCTGGTGCAGGGACTCAGCAAAGAATAAATCTCCCAAGATGAGGATTACTAGTGAGCAAGAACTGTCTAGTTCTCTGAGGTTTTGGACATCTAAAAACCTCTCTCTCTGAAGATGCTTTCTAAAAAGGTATGTGGAGGCTGGGGGCTGTCAGAAAGGAGGAAGGTTATTAGGTTGAGGGCTTTATTCCTCTCCTTCCTTGAGAAGATATGTCTTTCAATAAGTTTATTCACATTCTAGCCAGCTGCAAAACAGGATTGAGAGCCAAGTTTCTATTGCCAAAGTTCACTCTTCAAACCGGCAGCCTGAGGTCTGATAACCAGTTAAAATGCTCAACACAATCACCGCCTTTTGGTGGAAAACAGAGGCTGCATTGTTTAGAGATACATTTTCAAGTTTAACTCTTCTAGAATTATGAAATTCAAAACAAGAGCTATTAGGTTCAATCAGTATCAGGGAAGGGAATTTTTGTGTATATTACTTTGGATTCCTTTCTTATTTTTTCCCCCAAAGAATCATTAATTGGATTCCTCTGGTAATGGTCAGAAAAGTAAGTTATCAGTAATGATGAGTACTCACAAACCGAAAAGCTGCTTCAAAGTTATAAAATTCCACATATGCGCTCTAACGCATTTCTACAATACGTTGTATCCTTAAAAATAAAAATGTCTCTTTGGGAGGCTGAGGCGGGCGGATCATGAGGTGAGGAGATCGAGACCATCCTGGCTAACACGGTGAAACCCCGTCTCTACTAAAAATACAAAAAATTAGCCGGGCATAGTGGCGGGCGCCTGTAGTCCCAGCTACTCGGGAGGCTGAGGCAGGAGAATGGCGCAAACCCGGGAGGCAGAGTTTGCAGTGAGCCAAGATCATGCCACTGCACTCCAGCCTGGGTGACAGAGCGAGATTCCGTCTCAAAATAATAATAATAATAATAATAATAATAATAATAAATAATAAAAATGTCTGATCCAAGACACCAAGTTTTTCAAAGACCAACAGCAAAAAAAAAACAAGTTGTGACTCAGCAGCTATCATATAATTAAAGGGTACTTATAAAAGAAGAGTTGAGAAAATATTCTTCATTTGTACCAGAGATATATTCTCTTTTTTGGTGTGTATATATATATATATATATATATGGATATGTATATATATATATATATATGGATATGTATATATGGAAAATATATATATATGGAATATATATATATGGAATATATATATATGGAAAATATATATATATGGAATATATATATGGAAAATATATATATATGGAAAATATATATATGGAATATATATATATGGAAAATATATATATGGAATATATATATATGGAAAATATATATATGGAATATATATATATGGAAAATATATATATATGGAATATATATATATGGAAAATATATATATATGGAATATATATATATGGAAAATATATATATATGCGGAATATATATATGGAAAATATATATATATGCGGAATATATATATATGGAAAATATATATATATGCGGAATATATATATATGGAAAAAATATATATATATATGGAATATATATATATGGAAAAAATATATATATGGAATATACATATATATGGAAAAAATATATATATGGAATATATATATATATATATGGAAAATATATAGGCTGTGTGTATCTATTCCTTCTGTAAACACAAGTAAAATGCCTGCCACATACAAGGCACTATACCAGGAAGGAACTATGAATATATAAAAATAGGTACAACATGGCTAGTATGCTTGGGCACTTCCAACCTTGTGGAAAATATGAAATATAAAAAGATGCAGAAAAAATAAAACTAAGTGTCCTAAGTTATAAAAACACAGGAGAAGTGACCATATTTCCACTGTATCAAGAAGAAAGGTAGGAATGGGATATCCCAAGACAGAGATGACTGTGTCCCTGACACTGGACTGTGGGAGACACCGGCATCCCTGCTGAGCAGAGTATTCTGTGGGTAATGAGAAGCCAGTGATTATTTTTATTAAGAGAAAAACAAACAATATGGCAAGGAGTGTTCTTCAGGGAGGTTTTTCTCAAATCATGACAGGAAGGAAGAGAGACTGGATGGGAAGAATAGTTAAGAAGCCAGTCAACTCATCAAAATTAGAAGTAATTAAGGCCAAAAGTAGGATGGTGATAATGGTAACTAAAGGAGAAAATGGAACCCAGGTCTTCTCCACTGTTGCTTTAACATTATAAAGACCTCCATTTTATTATGCATTTTAGGGCAAAAGAAAGCTGGTGATATTTTCACCTGACGTAATTCCTTATATTGCTAAGGTGATGTCTGCAGAATAAAGTAGAACTGTGAGATTATATCAATAGATGAAAAAAAAAGTCATTTGACAAAATTCAAATCCATTCATGAAAAAAAAAACTGTTAGCAAAGCAAGAATAGAAGGAAACTTCCTCATTGTGATGATAGGGATGTATGAAAAACCTATAGCTAATACTATACTTAATGGTAAAAGACAATAAATATATTGCCTGAGATTAGGATCTCTTCTCATTCACACTGTTTTTTTATTCAACATTGAACTAAACGTTGTGGTCAGTGCAATGAGCTAATTCTAAAACAAATGGGAAAATATTAAGACCTTGAACAGCCAACACTTTTGAGAAAGATTAAAAAGTTGAAGGATTTATATACTACCTGATTTCAAGACTTATTTTAAAGCTACAGAATCAATAAAGTGTGGTCTCAGCATAAAGAGAGGCATACAGATCAATGCAGCAGAAAAGAATCTAGAAAGAGATCCACACATATATAGTCAACTGACTTTGGAAAAGGTTTAACAGGTAAAGGGAAGTCTTTTCAATGGATAGTTCTAGAGCAACAGGTATCCACATACTTAAAAAATTAAACCCTTTCCTAACACCATAAACCAAAATTAACTCAAAATGGGCCACAGACATAAATGTAAGAGCTAAAACATAAAACTTTTGGAAGAAAACATAAGAGAAAAATTTTAGTAAACTTGGGCTAGGAAAATGCAAATTAAGCCACAATAAGATACCGATACACAGTCACTAGATTGCCTAAAATTTAAGACCCACAATACCAAATGTTGGTGATGAAGTAGGGCAAATGTAACTCTCATAGACATCTGGTGAAATTGTAAAACAGTTTGGAATTTTGGAAATTTGGAAAACAGTTTGGCAGATTCTTATAAATTTAAATATAGACCTACCATGTGATCTGGCTATTCTACTTCTAAGTACCTAAGAGAAATTAAAGAGGATATCCACATAATGACTTGTACACAAATGTGCATAGCACTTTTATTTGTAGTGGTTAAAAATGAAAACAATTGAAATGTCCATCAACTAGGTCAATGGAAAAGCAATCTGTGATGTATCAATCACAGTGGAATGTGAGTTAACAATAAAAAGAAATTATATATACAGCAACATGAGTGAATTAAAAAAAAAATCTTTGGTAAGTAAAAGAAGCAAGACTGTCCCCCCCAAAAAAGAGTACTTACAGTATGATTCCATTTATATAAAATTCTAGAAAATACAAACTAAGCCGGGCATAATGGCTCATGCCTGTAATCCCAGAACTTTGGGAGGCCAAGGCAGGTGGATCATGAGTTCAGGAGTTTGAGACTAGCCTAGCCAGCATGGTGAAACCCCGTCTCTACTAAAAATAGAAAAAATTAGCCAGGCATGGTGGTGCACGCCTGTGGTCCCAGCTACCTGGGAGGCTGAGGCAGGAGAATTGCTTGAACCTGGCAGGCAGAGGATTCAGTGAGCCAAGATCCCACCACTGTACTCCAGCTTGGGTGAGAGAGAGAGTGAGACTCTGTCTCAAAAAAAAAAAAAAAAAGAAAACAAAAGAAAATACAAACTAACCAGCAAGAGAAAGCAGGTCAGTGGTTGCCTGGGGAGAATGGAGCTGGGAGGGACAGAAAGAAGGATTACAAAGGTGCATGATAAAATTTAGGAGTGGTGGTAATAGAAATGTTCACTATCTTAGTGGTTTCATACATATGTCAAAACTCATCAAATTGTACACTTTAATTATGTGAAGTTTATGGTCAATTATACCTGCATAAAACTGTAAAAAAAAAAAAAAAGAAGCCATTCATAAATCCAAATAGATACAATTAAGGCCAAAATTAGGATGGTGACAATGGTAACATAAAGGAGAAAACAAAAACCAGATCTTCCCCATTATTTTGTTGGCTTGTTTCTTGTTCATCACAAAGACCTCCATTTCATAATGCAGTGTAGAGAAAAAGAACACTGAGGAGATATTTTCAGTTGAATAAGCTGAATATTGTCAAGGTGATTTCTGCAAGAAACAGCTGAAGATCCTGAAAAGATCAAGGTATGTGTGGGTGAACCAGGTAGGAAGGTACATGTGGGTAAACCAGGTAGGAAGGTATGTGTGGGTGAACTAGGTAGAAAGGTGTTGCAGAGGATGCTGCAGTCCTGCCCAGATCACTGCTCTGAGACTAAAGTACTGGGACTGAAGTACTCAGTCTTCTAGCTGCCAAGAGTTTGGCTGTGAATGGCTCATAGCTGAGTGCCTCCCCAGTAATGGCCCTTGGCTAAAGAGAGCCACTTCACCCAAGATTCTGCTCCCTTGCTGGGGCCATCTCAGTTCCAGAGCTCCCCTGTGGGATTAATTCAAGCCTTGGATAGTAACAACCAAACCCATCAAAATAAGTGTGTATGTACAACAGTGACAGTATCCTACAACGTTTAGACATCCCTAAACTAACAATGGGGTTAAGAACACCTTGAAGTTGTGGAATCCATAAGATAAGTTCTCCAAGATGTGGAGCAGTAACAGTACTGGGGAAAAGATGGCTGTTAGGAATGTACCTAAATAAAGTGGGAGTTGAACAAAGAGAACACATGGACACAGGGAGGGGAACATCACACACCAGGGCCTGTTGAGGCGTAGGGGGCTGGGGGAGGGATAGCATTGGGAGAAATACCTAACGTAGATGATGGGTTGATGGGTGCGGCAAACCATTATGGCATGTGTATACCTATGTAACAAACCTGCACGTTCTGCACACGTATCCCAAAACTTAATTTAAAAAAAAAACAGAAAGACAAAAGAGGAAGGCAGAAAGACAGAAGCCTTTGGCCCTGAGAAGAACCATTCATTAACATTAATGGCAAGAAAGAGTTAAAAGTAAAAGTGCTGAGTCCAGATTTCTGCTGTCTGTCTTGTTGGGGAGGGGTGGGCAGAAAGAGGATGTCAAAATGATAGGAAGAGCTGTATTTGTTTTGTTTCCTGGGGCTTGGGGGACGCTTCCTGTGGGCTCTGCCAGGAAGTCATCTTTTCTGCCTGAATAATTGGATTTCATGAGAAGTGGATCAGTGGCTCCCATCCATGTCACTGCACAGTCAGAGAGGGTGGGAGGCAGAGCAGCCTACCTAGGAAGCAGTGCTTGCTGCCCGGGTGGGGTGACAGCAGTCCAAGGGTGAAGGAGCTAGCAGGGCACTTTGTGCCTCACTGTGCAGCATGTACCTGGGTTCCTGTCTGGCTACAAAGTGAACCTTCCCTTCCCAAAGCTGTTCTAGGGAGCTTTTATGGGAGTGATGGAATACTTTTCCGACTGGGTTATTTCTTCTCTGCACTATCAAAGGCAACCTTGGGCCTCAGCTGTATGTCCAGTGGCATGTTTGTGAGCGGAGCAAACCTGTTTACATAGCGAAAGCTTTCACATCTACTACTGTTCCGGTGGCCCAACTGTGCAGGAGGGGTAGAAGCAAAGGGCAGTCAAAAGCCCTGGCTCTAAAGCTGATAGAGACTGAATGTGTGTCCCCCTCCATATCTACAGGTTAAATCTTAATGCCCAATGTGATAATATTTGGAGGTGGGGCCTTTGGTAGGTGATGGGGTCATGAGGGCATTAGTGCCCCAGGGTGCTCCCTCACCTCTTCTGCCATGCAAGGTTGAGAAGATGACCAGAAAGTGGGCCCTTAGTAGACATTGAATCTGCCTTGATCTTGGACTTCCCAGCCTCCAGAAGGGTGAGATATAAATTTCTGTTGTTTATAAGCCCTTCAATCTATGGTAGTTTGTCTTAGCAGCCCAAACTGACTAAGACAAAACCCAAGCTTTGCCACTTACTATTGTGCAACCTTGACACATGACAAATTACTTAATCTTCGGGGCCTCAATTATAAAATGAGTTTCCTCAATTATAAAATGAGGATGACAGCACCTTCCTGAAAAGTTATGAGAATCTGAGGCAATGTGCCCCCAACACATGGCTGGCCATTACCAAATGAGACAAATGCTTGCTACCCATTCCTCCTTACTAGCTGAGCTCAACCCCAGGACCTAACATGTATATATATATCCAATTGCCAAAGGGCTACATATCTTTATCTACATTATGTGAACTCTCTGTAGTGGTATTTTTCCTGAATTATAATTTAATATACATTGTTGGATTTTCTGAAGGTAGATTTTAAAAATATATTCATCTCATACCTTTCATAGGCTTTCTCCCTATGGTTTCATATATCAGCCATGTACTGCTGACGCCTAAAAAAATCATCTAAATGTTGGTTGGCCCAGATCTCTCTGCCCAACTGCAGATCTGTATACCCCATGGCCCACTGCACATCTCCATTCTTGATGCCTTCAGGCAACTCAAGTTTAACATATTGCAAACCAATCACCTTTGCCCACCTCCAACCCCCAAACACTTATTCCTCTTCATTTTCTTATACCCCTAGAAAAGAAACATAGAATAGTTGTTAAAAGCCTGTACCCAAGAGCCAGTCAGCCTTACTTGGGTTCAAATCTCTTACCACTTACAAGCTATGTAACCTGGGAAAAATTATTTAAGTTCCCTTCACCTCAATTTCTTTAAGTGTAAAAAGTAGAATAATTAAGAGTACCAGTAAGATTTATAGAAATTAACATGCTAATGCCTATATACACTTGGATGGGGGCCTGGCATAGCTAAGAGCTCAATGAATGTTACTGTTACTATTAACTCACTCTGTGGGATATAAAAAGAATTCTCTTTGATGGTAGAAACCATATATTTCCTATTCTCCATTGTAAGATCAGCTCCTGGCACAGTGCCTTGCGCATATTAGATGCTCATTATATTTTTTAACTGAGAAGAAATTTCTGCAGCTTATTATAAAATTACTATGAAGAGACTGTCAATATTTTGTTCCTTGAATGACCATTAATACAAAAATAGGTACTAACACACAAAAAAACTGTTTCTCCTGGTACACTGGCATACTTCCCTCCACCAGATAATAAGTGACGTACAACTCATTGAGCTTCCCTTTCTGAAACTTTCGAGAAACATACGAACTTGGGATTAATTTGTATTAACCAGACTTAGCCTAGATTTCCTGGTACCTATTACTCTGAAGAGCCCCTTTTCTCATTTTAATGCTTCTATTGAAAATTGGCTAAAGTAATTTTTAGATGTATTCATTTATTTTTAAAAAACCTATCTATATATTTAGTGAGCACTTTTAATGTTAAGCACTGTGCTAAGAACAATAACAAATTGTTATTGTTATTGCTAAACAAAAGAAAGCGTCTGTGCTGGGAGATGGCACTGGGAGAAGAAACGGATGGAAGGCAGGAGTAGGATAGAGGACAGGAAAGAGGCCAGGCTCAGAGAAGAAAGAAAAAAGCAGCAGAAGCAAAGTGGACTCACTAAGTGGCAAGTGTCTGTGATGGTAATAATGGCTCATTATGTTTGCTGAACAACTACAACACTGATCATAAAGTGGAAAAAACTCTTCTGAAGATCTAGACCAGTGGAGGCACCCCGCAGGATCCCTGGGCCCAACTGGGACTGAAAGAGAACAGCATATCAGCAGAAATCTGAAGCAATGAACAAGAAAAAAGAATGTCATCCTACCTAACAAAGTGTACCAAATCTTCCAAATAATTTAAGATGGGGTGCAATAAAGGGTAATAAACATTTTAATTCACAATTATATCATTCATTTAGACATACTGTATATGTCATTAAATGTATATGGCTAACTTAATTACATAGAAAGTCTAGCTATAAGTCTTACTGTGTATAGTTATTCTCAAGTAGGTACTTTCTGTTTAATTAAAGAACTACAATAAGGTATTTTTCTTAGAGTATAAATGACCATGTTGAGGACTGCTAGAATTACAATGATGCCCATAGAGAAATTTTTCAACAAGACTACCTTTATATCCTCATTCTTTAGTACAAATAGAGGGAGTTGAGAGGGGGAGAGTTTTACAGAATTGATAGAGTGATCATAAAAGCACAGAATGTTAGGTTCTTCCTTCAAAGGAGTTCCCCTCAGATCATTACTAGCACACACTTCCTCTTGTTTTAAACAGAATTCTAATACACTCAGGATCTGATTTCCAAACCTGTAGTGGAAACAAGTTAAATGTAGAAAGAGTCAAGAAGTGCCGACAAGGAAGGATAACGTGATAATACATATCCTAAGAAAAGCAGACAGAAAAACTAAAAATATCACAGCCAGGTGGGGTCATTCTACTCAACAGAATCCAGGCTTGTTGGCATCATTGTACCAGAGAACAGGGTTAAATTATTTCCCACAAAATTTAATGTATCAGTCAAGGAAATGCTAGAAATATGTTAGAAAAGGCTTTCCACTCAAAGGATCAAGTCCTTTTTTTTTTTTTTTTTTTTTTTTTTCTAACTGGCATGTTAGCAGGAGGAGCTGTAAGTCCTTTTTCAAAACACTTGGCTACATTGAGGATTTTTCAAAAAATGTTCACACATTTTACCGTTAAGAGACAGCTTTGGTGAAACCCAAGTGAACTTCTAAAATAAAATCCCAGTTACAATTTTAGAGAAAACCACGAGCTTCACCTCTTATGTATGCAGCATATTGTATTAACTGCAGATCAAATGGATCACAGACATTCTCGAGATAACACTACTAGTTGAGCTGACGTCAAATTCAATGGACCTGATTGGTATTTTTTAACCACAAAAAAACCCATCCTATCATCCAGGTCTCCAGTTAGAAGAAGATAATTAGTTCATTTTTTGGCATGATGACAAGACCTAACAGCCATTCCTTTTTTTATTCAAACAGAAGGACAAGGGATTACAGTTAATCTTGGCAGTTGTACCAAACTGCAAAAGCGCAAACAGTAGGACAGAAAAGGTTTTTGGAGGGAAGAAAGCTGAGTAATTTAATATACATTTATCAGGGATTAATGTTACCTCAAATATCTTATTTACCACAATGAATGTATTTTTCATAGACCAGCAACACTAAACGATGCCAAACATCACTGCCATTCAGAAGCCATTAAGTTTCTGACACTCGGTCTCTAGAGAACACCCAGAAGAAACAATCCCAGCTCTCATCTAGAGTAAAACTGCCTTTATCAGGCCGCGGGAAGGTAATGTACAACTGTGGCAATGATAAGCGGCTAGTTGTTTTTAGGCGGCCTCCACTGTCCATATGCCGATGATGCATAATTCATAGGAGATGCCACATGCCGCCTGAGGCAGGTGCCCTTGTGAGCCTTTCTGGTCACACTCTGAGGCATGTTGCCTCCAACGATGATAACCCTGGAATGTAAGAAACAAACGGAGGCACAAACAATTTCCCTAAATACTGTTTTTAAGCTGATAGTTAGCGGTCTGCTGAACACAGAATACAATTAAGAACAATTAGCCATTCAGTGGCACAACCACAGACAGTTCTCCTTGTGGCCTATATTTTAAACAAAGAGCCCAGCTTTCAGGCAGAATCCTCAACTATCCTGCAAATGAAGGAAGTATAAAAACTGCTTCCTATTTCCTGGCTGACCTCAATTCCAGACAGCAAACCCCCACCCCCTTAACACATGGTCCATCCCCTTCCTCCCCTGACACAAACACTCCTTGATCATAGCTCTTCTGCTCAACCTTTTTTTTTTTTTTAAGTAGGGGAAAAGATAAGCAGTTGTATGAGAAAGACGCATTTGACATAATATCAGGCTGGGCCACAGAAAAAGGCAGGATGGAGTGGGGGATGGAAGGAGAGAAGAAATTCAGTAGTAAGAAATGGGAGACAGAGGCCAGGCGCCATGGGTCACGCCTGTAATCCCAGCACTTTGGGAGGGCGAGGCGGGTGGATCACTTGAGCTCAGGAGTTTGAGACCAGCCTGGCCAACATGGTGAAACCCCATCTCTACTAAAAATACAAAAATTAGCCAGGCATGGTGGCGGGTGCCTGTAATCCCAGCTACTTGGGAGGCTGAGGCAGGAGAATCGCTTGAACCTGGGAGGTAGAGGTTGTAGTGAGCCGAGATTGCGCCACTGCATTCCAGCTTGGGGGACAGAGAGACTCTGTCTCAAAAAAAAGAAAAGAAAAGAGAGAGAGAAAAAGAATGTTTCATTTCTACAAGAGAAAATGGTTAGGAGTGAAGATAACACACTCACTGGACTTGAGAGTTGCAGAGACTTTACAGATCTTTAGGTTCAATCTCTCCATTTCACAGAAGGGAATAAAGGTTTGGAGCCATGGAGCTACCTTCCAGGGTCATGTCAGGTGTTTATCCTAATTAGAGATTCTCTAAGTATGAGCACCCTTGGGAGAAAATGCTAGCTTAACACTAGGAATAATTCTTCTTCTCCTGAGAAACAACTTGTTTTTTACTTCTTGGTTGCTGTTCACAACCTGGTGTTTAACAGACCAGGTTTCCCTTTTCACTGGAAGAAAAAACTTCACATGAAGCTAGGGGCCCCCTCATTAACCTGCACTTCAAACACTATGGGGTGCATTTATCTTGGTCTCCTTTCTAGCTTCCCTGGATGCCTTTTTTTCTCCTCCTTTCTTTCGGGTCTTCCATTTAACATTTTTGTTCTTTTGTATTTTATGAATCCTTGCAAGCTCCCTTAAGCCTTTCTGAAGCAAAAACAGTATATTGCAAATATCTTATACAACACTTGCCATTCCAAGGAACTTGAAATATTTTCTTTGTTCATATAGTCTCACTGGAACTTGCTGAGGAGGGAGGTTGAGTATTACTCCTCTACTTTACATCCTCCCGTTAAGAGTCTGAGATCTGTCTTGGGATTGGTGCTCTTATACTTATCTTCTCAGAACATACTTCCTCCTAAGTAAGAATTGGTATACTAATTGACCACTCAGTGCAGAATTTTTTGTTTTCTAGACAAGGTCTTGCTCTGTGGCCCACGGTGGATCTAGTGTGCAGTGGTGTGATCACAGCTCACTGCAGCCTTGATCTCCTGGACTCAAGTGGTCCTCCTGCCTCAGCCTGCCGAGTAGCTGGGACTAAAGGCACAAGACATCACACCTGGCTAATTTTTGTATTTTTTTGTAGAGATGGGATCTCACCATGTTGTCCAGGTTGGTCTTGAACTCCTGGGCTCAAGCCATTTTCCCACCTCAGCCTCTTGAAATGCTGTGATTACAGGTATGAGTCACTGCACCCAGCCCAGATTTTTATATCAAAAAAGTATATCACAATTTGCTCAGATTAAATTGAAAAGTATATTAGCAAACCATATGCCTTTAAGGTCAATTTTCATTCAACTTAAAGGAATTTCAGGCTGGGAAAAAAAAAACCTAAAAACATTTCTCAAGAGAGTTCACAAACAGTAGTAGAAGGTGCTAACATGGTAAAAGTTATTGCTTCACTCTACTACCATATGTGTGCAAACAGCATGATAATCTATACCACCTTCCAGCTGTTTAACCGCACAAGGCATCATTGTTATTTGGACAATATTGCCTAGAAAGGAAGAAAAGAGAGGAACAGGGAAGGCAATCAACTATTCTTTTCTGTTCACTTTCCTGTAAGGATGGGATTGGCTTGGGCTAAGGTAAGGAGTCTTTCTCAAACTTCAGGACACAAGCAACCAGCCAGTAAAAACCCACCATGGCTCTGCAGTAACAGGTGACAGGCGAGCACAACCGGACACCCTGGCAAGCCTGGAAGACTCCACCCTGAACCAGGGCAGCATCTGCTCTTCCACCTCTAAAAGGGCTCCTAAAGATCCCTACATAATTCATGGGACTCAAGGAGAGGTGAAATGTGAACTGGCTAAAATGTAAGCATTTACATTTAGAAGCAGAGGAGGCACCAAACCAGGCTCAGAAATATAAAAACAGGCCTTTGGTGCGGCTCTGCAGCTTCCATCTCTACTCTCCTGGGCATCTCCCTTGCCCTGGGCCCTTTCTTCTCTGGCCACATGACCAGCTTTGGATGCTCATCTCAGTAGAAACCGCTGAGGGTTCCTCTCTGGAGACTGTTACACATGGCTTATTCCACACAGACAGTGTGCCAATGTGTAAAACACTCAACTTACTTTTTGGCTGACCTGGTCATCCAGGGCTGCCTGCTGCTATGTGGGGAGATGTTGGAGATTCCAGGCCAACCGTGCCACGGGGCGCTTCTGGACACAGTGTGCTGTTTCCACACGCTGTGAAAGGGCACGCAATACCAGGAAAAAACAAAGACTCCTGATGTGGGTAAAAAGAATAAAGAATAAGAAAGCGCTGTGGCTTTGCATTTAGAGTGCACCCGTTTTATTAATTAGTGAGGGAGAGCAGTTTAAGGCAAGCTCCTAGGTGTTAATATAACATGCTACACGTCTCATTAAGAAGCTACAAAAGGCCGTTTATTGTTCTCACGCTAAAGGTCCCTGTACACAGAGAAATCAAAATGTCAGGATTTTCCTGTCTTAGTCCTAAGGGAGATCAGTCTTTGAAGAGGATATCAAGCTATCCAAATTCAGCATCCCTGCTTTAATTAATCTACCATATGGGGCCCAGATGTCACGGACAAGTCACATTTGAACTAAGTAATTCATAAAATAATACTACATTTCATTTGCAGTATGGATAATGCTAAATTATCCACATCTAAAGAGAAATGTTCTTGGGGTTTCTGGTTTTCCTTTATTTCAAGTTCTATAGCAGATTATATATAAAATGGTACACATATAGATATACAACTTGTCACCAAGATGAGGACTTTTAAAGATCTGCCTCTCTTTTTGTGCTGTATGATTATGGGTCATTGTCAGCAACATCCCAGTTTTTCCTACTATATAAGGAATTAACTCTAGCCTGGAATTCTTAGGTTTCTACAATCTAATCCCAACTTAATTTTTGACTCAGTTATCATGACCAACCGATGTGCAACATCCACTAATCCCAACATGAGATTCATGTGCCAAATACTGAGCACACTTTCACTCTCTGCTGCTTTTCTTTTCTTCCCTCTCCTCTGCTTTGGATCCCTAGTTCCTAGAATGTTACCTGGGCATAGAACAGGCATTCACTCCAGAACTGACGAATTAAGTACCACGTCTCTCCACTGATACGGCGCTCTCTCATTTGAAAAAGCAGAGGGAAAACAGAAAGATTTGGAATTGGTAAATTCGGATTTGGGTCCTTAGGCAAGTGGTACCCTTTTAACTTCAGTTTCATCATCAGTATAGGGAATAATTATTTATATATTATCAACTTTGCAGAATTGTTGTTCAGATCAAAGTCAATCTTGGATATGAACAAGTTAGCAAATTGTAGAACTGATATATCAGTGAGAGAACTTTAGGCCCAATTCAAACCGGCTTTACACAATCAGGAAATTACTTATCTTACAAACCTATAAGTAAAACAGAAAAAACTAGTTCACCTACGACACGCTGGCTGAACAATGGTATTGATGACTCTGGTGCCCTCTATGTCTTCACTGTACTGTCTACATTTGTCTACTGGTTCCTCTTGTGCAGCAGCTCCAGGTGTCATATGAGACCGGATAAAGTCCACAGACAATGAAGGGTCATCTCTCTTAGTGTCTACAAAAATTCTCAGAAGCACCTGAGCACATGTCCCCTTGCTGTCCCATAGGCCAAAACTGGGCTACATATCCAACTGTAAACCAATTTCTGATCTGGAAAGGAACTATCCTAACTGAAGAATATTGGGGCTTTTCCAATATAGAAAGGGAATATGCTTACGGGGGAGGCAACTTGTCTCTGGATGCAATAATAACCTATAAATTTGAAATCTCATCATTATTATGGTATTATCTACTCTTCAAGCTCCAGCTCGAGCCCCAGTTCCTCTACATATACTCACTACCCAAGCCCAATCCTCTGGATTCCTGTATCTCTTATTGTACTTACTTCTCATTTGGTACATCCTGCACACTGTTGGGAAGTTTCTTTTTAAAAAATAACTGTTATTATAACACTAGTAATAAATATTCATTTAAGAAAATTCAGAAATATATTAAGAAAATAAAAGTTACTCCTACTCTCATCAGAGGAGATAACCACTATTAAACTTTTGGAATATTATCTTCCACCTTTTTCCCTTTTTTCTGTTTGTGACTGTTGATGTATGAAAGAAGAGTCTCTTTTTTGGGTATAAATGTTCCTGGATTTCCCAGCTAAAATTTAAACTCACTAAGAGCTGGAATTCTCCATGCTTCTTTCCAATTTTTCATAACAGTTACAGGATCTCAAGACACTTGCTGCTTCATATTTCTGTAGATCACACAAAGAAACTTTAATCTGCTCTATTTCTTTGGGGGATTAGGAAGAAGGTTAATACAACAACATCATAAAACATAGCCAATAATTTTTCAGATATTCCTTTTTACCAATACTTATAAGAAAGCTTATTAAACTTTCTGGCAATAAAATACCTAGTGATATACTATTTTCTGTGAGTGTTATTTTTGGACCAGAAAGTATTGTGTCATTTCCTTGATATTTAGCAATTTCATTTATACTTATAATGGAAGCCATTCTACTGCTTAAAGATATGATACCAAACTATGTAGATTAAATATAATTTTAGAACATATGATTCTCAGAAAATTCACTTCATAAAAGATAAATTCACCAAAATTTTTGTGTAAATCAGTGTTTCTATACAACCAAGTCACATTTTCAAAGTATTGGAGTAAGTGGTTATTTGAAAAAAATAGAGCATAAATATTATAATAAAATAAATGGCCTTCGACTAATTTATCTGCTTTTCGGTCTCAGGTTTTGCCAACAGAGTTTTCTTAAATTAAGGCACAATTCCACGTGGCATAAAGCCCATGATAAATATTCCATTGCTCAGACTCTCCATATGACTTCATGGGCTCATTTTTATTTAAAAAAACATTTACTTTTTGAACATCTACTGTGTGCCAGGCTCTGTGCCAGCCACTGGGAGTTGAGTGGTGTGGAAAAACAAAGACATACCCTGCTCTCCCGATGTTCACAGGCTGGTGGAGAGCCAAGGGCACTGCCAAGAGGGTCTATGGGAAATTAAGACTTTTTGTCCTAATGACAACCCCCAATGACAAAGCATCTGATTCTCCCCACCATCTTTTTGCCTTTCTATTCTCCATCTCCACTAATTAAACAAGAACAAACATGTCTACATTGAAACACAGGAGTTTAGATTAAAATAGTTACTGGGAAAAAAAAGGAGGTGAGGTAGGGATGTTATAACACCTCTTCAGGAAATGAATGAAAATATGTAGAATAACCTGAAAGTCCAGAGGAAAGGGCCAGGCAGGGGCTGAGATGCTGCCTCAAATTTCCTTCCACTCTTGTTAACTTATTGCAGTTAATATCTTTGAGGTATCCAGGGGATCCGTCAGTCTACGGATATTTATGGAGCAGATCGGGGGTGGGTGGTGGTTGTGCTCAGATCCTGGAAAAATCAGAGATTATGGACCAATAAAGGGCCAACATCAGCTTGAAATAATATTGTATGAAAATAGACAAAAATATAAGAGTTGTTGCAAAGTGGGTTGTGCATATAGCAAACAATGGAGCTGTAAAGAGTTCTACGAGTTCAGAGGAAAGAAGGACTCTGATGTGCCAGGATATTCCAAGGACTTAGTGGAAGTGGTGGGAGAGCTGCAGGGTTTCTTAGGATAGGTGAAATGGAGGCAGAAAGAGAGATGGGGGAAGCCATCTCTCTTGGGAGGCCAACCCAATGGGACTGACTCAAAAGCAGCTGGCAGTACGGGAATAGAGCTCAGTCAGGAGGTGAGATCCAGGTTTACTGACTTGAGAGGCAAAGGCAGAAAGATAGACAGCTGAAGCAACACGATGGATGGGCTCTCTGAGAGTTGACATGCCTTGTCAAGTGCAGAGCTTCCATGTGGGCAAGAATTAACTGACATAAGTAGGAAGAGTCTCCTCGTTTTTTCAGGTTAAGGTTTTCACTCTTAGGAATGTTATATCTCAGGGCAAAAGGACAATATTCATAAGGGCTTTGGATACAACTTCTTTACTTGAAGCTTTACTTTGGCATAGAGGTTATTTTAAAGTGACAAGGATGGCTTTTTTCCCTGGGTGCCTTCCCACATGTGCCAGAATTACTTATATTTATAGTAAGTGGCTTGTCCTTTTTATTAACATTGTTGTGACATCGCTAATTTCAATTTTACCTTATGCAACACTAAAAACTTCCATGAATTACCATTGGTTCACTTAAAATTTGCAAGATTGCTTTATTAAACCTGGGACTAGTTATTAAAGTTTTATGAGCTCCACGGGTTTCCTCACAATTAGATTCAAGCTCTGACTACTCAAGCTTTTTGTTGTAAATGGTTCACTTTTAGTGTACTTGTGCATCCCTTTCAAAAAGACATGGAAAAGAAAGATAGTTCTTTTAACATCGTCCTTTAAAATAGTCCCCAAATGTAGCAAGATACTTACCGTCTTTTCTGTATTTTCTAAATAGCATTTATTAGATAGGATGTTTTCAATATTCAGTGCTGGTTAACCTGCTTTTTGTGTTTGTGTGTGGGTTTTTTGTTTGTTTGTTTTTGGTATGCTTCTAAATCTCAGCTAGGGATCTGGGTTCATAGACATTAATAGTCCCCATGCCCCCAATTTACTGAATGAAGAGTGGTTTCCTTTTCTCCATCCTTATATTTCCTTACCACATATAACCTAGGTATGCACCTGTGTATTATCCCTCTACTCATGCATTCTTTGGGTGCCAAAGAATGAACCTCTCTTCCAAAATATGCTCTCCTGAGAATGGCAAAACTACCATTCTGCCTGCAAGGACACATGGTTCTTTTTTTTTTTTTTTTTTTTTTTTTGAGAGAGAGTCTTGTTCTGTCACCAGGCTGGATTACAGTGGCATGATCTCAGCTTGCTGCAATCTCCACCTCCTGGGTTCAAGTGATTCTCCTGCTTCAGCCTCCTGAGTAGCTGGGACTACAGGCGCACACCACCAAGTCCAGCTAATTTTTGTATTTTTAGTAGAGACGGGGTTTCACCATGTCGGCCAGGATGGTCTCAATCTCTTGATCTCGTGATCTGCCCACTTTGGCCTCCCAAAGTGCTGGGATTAAAGGCATGAGCCACTGCTCCTGGCCTACGTATGGTTCTTTCTAGCAACAACATAGGCATATATTTGGTTGCTGAGTGATTTTCTACTTCAACAGGTCTCATATTGGAATGGAGGAAAAAATGCAAAAGGAAGTGAGCAGGGGCAAAGAACGCAGTCTCCCTCCTCTTGTACACTCAACAGAGCACAGTGCAAGTGCAATCTTAAATGCCAATGGTAAAATCAATTTCCTTGGGTCTTCTGCAGACTAGTAAACTCTTAAAATTTATCAGTGTGTTAGGTCCCGATATTTCAAGGACTTTGAAACACAATCCCAAAGATTCTTTAAGATAACTAATTTTAAAACTTTTACTTGTTATTATTTATTAAAAGAATTCATTCATTCATGAAAATAATTAATAATAAAGATTTCTCTATATGACGGTCATGCATACCAGCAACAGATGGAAATTTAATTTCAAATTTGTATAAGGTCTGTTGGGAAATACCCATATCTGCATATTGTATTTCTTTGTATGGCCTTTTTTGCAAATCTAAAGTAAGTTTAGATGATCTAAAGACATCTCAAAATTCTGTATGGTTAGATTAGCTCATGTGTTTGATTTGACACATTCTATGGTTTTCAAACTCAGAATCTATTTTTTTGTTGTTTTTTTTGAGAGAGAGTCTAGGTCTGTTGTCCAGGCTAGAGTGCAGTGGTGCAATCTCGGCTCACTGAAACCTCTGCCTCCCAGGTTTACAGCATTCTCCTGCCTCCCCCTCCCAAGTAGCTGGGATTACAGGCATGTGCCACCACACCCAGCTAATTTTTTTTGTATTTTTAGTAGAGAAAGAGTTTCACTGTGTTGGCCAGGCTGGAGAAATTTTCTTAACATTTGCTAGTCCCTGTCTCAGTGCTTTCAGTTAAATCACATGGACAGGTAGATAATCTATCCAAACTCTTTGGACTGACAACATGCAAGGCATTCAACAATCTGTCCTTCTCTTATTTTTAGGCCTAACCCTACATCGTTCTATGTGCACTCAAAATTCCAGTCAAACCAGACCTGATCAGCAGGCTACTTTTCAGCCCTCATTCCTTTGTCTACTTTCTTCTTCCCTTCTAGAAAATAATCTCCATGTGCATGTTAAAAATCTTATCCACCTTGTTCTAAGGCACAGCTCAAATTTCTTCTACTGTGAAAAATATTCCTTGACTTTGAGACTTCCCCAATAAAATATGATCTCTATTTTTGTGAACACACAGCCTTTTGGCCTTATTCATCTTGACAAGACCCATAGCACGTGGCATCATGTCTTATCTAAGGTAGGCATAATGATATCTGCTGAATGAATAAATGAATAATTCTGGTGATTCAAGCAGAAAATCTCTCAAATGATATGTCTTGTTCATTGCATTAACACAGTGCTTCATCCATATGTAGTAGCATGTATTCAATAAATATTTGTTAGAGAAAGGAAAGAGAAAAAAAATTCAACTTACTGCAGAATGGCAATGTATTCAAACAGAAGTGTCATTGGTTAATTACAAGATAAAATTTTTTCCAGTGAAATGATTTCAATTGATTAATGGTACTTTGGCTATTACCTTCTTTTGCTCAAAATAAAGGCAATTTTAATCCATTTAGAGATATAGAAACTTAGGCCCAGAGAAAAGAAGAACAGCAGGGAAAGATGACTGGTTTCATTTCAAGTGTATTACTCCACTGTACTGTATCGCTTCTTGCTCATTAATGATGAATTTTTGAGTCAATCCAGACACAGTACGAATGTGAATCATCTGCCCAAAACTACAAAAATAAAACTACCAACATTACTTCATTATTGATGAAGAAACACATTTTAACAATTATAAAAGATTCCCTTTACATGACTGAATTTTTTCTCACTTAAAAACAAAAGGAGGGGGAGGGTGGACAAACACTGGCTACACAAATGCACGGAGATTAAGCTGTTAGAATTATAAACCAGTCTATTAGCAACTCATTATCAGTAAGAGGCATGCAAGGATAAACAAAATTAGTTACATAAAAAGAACCAAATTGAACATTTATGGGAAACTCATCTGGCCATATTCATCTTTTAATGTAAAAATAGCTTTGCAATAATAACCAAAAGTGTCTATTAGTCTATTGCCATATGCGGCTTTTTCATTCTTGATGCTTTTTGAATTTTTTTTTTCCGATCTCAATGAGTAAGATCATCTTTTCCACTAATGCAAGCCCAAACAATTCACTCACTCACTCACTCCCCAAAAAGTGAGGTACATTTGGTTTCTTTCTTCAGAGAAAAGAAATTGATGTAACCTATTTCTATATAATCATCAAAGATACTTACGCTTCCAGGACTGCCTGCATTCATAATTAAAAAGAGAGAAAAGTGACGCCCAACATTTATAGAGCTTTGAATAGAAGGGCCAAGAGTCTCATAATTTTCATTTTGGTGTAGCGTTGCCATCTTTTAAAAGTTTCTATGTTTTATCATCTCAATTTAAGTAATGCTTGCTTTCCCCCTCAAGCACTTCAAATACTTAATATTGCTTTCTGATAAAAGAAAAAAATGATTTGAATAAAAAGAGGGCTCCCTTTTTGTTTTTGTTTTGTTTTGTTTTTTGTTTTTTTTTAGTAGAGACGATGTTTCACCATGTTGGCCAGGCTGGTCTCAAACTCCTGACCTCAAGTGATCTGCCCACCACAGCCTCCCAAACTGCTGGGATTATAGGCATGAGCCACCGTGCCCAGCCATGGGAGCTCCCTTTTGAGTGTTAGGAATTTCTGTTATTTCTCTGTGAAAACAAAATGAAGCAAACATCAATAATTCTTAGGAAAATGGATCTTTTGAACTAATTTACATTCCCACCAACAGTGTAAAGGCGTTCCTATTTCTCCACAACCTCACCAGCATCTATTGTTTCCTGACTTTTTAATAATTGCCATTCTGACTGGCGTGAGATGGTATCTCATAGTGGTTTTGTTTTGCATATCTCTGATGATCAGTGATGTTGAGCTTTTTTTCATCTGTTTGTTGCCTGCATAAATGTCTTCTTTTGAGAAGTGCCTGTTCATACCCTTTGCTCACAAACCTGCACATTCTGCACATATATCCCATTTTTATAGAAAAAGAAAAAAAGTTTTGAACTTTGTTTTGAATTATAGTTTAGCTAACTACACAATTCTGAAAAGAACAGTTTACTCTAAAACAAAAAGAAAATGGATCTTTTTAGTTTTCTCTGGAAAGGTTTTTAATACCACTACAAATGCAGCAAATACAGTTTGCCTGTTACACAGTGTCAGAATTATTGGAAACTGACTATATAATTATGATACATACCATACAGTATTACTCATGAAAACATAGTTAAAAAAAAAAAAAACAAACTCGTGGGGGCTTTAAAAACACCACAGTCCCCAGAAACCACCCAAAGCCAACTATATCAGAAATCCCAGGAATGGAACCCAGGTATCGTTGTTTTATAAAATCTCCCCAGGTGATTCTCAGATGCAGCTAGAAAGAGGAGCACTGAGGTGCTGTCATGAAGATCAGAGTTTTTACTTTTACATTTTGTTTAACAAGAACTTAAAGAGCACTAACAATCTAACTAATTTAATTCTTGTAACGACCTTATAAGGTAGATACTAACTTCATTTATATTTGACAGACAAGAAAACCGAAACGGATACTTAGGCAATTTGCCAAAAGTCCTGGTGACAACGAATGGTAGAACCAGGATTTGCATTTGGCTCCAAATTCCAGGCTCCTGACTACCTCACTAGCCTGATTCTCCCAGAGGTAATTTACCTACAATAAAGTACACAGACCTTAAGTGTTTGGTTCAGTGAGATTTGACAATTGTGTACACACGTAACCAGGGGTCCCCAACCCCCAGGCCATGGATGGGTATTGGTCCGTGGCCTGTTAGGAACCAGGCCGCAGAGCAGAAGGTGAGCAGCAGATGAGCCAGGGAACCTTCATTTGTATTTACAGCCATTTCCCATTGCTTATGTTACTGCCTGAGTTCCGCCTCCTGTCATATCAATGGCACCATTAGATTCTCATAGGAGCACAGACCCTATTGTGAACTGCACATGCAAGGGATCTAAGCTGTGGGTTTCTTATGAGAATCTAATGCCTGATGATCTGTCCTCATCTTCTGTCACCCCCAGATAGAACTGTCCAGTTCCAGGAAAACAAGCTCAGGGCTCCCACTGATTCCACATTATGGTGAGTTGTATAATTATTTGACTATAATGCACCTGAATCATCCTGAAACCATCCCCACCACTGCCCCCACCCCCAGTCCATGGAATAATCATCTTCAATGAAACCAGTCTCTGGTGCCAAAAAGGTTGGGGACCACTGCATGTAACCACTACCCAAGACAGACTGAAAACACTTTCATGGTTTTGAGCTTATCTATGTTAGGGCTTGTATGAATAGTGTTTTCTGTCTGTCTCAACTGAGAAACAGGCCATGGTGGTATAGATATACCAGAATTTGCACATCCAGTGACCTGTTGAAGAATGTTTGAGTTGTTTCCAGTTTTGGCTATTGTGAATAAGGCTGCTATAAACATTTTTCTCCAAGTCTTTTCGAGGATATATGTTTTCATTTCTCTTGGTTAAATGCATAGGAGTAGAATTTCTGGATCATAGGGTAGATATATACTTAACTTTATAAGAAAATGCCAAACAATTTTCCAAAATAGTTGTACCATTTTATACTACCATCAGCAAAGCATACCCAGAGTGACTTTTAAGAGTGACTTTTAGGAGTAGCACGCTGCAATTTTCAAGTACATTCATCTAGAAGGAGGTGAAGTATAGAATTTGACAACTATTTGGCTGAAAAAGGAAAAGACAACCTCAACACCATCATCAACACTAACAAAACAGCTATTTTTCCTATAGCAGCATATCCTGAGTGGGTTCCTAAAAATACGGGTTCTGTTAGACATCAAGGCAGGCAAAACAAAGGGGCAAAAACCACTATATATACAGCATACCCCTCACTTGAAGATTCACAATGCATTCTAGCATACTGAATGCACGTTGGCTCTGAGAAGTCCTATTGTAAGAATCACTAAGGGAATTAGTAAACTGACAAATCACATTTAACCTAGCTGTTCTCAAGGGTTCCCAGTTCCCTCAAATAAGAAATTATTTGAGGGAACTGGGAAAATTATGGTATACTACCAACCATAAAGCATTTATAGCTCTGGGGGACACAGGTGAGAGCAACTACCTCTGTCTGAAGAGACTGGACATAAGCCCATAAAGGAAACAGTATTTTATGAGTCTTGCTGGACAGTAAGGTTTTAAGCTGCAGAAATGGATGGAGAAAGCTGTAGAAAGGTTTCATTCTAGGCTTAGGTTACAGTATGAACTACAGAACAAAATGGGAAGTGTGAAAGGCATAATGAAAATGTTGACCTAACGGACTGGGCCACTGTGACTGGGTTAAGAGAAAGTGGGGTCAGACACAGGGAACATGTAGCTTCTGTGTAAACATGAGGATGCCACCTCCATCTGCTGACTGGCTGGCTGATGGTCAGCAACAGCCTAAGTGCAGCAATCAGTCAATAGATACTTACCAAGTACCTAATCTGGGCCAGCTAGGGACTGGGCTAGCCAGGGACTGCAGCCAGGGTACAGTCATACTCTGCAGTTGTAAAGTTTGTGGTGTAGTAGGGGTAGGCAGGTGCTTATAAAGGGCAAGTTCTAGAACTCTAGAATAGGAATGGATGACCAACCAAACTCTTCCAAGCCATGGGAGTAGAATCTATTCAATTCAAGAATTTCAGAAGAAAATACTAACAGATGTCAAGATGAAATACGTATGTATATAGTAGTTGACTCCCTCCATTACTATAAAATATATTGGTGGGGGGTGGGGGGGATTGGGTATGTTGAGAGAAGAATTTGAGATATTGGAAAAATATCCAGGTAGAGATGCTCAGAAATAGAATGAAGTTCTAAGTCAGAGCTTTGGGTTTATTGACACATAATATGACAAATGGAATAATTTCAATACTATTGACAACTCATATTTAAATAATAAGAAAACCATAATAATATTAGACTCTGTAAACAAACAAAAAAAGACATAATACGGAGGAGCCAAGATGGCCAAATAGGAACAGCTCCGGTCTACAGCTCCCAGGGTGAGCGACGCAGAAGACGGGTGATTTCTGCATTTCCATCTGAGGTACCATGTTCATCTCACTAGGGAGTGCCAGAGAGTGGGCACAGGTCACTGGGTGACTGCACCGTGCGCCAGCCGAAGCAGGGGCAAGGCATTGCCTCACTCGGGAAGCGCAAGGGGTCAGGGAGGTCCCTTTCCAGGGGTGACAGACGGCACCTGGAAAATCGGGCCACTCCCACCTGAATACTGTGCTTTTCCCACGGGCTTAGGAAATGGTGCACCAGGAGCTTATAGCCCGCACCTGGCTCAGAGGGTCCTCCGCCCACGGAGTCTCGCTGATTGCTAGCACAGCAGTCTGAGATCAAACAGCAACTCGGCAGCGAGGCTGGGGGAGGGGCGCCCGCCATTGCCCAGGCTCGCTTAGGTAAACAAAGCAGCCTGGAAGCTCCAACTGGGTGGAGCCCACCACAGCTCAAGGAGGCCTGCCTGCCTCTGTAGGCTCCACCTCTGGGGGCAGGGCACAGACAAACAAAAAGACAGCAGTAACCTCTGCAGACTTAAATGTCCCTGTCTGACAGCTTTGAGGAGAGCAGTGATTCTCCCAGGACGCAGCTGGAGATCTGAGAACGGGCAGACTGCCTCCTCAAGTGGGTCCCTGACCCCTGACCCCTGACCCCTGAGCAGCCTAACTGGGAGGCACCCCCCAGCAGGGGCAGACTGACACCTCACACGGCCGGCCAGGTACTCCAACAGACCTGCAGCTGAGGGTTCTGTCTGTTAGAAGGAAAACTAACAGAAAGGACATCCACACCAAAAACCCATCTGTACATCACCATCATCAAAGACCAAAAGTAGATAAAACCACAAAGATGGGGAAAAAACAGAGCAGAAAAACTGGAAACTCTAAAAAGCAGAGTACCTCTCCTCCTCCAAAGGAATGCAGTTCCTCACCAGCAATGGAACAAAGCTGGACGGAGAATGACTTTGACGAGCTGAGAGAAGAAGGCTTCAGACGATCAAATTACTCCGAGCTACGGGAGGATATTCAAACCAAAGGCAAAGAAGTTGAAAACTTTGAAAAAAATTGAGAAGAATGTATAACTAGCATAACCAATACAGAGAAGTGCTTAAAGGAGCTGATGGAGCTGAAAACCAAGGCTCGAGAACTACGTGAAGAATGCAGAAGCCTCAGGAGCCGATGCGATCAAATGGAAGAAAGGGTATCAGCCCTGGAAGATGAAATGAAGCGAGAAGGGAAGTTTAGAGAAAAAAGAATAAAAAGAAACGAGCAAAGCCTCCAAGAAATGTGGGACTATGTGAAAAGACCAAATCTACGTCTGATTGGTGTACCTGAAAGTGACGGGGAGAATGGAAACAAGTTGGAAAACACTCTGCAGGATATTATCCAGGAGAACTTCCCCAATCTAGCAAGGCAGGCCAACATTCAGACTCAGGAAATACAGAGAACACCACAAAGATACTCCTCGAGAAGAGCAACTCCAAGACACATAATTGTCAGATTCACCAAAGTTGAAATGAAGGAAAAAATGTTAAGGGCAGCCAGAGAGGAAAGGTCGGGTTACCATCAAAGGGAAGCCCATCAGACTAACAGCGGATCTCTCGGCAGAAACCCTACAAGCCAGAAGAGAGTGGGGGCCAATATTCAACATTCTTAAAGAAAAGAATTTTCAACCCAGAATTTCATATCCAGCCAAACTAAGCTTCATAAGTGAAGGAGAAATAAAATACTTTACAGACAAGCAAATGCTGAGAGATTTTGTCACCACCAGGCCTGCCCTAAAAGAGCTCCTGAAGGAAGCGCTAAACATGGAAAGTCACAACCGGTACCAGCCACTGCAAAATCATGCCAAAATGTAAAGACCATCAAGACTAGGAAGAGACTGCATCAACTAATGAGCAAAATAACCAGCTAACATCATAATGACAGGATCAAATTCACACATAACAATATTAACTTTAAATGTAAATGGACTAAATGCTCCAATTAAAAGACACAGACTGGAAAATTGGATAAAGTCTCAAGACCCATCAGTGTGCTGTATTCAGGAAACCCATCTCATGTGCAGAGACACACATAGGCTCAAAATAAAAGGATGGAGGAAGATCTACCAAGCAAATGGAAAACAAAAAAAGGCAGGGGTTGCAATCCTAGTCTCTGATAAAACAGACTTTAAACCAACGAAGATCAAAAGAGACAAAGAAGGCCATTACATAATGGTAAAGGGATTAATTCAACAAGAAGAGCTAACTATCCTAAATATATAAGCACCCAATACAGGAGCACCCAGATTCATAAAGCAAGTCCTGAGTGACCTACAAAGAGACTTAGACTCCCACACATTAATAATGGGAGACTTTAACACCCCACTGTCAACATTAGACAGATCAACGAGACAGAAAGTCAACAAGGATACCCAGGAATTGAACTCAGCTCTGCACCAAGCGGACCTAATAGACATCTACAGAACTCTCCACCCCAAATCAACAGAATATACATTTTTTTTCAGCACCACACCACACCTATTCCAAAATTGACCACATACTTGGAAGTAAAGCTCTCCTCAATAAATGTAAAAGAACAGAAATTATAACAAACTATCTCTCAGATCACAGTGCAATCAAGCTATAACTCAGGATTAAGAATCTCATTCAAAACCACTCAACTACATGGAAACTGAACAACCTGCTCCTGAATGACTACTGGGTACATAACCAAATGAAGGCAGAAATAAAGATGTTCTTTGAAACCAACGAGAACCAAGACACAACATACCAGAATCTCTGAGACACATTCAAAGCAGTGTGTAGAGGGAAATTTATAGCACTAAATGCCCATAAGAGAAAGCAGGAAAGATCCAAAATTGACACCCTAACATCACAATTAAAAGAACTAGAAAAGCAAGAGCAAACCCATTCAAAAGCTAGCAGAAGGCAAGAAATAACTAAAATCAGAGCAGAACTGAAGGAAATAGAGACACAAAAAACCCTTCAAAAAATTAATGAATCCAGGAGCTGGTTTTTTGAAAGGATCAACAAAATTGATAGACCGCTAGCAAGATTAATAAAGAAAAAAAGAGAGAAGACTCAAATAGATGCAATAAAAAATGATAAAGGGGATATCACCACCGATCCCACAGAAATACAAACTACCATCAGAGAATACTACAAACACCTCTACGCAAATAAACTAGAAAATCTAGAAGAAACGGATAAATTCCTCAACACATACACCCTCCCAAGACTAAACCAGGAAGAAGTTGAATCTCTGAATAGACCAATAACAGGAGCTGAAATTGTGGCAATAATCAATAGCTTACCAACCAAAAAAAGTCCAGGACCAGATGGGTTCACAGCCGAATTCTACCAGAGGTACAAGGAGGAGCTGGTACCATTCCTTCTGAAACTATTCCAATCAATAGAAAAAGAGGGAATCCTCCCTAACTCATTTTATGAGGCCAGCATCATCCTGATACCAAAGCCTGGCAGAGACACAACCAAAAAAGAGAATTTTAGACCAATATCCTTGATGAACATTGATGCAAAAATCCTCAATAAAAAACTGGCAAACAGAATCCAGCAGCACATCAAAAAGCTTATCCACCATGATCAAGTGGGCTTCATCCCTGGGATGCAAGGCTGGTTCAATATACGCAAATCAATAAATGTAATCCAGCATATAAACAGAACCAAAGACAAAAACCACATGATTATCTCAATAGATGCAGAAAAGGCCTTTGACAAAATTCAACAACCCTTCATGCTAAAAACTCTCAATCAATTAGGTATTGATGGGATGTATCTCAAAATAATAAGAGCTATCTATGACAAATCCACAGCCAATATCATACTGAATGGGCAAAAACTGGAAGCATTCCCTTTGAAAACTGGCACAAGACAGGGATGCCCTCTCTCACCACTCCTATTCAACATAGTGTTGGAAGTTCTGGCCAGGGCAATTAGGCAAGAGAAGGAAATCAAGGGTATTCAATTAGGAAAAGAGGAACTCAAATTGTCCCTGTCTGCAGATGACATGATTGTGTATCTAGAAAACCCCATTGTCTCAGCCCAAAATCTCCTTAAGCTGATAAGCAACTTCAGCAAAGTCTCAGGATACAAAATCAATGTACAAAAATCACAAGCATTCTTATACACCAATGACAGACAAACAGAGAGCCAAATCATGAGTGAACTCCCATTCACAATTGCTTCAAAGAGAATCAAATACCTAGGAATCCAACTTACAAGGGATGTGAAGGACCTCTTCAAGGAGAACTACAAACCACTGCTCAAGGAAATAAAAGAGGATACAAACAAATGGAAGAACATTCCATGCTCATGGGTAGGAAGAATCAATATCATGAAAATGGCCATACTGCCCAAGGTGATTTACAGATTCAATGCCATCCCCATCAAGTTACCAATGACTTTCTTCACAGAATTGGAAAAAACTACTTTAAAGTTTATATGGAACCAAAAAAGAGCCCGCATCGCCAAGTCAATCCTAAGCCAAAAGAACAAAGCTGGAGGCATCACACTACCTGACTTCAAACTATACTACAAGGCTACAGTAACCAAAACAGCATGGTACTGGTACCAAAACAGAGATATAGATCAATGGAACAGAACAGAGCCCTCAGAAATAATGCCACATATCTACAACTATCTGATCTTTGACAAACCTGAGAAAAACAAGAAATGAGGAAAGGATTCCCTATTTAATAAATGGTGCTGGGAAAACTGGCTAGCCATATGGAGAAAGCTGAAACTGGATCCCTTCCTTACACCTTATACAAAACTCAATTCAAGATGGATTAAAGACTTAAACGTTAGACCTGAAACCAGAAAAACCCTAGAAGAAAACCTAGGCATTACCATTCAGGACATAGGCATGGGCAAGGACTTCATGTCTAAAACACCAAAAGCAATGGCAACAAAAGCCAAAATTGACAAATGGGATCTAATTAAACTAAAGAGCTTCTGCACAGCAAAAGAAACTACCATCAGAGTGAACAGGCAACCTACAAAATGGGAGAAAATTTTCGCAACCTACTTATCTGACAAAGGGCTAATATCCAGAATCTACAATGAACTCCAACAAATTTACAAGAAAAAAACAACCCCATCAAAAAGTGGGCGAAGGACATGAACAGACACTTCTCAAAAGAAGACATTTATGCAGCCAAAAAACACATGAAAAAATGCTCACCATCACTGGCCATCAGAGAAATGCAAATCAAAACCACAATGAGATACCATCTCACACCAGTTAGAATGGCAATCATTAAAAAGTCAGGAAACAACAGGTGCTGGAGAGGATGTGGAGAAATAGGAACAGTTTTACAGTGTTGGTGGGACTGTAAACTAGTTCAACCCTTGTGGAAGTCAGTGTGGCAATTCCTCAGGGATCTAGAACTAGAAATTCCATTCGACCCAGCCATCCCATTATGGGTATATACCCAAAGAACTATAAATCATGCTGCTATAAAGACACATGCACACGTATGTTTATTGTGGCATTATTCACAATAGCAAAGACTTGGAACCAACCCAAATGTCCAACAATGATAGACTGGATTAAGAAAATGTGGCACATATACACCATGGAATACTATGCAGCCATAAAAAATGATGAGTTCATGTCCTTTGTAGGGACATGGATGAAATTGGAAATCATCATTCTCAGTAAACTATCGCAAGAACAAAAAACCAAACACCGCATATTCTCACTCATAGGTGGGAATTGAACAATGAGAACACATGGACACAGGAAGGGGAACATCACACTTCGGGGACTGTTGCGGGGTGGGGGGAGGGGGGAGGGATAGCATTGGGAGATATACCTAATGCTAGATGATGAGTTGGTGGGTGCAGCGCACCAGCATGGCACATGTATACATATGTAACTTACCTGCACATTGCGCACATGTACCATAAAACCTAAAGTATAATAATAATAATAATAATAAATAAATAAATAAAGCTATAGAAATCATAGGCGATTATACAATAAAACAACACAAAAGTCTTCTAAAAAAAAAAAGACATAATACGAAGGTAGGGAATGGGAAGTGTTGATCAAAGAGTACAAAGTTTCACATTGGGAAAAGGAATAGGTTTTGAGACCTACTGCACATCAGTGTGGCTATAGTCAATAATAATGTATTGTATATTTCAAAATAACTAAGAATGAATTTCCAGTGTCTCACCATGAAAAATGATAGGTAATCAAGGTGATATGTTAATTAACTTTATTTAATCATTCCACATGGTATACATATATCAAAACATCACATTGTACTCCATGAATGTATACAATTATGATTTGTCAATCAAAAATAATATTAATAATAAAAAACCTAAAAAAACAACAAACAAAAAGAAGACTTGAGCCCTACCCAGAAGCCAGGCAGAGCACAGACTCAGGAGGTGAACAAGTTGGTCTAAATTCAGCTGGACCACTTGCAACTTGGGTGACCATGGCCAAAGAACTTCACCTCTCTGAGCCTTCATTTTCCTCTCCTATGAAACTGGAATGATAACTATATTTATATCCCCCACGGGAGTATTATAAAGATTGTCTGAATAGAATAGCACAGCACCCAACACACAGCATAGGCTCAGCAACTCTTATTTATAACAAAAAATCCACATTTGCTTGCTGTTAAGATATTAAATTAGAAGGGTAATTTTGGAACATCCAAAAAGTCTATGTAATTGATGGTGTGAGGAAGGAAGAATCAGAGTGCTTAAACCAGTGGTATAATATCAAAGTACTATAAATATATATTATCCAATCATTTTTAGAACATGGAATTAAACTGCGGATTTTAGAGAGAAGGATAAAAGGAAATCCTCTTGAAACTGGCCAAGTTGTGGTCCTCCTCAGTCCAAAGTGATTTTTCACTCGCAATAAGGGACCATCTTATTTATGCATGAAGGTTTTCATTCTAGGCTTAGGTTACAGCGTGAATTAAAGAACAAAATGGGAAGTGTGAAAGGCATAATAAAAATTCTGCCCTAACAGACTGGGCCACTGTGGCTGGGTTAGAGGAAAGTGGGGTCAGACATAGGAAACCTACAGCTTCCCAGTATAAACATGAGGATGCCATCTCTATCTGTGGGCGGGCTGGCCTGATCAGTACAAGGACAGGCCACAGTATAAGGGCTACAGTATAAGGGCAGCAATCAATAATTTCATATAAAAATTATTCTTACTCCTTTTCTTTTTGTCCTCCTTTGCTTTATTCCTTTTTCTACTTTATATATTAACATGTGGTATCTGTGACTGTGAAAATTAAGTAACATATGCAAATTCTCAATAAATGTTAACATTTCCCTCAATTTTTCTTCACTGTATTACTTTCCCCAAAATTTGAATTCTAAAACACTGAAGGTGCATGATAATTTTAACTTCTGCACTGCAGGTACACCCCCCTAATTGGCATAATTTTAATAATGAAGTGTTTTAATATACACAACTATTAACAATTTTCCTCAAATTTAACTTAAACCCCTCATCAAAATTAAGACACTATACATCTCATTTATTTTTCCCAATGATCAGAAAGTGTAAAAGCTTAGCATTTGTCTGCCCTGATGAGAGACTAAGTCATTGATGCTGAAAGTAAATAGTTTATAATAATGTCAGCAGTAGATTCACCTTGAATATGAATGCTGGTATGATTTGCACCTGAAGCAGTACTACTTTAAATTCAGGCAAGAGAAGGCAGGCCACTTCTTCATAAGGAGGCTCTGCTACTAAATCAGGATCCAGGCAACAAATCATACTCACTTTAAATCATCTGTTCTTTAAAGCATTATGGACACATTGGATAACATCAAATGCAGTGACAGTCACCCCTCCTGTACCATGCCAAAATGATACCACTTGAGAGCCATAAATAGCCTCCAACCAGATGGCATGGCTTGGCTTAAGTTGTGATCTCATTTTTTAAGACAAAAATTTTAAATTAATTCATTTCTTAATTCAATCATTCATTTGGCAAATTCACATTGCCCCAGTACTATGTGCCAGGCACTGCTGAGACAGTACCTAAAGGTGAGAACTCTCTTGGAGACACTCACACATTTTATGTTTCACATCCTCACACAGGCTGGTTCTCAAGGAGCAAGCCACAAAGTAACCAAGTAACCCTTGAGAGAATGATCCCTCTGGGAGTTCCCCAAACTGCTCCCTCCTTCAATCCTCAATAAAAAAAGGTGGCATCACCAAAAACAAAAAGTCATGGAAACCCCTCATCATGTAATTGATAAAGTTCACTAGGGTATAAATTTGCTCATTCCTGTATTCTTTTTATTGTTGCAATGATTACAAATATTCTTTTTGAAAACCATATAGTAAACTAGCTATTGATGTTTTAAAAAATCCTTATGCTCCTCCAAAAAACTGTTCATGTGATGCCTAAACTAGATGATCTCTAAAATATGGATTCAACAAAGGCAGAATAATCACAAAAAGTTAATGAAGAATCTATTTCCGATTTACTTTATTCTTGGTCAATGGAGCACTATTAGGTTGGGATGAGAGGTACTTTATAGAAACCCAACTCATCTACAACTCAGACCAAAAGAAGGATGGCACCCACTTTCTCTGAGGATTAATCAAGGGGTCTAATAACTTGAAGAAGCTCTGAAGTAAAATTAATGTGGCTACAAAGATTTGAAGACATAGGTTTTATAGAGATCATACTCTTTTTTTTCTTTTTTTCTTTTAGATGGTGTCTTTCTCTGTCACCCAGGCTGGAATGCAGTGGTGCAATCTCGGTTCACTACGACCTCCACCTCCCTGCAACCTCCACCTCCCAGGTTCAAGCGATTCTCCTGCCTCGGCCTCTCAAGTAGCTGGGATTACAGGTACCCGCCACCACACCTGGCTAGTTTTTGTATTTTTAGTAGAGACAGGATTTGCCATGTTGGCCAGGCTGGTCTCGAACTCCTGACCTCAGGTGATCCGCCTGCCTTAGCCTCCCAAAGTGTTGGATTACAGGCGTGAGCCACCATGCCCAGCTGAGCTCTTACCTTTTTGTTCACATATAAAGTTATATAAATGTCTTATGTGGTCAATGTTCAAGCTACCAATTAATTAATTTAGTTCCTTAAGAACCAATAGTATAATCTATAGCCTTTACTCAAGTGACTTCCTCCTGAAATTAACAGATTTTTTGATAACCATCATGTATACTACTTGTATAAAATGAAGAAACTTAAAGGAGATTGTTACCAAAGTGTGTTGCTTAGTCTAATAGGAGAGAAAATTATCAAGGAATCTTAAAATGGGCATTCGGAAGCAGATAATTTTGATTAGAGAGACAGAATAAGCAATCTATTAAATATCATCTTAATTATGTACTGATGTAGCTATAATCTCAAACTTTTCACATAAAATCATTCTTTGATATCACTGGTTAAAAAAATTACAACAGAATGATTTCCTTATCCTAATCACCCCTTAAATTAAAAAGTGCCAAAGTAACATATTAATGTATAAACAAAATATTTAGAAGCCTTTATAAAATGATGTTGTAAGTATGGCCTTTATAAAATGATGTTGTTGTAAATATAATATATAGTAGCATGAATAAAATCTATCTATCTATAAGGCTGGGAGCAAGAGGGAGAGAAACTATGTCATGAAAAAAGTGACAGAGTTTGATCCAACTTTAGGGCAATAATGCATATAAGTACATAAAAAAAAGGCTGGTAGGGTATTACAAAATATTAGCGGCATTTACCTCTGAGTGATAGGATTAGCATTTTAGTTTATGGATTGGTCACCATATGATTTCTGACTTAAGTAGGTGAGTAGGAAAGGTGACAAAATTCTTTTCCTTTGTACCAACAGTGAGTTCCCAGGAAGGCTAGCTGCAAACGCAATGCAGATATCCTAGAGAAGATGCTACCAAACGTTTTCATATTATCTAGTTAGCCCGTGGGTTATGGAGCAAGTAGCAAGTCTTGGGGTGGATTTCTCCTTTTAGTAATTAAACAGATCTACTCTTGTGGTTGACCACAAGTTGGATCTTTCATTCATTAAGCATTGACTGAGTCCTTCTGCACCAGACTCTGTACAAATGAATATACAAAAAAGAAATGGCAATGTTTCTTCCCTCAAAGAGCTCACAGTTCATTGGGAGAGACAAACAGATGCCTCCCATGCAACAATGCCCAAGATATTGCAGGGTATTGCAGGAACACAGACAAGGAGCACTTGCTCTAACGTGAGCAACTACAAGCAATTTGGTATGGCTGGAATGTGAAGGATGGTGCAAGAAGTAGCAAGCACTGATGCTGGAAAAGTAGGTTGGAGTAGGATCATGGAGGCCTAGTCTACCATGGTAAAGAACTAAGACTTTGACTGAATACTTGAAAAGTTTCACTTGTGAGGTAACATGCTAAGTAAAGAGAAACTTCATTGACTTCAGGGCATCCCTAATGCAAAAACAGTCTGCAAATCTGTAAATGCTACTGAAATGCCTATTGTTTACAACAATCCTGTTTTACATATGGACATCAGTTGAGTTAGAGTTCCTGCCCCAAAATTCCTTAAGCTACATTAGAAATCAAATTCCATAGACTAGAAATCATCTATCTTGGGCCAGGTGCAGTAGCTCATGCCTGAAATCCCAGCACTTTGGGAGGCTGAGGTGGGTGGATCACTTGAGGTCAGGATTACAAGACCAGCCTGGCCAACATGACAAGACCCTGTCTCTAATAAAAATACAAAAATAAGCCCAGTGTGGTGGTGGGTGCCTGTAACCTCAGCTACTCGGGAGGCTGAGGCAAGAGAATCACTGGAAGCTGGCAGGCAGAAGTTGTAGTGAGCCAAGATCACACCACTGCACTCCAGCCTGGGCGACAGAGGTGAGACTCAGTCTCAAAAAGAAAAAAAAGAAAGAAATCATCTATCTTGATTTCCTTCACAATAAATAGTGGATGCAGAGTTGTGATGGCTAAGGAAATATAAAATGGAACTAAGACATTTTCCAGCAAGTTTTTTTTGAAGAGTTTATCTATCATAACCAAAAGTATTTCTCTTAGAAAAGCCTATAAAATCAATTCAGATATTTGAGCAATCCTCTGTTCCCCAATTGATTTATTCAACAAATCTTCATTAAATGTTCTCTATGTACCAGGCATGATCACAGATCACTGCAGCCTCAGACTCCTGGGCTTAAGCAATCCTTGAAATTATATTCTTTAAGAACATATAACAGAGAATCCTTAGTTGTGCCAGGCGTGGGAGCCTATGTACGTGTATACGTTAGGGGAGCAGGGGTTGTGAGTGGCTTTTCCAAGGAAGTATCATTTGAGCTAAAATCTAAAGGATGATGTTACTTAGAGTTGTATTCCAGGTTCAGCCTGTGCAAAGGCCCAGGAAGGGAAATGAATTTATGCCTTCAAGAAACAAAGAGATGCCCAGAGAGAAGAAAATAGCTAGAGATGGCGCTAGAGATATGGGCAGGAACCTGGTCATCCAGGTCATATTGTGGATTAATCATAAAGGCAATAAAGAAGCCTTGAAGGGTTTTGAACTTGGAGGTTCAAAGTGAGCCAGCTGCAGAGTCGACAATGGATTATTGAAAGATTAGAACAAATGCAGTTAGGAGATTACGACAGCACTCTAGGTGAAAACTGGTGGTAACATAACTGGCATTAGAGTGATCATGATGGAGATGGAAAGAAATGAACACATTCTAGAGATATTTTAGAAGTAAACTGTCAGGTGGTGGTAATGGAGTGGTACTGGTGATAAGCTAGGGGGAGATACTAAAGATGACTACCAGATTTCTGGCTTGTCGAACCAGATGGATGGGCCACCACTCACTGAGATAAGGAAGAAGTTCAAGGTTGGGACAAAAAAACATCTGTTCAGTTTTGTACATGTTTAATTGAAGGTGCTTTTGAAACATCAACAGATGACATGTCAAGTAGGTAGCTACAAATATAATGAATATATATTCTCCATATTAAAAAACCTTTTCATTTTCTCCCCAACCCTACTCTTCTTTTCAAGGTCTTTCCCATTTCGTCAATGGATCTACATTCTCTGTTATTCACTCCCAAACCAGGATATTATCCTTAATTCCTCTCTTTTTCACACCTCCATCAAAACCATTTACAGGTCTCACTCACCAGCCTACCTTCAAACTATGTCCTGAATCTAGCTTCTCACCACCTTCTTCACCAACACTGACAGAAGCCAGAACTATCTCTTGCCTTAACTTCTACATATCCATCTCATCTCTAGGGTCTCATTCTCATTATCCCCTATAATCTAATCACATAGAAGCCAACATATTTTAAAAACATTAATCAAATCACGTTCCTCCCTTCTAATCGCCTTGTCATGTCTTCTCATACTCTCATATCAAGTCTAAAGTACAATATTTACCATGGCATCCCAGGTTTTAGGAGAACTAGCCTCTCCACTCCTTCCCAACCTTGTATCTCCAGCTCACTTCTCTTTATTCGCAAGGACTCTCTTGCTACTCCGTGGACATCTCAGGATAATTTCAGCCTGTGTTTTGTTGCCTTGGAACATTCTACCCATCAGTCATTCATGGTTTGGTCTTTCACTTCATTCAGGTTTCTGCTCAAGTCACCTCTTCAGAGGCTATATCTCAATAGTTATCAGGAAATGTCAATGAAGACCACAATGCAATGTTATCTTATACCCACCAGACTGGCAAAAATTAAGATGTTTTGTAATACCACGTGCTGATAAAAAGTGGGTCTGCCGGAGCTCTTAATCACTTACGAGTGGGAATGTAAACTGGTGATGCTCCTTCAGAAAACAATACAGTCATATCACGTGAACTTGAACACTGACATACCCAATAACCATGCAATTCCACTCCCAACAATAGGCCATGGAGAAACTCCTGTATATGTGTGTTAACAGGAACACATGAAAATGTTTAGCAACATTGTTCAAATAGCGGAAAGCTGGAAACAATCCAAATATCCAGCAACAGGGCAATGAATCAATTGATTCTGCATACTCACCCAACAACACATAATTCAGCTTTTAAAATGAATGAACTACAGCTACATGCAACAATGTCAAACAGTTATACTATATTTACAAATCAAAACAAACAAGCAAAATTAGCTGTATAGTACTTATGAGCATATTTTTAAGGGATAAATATCATTTTTTAAAAAAAGGCAAGAGAAAAAAATTAGGAAGTAGTTGCTTCAAAAGATAGGCAGGTAGATGGGATGGGGCAGAGCACAGGTAAGTGCGACAGAATTGGTAGGGCTTTTGTTTGTAGATTAGGTGGTAAGTCATACATATGACAGTGTTATCCCTTATAATTTTCAAACATAGTTGTGTGTGTGTATATATATATGTAATGTTAAGTTAAAACAATTAAAATACTGGCCAGGCACAGTGGCTTACACTTGTAATCCCAGCACTTCAGTAGACCAAGGCGGGTGGATCATTAATATACAAATATATATTAAATGTTAAGTTAAAACAATTAAAATATTGGCTAGGCATGGTGGCTCACACCTGTAATCACAGCACTTTGGGAGGCCAAGGCAGGTGGATCACTTGAGCCCAGGAGTTCCAGATCAGCCTGGGCAACATGGCGAAACCCTGTCTCTACAAAAAATACAGAAAGTAGCCAGGCGTAGTGGTGTGTGCCTGTAGTCCCAGCTTCCAGTCCCAGGAGGCTGAGGTGGGAGGATCACTCCAATCCGTGAGGCAGAGGTTGCAGTGAGCCGAGATTACACCACTGCACTCCAGCCTGCACCACAGAGCAAGATCCTGTCTCTAAAAACCAACTAAACAAACAAAAACACAAAAAACACCTCTCCCCAAAAAAACCAAAATACAAAATAACTAACATACCTCTTCTCTGAACTTCATTTGTCTTTATAGCACACGTCACTCCCCAAAGAATATATACATACACACTGACTCACACTCATGCACTCATTTCCTTGTTTATTTTAAGTCTCTCCCATTAGAATGCAAACTCCCTAACTGTGGAGTCTTCGACATTCTTGTTCACCACAGTATTTCCAGGCCTAGAAGAGTGCCCGGCATATACAATAAATATTTATGGAATAAATGAATAAATGGATGAACAAATGGCCTAGTTAGTGCAAACAAAGCAATAGAGCACTGGCTAGTGCAACAGCTCAAGCCTGTAATCCCAGCACTTTAGGAGACCGAGGTAGGCAGATTGCTTGAGCTCAGGGGTTCGAGACCAGCTGGGGCAACATGGTGAAACTTCATCTCTACAAAAAATACACAAATTAACTGGGCGTGGTGGCACATGACTGCAGTTCCAGCTACTCAGGAGACTGATATGGGAGGGTCACTTGAGCCTGGGAGGCGGAGGTTGCAGTGAACCATGATTGCACCACTGCACTCCAACCTGGGTGACAGAGTGAGGCTTGTCTTAAAAAAACAGAGAAAGCAATAGAGCATAAAGGGCTTAGTTCATGAACCCTGAAGTCAGACACTTCCAGGTTCAAATCAAGGCTCTCATTAGTCTTCTTAGCTGGGTGACCTTGAATGAGTTGCTAAACTTCACTGGGTTTCTGTTTTCTCATCTCTAAAACAGGGTAATGGGGGGAGGAGCGGTTGTGATGATTAAAAAAAGAATTTAGCACTTTGTCCAGCACAATATTATTCTTGCACAACGACAATGTAATTTCCTCATAAAAAATGGCCTTTTATTGCTCAAGGACATAGCTTTGAGCAATTTGCATTCTTTACACAGTTTTACCATGACTGATTTTGTCCACACCCAATTTTAAAATGTGAACCAATTGGGCATCCTATAGTTGTTGCTACAGTTTGCTCAGACTAAGGACATGTACTAGGGAAATCTTGTAGCCACCAAACTTCCAGTGAGTATGGCACAATATAATCTTGCATTTGTGCTAGCCACTAGCATAGGAAATCAGCAAGACGAGAATAGCAAAAATAACAGCCATTTATTCACGGTTTTCTGTAGGATAAACAACACAGACATATCATCCCACGAACTCCTCACAGCTAGCTTGGGAAATTGCTGTGTACAAGAATTACAGAAAGCAGGTTCATTATAAACTGTTTTCAGATTTGGGCCTAAGCACGTTCTGAAATAGAGACCATATTCAAATAGTAATGAGAAATTCTTGAGAGTAGATTTGCACTATCAGCTATAATATATCCTTTTAAAACAAAACAGAAAGCAAGCTCTTTCACACCCTAGATGATGACTTATTTTATAGTAGTAAAACCCAGGGCCTTCACTGCTGTGAAGCCCATGTAGTCCCTTCCAAAAATTATGGTAGCAAATTCAAAAGGAGCAACTGCGCAGTGCTGTTGACTCACATTGCTCCCAACACACTCACAATAAAAATGAACTTTTCAGTGAACTGACCTATGTTTTCCACCCTGGACTCTAGCCAAGACCCAGGCATCCATACCTCTAATGGACCATGCTCTCTTAGAGAGCCCTAGGTCTTTCTGGGAGTCTTTTCCAGTTCTGCTCAGGATCCAGGTCCAAAGGACAGCCCAGGGGTTCCAATGACTCAGGAGAATCCCAGATTAATAATAATTACTCATCATAACAATAATAATGCTTTATACAGTGCTTACTATATATCAGGCAGTATTTATTCTTAGTGTTGTACATATATTTGCTCATTTAATCTGCATAACTATCCCATGGGGTAGATATAAAGCTTGCAATATGACTAAATCTCACAAGTGAGATTCCTGAAAATGAACACATGAAATCTATATGCAATCTGACCTTGCTGAGCAAGGTGAGACCACAGCAGAAATCAGCAGCCCATGCCAAATGATCCTTGGTGGTACTGGAAAATGGTCTGGCCTCGTGGTTTTGATCAAATGGCACACTCTCCTCTCAGATCCAAACCACAACTTCCCCAAAATTAATCAAGGAGAAATAAATGGATAGAGGGTGGAGCAGAAGAAAGAGTACTTAATTTTTGTCACATTTCACACCCTAACTACTTCTCATTAAGTCTACTGGCCTGCATGCGATTCCCAGACCTTTCTTAAATCTCATGACTTTTATATCATCCCGGGCACCTTATGCCCCTTCTCAGCTTTCAGCATAGTCACAACTTCCTCTGGCATTTCTTCCTGATTCAAATGTTCCCCGTCATTTCCTTCCAGCCTCTCTATGCTTAGAACACTCTGCACACATTTCCTACAGTATGTAATTACTGCTTTCAGTTTTAGTTATTTTGTCCATCTCCCCTTTAAACTTTTAGCATCTCAAGACCACGGATGACATTTGTTTTCCCATTTTCCCAGCATCTGGTATAGAGCTGGCTGAGCTGCTGCAGACAAGTAATAAATGTTTACTAACTGAATGAACTAAGGAAACCATGCTCCTCAAAGATGGCACACAATTTCTCACCACCCACCTAAAGGTGTCTCAAACTGGTGGGGATCTGCTTGATTTGTAATGAAGGAATTATAAAACAACCTTTCAGGCTGGGCATGGTGGCTCATGCCTGTAATCCCAGCACTTTGGGAGGTCAAGGTGGGCAGATCCCTAGAGCTCAGGAGTTTGAGACCAGCCTGGGCAACACGGTGAAACCCCATCTCTATAAAATCAGGTAGGCGTGGTGGCACATGCCTTGTGGTCCCAGCTACTCGAGAGGGTGAGGTGGGAGGATCGCTCTAGCCTGGGAGGCAGAGGTTGCAATGAGCCATGATCACACCACTGCACTCCAGCCTGAGTGACAGAGTGAGACCTCATCTCAGAAGAAAAAAAAAAAGAAAAGAAATCATTTCTGAGCACTTTGCTTCCAAGCCCTAGAATTTAAACTTGCCTCTTTTTCAGTAAAACAATAACCAATACTACCACCTATGACCAAGGCTTCTATTTCATTCTTGAGACTTCTCACTTCATTAATATCCAAGTTTCTGAATAGCTTTTGAAGGTTAGTGAAAGGCTGCTCAAAACGTTTTGAGCTGAGTTTCTGTTCTGAGAGTTACTTTTTCTCTTCAGGGCAAATCACATTTGGTTTTCCTTTATCTTTCTAATAAATGCTGTTTAAAAGGTTGGAGGCATTGAAGGTGAAGAGAGAAAGATACATCTAGAAGTTGTTAATCAATAAGGAATTTCTCTGGACGCCTGTGTGACCTCAGCATTTTTCACATTTCCACAGGTCTCCTTGGAGATGGTTGCTATGATCACTCAGTGTCTCTGGCTAAAAATCTTCAAAATGTGGATCACTGCTTTTATTCTCTTTTGTCTCCTCTTTATTAGCTGTTTTCCCCTCACACATAGTTTATTTCTCTATGAATGCAATCTGCTCATAATTTTTTATCAAATTATATTCCATACAAATAGAATGCCCCCATTCTTTTGGTTCCTCTGGAAATGCTTTTATTTGGATTATAACATTTGGCAGTCCATTAGAAATACTATTTATACTTTTATGTTTCCTGATTCCCTGAAAGTAAATCATTCATATGGCAGTTAGCCCTGCCTACTTCTGTTTCAAAAAACACTAATCTACACTAGAAGTAACTAAACATTGACAATAAAAATATCCAACCTGATTGATGCTTTTCATGTTGCTTATTTAACAAGCCCTTAGCACGGAATATCTCCAGATTAATTTTTAAATTTATGCAACTTTTATATTTCCCCTCTTTACTAAAGTTAAAGCAAATATACTTTCATTTGACTCTACTTTCATTATTCACATTTCAAATATCTAAATTACTTCATGATGGAGGTTTCTTACAAATATATAAGAAGAAAAAGAACTTGAAATGCTGAGTAGATTAAAACAAAATTTAAGTATCAATTGTCCAATAAGCAGAGAAAGCTAAAATGCAATATTCAAAAACAGTCTTAACATCCTTCCACGGCAAGGTTAGATGCTTTGTTGAAATACATAATTCAAATGTAAATTACAAAATAGAGCTCTTCTGGGAGTTTTCAAAGTCCTAATTACGTAGGTCAGCTGAATAGGGAACATATTTAGAAAAAAAAAGTAAGAAAAAATATAGTAAATGAATCATAGGGAATGATTTTTAGACAGAAACTTGTAGGGTTTTCCGTTAGCTGCCTTATTTTTGGAAGAGAGGACCAGCTCAGAAACAAACACCAAAATTCAAACCTGCAAAGAAAGGCATACCTGTGCAGCAGAATTACAGTAACGTAAATCAGTGGCAACACGATACAAGGACTTTTTATTGGTACAAGTAATTCATATAAAAATGCAAATCCCATTTTGTTAACATGGAAAAAGATTATTTTATTATCTTCATAAAAAGATAATTCTTGACAATATTAAATTGTAGTAGTAGATATAGGTAGACATCAGAAATTAATTCTTCTAGATCCATTTTACACATTTCCATAAGCTGTGAATTTATAAATCAAGTCATAATCAGGTCACTAAAAACAAAAAGGAACAGACACGCAGCTAGAATCCATTCATTTGTTCATTCAATGACACTTACTGAGCATTGATTTTGTACCAAGCACTGTGGTTGGAATTTGGAAGAGAAAAGTGATTAAGAGCTGGGTTCAACTATCCTTAAGGTTTTGTGGGAAAAACAGAACCATAAACAGTTAATTACAGTATGATATGATAAGTACAATGACTGAGGGATAAAACACAGTAGAATTCAGTCTTTAAAAAGGGACAAGTGATAGGTATGAAAATGGTTTTATGAGAGTCACAGTGTCATTGTTCTGAACAACAAATTCATTACTGTTGATACAAAAATACTGTTCATACAAGAGGGACTTTGCCTTAGGTACTTATAGCCTAGCACAGAGGACAGATAAGAAAAAATAATAAATAGTGCTTCCCAAACTATCTGTAATAAAGGACCAGTTTTTTCAAATGTAAATCCTTCACAACGGATCCTTTTGTAAAAATTTAAAACTAGAAAAAAATATAAAAATTAAGATATAAAAATGCAATCTCCAATTTTTAATATTAGATTCCAGAGTCATAAAATTACTTTGTTAAATTGCTATACAAGGTCTAAATGCTTACCTTCAATTATTGTGCCTATTTTACGGAAGACGGGTAACACACATTGTGGTCCATGGACAAGTATTGCAATAAAATATTAGAGATGCTAAGATAAAAGTATATATGCTATTGTCACATAGGAGGAAGTGATCCATTAACAGGGAGAGAGATGAAGCTCATCTAAGAAAAAGCTTTGTAAAAGACTTGACCCTTGAACTGTGTCTTTATATACATATGTGTGTGTGCATATATATATATGGGTGGACACAGTAAATCCCAGCACCTTGGGAGGCCAAGATGGGAGGATCGCTTGAGCCAAGAGTTCAAGATCAGCCTGGGTAATATGTGAAACCCTGTCTCTACAAAAAATACAAAAATTAGCTGGGCATGGTTATGAGCACTTATAGTCCCAGCTACCCAGGAGGCTGAGGTGGGAGGATCACCTGGGCCAATGTGGGCAAGAGTGAGACCCTGTCTCAAAAAAGAAAACAAAAAAAAACAAAAAAAAACCAAAAGGAGAAGGATTTACCAGAAAATTGATTGCAGTGAGAGGCATAAAGAACAGCATTCCAGGTAGGAGGAATAAAACATGGGAGGTAGGAAAAGCAAGAATTTCTATGTCATTGCATAATGAGGGAGAAGAAGAGGCAGATCGAGAAGGGCCTTATAAGCTAAACACAAGCCTTATATGTGGAATAGCACCCTATTTGGTGAAATTTCAAAATGAGGACTAAGGAAAGCACTTGATTCCCCTACTGGGTATTTAAAATGTTGTTATAAACAACCCCAGTGATACTCACAAGTGAATTTAATCCTTCTAGGTGGAGCTCATTGAATATCACCTAAACTTCCTCTTTCTTTCCAGCTAGTGTTGCAGGCCATGAACCCTCGTCCTAGTGTTGCAGGGCTGAACTACCTCTAAAATGTTGGTCAAAAATCCCTATCATGAAAAACTAGAGAGTTTTCAGATGGGAAACAACAGCGTTTATATATCTCTTTTTAAAAAAAAATTTGTTTTCATCTTGCTATCTGTCCCCGCAGAATGGCACAGCAACAAACAGTGTGTACTCTATCCAGTGCTGACTTTTATTTTTTTTCTTTTAAAATGGAGTCTTGTTCTATCACCCAGGCTGGAGTGCAGTGGCTTAATCATAGCTCACTGCAGCCTCAAACTTCTGGGCTCAAGCCATCCTCCCACCTCAGCCTCCCAAGTAGCTGGGGTTACAGGCTCATGCCACCACCTTTATTTTTAATATTTTTAGAGATGGGGGCCTCGCTTTGCTGCCGAGGCTTATCTTGAACTCCTAGCCTCAAGTGATTCTCTCGCCTTGGCTGCTCAAAGTGCTGGGATTACAGGTGTGAGCCATGGTGCCCAGCCTAGTGCTGACTTTTACATGCTCCATGACATTGAATGAATTACCCTTTCAGTTTCCTCAACTCTGAAATAGGGATAGTGTCAGTACCTACCTCATAGGACTTTTGTACTGTGAGGATTAAATGAGTTAATACAAGTAAAACACTCAGAACAGTGCCTGGCAAATAGTAGATGATAAATAAGTGTCCCTGAGTTATTAGTATCATTAAAAACAAAAGGAAATGGACACGGATTGGTGTATAATGTCCCCCTTCTCTTCTTCCCCAGTGCCATTCATCTAAGTATGCAAAAGTGGGACCAAGTAGACTCCCTAATTTCTAACCCTGCGCATCCTCCACTATTTCTCAAACATCATTTTAAACCTAAAGATGTACCACAGGTGGAGAAAATAGAGCTAATTATAGGCCTCTGGAGTAAAATGACTAAGGAAAATCAATGGTGAAGAGCTTATTTTCTGTCCTAGTCCCACCTTAGTTATCCCTAAAATTAGAAGCCAGTAGTTTTGGGTTATTGAAAGACACTTCCTCTGTGAGGGGAAACCGGAATGAGACAAGACTGTTTAGGCAAGCTTTATTTAAAACATTCAGCACCTCTTAGCAATGTAATCGGGGTGATGCTTCAATATTTTAAAGTCTGAGATGGTTGTCAAGAGTTCACTGAGAGTTTGACAACAACTGGGAACTACAGAATTAGCAACGTGGTGCCACTTCACACAGAAGGCTTAGCAAGGGGATACAGTAATTCTGGGTCAGGAATGTTAAGAGTTTATCTTAATTTAGCAGCTGTAGTGCTGCAGTAGCCAAATCTAGCGAAGTCTTTTCAGGGAGATCAGCTAAGGGCACAGCCGTCTAGACAAAACACCACCACAATGGGTGGTGCAGAGATAGATGCAAGGTTGACCAAGATGTTGCCAGCACATCAGCAGAAACTTGAAGAAATCCAGAGGCAAGAGTTTAAAAACACTGTGCTGGGTGACACCTTAAAGTTATTGAGGTGTTTTTTTTTTTTTTTTTTTTTTTTTTTTTGAGAGTCTCGCTCTGTCGCCCAGGCTGGAGTGCAGTGGTGCCATCTCGGCTCGCTGCAACCTCCGCCTTCTGGGTTCACGCCATTCTCCTGCCTCAGCCTCCTGAGTAGCTGGGACTACAGGTGCCTGCCACCATGCCTGGCTAATTTTTTGTGTTTTTAGTAGAGACAGCGTTTCACCGTGTTAGCCAGGATGATCTCCATCTCCTGACCTCGTGATCCGCCCGCCTCGGCCTCCCAAAGTGCTGGGATTCCAGGCATGAGCCACCGCGCCCGGCCAAAGTGTTTTCTTTTTTTATATATACTTTGAATTTGTTGTCAAGTGTATTGTTTCTGAGACTATTCCTTTCTCCTCTATTCTCAAAACATGTCCACATCTCTACCCTAGAGTTGTCAGGGCAAATGGAGGATCTCTTCCACTCTGGGGGAGGCCCTTTTAAGATCAGACTGGGATGACCTCTCCACTGTTCCCATCTCCCAAAAGGCACTGTCCCTTAAAGACAACATATTATATTGATTTTACCATTACCAGTAGTGAATATAAAAGCACAGAAGAAAATATTATGGTGTACCTATAACCATGAGCAACAAACCTCTCCACTCCATATTTGCCTTCTTTATGCTTCCCTACCATGTCTTATAGATATTACTAAATCATTACTGTAAGGTTCCATGCATTTTCCCCTCTAAAGTACCATGACTTTGATGTGTTTCAAAACACCTAGTATTACCGTTCCTGTAGAGAGACCCCAATGCTTGCAAGATCAAAATGGGTCAGAAGAGGGTGGGAAGGAAATGTAACTACATTGTGTTACTCTTGAATGCTACATTTATTTAATAGTTGAGTACAGTTGGAAGGATAGTCAGCTAAAGAAAACAGCAGATTATAGATCAGTGACCTTGAGGTGGAAATAAACCCAGAACAGAAGGTATAGGCATATTTAGTGAAAATAATTGGGCTGCCAGAGAGATTGGGGGAAACAATTTCCTGCTAATAAAATCTAACAATAAAGAACCCCTGCTAAGCAGAAATAATCTTGCCAAAATTATAACTCTCAAGTTGTCAAGTTGGATTTTGGACTTAACCTTGTTGAAGTCGTTCAATCATTCAAGCAAGCATTTGTAAAACATCAAATTGATTATGTAGCATTGCATTTGATCCCCTGGAGTAAAGAGAAACAAAAGACACAGATGCTTTCCTACAGAAATTTACACGCTGATCCTTAGTTTTATGTGTCAATTCAGCTAGTCTACTGTATCCAGTAATTTAATCAAACACTAATTTAGATGTTGCTATGAAGATACTGTGTACATGTGGTTAACATCTATAATAGGTTGACTTTAAGTAAAGCAGATTACCTTCCATGATGTGGGTGGGCCTCATTCAATCAGCTGAAAGGCCTTAACAGTAAAAACTCAGGTTTCCTAAAGAGAAAAAACTCTGTCTCAAGACTGCAACATCAATGCCTGCCTGCGTTTCTGGCCTGCCAGCATGCCCTACAGATTTTGGACTTCCTGAAACATATCCTGTTTGCTCTGTTTCTCTAGAGAAACCTGATTAATACACACTGTTATAAGCAATTACAAGCAAATAGTAAATGACAAGAATAAATTGGTTCCAAGATGCTTTACAAAGTCATGCCCAAGAGTGCACAGACACAGACAATTCTGGTATATAGTATAAATATGACAGCAGAGCCATGTACAAAAAAGACAACAGGAACACAGACAGTGTGCCTATATTTGCTTGGGGGCAATCACTGTCAGGAATATCTGAGATTTGAAAGTATACACTGGGAATCTGTTACAGGGAAAGGAAAAAGCACACACAATTGAAAAGAAATGCCAGAATGCAAAGCGTATCTGTTGAAGCACAAAGTGAAAGGATGAGATGGAGGTCAAGGGATAGAGCAACGGATGTGGTAAGAGATCAAGCAGGATGCATAGGTGGAAACAGTCATACCTGCACGTGAGAAAGATCATAAAATCCTGGAGCAAGTGGCCCAAATTGTTTTATGCCCTTAAATTCTATAGCTGTTCAAATAATTTTTCTTGATTTCACAAACCTATAAGTAAATATCACTGAATTACATTAAGATTCTTATTGTAGGCCCGGTGTGGTGGCTCATGCCTGTAATCCCAGCACTTTGGGAGGCTGAGGTGAGCGGATCACGAGGTCAAGAGATCAGGACCATCCTGGCCAACATGGTGAAACCCCGTCTCTACTAAAAATACAAAAATTAGCTGGGCGTGATGGCATGCACCTATACTCCCAGCTACTTGGGAGGCTGAGGCACGAGAATCACTTGAACCCAGGAGGCGGAGGTTGGAGTGAGCCGAGATGGCGCCACTGCACTCCAATCTGGTGACAGAGTGAGACTTTGTCTAAAAAAAATATATTATTATTGTAAATATATGCAGTCAAAAAGGGAAGTTGAACAAGTTCAGCAGTGTGGAAAGATATAAGATTAATACACAAGACTCTATTTCTATATGCTAACAATGAACAATTTAGAAAAAAAATTAAGGCGGCAATCCCATTTACAGTATTATGTAGCAAAAAGAACAAAGTAACTAGAAAAAACTTTAACAAAAGAAGTTTAACAGCTGGGTACAGTGGCTCACGCCTGTAATCCCAGAACTTTGGGAGGCCAAGGCAGGTGGATCACTTGAGGTCAGGAGTTCAAGACCAGCCTGGCCAACATGGTGAAACCCTATCTCTACTAAAAATACAAAAGTTAGCCAGGTATGGTGGTGGGTGCCTATAATCTCAGCTACTCAGGAGGTTGAGGCAGAAGAATCACTTGAATCTGGGAGGCAGAGGTTGCAGTGAGCCGAGATCTCAGAGCGAGACTCCATCTCAAAAAAAAAAAAAAAAAAAGGCTTTTACACGTACACACTAACAACTACAAACCATTGTTGAAAAATATTAAAGAAGATTTGAATAAATGGAAAGACATCTCATAGTCATAGATTAGACAACTTAACATTTTTAAGAAGGCAATGGTCTCCAAATTGACATATAGATTCAATGCAATCCCTATCAAAATCTCAGCTAGTTTGAATTTTTGCAAATACTGACAGGTTAATTCCAAAATTCATATGGAAATATAATCAATCCAGGATAGCAAAAAAAAAAAAAAAATCTTGAAAAGAACAAAGTTAGAGGACTCACATTTCAAAGCTTACTACGAAGCTACAATTAATCAAGATAGTGTGGTACTGGCATAAGGACATACATATGCATCAATATACATCAATGGAATAGAATTAAAAGTCCAGAAATAAACTCTCACACTTATGGTTAACTGATTTTCAACAGGGATAGCATGATAATTCAATGAAGAAAGAATAGTCTTTTCAACAAATGGTGCTGCACAACTGGATATCCACATGCAAAAGTGAATATGGACCTCTACTTTATACTTTACACAAAAATCAACACAAAATCAGAGGCCTAAATGTAAGGGCTAAGATGATAAAATTCCAAGTAAATATCAATGACCCTGGGTTAGTCAATGGTTACTTAGAAATAACACCAAAACCACAATGACAAAATAAAAAACAGTTAAGTTGAACTTTATGAAAGTTTAAAACTTTTATGCCTCATAGGACACCATCAAGAGAGCAAAAAGACAACACACGGGATGACAGAAAATATTTGCAAATCATATATCTGACAAGGGGTTTATATCTAGAAAATATAAAGAACTCTTACAACTCAACAATAAAGACAAATAGCTCAATTTTTTATTTTAATTTTTTTTTTGAGATGGAGCTTCCCTCTTGTTGCCCAGGCTGGTGTGCAATGGCGCGATCTCAGCTCACCTCCACCTCCCGGGTTCAAGCGATTCTCCTGCCTCAGCCTCCCTACTAGCTGGGATTACAGATGCCTGCCACCACACCCAGCTAATTCTTTATATTTTTAGTAGAGACGGGGTTTCACTATGTTGGCCAAGCTGGCCTCGAACTCCTGACCTCAGGTGATACATCCTCCTCAGCCTCCCAAAATGCTGGGATTACAGGCATGAGCCACAACACCCGGCTAACACAATTTTAAAATGGGCAAATAATTTGAATATATGTTTCTTCAAGGTAGATACACAAATGGCCATAACTACATGAGAAGATGCTAAACATCCTTAACCACCAGGGAAGTGCAAATCAAAACCACAATGAGATATATCGTATCACACTCACTAGGATAGATAAAATAAAAAAAATTAGATAATAACAAGTATTGGTGAGGATGTGGAGAAATTAGCACCCTCATATACTGCTGTGGGAACACAAAACGAGGCACAATTTGTGTTTCCGTTTTGGAAAATAGTTTGGCAGTTCCTCAAAATGCTAAACACAGTTGCGGTCACACCACTGCACTCCAGCCTGGGTATCAGAGTGAGACTCAGTCTCAAAAAAAAAATAAATACAAATAATAAAAATTAAAAGTGGGTGAGTATAGTCACTAGGACACTGCTGATACAGTTTACATGCCTAAACAGTATTTCTCAAATTTGAATATTGAATGGAGTCTTTTATATTAAAAAGCCCTGAGAAAAACAAATGGTGAAGTTCTGTATCATCATTTTAGCTTCATGATTGTTACTTGGTAACAATTGTTAACCCAAAAGCAAATGTGACTGAAAATAATCTAATATCCAACAACACGTAAATGGATAAGTAAAATGTAAAATCGGCCGGGCGTGGTGGCTCACACCTGTAATCCCAGCACTTTGGGAGGCAGAGGTGGGCAGATCAAGAGGTCAGGAGATCGAGACCATCCTGGCTAACACAGTGAAACCCCGTCTCTACTAAAAATACAAAAAATTGGCTGGGCGTGGTGGCAGCGCCTGTAGTCCCAGCTACTCGGGAGGCTGAGGCAGGAGAATGGTGTGGACCCAGGAAGCAGAGCTTGCAGTGAGCCGAGATGGCACAACTGCACTCCAGCCTTGGCGACAAAGCCAGACTCCATCTCAAAACAAAACAAAACAAAACAGAAACAAAAAAAAGAACCATTAAAAAAAGGACTTATACATAGTAAAATGTAAAATCCATACAATGAGACACTAATCAGCAATTAAAAGAAATGAACTACTGACTCATGCTACATGTGATGAGCCTCAAAACATGCTAAGTGAAGGAGGCCAGGGACAAAATACTACACGTTATTTGATTCCATTTATATGAATGTCTAGAAAAGGCAAATTTATAGAGACAGGCAGTAGACCACTGGTTGCCTAGGGCTGGGGTGGGATTGGGGATTAACTGCATATAAAGATGAGGGGGCAACTTTTAGGGGTAATGAAAATATTTTAAACCTGCATTGCAGTGATGGCTGCACAACTGTATAAATTTAGGCTTCTCAGCTGCTTATTCTGTTTTTTTCAAGGCTGCAAGTTACCATTCCTCCATGGGTCTGACTGAGTCTAACCTTTTAAATATAGTGCACTGAGCACACCATCCTGATGACTCAGGCACATCTCCATAAACATTAATTATTGCATTTTGCTGTGCTATAGCTCCAACATAGCAAAAGGGCTTACTGAAGTATGTGAGAGTGTCTGTTCCTCCATTAAATGGCCCCAGGCTACTGTGGCTTAAGTTCTTCCTGTGTTGTCATCCTGTCTGCTATTTCTTACTTCTGTTCATGGCTTACATATAGCAAGTACCCTTTTTCTCCTTTTTGACATACTGACTCTATTGTTCTTTGAATTAGGAAGCTGACTTATTAAACTTGTTAGTTTAGAGCTCTGTATAAATCAAGACCAAAGAAGTTTTAGGCAGGAGCTTTTAGATTCCCCAGTATGTAAAATGCGTAAGCTCTGGCACATGCACTCGGCTTTTTCAAAATACTCTGGTCCTTTACTGCGGTTCAGATAGTTGGACCACCTGTGCTGGGACTCCTCTTTGCTCAGCTCTCATCAACTAAACTCAAAGAACTCAAGAGAATGACAGCTTAGTCATCAGATAACCTGGACACATGTGGCCACTACCCACTCCTGTGCCCAAAGCAGACTTTGATAAATGATCATAACATTTTGTTTTTTAACTGAACACAACATGCCTCAGAATTCTTTTCAGCAGCCCTTTAGGAAGGCACTAATGATACTGAAATTGTCACTTAAGATAAAACCCAGAACCATGGCCCAAAGCAACAGCCCTCGGACATTTCTGATTAGGAACTATAACTATTTCCTAAATTTTATAATCTAATTATATTTAAAACACATAATGCTACATAAATTTTCTTGGAAAAATATAAAAGAAATTGGTTGTACTATTTGCCTTTGGGGGAGGGTAGCAGGCAGCAAAGGTAAAATGGAAAGTTTTCACTCTGTTTCTCCGTATTTTTGTTTTGTTTTGTTTTGTTAGACACGGTCCTGCTCTGTCACTCAGGCTGGAGTGCAGTGACATAATTGTGACTCACTGCAGCCTCAAACTCCTGGCTAAAGTGATCCTCTCACCTCAGCCTCCCAAATAGCTAGGACCAGAGGCATGTACCATTATGCCTGGCTAATTTTTAAAAACATATTTGTAGAGATAGGGGGTCTCCCAAAATTGCCCAGGTTGGTCTTCAACTCCTGGACTCAAGCGATCCTCCCAACTCGGCCTCCCAAAGGGCTGGGATTATAGGTGTGAGCCACTGCACCCAGCCGTACTCTGTATGTTAATCTTTTGGATTTTGAACATGTGACCATGTTACTTTGTTAAAAACAAATCTTTAAAACTGTGTGGGTAAAGCTTACCAGGACATATTAGAAATGACAAGGAAAGTGCCACATACAGCTGGAGAGAATAAAACCTAGTTCTTTAATCCTTTTGCTTTCCATCCTCAACACCTGACTTCCATCTCATAGTCTCTAAGACACTGCTTCAGTTCCTGCCATCGTGTTCACATTCCAATCAACAGAACAGGAAGAGAGAGTAGAGCACAGTCCTTCTAAGGACACAACACAGGAGTTGCACATATTTCTGTTCACATCACTGTGATCAGAACCTGCTGATATGTTCATATATAACTGCAAGGGAACATGGGAAATATAGTCTTTAGAAGGTGGGCATCCAGTTAAAACTTGGGGAGTTGTATTACTAAAGGAGAAAGGAGCATAGTTGTTGGTGTACAAACAAATGCGGCAATCTCAGTCACAAATAATTAGTGCAAAATTCAGGGTAGGAGTTATCTCTGGTGGGAGGGAAGGGAATGCATTCCAGGGGATTTAGGAGTATTGATAACATTTCATTTCTTAAGTGATCACAACATGGAGTTTATTTTTTAACTGTTATTCCTACATATATATAGTATATAAAATATTCATTATGCGTATTTCACAATTTAAAAAAACAGGCTGGGGCCGGGTGTGGTGGCTCATGCCTATAATCCCAGCAATTTGGGAGGCCGAGGCGGGCGGATCACGAGGTCAGAAGTTCATGACCGGCCTGGCCAACACAGTGAAACCCCGTCTCTACTAAAAATACAAAAATTAGTCAGTTGTGGAGGCGGGCTCCTGTAGTCCCAGCTACTCAGGAGGCTGAGGCAGGAGAATTGCTTGAACCTGAGAGGCGGAGGCTGCAGTAAGCCAAGACCACACCACTGCACTCCAGCCTGGGCAACAGAGTGAGACTCTGTCTCAAGGCAGAGGTTGCGGTGAACAAAGACCGCGCCATTGCCATTGCACTCCAGCCTGGGCAACAGAGTGAGACTCTGTCTCAAAAAAAAAAAAAAAATCAGGCTGGGTGCAGTGGCTCACGCCTGTTATCCCAGCACTTTGGGAGGCTTAGGCAGGCAGATTACTTGAAGTCAGGAGTTCGAGTACAGCCTGGCCAACATGATGAAACCCTGTCTCTACTAAAAATACACAAAATTATTGTATTTGTAATACAATACAAATTTACAATTTGTAAATTGTAAATTAGCGCATGCCAATCCCAGCTACTTAGGAGGCTGAGGCAGAAGGATCACCTGAACCCAGGAGGTGGAGGTTGCAGTGAGCAGAGATCATGCCACTGCACACCAGCCTGGTGACAGAGTGAGACTCCATTTCAACAAAACAAAACACAACAACAAAAAACACATTAGAGTAGTTGAAGCTGAGTATGAGTGCATGTGGATTCATTGTACTAGTCTCTCTACTTGAAAGCGTGCTTAAAATTTTCCCAAATAAAATAGTTCACACAAACACACATACACACACACACTTTATATACATATATAATAGTTTAATCCTAGTATCATTTCAGACACACAGTACCTGTAAAAACCAACTTTGTAAAAACTGTTCTAAATGTTCTGTTACATTATACATAGATGAGAAATAAGGAATTGTGCGATTCTTAAACTGTTTACAATCTAATTGGGAGGTCAAGACTAAAATAACAGATATGATGGAATGACCAAACGAAAAGTACAGACAGAATCCAGAGAAAACAAAGATCAGTTCAGTTTAGGAAGACTGAGGTTGCTATAATCCTAGGAAATGAGCAAATGTGACAAAAATAGTAAGTCTTTAATCAAAATAATAATAAGCAAGCAAACTAATTTTAAGCAAGTGGATTGTGCAGGCCTCTTCATGCAGCTGTCATTTTGTTTCAAAGTTTAGAATTAAGTTAACTGCAAACTGAGGAAATAGAAAAATAAGCAACTGTTCCACTTGCACATACTAAAATGGACTTAGTTACTTTATAACCAAATCTAGTCCATCATTTTAGGGAAGACTTTTGAACAGATGCCTCCAGTCTCTCTGAATAGGCAGTAAAAGCATGATTATGAGTAATTGCGGTTAGTCTGCTTTCTGCTTAGGTTGGATCTCCATTCCACAATTTACAAATTGTGACCCTGAAACACCCTGGAGATTAAGTTGATTAATCTCTTTGTGCTTCAGCTTCCTCATCTATAAAATAAGTTTAATAACAGTATCTACCTACTAGAAATACTGCGAGGGTTAATACTGTTCTTGAAATAGTGTCTAGAACATAGTAAACATTCAATAAATCTTGTTGTTATTTGCCTTTTTCATGGCTCTTTGAAAATTAGCTCAGTTTTCCTACAGTTCATTGGAGTGGGGAAGGTTATTTCAAACAAACTAGAGATCTGAACTTTTGTAAAACGTTTTTAAATAAATTTTTTAATAGAGACGGGGTTTCGCCATGTTGCCCAGGCTGGTTTCGAACTCCTGAGCTCGAGCGATCCGCCCACCTCAGCCTCCCAAAGTACTGGGATTACAGGTGTGAGCCACCACACTCCCCAGCCAAATTTCTTTAAAACATGTCTTGATTTTGCAAGTACTATAAAGTCCAAACAAGGCAAGCTTGCAAGCCAAGTCCAGTGAGCTGCCAATCCCTGGTTTAAATTTTCATGAAGAACAATGTTAGGTGACTTATTGCATAAAGATGATGTTAAACTAAACTCGACAACGTACAGGGCTTAAACAATTCTAATTTAGAGTTCAAGCTTGATTATTACTCATGTGGGTAGAAACTTGATGATAATCCAGTTAATTTTAAAATCTCATTAATTGTTAAATGCCACCCATCAAATGCTAGAGTCTAGCTTTCTTCCTCAAAAAGTTGGGAGGCCAAACTGTGATTAGTAGCAGCTCCCATTAAAGCTCAGACAATCCAGTTGCGGAGGTATGACCAAAACCAAATATGTGCAAAACAATATGTGATTAAGGGCTAAACTGTTGTGATGTCAATGATGGATAGGCCAAGATTATGGAGCGCTCAGGCTGAGCAGGAACAACCAGAAAGAAATAGCATTGTGTGTGGACAAAGTAACATTTTGCTCAGCTTTAAAGCACAAGCAGAATTCAGATTACAGGGGAAGGAGGAACAAGCTATAATAAAGGCAGAAAGAGGGGTGAGTTCAGCATGTACCAAAATCAGACCAGACCAGACAATACAACTCAACAGGGAGAGTTTACATTTTGGAGAATTGGGGAAAATAAACTTGCATAAACATGGGGCAGGACTGGGAATGGCTCATTTTTTCTTTACAGATTTATCCAGTGTTGAAATTATTTGCCCTGGGGTTCCTCACCTCTTAGTATGGAGAAGCAAGAACAAATCATATTAGGAATAGCGCTTTTGAAGAGCAACTATGAGGTTTCTCCAAGGCAAGGACCTTAATTCTATTAACCTTTGAATTCTTAGCACCTGGGACAGTAACTGGCACATAGTAAATAAGTGTTTCCAAAATGCCTGGCAAATAAATGACTGAACAGCCACATAGCAGCAACCCAAACCAGCAGGTCAGAACTGTCTCTCATTTAAAAAAAAAAATTGGTGCATAAGTGTGGTTGAGAGGTCATAATCTATAAACATTCCCAAATAGATGTGTTTTATCACCTCTACTGCTCACTCCTGTTAATACATAAACCTTTTCTTTTTTTTTGAGATGGAGTCCCGCTCTGTCGCCCAGGCTAGAGTGCAATGGTGTGGTCTCTGCTCACTGCAACCTCTGCCTCCCAGGTTCAAGCGATTCTCCTGCCTCAGCCTCCCGAGTAGCTGGGATTATAGGCAACCGCCACCACGCCTGGCTAATTTTTGTATTTTTAGTAGAGGCACGGTTTCACCATGTTGGCCAGGCTGTTCTTGAACTCCTGACCTGGTGATCCGCCCACCTTGGCCTCCCAAAGTGCTGGGATTACAGGCGTGAGCCACCGTGCCCAGCACAATACCTTTTCTTTAGCACGCACTGTTTTTTTTTTACTTAGGTTTGAAGTACAAAATCCTAAACAATAATTTCTTTGTTATTTATTTATTTTTTGAGATAAGAGTCTCACTCTGTCACCCAGGCTGGAATGCAGTGGCGTGATCTCAGCTCACTGCAAGCCTCTGCCTCCAGGTTCAAGCTATTCTATGCCTCAGACTCCCAAGTAGCTGAGACTACAGGTGCATGCCACCACACCTGGCTAATTTTATGTGTTTTTAGTAGAGACAGCATTTTGCCATGTTGTCCAGGCTGGTCTCGAACTCCTGGCCTCATCTGATCCTCCCACCTCATCCTCCCAAAGTGCTGAGATTACAGGTGTGAGCCACCAAACCCAGCCCTATTTTTAATTAGAGAAAAAAGCATGGCCGGGTGCAGGTGGCTCACGCCTGTAATCCCAGCAGTTTGGGAGGCCAAGGCGGGTGGATCACAAGGACAGGAGATTGATACCATCTGGCTAACACAGTGAAACTCTGTCTCTACCAAAAATACAAAAAATTAGCTGGGCGTGGTGGCACGCACCTGTAGTTCCAGCTACTCAGGAGGCTGAGGCAGGAGAATCACTTGAACCCGGGAGGCAGAGGCTGCAGTGAGCCGAGATCGTGCCACTGCACTCCAGCCTGGGTGACAGAGCGAGGCTCCATCTCAAAAAAAAAAGAAAAAAGCAAGGGCAAACGGAGATATAAGGCATTGCTTAGTTCATAACTGCAAAGCTGTTGCAAAGCTGTTGTCATCAACATCATTTATTTACCAAATTAAAGGTAGAATAGTCCATTGGAGGTATCAGGAAATCTGTATCAGTTTAAGACTACAATTTATTACATGCTCTCCCCCAAAGTAAAATAAACCCTGTTAAGAGCTCTATCAAGCTTCTAGAAAGTTTTTTGACAGTAACATGCCCTCTGCATCGAGTTCAGTGCCTCATATTTATTAGTGAGTTATTTCTAAAGGCAGATACACTGGAGCAAAGATACCTTACATTTATTATGTAAGGAGTCACTTCATAGCTTCTATTTAAACTCTTACAAACATATATAATATAGAGATTTTTAAAATCACGCGCACACACTGTTAAATTAGGTTTAGCTTAATGCTGCCTCCTTACATATTTTAAGTTTAGCCCAAGGTTTCCCTGTACATAGTGAACTGTAACCTAACTGGATGTGTAAACAGTCTGTAACCTATTCTTGTGCCAATCACCAAGTTTTGGCCAATCAAAGGTGGCCAGCTGTTCAAACCATGCTCAAATAAGGCCAACGCGGAGGTGTAACCAATCTGGGTGGTTCTGTATCTCACTTCCAATTTCTGTAGCCACTTTCCTTTTTCTGTCCATAACTTCCACCAAGTAGCTGTGCTGGAGTCTCTCTGAACCTATTCTGCTTTGGTAGCTGCACGACTGGTGAATTGTTCTTTGCTCAGTTAAACTCTGTTAAATTTAATTGGTCTAAGGTTTTTAACAACAAAAGTACAATTTGTAATATTTCTATTATGTAGCAAACCTGGTTCCTTTTTTTTTTTTTTGGAGACAGGATCTCACTCTGTCGCCCAGGCTGGAGTGCAATGGCACTCCACGGCTCACTGCAGGTGATTCTCCTACCTCAGCCTTTGGAATAGCTGGGACCACAGGTGGATGCCACCACACCCAGCTAATTTTTGTATTTTTTGTAGAGACAAGTTTTCACTATGTTGCCCCGGCTGGTTTCAAATTCCTGAGCTCAAGTGATCTGCCCACCTCTGCCTCCCAAAGTGCTGGGAGTGCTGGAATTACAGGTGTGAGCCATTGTGCCCAGCCTGGTTCTATTTTTGAGAAGGTAAACTTCATTCTTGAGCAAGTTTTAAGGTATGGCATATCATACTTTAGTACTTTTTAATGTAATCATGGTAACTCAGCTGGTTCTAAGTTGACAAAATCAATAGTGAAACTTAATGACATGTGGTCAATGAGGTAAGAAGTGAAACATATGTCATACCTTTTCCAATAGACTAAACTGGTCCAATTGAAAACAAAAAAAAGCAAACACGAGAGGTTTCCTTAGCATTGCTTTTACCAAAAGGTATCTATGCATTCAAACTTACTTAAACGTTTTCTGTCTTTTTAAAAATTTAAAACAATATCTAACAGTGGGAAATGTGAAGATACTATAGAAATTATTTAAAATAATGTCAATATACATTTAATAGCTCATAACCAATGCTTTGAGTCTTGATTAATACTATCATTTCAAATGATTCCAGATTGAATAATTCTGGATTGTTTATAGAGTTTCCTTTCATTTTGTAATATTTATGTAATGTAAATCTCCTAAAAGTCTCCGCAACACATTCAGTGTAAAACCTGGAATGATTTAAATTTTAATTTAAGAAAATTTCCCATATTGGAACAGAGACAGAAGTGCCCAATGAAGTGTTCATTTTACCTGACAATTACCTTTTAAAATTGTTAGAAGGGAATACATTAAATGTCCAAGGAAAATGTTCTCATTCAAGATAATATGACTGTTCAAAATGAACACAGAATGCATAATTCTCTTATAACTTAGAAATGGGATGTCCTGAGCTGACTGTATTATATTAGATTCTGTAACTGTGAAACCAAGCTCTCAACCATATCGGTCTCCACATTTCTGAATGAATTAAAAGCCTTCCAACAAGCTTCCTCTCCACCACAGGAAATCCTGTTGGGAGTCCCCCCTGCAAGTCTGCGTCATGCTCTCAGCTTTTCATTTTGTGTGCTTTGAAAGACCAACATTAGCTGTATTTCACAGGAATTTCTTCCTTTTCTCCCTCAATAGTTTGCAGGATAAACTGGTTAGATACAAAGTCAGCATAAATCGAGCTCTGCTTTCTTATCACAGTGAAGCAGCTGTGCCAAGGGTGTGAGACACCTCCACTACATGTACCCAGAGCTTTCTTATTCTCAGTGTTTGAAATAGATTCAGCTTCAGGTGAGTGAGTCTTTTGTGCCTTCTTGTTCTCTGATTCCTATATTCATATCCAGAAATACCTATGAAAAACATCAAAGAAAAAAATCTATCTCCCTCCCCCAAATCCAAAGGCTAATCAAAATAAAATCCCCAGAAAGACTGGATTAGTTAACTGTGTTCTCAAATTGAATTTGAGCTTCCGAATAAAGACACATGAAAATGCAATTAAATTAAATCTAATGCAGAACCATTTTACTAAGTTGAGAGGCACCACAATTTTAATAAAACTGTAGGAAATTATGCTATTTTAAGACACATCTGAAATAGCAGACAAGGTAAATTGAGGTTGTTACCAAAAGAATTCTTGAGAGCATGTCAGAGTTACAGCCTAAATAGAAGGCTAACTGAATTCCTTTTAGAGGAATTTTTTTCACCTCTTGCCATAGACTATACACAAATTTCATTGATGAACATGAAAATATCCCTTTGTGCCAAATAAAAGTCATTGCAATAATGAAAGAGTAGGAAAGTTGAAAGTACAGCTGACATGCCCAAACATTATTCTCATAAGCATTGCTCTAGTTACTCTAGTTCTCATAATATTATCAATCCTAAATTTGGCTAACATATTCTTACGCTAACATATTAAGTTAATTTCCAAACAAAAGCAATTATTTCAATATCTATTCCTATATAAACCATATCAAACAGCACATATGTTCTGGCAATAGGTGTCAAATGATAAGATCTTTTATTTAAAAACAGAAAACCTAACAAAATGGACATTCAATGGTTCCATTTACATCACAAAATGTGAGTACCTTAAGATAATGACTTTTTCCCAAATGTCAACTAAGATTCAATTTATGTTTATTATATAAAAAGAGGTCCTTGAGATCTGCCCCTGTTGTTGTCATTCTCCAAAATACTGACACTCATCCCCCTCGTGTAGCCCCATGGAGAGGTTCACTAGTCTTCTTTGGGAGCAAGGTTCTCTGATCAAATAAATTTTGGGAATGAAACCCAGGGTGAAGTATTTTCTAAATGTAATTTGGTCACAGAACTAAGGTTTCCCAAATTTATTTGGCTATAGGACCTTCTTTCCAAGTAATTCCAAATTAACAACTCACAATGTTACCATTCTTGGGAAGACACTGGGAAATGTTGCCTTAAAGAAAAGATGGTAAAGTGATGGCTCATGGGCCAGCATCAGCCCACAAACATATTCTGTCTGGTATACACAGAGTTTTAAATAAAAATTAAGCCAATACTTGACATTTGGAGATTTCATATAAACATCATTTACTAATACTCCATTCCCACATGATTGTAACTCCAAATGATGCTTGGCAATGGATTTAGACCACTTAGACAGGGTACACATTCTCTAGTCTAATTAAATCCTTTCTATTCTCTGCAATCTCTTACCCACAGTCTGCTTTATGCCTGTGTATTACCTGCCTGCCTCTCCTAGGCATTTATTTACCTTTGAGACCCTGTGCAGAGGACAGGGGAACATGGAGAAAGCACCACATACCAGCTTCCCTGAGTTGTCCAACTATAGGTAAGAAAGTGTCTCTCTAGTAAACGTCAAAACTTTGGCTGTCACACATTCTATCTTTTGGTGATCAAGATCTGTGTCTGGACTTTATACTCCTACCAGATAATTCACTAAATTATTAATACATCACCATCGTATTATTATTAACAAGAATAATTTATAAGGAACTTACTAAGTTCTAGCCACTAGGCCAAGTACATAGATAATAGATCATTTAACCCCCACAAAACTCTATGGCATATGTCCTTTTATTTAAATCCCCCTCCCTCCCATTTATGGATGATAAAATAAGGTTAGACTTGCCAAGGTCACACTATGAGTATGTGGCAGAGCTGGCAGAGCAAGGTGATTGTCTCCAGAGCCCACAGTCATAACCATAACACTACATTGAGTCTTATAAGAAAATCTGACTGAGTGAAGGGCAAACCTGAGCAGGAAGTCTGGTAGAAGGCAATGTTTTGTTGTACAATACACTAAAGAATAAAGGCACAGCGGATTGCAGGGTGCAGAATGCTCCCACAGAGCAAAAGAATTTGAGACACTATTCCTTGAATTCCCCATGAAACAAAGAGGCAAAGATCATCAAGTATTAATATTTTTTAGTTGCTAACCAAGTTAACAATAACCCCAACTTCTATCTTTGTCTACGTCATCACTTTAGGTATAACTGGAAGCATTTTACAGACTTTGTAGGAGATGCAACTTCAGTTTACCCAAAGGAAATGGGAGGTTTCTAGGTTAAAGGCTCTGCCTGAGACCTTACAGCTTATAGAACAAGGCAAGTCGTGAATGTGGAGTTCAAATTCAGGTCTCTTACTTCCAGATCTAGACTCATTATAAGTGACTTTGGCACAAATAGGGATAGAACTGTGTTGTCTAATAGACATTTCTATGATGATGGCAATGTTATATATCTGCTCTGTCCAGTACATTTCCAAATTTGGTTGTGTGGCCAGAGAACTAAATTTTTAATTATTTTTAAATAATGTTAATTCTAATTTAAGTGGTCAAATGTGGCTAGTTACTACTGTATTGGATGGCAGAGGGCTAAACATCCCATAAACCTTTTCAACCACACTTCCTGCATGTGTACCAAGAAATACACTTTGTATGAATGCTTGATAACTCCCATATGGGATAAGCTATTGAGCAGAAGGAGCCAAAGAAGGCTCTAGTCTTGAGTTGAACACTAAATTTTATATTAAGCTACTAAGCCATATCTTGAAAAATATGGTGATCATAAAAAAGTCAGGAAACAACAGGTGCTGGAGAGGATGTGGAGAAATAGGAACACTTTTACATTGTTGATGGGACTGTAAACTAGTTCGACCATTGTGGAAGACAGTGTGGCGATTCCTCAAGGATCTAGAACTAGAAATACCATTTGACCCAGCCATCCCATTACTGGGTATAGACCCAAAGGATTATAAATCATGCTGCTATAAAGACACATGCACACGTGTGTTTATTGCAGCACTATTCACAATAGCAAAGACTTGGAACCAAACCAAATGTCCATCAATGACAGACTGGATTAAGAAAATGTGGCACATATACACCATGGAATATTATGCAGCCATAAAAAAGGATGAGTTCATGTCCTTTGTAGGGACATGGATGAAGCTGGAAACCATCATTCTCAGCAAACTATCGCAAGAACAAAAAACCAAACACCGCATGTTCTCACTCACAGGTGGGAACTGAACAATGAGAACACATGGACACAAGAAGGGCAACATCACACACTGGGGCCTGTCGTGGGGTGGGGAAGGGGGGAGGCACAACATTAGGAGATATACCTAATGTAAATGGCAAGTTAATGAGTGCAGCACACCAACATGGCACATATATACATATGTAACAAACCTGCACATTGTGCACATGTACCCTAGAACTTGAAATATAATTAAAAAAAAAAAAAAGAGAGAGAGTGAGCTACCTGAAGGAGCATTTGGGGTAGGAAGCTACAATGAGCGAAGAGACTTTTACCAATATTAGAGCAATAACTGTCTGACAGGGAAAAGGAGAAGAGTTGCTAGGAGGGGGAGAGAGTGAGAGTGATATGTTGAGAAGCAGCAGCACAAATGTTACCTATTTCACAATTTTAACTACTCTGATGAAACGGTCTTATTGGAGTGTGGTGAAAGCAAATGTCATTAAAAATCTGTACAGTACTTTAAAAAAAAAAAGAAAGAAAAATAGCAGAGTGCCTTGAACACAGCAAATGCTCAACAAATGTTTACTTCAGTAAACAAATGAAGGTGCCGGGCATAGTGGCTCACGCCTGTAATCCCAGCACTTTGGGAGGCTGAGGCGGGCAGATCACCTGAGGTCAGGAGTTCGAGACAGCCTGGCCAACATGGTGAAACCCCGTCCCTACTAAAAAATACAAAAATTAGCTGGGTGTGGTGGCAGACACCTGTAGTCCTAGCTACTTGGGAGGCCGAGGCAGGAGAATCACTTGAACACAGGAGGCGGAGGTTGCAGTGAGCTGAGATTGTGCTACGGCACTGCAGCCTGGGCAACAAAGCAAGACTGTCTCAAAAACCAACAAACAAAAATGAAGACTTTTGTTTCTTAACATGCAAAAGAACTCCATAGTAATGTCAGATGTAATTAGGGTAACAAAGCTCTGACAAATAGTGGATATTAAAATGCATTAAAATGTTCAGATCTAGTAAAAGTGTAGCAGACTTAGTGATGCAAGGGTTTGTCCAAGTCAGTTAGAGAGGGACTTTGGGCAAGTCACTTGGCCTCTCTAGTTTCAGTTTACTTTTCTGTAAAATGAGAGGATAGGGCCATTCGTTCCTAGGCATTTTCAGCTGTCAAATTCTAGCTGTCAGGCATGTCTGAGGCACTCAATAAGCCTTTTCTGTTTGGTAACTGTAGCTGAGAACAGCTTAAAACTATAAAATCAGATCCCGAAACTTACTTTATTCTTTTCCCTGAAACCCTTGCCACCTTGCAGAGTTATTAATAAAGAACAGTACATTCCAGTCTCTTCTTAGCCAGGGATGGCCCCAGCTGCCTGACACACATATAATGGCTACTAAGCCCTACATTTGCAAAGCTTGGCTTTCTTATGATAATGGACTCAGCACAGTTCTTCTCAGATCTTCACTTTCTTTATTCATTCACTATAGCTGAAAAGAAAAGACTCCTCCATTTAAGCCCAAAAATGACAACCTGTTTTTAGTTGACATATACGACATGCATTTTCCAATCAACTAAACAATGTCTAATTGGGGAGTGGGCTGGGAAAAACAGCATAATCACCGTCTAACTATAGCAGCAAAAGATTGGATTGATGTAGCAATAGCTTAGATATGTCGCACAGAATTCCAAAGATCCTAATTTGGTACTTAAATTTACTGTGTTGCTCTTCTTCTAAATACCTACATAACTGAACAGCCGAGCTCAGAGGGCATGCAATCAAGGGCATAGCAAACAACTTCAAAGCCTTGGCATCACTTAGGTTAATAATATATAATTGCTACAATTTTTTTTTTAGCACAGTAGTTTTAATTAAATGCGCTACAGTCTCTACCTACCTACTTATTTTCAACCATAGGCAGCCATTTCGCACTCCGAATTGAGGCATCTAGATTGTGCCCTTTTTCAAAAAGCATGCATCTCCTCAATAACGTTTCTCATAATGCTGGCTTAGAGTGGAGAGACAGCCACTTTCTAAGTCCAGCTTTGGAGACAGGATTCAAAGACAGAGTAAGCTATAGCTTTAAAGAGCTACATACGGTGCTTATCATGGTTTTGCAAATCAGGTGCTGTAACTTCCCATACTGTAACCCACAAGAGGCAGAGAACATGGGAAAGTAAACGGAGGGGAGAAAAAAAGACCACTTTTATTCTGACTGTTAAAATATACAAGCATCTCAAAAACATTTTCTTTCTAACTCTAAAAGATAAAGAGAAAAGTGAGAGATGAATATGTTCAAATCAATAATATCATTACATACAAGGCATTTGTCTAGAATATTTTTAATGATTTTCATAATGAAACTAGTAAGAATGATTCCATGTGAACAATGATTATTACATATTTTATGACTCTTCATTATTTTTCAGGGCTGTTTTTCATTAGCCCTATTTGAGATTAAACTTACAGATATGGCAGTAAGCACCAGAAAAACTGAAAACAGAACATTTAAAAATGGTTGACCCTGTAATTCAAGACTAGAGGTAAGGAGGGAGGGAATGGTTGCTTTTCATTAAAAACTTATTTATCTATTTTGTTTTTAAATTATGTGCATATATTACTTTGAACATAGTTTTTTGTTTAAGTTTCATAATTGAATCTGGAAAAAGATTCGTACAGTACAATTTCTGGAATGAATATTTTTTCTACGACCTTCATCTGTTTTCTTTTCTTTTTTTTTTTTTTTGAGACAGAATCTTGCTCTGTGGCCCAGGATGGAGTGGAGTAGCACAGTCTCGGCTCACCGCAGCCTCTGCCTCCCACGTTCAAGGAAATGTCATGCCTCAGCCCCACAGTAGCTGTAACTATAGGTGTCCGCCACCACACCCAGCTAATTTTTGTATTTTTAGTAGAGATGGGGTTTTACTATGTTGGCCAGGCTGGTCTCGAACTCCTGGCCTCAAATGATCCTCCCACCTTGGTCTCCCAAAGTGCTGGGATTACAGGTGTGAACCACCATGCCTGGCCGCATAATTTTTTTCAAGGGGGACATAGATTTGCCTCCTTTGTCAGTATTTTTACTGAATATACTAATATGTTTCAAATGTTAATTACCCATCAATAGTTTCCATCAACTCAACAAAGCATGCCCTCCATGCCAGCAATATGTGAAGGGATTTACTAGGTGCTAGGGACCCAGCCAGATCCTAAGTAATCCCCTCCCAGCTGTAAACCAACAGGTACTAAGAGAAATATGGGCCAGACACAGAAGTGGTTCAGAGGAGAGAGTGATCAGCTTGGATGGAAGTCAAAATAACTTCAAGAGAAATGGTTGAACTAATGACTGCATGGTGTGGAGATGGTAGGAAAGAACGGTATGAAGACAGGAGACTGGGTAGGTCTCTCTCTTGCAGAATAAGTACACTGGGCACACCCGTAGGACAGGCAGTGACAGTAACAGAGCACTGCTCCATGTCAGCAGGGGAGGAGTTTCCTCGGATAACAAGAACCCAGGTGTGGTGGTGAAGGCCACTGGCCTTGGTAGTGACGAGCATCTAATAAAGGCATCCAAGGCCTCCATGAATGTGGAGGAATGAGCCAGAGCTATGCATGGGAGTTGCAAGGAACAAGAGAGGGCAAGATCCAGCCAGGCGGCCAGACCCCTGAAGAGGAAGGGCTTCTGTACAAGGAATAAAAAGAAGGTGTCTAGAATCAGCAACATGGAACTAGGCAGTGCCATTACCTCCTCCCAGCCTTGGGAAAGCACAGAGCTTCCTTTAGAAAAGGCTACCAGAGATGTGTTCTCCTTTGCGCAGGGGGAACAAGATGGTGGAAACATGAAGTTTTGAAAGAACAGTCTGTGAAGAGGGTCAAGAGGTGGGGGCATTTAACTTACAACAGAACCAGTTCTCCACAGGGCCCAGTGCAAGAGGACAGGAAAGGGACCAGGCAGAGAGCCTATCACTGCCCGTCTCCTGGGGCCCACAGAAACCCAGGTGAAGAGGTTTGCAGGGATGGGGGCTCAGGCAGGCCTGTCCTGGGGGAGCTCGGCAGGTGTCATTTAGACATGGTCTCCTTTCCTTCCTCATCCTAGATGCAGCTGGCCACTGCGGAGGACAGGAGTGACTCCTCATCTCACCTTACATGGCTCACACTACATATTCCTGTAAATAGCTTCAATTTCAGCGGTCAGCCGCTTTTCTAGCTTCCCACAACAAAACCCCACAACCTTGTTAATTAACATGTTGTGGTTTTTTTCCTCCACTGTGGAAGCAAAACTCAAACTTTTGCTAGTGCCCATTGCAGCGAATGGCATGGAGGAGGGAAAAGCAGACACTTGAGGGAGAAGCATCCATTCACATGCTCCACTCACCTACACCCTCACTACCCGCTTACTCTCTCCTGCCTTTGGCCTCTCTCCAGCAACATTTGTTCCTAAAGTATAAGCGTGGCTCTTCAAAAACAAACAGTTTCATGCTTTTCTGGTAAAAACAGCACTAACTTCTTGGGGTTGAGTGGGAGAGGTGTGAGCTAAGAATAATGGTGAGTTATTTTTCCCCTGCTCTGGGCCAGGTATCAGGGCCTGGATTACACCAGAAGTACCTGCAAAGTCAAGAAACATTATA